>NC_047034.1:176721363-178144488 GCF_011762595.2 Tursiops truncatus
CTGTTGCTGCTCCACTCTGCTGGATATGGCTTGGGTCCTCAGGAGGAACCGATTCAAGTTGATGTTTTTAACAACTAGACCTGGTACACAAAGTCTTGACCCAGATTCTTTCTGTGTCCTCATGGCACCCCCAGCCCCTAACACACACACTGCACAAGCTGCTCTTTGGCTGACCAAAGTGTGGTAGGCAGAATAAGCGTCCTCCGAAGACGTCCACATCCCGGTCCCCAGAACCCATGACTATGTGCCCTCACGTGGCAAAAGGAATTTTTCAGTGTGACTATAGTTAAGGACCTCGAGATGGGGAGAGTGTCCTGAATTATTCCGGTGGGCCCCTGTAATCTCAAGGATCCTTATCAGAGGGAAGCAGGACGGTCAGAGTCAGAGAAGGAGAGGTGACAACAGGAACCGAGGCTGGAGCGAATTGAGGAAGGGGCCATGAGACAAGGAATGCAGGTGGCCTCTAGAAGCTGGGGAAGGCCGGGCAGCGTATTCTCCCCTAGAGCCTCCACAGGAACATAACCCTGACACTTTGCTTTTAGCCCCGGGTATGGTCTACTGGGTAAGCCATAACAAAATATCATAGTCTAGGTGGTTTAGACAGCAGAAATCTGTTATCTCACAGTTCTGGTGGCTGGAAGTCCAAGATCAAGGAGCTGGAAAATTTGATTTTTGGTGAGGGCTCTCTTCCCGGCTTGGACATAACTGACTTCTCACTGTGCCCTCACCTGACCTTTTCTCTGTGCATATGGAGAAAAAATGAGAGAGCTCTCTGGTATCTCTTTCTTTTCTTATAAGGACACCAGTCCTGGGAATTCCCTGGTGGTCCAGTGGTTAGGACTCTGCGCTTTCACTGCCAAGGGCCAGGGTTCAATCCCTGCTCGGGGAACTAAGATGCTGCAAGCCATGCAGCGTGGCCAAGAAAAAGGACATCAGTCCTATCGGAATAGGCCCCCACCCTTATGACCTCATTTAACCTTAATTTTCTCCTTAAAGACCCTCTCTCCAAATACAGTCACATTGGGGGTTAGGGCTTCAATATATGAATTTGGGAGGAGGAACACAATTTAGTCTGTAACATTCAGCAAGACTGATTTTAGACTTCTGACATCCAGAACTACAAGAGAGTAAACATGTTGTTTTAAGTGCCTAAGCTTGTGGTAATTTGTTACAGCAGCAGTAGGAAACTAATACACACAGCCAGCAATGCTCTGTCTCTCTCTGTCTCTCTCTCACCTTCATGTCTTGCCACATGCTGTGCCTTCTGCCTGGCGCTCTTAGCTGGCAGGCTTCTTCCGATGCTTCCTGATTCTGCTCAGGGGTCCACAAAGTTTTCCTTGGCTCCGTATAACTATCTGTTTATGTGTCCGTCCCCCAGCCAGGCTGAAAACTCCCATCTCTCATTCCTCCATTCAGCAGGTATATATTGAACACCTACTATAGGTTCTGCAAAACCCAACATTCTTGTCCCCGTGGAGCTTTTGTTCCAGCAGGGGACAGAGCACAGGGTCTCTTCCCCTCTCAGCTGTGTATCCCAGCACCTGGCAGTGTCAGGCACCCGGTGGACTCCATAGCTCTTAAATTAATCAGAGCCACAGTGGGTGAGTCTGAAAGAAGTCCACCGTTCCAGTCCTCTCTCACACACAAATCCCTATGGCTGCCATTCTGGAAAAAGCCCAGACTTCACGACTCAAGGCTGGCAGATATGTCGGAGTGTGTTTTGCTGGCTCCTCCCACTGCCTGGCTCCTCCCACTCCTGCCAAGCCTTCCTGTTGCTCAGCCAGCAACCAAGGCCAGCTCTGGGGCCCAGGGCACATGTAGCCCATTCATCAGTCTGTGCCCTCAAAGTGTCCACTCTGAGCTGGGTTCTCCCAGCTCCTCCTTTCCCAAGCCCGACGGTTCTCAACATGGGGATGGTTCTTCCCTCCTCTCCTGGCAATGTCTGGAGACACTTTTGGCTGTTGTCAATAACTCTGGGTTCAGAGGGGTGCTAGGGCATCTGGTGGGTAGAGGCCAGGGATATCTCTCAACATTCTGTGATGCACAGGACAGCTCCCTTCAATACAACAAAGAAATGACCAGCCCCAGATGTCGGTAGTCCTGAGCGTGAGGAACCCTGAGGCCTGACTCCATGCTTTTGAACTATTCAATGTTTTTGTCTGAAGAGCTTCAGCATTTGGGTTATGAGACTTGACCCCTCTTTTTAGAACTAGATGGGCAAAGCTCTCCTGTACTGTGTTATGGAAAGGAAAAATCTGCCACCATGTTATCTTCTTTTGAAAGTCTCCTGTTGTTAACTTTGTTCTAGTGGATTCTACGTGCTGGGGCTGTGATGTCTGCAGGCCACACCAGACTGAGAGGAGTGTGTTCATGGATTCCTGACACAATAGCAACTCCCCAGACACACCTGCTGTTCAGTCCCTGCTCACGTCGGCCCCACGGAGCGACAGGTGCATGTCTAATATCACCATGGCATCAGACCGTCCTGGGCACAAGCCCTTGTCCTGTGGCCTCTGAGCCCCAGCTTCCTGATTTGTGAAACAGGGAGACTAAATCCTACCCTACAGAGTTGTAGGGGGATGAGATGTGCCTTCACTGGAGCCAGCTTGGACCGGCTCACGAAGGTGGAATGGTCAGCTTTCAGGAATTTCGTGAGCCAGCGGTTAAATGTGGCCATCATGAACAATTCAGTTTTACAAGCTTACAATTCAATAAATTCTATTAAAAACGAAGCAAATACTCAAATCTCATCACTTCCTCATTATTTTACTATATTTTACTATTGTCTGTGCTCTGGAGGTTATTTACGTCTGTCGCATCTGCGTGGTGGAAACATTGTACAACGGCGGCTGCTAGGTGTCTCTTCTCAACTCCACGGTCAGTGACACCGCCTTGGTGGCTTGGAATCAGCCTTGGTGGAAGCTTTACACCAGCGAATTGGTAAACACTATCAGTCAGGGCTGGCTTGGTTGTTTTGTTGATTTTCTAGGTTTAAGAAGGTGATGGGAAAAATGGTAATAATGCAGGTTAAACTTGAAAGTGAGTCGTGTCTCGGGTCACTGCATCGGGAAGAGCACAAAAAATTAAGGACGTATTCTTCCTGTGTTCAAACACTGTGATGCAATTCAGCAAAAAAGTGAAGTTCCGATGCATATCTTCACTGTTTCACTCTTCCTCATGCATTAATATAAGTGGAAATATTAATCAACCTTCATGTCAGAACAGCGCTCTCTGTTCAATGATGTGAATGATTTCTTTTGCTGAGGTGGATGGTAATCAAGCACTTATTTGTAGTAAAATTTATACTAAACTTATGTACATATGTTTATGGGCACCCCCCCCCCCCCAGAGAGCCGGTTGTTAAGCATTTATCAGCACAGCGCAGAACGTGAGCATGGATGTCAAAGTTCTTAATGCAGAGACAGGGTTCCATCCGCAGCGTCAGTTCAGCCGATGGCCCTGCAGCCGGAGCCCCGTGGGAAGGTGACCTGCGTCTGAGCTGAGGTGGGGACTGGTTCTTGTAGCCATGGCCTGCAGGGTCCACTCTCCCTGCCCATCAAGACACCTTGGCTGGACATCCTTGTGGCTTCCTGGCACACACACAGGCTGTGTCCTGGGCGCTGGGGAGGCATCTGAGAACCCAAGGTGAGGGCCTCCTGGTTTGGATGGGTCCAGTGCCCACCAGTCCTGGGAGATGCCCAGAGACCCCAGGTGAACCTGGGCTGAGCTGGTGGGAAGGGCAGGATGTGGGCCTAGGTGACCTTTGGGGATGGGGGGGTGACCTCGAGGGGCACACTCAGGGTGAGTCCAGCCTAGCAGGCAAAATATTGGGCACCAGGCCCTTTGCACTGAGTCATTCATTTATTCAAACACCATTCAAAAAACATCCTGTCTGTGCCGGCTCTGGGCTGGGTGCTGTCATCCAGCTCATTTATCTTTCTTTCTCTTGGGGAGATAGTGTTCCAGGCAGAAGGGACAGGCCCCGGCAGCTCTAGGGCATGGCTGGAATTGGTGGAGGATGGGGGAGTGGCCGCATGTGCAGGGCTACATGGGGAAGAAGGGTCACAGTGACCGCTGTAAATAGTAAGCTCTAAGCCAGGCTTACACGTCACTCTTTTGCTGGTGAAGCTCATAAGCGAATGTTGGTTGAACGAAACCATCAGGAGACAGGAAGCTGACACCTGAACTTCTAGGCGGCAGGAAGGAAAGGTTCTCAAATGTCTGAGAATCTGCGTGAGCCTCATTCTGGGAGGGTAAGCCGGGCAGGAGGTTCAAAGCCTGCAAGGACCCCCGCCTGAGCAGGCACAAGCTAAAAGCACATCCCGGGTGGCAGGACCAGTCCACCCGGGAGGATGGTTGGTGCAGTGGGTCCTCGACTAAGATCACGCACCTCCTGCCTGACAGGACTGGCACCGGGGGACTGGTGAAGGCCTGAAGGTGGGAGGAGGGATAAATTGGGAATCTGGGATTCACAGATGCACACTACCGTGTATAAAATAGATCAACGACGAGGCTTAACTGTATAGCACAGGGAACTATATTCAATGCCTTGTAATAAACTATAATGGAAAAGAATTGAAAAAAGAATATAGGTATATACACATATATGCATAACTGAATCACTTTTCTGTACACCTGAAACTAACATAACATTGTAAATCAACTAGACTCCAACGATAAACAAATAAATAGATAAATAGCGGGCCCAAAGGGGAATCTTCCCAGGATATTTCATCCAAATCCCCTTCCCTTGCCCCCTCCTGCTGGGAACTGCCACGTTGCTCTGCAGTCCCGCCCCTAAGATTGCCAGATTTAGCAAGTGAAAAGAAGACTTCCAGGTAAATTAGAATTTCAGATAAACGACAAATAACTTTTTAGTCTAAGTACATCCCTCTCAATGTTTGGCGACTCTGTGCCACCCGCACCTGCCTGAACCTACCCTGGGTCGTCTTCTCCAGCCATCCCTCTGGGTGGGGACCCAGACTCAAGGAGGAGCCCAGGAGCGGGAGAACGCCGAAGCGATGTGTCAGGCTGGACCGCTGGGGGCAGACCTGCACCTGAACCGGGCTCTGGTCTCAAACTTCTTCTTTTTTTTTTTTTTTTAATAACATCTTTATTGGGGTATAATTGCTTTACAATGGTGTGTTAGTTTCTGCTTTATAACAAAGTGAATCAGTTATACATATACATATGTTCCCGTATCTCTTCCCTCTTGCGTCTCCCTCCATCCCACCCTCTCTATCCCACCCCTCCAGGTGGTCACAAAGCACCGAGCTGATCTCCCTGTGCCATGCGGCTGCTTCCCACTAGCTGTCGACCTTACGTTTGGTAGTGTATATATGTCCATGCCTCTCTCTCGCTTTGTCACAGTTCACCCTTCCACCTCCCCATATCCTCAAGTACGTTCTCCAGTACGTCTGTGGTCTCAAACTTCTTAACTCCCACCTGCCAGAGGGCGGGCTGGCAGCTAGCTTCTCTGAGCCCATGTTGTCCCATCTGTCAAATCAGAATACTAATACTACACAATAGGTGGTCGTGAAGGTTACGGGGGATGGAGGGTGCTGAGCATGTACTGAGCATGTACTGAGTGCCTGGCATGTACTGAGTTCTCAATAAATGGTCGCCATGACCATATACTGACCCCTTATTATCTATATTATGTTAATGATTTACCACAATAAAAATGATTATTACTATAGATTGGCCTCTTGTTTTGCCTACTGTTCTATTGTCAGCATCTAGAATGATGCCTGGAACACAGTAGGTGCTCAGTAATTACGCGCTGAGTGACTGTATAGTGGGGGAAAGGTCTTTGCCTCCAGGGAGCTGGAAAGGGCCCAGGCACCCAGCCTGATCCCTGAGGCTGGCCCAGCCTGCCCCCACCTGACCAAGCCACCCGGCATTGCCCTGGTGATGAATAAACAAGACACGTGGGAACGCAGAAAATCCAGGCTGAAATGTGTGGCTTCGTTTCCACTGAGTTCTGGGAAATCAGACCCGTGACAGGAGGTGGGTGGCCTCTGGGTGCATCTCAGAATCCTGGCTCCCGTCGAGGGCCTTGTGGGGATGAGGGATGGCACGGTCCCAGCCCAACCCATCCCTCCCGGCAGATGAAGAGGAACCTGGGAAAACAGATGTGGGATGGGCAGCCACACAGTTTCTGTTCTAGACGTCCCTCTGTCCGTCCTCATCAGGCCCCAGCTCTGCAGCGTCCAGCCTGCCTGCCTGGCGTTGCCAAAGGACACAGCATCCCACGGCCCACGCCTGAGGTCAGAGTCCTGGTTTCCCGGGTATTTGGCCAGAGGCACTTTCAAATTCCTGGGACGCTAACAGAGATGCCCTACAAGCCCCAAACTTGGCGGGTCTGAACCGAGCTCTGACCTTCTCCCGCTCCGAATCTGCTTCTCCCCGGGGTCTCCGCCTCTGACAGTGGCACCTCCATCGTCCTGGATCTCAAGCCGGAAACCAGGTCTCTCGATATTTCCCCACGCCCTCTCCCCACGCACAAGCCAACACCAAGCCCTGTCGACTCTACGTCCCAGATAGCCCCTGCTTCTCTCCACAGCCACCACCAGCACCCCTGTCCTTCCATCCTGCTGCATCCTGCCTGCCACGTCCTAAGAGTCCCAGCCTCCAAGCTGTTCTCCGTGCAGCCACCCCTGAGTGCTGGCCTCTGCCAGGCTGCTCTCTGTCCCGGGCACCTTCTCTCTGCTTTTCTCAGCTACTTCCTGCTCAGGCTGCAGGTGCCTGCCTCCTCAAAAAACACCTAAATATTCAAGCCGATCGCAGGCACAATCGCCCTCACTCCTGAATATTTAAGCAAGTGTCTTCTAAGATCCAAATCAGTCTCCTGCATGACCCAAATTCCACTTTCATCTCCAGGAATTTAACTTTGATGCAGGACTATTATCTAATATACGATCCATGATTTAATTCTCCGATAGTCCCTAAAAGTAGCGACTGGCCTTAGTTTGCTTCAATCCGGGATCCAAGCAAGAATTGCGCGTGGCGTCTGGTCGCAGGCCCTTTTCATCTTGGTGATCCCTCCGGCAGCGCCCGCCAGAGGTGGTCCAGCAAAGCCCTGATCCTTCCCCGTGGAGCGGCTTCTTTAATCCTCTGCTTTGCACACACTCTAAGGTCAAGGCCGAGCCCGTCTTGGGTTTGGTTGTGTTCCCCGGAGTTCCTGGCATATAGAAAGCAGGGAATCCGTATTTCTTGAAGTTGAATCTGGAGACGACCGTTAATTCTGTGTGCTCACAACTATCCTTTCCTTTCATGATGAAATCTGTACCCCGTAAAGGGAGAGCAGTTGAGGAAATACTGAGAATTCAAACTCTCAGTCTAAACCATGGGAAGTGTGAACCTTGAAAACGGCAGGGGCAGCTTGTCTCTGCCCGGTAGGTGGCGTCCATCTGAGACGTGACATTGTCCTTTCGGAGCACAGAGGGAGGCAAGGGACACCCAGGCAAGGGTGTGGGGGGAAGGGCAGGGTCAAAGTTGAGCGTCTTTCTGGGTCTTTCTGAGTCTGGGCCTCGCAGTGTCACCCATCCCTCTGCACCCAGGTTCATGAATTCCCAGAAGGTCTGGACAGTTCTGGGTACGTGAAAATGCAAAGCTGGGACGCGGCACACGCTTCCTGGATTATCAGCTCGCCAGGCCATTCATTCTCCAAGGCCCTCTCACTAGCAAGAAGAGTGACATGCTGGCTGGAATAACAATGGCCTGGACTTGATCTTTGGAGGGGCAGGAAGGCCCGAACGGCCCTGCGAGATGGAGAGGTCATTCAGAGTCACCAATATTTATTGACACAGCCATGACTGTTCCTGGGACAGCTGTGAATCAGAGGAACTGCCGGGAATAGCACTCAAAGTCCAGACTCACACTGTCTGACCAGCTGCCTGCCGGCGTCTCCCCTACCCCCACCCCCAGCAGCGGGGCAGGAACCTCGCTGGGGCCCATCCTGCCCAGGCTCGGGCACTCTGCGTGTGGGAACCTGGACGGGGGCACAGCAGGGTCCCTGCTTCTAGCCGACTGCATCGTGCCGAAGACAAACCTCATTCTTTCCTTTGTCTGACACATTTATATTGAGCTCCTACTACGTGCCAGGCGAAGTTCTAAGCACTGGATTCCGCTCTTCAGTGTACCTTTCTTGGACACCTACTGTGCGCTAGGCATTGTCCGGATACTAGGTTCCAGCTATTTGCCCTGCATTTTCTTGGACACCTACTGTAACGTGTGTGCCAGGCATGGTAGTAGAACGCTTGCTCAGGGCAACCCAAGGCAATAAAGTAAATCCCAGAAGCAGGCCCTGCCCCCAACCCTTTGAGTCCTGGCACTGGTGCCCTGGGCAAGGGAGGGCAGTTTTCCCTCAGCCCAACAGGGATCTCTGCTCCCCAAGGTCAGCCCTCAAGGGGGCCGCAAGAGTGGGAGTACCGCCTCCAGCCCAGGGTGTCCAGGCCTGGCCGCTCACAGGCCTGTGCAGCAGGCTGGCCTCAGCTCTCGCCAGCTCCCGGGGTGCCGCCCTCCCCCCCGCCCCCAGCCTGTATCAGAGTGCCCCCCGTTGCTGGGAGACACCGGTACAAAACAGTGCTGGCCGTTCTGCAAACCTGGCGCCGCCCCCGGCCCCGAGGGCTCCTGCAAGGAGCCCAATCCCCTAATTAGAACCGGCCGGCTTGGCCCGCGACCGGCCCAGGCCCGAGCTGACTTCAGTGGCCGTAAAACTTGCAAACTCTTTCCTGTGGGCTCCCCCGGGATGCGGCTGGCAGGAGCCTGGGAGGCGAGTCACTTCCCCTGGCCGCCGGCCGGGCAGGTGCAGCTGCGGCCTCCTGGACGGCAGAGGCTCCAGGGCGGGGGCCTGCGCGCTGGCTCACGCCTCCTAGGGCCTGAACCCTGGATGCTGGGAAGGGAGGGATGGCTGAACGTGGTCTGGGCCATCGGTGTGTCCAGCCAGGTGGGCCGGTCTGATTCCAGCTCATAGGCCAACTGCTAGCCAAGCCTGGGCCGAGGTTTTCACTTGGAGAAGGTCCCCATGGTTGGGCTGGCCGAAGACCCAACTCGGAATCTCTGACTAATCCCAGCTGCCCAACCTCTAGTCCTGGGTACAAGGCAGCAGCTGGCACTAAACATCCCCCCAAGGTTCTCCTCAGCCCTGCCTGTGCGACAGGTGGCTGGGACGGGCTGGCCTCGACACCTTGAGGTCTTGTGGTTCCCCTTTGCACCCCAAAGCCCACGTCAGTTTGCGGAGAGCCACGGCCCCCACGGTCCCAGCCCTGAGAGCTGCAGGCAGCGGCTTCCAGCAGGCCCCTCCTGGCTGCATGTTTTCTGGAAAGATGGCTGCTCTCTTCCGAGCTCTGGGGGTGTCTGTCCACACCAGAGGCAGTGGGATCCCCTCGTGGGAGGCCAGAGGGAAGGGCTGTCGGCCGAGACAGCGACTTCCAAGGGCTCGTCCGGGCTCCCGGCTCGGGCCCCCAGCTGCAGGATGGGCTGAGCTGCCAGTCCGGCAGCTGGCAGAACAGGGCTCCGCTTGCTCGAGGCGCCAAACTGCAAACAAGGACGGTGCCCAGAGGCAGCCTGCGGATCCGAGTGGCAGCGGGATCCTCCCAGGGAGTGGGGCTCGAGGGCGGCTCCGCTTACAGGCCCAGGCAGGGGCTCCGCCAGCATCTCCCTGGGGCGGGGCCGGGGCGGGGGGAGCCCAGGCTGCTCCTCGGTCACCTCCTCCAAGGGCACGCAAGCCAGCTCTCGCTGATTATTTACTTTCCAATTTGTGAGTGACCCTACTGGGGCAAAGCGGACACTGGAAAGACTCTGTGTCGTGATACTAAGAAGGAGAGGACCCTGGCATTTACTGCCCCCCAGCCGCCTGCCTGGCTTGGTGTTGGATGCTTTGGGGGTAGAATGAAGAAGGAGCAGCCCGCGGGGGTGGCAGAGAGCGGCGGGCTGTGAGTCCAGGCTGTGGGACGCCCTGGGATCCGCTGGGGTTGGGGAGGCTTGTCCCCTGTCCTCGTGGGTGGGGCCCGCCAGTGCATCCAGAGAGTGAGTCCTTCGGTGGGCTACGTCCCTGGAAAGGAGGGAGGGGTGACTAGGCTGAAGCTACAGCTGGACCCTCCTCCCAGCTTTCTTCCAGCTTCACTCGCTGGCTGCCGGCCCCCTCCCCCCTGCCCCCAGCCACCTGCCTCCTGGTCTCAGATGGTCCCGCGTGACTCAAGAGGGTGGAGAAACTGCCTGGAAGCATCTCAGCATCCTCTCCCAGCCCCTCCCTGGCTGCCGGCCAGAATTCCCCACCTTTCCCATGGGACCCGGATGACCTGCCTGCCGCTTGGGTCCCGCAGGGCACACGGGATGTGAACCCTGCTTCATCCCACTTAGGAAAAGCCTGGCTTGTCCAAGGGTGTGGCCGCTGGCCTTGGCCAGAGGCCCCGTGCCAGCTGAGCAGCTGCCGCGGTGCCCGGGCTTGTCCACCCTGAACAGGGGCGCTGCTCGGCTCCACTGATTTCACTGAAGAGTCCTTTGAAATCTCTCCAGCTGCTGGTCGCTGAGGGCTGAACAGGGGATTCTGGGCTCTGGAGTCCATCCCAGGGGATAAGCCTGCTAGGTCTGGGAGAGCTCCAGCCCCCAGCCCCGCAGGACCTATTCCTTCCCAGGAAAGAAACCTCAGGGCCCAGCCCGAGCCTGGGGACTCAAGCTGTGGAGACCTCAGTCCCCTGGAGTCCAGCTTGACAGGACCCGGCGTGGGCGGTGCTGGGTTATTACAGAGTGGCCCCGAGGGTGGCAGAAGGCAGCAGGGCAGCCGCCATGGCCGGGATACTCTCTTGGGAGCCCTTTCCCTTCTTTCCCCTTCCTGGGGTTAGCTGAGACCGGGACCCTTCAGCAGGGCCCAGCCCCTTGTCCACACACACCACTGCTGGGGCCCAATGGCTGAGCAGAGGCCGCCAGCATCCTGCTGAGTGTGCAAGTCCGTCCTGGACGTGCCAGCTCAGGGAAGGGTGACCATGTCGGAGCCCACCCCCTTCTCTTGTAAATCACTCCCTTTTTCTTCTTTTTAAAAATCTCTTTATTGAGTCTGGAATTCTGACCCGAGTCCACGTAGGTGGGTCTGAGAAAGTGTAGGGAGCAGCTGGGTTCCCTCCCTCCTTCCAGTGGGCCCTTCCCCTGGCTTTACCTTCCTGTGACTTCCTGGGCAGCGGGGGACAGTGATGCACCGGGCACCGTGTCCTCTTGACTTTCAGCAGCATCGGGCCTCTGTTCCTCCACTTCTGGGGTATTTTTTGAGACGGTTCTCTGTCTGCCACTGGACTGAGTGCTGGGCCCCGTTTGCATAGGTCAAAACTTGGGGCAGGATCTTACAGGCAGGATGGTTCTCTGAGGCAAGACTGAATAATTTGCCACTAGTAGGAGTTAGGGCTTGAACATTAAGATGGATATGAGGTTAATCCTCGCAGGGGATGTGGTAGGATAAGAGCTGCCCAGAGATGTCTGCTTCCGAATCCCCAGAACTGTGACTATGAGACCTTCCTGGCAAAAGAGATTTATAGATGTGATTAAGTTAAGGATCTTGAGATGGGAGATTAACCTGGATTATCCAGGTGGGCCCCCTGTGATCACAAGGGTCCTCACAAGGGAGGGGCAGGAGGGCCAGAAAGAGAGAGAGACAGTTATGGACTGAATGTTTGTGTCTCCCCAAAATCCACATGTTGAAGGCCTAACAACCCCCAACAACTCCAGTGTGGCTATATTTGGAGATGGGGCACCTAAGAAACTAATTGAGATTAAGTGAGGTCATAATGGTGGGGCCCTGATCAGGTAGGATTAGTGTCTTCATGAGACACGGGAGAGGTTGCACTCTCTCCCCTCCCTCCCCTCCCCCATGCTTCCCCTCCCCCTCTCCCTCCCCCCTTCCCTTCTCCTTCTTCTTCTTTTTTTTTTGAAGTCTTTTTTCTATAAGCTTTTTCTAAAATTTTAGTTATTTAATTAATTTATTTTTGGCTGTGTTGGATCTTCGTTGCTGCGTGTGGTCTTTCTCTAGTTGCAGCGAGAGCGGGGGCTACTCTTCATTGCATTGCACGGCCTTCTCATTGCATTGGCTTCTCTCATTGCAGAGCATGGGCTTTAGGTGTGCAGGCTTCAGTAGCTGTGTCACGAGAGCTCAGTGGTTGTGGCTCGCAGGCTCAGTAGTTGTGGTGCACAGGCTTAGCTGCTCCGCGGCATGTGGGATCTTCCCGGACCAGGGCTCGAACCCGTGCCAGCTGCGTTGGCAGGTGGATTCTTAACCACTGCGCCACCAGGGAAGCCTCTCCTTCTTCTTCTTCCCCTCCTCCTCCTCCTCCTTCTTCTCTCTTCCCGCTCCCGCCACCCGCCATCGTGTGCATACACTAAGGAAAGCCCACGTGAGGACAAAGTGAGAAGATGACTGTCTACGAGCCAGGAGTAAAGTTCTCACTAGGAATTAAATTGGCCAGCACCTTGGTCTTGGACTTCAAAGCCTTCAGAACTGTGAGACATAAATTTCTATTGCTTAAGTTATTCAGTCAGTGTTATTTTATATGGCAGCCTGAGCAGAGAGAGAGAGACAGAGAAAGAGAAGGAGAGAGGGAGAGAGGAGATGGAGGAAGAGGCCATGAACCAAGGAATGCAGGTGCCTCTAGAAATTGGAAAAGGCAAATAAACAGGTTCTTCCCTAGAGCCCCAGAAGTCAGCCCTGCTGACACCTTGGTTTTAGGACTTCCGGCCTCCAGACTGTAAGATAATACATTTGTGTTGCTTTAGGTCATTTTGTAGCAGTTTGTTATAACAGCACAGAAAACTAACACAGGGGCCATCGAGGTCTGCCCTGCCCTGTCTGGCCTTCCTTCCCCATTCCCTGGTGGCAGCTCCTGGACCTTCTTCTGGGAACCTCCCGTCCCTGCTGTCACTCCCTCCCTGTGTTGGGTGGAACTGACCCCAGCCCCCAGCCCCTGAGTGGAGCAGGTGACCAGACGATGAAAACATCACAGCATCACATCTCCCCAGCCCCAGGGCAGGTGACCTGAATCAAAAAGGCTCTGTCTGGGACTTTTGCAGAAACAGTGGAGGAGAATCACTGAGGATGAACGGGAGCTGGGAGGGCTGGCGGCCATCAGCCACTGCAGGGGGAGAGGCCTCCTAGAGATGGAGCCCGCGCAAGAAATCAGGGACCCAGAACTGAGAGGGGGTCCAAGTGCCTCCTGACCTCCTGGTCAAGCCCCGAGCAACCCGATCCTGAACTTGCTGACACATGAACCACTAGAGCCCCCAACTGACTTAACCCAGTTTGAGGTGGGATTCTGTCACTTGCAATAACGACGTCACCCCCTGCCATTTGTATCGAGGTCCGTTTTCTCAGGTGGGAAAGAAAGGGATGGAGTCACAGCCGCAGCGCGGGAAGTCCTCCCCAACCTCATCCTGCCTCATCCCTACGGCAGCCGCTTCAGTGCTTGTTGTGGGTAATCAGGAAGTATTGCCCTATTCCTTGGACCGTTTGACTGGGGAGCTTCTGCGGTAACCTTAGCGCTCCCTGCTTGGATGTCCCCACCCATCACTGCACTGCCTGGAAGGAAACAGAGAACTACCCCTCCCCAGGGGGCCCCCACCTCAGTCCTCCTGGACCCCCTCCTGGCGAGGGAGGCCCTCTTTGCTGATGATTTTCCCCACGATGATCTGGAACGAGGGCTTAGGCTTGGGGCACGGGAAAGGAAGCACACGGTGTCTCGCTGGCAAATCTCGTGGATGCCCAGGTTATCATAGGCAGAGAGTGACGTGCACAGATACCAACATTACCGTCATCAGCACAGACACGGGTGGCAGGACTCCCCATGCCCTCGGGCAGGCCAGGGTCCACCGAGGTCCCCGGGGCTTCGGTTTCCACCTCCTTGGGATTAGAAGAACCACAGCTCTCCCTTTGGGATCGGGGTGGGATGTCCTGTAATAATAACTGTTATCTAGTATCCTCCACTTGCCCCTCCAGATCCTGGCCTCAGCATTCCCGCCTCAGAGGCTGCCTGTATGAACCACAGCGGGTCTGTGCCCTCCATCTTCTGGCTGGGGAGCCCCACCGCAGGCTAGGGGGAGGCAGGAGGCTGAGGCAAGGTGTTCATTCTCCCAGGCCCCTCCTTTCAAGGCCTGTGTTAGTTTCCTGGAGTGGTCACTACGGGCGCCACAGACTGGGTGGCTGAAAGCATCAGACGTGTATTCTCTCGCAGTTCAGGGGGGCATTATGTTTGAAATCAAGGTGTCCTCCAGGCCACGGTCCCTCAGGGCTCTAGGGGACCATTCATCCTGGCGTCTCCCGGCTTCTGGGGGTACCAGCTCTTCCTTGGCTGTGGCAGCATCATCTAATCTCCTCCTCCATCTCCACATGGCCTCTCCTCTGTGTGTCCTCTTCTCCTTAGGACGCCAGGTAGACATTTAGGATCACCCGAGATCCAGGGTGATCTCATCTCTGGATCCTTAACAGATTACAGCCACAAAGATCCTACTTCCAACTCAGGTCACATTCTGAGGTTCGGGGAGACACGAGTTTTGGGGGATAAGCCCTCTTGGACTGGTTGTGTCCCCTGCCCGACGGTCACTGCCCGATAAGGTGCCCTGCCCCGCACGCCTCTCTCTCGTCATTGTCCTCTTGGATCTCGGGTGGTAACGGCTCTCCTGGTGCCAGCCCTGGCTCCCACGTTCCCCTTTTCTCCCTTGAGGTTCCCCAGCTTGTGAATAAGCCCTCCCTGAAGGATCCAAAGAGCCTTCTGCATCTCGCTGGGACGCCGATGACGGGCACTGAGCCCCTACTCCGTCTCCTCCTGTCCCTACAATTAGTATCATCCCCACTTGAAAGAAGAAACAGGCTCCACGAGGCTCAATTAGTTGCCCAAAGCCGTGTGGCTGAGGTGCGGGGCTGTAGGACTTCTCTGGGCTTCACAGTCACGGGCAGTACCCTCCTTCTCTCAGGGTCCCAGAAGAAGCCAGTTCTGCCTCCAAAAGGGGTCCTTCAGGGTGTGGAGATGCAGGGAGAGTGGGGTCTGACCACCCGGACTGCTCCAGACTCTTGTCGCTGCAGGTGATAGAAGCCCAGCTCTCACAGGCTTCGGCAAGAAGAGAATTTACTGGCTCCTGTGCCCTAGAAGCCCTGGGGGTGGCCTGGCCTGAGGCGCCTCTGGATTCAGGTGTGCAAATGATGGCCCGCAATAGGTATGTTTCCCTCCCCTCTCTCAGCTCTGTGTCCCCCTGTGCTGGCTGCATCTTCCAGCAGCTCTGCCCGGGGAGGGCCCAGGTGGCTCTCATCCTCCCAGCTTCAGCCTCTCAGCAGAGAGTTGCTTTCCCACCACAGCCTGCAGGAGTCCCAGGGAAGAGACTGGTGGATTGGATCACATGCTGGGCAGGCACCTTCCCCCCCGCCCCCAGCCTAGGGGAAGTCAGGGTACCATGGAGACTTCTGGAAAGGTCAGGTGCAGCGTCCTCCAGCTTGGTGAGGTAGGTGGGCGGAGGTTTTATCAGTCACCTGCAGCAGTGGGGGCGGGGCGGGCAGACGTGGGCCTGGGGCTTCTTCCTCCTTCGTGCCGGGGTCCTGCCTGGCCAGAGACCCGGGAAGCAGGAGGTGGACAGTCTGTCGGGGGCGGGGTAGGTGCAAGCTCCTGGGTGCTGGTTGCAGGTGGACAGGACTTCAACACCATAAACCCTCCCGAGGGACAGGGCTGCTACTTCACAGTCTGCCCTTGCAGCTCCAGACACTGCGGGCCCCTAGAGCTCCCCAGCTGCGCCGCACAGAGGCTCTGATGTAGTGAGAGAGCAGGCCGCGCCCCTGTCTGCCACATCCTCGCTGCGTGAGGGGCTGGTTGGCCCCTCTGCCCTCTGGGCCTCAGTTTCCTTTGCTGTAAAAACGAGGCCCGCTGCCTTTGTCGGGACAACTAAGTAGGACACTTTGGATGAGAAAAGGCTGCCGGGGGCCTCAGCAGACATTCACGAGCACCCTGTCCCTGTCCGAGCCTGAGATCCCGACCTCTGAGTTCCACCTCCAGGCCTGCGACGGGCTGGTGCTCTGCAGCTAAGGTCTGTGTTTCCGGTCCCCTCTGTGTCCTTCTCTTCACCGTGTGCCCAGCCAGGCCCATAGAGGCTGGGCTGCTGGTCCTCTGCTGTCCCTGCCACCCCGGCGTCTTCAATAAGTGCTTGTTGGGAGGCTGACGTGTGGGAGTGGGGCAGGGACGGCTCTGTTTTCTCTGGGTCGGACGTTGAAGAAACACGTCTTATTCCGACCCGGTGCCAGGCGGCGGGGGGCACGGGGAGGCATAGGGGCTGGGCCAGCCTGGAATCAGAGCCGCCTCTGTCTGAACTCAGGCCCCCCCCTCCTCCCGGCTGCGAGTCTCGCTTTGGGCCAGCCTTTCCCCCCCAGGCCTCAGTTTCCTCCTCTGTAAAACAAGGACAGGCAGCCGAGCTCCTGGAAGTGCGGCAGCTTGTAAGCGAGGCAGAATGTTCCAGTGCCTGCAGGGGCCGGGTCGAGCCGCAGGCTCTGCGGCTGGCTCATCAAACAGCCTGGAGTGGTTGGCCTGCACTTTGCTCCCGTCACTTGCCTCCCAGCTGTGCACTGTCAGACCGCTCCTTCCTGGCCCTTGACTCGCAGATTTTCAATCACTTTCAATTTTACACAGCAGAGGCCTCCGCATGCTAATTCTCTGGCCTCCTCCTTTGCTCTCCCCCTTCTGCTTACCCGGCATCAACAGGTTGGAGGCGTGAGAATCACCCAACGGGGGGATGAGTGGCCGGTGTCCCCTTCTTTGCTCCCCTCCCCAGAATTTCCCCGGACCTCCTTCCTTGCAGCCAGGGAAGGAAGATGCCTGGGGTGGGGGCTGGCCCCCCAGTAAGGGGAGAGCACTCTGGCCCTGGTGGTCGGAGTCTGTCTGTATGACTGGGGGCGGGTGTAATCTGGGGCAACAGGAAGCGCCTCACTCACTCTCCCCTTATAACACGGTGTTACTACCAAATGCTCGGGCCAGAAATCCCCTGGTTTTGTGCACACTGTCTGTTGGTGTGAGGGGAGAGAGAAGGGGAGGAGAGAAAAAGCTCTCAGGAGGGTGCAGTCTCCTTTGTGAAGAGAAAAAGGCCTCTCCCAGGACTGCCCCTTTGTCTGAGGCGGTCCTGGCAGAGACCTGTCTGCAGCCAGAGGGGCGAGTGGGATGGTCCCTCCTCATGGCGGAGCTGCTCGGCATGGTTTGGGGAATTGCCCACTGAACATTCTGGCCTAAAGATGCCGTTTAGTCCCGATAGGCCAGAGAGCCCCGCAGAAGACACCCCTGCACCCGCCCGGCTATTTCTCTGGGAGCTGGGGAACGGCCCAGGTGCACGAGTTTCATGGCACTGACCCCTCCCGTTCTACCTGCGGCCCCCATTTTCCTCTGACTTGGATCCCAGAGGCCCTGCCCGGTGTGGATGGAGCCCCCTAACAAGCACTCGTCGAAGATGCCGGGGTGGCAGGGACAGCAGAGGACCAGCAGCCCCGCGTCTATGGGCCTGGCTGGGCACACGGTGAACAGCTCACAACTCCCCGAGGCCAGGGTCCATCTCAAAGCATCTGCCTTTTGGCTCTGTGTAAATCTTTCTTCTGCTTTACCCAGTGACCCTCGGGACTCCCCCAGCCCACACCAGAGGCCACACTGACCACGGAGGAGCTAGATTTTCTGTTACAGAGACTCAATCTGGCTGGACCTGGGGCAAGAGAGACGAAGTGGCACAGGGCTGCCTTGTACAGATGTTCAGGTTGTGTATTGCACAAGGGCACCTGTGAGGACAGTTGTCAGTGTAGATATAAACTGACCTATATGAGACCATGTGGGCAAGTGTGAGAATCCAGGCCTGTGCTTAGCCCCACACTGGCCTGGACACCCTCAGAGAGGTGCCTGCACACTCCTGGCACACACACACACACACACACACACACACACATACAGCTGTGCCATCCCCCGCTGAGCTTGGGGGATGCCCCAAGTTTCCTCCACCTGCCTGCTGCTCCCAGGGCTCCCCGAGGGCAGACCTGAGTCAGAGTTTGAGGGACAAGCAGAGACCAAATAAGCGAACGAATGAATGAAGGAGGGGGCAAGTGACAGTTGAGGCAAATGATGACAAAAGGAGAGGGCAAGCGGCTGAAAATCCTGACCTTGTGCCTTGACCTCCTGGACTGAACAGAGCTCTGGACCCTGGTCGGCTTCGGGGTCTGGGCCGGGTAGAGGGAGCTCCTTCTCTTGGTTTAACCCCCGCTGGTTCTGGGCTTGGGTCCGTAGCCTCTCCCAGCCCAGACCTGGGCCCAGGGACCAGTGGGTGGAGTACTGACCTTGGAGTCCGAAGTTAAAGCCTCCAGTGGCCACCTGGGTGTCCACTGCTCCAGCAGCTACCACAGGCCACGTGAAGGAGGGAGTGCCAGGGTCCCCGTGGGCCCCTCCAGGGGTGCCTGGCCTCCTTCCTCCCCCCACAGGCAGTGTGGACTCCTCGGCCCCCCAGGTGCGGGGCTGGGGTTTGGAGGCAGGGGAAGAGGCAGGCAGGGCGACGGGGAGCTGTATCCCAGCCAGCCTGCAGGGAGTCTGCTCTCCCCTCCCCAGGCTCTGGCAGGAAGTTGGAAGACAAAGCTATTTTTATTTATGACAGTGTCAGTGGGCTGGCCTCCGTCTAGACAGCTGGTGTTATCATTCGAGGCCATCCTGGAATGCGCAACCCCATTTATTGAGAACAGAAGACAGTGTGCAGATTAAACAGCTCATAAAAATAAGCTGGGAACAGGACTGGGCCAGGGACTCCAAGGTAACCCAGCTCGGTCAACGGTCCTCATTTATTTTGGACACAGGGATGCTTTCAGAGAAAACAAGGAGTGATGTGGCCCTGGGGAAGCCAGCAGCTCTGCTGGTGCCCCTCGGCTGAGATCCGTGGGGGGCTGGGTGGGGGGGAAGCTGCAGAGTCTCGCCCTCATGGGCAGGAGGAGACAAAGGACTGCCACCTGGCCAGGACAGGCCTCTGGAGAAGCCAGGACTCTATCTGCAGAAGCCTTTACCTCCCCGGGGCTGCCAAGCGCCCAGCTGCTGTCTCCTGAGGCTCCCACCCTCAGTGCAGAGGCCTTTGCTGGTCATCCCAGTTATCTGGGCTTCAAGAGAGAGCCAGGCTCTGGGTGACTGATCAAGGAGACACGTGTCTGGGGCATACCTCCTATGTTCATTCATTCATTCACTTATCCATTCATTTGTTCATTCATTCAATCAATTCACAAATATGTACTGAGCATTTTCCACAGGCCAGGCAGCCGTCAGGTCTTGTCTTCAAGATGCTTCCAGAGGGACATGAGGGGAAACAGACTTGAAAACACAGGTTCGTGTCCTGGAGAGAAATGTTGGAGTGATCTGACCTTACTGCTCCCTTACTTAAGGGGCTCCCTGGTACCCATGAGGCAGAGGCAGGCACAGCAGCCCAGCCTTCCTCTCCACCAGCCTCATCGCCCCTCAGTCCTCGCCCCTTGCCTGCCTCTCTGCACCCTTCAGTCCGATGCTGGCATCCCACCCTCCCCAGGGCCCCCCTTCCCCTCCTCGGAGCCTGTCCACGGGCTGCTCACTCTGTTCCGGATGGTGTTTCCCCGGGTCCCACCCGGGGCACCCATCCCAGACGTGCCCACCTCGAAGCCCTGGCAGCCCCCACCCCAGGCAAGGGTCCTCACTGCCACCTCTGTGGGCTGTAAAGGTTCACTGTCCCCCTCGCCGTCTGAGATCCTGGGGGGTGTGGCCTGGGAGCTGAGCGCATGTGCGTGTGAGCCCGGCAGGCTGGGGCCTGAACCTCTTAGTCCTGTGTGGACGGTGCAGCCAGCTGCCCTGTGCCTCAGTGTCCTCATCTGTAAAATGGGGATGACTTGGACCCTCCACCTCAGGGAGAGGACTGCGTGGATAAGAGAGCGCTGGCACGCCGTGAGGGGGTCCCAGTGTTAGCACCACTATTGCTCTGTGTGGTCACTTGATCCAATTTCTACCTTCGGGGCCTACACAGAGTTGCAAGCTGGGTGTTTGCTGATGACACGAACCAAGTGACAGGGGGAGGATTGCTGGGAAGTCTCTCTCTGTGAGCAGCTCCGGGATCCATTTCTAAGCTCCAAACACAGAAATGTCAGTTCTGGGCAAAGGGAAGGAAGAGAAGGCAGCAAGCGTGGACTTGACCCAGGCCTCCCCAAGGGGCAAGGCAGCTGCTGTCAAGGTTGCTGTGTGGACACAGCGGGGCGGAGCTGGAGGGGCCAGCTGGGGCAGGAGAGAGCTCCCACGGGGCTAAGCACGGCAGCACCAGCTCTGCCCCCAAATCCTGCCACCCCTCTGAGCCTCGGTTTCTGCTTCTGAGGAATGGGGACGCTAGTGGCTCCCCTGCAGGCTTGCCAGGGACGGAGCACCCGGGGCTTGGGAGCGCAGGATGCTGCTTGGACACCTGGGTCCCAGCTTCTCCTATAAACAGAAGGCCAGGGCGTGACAGCCCATGACAGATAAACCCTTCAGGCAGACTGGCCCTCCCACCCTGGCCCCCACCCAGTGCCAGCTGAAGGTACAAGTTCCCTCTTCGTCATTGTCTTAGAGGCTGCCCTGGCTTCTCAGTGTTAAGCCCTCATCCTAACATGGCCCCTGCCTCATTCCCCGGGCCTGGGGCCTTTGTGGTCAGAGAAGACTTGGCTGCCTCTCCTTCACTTTCAGAAAGCCCAGGGGTTTCTCCTGCTGGCCCTCCAGGCCTTCAAGAGCTGAGCCCTGCTTCCCAGCCTCTTGTTCACTCCATGTGTATTTGCTGAACATCTACTATGTGCCAAGTTCAAGGAGGAAGACAGACAGACACAATGCCCACCCTCCCATTCCTGTGGCAGGTCAAGTCCACTCCGTGCCCAGGGACCACACTCAGCGTCCTGCACAGAGTAAGGGCTTGGTGGACACCTGCTGAGTGAATGGGAGCATGGCTGCAGGGGTGGCAGAAAGCTCTCGACTTCTTGAGAGAGGCGGTAGAGCCTGGGGTGACGGGTCCAGGGTTTGGTGTCAGGTAGGCCTGATTTTGAATTCTGGCCTCACTACTTCAGCTGTGTGACCTTGGGCAAGGGAATGAGCCTCTCTGAGCATCTGAGGTCATGGCAGCTCCTGCCACAGAGGGCTGCTGACGGGATCGCACGTGTTAATGTGTGCAAAGAGAGTCTGCTGGCACAGGGCGAGATCTCAGGATTGCGTTTTTGCTTAGACGTAGACATTGTGATCACACCTGCTTTGGAGGGTGGCAGCAGAGGCTCAGAGAAATGGGTCATTTTCCTAGAATCACCAACCAGTAGCAGAGCTGGGGCTGGAGCCCAGGTCTCCACTCTAAGTCCTTCTTTTTTTTTTTTTTTTTTTTTTTTTGCGGTACGCGGGCCTCTCACTGTTTTGGCCTCTCCCGTTGCAGAGCGCAGGCTCAGCGGCCATGGCTCACGGGCCCAGCCGCTCCGCAGCATGTGGGATCTTCCCGGACCGGGGCACGAACCCGCGTCCCCTGCATCGGCAGGCGGACTCTCAACCACTGCGCCTCCAGGGAAGCCCTCTAAGTCCTTTTTTGAACCCACATCCCTCAGGAGAGGCAGACCCCAGCTCCTCCTGGACTCCCGCTCAGGAACGACTCTAGGGGAAAGGCAGCCTCAATTCACCTGGGGATGCTGGGCCCTGTTCCCCCGAACACACCCCAAGGTACAGCAGCAACATCGCTGGGGGCTGACCCACTGACAGCCCCGGTGCCCGAGGGAACAGTCACCGTGCTCGGAAGAGGTCTGGGAGCACAGGACCCCCTTCCCGGGACACCCTGCACCGCGCTGAGCGGGCTCCACGCAGCCACCGTGATGCTCCCAGACAAACCAGACACCAAAGGAGCCACACAGATAAGCCTGGGCTCTTCTCAGGAGTATAGACTCTGGTGGGTTTTGAGACTGGAGCACCCAGCGGAATTCAGAGCCAGCGCCTAGACCAGGAGCTGCCCAAAGCTGGAAGAAGTTCTGTATGCGAGCAGAATAAAGGACCCCGGATCCCTGAAGTTCTGGGTTTAAGGTTCCTTCAAGGGGCTGCCCGTGGGAGGCAGAGAGGCTGTGAGCTTAGACAGCATTATTATTATTAGCAGTAGTAGTATTACTGTTTCTACCCAGCACTTAAATGGCACTCACTGTGTGCCAGAAACTGAATCCTGTACCTTACAAAGAGGCACTCAGTGAGGCAGGTCCTATCACCATCCCTATTTTACAGAGGAGCCTACACAAATGAACTCATTCTCCTTCCCCCAGAAAACTCCTATTTATCCTTCAAAACCCTGCTAGGGCATCCTTGGCCTGATCACCTGGTGGAGTCCATTGCTCCTCACTCTGCCTCACTTGGATGCAGAGCCCCATCTCCCACGTTTTTCTGAGTCTGAATCCCTGGTGTCCCCACGTGTCTGGCACAGACAAGGGGTCAAGATGGGCTTGCCTAATGGGATAACAAAGGCTGTGGCACCTCTTCTCCTCATTCCCACAGGGCCTCCTGCAGGAAGAGGTTGCTTTTCTCCCTCCTAGGTGGCCAGGATGACTTCAAGGGCCTGTCCTCCAGAGGTGAGTCTGGGCAGGCTGCTGCTTCAGTTCAACCCCAGCTCACCCTTCCAGGAAGCTACTGGTGGGGTATACTCAGAGGGGATCTCCAGCTTCCAGGGATGGCTGCAGGGTACATGAGGAGAAGCCATAGGACCAGAAGAACGGCTGCTTTCTGGGAGGGGCAGGCTTATCTAAGATGCTTATTTTCCCCACTTTCTTGTAAACATATTACAACAATCAGACCTCAGGCATGCTTGCACTTTGCAACTTCTCCAGGCTGTGCCCCACACCCAGGCCTCGTTTGATTTTTGCAACACCGTGAGCTTGGCTAGAAGGTATCATCATTCCCACTTTACAGGAGAGGAAATTGAGGCTCCACAGGAGCGCGACGCGGGGTGGGCAACTGATATTCTGAATCTAGATCCCAAACCCCAGCCCTTCCGCCCCCTTGCCTGGGTCTCTCTGTGCGTCTGTGGACTGTCGCGGGCTTCATGCTGTGGTGGGCAGGCCTGGGGACTTCCTAAATTCTGCCACCATTTCTGGACTGGGCACACGGGCTCTT
Organism: Tursiops truncatus; assembly: GCF_011762595.2. NCBI lineage: Eukaryota > Metazoa > Chordata > Mammalia > Artiodactyla > Delphinidae > Tursiops > Tursiops truncatus. Next base: position 176,744,490 of record NC_047034.1, read on the forward strand.
GGGAGAGGGCACCCTGGTCGTCGTCTCTCTCTGGTTCTCTGGAAGATTCAGAAGTTCAAAGCGAGCAGGGCTGCAAATGGGTGGTGCAGAGGTGGGTGCCTGAGGGCTGGCGGGCAGGCTGGGGAGTCTCCCGTTGTACCCCAGGGAGGCAGGCCGGCGAGCTGCTTCCCCTTCCCCGCATCCCATCACCCACCCCCCCGCCCCGCCCCTCCCAGCACAGCCCTCAGAGGCCTTTCATTCGCGGAGGGCGAGCCAGACACGGGCGCACTAGCAGAGGATGTTTTCTTGCCCAGTGGACAAAACATTTCTGGCGCGTTCAGGAGGGGACTGAACACTCTGTCCACTTTGGCGGCCTTCGGGATTCCTGGACGGACACAAGTGTGCTTTCACATGCAACAAGATTAATTGCACAGCCTCCCTCCCTGCCCCCCTCCCTCCCGCCTCCTCCGATCCCCACCTCTCATCCCCTCCCTTGTCCCTGGTCGCCTGCTCTACTCCGGAGCAGACTTTGGAGAAATCATTCCAAGTGGCCTCAGGAAGTGAACACTTGGATCACGTGACTCTCGCCACAGGCCTCCTCGGTGGGGAGAGGGGATGAGAAACACCCCCTAACCCTGAGTCCTGTGGACCCCAACAGTCTCATGCTGGGACATCTTGGCCTGCTTGATGGGGTTGGCCTCTGGCCTGACACGGTGGCCTCCATCCAAAGGTTGGTCTTACTGGTGCCTCCCTGGAACTTCCCTGGTTCACTGGGATTTCCAGAGGTTTGGGAACCTTTCAGAACCAGCCCCCTAAAATGAACTGTGGTCTCAGGCCCGGTCCCCTGTGGCCTTCTGTGCTCCATTAGAAGAGGCTGGCATCAGGTGGCCAAAGTGGGACCAGGACGGAAAAGCAGGGAAGAAAGGGTGAGGTCTGTGTCCATGCCTCCCAGGGGACGGCCCTGGCACTAGGGCTTGCTCCAAGGGGCGCTCACTGCAGAGCTGTCCTGGGAGTCTCGAGGTTGGTTTTAGACCCTGCCTATACCAGGGGAACATTCCACAAGCCTCGGGTGCCTGCAGGATGCCCTGAAGTCAGGGCCAGGCTGCCACCCCAGGTGGGTTGGATGCTTTGGAAATCGGACTCCCACTCTCGCTTCACTCGAGGAAGAGCAGGCCTGGGCTGCGCAGGGGGAAGTGGCAAAGCCGCTGAACAAAGGGCCGTGGGCCAGTGCCAGGGCCCCCGAACCCGCTGGGGCGAGATGCACTCCAGCGGGAGGCAGGCTGCTAACCAGTAAGCAAGTTGTAAAAACCCAACTCAGACACAACATCTGGCAGCTGCTTCAAATAGTTCTCTGTCTGAAGTTGGAGTTGCTCGCAGCCCTCCAGTAAATCAAACCATGTGCAAAGAGGAGCCCTGGGCCGACCTGAGACACCCTGCTTGGCCCGGTCCCAGCCTCGCCCCCGTCTCTCTTGCTCTTTAAATAGCCCGGGGTTCACATTCCATTTCCTTGTACAGATCAGCACAAGCGGGGCCTGGCTGGAGAGGCTGCAGGGATGCGAGCTGCCTCCCCCCACCCACCCCGTCCCAGAGAAAGATGGAGGAAAGTGGGCAGTAAGACCCCACGGGGAACTTGGCACTCGGGCCTCCCATCCCTGGCTCGGTTTCCGATGACCGCTGAGCAATGTCCACGCCTTTCCAGACCTTGCGACCCACTCACTATAGCCACTCAGAGGGAGACCCAGAGAGAGGGGCCACATCCTCTGTCTGTGGTCACGCTTCAAGTTCTCTCCACATCCGCTGTGGTTTCCACACACAGCCTGGGCACCTACCTCATAGAAGACGCCCATCAATTCCAGAGCAGATCTGCTCTCGTGGGACTGGCCACCAGAGGCTGGGACAGGCGGGCCATGGCGCCGTAGCTAATAACTCTGGGAATTCTTGCCTTTTTGGAAGCACCCCTCATAGGTCTGGCACTGGGCTGTTTACCACCTTCCTCATTTCATAAAGTCTCATCGTCACCCTATGAGTGGGTATTATTATGAACTCTGCTCTAGAGATGTGTGTAGACGGTTGAATGGTAGAAAGATAGGTCTGCGTCCCAACCCTGGAACCTGTGAATGTGACTTTCTTTGGAAAAAGAGCCTTAGATGCCATCCAGTTAAGGATCTGAAGATGATTTCATCCTGGATAATCCAGGTGGGCTCTAAATCCAGGGACAATTGTCCTTATAAGATAGATACGGAGACACAGAGGGGAGAAGGGCATGTGACAACGGGGACAGAGATTGGAGGGATGCAGCCGCAAGCCGGGGAAAGCCTGAAGCCACCAGACGCTGGGAGAGGCAGGAAGGCTTCTCCCCGAGAGCCTCCGGAGGGAACACGGCTCTGTCCACACCTTGATTTTAGACTTCTGGCTTCCAGAACTGTAAAAGAATAAATGTGTGTTGTTTTAAACCCCCCAGTGTCTGGTAACTCACCGTGGCAGCCTCCAAACACTAATACAATGTGGAGATTGGGGGTCAGAGAGAGTGAGCGAGACCATGCAGCTCTTAACTGCTGGGTAGCCTGCCGCCCTGATTATGAGACTGGTTTTTAGAAAAGTGACCTCATTTCCATCCAGGAGGACAGGCGCTCCCAGGCCCAGGCAATTTCCCTGCAAGATGCCCTCCCGGAAAAGTCTCGTTTCTGACAGCGGCTTCAGGAGAGTTTGTAGCACAGACAAGAGTCTCTGGGCGCCCCAGGCGGTGTGCGAATAATCACATCGGCTGCTTTTACTGACCACTTACTATGGGCGGGGCCGTGCTCGAAGTTTTTTACAGACGTACGTTAAAATGGTGAATTTGATGTTATGTGTATCTCACCTCAATTTTTAAAAAGAGCCGGCTGGAAAGTGGAGAGGCAGGGATGCCTTGTACCAGGTTCCCTGATGTGCCCTGCCCTAAGCACACGGTGTCTCAGTGGACCCCCCCGGGAGGAAAGTATTGTTCTCACTTCACAGATGGGGACAACAAGGCTCCTGGGGTTCTCGTTCCCTTCCGGGCAGCAAGGAGGGTAACTGGGCACGAATCCCGGGCTGTCCTGGCTCCGGAGTCCAGGCCCTTCCCCTGTCAACACGCGAACCAGCAGGAAGGTGAGGTTCTTTGTTTTTTGGCTGAAAAAACCCTCACCCTTTCTTCCCTGCTTTTCCGTCCTGGTCCCACTTTGGCCACCTGATGCCAGCCCTCTACCTGCAGTCATCAGCAGCCCAACGGTGGCTTTGCTTAACTGAAATCATTGGGAAGGTACTTCATAAACGGGCTCTGGTTGAAAATTTTTCAAAAGATGGGGCCTGGGGGTGCAGGTGGGAGGGGGAACGGAACGTCTGCTCCCTATGCCGTGAAGAGACAGGGGCGGTCCAGGGGGTCGCCGGTCTGGGTGGGCGCTGAGCTTGTGGGAAGGAGGCGAGAGCATCTCCGGAGTGTCCAGCCCTGATGGAAGGCACGAGGGCAATGGCGCCTCTCAGCTCCTGGTTCAGCTTTCCGGGGTCTGATTTCCCTGGGGAAAGCGAGGCTCGGGACAAGAGCCCGGGCCTGAGGTTTCCCCGCCCCCACTCCGGTGCTTCCCCTTGGACCCACTCCGTTCACTCCTCCGAGACAAGGGCCTCTGCGCCTGCGTGAGCTCTCTGGGGCTGTTGCTCACGCTCTGAAACAGTGGGTGGAGCTGAATCCCATGGAACCTCCCACACCAGTGCTCGCCAAGCTTCTCTGGGTCACGGCCCCTTGCAGGTCTCTGAAGGAAATGGGGACCAGCAGGGGGTTCTGTATGGGTCCAACTCTGCAGGAGACTCTGGGGCCCCAGGGGACAACGTCTCAAAATCAGCTACAGGGTGTTTCAAGATGCAGATTCCCAGGCTCCACCTACTGCATCAAAGTTTCTGAGATTTTGCTTTCTCCCCAAGGTCACCTGGTGATTCAGAGGCAGGAGGTACTTGAACTTCAAGTTAAGGTCCCCGGACTAGGTCTTCTTACTCCTGTGCTTCTCTAGAACACATTCTTAGGGGCGGCTGGAAGGTCCACCCTCAGAAGAGCCAGGGAAGGGATTCGTGAGGCCTTTGCCTTTTCTGCTTACAAAGTAGACCCAAACAGGCTGCCGCTGGGCTGGGTGGGAAGACAGACCCGGGGCAAGGTCAGTGCCACCTTCCGTCTAGCCAGCTGCCCTCGGCCTGGGCTTTTCTGGCAGGAACATCCCCTCTGCCCAGGAATAGCACTATCAGACCAGCAGCTGTTCTCTCGCCCAGGAAGAAAAGTTCCAGAGAAGTGTTAGCTCTCTCTTTTAGAAAGAAAGAGAGAGAGAGAGAGAAAGAAGAAAGAAAGAAAAGAAAGAGAGAGGGAGAGAAAAAGAGAAAGAGAGAGAGAGAGAAAGAAAGAAAGAGAGAAAGAGAGAGAGAGAGAGAAAGAGAAAGAAAGAAAGGGAGAGAGAGAGAGAGAAAGAAAGAAAGAAAGAAAGAGAGAGAGGGAGAGAAATAAAAGAACGAGAGAGAGAGAGAAAGAAAGAAAGAAAGAAAGAGAGAAAGAAAGAGAGAGAGAAAGAAAGAAAGAAAGAAAGAAAAGAAAAAGTCAGAGCCCCATGGAGGGCTCGGAGGGCCGAAGCTGGGACAGGATCTGCCGAGTACACCAGGAGGATGCTCGGGCAGTCCTGCCCGGCGGCAGCTGGACCCAAGAAACCCTCAGCGTGCCCTGAGCGGCTTCCTCCAAGCTTGCTAGGCCAGGACATCATTTGTTGATTCTACAGCCCAATCCCTAGCTCATGATTTCCTCCCGGGTTGCCATGGCCCCGCGCAGAAAACACAGCAAACTCCTGGCCCCAGGCAGCTCATTTATTTCAAATATTCCTTGCAGCTGGCCTCCAACCATGTTTGGGTGTCTGGACTGGAGCATGAACTAATTGCTCTGTCTTCGGCCCCCTCCCCAGCTCCCCCTGCATACTTTATGGTTCAGTAAATCCACATTCCTCGTCTCGCCGCGGAGGAGCTGGAGGGCGGGCGGGTGGGAAGCCGTGTGCGGGAGACGGACGGCAGAAGGAGGGGGCTCTTGCCATCTATGGCAAAGCCGAAAGCCTGCTACCTGCTCGAAGGCAGGGTATTAATTACAACCACATGGGCCAGTCTGCACGGTGGTTTTATTAAGACCACTCCCTTCAACATAAAACCCTGCTCCCCTAGAAGTCTCCCAGCAGCACAAAGGCCCTTATTTTCCCTGAGCGTCTACCGCCGCCCCCTGCCCTGCCCCCCCGCCTCCCCCTTCTCCTCCCCCTGCCATCCCCTCGTAAGCAAGCCCGAGTTCCAACCCAGACATGAACTCCAATCTAAAAATAATTTCAGCCCCGCCCCCCCCCCCCCCCCCCCCCCGCTTTTCCTCCAACTGCATGTGGGGAAGGCATCTAGGGGTCCCTTTTCTCCATACGCACCTTGATCTCTGGAGACTTTACCTGGGAAGAAAGAGTATTTGTCAGGAGGTTGCTTGAGGAATGTTCGGTTCATTCTCAGAGACCAATTCCAATCCGGGAGCTGCCATTGTCCAGAAGTGCAGGAGCTAGGAAGGCATTTGCTCGCATGCTTGTTAATAGGCCCGGCTATTCTAAAGCTTTACTGCGCTCTTGCTCCCCTCCTCCAAGGTGGGCACTACGGTGACTGTCATTTTGCAGAGGCTCATCCCAGATCACACGGCTCGTGAGGGTCACAGCAACACTGGGACCCAGGTCTGACTCAGGAGGCCACGTGCTCCTCGCAGGTCCAACCCAGCCACACACCGAAAGAATTTCCCTTCACCCTGCAACTTTTCCAGAGGCTGACACGGTGGCCAAAAGTGGTCTCCAAACTCTCTTAGACAAGGTCACTTGGGGAGTTGGAGAAAACTGCACATTCCTGGGCCTGGCCCCAGAAATGTTGATTCAGTCCATCTCAGGCAGGGCACTGAGACGAGCATCTTAAAAAACACCTCCCAGCTGGGGCTGACGCAGGTGGCCTGAGGAAAGCTGGCCAGGAGGCTCTCAGAGAAAGGGACACGGGACCTTGGTGCCAGGGGTCTTGGGCCCTCAGACCAGGGTACTTTTCCCAGCACCACCAGATCCTGACATGCCTTTAGAATTTAAAGTGCCCAAAGGGAGCTGAATGCACTCGTTAATTCTCTGGAAACCAGTCATGGATCATATCTAGTAAACCTCTTGACTCTTCACTTATCACTCGCCAATCCTCTAAGCCGGAATTTCCTGTCTTCTCTGCTGGGGTGTGGAGTGGGGGGACTCTGCCCACAGCAGCTGGCAGAACGGGTTCACTCAGCATCCCTGTGCGCTTGGCTCTGGGGACACAAAGACGAATGAAGGACCAGCTCCTCCCACTGAGTGCCCAGCGCTTGGGCTCCGAGCCCACATCTGGGCTCCAAAAAGCCCAGTCAACTCAACGGCAAGCCAGAGGCGCTCGCTCATGTGCAGAATCCTTTCTACTAGGTCAGCAGTTCCCTTGCTCTGAGCTGCAGGCTCAGAAACTTCTGAAAAAGGATGGGGATGGTCTAGGATCCCCCCTCTGGGATTCTCGTTCTCCTCCATCTGGGGCTCCAGCTGGCATCCCACCCTCTGCTAAGGGGTCGGGCGGGGGGGAACCACCCAATTATCTGTTGAAAACCATGGACCCGCCCTTTTCCCTTCCCCCAAAGCACAAAGAGGGATTCCGAAGTGTTTGTGTATTTTAATAAACTTTCCTTTATTAGGTGACTATTATCAACCATCATAAAATAGAACGGGAGTTTCAAAACTGTACAGGCCACAAGGCTCCGGGCTGAGAGGAAAGAAAGGTGGGGTCGAGGTTCAGGGAGCTGTGGGGGCGGAGGTGCAGAGAGATGGCAAGGACCCCGGTGATTTGCCCAGCGTCCGTGGGAGACGGTTGGGTCAAGGCGATAAGGCTGGGATCTGTATAAGTGAGACCCTCTCGTGTGTAACATTCATCAGAACATGACCCACCCCGAAACAGGAGTGAGGAAAATCTTTCAAAGTCTAACAGGTTAGGTTCCCCCCACCCGCTGGGGGACATAAAACCTCCAAATAATAAGGGGGTAATTTACATTCCTCACCCAGTCTTGGCGCCAATTTTGTGCTTTAAAAAATATACTCCACTGGAAGACGTTTTTTTCTTTTTTTTTTAAAAGGTACCCTACAGCAGCTGTTTAAAACACAATTCTTACAGACAAATATATATGCATATATATTAAACATTTTAAACAAATAAAGTCATCTACTGTACCTGTACAGAAATGAGAAGGCAGATTCTAAGAGAGTCGACTTCAAGACATAAGAAACGGTGACTGTGCCGGCAGGTGCTGGGGTCTGCTACACGGGGGAGTTGTGCATGGGAGGGTGCGTCCCTCTCCTGCTGGCTGTCCGCCCCGACCCCTGCCCCACCTCACGGCTCTGGGGCACCATGATGAACCCGGACAGGGGCACCAAGCGGAGACCTGCACTGGCTTCTAGGACACGCAACTCCGCTCTGGTCTCCCCCACCCCGCCCTGCCCCCGGCCTCTCAGGGGATGGAGAGTCACTCATCCTCCCATCTCGGTTCGGGTGGTCCTCAGGGAAGCTAGAGCTTCCGAGGATGCACGTGGCAAACCTCGGGTAGGAAAGCAAAAACAAAACCCAACCCACACCGAAAAACCCCACAGAAGACTAAAGAAAGAAAACCACGCGCAAAGACGGATGAGCCCCAGCGATGGGTGGCTGCCTGGAGAGATACGGGGAGCTGCCGCTGCCCGTGCGGACGGGTCCCCCAAGGCAGTCATATTGCACGTGAGGCTGATGCCCCCTCAGGGGCCCACTCGGGCACTCGGAGCAGAGCCCCCTGGAAACTGTAGGTCAAGGGACCCAGACAAAGACACCCCTGTGCCCACGTGGGGACACACGACAGACACGACCCAGCGAAAAGGCCAGGTGAGGCACACCCATCCCAGGGAGGGGCAGGTGGAAGAAAAGCAACAGAACACTCCAGAGAGAGGTGACCCGAACAAGGTGTCCTTTCTAAGTGGAATAAATAAATGGCTTTTGTTATTGTTAAAAGAATAAATACAGGGTACGGGGGCACCGACAGCCAGGACTAATGCTGGGTGCTCACGTGCCTGGGGAAGGTCCCGGTTTGGTTTCTGCCTCGGTGGCCACGGTGAGCTCCTGACGTCCTGAGCTTCGTCCGGCGCGGCTGCCCCGCTGGGCGGGCACCGGCCCTCATCTAAGCACCTCTTGGCACCCCCGGGATCTGCTCTCGGCGCCATGGGACCTGGCAGGTGCGGGGGCACCCAGGCCACCCCGAGAGCAGATCGGAGCTCAGTGTAGTTTATCCTCTGTGTCCTCTTCCCAGGAGGGGCTGTGAGGCGGCATGCGGGGAACTTCTGCCAGTGTCCGGAAGGGGGACAGAGGGGCCCGTGTCCAGAGCAGTCCGTGTCCGGCGGGGCAGCCGGGGAGGCTGCAGAGGAAGGGCAGGACTTCCATGCCGCAGACGCTGGTCCAGGGCGCGGGCACGGCGGTGGCTCAGTGAGTTGGCGCCGGGGTGGACGGGGGCAGCCGTGCTGGCGGTCCCGGGTGGGGCATCACTGGTAGTGGAGGTAGGCCTTGAGGGAGGCAGGCAGTGGCAGCGCGTGGATCTCACCCAGGCGCTCCTTCCCCAGGGCCAGGCGCACCGAGCGGCGGCACAGATCCATGAGCGGCAGGGGCTCCGCTGCGGAGACCGAGGAGAGACAGAGGACGCTGTGTTAGCACAGCTCTAGGTGGTTCTAGAACAAACAACACTGACAACAGCAATAGCATCGTTAATACTAGTTTTAACGCCCAGACGAGATGACTCCAGATTAACTCATTTTACACTTTAAGTGAATTCTTAGTTGCTAGCATGGAGAACTCACTGGACCAGGCCCCTTTGGAAGCCCTCCTTTAATCCTCACAGCGGTTTATTATGAATGATTTGATAATCCCAGGGAGTTATACAGTGACCATCATCCCCATTTTGCCAATGAGGAAACTGAGGGACAGAATCCAAATAACTTGCCCAGGGCCACACCGCTGGTAGGACACGGAACAAGCATTCCAAGCCAGGCCGTCCCTGCTCTAACCCATCAAACTAAAGGCCCCCTCAGTGCACGTCCATCCGGGACACACAGGATGGACTCTCCCCTGCACGTACCCCCAGCGCCAGACCCCACGCGGACCTTTAGGAGGGGAATCATGTCGTGTTAACCCACTGCTCAGGGGACTGTTCTCCAGTCCCTCTTACAGCTGAGGGCGCTCAGGCACAGAGGAGACCGAATTGCCAGGGCTACAGGCTGGGATCCGAATCCCAGCAGTCTGGGCCCAGCGCACGGCAGAGCTGCCTCAGGAATCTGGATTCGAGAAGGCTTCTAGCTGCAGCCTGCGAGGGCACCTGTGTCCTTGTGTCCCGGAGGGCCTGGGACCTAGCTTCCTGCAAGAGAGGCTCCGTGCAGCCCGCATCTCAGATAAATTCTCAGCTCCAGAAGGAACCGGAAAGTCATGGCCTCCAAGGCCCTGGAGGCTGCTGGGAGCATGGTGGGCCCTGCTCACCCTGGACCTCCTGGAGCTGACTCCTCCTAGCTCTCGTACAGGTGAGCACACCGAAACAGCCTGGGGTCCCCCCACGGTGTCCTGGACAGGCAAAGAGGTGAAATGAGGGCATATGTGGCCTCATCCACGGTCTCCCCCAACTCCTTTGTGAACAAAATAAAGGTCAGACCGAAAAACTGAGAAACCCCCCACCATTTCCCTTGAGATCCCATTCCACCAATAAAAAGTGGACGCAAGTTCTGTAATATTCACCAGTGTGTCTCAGAATATTAAAAATAACATTTAAAAATTCAGTTATTGGGAATTCCCTGGCGGTCCAGTGGCTAGGACTTGGTGCTTTCACCGCCGAGGGCTTGGGTTCAACCCCTGGTCGGGGAACTAAGATCCCGCAAGCCACATGGCTCAGCCATAAATAAATAAATTAAATTAAATTAAATTAAATAATCAAAATTCGGTGATTGAAGGCCAAATCCTAAGGCTGGGGGCATTGGGGGAAACGGGGAGCAACTGAGTAGGGGCTCCGTTTGGGGCGATGAACGCATTCTAAGATGGCCTGCAGCAATGGCTGCAGTCGTGAGCATGCAGCAGACCACTGCATCATGCGCCTTAATGGGTGAAACATATGGCATGTGAATTCTATCGCAATAAAGCTGCCATTAAAAAAAAACAAAAAGTGCTTCCCTGGTAGCACAGTGGTTGAGAGTCCGCCTGCCAATGCAGGGGACGCGGGTTCGTGCCCCGGTCCGGGAGGATCCCACATGCCGTGGAGCGGCTGGGCCCGTGAGCCATGGCCGCTGAGCCTGCGCGTCCGGAGCCTGTGCTCCGCAACGGGAGAGGCCACAACAGTGAGAGGCCTGCGTACCGCAAAAAAAAAGAAAAATAAAAAAGAATACATCTTAGGCTTGATAGTGCATTTACTAAATTCCACGCTTTAAAAGAAGACAAACGATGGCTCTTCATCTCCCATGGGCAGTCACAGGAGACGGGATGGAAGTAGTAAATGTTTTTCATGGAAAGCTTTGAAACGGGGCCTTCCCTGGAGGCAGGAGGATGAACTAAATGACCTTCCATCTTTGTGGGTCAAGGATTCCACAGACCTGGTGGCTTGGGCTGGGATCCTTCCACCTGCCAGCCCGCAGAGACTTGGGTCTCCTTCACTGGACCTCGACCTGCCTCGGTGGCCCCAGATCTGGCCCCTCACTTTCACCCTGCACAGCAGCCTGACCTCGAGCAGATGGCTCCCTCCACCCAGGCCTCAGTTTCCCCAGCTGGAGATGAAGGATGTGGACCAAAGCCTGCCCGGAGTCCTACGGGCTGAGCTCCTGAAGGCCAGCGACGCCTCACAGCAGCTCTCGGCCGGACCTGCGGTTGAGGAGCGAGTGGTCCTCTGAGCAATCGAGGGGGGAAGTTCAGCTCCTCTCCTCCACTCAGCTCTCCTCCATCCTCCTCCGGCACCCCCTCCCCCAAGGATATGGCTTAGCTCCCACTGGGAGGCAGAGGGGCCGGGCTGGGGGAGGGAGGGCTGGAGGGAGGTCCCGTCACCACCTCTTGGCTAAATGGGTTTCAGGTCAACTTACCAACACCCTCAGGAAGAAACATTTCTAAACAGCAGGTCATTCCCACCCCACCGCCACTGATCCTGCGGGAGGGCAAAACAGCGATGGCCAGGGTCATGGTCTGATTGCAGAGACCGTGCGTGAGGCTACAGAAACGGACATGGGCACGGTGCCAGGGAAAACGTCTGTCCCACAGATTTTGGTTGGTCGCTCACAGGACCCAGAAGGCCTCCCCAACGACCTCAGTCCTTTCGCCTGGGGGGCTGCAGGTTCTGCATCCCGCTCCATCCGCGTGGTCGGTGCCCACCGCTCTTCCGCGGAGGCGCGAGGGGTCTCTGGCCGCCATGCCCACCTCTGGGAAGCCCAGGTGCCCGCTCCTGTGCATGGTTTATATGAATGAGAAGGGGTGGTGCTCAGGGACCAGGAAGCGAGGCCGGCGCTGTTCCTGGGAGCAGAAGGTTGAGCAACTGCACGAGGCCACGCGCCCACGTCTATATCTCCAGGAGAAGCGGCCACCTGGTGGCCTGTTTGAACACGCACGGCCGGGGCCACCTCTCGGTTCTCCGAGAGACTGCAACCCAGCCGGAGCCCCAGAGCCCGGCGCCGGGTCCAGTTCACAGGCTGTGAATGAACTTCGGGTCTGTGAGGTCAAGGATGAACATCTCAAGTCAGGAAGTGCCCGGTTCAGCAACGTTCCCGCCCGCCGCCTTCACAGCTGCCGGGACTGGCCCTATGCTCCCTCCTGCAAGCAGCTTGCCGTGAAAACGCTCCAGAAATGTGTTCTAGAAAGTCGTGGGTGGAGGATGACCATCCCGGGACCTGTGTGTATTTTCCCTTTACCTCAAGGCATTTTTACAAAAAAGAAGCAAAAGAAAACACCAACCCCTTGTCTTTGCCAACTGGGGAAGGATGCCTGACACCCGGTCAGGTAACGTGGGCACACTTGGTTCTCTGCCGCCCAGTTCTGAGAACATGCTGTCCTCATGTGACCTCCCCCCCACCCCAGAAGGAAGCCCCTGCAGGGCAGGGTGATCAGTCCCCGCGATGAGGAGCTCGCCCAGAGCCCAGCTGGAATGGGGGAAGGAAGGAGCCAGCGTCAGGTGTGGGCATCCCAGGAGGCTGGGAGGCCACAGGAGGAGGTCACCAAGGCAAAAAGCAGGAACAGAGGTGGGCCTTCCCTGAACCCACAGTCATGACAAACCACACCAAACGTATCTGGGAGCCAAAGAAGCGAGAATTTGAAAATGCTGAACTGCAGGGCAACACTTCCTTAGTGGGAAGCACCATTAACAGCAGGGGGGAGGACCCACGGGGCAGGGACTCTCCCTTGGGTGACGGCCAGTCTGTCGCTTGCAATAGGCCTTTTCCCTCTTGCATCTCCAGGGAGTGTGGTGGGCAGACCTAGGGGCCAAGCTGGGCCCTGTCCCCCCGCCTACAATGACCATCACTGCCCCTTCACCCCAGAAAAGAGCAAGGTGACACAGCAGCCCCTCTGGTTGCAGCCTTAGCCCTGGAAGCCTTGAGCCCCTAGAAAGAGTCAGAACCAGTAGCCTGTGATCAGAGGCGGTTGGACAGTGGTGGAGGTCACATAGGGACACGCTGCCTTTGCTCTGGCCTCGGCCGGCTCAGCCCATGGCCCCAGCACTGGGGCAGAGACTCTGCGGGGGACGGTACACCTGGCGTCCCGGGAAGGCGGGCTGGGAGGACAACATGCCCAGCGCAGCAGCCGGGGTGGAGGGGAGGGGGCCGGGCACAGGCCTCTGGCGACTCCGGCTGACCCGCTCTGCAAACAGCTGCTCCCTGCTGAGGTCAGGACCTGGCGGCCGGGGTAGGGTGGGGCTGGGCGGGGAAGGAGAGAGCAGACTTTCCAGACAACCCAGGGAGCACTAACAGGTCAGAATCACCCCCAAGACTGTGAGAGCAGAGCCCGGCCCAGGCCTGACACCAAGAAGATGTATCTGGCCAGACCTTCTGTCTGTCACTGCCTGCTCCCCCTGGGTGGACCCTGACATTCCTCCTTCCTCAGCTGCAGTGGAAAGCCAAGCAAACCCTCCTGGGCAGAGGACTTGGGTGTCGCTGACTTCACTCCACAGACACTCCACCATCTGAGCACTGGTCTCTGTCTGTCACTGTCTTGTCTCCCCTGCAGGTGGTAGCACAGGGAGGGGGACGTGCTGTGGGTGAAGTAGCACTGCCCCTCCCCCCCCAATTCAGGACCATCTGGAACCTCAGAATGTGATCTTATTTGAAACAGGGTCCTTGCAGATGTAATTGGTTAAGCAGAGGTCATACTGGAGCAGGACGGGCCCTGTCCTTATAAGAAGAGGACAGATACAGAGGAGGTCACGGGATGACAGAGGCAGAGACTGAGCGATGCGTCCACAAGCTGAGGCGTGCTGGCGTGGGACGGACTCCCCTCCGAGCCCTCAGAAGGAACCGACCCTGCCCACGCCTTGGTTTCGGACACCTGAACCGGCACAGAACACATTTCCGTTGCTTTAAGCTCCCCAGCTGGCGGCCATCTGTTCCTGGGGCCCCAGGAAATGACCACACCACCCTCCTCTCCTGTCTACACCAGCCCCTCCCTCAGGCTTTTGGACCCACCCCATCCTGACGACCCTCGTCAAGGTCCCCAGTGATGGCCTCATTGCCAAAGCTGATGGACAAGTCTTGGCCGTGAGTGTACTTGGTCTGGCATCATTGTGGCCTTCTTGAAGTATCCTTTCCTCACTGGGTACTCAGGACACGACTCTTCCCTCCAGCCCCACGGCTATTCCACCTCCCCTTCCCCATCGTCCACCCGGTGACGCGCCCCAGGGCTCGGCCACGGCCCTCTCCTCCTTCCTCTCCTTGGTGACCTCATCCAGGGGTTGCAGGTTTCAGCTCCATCCCCACTGACCAATGGACCCTGTCTCCAGACCCGCAGAGCCACCAGGATGTGTCACTTCCCCACATCCACGGCACCCACCCTGGCCCTCACCCCCAACACCTCTCCCCTGCACAACCGTCACGGCTCCTCCCTGACCTCCCGGCGGCCACTCTTACCCCTACTGTCCATTTCTACACAGGAGCCAGAGTGACCCTTCTAAGACATGAGATCTAACATCCTGAGTGGCCCCACCCTCACGGGGTTTCCCATCCGATCCTCCAAAGTCAGCCAGCAGTGCAGACTGGGGCTCTTTCATGTCTGACCAGGAGCGGGGAGGCGAGAAGCCAAGGGGGCCCCGGCACTGCCTGGCATTATGGTGGGGAGAGAGGGGCGTCCTCATCCGTAACCAAGACCGTCGAGGGGGCCCAAGCCTCTGGGCACTTCCGGTTCCCCCCTGCCCCCGGGTCCAGCGCAGGGGTAGCCCTCGTAGTGCATGCCCATGCTACTCCTCTCCCCCTCAACCCCCTTTGAATTTTCCCAAACAAGAAAAATTGCGAAAGCATCTGACCTCCCATCTTATGCAGAGCTGACAGGGCATCTACTGATGACGCCCGTCTGGGCCTCCAGGACTGGGCCTCCAGAGCCTCGCCCTGGCTCCGCAGGGGAGCAGTTCTGCTTGCTCGTGCCCTGACTTGCCACGGGGGGAACAGGCCCCAGCCCCCCCCAGCCGCTCCGGGCTCTGTGGTCTGCCTTGGAGCTGGGCATGCAAACAGTGAAGCCATGTGAACCCCCAGCACTGATGGGCTTGTTTCCAGAGGGGACAGGGTTGCCCTGTTCTTGTAGAGGCCAACAGTCTCAGAGGCCAACAGTCTCAGAGGCCAACAGTCTCAGTCTCAACAGCAAGGCAGCGGACCCAACAATTCACCCATCTGTCGGCACACAGTGGGCATTAAACTCCCTGGGGCCGCGGTCACTCTCTGTTGGGAAAAGGCAGACAGAGCTGCAGGCAGGGTCCTCTGAGACCCTAGGTCCTGGGGCTTCCGATCCCTGCCCATCCCCACACGGGGCAGATGTGGCTGTGGACCTTCTACCCGGTTACCTGGAGAGACAAGACGCACAGCACTCGCCCTGCTGGTTCCCTAGACCAGGTCTGAGGTTCCTTCCTCAGAGAGGTTACCTGCTGGATGCCCACCTAGCCACCCCTGCCAGGAGCCCCAGGACCTAGGGTCCAGGCTGCACAGGTGAGGCGATGCCCCGCCTGGCTGTGGGCTCACTGTCACCGCCCAGCCAAAGCCTGAGAGTGGCAGCGAGGGAAAGAGGGACGGCAGAGGCCTCCGAAGAGAAACATTTTAAGAGTTCGCTCTGACTGACGGCCCTGGATGTTTTCTGGTATCTTCCAAAGACTAAAGTGGGGAAGAGGAAGAGTGGGGGAACCTGAAGGTTTGGAGGCTGCAAGACCAGAGGAAGCATCTGTGCTCCTGACCCTCGGCCTCCCCCATGGCTCACCTGGCCTGCAGGTGGGGTTAGATCTCAGGTGCCAGGCCATATCCGCCCCTTAAAGAGGTCAGTGCATGGATGGACGAAGCTTTCCAGCCCACCCCCTTTCCGAGGTGAGATCTGCAGACGGTAGAAGGGACTCATGAAGGAGTGAGGGTTGAGCATGGGTATGGACAGTTCTGGAACGCTGGGGCCTCCTGCCACCATGGGCTCCCAGCCACAAAGCCACAGAGCCCTCCGCTTCCCAAACCAGGGCAGTGCTGCCACAGGTGGGCTATTTTCACACGTGGTCTGAGAAAGGCCACTCCCTTTTCCAAAGGGACAGGTGGAAATTGCCGCTGATTCAGCCTGTTTCTAATCCACGTTCTCCTCTCCAAAGGCCTCCTGACATCATAACTGAACAAACCCCCTGCAGGGGACTGTGTCCCAAAGAAGCCCACTCAGAAGGCTCCAGCACCAGGAAAGACCCTAAACCTGTCTAATGAATGAGAGGCCATTGGCTTTCATTTATGTGAGAGGCCCTAGTAGCCCCAAAGCTGCAAAACCCAGCTCAATAATATGCTGGTTACTGTGCTAGAATGTGGTCAGCTGCAGATCAAACCTGGAGGCAGGTCAACCAGAAACGAACCATGTTTATCAAAGACCATCCATCCACCCATCCACCCATCCATCCATCCATCCACCCTTCTATCCATCCACCCACCCATCCATTCACTCCTTTAGTCATCCATCCACCCATCCATCCACCCACACATCCATCCATCCACCCATCCACCCATCCATCCACCCATCCATCCATCCATCCACCCATCCACCCATCCATACATCCATCCACCTCTCTATCCATCCACCCACCCATCCATTCACTCCTTTAGTCATCCATCCACTCATCCATCCATCTATCCACCCATCCACCCAGTTATCCATCCACCCATCCATCCACCCACCCATCCATCCATCCATCCATCCATCCATCCATCCATCCATCCTTCTATCCATCTACCCACCCATCCATTCACTCCTTTAATCACTCATCCACTCATCCATCCACTCATCCATCCATCCATCCACCCACCCACCCACCCACCCACGTATCCACCCATCCACCCATCCATCCATCCATCCATCCACCCACCCACCCACCCAAGTATCCACCCATCCATCCATCCATCCACAAGGTGCTGCCGTGTAATCTGCAGACTCTGGCTAGAAATCCTCACTTAACCAGAGGTAGGCAAGAGTCGCCTCTGAGGATCTGAATGCTGGGATGTCTACTTCAAGACATTTAAATTTCAACAACTGTAAACTTCTAGCTGGGCCCAGCGAGGACCAAAGGGACACAGGGAGTCCAGGGACACTGCCACCTCAGACAGAGCAGAGGACACTTACGGTCAAGTCCATTCAAGTAGCGCATGCGGATCTCACAGTGGCCCCAGACGGCACTCACTACGGGATAAAGTTTTTTGCCCTTGAGTCCCCGAAAAGCTACTCCCATGTACTGTCCATCCACAATGAAGCTCAGGGTCCCGTCGTCCATATCCAGGGCCACCAGGAAGGAGTCAGGGACAATGAACGTCTCGTCCGGCTCCAGAAAGGCTGGGTACGTTTTGCTCGGCTGGTTTTTGCCGTCATGGTAGAGCCGGTTGCGCCCCAAGTCCCAGCCCCAGGACTCGTGGTTATTCCCCACGAGTGTCGTGTACCCCACGGAGTGCAGGGGGGCGTCTGCCGTCGCCACCCCCACCACGGCGTGGGTGCCGCGCTGCCTCATGGCCCACGTGATCTGCCACACGTGCAGCCCACGCGTGTACCCGACTTTGCCCCTGATGGCGTCCGTGCTCTGGGCCACCGGATGCCGGTGAAAGATCAGCTTGTCATCCTCCTTCACAAAGACGTTGAGCGAGCGGTCATTGTTGTTCCAGGAGTGGAGCAACTGGACGTCGTAGGACACGGGGGGCATGTCCAGCAGCAGGTCCAGGCGGGTGGGCTTGCAGTAGTCCAGACCCTGGAGCTCCTGCTTCAAGGGCCGGTACGTGGGGTCCCTCATGTCCACCGTCTTGATACCTCCAGTGACCTTCTGACCCATGTCGGCCTCCCGTTTCACCTGGTCACCAACGCCCAAGGCAAACTCATCAATCACGGGGCCTCTTCTCCAGTTTCCCAATCAGGCCTGGACGGCACTCCTAAGGGAGTTTGCTAGGCGGCCTCTGCCCGGTGTGGAGCATCTGGTACTGCCTAGTGGATGGAAGGAGAAACAGGAGGCCAAGTGAGCAGGAGATGCGGAGAGAAGGGGAGAAACTAACTCGGTTCGTGTCACGCCGGCACGTCCCAGCAGTCTGCCTTCCGGGCTCCTATCACACCGGATTCCGGGCAGGCCAGAGCCTCGGCACACAGTGAAATTCCCTTCTGTCCCCGCAGCTAGGTTGGCATAAAGGAGGGAGGCCGTCCACCTGACGGTCTACGTGGACAAGCGGACTTCGGGTGGGCACCACCTGTAACTGTGTCGGGTGCCCAGCCCGAGGCTCACCAAATACCTCATCACGGTTTCTCAGGGCAGAAGGCCAAGGTGGCCCGATGCCGAAATCAGCCCAGTGCAGTGGGCATCTCTCCTGGTCGAAGCAAGGGGACACCTACTCCCTGCGCCGGCGGTTTGGAAGGAAGGTGAACCCCCGAGTGTCAGCAGAAGCTGTTTGACATGCCACCTCCCGGTCCCTCTCTCTTCCGGCACAGCCGCCTCCGAAGACGTACCGCCGGTTCACACCAGGGAAGGGAACCCCAGTGCACATAAACCTCCTGGTCGGCGGTCCCTGAGGCCGCAGCAACCCCCCAGCGGGCCCCGAGTCGGGTGGGCGCAAAGGCTCTCAGCCCCGGTAGCTCTGGACCAACTCGAAGACGGCCACCCCTTCCCGCCCACACTCTTCAACTTCTCCTTGGGTCCCCACAGCCCATCTGGGGAGGAAGTCCGACTCCAAGATGCCTCACTCCCGCCCTGGCTCCACCATCCCTTGGCTCCTTTAAGGGAAATCGGAGCCTTGGGCTGGAGGAGAGATCTCAGTGCATCCGTCAGTCGTCCTCTGTCTCGGCAGCACCAGGGGGAGGGGCTGAAACATGCGATGGGCAGGACTCCGGCCATCCCTGCCACGCCTGTCCCCAGTGTCCGCCTTGGAGAAGGGACAATCGCGAGCTACCTGGGTTTCCCGAGACTCACTCAAGAAAGAAGGTAGTTCCTGCCATCAGAACCCCACCCCCGCCCCCCGCCCGCAGAAGGGGCTCTTGGCTGCCTGGTTTGGGGGGGATGGGCTCCCAGGACTGACCAGACAAGGGAGCAGGCAGGCTCCTAGCTACATAAACACGACCAAACGAGGATACAGAGGAGCTGGGCGAGAGGCCATCGGCGCCTGCTGGAGAAGCATCCCAGGGCCACTTGTTCCGAGGAGCACGATGGTGCCTGGGTCAAGGAGAACACAAAGGAGCCCAGTGTAGGGGCTGCAGCGGGCGTGTTGCTGTCCCACTGTGGCAGAAGACAGAGCGCCTGCCGGGGGGCGAGGGCAGGGACCGGCTGCGGGAGATCTGGGAACCTGGGACCGCTGGCCTCCCTGTCGGGCGCCCAGGCACCAGCAGGGCCGGGAGGAGGGGCAGGACCTGCGCGGGGCCGGACGCCGGTCTGGTCCCTGGCTGCCCTGGAGACGCCTTCCTCTCAGCTGGGAAGAGACCTCGTGAGACGCCGTCCTCAGGGTGGCCAGGGCCCCTGGAGACTGGCTCTCGGTAGACACCGGAGTGGGAGCCCTTGGCCCGGACCTCCTTACCTCCATGGGCAGGTCCCCCTTCTCGCCCTCCCCTTTGTGGTGTGGAACAAGAGGCTCCCTCATGGGCACTGCTTCAGAGAGGGGCTGGGACCCCTCGTGTCAAATGTTTGCAAAGTTGTACAGAGCTGAGGGGTCCCTCGGCGGCCGGGAGACCACCCTGGTTCTGGAAAGTTCTGTGGATACGGTGACCTCACAATCTAGAACTCCCAGGACAATCCCAGTTTCAAGCTTTCAGTCCCATCAACTGTCAAGAGCCATCGAAACCTCCAGGACTCCCCCCAGGGCCCTGCTGAGCGAGCACCCATGGCTCTGGGGCCTGATTACCAGGATGCGGGGAGCCTGGGTTTTGGTGTGGAAACGCGGTCCTGGTAACTGAAGAGACTGGCTGCTTGGCCTTCCCTGACCCCCCTCTTCCACGCCTCCCCAACAGCATCTTTCTGAGCCGGGGTACAGCTGGCCCAAGGCAGATCTCAAAGTCAGAAGCACCCACACCCATCTCTGTCTGGATACCCGCTCTGGCTGGTGCCCAGCAATCTCTCTGTGCAGGACCCCGTGGGGACACAGCTCAGCTCTCTTGGAGGACAAGGAGGGGATTAATATCTGAAGAGAGTTTATTTCACCGCTTCCTGGAGTGAAGCAGTCTGTCGCCGTCCTGTCGTCTGGCTCTGGCCTCACAGCAGGAAGGACCTCTCTCCCAAAATCTCACAGTACTGAAGATCCCACTCTACCCACGACCCATGGGAACAGGTGGGAAGAGTCATGGGGAGGCTGGGGGTCGGGGGAGAGGAGACCCGGGGCAGGTGGGCTGTGTGTGAAGGGAAGGTGGTGGGGAGAAGTCCTGCTAACACATTAATTTAAAATACTTGGAGAGAAATGGGTGGGAACAGAGAAGGACCACAACAAGTAGGCTGGGGACAAGTCAGAGGTTGTGGGGGGAGGGTTGAAGGGGTGGGGGGGACGAGAAGGGAAGAGAGCGAGAGAGGGGCTCATGGGCCAGTAAACCTGGGTCTGTGCACACATGTAACTCCTACTTCAGCTGGACCACGACCAGTAAACTCTCTCTGTCAAGGGCTAGCTAGTAAATGTTTTAGGCTTTGTGGGCCCAACAGTCTCTGTGCAACTACTCAACTCTGCCTGTAGCAGGAGAGCAGCCACAGACAATGCATAAGTAAGTGAGCCTGGCTGAGTTCCAATAAAACTTTATTTACAAGAACAGACCAGCAGGTAGTCGGCCAACCCCCGAGCCAGACTAAGGGCCCTGCACAGGGATCACTGCAGTAGGAAAGCACAAGACGGAGGCGAAAAGGAATCTCGCGGTAGCAAGGTCAGTCCAGCCTCAGAACAAGGGGTCAGAAAAGACAACGTAACCTCACAGTGACTTGTCGGCTGTCTGTCCAGGTCAGCTCCACCAGCTCTTCCCTTTCTGAGATTCTGCCTCCTGGCTGCCAAGCAGGTTTACTTACATGGCCCTTGTGTTAAGCTCCTACCCTCCTGGCCCCCCATGTTGGGAACCATCCAAGCGGGGGAGCCCTTCTGGCCCCTGGACCATGTGACCTTGAGCACGGGGGGGGGGGGTCCCTGGGAGGAAGAGGCTGGGGAGAGGGGGCAGAGAGGGCAGGCAAAGATGCCTGCAGCATCTCGGGACCACTCCCACACAAGGGCACCCTGGGGCCTAGCCAGGGACGTGAGCCACCCCTTCTGCTGTTCCTGGGCTGTCCTGCCATCTGAGTCACCTCCTAGGTGGTCAATCACTGTGGCAACCCTAGGGCCACTCTTGACTCACTTGTCACCTGCCCAACCCCACCCTGTGTCCAGGCCAACACCTCCTGCTGTCCACACACAGCCACCTCCTTGCCACGCAAGGCCACTAAAGCCATCCAGCTGCCCTCCGCTTTCCGTCTACTTCCAAATGTGGCCACAGAGATCCACTAGCCCTCTTTTTGGGGACTGTAGCCTGGCAGGGCGTTCCCTTCCAGGCTCCGCCCCAACCTCACCACCTGACTCTGCATCATTCCTCCAACAGCCCTGCTCCCCCAGCTTCCAATCCTCGGCCTTCTCTGCCTAGGATTCGTCCGTAGCTTTTCTAAGCCTCAGTTTGCTCCTCTGTAAGATGGGTGTCCCACGCTTCCCTAAGACTCCGCTGAGACGATGTTCCAGAGAGCACCTGGAAAACTGGCATTTTCACTTTTTTGTTTTTATTTTTAGACCGTGCTCCGTACACTGAATGAAGATCACTGTTAGCCATCTTCTTGGTCACCATACCTGGTCCTACAGATGGACGCTGTCTTTGGGCCAGACCCAAGCGCTTGGAATGCTGAGCTAGAGCGAATCAAGTTTAAGGTCCCTTCTAAGCCGGGACCAGCAAATAAGGAGCCAGATGGTAAATATTCTAGGCTTTCTAGACAATATGTAAGTGAATGGGCATGGCTATGTTCCAATAAAACTTTATTTATAAAAACAGTAGGACTGGATTTGGCCCGGGGGCCATAGCTTACTGATCCGTGTTCTAAACCCAAGCAAAACTGCTGACACTCTCGTTAAAATACCTGGACATGAAAGTCGGGCGGGGGGGGGGGGGGCAGGGGGGAGGGGAAGTGGGTTACACCATCCAAAAGTGCCGAGTGATGGAGATGCTGTTTTGGCCTATGCAGATCCTGTTAATGCCGGGCCAAGGCGGGAGTCCCCGGTGGGCACCAAACTTCAGGTAGGAAGTGGGAGAAGCAGTACAGGCCCCGGCTCCGGGACCAGCCCCCTTTCCTGCGTCTGAGACACAAGTGCGGATGTCCAGGCTTTGCAGGGCCTAGAGTTGCTACAGGAGTGTCAGGGCCTGGGCTGGCTCAGCAGGTCCTTGGTGAGTCCCCAGGAGGTGGGAGGACCCAGCCCTCATCCCCACCCAGGAGAAGCAAAGCCACAGAGGGGGCGGAGGGCGTCGCCGTGTATTGCCCTGCGGGGCTGGAAGAGAGAAGTGGGGGACAGAGGTGGCCTTGTTGCTGCCGCCACTCCCCACCAGTCACACGCAGACACACATACACACACGCGTGTGTGCACACTCAGAGCTCCAGCAGCTGAGGTGGCATCAGGGCTAAAGAGCAGGAGGGAGGCGAGGAGGTCCAGGCAGTGCCGTGGCCAGCGGTCCCCACTCCCTTTCAGTGCCGTGACGGCAGTGCTCTTTCCCAGAAAGCATTGCACATTAGCTACGTGTTCCTAAGATCACATCCACCCGTTCCTCCTCACAGCTGCCTCAAGCCAACCCTCAGACAACAAAGTCCTGCCCCCCAACCTCTGATCGACCCAATAAGGCACTGTTCTCACTGTCCTCAGTCCCTGAGGCTGCAGGGACAGGTTGCCGCAAACAAGGTTCCAGCACCTGGTGCTTCCCAAAGACCAATGACGTAGCCAGAAAGGGGTGAGAAGAGACACCTGCATGCCCCGGGCTCCGGTGGGACAGGGGACTCTCGTGCTTGGTGGGTGGGTCATTACCCTCGTCAAGTACAGCAGGATGAGTATCTCAACCAGGACTAAGAATACGTGTGTAGGGCTTCCCTGGTGGCGCAGTGGTTGAGAGTCTGCCTGCCGATGCAGGGGACACGGGTTCGCGCCCCGGTCCGGGAAGATCCCACATGCCGCAGAGCGGCTGGGCCCGTGAGCCATGGCCGCTGAGCCTGCGCGTCCGGAGCCTGTGCTCCACAACGGGAGAGGCCACAGCAGTGAGAGGCCCGCGTACCGCAAAAAAAAAAAAAAAGCTCTGGGACACAGGGGGAGGGAGGTCTGCGAAGCCCTATGGCTTGACTTGGTTGGACACTTTCCACCTACTGAGAACCCCCTTCTCCCCCAATGCCACACACATCATCCTCACTGGGTCAAAGGTCAGTTCATGGTTCACTGTGAAAAAGGATGCCACTTGGACCCTCTTAACGGGCAGAAGCCTTCCATGCAGTGTTCCCAAGAATCCACCAGAGCCACCCGTCCACAGAGGAATCCTAAGTGGACGCACCTCCTCCTGCTGCTGCCGCCGGCAGCCAGTTAAGTGCTCTCTGCTCAGGGTCCGGGGACCAGTACTCCTACCCCAAAGCCCTGCTTCGGAGAGGGTCTGCTGGGGACCACAGCTCTCCACAGAAAGGAGGACCAAAGCCTCACAAACCACCTGCCCTCTAGTTTCTTGGGCTCCTCCAGGTGGCCTCTCTGTGCCCTCGGAGGGAGGGACAACCAGATCCAGAATTAGCAGACGTGCAGGGAAGGAAGCCCAGGACTGGACAGTGGTCCCCAGAGGGTGGGGACGACTAAGAAACACCCCCGAAGCGTACTGTTTGCGGGTCTGAACCCGCACCCAGCCTTTAATGACCTAAGGCAGTGATTCTCTCTGAAGGGGGAGGGAAGGGCATGCTCCTATCCGTGTCTCCTGGGCACACCTGGTGGAGAACGCCTGTTGGATACACCCATGGCTTTCACTATGCGAGTCACAGAGAAAAGTGATGCTGGCAGAGTTCTATGGGTGATGGGGGACCGGCAAGCCTTGTGGGATGCACAGGGTTAACAAAGGTTAAGGGGAACTGGAAAGGATGTTGGGAAAAGGCCATTTGTGTACAGGTGTGGGCGTGTATCCCAGACAGACCCCAACTGGGACATGTTTCTCGGCGTGCGGGTGCCACGTGGCAGTCCCCATCCAGGTGTAAACTATGCCGCAATCACCCACCGACCAGCTTTCCAGTGGTCTGGTCTACAAAACCTTACAGCCCTGCCCAGGGACATGTGGGCAAAGATGCTCACTTCACCATGAACTCCAGCAGCCTCGGAGAGAGGGAGGTAGCCCCTCAGATGTTCTGATTTAACACAAGACGTAACATGACGCTGTTAGATTTTAAAAAGCAAATCGGAGAACACCATGCAGAGCATGATCCCACGTCTGTAAGAACAGAGTTTTTAAAAGATGCTATCTGTGCGCGTTTGTCCGTAGGCATAGAGAAAGGTTTAGAAGGATAAACACCAAACCTTCCACAACGGTTAGTCCTGGAGGGGGGCGGCGGGAGGAAAGATGCGTTCACTTTAAGGACTTTTTGAAATGAAAAAAAATTTTTTTAATGCATGTATTCCCTTTTGCAATGAAAATAATGGTTAAGCAAAGAAAAAAGAATAAACAGCTGCAAAATACTGACTGAACGCACTGCAGTCACAAGCACAAGTTGTCCCCAGAGCAATTGTTCCTACAGGCTCTCCACGTGTGTCACTTCTTATAAAGCAAGCACAGGATAAATGTTTAATTTACCCAGGAAGATACACATGGAGACACTAGGGCATTTAAAATAAAAGGACCAGAATTCCCAGCTACAGCTCTGGGGACATCCCAAAGGGGACAGTATTTCTCGAATGAGTTCTCCTAAGACTTCCAATTATACTGTTTCCACATAACAAATTTTAATTTTCCCAGCAAAAATGGGGTAGCTATCTGTCTCTGTGGGCCCCAAGCAAGAAAAGAACTGCTCCGTGCTCAGACTGGAAACCAAGCCCCGGCAGCTGTATGTGGTTCTGTGCCCTGCCAAGGCCAGGTAGGGAGGTGAGGAAGGAGGACCTCGGCAGGGGTGGGGCAGGGGGAGCAGAGGCTGGAGGGGGCAAGAATGCCAACCTTGGCTCAGCTGGGACAGCTCACTCAGCACCTGCCCGTAACTTGACGCTGTCCCTTCAGTTAAAGCCACAGCTCCGCAGTTCCGCCTTCCAAAAAAGCACGTTCGGATCAATTGGCCCTGGAACTACTAAAAATTATCCTTTTGTTTTGTTGTTTTAAAAAAAAAAAAAAAAGTTTGTTGAACGAGCAATACCCTCTGTTGGAAACACGGCCAGGGTGACCGGTGACAAATGGATGGAACAGGGGTGGGGGGCAGGGGACACACAGAGGCAGCCACTGAGAAGCGGCAGACGTACACTCACCCCCTTTCAGCTCAGTTCCCCCTCAGTGCATCTGACTGACCCCAGAACAGTAAAACCATTGTTTCGACCCAAGATGGGGAAAGAATAAAATTCAGGATGTGGAACAAGGTGACCTATTTATAAAGCCTCCTTTCACCTGCAGATCAAATAAGCTCCCTCCCTCCGCCTCCCCACCTCACACATCGCTGGTTGCAGCCCAGGATTTCGCAAGAGAAGCAGGCCTGAGCGATCGGTTATTAGATCAGGATGCAACGTCTGCAGCCTGCATATTAGGGTTTTGTGCTTCCTCAGCCGGGGCTCCGGAACACATTTCGGTGATGGGAGCGCCCAGGGTGGGCGTGCTCCGTGCAGCCTGGCCACGCAGCCCCGGCCAAGGTGCCACCAGCCAGAGGACAAGAGCTGTGTGGTTACCCTAACCCTAACGCTACCCCATCTCACCTGCACCCTTCCCGGATGCCCGGGAAGACCCAGGAAAGCTGTCTTCTTGCTCCAGCAGGGATGTAAAAGTCAGTGTCTGGCCCTAGAATCCACCAAAAGTATTGGACCTTTCTGGAAAGTTCTGACGAGTGATTCTGGAGAGAAAATCCCACACGGGCCGGAGCTCTAGCCTCTGACTTGAAAAGACCAAAAAATGCACCTGCCGTAAACGCCTACGGAAGGACCCAGATTACTCACGGCACTTTAAGAAAGGGCTCGAAGCAGTTGAGCCTTGTCCCTGGGAAATAGCATCAACATTCATTCAGAGACTAAAAATTAAAAAAAAAAAGTCACGGCTGCAGCCGAGTCAAGGTTATAACGGCAACGGCCTCCGCTGTGTTCAGACGAGCAGCTCTGCTCTCTGGAGGGAGCTGAGTGACACACAACGACACACAGCGACCTTCCTGACAGTTTTCTGAGACAGCGGCAGATGTGCCTTTGAGCGGCAGTGGGAACGAAGTCTAGATGGTGACCCCCAACCTTGCTCAGGCTGTGTGGTCCATCAAGCTGGGCCTGCCTGGTCCACGCAGGAGCTGGGGGGCCCCATGGAGAGGGGGCAGGAAGGCAGCACGGAGGACAGTGCCATAGCCACCCCCGAGGGAAAGCCCATGGGTGCCCATGGGGAAAGGCTTGGGGATGCAGGTGTTTCCTCACCCCACCTGGCTGGTGGCAGAAGCCTACAATCTCCGGGTGGCCTGGTGGCCCCAGTGAGCTCACTCCGGTCCCGAGAAAAGTGGGGCTCACCTTCCCCGAGGTGGGCACCTGGAGAAGGCTCTACAGGGAAACAGGGGTCCTCTCTGGAGGCCCTGGCCTCCCGCAGGATGCTCGCCTACCCGCTCACTCCACCGGCCGCTGGCCTCCATCAGGGTCCCTGGAACAAAGTCTGGCCACGCCCAGGCCACCTCCAGGCTTTAGGGCCCGGAGGCCTGAGTGGGAGCAGGTGACACTCTGGCCTCTTTCAGCGGGATGTGCCAACTGGGAAAGGTCGCCTCTGAGAGCGATCATGTGGGTCGCCCCACATCCCTTCAGGAAGAATGAGCAGGAGGGAGGCCGGGGAGAGACGTAAGCCGCGAGAGGAATCAGCTCACAGAGAGGTAGAGGGGCCCGGGTCCCCTTATCCCACCCGGCAGATCCAGGGATGCTCTCAAACCACGCGGGGGTGTCAAAGGAGGGGCAAGGGCAGCATTCAGGGTCGCTAAAGCACTCAACGCAGCATCGGGCGTACACAGTAGGTGCTTAATACATGCTGCTCCCTGCCCCCTCCTGCCTCCTTTCAACATGAGATAAAGAAAAGGACAGAATCTTGAATGCCAAGTGCAAGAGAGTGCTCAGCCAGGGAATACCACGACAGGTGAGAGTTAAGGCCTCACGGGGTGGCCCGAGGAGCCCAGTCCCATCGTGTGAGGCCACCGCTCCGGCAAAGCCACCTGTGGTTGTACAACCTCTAAAACCCCATTCGATAACGTAAACCCTTTAGGTCAAGAGCAGGGGCAGAAGTCCCGTAAAATGTCTACAGTGGGGAGAGGCCGTAGGGATGCTCTCCTGCAAACAGGTTCACAGGA
This sequence comes from Tursiops truncatus, assembly GCF_011762595.2. NCBI lineage: Eukaryota > Metazoa > Chordata > Mammalia > Artiodactyla > Delphinidae > Tursiops > Tursiops truncatus. Next base: position 176,771,743 of record NC_047034.1, read on the forward strand.
GTGGTTCTCAAAGTGGGGTCCCCGGATCCGCAGATCAGCATCACCCGTTAGAGACGCAGAGGCTTGGGCCCCACTCCTGACCTCCTGAACCGGGGACGCTGAGGATGGGGTCCAGCACTCTGCATACTAATGAGCCCTCCAGGGGATTAGGACACTGCTGGTTTGAAAGAATTATAGCTCAACATTCTGGAATCTCAAATCCACATTAAGTGAGAACTGACAGGCTTGGATTGATGAACACAATTTTAAAAAATTTCCTGTTCTGTCTTGATTTGAAATATTTCAAATGCTATACGTGCTCATAAGAAATCTCAAAGAAATGTATACAGTATGAATTAAAGCGTCCCCCCTCCCATCAAATGCAGACACAGGGGCCGTCCACTTACGGCAAAGGATCACACCACACACACTTTTTCCAAGCCATAATATATCAGCTCCTACATCAATTTTATGCGTTAGTAGCTGCACAATATTCCATTATCACAATTTTGGTAACTCTCCCTTATAGAAGGACATCTGGGTTGTTTGACTGTAATGACGGTCACGTGTGGGAGGTTAAGAATTTCTCCCTAACAAGCTGGCCTTAGAGCCGTTTCTTTCTTCCTTTCTTTTCTTTTTCTTTTTTTTGGCCACACCGTGTGGTTTGCGGGATCTTAGTTCCCCGACCAGGGATTGAACCCATGCCCCCTGCAACGGAAGCATGGTCCCAACCACTGGACCACCAGGGAAGTCCCGTGTTTCTTTTCAGTTTCACGGCCACCTCTCCTCTCATCACCCTCAAAATCTTGGGCCCTCAGAACCCCCCATCCCTCACTGTCCATTTTTTGAAGAAGAAAATCAAACGTGAAAGTAACCTACCAAAAGGCTTCCGATCTTGGAACTGACCGTGGGGTCTGAAGGCGCTCAGGAGTTTCTGCACAACTAGTTGGGCTGAAGGTTTGTCAAGTGGACCTTGAATGGACCGCAGCCAATGAACTTGGACAGGATTCTAAAAGGAAGGGGCAGTGCGTCTTCTAGTGCAACCTAATCACCGTACCCTGGGTGGGATTTCACGGAACTCAACAGGATGCCAAGGGAGCGGTAAATCCCTGGGCCTCACAGGCCAGTTGGTGAAAAAAGGACTGAAGTATCCTTTAAAGCCACAAGAGCCTGCAGGAACTTCCTGTTAGGTTGCTGGTCTTCCTCCGCCAATCCTGTCAACCTGGAAAGTCCGGAACACCTGGGCTGATAACTCGACAAGGTGGGGAGGAGGGGGGGGGGTGGTCTCAGCAAGCCCACAGGTGGTGGATAAATTCACCCTGAACCTCCAGGCAAGTGGAAGCGGCCGGGTGCTAGATTCCCACGGCACCAGCTGGTCACGTGGGGGGGATGCGAGGAGGCAGGAAGGGGGCTCCCCAGCCACATCTACGGAGATGGACACAGCCATCCAAGATGCTAGCTGAAAGGATCACTCTTTGAGAGGCACGGAAAAAGGTTTGCTATCTTAAGTAAAAGGAAGGACACAGCTGTATCTGCCCTAAGGTAAAATCTAGAAAAAATTATACAGGCACACGCAGGAAAAGAGATGAAAGGGAAGGTGGAAACATGATGCTTCTCTGTTTAGAGGGATGCGCTTATGAGTTTCCCTTTCTTCCACATTTCCTTACTGTTGTCCTATTGTTGTTACAAAACCATAAGTGGATGAATCCAGATGTCCATCAATGCATGATTGGATAAGCCAATTGTGGAATATATATTCAATGGAACATCATTCAGCCATAAACAAGAATAAAGGACTGACACCTGCCGTAACACGGATGAACCTCAAACCCTTTATGCTGGTGAAAGAAGGCAGATATAAAAGGTCACCTAGCGACGCTCCCACTTTTATGAAATAGCCAGAATACGTAAAGCCATAGAGACAGAAAGCAGGTTGGTGGTTGCCGGGGGAGGGGGAGTGGGGAGTGACGGCTAATGGGTCAGGGTCTCTTTTGCAGGGGATGAAAGCATTTCAGAACTGGATGGAGGTGGTGGCTGCATGGCATTATGAATGTACTACATGCCACGAAACAGCCCTCTTTACAAAGGTCACTGTTACGTGAATTTCGCAACAAATAAAAAAAACATAAATGGATGAAAACCATGCACTTCTCCAAAATCCACACGGCAGGAGGCAAGTGTGGAAAGGGGCTGCAGAGCAGAGAGGAGCTCAGAGCTTGCAGAGACCTGGCGGGCAGAGCCAGGCCCGTCAGCCAGGGTTACACACGGGTACACAGCTAACGATATTCATATGTGGGGAGCGTGGAGCCTTCTAGAGCTGAGTTCTCTGCTCCCCGCCCCACCCCCCTTGTCTTTCCTCCGAAAAGCGCAGAGCTGTGGTTTGGCAACCCCGCTGCCTTGAGACGGCACCTGTAGATCGAGTTTCTCTGGAGGAATTCGGAACGCGGGCCTGCATCCTCATCCCTGCACCCGAAACGGCGCAGGCAGGGACTGACCAACACATGCACAGCTGCCGCTGGTCTGAGAATGAGCCTGCGCCTGAGCCGAGGTCACCGGGGACCCCCCGCCAACACACCCCCGACGGGGTACAAGGCAGGGCTAGGATTCCCAGGTCCCAGCTTTTCCACAGAGCATGTCAACATGCCGAGGACAAACTGGCAAAGGCTGCGCACTCTGTGTTATCAGGAAAGCATCCCAGGCACTCAGCCCCTTGCTCACTCCCTCTGTCAGTGCCCGTCTGCCAGCTAAGACGCCACACCACGGGGCTCTGGCTCAGGCCAGCCAGGTCCCAGGCTAACGCACAGTGTGACCGCACCTGCTACCGTACGCAAACCTGTTCTAACGGGTGGAGTTTCTGTGTTCTCGTGAGGATCGTCGCTCAAGACCTGGACAGGCCCCAGCTTCTCATGCCAGGTACTACCATCTCCCACGGACCCCTTCTGGCCAGACTTGCTCGTGGAAAACACGGAAAGTGGGCCCCAAAGGGCCATGCTCAAGGCCTATGTGTATACAGTAGGTGCTCATGAACACCTGAGTTGTTTACTTACCCGTCCCACAAGCACCTGCTAAACCCCAGTCAGGGAGCGCGGGCTTCCCGAGATCCTTTCTTTGTTCCTTAGTCCCCGAGAACCTCAATGAAGTGGATGATTCAAAACTGGGGGCCACAGATGGTCGGTGTCTGAGAAAGTAGGAGAATGTTCCACCTATGCTCCCAGAAAGCATCTTCCCCGGGTGGAAACCAGCAAAAACTGACAAAACCTACAAGATGGACACCTGCAGAAGTGATCCAATCTGAGAGGTGGTCTGTAAATGTTTAGCTGATGAGTGTTTGGAAAACAGCCAAGTCCAAATAAGGTGACTTAGGGCTGGAATTCATTCCAAGAATATTTATTAGGCACCTACTATATACCTTATGCACATACATACTCTATAGGTAGAAATCATTGCCCCCATGGAGCTTACAGTCTAGTGGGGGAGACATACAGCCATCGTAACAATCACTTGAACAATCAATGCAAGCTTCAGGGCAGAGATTTTTATCTGTGTGCTCACGGTGGGAGACCCCGTGCCTAGAACATTGCCTGGAACAAAGCAGGTGCTCAAGAAACAAGCGTTGACTGAATGAATATCTAACGTAGGGCCAGGTAATAAGTGTTAAAGAAAAATGAAGCAGAGTAGTGAGGACAGAGCAAGGGATGGGAGAAGGTGGTGAGGGAAGGCTTCTCTGATACAGTGATACACGGACAGAGACCTGGGGGAAGGGGAGGAGAAAAGCATGTGACTATTCAAAGGGAAGTGTGTTCTGGGCAGAGGGAACAGCACATGCAAAGGCCCTGAGGTCTGAGCATGCGTGGCATGGCGGGGGAAAAACAGAGATGCGGTATGGCCAGAGCAGAGAGAGGAAGAGGCTGAGGAGACAGTGCAAGGTGGGCAGACGGCAGGCACACCAGGCCCCGAGGGCCACAAAGAAGGGCTTTGGATTCTGTCTTCAGTGTGACAAGAAACCGGCAGAGGGCTTTGTGCAGGCAGAGGGCACAGTGCTTCCCTTCTAACAGAATCCCTCTTAGCTGCTGTGTTGAGAAGAGGCTGTTGACAGCTGGAGACCAGCTAGGGAGTCAGTGCAAGGATGCAGCTCGGACCACGGGGTGGTGGAAGTGGTAGGATCCAGAATGTTACCCGAACTGGCTATAATCCCATAGGTGAGATCATACCTTGCCTGAGCAAAGGACTGCTTAAGCTCAAAAGTGGCGGTGAGTGAGGACGCAGACACAGAGCCCGGGAAGATGGCAGCCTGATCCATGGACCAAGGACTCCAGCTCTCGTTCCATCTACTCCTGTGACAACAGGGATATCGGGCTACAAAGCTTGAGGCGCAAATCCTGAGGGCCTCTCACCCGTTTCCCTGAGCTCTGGTTCAGTGCCTCCCATTTGCCCCTTTCAGAGGCAAACGCAAATCTTCAGTGCACTGAGTGTCCCACCTCAGGTTTATACATCAGTCTCTTGTGAGTTTGGTAGATATCTCTAAACTGTATCAATATTGGATACACTGGGGGAAGAAGTCCAGTTCTTGAACCTGCAAAATGTAGATGGGCCATTATGACCCCAAGGGCCCAGTCCATCCCTTTGGGATCCTCATCTGAGTCGCCCTGAGGCCCCTATCCAAGACTTCTTGGAACTGAAACACGGTGGATCAAGGAGAAGATGGAGAAGACTACAGTCTGGGGCTGGGCTGCCTAGGCTTCACCTTCAGCTCCACAAGCTGGGCGACCTTGGGCAAGTGCTCCAACCTCTCTGAGCCTCAGGTTCCTCATCCACTGAAATGGGGACAATGACAGTTCAACCCTACTGGTTTGCTTTAAGGATTAAGTGAGGATCCCATGAAAAGCTTAGCACTCAATAAAGTGCCAACACTGGCCATGTATTTGTAGTTTGTGATCTGAGGAGAAGGAAGGGAGGGAGGGAGGGAGGGCTTCTTCAGAAGGCGTCTCTGGTAGCTCCCCAACGGTAGAATGTAGCCATGCAAATCCTGACACCCATTCCCCACTGCAAACTCAGCAAGCTCTCAGAGAACAGCCACCTCGGGGTGTCCGTGACCCAGCTCTGCGGCTGCCTCTCGCCATCTCAGGCTCACTAACGGCAACAGAGAGGTCTCCACGGGAAGCCCGAGGCTGGCAGTGGTTTTGTCTGCCTCTGCAGAACTCTCCCGATGCCTCCCCCCCATTCCCCGCTGCGCCTGCTCCGGGAAGGGGGTGATGGGGGTGGCAGCCGTGGCGGTGGGGTGCCACGCCTCTGTGCTCTCTGGGGCCAGGCAGCCGGGACAGACACATCTGGAGAAGTTTCTCAGGAAAGCAACTGGGATCTGGCGTGAGCCTGGGCCACTTACCACATTTGAGAACTCAAAAGGAAGAAAGGGGAAGTGGAAAAAGGGAAATTGGTCCAATGTCCATTTAATGGGCTAGTCCGGGGTGACAATCAGGGCAGAGGGAGGAAGAAGCCAGACGGAGACACTTGCCTGTCTGGCAAACTTGTCAGCCAAGTTTGGAACCAAGCAAGCTCAGGATGGGCCATTCGAGCTGGACCAGGGCCCCCCGGTACCTAGTAGGAGCCGTGCACACGCCTCGGCTGGGCTGCTCTGCGACTCCATACAGACCACGCTCAGAAAGGTATTTCCTCTGCAAGCTGGACTTTCCATAAAATCACCACAGCAGCGCATCACCTTCACAGGCGACATGGGGAGCAGAGGACGTGTCCCCCACCCCTCAGTGTCAAGGAAGGCCAGCCTCGTCACAGCCGCGGGGGGCACAGACCACAGACCCAGGTGTGGGGAGCCCTCCCCACCCCCCGGTGGGCAGCCAGGCAGTGCGGTCCCATAACTGCAGGAAGACCACGGTCCCCTCCCGCCCAGCACACTGAGTGCTTCTAACACTGTCCCAAGTTTCCGTTCCCATATCAAAAGCGCCTCTTTTCTGCTGAGGCGGCAAGACCTGCCAACAAAACAAGCCGCTGGGACCCGCGTTTCTGTAACACAACGCCTTCCCTTGAAACGCACTTCAATGAATCACTGAGGTTAAACAGTATCGACAGCTGGGCTGGTGGAAGGAATCCGTGTGAAAGTCGGACAGAGGCGCTCAGGCCCCTCCCCCTGCGCCGTGTCCCAGCCCCCCGCCCAGATAGCCCCGCTCTTGATTGACAGCACCCTCCCTCCAGGCCCCCAAACGGAAAAGCAGACGCGCCTGAGATCCTGCATGCGGAGTCCCTCCTTGCGAAGTGATCCCTTTAGGAGCGAGGGAGCCAGTCACCACATGTGCCCTGCATCCGGTCACGCCCTGGGGAGCCCGTGGGCCCGCAGCAGGGGCATCACCTGGGAGCCTGTTGGAAATGCAGACTGCCTCCAAATGGCCCTAACACAGGTGCTCTGTGTGCCCAGGTGGATGGCGGACGTGCTGTGGGCCCTCCCCAAGGCAGAGGCCAGGAGGAAACACATCAGCAAGAAAGATAAATGGAGCCCCGTCCATCCCTCTTCAGGAAGCCAGTCCTGAAACGTATCTGACTCCCAACAAACCAAATCTAGAAGCCGACGAGTTTAACAGAAGTTACGGGCAGAGCCTGTCAGGGCCCCGTCGGGCGCACAAAACAGGCTGTGGTTCCCTGGCCCAGACGTTCTGGAAGCCCCCGGTCACTCGGGGTCTGGGAAGACCAAGGTGGGGGCAACACCACTTCCGGGCCCCGCCCCCCAAGCTCCTTCTGAGCCCTCCTCAGCTCTCTCCGCTCCTCCAAATATCCCCAATTCCCCCACCAGCCAAGCCAGTCCAGCCGCGTCCGGGAGCCTCACGCTGCCTTGCAGCCACACCTGTTATAACGCCGTTCCTTTCACTTCAAACAACCCCACCCGGCCAGAATCCCAGCCATCCAGGATCAGTCCCTCTCGGCCACAGAGCCCTCCCTGGCTGGCCTCCACGACCCGGGCTGTTTCACAGCAGGTCTCCATTTCCCTGCAAAGTCTCCCCCAAAACTAGCTCAGGATCCTGGCTTCTCCCAGAATCTAGAATGAAGGTCACCCCCAGGGCCCAAGCAGCATCCCGGCTGAGGTCCACACCCTGCCCTCAACCCAGCCCCACATGGCCTGCCAGCAAGTGGCCTCACGGTCTCCCAGACACCTACCGGAGGATCGGAGCTCTGGAATGTTTCGGGCCAGTGCCCAGGCAGTGTCGGTGGGGAACCGCAGGAGGGAAGCCCTTGGTCCTCAGGCCAGGGAGAAGGAAGCGGAGTGCAGGCGGCTCACTGGTGCCCCGGGAGCAGGGTGTCTCCCTGCCAGTGGCCGGGCCCTGCGGGTCCCCAGGCCTCCCTCGCCCGGGCCGGATCAGCCCTGGCCTGAGTGAGCTCTGCCGTCACCAAGGGGAAGCGGCCCTTGGTTACCACTGGCCAGGAGAACACAGAAGGCAAAACAAACACTGGACTCCCTCCTCACTGCTGGGAACAATTACAAGGTAACCGGCCAGTTTTTAAAAGCCCTCCAGAAGGGAGGCTGCAGGCCCAATGGGAGGCTGGTTTGTAACCCGTTCCCTTCCCGCTGCTGCCGCTGCATCCTCCCCGAGACCCAGGGACTCTCCCTCCACCCCACTCAGGGGACGCCCAGGAACGCAAGGCTGGAGTCACAGAGGAAGCGTGGCAAACAGTCATGGGCAGGCAGTGCACCCTTCCAGTGTCCAAGGCATGTTCCAGAACGGCAGGTGGGCCCAGCCTGGCAGGTGTGGACCCCAGCCGGCATGCAGGGGCGGATTCACGACAGCACTCACCACTGCCCCCTTTCCAGATCCCCTCCCAGCAACGAACAGCTGTCTTGTTCCCAAACAAGTTGTCATGAAATGAACAGAAACTCAGCAGCGAGGAAGAGAGCGCCTGCTTGCCAGGCTCCAGCTGCGGCTGTGGGCCACCAGGACTGCCCCGGGGAGGGGCTTCAGGTACAGCCTGGGCTCTGACCCCAACTGACGCCTGTCAGTAGGCCTGAGACCCCCCCAGCCAGTCGCACACCTCCTCCTGGGAACAGAGGACGCCCCCTGCGCCCAGGGCCTTGGCTGCGTCCAGACCCCGGAGCAGAAACCGTGGAGAGGCCCCAGTGGAAACGGGGGAGGGGGAGAGCAGAGTGACACCCCAGCCCCAGCCCCAGGTCTCCCCCAGGTGGGGGGCACACGCAGGAAGAGGTTTTCTTCCCCCCACCATGGACCTGCATCTGAGCCTCAAGGTCCTCCAGGTACCGGTTCCAAGGCTCCCTCTCTTCCCTGCTCCCTCACTGGGAAGGTGGGGCACCTTCTGGGGGGCCAGACTGCTGACCTTGGATGGGGAATGTGGCAGCAGGTCCAAACCCCCGACAAACAGGACCCGTCTCACCCTCTTGAATTCCCTCACCCCACCCCACAGGGCACGCTGCTCAGTTTTCCCATCCTGCTCAAGTCACACTGTTCTCGGGGAGAAGAGTCCACCCTGGCTTCACTGGCCTCCCAGGGGACAGACAGAGACAGACAGACAGACAGAGACAGAGACAGAGAGAAAGAGAGAGAGAGACTGAGGCAGAAAGAGAGACAGAGACAGAGAAAAACAGACACAGAGAGACAGAGACAGAGAAGCAGAGAGAGACAGAGACAGAGGTAGAGATACAGAAGGACATGGATATAGAGACAGAGACACACACAAAGAGACAGAGAGAGATATACAGAGAAAGACAAAGACACAGAAAGACAGAGAGACAGAGACAGAGAGACCCACACACAGAGACAGAAAGGCAGTGAGAGACAGAGACAGAGAGACACAGAGAAAGAAGTGCAAAGGAAGCAAGGGGACGGGAAGCAGGAGGGTGGAGACCCTGCAGCCTCAACAAACTTGGGCTCCGCGCCGCGGCTGGCCCAGCGTCCCCATCAGGAGGGTGGGGCTGAGGCTCTGAGTGGGAGCTGCCTCCCATGGTGCTGGGGGGGCAGGCAGGGATGGTGGGGAGCTGGGGGCAGGGCAGGAGGTTGGGGGTGCACCTCTGCCCAGCCTCACCCTGCTCCCCCGTCCCCGCAGACAGGGTCCCCTGCAAACCAGGAAGGGCCTGAAGTTAAAACAAGTCAACGACCTCCCTGGCCGGGCAGGCCAGCGGCTCCAGAGTGAGAACCTGGGCCCCTGTGGGTGCGAGGACCTGCCTGGGCTGTGCTCTGGAACGGGGAGGGGAACCAACAGTGGCCACAGCGGCAGTGGCAGGCACCTTGAGGGCCCCCCTTTATAAAAAATCAAACCAGTACCTTTGGTGGTGAAGGCCTGGCTCACCTGAGTATCAGGTCCCCCGGCCCACCCAGCCGAGTCCCTGCCCATCTCAGAGGGACCTGGGGGCCAGCCCTGGCCGCCCCAGACGCATAGAGCTATTGTTTAGGGGGCGCTGGGCAGCGGGGGTTATACCGGGCTTAGAGTCTCAGACCTGGCTCCGGTGCGCTGGGAACTGAAGTGGGGCATTTCTAGGACAACTGGACAGAAGCTACCAGAAAGGCCCCCTCCACCTCTCACTTGAGTTGATGGAGAAGTTTCTTCCAGACCTTCAGGTGTTGACTTGGATGTTGGAGGGGGAAGGGAAGGAGACAAGAATCACTGGACTAAGACGCCAGAGCGTCCTTGGTGTGACCCCGCCCCGTCCCTGCCTCCCTTTGGGGACGTGGGCTATGGCAACCGTTGCTGCTTTACCCACCAGGAGCCCAGCTAGGGAAAAAGCCCCTTAGTGCTATCTTATGTTTGAACATCCATAAACTGGCTTTCTCTCTCTTTTTATTTTTGGCCGCACTTCACGGCATGTGGGATCTTAGTTCCCGGACCAGGGATCGAACCCGTGCCCCCTGCAGTGGAAGCGCAGCGTCTTAACCGCTGGACCGCCAGGGAAGTCCACCCACAGACTGACTTTCTCCTTGTAGTCTTTCTCCTCACACGGTGAAGGAAAATTTAAACCCTCAGGAAAAAGTACAAAGAGTCTTGACACAGCCTTGTTCTTGTCTAACCACTAATGATCCGTTCGGCAAATTCGACAGCCTGTCCCGCGAGGCAGGGCCTGGGGCGGGGCGCGCACGGAGACTGAGGCCAGCAAGCCGCCTGATGCCCACAGCCTCACAGGAGAGATGACGTCTTCAGAGAGCTACAGTAGAAGCAGGATGCGCCACCTGGGGGGCTGCTGAGACGGGTGGCGGTGGAGGAAGGGTGGAGGAGGGGTGGGACCCTCAGGGAAGTCCCCTTTGAGGCCTCCTGACCGAGGCTGGGGTTTCAGTAACAGAGATGAGCTGAGGGAAGAAGCAGGCAGACCCCGCCACCCCCTGGTGAGAGAACCCCGCCCCCCACCAGAGGCGGGCAGCTGTCTTTGGGATCCGAAGGGTAGTCAAGTGACGAGAATGCCATTTGGAAAATTTGAGCAGTAACTGGAGAGAGGGAGAGAGAGGAACAAGGTGTGGACAGCAAGGGCCTTGAACGTCATGACAGGGATTCAGGACTCAGGCACTGGGGCCAGGTGGGGAGGCGACAGATCGACAGATCAGAAAGCCTGCTCCTAAAGTTCACCCAACACCCTGCCCCGCTCCGTCGCCGGGTTTCCGGATGGAACCAGAAAGCACTCAAAACGGAGAGATGACGTCCCCTCCTTCCACAGAGCAGCTGCCCTTGCACGGCTTAACAAAAAGTGCTGTGAGGGGCAGCAGTTCCATAAATACTTTGGGGGAGGCAGGCTAAGAACCAGCAAGAAAGAATTAGAACATTTCTTTTAGGTAAACAGAAAATCTGAAGTGTGTTAACAGCCCAAGAAATACCACTTCAAACCAACATCATGAGAAAGCATCACTAATTTTTCACCTGTGAGAATGAGAGAGAGGGATTTCCCTGGCAGTCCAGTAGTTAAGACTCCAGGCTTCCACTGCCAGGGGCACGGGTTCGATCCCTGGTTGGGGAACTAAGATCCTGCATGCCGCGAGGCACGGCCCCCCCCCCCCCCGAAAAAAAGAATGAGAAAGACAATAAATACCTATTCTGCAAAGATAATGAATATACTCAAAGAGGCCAAAAAGTTCCCAGCACATAGTAGGTCCTCAGACAATACCGGATGCTTACACGGCCCTCATGACATGTGAGGCACTTTTGGGCACCTTGCCTTTCATATGTATTAATGGGTTAGGTGGTGGCTGTAATTATTACCGCCACATGACGTTCTGGTGAGCAAATCTTAACTCCAAAGGTCATTTCCAACCACTGACCACAGAACCGGATAAACACAACCTGCTTTTAAAGCACAAAGATATCTTAAAGATCACCCAATAAAAATGTTTCACTTTATACAATGGTGCAGCTGCTGCGGCAGGTAGTAAGGCAAATCCTCAAAAAGTTAAACATAGAATTACCATTCCCATATGGTCCAGCGATTCCACTTCTGGGTATAGAACCAAAAGATTTGGGAGCAGGGTCCCGAACAGATATTTGTACACCTGTGTTCACAGCAGCATTATTCACAATAGCCAAAAGGAGGAAGGAGCCCAAGCGGCTACCGACAGATGAATGGATAAGCAGTGTGGAGTGTACACACACGCTGGAATGTCATTCAGCCTTAAAAAGGAAGGTAATCGCGACACACGGCAACATGGATGCACCCTGAGGCTAAGTGAAATAAGCCAATCGCAAAAAGACAAATACTGTGTGATTCCACTCATACGAGGCACTGAGAGCAGTCAAATTCAGAGACAGAAAGTGGAAGGCTGGGTGCCATGGGGAAAGAGAATGGGGAGTTAGTATTTAATGGAGACAGAGTTTCACCTTGGGAAGATGAAGACGTTCTGGAAACGGATGGTGGTGATGGTTGCACAACAGTGTACTTAATGCCGCTGGACTCTACTCTCAAAAATGGTTAACATGGGGCTTCCCTGGTGGCGCAGTGGTTGCGAGTCCGCCTGCCGATGCAGGGGACACGGGTTCGTGCCCCGGTCCGGGAAGATCCCACATGCCGCGGAGCGGCTGGGCCCGTGAGCCATGGCCGCTGAGCCTGCGCATCCGGAGCCTGTGCTCCGCAACGGGCGAGGCCACAACAGGGAGAGGCCCGCGTACCGCAAAAAAAAGAAAAAGGTTAAAATGGTAAATTTTATGTGTATTCTACCACAATAAAAAATGCTTCATTTTATATGAAAATAAGGAAAATAAACCCGAGGCATACAAAGTGATGAAAGGGGGGTCCCTCTATCCTGATGCTAAGGGAACAAACGCTGAACAAAGCTAAGGCATTTGGCAGCCATCCCTGGTCCCACCCCATCTGCACCTTTAAGCCAATGGCCAAGGCGGCTCAGACAAGGAGCTGTTTTCCCAGGAGTCATGCTGGAGGGGAAAATTGGCAGAGACAGAATGTCACCATTTACTTGGCTAATGCGTTCCTTAGACCTCCTGGCCAATCTCTCTTCTTTTCATTTGGAATAAGAAAAAGAAGGACGTGAATACTCGCAGGCGTGCTCACATGCTGTTTCTCACTGCAGGTGCTTCACAGACCCGACCAGGAGACAGAATTGGCAGGAAATGGAGGTGGACTTCAAAAGGAAGATAAATTTATGAAAGGCCAAGCCCAAAATGGCTAAGAAGCTGGGACAGGTTGCTCTCCAGGAAATGACTCATGTCTCCCCTGCTCCCTTGGGGCTGCTCTGGGAACAGACACTGAACAGTGTAGATCAAGGTTCTTGAGGTTCTCAGGAGGAAGGCGGCATCTGGTGGATTCCCCTGCGGACCCTGAGCCTGTCAAGCCCGTCTCGGACACCTGTAGTGGCAGGTGCCTAGCATGGCCCCCAAGGGCAGCTCAATCCACAGTCGTGGGTGAAGAGCATTGGAACCAAGCCGGAATGCCACAGAGCCCAGTGACGGGGCACTCTCCTGCAGCCAGACACACTTCCTGTGGCCTCGGTCACCCTCCCTGCACTCAGGCTGCAGAGCCCAGCAGGCTGACTTCAGGCTCCAGCCACTTTAGGGAACGTGCTCTTCCAAGTTATGACCTGCTAATCGATAAATTGAACGGACTAAAAAAAGCATCTTCTCTACCTCGCAACTACATTTGAAAACCCTGACTATGACCTTGACCTTGAAACACTGCTTTCTGTGATGGTGTACTCCCTGTTCTGCCAGGCTGCCATCCAGCTCCTTTGCCAGTTTTTCCTCCTCCCCTTAAACACAGATGTTCTTGAGGGGCCCTCTTTGCATGGGCTCCTCTGCTCTCGTAGCTCCAGGGAGCATCTCTCCTTGAACTTGACACATGACCCTTATTATGACAACTGCATCATTGAACGGCATCACTCTTATGGCAACCCTGCCCCTCACTCCCACTCAGCTCTTCTCCAGACTCAAACACAGCCCCCTCCCAGCCTCTGCACCTCTGCCAAGTTCCGTCCTCGTTCTCCTGCTCGGTCACCCAGATTCAAACCCCTCATCTTCCTGGACTTCCTCTCTTCTTGGCTCCCCACATCAACACCAGTTGGTATAAATTCCCCTATAATTGCCCAAATCTGTCCCCACTCTCACAGTTCAAGTCATCATCACCCGCAAAGTTATTGCAAGAGTCTCCAAATTGGTCTCCCTGCCCACAGCCCCTCTCTGACCCCGACCGAGCTTCCTAAAACACTCTCATTTAGGTATTGGTCTTTTTTCCATTTTGAAAATTTGTAATTCAAACATGTACAAAAGAGACACATATTTTCAGCACCTAAAATGAACCACTGTCAACAGTTTGTCACATTTGCTTCTGATCCTTTTATTAGTCAAATGGTCAGAGGACTTGAAGAGGCAACTCAGAGGAAAAAAGTAAATGCAAATGGCAGATAAACTTGTACCAAAAGACGCCCAATCTGTCTAGTAAACAGGGAAACAAAAAATTAAGTACTAAGGAGCTATTGATCGCCTTGTGCCCCCCAGATTACTACACAGTCAGTAGACAGATGGTGCCTACTGCTGGAGGGCAGGGGAGGAAGTGTGCACCCACGTGACTGGTGGAATCTGAAATCTTGCAGCTTTGGGGAAACAAACTGGGGATTGACCCAGCAATTCCACTCCTGGGGCTTGGGTCACAAGAATAAAAGCATCCGGGGACTTCCCTGGTGGCGCAGTGGTTAAGAATCCGCCTGCCAATGAAGGGGATGCGGGTTCGAGCCCTGGTCCGGGAAGATCCCACATGCCGCGGAGCACCTAAGCCTGCATGCTGCAACTACTGAGCCCATGTACCTCAACTACTGAGCCCATGCGCCACAACTACTGAGCCCACGTGCTGCAACTACTGAAGCCCGCGCACCTAGAGCCTGTGCCCTGCAACAAGAGAAGCCACCGCAATGAGAAGCCCACGCACCGCAACGAAGAGTAGCCCCCACTCACCGCAATTAGAGAAAGCCCATGCACAGCAACGAAGACCCAATGCAGCCAAAAATAATTAATTTTAAAAAAAAGAATAAAAGCACTTGTACTGAGGATATCTGTATATGTGTTTATTACAGAGGCACTGCCATTTTCTGCCAGTCCAAATTAAGTGTTTCCATCATATCTGACTCATCAGGTGGACGACTCTGGTGCATCTGTACCATGAACCATTCATCACACAGCAATGAAAAACAAGGGAGAACCACACTGGAGCCTAGGGGCATTTCCACACGCATTCAGTGAGAAGAGCAGGGTAGAATGTGAAAGGCAAGCCCAATTTAATTAAATAGTGGTGTCCCCAGAGATACCTATACGTATATGCCTGGGCAGGCAGGAAGGCATGGAGCTACTCGGGGTGTCTTACCCCTAAATACAAGGTTGAGGTTAAAAAGAACTAGAAAAGAACAGACGTTGGCGAGGATGTGGAGAAACTGGAACCCTTGTGCACTGTCGGTGGGAATGTAAAATGGTGCGGCCACTGTGGAAAACAGTACGGCAGTTCCTCAAAAATCTAAAACTAGAATGACCATATTTCATTTCTGGGTAAAGACCCAAAAGAATTGAAAGCAGAGTCTCAAACAGATATTTGTACACCTGTGTTCACAGCAGCATTATTCACAATAGGCAAAAGGTGGAAGCAACACAAGTGTCCACTAAGCGATGACCGGCTAAGCAAATGGTGTAAATCCATTTGAACCTTAAATATTAATTGACCTTAAAAAGGAAGGAAATCCGGTCATAGGTTACAACATGGATGAACCTTGAGAACATTATGCTAAGTGAAATAAGCCAGTCACAAGAAGACAAATACTGTGTGATTCCACTTATATGAGGTACCGAGAGTACCTCAGATTCATAGAAACAGGAAGTAGAAAGGTGGATGCCAAAGGCTGGGGGAGGGGGAAACGGAGTTGCTGTTTAATGGGGACAGAGTTCCAATTTTGCAAGATGAAAAGAGTTAGGGAGCTGGATGGTGGTGATAATTGCACAACATCATGAATGTACTCAACACTAGTGTACACTTAAAAATGGTTAAGATGTTGTTATGTTCTAACTCGAAAAGATACATGCACCCCAATGTTCAGAGCAGCACTATTCACGATAGCCAGGACATGGAAGCAACCTAAATGTCCATCGACAGATGAATGCATAAAGAAGATGTGAGATACACACACACACACACACACACACACAATGGAATATTACTCAGCCATAAAAAAAGAATGAAGTAATGCCATTTGCAGCAACATGGGTGGATCTAGAGATTATCATACTAAGTGAAGTAAGTCAGACAAATATCATATGATATCACTTATATGTGGAATCTTAAAAAACAATGCAAGTGAACTTATTTACAAAACAGAAACAGATTCACAGACATAGAAAACAAACATGGTTACTAAAGGGGAAAGGTGGGGAGGAGGGATAAATTACGAGTTTGGGATTAACATATATACACTACTATATATAAAATAGATAAGCAACAAGGACCTACTGTATAGCACAGAACTATACTCAACATCTTGTAATAACCTATAATGGAAAAGAATCTAAGAAAGAATATATATATAATATATATATTATATATATATGAATCACTTTGCTGTACACCTGAAACTAACACAACAATGTAAATCAATTATACTTCAATTTAAATAAAAAAGAAAAAAAAAGATGGACTGAATGTGTCCCCCCAAAACTCATATATTGAAATGCTAACCCCAAAGTGATGGTTTTAGGAGGTGGGTCTTTGAGAGGTAATTAGATCATGAGGGTGGAGCCCTCACAAATATAATTAGTGCCATTATAGAAGAAACACGAGAGAGATGATCTCTTTTTCACTGCCACGTGACTACACAATAAGACAACTGTCTGCAAACCAGGAAGAGGGCTCTCATCAGACACCAGCTCTACCACCTCCCTGATCTTGGACTTCCCAGCCTCCAGAACTGTAAGAAATGTCTGCTGTTTAAGCAGCCTTGTCTAGAGTATTCTGTTTTTTCAGCCCAAGATCACGAAGACAAACTTCTGAGACAAGCACCAAAGACTGTTCCCACGCTGACCTCAGCCCACTTTGTCACAGAACGGCTTTCTCAAACGGTTCACATGCTCCTGCAGCTGCTCCTGTCCCCCAGTTTGGTTCACACACATGTCCGTGCTACTCCACGCCATCCACCCGCTTGGAAGACCATCACTACAGAACCAGGCAGACCCTCCGGAGCCCTCTGCACGTTCTCCATCACCTTAAACACCTAACTGAGCAACCACAGGGCGCAGTCCCTCACCTTTCCGTGAGCTCATGTTAGACTTTGATACAAACCCTCCCCATGTGCCCGGCGCCCTAACGCAGACACCTAGCGACTGATTAAAAACTTTGGTGAGGGGCTTACCTGACGGCACAGTGGTTGGGAGTCCGCCTGCCGATGCAGGGGACACGGGTTCGTGCCCCGGTCCGGGAAGATCCCACATGCCGCGGAGCGGCTGGGCCTGTGAGCCATGGCCGCTGAGCCTGTGCGTCCGGAGCCTGTGCTCCGCAACGGGAGAGGCCACGACGGTGAGAGGCCCGCGTACCGCAAAAAAAAAACAAAAAACAAAAAAAAAAACAACTTTGGTCAGAAAGGGCACCCCATGTACCCCCAAATGGTGGCCTGAGACCCACACAGCCCATCAGGTTTCTCCTTTTCTCTGCACAGATGTGTGGCCGCCTGCTCCTGGGCTACTCTGAACCAGCTGTCCATCATCCAGGGCAGTTCTCCTCCCTGGACTCGAAGGCAGCAGGCCCAGAAGAAACCCTAAAAGCTCCAGAGCATCAACGTTTCGAGAAGAAAATGTCTGTAGATGACACCAGCTGCCGAATGTTCTCCACACCCCTCCCACGGCACACGTCCGCACTCAAGCCCCCCATCCTCCAAGGCCGAGATCTCGGAGGCCTCCTGGACTCCGCCCTGGCTTCCGGTTGGCTGTCAGGCTCACCTCCCAAGACAATCTCCACCCCACGGCCTTCTGCACCCTCTCACCTGTCCCCTCCACCACCCCCATCGCCTTTCCAGAACACTCCCCACCCACAGGGTCGTTCCCCTCCTGGTCTGGCATGAAGTCAACTGACCGCGGGGCACACACCCTCCATCCATTCGGGATCTCACCTTTGCCTTCCTCTCCACCTGCATGTGCCCCCTCGCCCTGGGAACCCCTCAGCTGGGGCCACCCGACCCTAATGCAGAACTGAACCACCTCTGGTTCCCCCTGTCCTGCTTCTCACCCTCAGAACTCTTCCAGCAACCTGCCTGGGACGCCTCCCCCACCACCCCGTGCCCCCCCCCCCCCCCCCCCCCGCCACCGAGAACTCTCCTGCACTCCATCAGAGCTTGGGCAAATCTTTCTACCATTTACCAACAACTCCAGGAAATGCAGGCTCCACACGGGCTGGCTTAAGATAGAACAGTGGTTCTTAACAGGGCTGATTTTACCCCCAGGGGATATTCGGCCAGGTCTGGGGACATTTCTGATGGTCACAAGCTGGGTGACATCCAGTGGGTGGAGGCCTGGGATGCTGCAAAAAAATTATCCTGCCCGTAAGGTCAACAGTGCAAGGTTGAGAAAGCCAGAGACAGAGTGGGCTTCGGATGAAAGGACACAGTGCATCCCTGGGACAAAACCACCTTCGTGTGGCCAGAAGCACAACCCCGGACACCCTTATCTGTGACTCTGCATCAGGGCAAGGCCACGCCTGGAGGCAGGTGGCGGAGGAGGAACTCAGTGCACATCCCAACACCGTCACCAGCCTCCTCTGTCATCCTGAGCAAGACGTTCGGCCTCTCTCATTCGGGCGTGAGGTTTCCACGTCTATAAAACAAAGAGTCGAAGGAGATCAGCTCTTCCCCAAAGTGGTCTGGACAGATCCTTAAGCACCTAAAAAACTGTTTCTGAGTTTGGGGAAATATTATACCCCCTTCTAGAGACTCCCAGGGCCCATCCGCATCTTAAAGGCTCTGAGAAGTCCTGCAGGCGAGGAGCTTGGCAGATTTCAACACTAGTGGTTCCCACCCTGGAAGAGAAGGGGACGTTCTTCCCACACACTTTCCTGCCACATCCCGAGGGACAGCAGTTTGAAGGGCCTCTGAGTCTCTCTTGGCTCTGCTGCCTCTCGATTCTACAACGAGCAGGGCCCCGCCTCCTCCCATAGCCATGTCTCTCTGGCTCTAAAGGAGGCGTGGAAGCGTGCTGCCGAGCTGCCTGTTCTACAGGGTGATACAAGGGGCTGCTTCCTGCTCTGCCAACTCTCTGTGGGGCCACCCCTGCCCCCAAGACCCCCGAGGGTAGTAGACCAAGGTCAGGGGCTTGCTTTTTTGGTGGGTCATCTTGGCGGGTTCTGAGCGTCGCTGGGCCTGTCCTCTTAATCTAGCCCAGGGTTTGGCAAACGATGATGCCATGGGCCAATGTGGCCCACAGCCTGTTTTTGTAAATAAAGTTTTATTGACACACAGCCACTCCCTTTGGTTTACAGGTTGCCTCTGGCATTCCTTCTTGCCCGCTATACCAGCAGAGTCAAGTAGTTGCAACAGGCCTAAATATTTACTATCTGGCCCTTCGAGTTTGCGAACCCTTGATCTAGACCTTAAGAAATGGTGCCTACTATGGTGTCTACAGGGGCCAAACTTCCCCCCCAAACTCCTCCAAGAGCCTGTTCTACCATCCCCAGGCCCCCGTGTCCACATGTACCTGGATGACACACAGTGACCAAAGCACAGGAAAGAAGAGCCAGGATCCTGCCGTCTGCCCACCCCACGCCCACGCCATCCGTCCCCTGCACCTGCACATCCTCTGCCACAGCCTCCCCTGGACCCCAGTGATGCCCCTCCCTTCACAAACCAGAGCTCATTTACAGCAGAATACATCAGCCTTTTCTTGGTTATGCACCCCATTTGCAAACTTTTGAGCACGTATCCTCTGAAGGACATATATTGTGCATGCATTCTTCTCACATGCTTCTGTATCGATAGATGACATGCATTATGAAACACACACCCAAAAAGACAGAAATTAAACAGGAGGAAATAAAAGTCAAAATAAAGCTACAAATTTCTATCTACACCCTGGCAGACCATCTCGGAAGCAGCCACTCTGGAGGCGGCTGGCTCAGGTGTCACCCGGCGCCCCCAGGTGCTCAGCACTCAGACAAGGGGGCTCTGCTCATCCCCAACCAGTGGCAGCAGATGAGGACGCACCCTGACACCCAGGCCTGAGCGTCTGCCCCGGTCGGCGGGGGGGGGCCTGGGATCTCAGGACCCGGGAGCCTCGCCCACCTGGCTGCAGCAGGAAGGGAAGGATTAGGGACCCCCCAGAGAAGGCGCCAGCTGCTCCCAAGGCAGTGAACACCACGGCGCATCCAGGGGGATTTTTATGTTTTGACTCAGAGGCAATAAGTCTTTCAAATTAAACCAACGCAGACTAAACTGCAGTAATGAGGAAAGCCCCTTCCAAACCGTCGGCCGGGGGTTACCACTGCCAGGCGAGTGGGAGGGAAGACGGCTGCGGTGGGGCTGGGGAGCCGGGGGCAGGGGAGCAAGGGGGACTTTGCCCAGCGGCTCCTTTCTGGAAGGTGGGCACTGCAGCTGCAAGAGAGCAGGTGGGCACAGCGGCTTTGGGGGTCCTCAGACTCGCTCGCCCCCCAGTTCCTGGGCTGGGGCCCCCGGCCCTCACTCCCATCCTTCCAGGCCAGCCCGCCCACCAGGAAAACACTGGGCCAGAGGCAGGCAGTGACCCTGGAGGAGGGAGGTCCCATCTCACCTTCTTAGCCACTACTCAGGGGGCCATTTGGGCCACCATTCAGACCCCACCCACTGATTTCTGCCGGCACGTCAGGCGGCTCCGAGGGGCGATGCTTCCTTACCTAAGAAATCTCACGGGCACCAGAGGCCCCCCCACATGCAACCACAGGCAGGTAGAGCAAATTCAGCCCCACAGAGAATATCCTGCCGGACCGCTGCAATGCCAGCCGCCAGCCCAGCCGTGCTCCTGGCGACCGAGGGGACACAGGAGGTGTGGGGGGAGCGGGCGGGTTACTAAGACCTCACGGACCTCAGCTTGTAGCATCTTCTCTGCTCCCGGGAGGAGCCAGGGCAGACGAGGGGATCCGGATACCTCTTCCCTCGAGTTTTTATGGAGAAAAAAAATTCAACCGCAGGGAGTTTTGTGCCAGCCCAGGAAGCAGGGCCACCCAAGTGAAAAGGCGGCCTCACCGGGCAGCCAGCTGCTTTTAGAAACACACCCTGCTCATCCGCCACAAACATTCGCCGGCAGCTAAAAGAGGGAAGTGAACAAAACAGCTCTCCGGATAAGACAAGGGCTGAGAGGATGCTGGGGGCAAAGCTAATGATAGGATCCAACTCCGCCACCCAAATGTGTCCAGACAGCCTCATGTGGAGAGGGCTGCGCAGGTGAGCGTGCCAGGCTGTCACAGGAGGAAGCGGGAGGGGGAGGGGGCTCCCCCCACCCCACGCCCGGGGCCCGCGGCCCGTGGCCAGGCTCTGCGCTGGGCCCTCCTGAGGTCCCGGCCCCAGGCCCCCTCCCAGCCGGGGTCTTCCCAAACGCTCATCTGATTGCATTGCTTCCCTGATTAAAACCATCTGGAGGGCATCCACGAGACATATAGGTCACCTAGGCAAGTTTACCAAGTGTCTGCTATGTACCAGGCACGGGGCCACCTCAAGGACGACGGTCAAACTCTCACATATGAAGGCGTTTTATGACCCGGTTCTGCCTGCCTTCCTGGCCTCATCCCGGCCCCCTTCCCTGCCCCTGCCCTTCCCGAACACCCAGAAGAAAATATGCACGCTGTCCCTAACAAGTTGGGGTGGGCAGCTGAGCCGTCTGCCCAGCACCGGGCTTCTCTTGTTCTGGTGTTGCAGCTCGATTCTGTCTTGGACTCCCTGACCCCAATCCTGGCCCCGGGCCCTAGGGGTGGGTACACAGCCTCGGTCTGCTGCATGGGGACATCACCCACCCTTGTGACAGTGAGTATGCAGGCCAGCCAGAGCCAGTCCTGAAACTTTTGCTTAAATGACCTTCTGAGAATGAGGCCAGGAAGAAAGAAAACAGATGCTTAAACAGAGAGAGAGGTAATTACTGATGCCAGGGTTTCAGCTTCTGGATCCAGCTGTGCCTGAAACCCCAGGACTTTTTAGCCGCTTACAGTTCAGCAAACCACTTGCCTTTTGCTTAGGTTGTGTGGATTGAGTTTTTTTTATCTCTTGCGACTGGAAAGTTCTAACCGACCCAACAAGCCAAGCTTTTTAAAGACTCCACTTCTTTGCTCATGTTGTTTCTTCCACCTGGAACGTCCAGGCTTTCTTATCAGGTTTCTTCCCATGTGTACTTTGAGATTGGACTCAGATTCCCTCTGGAAAGCCTTCCCAACCACTCCCCGGTGTCATTTCAATGCCTCTATGCTGTGTCTTACGCTGTTGTACCCGTGTGCTCTTTCCGTCTGTTCACGTGTTCCTCAGATATGTCCTGGACAGCCAAGCCCTGGCCCTCAGTCCGCTCGGTCCAGGTGGAGAGATGCTGTGACTACTGATTTTCTCACCTGTCCCGCTGTCCTTGCAGGCAGGGACCAGGCTGCTCTCACCGGGCACACAGCAGGATAATGTCTGCAGAAGGAGGGAGCAGCCCTGCCTCTCAGTGGTGCACCTTATCCATGGCCACACTGTGTGTGATGAAGGGGCAGAAATCCAAGCCCGTCCAGGAGCAAACCCCGGACCATCAATCCATCCAGAACCCGGCCACCCTCACCACCTCGCTGCTCCCTCCCTGGCCCCAGCACCAGCTTCCTCTGCCCTGACTGCCCTGTGGTTTTGCTCGGGGTTGGGGTGGGGGGAGAAGCAGGTGCCTCACAGCCCCACCTCCTTGTTCCTCCCCCCGACCCTCCCACGCTGTGTCCTGCCTCACTGGCCTTCTTGCTGTTCCTGCCACACGCCAAGCTCCTAGCTCAGGGCCTTTGTACCTCCCAAGCCCTCTCTGCCTGGTACACTGAGCCTGGGTACCCAGATGGCTATTCCCTCACTTCCATCAGGCCTCTGCTCTGGTTGCCTCATCACAGCCACCCCACTTTAAATGGCCACCGTTCTTTGCCCCCAGAACTCCTGCCTCCACACTTTCCAATGACATCCACTTGGTTGTCTGCTTAGGGCCTGTCCCCCTATAAGAACGCCTGCCTCGTGAGGACAGGTGTCTTGTTCACTGCTGTGTCCCAGGGCCTGGAGCAGCGCCTGGCACACAGTAGGTGTTCAGGGAGTACCTGTTGAATGAGAGCGGCTCTTTCCATTCTGAGAAGCCACTGGCCCTCACCACCATGTTCCGCAGAAGCAGGGTCTAGGCTCCCCTCCTACACCACTTTCCTAAAGGGGGTGGTGAGGCATCCATATATCTGCCCCCGACCTGCTCTGGAACCTTCCTCCAACTGACCTGCAGACCCTTTATTCCTTGAGAACTCAGTCCCCAAACAAAGCAAGAGCTCATTCCTTCACAGCCCAAACCATCCTTAAGTGTGCCCGGCCGGGTGGTACCCAGAGACAGGGGCAGCCTCGGTCCCTTCCCTCCTCCCGCACCAGCTCCTCTTTGCTGGAAATCCCGGGAGCAGAAGCAGCTCTGCCAGCTGTACAGCCCGAGCCCCGGGGCCCCAGCTTCCAGTGTCCACATAAGCCCTCCATTCAGGGGGCAGCAGCCGGCGGGGCAGGGGGCTGGCTCCCAGACGGGGCTCCCGCGGCCCCCCACTGCCCGTTGGCACAGACCGGCTCACGAGATGCCTCCCATCACAGCCCCGTCCCTGCTGCCCTCACCCACTCGGTTTTCCAAGAAAGAATGTGTCTGGTCTGGCCCCGACGATGCCAGCCCCGAGACACGGAGAACAGACTTGTCCCGAACACGACTGTCTGGACACTGTCTGGCCCCATGTCGGCTCTAAGAGGTCAGGGGTCACAGGAGTTATCGTCCCAGAGAGCTGTGGCTCCGAGGCGGTCACGCCCGTTCCCAGGGAGTGTCTGGGCGCCGGGGCGTGATGCTGGCCGCCTCTCCACCGCCAGGAACCACACACAAAGTTCCCTTTATGGGAACAAGGCGGGCCCGGGCATTGGCAGTTTCGGCCTCAGGGAAACTCAGGTTTGGGTTTTCTCTGAGGGCACAACCGGGCCTTTGTCTTGACTTTGCCCATCCCCACCCGGGGCTGGCCTCCTTGCTGGGTACACGGCATCCAGGACTCAAGCCCTTCCAAGCTGACCCTTCCGAGGCTGGGCGCCAAGACACACCACCGAAGACAGCACAAGGGATGTTCCCCACCAAAACCTCACCGGGGACCTACTAGGCACTGAACGACGGAATCGCAGTGGGACCTGCTACAGAGGAGGGTGGCAGATGTGACAAAGCTAATTAGGCCAATTCACTGATGCTAGGAATTGCTGAGAGCCCCACTACGTGCTAGTGCTGTACCTGCAAAGCGCCGTCCACCTGGAGCCCATTTCAACTGCATCCGACACTCCAACTAGTTAAGAAAAGCATGAACGTGTGATTACCCAGCAGGGATTCAGCCCCCTACTTTGGTACACAAAAAAGATATGGCCTACAAAACCTAGGAGAAAAGAAATGGAAGAAAACCTAGGAGAAAAGAAATGGAAGAAAACCTAGGAAGTGTGACCGAATGGGGCAACCAGGATGCCCCGGGGAAGAATTCGGGGGCCGAGGGGAGCTGGCATACATCAAGCCTGCGTGTGAACCCCTCTCTGGGGTCTATATCCCGGTTCTCCTTCTTGCAGGAAAAGTCCCCCCGAATTTCCCACTGGCCACAGGGAGGAAGAATCCGAGCGGAGGGAGGCAAGAAGTCCACGGTCCCACGGTTCTGAGGTCCCACGGTTCCGAGGTCTGGCGCTCGGCCCCTGCCGTCTGCTAGCACGGCAGCAGAAAGGTATTGCTCATCACCACGGGAGCCCGGCAGCGGGATGTCGATGGCGTGGACATCATCAATTGTCTTGCTGAGGCCCAGGGTGCTTTAAGGACCTGCCAAGGCCACCTCCCCAGAATCTGCCCAGCTTGGGCTCCTGGTGCCCAAAAACCCAGGGGCGGCCAGGTGTGAGAAAGAAACCACCTCCTTGGAGGGAGATGGGCCTGGTGTTGTCCCTTCTCTGCTCTGTGCACATCTGGGTTCCATGAAGCCTGAAAATTAAGCCCAAGTTAAGCTCTCTGTGGCAGACAGGGTTCCAGGCCTGGGGGAGGGGCAGTGCTGCCCAGCACTGACTCTGGGCACCAGGCAATGTCGAAGCATGGACCTTCGGGGTCAGCCTCGCACCCGGGCCACACAGCAAGCCTCTTCCAAGACCCACCATGATCTCTGCCAGCAGGCCCTGGGGGGTGGCTCCCCAGGCCAGCCAGGGGGAGAAACAGAAAAACCCCAGCGATTCTGCGGAAGGAGCATCCCCTCGGCTTCAGCCCAGCAGGAATTAGCCTGTTCCATCTGGACAGTCAAAGCTGCCAGCCCAGCTAGGGCACTTCAGGGAGCGGAAAAGGTCGGATGCTCAGACCGAGGGTCGGGAGTATGGATTTCCTCTTTCTGATATGGTCAAGGGAAGGAGGGCCACTGGCAGACGCATCCGGCAGGCGCTGCCGCAGGGGTGACAAAGTCCTCGACGGCCAGAGAGGGGAGGGGCAGCCACCCCGCCCCTGCACATGCACTGCCCCTCCACAGACAGCATCAAAGAATGACGGCCAGACACTGTCACCACGGGGAAGGTCACATGTGGGTCAGTGCCGGCAGCACGGGAAGGGAGTGACCTATTTCCAAGGCCCATTCAGGAACCTCCCTGCAAACCCAGACGTCTGACGCAGCCAGACAACAAAGGACAGGGGGCTGGGGGGAGGGCTGGAGGTGTCTGATGGTGCAACGCGGCACGCCCCTCCATCACGGGGGCCGCCCACCGCTGCAGCTCGGCCTGCTGACCATCGCAGGGGCCGGAGCGCATGTACACCCCCGCCTGCATTAGCTCTCCTCACCCTCCGGGTTATTCTGCCACTTTTTATACTCCGTGGAACCAGAGGTGGTCCTGGCCTCTCCAGAATTCGGCCCAGGACCTCAGAAGCACATCTCTCCCCAGCATATATGCCACTTCTCACGAGGCTTTGAGAAACATGTGTCACCCCGGGTCTTATTCATAGAAATCCCTTCTCGATCAACATCAAGTCAGGACTTTGAAATCCCACTTTGCCAAGAGGTCGAATCACGATACCAACTGGGGAAGAATAACAAACGGGAATCTGTCGGCAACTTGTGGAAGGGAGAGACAGGCGTGGGCTTCGGAGTTCAAATCTCAGCTCTGACCCCTCCCCAGCTATGACCTGAGATGTTCTGGGCCTCAGTTTCCCCAGCTGTAAAACAAGGACCATAGCCATCTGTCTCACAGGGACGGTTTGAGGGTTGGACGATGCTGGGATACACGCATCCCAGTGCCTGGTACACACCGAGCGCTCGCTAACGACGAGCTACAGAGGTGGGGCCAAGACAAAGAAGGAGCCCAGGCACCAGGGGCTGAGCCCCAAGGGTCTGGGTCGTTAACAAAGAGCCACTCATGCCCCTCACAGGACGGGAGCTCAGGAAGAGCAGGTCCTGAAATCCCCTGCCTGACGCTATGCCTAGGTGTGAGTTACCCGGGAGGGCCCTCGCCCACCTGTGAAACAGACTCATCGTGGCTGCTGCCCCAGAGGGGGAGAGGCTGTAGTGAATAAATGAACAGCGAGGGCCCAGGACAGGGCCACACGGTGAACACTTGGTCAGCAGCGCTCACTGGCGTTGATCTTGCTGCTGCTGCCGCATCCCCAGCCCCACTCTGCCCAGAGACTGTGTCCCGAGGTACCCGCTGCAGCTGAACAAACCTCTCCATGAACTCGGCAATGCCCCCTGGCCAGGACAATGCCCCCGTTCCTGTCTCTCACGACTCAGCATGATTTCCCATCGTAACATCGCTGAAATCAGGCTGGTGTTGAAGTCCAGGGCTCGTTACAGGTACAATCAGAGGCTCACTACAGAATGCCGAATCCTCCTCTCGACGGGTCACAGACGTGACGCAACACAGCATCAATGAGCGGCCCGTGTCTGTCTCCCGCACTGGCTCATGAGCTTCTGGAACAGCTCTCTTACCCATTTTTGGCTGAAGAGTCAGTGTTCACTGAAGGTCTGAGAACCGAACTGCTGAAACACCTCTCTCTCGGGTACCAAGGTGATGCCTAACAGGTCAGGGGGAGTTTAGATCAAGTGCAGGGCCTGCTCCCCCCTGAGAAAGGGCCCAGGTACTTGGAGGCCATTCTGTACCATCCAGGATATTTGGAATTCCACCACACACACATGCGTTCTTTGTCAAGACTTCTGGCTTCACCCTCCATGTACCACTAACCCAGAAACTTGACACTCTAAAGAATCGGCTAAGCCCAAGGAATGCAAATGTTTAAGGTCCACTGCCTGTGATGCCTCTGTAGACTAAACTGAGGAGGTTTAAGAGCTTTTTCCAGCTGTGTGTGTGTGTGTGTGTGTGTGTGTGTGTGTGTGTGTGTGTGTGTGTGTGTGTGTGTGTGTGTGTGTGTGTGTGTGTAGAAGAAGGTTCAAAAGAAAATAGGACTATTTCCAGTACCTGTAATTACACTGCTACCGGTCCCACTGCCTTGGCCTGGGGAGGGGGTCAGAGACTCAGGAATTGAGACGTGAACGGAGCAGAGGAGAAGCAAGATGACTATTTTTAAAGGTGAGGACGGTCTTCCACTGGAGCCTGACCTCTCCCGGTCACGCCAATCTTTCATGAGCAGAGCTTCCTGTAATTCCGTTCCACGAAAACCAGCCACGGTGGGAGGCGTGGCTTCAAAAACACCAGTGATGTAAATGAAAAGTCCCCGCAAGGAAACAAGAGACACGGAGCCCACCATCCAGGGCACCGTCAAAAGGAAGGGCGTGATCAGTGGGAGTGCGGGGCAGCCACACAGGGGTGCAGTCAGCCCCTACAGCCGGGGTAAAGTGATGGCTGAAAACGAATCCACTGATTCAGCCCCATCGTGTTCCACGCAGTCTTAGGTGTCAGGCTGCCTAAGTAGGTAGATGGAGCCCCCGCCCTCGTGGAGACAGACAGTCCAAAGAATCTGAGCTAATATGAGCTGATTAGATCAAGGATGCTAACCTTCCCATGGCCAGTGAAGAGGCTGCCTAGCTCATTCATTCATTCATTCATTCCTCCAACAAGTTCCCACTGAGGCCCCACCAGGTCCCAGCCAGTGCGCTAGGCAGGCACCAGGACCTGACCATGATACCCAAGATCTTGCCCTGGAGGGTGTTTCAGGGGCTCCCACCACATCCCCCAAGACTCCCACGGCCCCTCCTGGATTCCTTACAAACCCCAAGGCCCAGCTCTGTATCACCAGTTCCCAGGGTGAATCCACCTGGCTGGGGGAGGGAGGGAGGGAGGAAGATAGAGATGCACCCGACATACAGAGGGCAGTCCTGGCCGGAGAAACAATAATGGTTAATTATCACCCTCCAGTCTATCTTACTGCTGCTATAACCACCCTGCCTAGAACAATGGCCAGGACATAGTGCGTGCTCAGTAAATATTTATAGAAGGAGGTTTCCGCCATGTAAATTTAAGAGGGAGACAAAGAGAAACCAAAGATGGGTGGTGGGGGGGTGCCCAGAAACAGTGAGAAACAGACACCAACCTGGACATCTGGAAGCCTGGGCAGAGAACTCTGGCCCTGTCCTGAGCAGGTAAGTCTGTCTTACCTTCCAAAAGAAGTCACCTGACCCAATGGGCTTGAAGAATGGATTCCTCTCCACCCTTCTGAGAGTCCTACCTCCAACTCCAGGACCAAGCGGGCAGGTGGCCAGCCCAGGGCCAGGCCCAGCCAGGGTCCTCCCAGGAGGTCTGGGGGTGGATGCTTGGGGACAGGAAAGGCGGAGAGGCAGCAGCTCAGGTGGCCAAAGGACCAGCGGGTGTGGACTCAGGAGGTCGTTCCAACTGGGCTGTCCTGTCTCCTCCCAACAGGCTGGACAGTGCTTTGAAGCCCCGCCCTTCAAGAAGTGGCCCTACCAACATCACCCCTGAACCAAACCGCACAAGACACGCCTGGGCCTGGGGGGAGCCTGCACGTCAAAGCCCCAGAAAATCCATCACCCGCTGCCACTGAAATCCAGCTGTGCTCTGCTCCTTCCCGGCCGCTGCGACCCCCTCTCTGATCCAGGTGGACACCCGAGGCCTTCTCCCCACTCACAATCAGCCTCGCAGGGCAGGACTTCACCAAGCTCCTAACCCCGGGCGGCCCCCACCTCCTCCCCAACTTCAGAAGGGGACAGCGTCAGCCCGGGGTCCCGAGGGGGGAGGGGGCTGCACTGTCCTTGTCCTTCCAGGCGGCCTCCTCTCCTGCAGTCCAAGGCCCCAGATGAGGAGTAGCCACTGGGGGTGAAGCCCTGCCCTGAGGGAGGCGCGGCGTGTCCCACGGGCAAGGCGAGCGGCACCTGGCCGTGGTGGTCCCGTCCGTCTCTCTCCCCAGCCTGCCGGGCCCACACTCTGCCTGCAGCCCACATGCCGCTGCTGCTTGGTGTCCGCCCTGCGCTGTCCGCTCAGCTCCCACCTCCCAGTCCCTACCTACCCTCCAGGCCGTGTTATGATTATAGCTCACGTGACTGTCCCCACCACGGACGGAAAATCCTCAGGGGTCCCTGCTGTGTCCGGAGCGCGGCAGAGACACTGACCTGGGCAAGCCGCCCGAACTGCCAGACGACCAAAGATCAATTCTCTGAATGAAGGACACAACGGCCTCCGAGGCAGCAGCCACAGGTATTTAAGTCCTTCCTTTCATCCTCGTGATGACCCTCACGCCCATTCTTACACACGTGTAAACTGAGGCTCAAGGAGGCTGAGTCACCTCTCCAGGACGAAAGCCAGAATCAAAACTCATGGTCTTCCCCGGCTGCTGGAAGCCGGACAGTAGAGGTGGCCTTGCGGGCAAACAGGAACACGGCCGGAGGGCCTCGTGTCCTACCTCCTGTCCCACCGCTGCCTCAGGCAGGGCCTACACAGCTGGGGAGGGAGCACAAGGAGGCAGGGGCCACAGGGAATGGACTGCATGGGCAGCGCAGACCCAGCGGGGCCAGACTCGGGGAGGCACGCACGGCCGCCCCCTGGCCAAGGACCAGGGGCCTCAAGGGCCTCTGGGTTCCCACGTCCATCTTCACCCCTCACCGCATCAACCCAGATCCCCGGGCTCCGCCCTCACCAGGCCACAGGAAGTGCCGGTTCCCCCCCGCCCAACATATACACACACATACACACGCATCTTCCCGGAAAGGAAGAGGGAGAGCAGAGGCTTCCTGTGGTCCCCACCTGGCTGTCAGGGGTGCGACCTTCCACAGCATCCCCTGGCTCCCCGCTGGCTCCCGGGGGACACTTGGTCAGACCCTCCCACCCACCCCGGACACTCCAGGACAGGCCCGGGGCACCGGGAAGTCCCAGAAGAGCCTGGGCGCAAAAACCCAACAACGGTTGGGACTCCCCTCAGGCCTTCGCCTGTGTCCCCGCTTCCTGTCTGTGCGACCATGGCAGGACGGAGCCCGGCATACGGACAGAGGCCGGAAGGTCAATGGAGAATAAAAAGCATCCACCCGAGAAGCCCGCGGATCTGCAAGGGCTCAAAACACATCAGTCCCCTTTCGCCACAGGAAGTCAGCTACGCGCGGCTTCTAAACCGCCTTTTCCCACACGGCGGCCTGAAAATCTCTACCCCGCACCTGCGCACGTGCACGCGCGCACACACACGCTTCACCCCTCCACCTCTTGACTTGCGAAGGCGATGAGTTTGTATTCTGTCTTCCACCCTGGATCCTGGACAAATTACTCAGCTTCTTTGAGCCTCAGTTCCCACATCTATAAAAACACCTAAACCGAAATACCAGACACCTAATACCAGACACAAAATACCAGACACCTAAAGTGAAAACCCTGGAGTCCTGTTGATTTTGATGATGGTATTTATTAAGCGCTTACTGCACACTGGGGACCATCTAAGCTCCTAAGCATATGCACATCCCCTGCCACCAGTGAAAGATCACTTCCCTTCGTCCCTTCCTTTTCTCTCTCTAGTTCTTACACATCTGAAGGGCCAGCTTCAGTGTCACCTCCTCCAGGGAGTCTTCCTGGATTCGTCTTCTGACCTCATCAAAATCCTCCAGAACTCCACTCACCTCTCATTGCCTTTATTACCCGATGCCTAACATGATATTGTTTGACAGTTATCAGTATATTTGCCCTTTTTCCCTTCCAGAAAGCACACGGAGCAAGCTCTCAAAGGCCAGGATTAAGGGTTGTAAATTCTAAGGCATGTTCCCTCCTCGGAGCAGGAAAGCCCATGGGTGGTAAGGCCCCACCCCACCT
This sequence comes from Tursiops truncatus, assembly GCF_011762595.2. Classification (NCBI taxonomy): domain Eukaryota; kingdom Metazoa; phylum Chordata; class Mammalia; order Artiodactyla; family Delphinidae; genus Tursiops; species Tursiops truncatus. Next base: position 176,802,597 of record NC_047034.1, read on the forward strand.
CAGGCCTTGGAGCCCAGTTATAGAAACGACAGCACCTGGCAGTTCACCCATGTCAACCCATTCCAGCCATGGTGTCCTCTGACACCCCCCTTTCACAGACGGGAAACTGAGGCCCAGGTCAGAGAGGCAGGAAGTACCACAGCAGGACTCTGGCCACCTCTATCTGACTCTGAAGCCAGGTTCATAACTGCTCCAGCCCCTGCATCCAGACTAGATGCAGCTTCTGGGGCGGCATCCTCCAGAGAAGAAACCGTGGGCCAGAGACACCAGCCAGCACTCGAGCGCCTGCATTTGTGCTCTGAGGCACAGGGACACGTGTGGGCTCTGAGATCCCCCAACGCTCCCAGACCTGCTGGGAAACAGCGACTTCTCTGAGGCCCTGGACGCCCCCTCCATTGATCAGCCCCTTTGCCACAGCCTATGCCCCCTCACCATTTGGCATGGCAGGAGCCCCAGGACCCAACCTCAATGCAAGTCTGCTCTGCTTGGCCAGTGGCCACGCCAAACTGGCATGCAGACATTACACGGTGGAGCCTGTGTGGGCAGACATATACACACACACACACACACACACACACACACACACACACACACACCCTTGCCCCTGGGGGCTGCCTCCCAACCCTTCCCCAGAAGAATCTACTGTGACTGGGCACACCACCATCTCCAACTCACCTGAAGCAGGTGGCCTGGCCATCTGGGCAGTGTCTCTTTCCCAGGCCCAGTCCCTTGGGAGATGCAGCCAGCCGCAGGGCAGGCGAGGACGGCTGTCTCACCTGGCACCTTCCCCAGGTGCCCCTCCCCGACCCTGCGGGACGGGGCTGAACGGGGAAGAGGCTGCAGGACCCGGTGGCCGCTGCACCTCCCTGACCTCCCGCACCTGGTCCCCACTGGTAAATGACTAAGCGATTTCCACCTCAGAGCCCGCCTGGCAAGAGGCCCCGCTGGCCGCGGATCGGCACCGGGATGCCCGGAGCCACACGCAGTAAACCCGTAACTGGCGAGTCCTCTTCTTGGGAAAGAAAACCCCCTCCATGTTTTGTTTTGTTTTGTTTTCCCCTTAAATGAAACAAATCCACCCACGTAGTTACTGGAAACTCAAGCATGTGAAACTGAACCGTTTGCAAAGAGAATTAGTCAGCAACCTTGTGAGCAGAGGAGCCGTCCCTCTGTGGGTGGAACTGCCTATGCTCTCCAGGTTCCTGTCCAGAAGGAACAGGGAAGCAGGGCAGCATTGATCTCCATGCCAGGTTCTCCAAAGTCCAGGTGATGCCCCGGGGTGGGTCAGCATGAGAATGCCTCGCCTTTCGAGGGTGCGTCCACTGGCACCGGGTGGAGGGTGAAATGCACTTCTCACTACTGTACACGGGCAATGGTGATAAGCCCGGGCTCAGGGTCAGGCTCACTTCCAAATCCCACCCCCTCCAGTGAGTTGAACCGCCGGGTCTCAGTTTCCTCATCTGTAAAATGAGGATTACAGAACGTGCCAGGTGCATTGTCAGATCACCAGAGACAATCTAGGGGAAGTTCTTTGTGCCTGGCGCTAGAGAGGCAGCCATAAACGCTGACTCTGGAGAAGGTGCCTTTCGTTGGGGAGCTAAGGAGGGCACCGATGTGACTGTATTAGGGTCTGTCCCGTGGAGCTCTTGTCCCTCTCGGTGCAGTGGAAGTTGCTGAGCTGGTTCCCAGCCCTGCTGCTTTACCCAGCCTGTGGTACAGCCCAGTGGGAACTGGGACAGGTCAGGTGCCAGCAGGTACAGGTCTAGTCCCAGAGCCCTAAGCCCCAAGCTGGGGACTCCCCTGGTGGCGCAGTGGTTAAGAACCCGCCTGCCAATGCAGGGGACACAGGTTCAAGTCCTGGTCCGGGAAGATCCCACATGCCACGGAGCAACTAAGCCCGTGCGCCACAACTACTGAGCCTGCACTCTAGAGCCCACAAGCCACAACTCCTGAGCCCACGTGCTGCAACTACTGAAGCCCGTGTGCTTAGAGCCTGTGCTCTGCAGCAAGAGAAGCCACCGCAATGAGAAGCCCGCGCACAGCAACCAAGAATAGCCCCCGCTCGCTGCAACTAGAGAAAGCCCGTGCTCAGCAACGAAGACCCAACGCAGCCAAAACTAAGTAAATAAACAAGCCCCAAGCTGTGTGACTCCACTGGGTGCCTTGGCCCTGCCCCCTCATCTGTACAGAAAGGGCACAAACATTCTATTCTGTGTTGTTTCTTTAAGAACAAACAAACAAAAAAACCCACTAAGTTATTTAAGTTATTTGCCTACTTAAAAAAAAAAAAAATCTGGATGCCTGGCTTCTCTTAGGGGAGAAAGAAGTGGACGCTAGAGTGCCCTGGACTCCACATCTCTGGGTAGGAGAGGCCCCCGCTTCTACAGGACACACGCATGCTTTTTGCCACAGTCCTCATTCCGCCCTATAGCCTTCCACTGGCTGCTTCATTTGCACCTCTTTCCTGGTCCCTGGGGCCAGCTGAGTTTGTGACCCAGTTTAAAACCCTAATTTTATTTAGGAGCACAACCTCAGCCCCTTGTCACTGGAAATATCTACAGGAAGTGTCCCTTGGGAAAGTAATTAAAGTCTGATGCTTAAGGCTGGTTTTTTCTCAGAGAAAAACATGACAATGTAAGAAGACTTATGCCCCACTGTGGCCAGGGGAAACCCAGCAAGGGGGCAGTAGTCTGCTGAAATTCTTTACGGGATTTACTAGAAAAAGAGCAGAAGCGTGTGTCCAGGGTTCTGTCCTTCACCGCCCGAACTTCTCTCCCTCTCCTTTGGCTTCTGAAGCCAAAGAGGGCTAACTCTTCGGATCTCGCCCCTCTGGGTGTGCAGAAGGTGGGCAGTGGGTCAAGACGCTGACAAGGACCCTTTAGGAGGGTTCCGGGACAGCTGCTCCCAGGACGGGGAGCCCCCAGCTTTCCGAGCTGGGGGGCTATTTCGTTTATTTAAGGGGGCAGGAGAGAGAGGATTCAGCAGACACGGCTGAGCCTACTCACAGCTCAGCAGAGACACTGAAACTGTCTAGTGGACGTTTGAGGATTTTTTCAAGTTGTCTGGGTCCCTCCTGAAGGGAGAAGTCAAGACTCAGGATCTCCCGTTTCCCTGCCTCACCAATGACACTTGGCAAATTCAGCCTCCACTGCAAAGGGCCGGCCATGGCGACACAGCAGGGTGAGGCTGGACCTGCCTCGACCCGGCACTGCAGCATCACGTGAACCCGTTCTCCCCTCCTTGTCTTGACTCTCGTGCCCCCTCCACCTGGGGCACCCTTCATGGGCCCTTTCCTTTGCTTGGCTAAGGCTTCTCTCCTCCAGAAAGGTTTCTCCCCCACCATCCCCCCGGAGCACCCCAGGCACACCCATATCGCAGAACTGCCACTGTGCGGTCTCCCAGTGACTGCTGCCTCCTGACCCACTCCCCATCCCCGCCAGATCGTGAGCCTCCCCACGCCCTGAGGCCATGTGGGGCAGTGATTCAGAGCAGAGCACAGACTGGGTCTGCGTCCAGCTCGACTCCTTGGCTCTGTGTGATCCCAGGCAAATGATTTGATGTTTTTTGTGTGCTTCAGTTTTCCCATCTGTAAAATGGGCAGAATAACCCCCCACTCAACGGGGTTCTTGGGAACAGTGTAAGTTAATGCACGGAAAGTGCCGAGAACGATGCCTGGAACATAGCAGATGCTCAGTAAACATTAAGCAAACTGGTCTAAACACAGGAGGAAAGGGTGGCCCATGTGCGCACGTCTGCTGGGGATACGCACAGCCTTGAGCCCGGTTTGAGCAACTGGCACTCACTGTCCCTGGTCACCTCACCTTGGTATCCTCCACACAGCCCCAAACTCCACATGAGCAGTTTTCAATAGGTTCTTTCCAAAACCGCACTGCTTCCGTGAGATGACAAGACGTGAGGTCGTCCAGTCCGCAAAACTCAGCTCATGAGCTGCTTGCCCAAGAAACCTCCATGATCGTACCTGCCTACATCGCTACCAGCATTTACGGACTCAGGAAAACTGCAATCCCCCTACCTCGGTTCCCACCTGCAGAGAAATGAATCCTGCATTAGCTCCTACGGTTTACACTCTGAGCCTCGAAGAGACAGCCTCCCACTGCTACAATATCCAGAAAGGTTGGGTACTACCTGCTTTGTCTTATAAAAAATTCAGGAGAAGCACTTACACCAACACAACATTTGGTCCTCAAGAGGCTCCCCGTGACTGAAGAAGGGAAAGCCAGCCCCACTTTTCTACTTTGTCTGAACACAGCTATTTTATCTGGCTAGGATGGAAGTGTGGTTCAATCCAAGGAGAAAAGTCCCCATAGAGGCTCCAAACCCACCTTGCTGGGAAGAAAACAGAGATCCCATCCTCAAACCCATAACATGGTGGATAAAACCACATCTTGTGCCCAACACGTGGTAACTCGGGCAGAACCATCTTGGGCGCTGCAGTTCACCCTGGTCCCGACCTTTATCTGTTCCTACAGGTTTACTGACGCATGTTGCGGGGAGGGCAGAGGCAGGAGTGGGTGGGAGAAGACCACCCCTAATCTGCCTCTGGGAGAGTGGCCCCCAAAATTATTTTTAGCAGCTCCGTGATTTTCCCCCCAAATTAAGCCTTGTACAAAACTCCACCCCGCTCAAGAAAAGAAAAAAGTTGAAGTGCTCTGTTCAAATGGCCTGTCTCCCTGCTCTGTGTGGCATCCCTGAGGCTCTGTGGGAAATCGGGGGCTGGGGAGGTGGCGTCCACACAGGCATGGGACAGAGCCCTGCACAGCCTTCCGAGCATGGGGTCCCGGGACGCCCAGTGCCCCTTGTCAGAGCCGCCGAGGAAACAAGAGCACAGTTTTAACCCCCAAAGCACGAGAGCCCCATCTGACCCTCCCGGGGCTTCGTTGTCATCCCTCAGCCCAATCTGTCCAGAAAGGCGGATGTCTCCTGCGCGCAGCTGAGCCAAATGATTGGGTGGTGCCCGCTGCCAGTGTGATGCAGAAGGGGGGCTCCAGACACTGGCCTCTGCTCTTACCTGTGTTCAAATTTTTCCATTAGGACTGCCCTGGTGGCGCAGTGGTTGAGAATCCACCTGCCAATGCAGGGGACGTGGGTTCAAGCCCTGGTCCGGGAAGATCCCACATGCTGCAAAGCAACTAAGCCCATGCGCCACACTACTGAACCTGCGCTCTAGAGCCCGTGAGCCACAACTACTGAGTCCATGTGCCACAACTACTGAGCCCATGTGCTGCAACTACTGAAGCCCGCACGCCTAGAGCCTGTGCTCCGCAGCAAGAGAAGCCACCGCAATGAGAAGCCCGCGCACCGCAACGAAGAGTAGCCCTCGCGCGTCGCAACTAGAGAAAGCCCGCGCGCAGCAACGAAGACCCAACGCAACCAAAATTGAATAAATAAATAAATTTATTTAAAAAAAATTTTTTCCATTAAAAAATACATGTAAACACTGACTGCAAAGCAAAACCTTAGCAGAGTGAGACACCCTGGGGGTGCAGACGGGGGAGACACCCCAGTCATGGCTCGGGACTCGGCTCAGACACTGCTTCTGGGTCGGCGCTGTCTGGACACCTTCCAGTGCGGGCACTGTGGCAGCCGAGACAGAGGGGGCATTCAGGGAAGACTGGTAAATGAGGAAGGAATTTAAAAACCCTTTATCCCAAGCTGTCTAGACACCCCTGAGAGTGACATAATGGTGAGGAAGATGGGCTTTCCGGGGCCTTGGAGGGCACAAGGCAGGGGGTGCGGGGCAAAGAGACAAAGATATAAAATATACAAAACGGCTCAAAATTGGCCCAACCGCAAGGAATGGGCGGGGTGGGGGAAAGCCCTATCTTTTGAACCTCACACTTCTCCAAAGATGAGGAAGATTTTTTAAAGGAACCCTGACATTTCTATATAATTTATACGTAATTAGAACAGATTTCACATTGGTGTTGCCCCTAAGGATGATCCTGCCAAGCTTCCCAAAGGCAGGGCAACCGGTCTCATTAGAGCTTCTTAAAAGCTCCAAACGGAGACACTCAGACAAGCAAAACCCCTCCCCCCCCAGAAATCCACAGAGGCGCCCCCAGCACTAGGCAGGGCCCCTCCCCTCTGAAAACCCGCCTTCCTCTGAACTCTCGGCTTCATCTCGGGGCTGCAGGAGGCTCCCTGGCATCAACCCATCGAGGCCCATTTCCCGTGCGGCCTTCCCACCATGGGTGTGGGAGCTCACAGGGTCTCCCCATCAGACCCCATTCCCGAGGGAAGGTGCAGGGCCACAGAGGCACAGCACCACCCCAGCCAGAAACCCCAACCTCAGTCAGACCTGCAGCCAAAGCGCCAAGCAGACGGTTGACGATCGGCCCAGCGGGCGCCCAGTGCATCCAGGCAAAAGGACACTGACCTGAGGGGCACTGACCTGAGGCTCCTAAGAGGCACCGGTCAGAGCGCTGACCCCACAGCAAAGGGAGACAAAGTGTCTTGTTTATGTGCGCTTCACAGGAGCAACGTTTGGGGCAAATGGGGGCGGGGATGCAAGGTCACCCCGTACCCACTGATAACCAACCCCTGGACCCGGCATTCGGGGCTCCCTCCCACACAGCAGCCTTCCCGTGATCCTCCTCGTGACAGCCAGTCCGTCCTCCTCGGGGTCACTCTGTGTAAACCCCCAGCCTAGAGCAAACCCTTCTGGACAGCCACAGGAGGCCCCCTGCGCCCACTCAGCACACCTGGCAACAAGCTAGTGTTTCCTGCACACACCTGTCATCTCTACCTGCTCGACCTCAGCCTCTTGAGAGCCCGGGGCTGCATCCCACACCTCCAGCGTGATGTCTGGCAAAGATTAAGGGCCCAATAGATGACGTGGTGTGTTCAGCTGTCACGGTAGAAAGAACACAGCTGTGGATCAGGCCAACCTCCTAGCATCCACGGAGCTGTCACCTCCGGCGGCACAGAAAATGTCTCTGACGCTCACTTTTCTCATCTGTCAATGGGGAGGTCATACCTGCTCACAGGTTGTTTGAAGGACGAGAAATCCGTCTATGGCAGAAAGCACAGTGCCTGGCACATGGGAGACATTCGATAAAAACTAAGACCATTTCTGGTAGAGTCATACACAGAGCAAACGGGAGTCAAGATACCCTCAACTAGGTGTTGGCCCAAGAATGGGAGGAAAAGGCGGGAAAATGTTGTCAGACGGCTCCTACAACTACAGGGCCGGTGTGCTCTCGGGCAGTGACGGCGCAAGTTTCCCTCCCCCCGCCCCCGCCCGGCCTCTGTGCCTGTCTGCAAAGTGTCTCCTCACCCACGGTCATGGCACCAAGGCCGAGGACCTAGTCAAGGGTGGACGTAGAGCAAATGGCCCCACTGTTCACGGACACTGGTCAGGGCATCACTGCCCCAAGGCAGGGCAGGAAGCTCTCGCTCACACCGCAGATGAGACAGAGACAGTCAGGTCTCAGGAAACTGGGAGGAAAGGGGAGAGAAAGGGCCTGGCTAAAGCCGGAGCTCTGCCCCCAGACGGGCCAATAGGATTGGAAAGTGGCACCGAGTTGCAACGCTGTCAGAGACCAATCCTGGAAACAGCTTCCAGCCAGGGGCGGCGGGGGGAGAAGGAGCGCCCCGACCCCCAGCCTCTGAGCTGGTCCACAAAGACACGTGTGGCCTCGCTGCCTGAGATGGGGCGGGGGTGGGGAGGGGGAGGTGCCCAAAGTGAGCCTGAGACCAGGTCACTCCCTGAAGGCCACGTCACGGGTTTGGGAATTCACCCCAAGAGCAACGGATGCCGTTGGTGGGCTTTAAGAAGGAAGTTGATGTTGTCAGGTGCTCACTTTTAAAAGTTCACTGGAGGGACTTCCCTGGTGGTGCAGTGGTTAAGAATCCACCTGCCAATGAAGGGGACACGGATTCGATCCCTGGTCCAGGAAGATCCCACGTGCCGCAGAGCAACTAAGCCCGTGCGCCGCAACTACTGAGCCTGTGCGCCGCAACTACTGAGCCCGCGTGCCGCAACTACTGAAGCCCACATGCCTAGAGCCCGTGCCCCGCAACAAGAGAAGCCACCACAATGAGAAGCCCGCACGCCACAACGAAGAGTAGCCCCTGCTCGCCACAACTACAGAAAGCCCGTACGCAGCAACGAAGACCCAATGCAGCCAAATAAATTAATTAAAATAAATAAATAAATAAAGACCTGGTTTTAAAAAAAATGGAAAAAATGAGGAACAATGAAAAAGTTCACTGGTGCAAGAGGGCAGTGGCTGGGTCTTTGGTGGCTATGGATACAGGGGGAAAGGCAGGTATCTGCAGTTTCCTGCTTCGTCCAGGCAAATGTTTTAAGACAAGCTCTTATTTCCACCTTCGAGTAGCCCCCAAGTGAGCCAGGAGGGGAAATCCAGCTTCCTTCTAGGGAACACTTCAATGTGCTGCGCCCAACATAATTAGCCAGAAGCCAGACACGAAAGGTCCCCGAGTGGATGATTCCATTCATAGGAAATGTACGGAACCGGCAAATCCATAGAGACAGAACGCGCTTGCCAGGGACTGGGGGAGGGGCACGGGAAGTAACTCCTTAATGGGTACAAGGTTTCTGTTTGGAGTGAGAAAAACGTTCTAGAACTAGATGGAGGTGGGTGCACAGCATGGTGAATGTACTAAATGCCACTGAATTGCTCGCTTTAAAATGGTTAATTTTATGTTATGTGGACTTCACCTCAATTAAAAAAAAAAAAACCCATAGGGGCTTCTCTGTGGGTGCAGTGGTTAAGAATCCGCCTGCCAATGCAGGGGACATGGGTCCGGGAAGATCCCACATGCCGTGGAGCAACTAAGCCGGTGCACCACAACTGCTGAGCCTGCGCTCTAGAGCCCGCGAGCCACAACTACTGAGCCCACGTGCCACAACTACTGAGCCCGCGAGCCACAACTACAGAAGCCCACATGCCTAGAGCCCGTGCTCCGCAACAAGAGAAGCCACCGCAGTGAGAAGCCTTCCCACCGCAATGAAGAGTAGCCCCCGCTCGCCACAACTAAAGCCCACACACAGCAACGAAGACCCAACGCAGCCAGAAATAAATAAATAAATTTAAAAAACAAAACAAAAACCCCCCACAGTCAGCCATTATCACAGAGCACATCAGCACATGGAGACCTCTTGGAGTCTGCAGCCACCAATCCCATTTCTGTTGGGGGGGAGTCACCATTTCCCCATCAACCTGGAGCCACTTCTGACTCTCATCAGCTCCCTACACGCTATGTATCAGGCCACAGGAGACATGTGACCCTCTGGCCTGTCTCTCAGGCACTCGTTTCTGCTGCTTTCCTTCTTTGTGGCAGAGCTTGACGATGAAGGGCGCAGACCCGGGAGAGCCAAGCTGCAGGGTTCAGCTCCCAGCTCCTGGGCAGCCCTGAACTCCTCTCAGTTTCCTCATCTGTAAAATGGGGCAGCACCTACCTGCCCTACAGGCCTCGCTGACATTATGAAGACTGGGTGACTTCACGCACACACAGCCCCTGGGAGTGCACCCACACAAGCCAGCCTCCGTTAGGTGGCTGTTGTGACCGTGCTCTGAGCCCAGCCTATGCCTGCACTTATGCTGCCCTTCTCTACCTGATCTCTTGTGTGTGGCTCTTCTTCCTACACTGGTGACTCCATCCCGTCCAAAGTGTCCAGCTTGGTGCTCAAGTGCCCCTAAGCCCATCCTGCCCATCCACCTGCCCCCACATCTCCCACACTCCCTCCCACCTCCACCTCCACCTCCCGCATCTGGGCTACAGGGTAGGAGGCATCCTGCAGGAAAATGGGTTCTCCTCCGACACACACACCAGTTCTGCTGTGCCCAGAGTCCTCTCCACGGTCAAAGTTTGCCTATTTATAGCGAGGACCTAGTGAACAAACTGCAGCAGGAGGCGGCATCTGCCATGAGAGTCAGCCATCCCGCTGCAGGGACCCAAGGTCAAGAAGGTGAAGACAGCCAACAGGAACCAGGCATTGCCCTGAGGACTTCAAGTCAGAGCACACCCTCCAGGTGCCTCCCCTGGGTTCCAGCCCCTGGACAGGAGCATCCCCCATGTCCCCCCCCCTCCCCATGGGAGCATCCCCATGTCCTCCCCCTCCCCATAGGAGCAGCCCCCATGTCCTCCCCCTCCCCACAAGCATCCCCCATGTCCTTCCCTCCCCATGGGAGCATCCCCCATGTCCTCCCTCTCCCCACAAGCATCCCCCATGTCCTCCCCCCTCCCCATGGGAACAGCCCCCATGTCCTCCCCCTCCCCATGGGAGCATCCCCATGTCGTCCCCCTCCCCATGGGAGCAGCCCCCATGTCCTCCCCCCCATAAGAGCATCCCCATGTCCTCCCCCTCCCCACAAGCATCCCCCATGTCCTCCCCCTCCCTATAACAGCATCCCCCATGTCCTCCCCCTCCCCATGGGAGCATCCCCCATGTCCTCCCCCTCCCCACAAGCATCCCCCATGTCCTCCCCCTCCCCATGGGAGCATCCCCCATGTCCTCCCCCTCCCCATAAGCATCTCCCATGTCCCCCCCTCCCCATGGGAGCATCCCCATGTCCTCCCCCTCCCCATGGGAGCATCCCCCATGTCCTCCCCCTCCCCACAAGCATCCCCCATGTCCTCCCCCTCCCCACAAGCATCCCCCATGTCCTCCCCCTCCCCATGGGAGCATCCCCCATGTCCTCCCCCTCCCCACAAGCATCCCCCATGTCCTCCCCCCCCCCCAGGGAGCATCCCCCATGTCCTCCCCCTCCCCATAAGCATCTCCCATGTCCCCCCCTCCCCATGGGAGCATCCCCATGTCCTCCCCCTCCCCATGGGAGCATCCCCCATGTCCTCCCCCTCCCCACAAGCATCCCCCATGTCCTCCCCCTCCCCATGGGAGCATCCCCCATGTCCTCCTCCTGCCCATGGGAGCAGCCCCATGTCCTCCCCCTCCCCATGGGAGCATCTCCATGTCCTCCCCCTCCCCATAAGCATCCTCCAATGTCCTCCCCCTCCCCATGGGAACAGCCCCCATGTCCTCACCCTCCCCATGGGAGCAACCCCCAATGTGCTGGCCCCTCTCCCCAAGGCCCATCTCCTGGTGTTCTCCAGCCTCTCTGCCTGCATTCAGCCCCACTCCAGCCACACACTGGTCCATGCTCACCTTCCACACCTGCCATCCTTCCACCTGAAATACCCACCTGCCTCCCAGCCACCTTCTCCCTGTCAGTGTCTCCCTACGTCCTGGCGTCAGGTCATCACGGGAGACAGGCCTACATCTCCCACTAGACAGACAGGTCTCTGAAAGTGAGATTCCCCCGCCTCCATCCTCAGCCCCAGCAGACTGGCTGCATACTGTAGGTGCTCAGAAGATGTCTGAATGAAAGAATGAACACCAGCGGTCCAATAACAGCTCACGAGAAGAGACCTGTTTTGGAGTTCCTGACCTTCCACAGAGCCGTGGGGGAAGTTCTGGTCTGTGAATTGAAAACTTGGCAGTCAGGCCCCATGACGAGAATCCAGGAGGGGTCAACAGGATACAGATGCAGGTGACTGAAGCTGGGAGGGGCGAGCGGGACCTGAGTGAGATGGTGGGCTGCCTGAGAGAGATGTGAGCAGGGGCCGTGCGTGCGGGTGGGAGGGCTCTGTGAGGGAGGCATGGCAGGAAGGGCCAGGAGGGGCGCAGCAGGGGCCGGGGCGGGGGGGGGGGGGGAAGAGCTCTCTCTATGCAGGAAAGAGGGGCAACGGCACCAAAGCAGCAGGGATGGCGAGTGGACGTGAACTGAAAGGTCCTCGCGAGCGAGGGCAGTTAGGATGGTGACCTCCAGGGGCTGCTGGGAAGACCTAGAAGTACCAGGGAAGTGAGGAAGTGGAAGCCAGGTGTGTGCTGCCCTGGGAACGAGAGGCTGCATGGCTGCTGCAGAGGCCGCTTCTCCCACCCTGAGAGCACCTCTGGGGACTCGCGGCCAAGTGAAGCCTGAGCCCTGGGGCCCCTCTCTGCTGCAACCCTGGCTCCCCGGTCCCTGCAAGTCCCCACAAGGGGCCTCACTTTACCTCTGACCAGCTGGAGGGGGCAGCAGGCTGTGAGGCTGGGCCAGTCACATCGTGGCGGCTCAAGAGCCCCCAAGCCCACCATCAGAGCCCCTCGTTCCTCATCCCCACAGGGACCCCAAAGGTCCGCAATGAGGCCCCTCCCTGGAGCCTGTAACTCTCAGGGAGGGCAATGAAAAACCAGAGACCAAGCGTCCACTGCAGATGAACGGATAAGCAAGATGCGGTCCATCCATACAGTGGAATGTTATTCAGCCTTAAAAGAGCAGGAGACTCTGACACGGGCTACAGCACAGACGAACCTTGAAGACATCATGCTGAGTGAAACGAGCCAGTCACAGAAGGGCAATCCTGTATGATCCCAGTTATATGACGGACCTCAAGTGGTCAAGTTCACAGAGACAGAAGGTGGAAGGGTGATTGCCAGGGGCTGGAGAGAGACGGGGAGATGGGGAGTTAGGGTTTAATGGGGACAGAGTTTTCGTTTTGCGAGATGAAAAGAGCTCCGGAGGCGGAGGTGATGATCGCTGCAGAATAAACTGAATGTACTTCATCCCGCTGAATGACACACTTAAAAACGGTTAAGATGTACTTTTGATGTCGTGTGTATTTACCGTGATTAAGAAAAGAGGGAGAGAAGCAAACCCCTAAACCAAGAGAGAGCTCCCGAGAGGGCCTTCGGGCACCCTGACGCCCACTGTGGGGACCCCAGCGCACACCCTCCTTGTCACAGGTGCACTCTCCCAGAACATGGCAGGCCCAGACAGGAGCGTTAGGCCGAGGGCTCTAGCGCCAAGGTCTCTTCCCTGGTCCTAGGTGGAAATGCCAGGAATGAGGGCTCCATGCCCTCTGCAGGCTTCATCTCATGCCAAATGCTCTCTTGCTGATGGCATTAACCCCCTTTAAAAGAAGGTTCCAAAGTTTCTATCTCCAGCCCAGGCCTCTCTCTCGAGCCCCAGGCCTAGCTGCCATCTGGACACGTCGGCATAGACCATTTCCACCTGGGACAGGTTCAAGGCACGTCTGTGTCCTTAGCCCGCAGCCCTCGCTATAGGGTCACCGTCCACTCTGACCCCCCAATAGACAGCCACAATTCTTCCCCCTTCTTTAACATCCCACGTCCAACTAGTTACCAAACCTGCCAACCCCACCCTGAAGACGCCACCTCCACCCTGCCCGGCAGGAAAACAGACGCAACGTAACCCAAGGAAACCTTTTTAACAGTCAGAGGCCCCGAGAGCAGAGCCGGCAGCTGTGTGTGGCCACAAGCAGCCTGTCTGGCGAGGGCTGTTCACAGCTGGAGCAGCTGTTGAGACCATGTCACTAGGTCGACCCTAGATTCCTACTCAGCGTGGCGCTACGCCCTCAGCCTTGGGCACATATCGCCCACCGCCTCTTTCATTTCCCCAGAGGCACCCCAAGGGCAGCCACTGCTCCCACACGCCCCCCACCCACCATCATCCGCAGGGGGAGCTCAGGACGGTTCAGCTTGGGTTTACGGTGGGGGCAGCGCTTGTGGACGGACCACTTCCGCGTCCCTGACGCCCAGCCCTGCCTTGAAGCCCATGCCTGCCTTGCAAGGGCCCAGCCTCAGTGGGGGGGACACGGACGACACACAGCCTTGGTGGCTTCTCCGAGGGAGGCCCAGGGAGCTCGCGTGCTCTGTCTTCTGACCAGCAGACTCATTTATTTGTTATGTTGGGCAACAAAGAGAATTTTTAAAACACAAAACAGCAGGAAGCTTTCCAAAGGCTTTGGGTGGGGGGGTGGGAGCTTTGGTGGCAACAAGACAGATCCCCTGCCGTGAGCCACCCTCCCCTCGGCACCGCCAGGAAGGACCCTCAGCTCCAAGTCCGGAAGAGTACACTCACCCCGACTTGCCCTCCAAAGTCTACCTCTTGGAGACGTAATGCTTCCCCTAAACGCTTTCTAGAAAGTACTTACAGGTGACTGACATCACGTCTGAGATCTGCTTCCAAATAACCCAGGATGAGCGTGTGCATGTGTGTGTACGTGTGGGCATGGGCACGTGTGCGTGCACATACGTATGTGTGTATGTGTGCTGACACGTGAAGCTGGTGAGGGAACCTTATATTTCTCACAACTTTGGTATATGTTTGAAATTTTCCATAGTAATAACAATTTTTCATTAAAAAATTAACAAATGGGGCTTCCCTGGTGGCGCAGTGGTTGGGAGTCCGCCTGCCGATGCAGAGGACGCGGGTTCGTGCTCTGGTTCGGGAAGATCCCGCATGCCGCGGAGCGGCTGGGCCGTGAGCCATGGCCGCTGGGCCTGCACGTCCGGAGCCTGTGCTCTGCAACGGGAGAGGCCACAACAGTGAGAGGCCCGCGTCCCGCAAAAAAAATAAAAACTAAAAAAAATAATTAACCAATGCTTCCTGAAGAAAAGGCTAAGGTGATGGAGGTGGGAGACTACTGGTTAAGGGTCTGGGTGCCAAAATCACGTTTAGGGTTTTCCTCCACCAAACAGTAGCAAAACTCTAACCTTAGCCAAGTCACGTGGCTGTTCCAGCCTAATAGAAGGTGGACGACGGGAAAACCCACTCACTGCCCTGGGTTCCTAGGAAGAGGACAAGGGTTAAGGACTCAGATAGTGCAGGGCTATAACACTGTTTCCCTCTGTCATTATTATTACTGGTATCATCATCATCACCACCAAACAAGGTCGTACCCACAAAGCACTTACACCACAGCGCGTGGCACTTACTAAAGCAGAATTTTCACTCTTAGATTGGGAGGGATGCTAGCAGATAACAGGGAGATGGGAGAGCACTCGGCTGAAAGTCCAGAATAAAGGTCCTTTTAAGCCTGGATTTCATCGGTCAGGCTCGTGGGGGAAGGATGAGGTCCACTCTAGGCGGACCGAGGCGCACCTACACCTGCTCTGTGCTTCTGTCTGATAAAGATGCTCATTCTCAAACTTTTCAGGAACTAAAAGATAAATCAGTCATGAAAGACAGCCACCACCTAGTTCTTGGGAAGAACTGTTGCAAAATTCCCAGACTAAGCTCTCGAACACCGTAAGAATCACAGGCTTTGCTAAGTGTGAAAACGCACGAACAGGCAAGTCTCTGCTCACCCAGGAGGAGGAGGAAGGTGCGAGAAAGGACGGCACAGCACGGGGGAGCACAGCATCCTTCATCCTCAGCGAGCAGTGGGCAGTGCGGGCCTCCACCAGCTGGACACCCACCACGCTCCCCCGACCCATAGGAAGATGATTCCCCAGGGGGTGTCAGAGTTTTACCGGGCAACCCAAGGGAGCCCACTGAAGGGTTTCAGCCTTACTGGAGCAGCCCAAGGAACGCAGCCTCGCCCAGCTCCAAAGTGACATCACCCGGGACCCCGGGCTGGACCACTTCTCCCTAAGAGGCCTGGAACCCACAGAACCCACTGATTCTTCCTAGAGCCCCGACCTCCCTGAAGCCAGGCCTGCCCCCGCTCTTGACTGTCAGAGCCACTGTGGTCAACGTGCCCCTGCTTTTACTCTCTCTGCTTCCCTGGTGGTAGCCAGACCGGGAAAGAAAAGGAAGTTTGTAATGTTATTGCATTAGGCCACTCCACGCCTCCCCATCTCTGTCTCTTGCTTTCTCTCTCTCTCCATCTACTGGGTAAAGCCCTCCCTGCAGAAAACAAAGCAGTAAGGGAACGAGAGAAGTGTTTAAATGATCTAATCCAGCCCATCACTTTACAGCTGGGGAGACACAAGTGCCTGGCACATGACCTCAGCACTGCTGACAGTAACCAAAGGCAACAGCTTAGGGCTCTGGGGACTTGGTCCGCAGCCCCTGGCTGTACGGTACGGGTAAGCCCGCCACCCTCTCTGGGCCTCTGCAGGGAAAGGAAGCGTTGGCCCAGACAGATGCCCTATAAGTAACATAGGGCTTCCCTGGCCCCATGACTCCTCAGTGGGGGAGACGTCTGCCTATACCCCTAACACTTAACCTAGCACGCTTCCCGCGGTGGGAGTGGGGGAGGTGCCAGGAAGGGGCGCAGCAGAGAAGGTTGGGCAGCCCCGCCCCCTTCCTTGCTTGCTGTCCACACACCCAGACCAAGGTGACAGGTCTGCCTCCCCCCAGAATGTTCTGCCCAGGAGAGAATTCTTCCAAGGATACCCACCTTTAGTCAGCAGAGATGGCATTTTTACCATCAACACCTGTCAAAACTCAACTCATGACCAGTTTCTGATGCTACCGGCTGGAGCATTTAATTAAATATTACTCACTCAGGAAGCAGCCCTGCCAACTCACCTCCAAACCGTACAGTTCATTTTCAGAGAAAAAGAGAGGGAGGGAGGAGCCTGAGCCCTCCTCAGTTGGTACCAGCAGAACTGCCCGAGTCCCCTGTTCCCCTGCTCCCGGGTCCAGCACAGCGCTCTTTTGAGAACCAAGCGGGGAAAGTCGAGGTAAGCAGATCTCAGGAGCCAGCAGGTCCCACTGCCAGATTACCATGGACGGCACACGCACACACACTCACAGTGACACACTCACCACACACAGACACACACACAGTGGCACTCAGAGGTGCACACCAACTCACACAAGGACACACTCACACATGCACTCAGAGACACACCCTAGCACATATACATTCATACACTTATTCACGCACACACACACACAGAGACGGGCTCACACAGACACACTTTCACACAGCCCTCCCACACACAGACGTACCCTCAGCACACACCATACACTCACACACACACAACTCGCAGTCTCTCCCCACAGACCAAGCCACGGCGCCGCTAGGGCCGTGAGCATTCCGAGGAGCCTTTGCCTTGAACTTGAACAGGACAATTACCGCCGACGGCCCCAGGCTGCTCCGGTTTTTCCGTTTTAATCGATTTCCTGACAGAACTCTTCGGCTCTCCCTTGGTGGCCGGGAGAAGCCGCGGTGGCTCCGGGGCGGCGGTGAAGGCGGCACCGCCCGGGTTGTTGCCCGGTGGGCTCCCCGGGGTAGGCGCTGCGGGCAGAGCTGGGGAGCCCCGAGGGGTCTAGTCGGGCTGCGCTGCGACACCGGATGGCGGGAAAAGCGAAAGTAACTTCGCGGAGCGGGGTCGCGCTGCTCCCCGCCTCGGCCTCAGGGATGGTCCCGGGAACGGAGGCCCCCGGGAGTGCCGGCACCTACAAGTCGGCGGGGGCCGCTGCGCGTCCCGAGCCCCTTCCTGGGCCTGCAGCTGCCGAGGCTCAATCCCGGGTGCGACGGTCGCCGGGGCCGCCGGGACTCCCGCCCCGTCTCGTCACCCCAGGTGGGACCCGTGGCCGCGCGACCTGCCCGCGCCTGCGGCGGCAGCGGCGCTGGGCGGCGCCCCGGCCCCCTCTCCTGGGACCCGCGGCGAGAGAAGGGCTCCCCGCGCACCCCTACTGGGACCCGCGGCGAGAGAAGGGCTCCCCGCGCAACCCTACCGGGTCCCCAGCCGGGACCCCACCCGGTCCCCACTGCCCGGCCCCGCGCCCGGGTGTCCACTCGGTCCCCGAGTGCGATCCCCGCGCGCACCCGGCCCGGCCCCCTATCCACCCACCCAGTCCCCGTGCCTGGCCCTGCCTACCGTTCCGGGGAGGACACCGCCGCCGCCAGCTCTCCGGGGCCGAGGAGGCTCCTGCCGCCGGGAGAGAAGCCGCCTCCTCCCCGCGGCCCCGGCGCCAGCGCCTGGAGCCTGGTTCCTGCGAGCGCGCGGGCTGCCGGGCGCGCGGGCTGCCGAGCGCGACTTCTGTGCGAAGAAGGAAAAGCACCCGTAGGCTTTAAAGTGAAAAAAGGAAAGCGCAGGGGGGCGGGGCCGGCCCGCCCCCGCCCCGCCCCGCCCCGCCCCCCGGCTCCGGCTCCGGCTCCGGCTCGGGCTCGGGCTCTGGCTCCGACTCCGGCTCCGGCTCGGGCTGCGGCGCGCTGGGCGCTGAGCGCTGCAGCGGGGGCGGCGGCGGCGGCGGGGGCGCGGGGCGGGCGGTGTGTCACGTGCCCGGCGCTCGCTCGG
This sequence comes from Tursiops truncatus, assembly GCF_011762595.2. Taxonomy (NCBI): domain Eukaryota; kingdom Metazoa; phylum Chordata; class Mammalia; order Artiodactyla; family Delphinidae; genus Tursiops; species Tursiops truncatus. The sequence goes on from NC_047034.1 coordinate 176,820,625, forward strand.
CCGCCCCAGCTGCCGCCCCACCCGGAGGCCATCGGGGCGCGAGGGGCTGCGGCCGAGCTGCCGCGAGGGGCGGCGCCGAAGCTGTGGTCCCTCCGGAGGCGTCTTTGGGAAACGCCGGGCGGCCTCCGCTGGGCAAGAGGCCGGAGTTGCAACACCCGGAGGGCCGCGGCGGCGCTGGGCCCGGAGTGGGGGCGGGGGGCTTACTAATAATAATTTTTGTAATCTCTTGGGAGGATCAGTGTTGTTTCAATAACCTCGGGAGCAAGGCCTTGCTTGCCTCATTTCAAATTCCCAGCAGCTTAAAGTTCCGTAATTCTAGGGCACGGGAGAGGAGTTCCTGGGCCGGCAGATAACCCAGGGACTCGCCGCCCTGCCGGAACCCCGGGATGCATTTCCGTCTCGGTGCCCACAAGCACCGCGGTCTTGGGACTCCCAGAACCTGGGGGCTCGGCACCTCGGCATCCCCAGCTCCTTGATGGCTCTGGGCATACAGCAGGCGGCTTCGCCTGAGTGTTTGTTGAATGAATGAAGGAAGGAAGGAGAGAATGCCTGGTAGGTACCCACCACCCCCAACCCCGCCAAGACTTCTCTAGGTCACGAAAGAAATTCCTCCCCTGCCCTCAACAGAGCAGGCAGTTGCACCCTAGAACTGGGAAGATTGTAAGGAAAGAAGGTTTCAAAGACCAAAATCTCTTTACATTCCTCCACCCCTCGTTGTGTGTAGTGTCCCTGGAAGGGAATGGAGAATTAACATTGTTGGAGAAGCTGTTGGGAAGAACGTGGCTCCACAGTTATTCCATCTCTACCGTAACTATGAGGGCGGGACTGTTATACCGATTGCAAAGATGAAGCAGTGAAACCGAGCAGGACCCTGTAGGGGCTCCTGGGCGTAGGGAGCCTTTCTGTGCAGCCTTCATGACCTTCTCTGAGTTCCAAAGGGCAGATTTGAACAGTTGCCAATCCGGGAAGAGAAGGCATGCAGAGTCAAGGGAGGAACACCCAAGAAATAGTCGTACAGCCTTGGGGCAGGGTCCCAAGGGACACACACAATAATATCTTTAAACCCTTTTTATGGAATTAAAACCCAACAAATGGAAGATGTCAGCATTCTCATACCAGAGAAGACCACCTGAGGCCAGACTAAAGGAACCAGAAAAGCTCATCAAGAAGCTTACCTGAGGGGCTTCCCTGGCGGTCCAGTGGTTAACTCACTCTGCCACTGCAGGGGGTGTGGATTCGATCCCTGGTCAGGAAACTGAGATCCCACGTGCCTTGCGGTGTGGCCAAAAACTTCAAAAATAAATAAATAAAGATGACATGAGACCAGATTAAAGGAGTGCAGGTCCTGCACACACCCTAATCTTATCAGCAACCTCCCCCTTTGAACTGTTGCTATAAAACTCCTCACCAGATCCTCCCGGGTCGGGACGCATATTTTTCGAGGGCAGGAGCCTGCTGTGTCCCCCTCTGCCTGGCAAAGCAATAAAGCTATTCTTTTCTACTTCACCCAAAACTCTGTCTCGGAGATTCAGTTCGGCACCGGTGCACAGAGGCTGAGCTTAGGGCGTCGGCAGCAGTAACTGGTGAACGGCCCTGCTGTAGCAGAGCTTGGGGCCCGGCTGGACTCTGTGACATCCCGGACTTAGCTGTCTGCTCACCTCACTGGTGCTGAAAGTCAGTTTTGTTTTATTTTGAATTTAAAAAATACTGCGGCTCAAGGAGCAGTCACGGGCAGGGCGGGCCTGTGTTCTGGCCTCGGTTAACACGCTGGGTCACAGTTGTCTAGTATGTTGAACCTAGGCCTGGCAGGCAGGGAGCCACTGCCAGCACCCCAGGGGTGCTTTGCATTTAAAAAGAGCACCGGACTCCCTTTAGCCGCTTGCAATTTGAGAACTGTTAGTTGTCCCAAGATGAAATGGGACTTGGGAGAACCATGAAGATGAAACCTTGTAAATCAGATTGGGATTGAACCCACGGTCTTTTAACTGAGATCACACACCTGGTCTCAGGACTTAATGAAGCTCAGGTTCTTCATGTCTCATCACAGAAAGAATTCAGTGAGAGCCAAAGTGATAGCTAAGAAGTGGATTTATTTAGAGAGAAACACACTCCACAGACAGAGTGTGGGTCCCTCAGAAGGCGAGAGCCGCCCCAGGGTATGGGGTTGTCGGTTTTTATAGGGGTGGGTAATTTCATAGGCTAATGAGTGGGGGGAGTATTCCAGCTATTGGGGGGAAGGGGTGGGGATTTCCAGCAGTTGGGCCACCGCCCACTGTTTGACCTTTATGGTCGGGCCTGGAACTGTCGTGGCGTCTGTGGGTGTGTCACTTAGCGTGCTGATGTGTTACAGCGAGTGTACGATGAGGCTCAAGGTCTAGTGGAAGTGGACTCGTCCACCGTCTTGGACCTAGTTGGTTCGAACCAGTTTATACCGTGTCCTATGGCTATGTCATTCTTTTAAAGGTTGTGCCCTGCCCCCTTCCCCCCTGTTTCAAAAACACCCAGGGTGGCAGGAAGTCTTCCCGAGTTCCTGGTGTGCCCCCAGAGTAGCCTAATCGCTGCAAAGTACAGCTGCCTCTATGGCCTCTGTGCTCCATTCCTCTCCCTCTAAAGAATAACCATAGTCAGTGTGTTATGCGGGAAGTGGGCACCTCTCGCCAGGAGCTGTCCTGGCCGGGACAGGGGGTGGAGGGAGGCTGGTGATTCAGCCACATAGCCTGGGACCGTGATGCTGTCAGCCTTCCTGAGGGGAGCTCCTCCAGGCCTCGCCCTTAGCCTGGACGATATTTAGATGTTATTATTGACCTTCCAGGGCAGACCAAGTGTAATTCAAGTGGCAGAGTCCGTCCATTTGGGACCAGAGCCCCACTTCTGATGTGAGGGCCCTGAAACAGACCGTTCCCAATCAGAAGTCCGCAGCGCTCCCACCCCACCCTCCTTCAGCATTAATCTGGACCTCTCAGCTCTGATCCAGTTGGGTAATTAGCTCCTGCTGACCTAAATTTCCCAGAGCAATCCCTGGGGAGTGAGCCTTCCTCTCCACCAGGGCATGGGCAGGTAAGCCTATCGATGCTGGGAAGCTGGTCATCCAGCAGTGACCTGGAACAGTGTTGAGCAATTGTGGAGACCACATTGTGTGAAAGGGGTGTATACTCATGCCATCAGCACTGATACTATTGTTAAAAAGATACAGAAACTTGTCATATTGTGACATCAGCTGATAAACACCATCCAGGAGTTTGAAGACTGACTCAAGTCTTAAACCAAGTATCTGTGTTCCACAGGGGTCAGTAGGGAGGGGGAGTGGCTGTGGCTCCTGGTGGTGTCATCTCCCCGCAACTCCACCTCCGCCTCCTCTCAACATTTCATCACTTACATCAGCACTGTTTGCTCACCTCTCTAATCTGTTTCAGGAAAATGATGGGGAGAAATTACTAGATAGCAAATTAGCTATCAGCTGCTTTTTCTGATGATGAAAAGTCTGTCCAGAGATGATGTCTCAGACACACGTTGAGCCTTCAGAGCAGAATCCTGCTGCCCTCACAAGCTCCTGCCTCCTGGGGGCTCCCATTGTCTTTGAGTCCCTTTTGTTGATTGGGATTTGGGATTAGACAAGTCTAGGGCAAACCCCGGAGCTGCCATTCACCAGCTGTGTGAGTTTGGGCAAGTTACTTAATCTTTCTGGGATCCAGTTTTCTCACCTGTAGAATAGCTCTAAAGTTTTCCAGGATTTGGTGGTGGGGAAAGAGTAGCAGTCATTCCACAAATATTCATTGAGTACAATATGTGAAAGGTATTGTGCTAAAATGAGATCCAGAGGGTTTAGAGGAACGTCAAGGTAATAGACACATTTTAGATAGTATTGTTGACAATAAGAAAAAGAGGTTTCCTTAAAAAGCATGGGACCCATTACACAAAAGTGTGGCAGGATACACCAAAACAAAAAGAACGCTGAAGCATATTTTAAAAAATTTAAACCCATTCTGCATCCCTAACACGGCATATACTTAGCTCATGAAGTGAAACTGAAGTAGAATAGACCTTATCTTGCAGAACTTTGATCTTAAAGCATTCATGAATTAGTACACGGATTCTTTTCTTAGACTCTTCTCTGCCTTAAAGGTCTGTGGGTTTCACTCTTGATCACATAATTAGTAGACAGGGACACCTGCTGGCCGAGTGTGATATTGCAGTGTAGCTCTATCAGACATTGCCGGTCATCAGAACAAAGGGATGACGCTGAGCAAAGTTTCAGACGCTTTAAATGAGACATTGGGTGGCAACCAGGCTTGAGGAGAGTTCCTATGGCCTTGAGAAGAAATTAATAAAGAGATGACCTTGGGCTTGTGACAATAATTATTGTAAAGTTATTCAAAAACACTTTCAGTGACTTGAAAGTGAGCCAGCTGAGACCTCGATGCCTGTCTTCACTCTTCACCGGAGGTTTTCAGTAGTCCTTCAGTGTATTTTTTTCCCCGTGGAAACATCTTCAATATTATAGTAAAACTCCAGTACAAGTGAAACACCCCTCCAAGTATTTATTTTATTTTATTTTTTACTAAATATTGAGGAACTGAATGAATAAATATCGAACAGCCCTCCTCTGCAGGCTGGAGAGAAAGTAGTGAACAAAATGGACCAGACTCCTGGCCATTTCCATGTAAGTGAGGGAGACAGACAATAAACAGTAAATGAGATCATTTCAGAGAGTAACAAGTGATAATAAAGAATCATTTTATGGGCTTCCCTGGTGGTGCAGTGATTAAGAATCTGCCTGCAAATGCAGGGGACACGGGTTCGAGCCCTGGTCCAGGAAGTTCCCACATGCCACGGAGCAACTTAGCCCGCGTTGCACAGTTGCAACTGTGCCCCAACTACTGAGCCTGCGCTCTAGAGCCCGTGAGCCACAACTACTGAGCCCGCATGCCACAACTACTGAAGCCCGCACACCCAGAGCCCGTGCTCCGCAGCAAGACGAGCCACCGCAATGAGAAGCCTGCGCACCACGACGAAGAGTAGCCCCTGCTCGCCACAACTAGAGAAAGCCCGCGCGCAGCAACAAAGACCCAGCGCAGCCAAAAATTAATTAATTAATTATTATTATTTTTTTAAAGACTCTATGTAAAGATTCTAGAAAGGTAACCCTTCTGTCCCAAATGACAGATCAGAGACCTCCGATAGTCAGGGACTCATATCTCCTTCCTGTCCCCCACAGCAGTTTGCCATGTTTGGTAGACACCTTGAAAATGAGTTCAAACTCACAGGTCTGGCCTCTCTACTCCATCCTCATCACAGGATGCCCCATCTTCCAGCCAGGGGGTCAGCTGCCACATTCATTACGCAAACATTTAGTGGGAGTGAGCTCCCATTCTGTGCCGGGAGTTTCTAAGGTTAGCATTGATCCCACAGGGACCAGTTTGGAGAATGAGATGAATCAGCTTCCATTCTGCCTCACTCCTGGAAAATACCTCCAAGAGCTTAAAGCATCAGGCCTACCACCCTTCTGCACAAAGCCTGGCACTTTCCAGCTGGGAATTGGTGATGCTCGTTCTGGCTGGACTACTTCCTCATTGGGGATGTCCTGAATTTTTCTCTCCAGGAGGGATCAGGTTGGAAGAAGAAAGAATTAAGGCATCCAAACCTATAGCATGATCACAGACGAGGATTCTGAGAGTGGAAGTCTGCCCAGCCGAAGTTCCAGGCTGAGCAGGGAAGCATCAGTTGGCCTCCTGCCTGCCTCTGGGGACGGGGTCTGCGAGGTAACTCCCAGACACGGGAACATGCCATCACAAGGAGGCAGGGGAGAGCAGGGCACTGCTGGGTGTGGCCGGCAGGGCAGCATGTTCTCTGAAGAAGTGCATCTAGGGCTGACCGTCGGCCAGCTGTGGGCTGTGAGGCATCAGCGGGGCCAGTGTAATGAGGGGAGAGACCACCGGAGCAGTGAGGAAAGAGAAGAGCGAGTCCACCCCCAGGGTCTCCCTCTGTGGCCACCCCGTGATGGAGTTGGACCGGCATCTCTACGTTCTTCCACAGTATCTTAACGCTGACCTTTGCAGGGTCTCCCAGAAACACTCTCCTGAAGGTCAGCACTGGGTATGTCAAACTTGCAAAGCATTCAGGACCCTCCTGGAATTCTGCATCCCTTTATTTCCCCATGACTAATCTTGCTCAAGCAAATATTGATTGAAAACTGCAGGAGGGAAATATTTATTGTCCTCCACCCCAGCCACTGGAGACAGCCCTTCCCCACCCTGTGACGTGGAGCTCAGACTTGGTGTGGCCAACGGGAAGTGAGCAGATGTGCAACTCAAACAGACACTGAAATGAGCTTGCACGATTGGGCTTTCCTTCTTGGCACCTCTGTGACAACCAGGAGAAGAGCTTCCCAGGGGGTTCCGCTTCCCCTTCTTCCCTGGGATGAGTGCATAGAACACAGCTGTGAGCCACATCAGGGAGCCCTAGAGCCCAAAGCAGAGCCACCCAGTCAAGCCTGGTGGGACCAGCTGGCCCCCAGCCACCTTGCAGACATGTGAGTGAGAAGAAATGGTTGTAACTTGAAGCCACTGTGTTTTGGGGTGGTTTGTTATGCAGCAACAGCTGACTGATACAAGAGCCTATGGTGTACCAAGTTCTGAGATAAGTAAGAGTGAAACTAACTCCTGCGACAAGTGTACAGAGGAAGGGGTACATGGGATAGTGTGCAATGGGAAAATAGGATCAAGCCGGATAGGATGGGAGCTGGGAGCTGGAGGAGAAGCAGGGGATGACTATGAGAAGAAGGCAAGGAAGGGAAATCCAGGCAGAGAGGCCTTGGGGCAACACTTCATGGCCCCAAGGAGGGAGGGAAGGGAGAATGGCACTTGGAGGAGCTGTAGAAGGAAGGAGCCAGGAGAGGTGTGGTGGTGAGGGGGGAGGGGGTGGTCCATGCAGGCTGAAGGGACAGGCAGAAGGCAGACTGCCTAGAGCCTTGTGGGCACATTAAGGATTCTGATACACATTTTGCAAATATCACTTCCACTGCTGAGTGGGAATCAGATGGGGAGGAAAAAAGTCAAGCAAGACAAAATAATAATAGTTTAGCCATTAAACAAAGTCAAGGATCTTTAGTTGCTCCTCAAGGACTATACATAATATTCTGAGCCATGTCCTTTGAGCTGTTTTGCAGGTAGTGACGCCCCCACCAGGTGGAAGAAATTAAGTGCATGCTGCCCACAAGCACGTAGACCCCAGACCAGTTGGAATCAGAAGGTTGATGATTCTGACTCCTGATTACCTCACCACCAGCCAATCAGAAGAATGTCCACAAGCTGATCACACACCCCACAACCCCCCTCCCTCACCCTGTCTTTAAAAACCTTTCCCTGAAAGCTTTCAGGGAGTTCAGGCCTTTTAAGCACCAGCTGCCTGGACTCCTTGCTTGACGCCTGCAATAAACGTTGTGCTTTCCTTCACCACAACCTGGTGTCAGTAGGCGGACTTTACTGCAAGCAGGCAGGCGAGTGAAGCCAGGTTTGGTTTGGTAACAGTGGGACCCCTGCCCCCTTCACCAGCTCCCAGGGCACTGGTGACCAAGGTTTTTCCCCACAGACAAGAGACGAGAGGGAGCTTTTTTGGGGAAACTAAACTGTCCAAGAGCAAAGACCTGCAGATGCTCACATTTGAGGGTCCTCGACAAACAAGGGCACTCCACGGTCGATGAGTACCACCTCCACAATCCCATCCCCCCACCCACACAGACACTGAGTTTCCATCAGCTGTCTAAGCCTCACTTTCCAACAGGAAGGGGAGCCCAGGATGACAGACATCTGAGCAGAGTCTCTGAGTCGGTCAGGAGAGGTGAGGTTATGATGGTACCCAGCTCCCCACAGCTCAGAGCACTGATTTCTCATCCACACTCCCTGTTCATCTCACTGTAGGGAAGCTCTGCTCCATGTTGCCCTCACTAAGGGACCCAGACCGGCGGGGCCTCCATCATCTGTGGGCTGCTGTAGCAAAGAGAAGGCGCCATCACTTCCATAATGACTCTCTATCCTTATCAATAATTTTGGTTGTTGTTTTTCAATGACCTGAAACTTACAGAAAAGTTGCAGGAACAGTGTAAAGGATTTTTTTTCTTGAACCACTTGAGAGTTCTAGCATGATGCCTCATCACTCCCAAAACAAGGCTTCTCCCCTGCCTAACCACAAGACATCCATCCAGGGCTTCCCTGGTGGCGCAGCGGTTGAGAGTCCGCCTGCCGATGCAGGGGACGCAGGTTCGTGCCCCGGTCCGGGAAGATCCCACATGCCGCGGAGCGGCTGGGCCCGTGAGCCATGGCCGCTGAGCCTGCGCGTCCGGAGCCTGTGCTCCACAGCGGGAGAGGCCACAGCAGTGAGAGGCCTGCGTGCCGCAAAAAAAAAAAAAGACATCCTTCCAAATCAGGAACCTCACTTTGGGATGTGAGCACATCTAATCCTCAGACCCTACGAGTTCTGCCAGTTGTCCCAGTAATGGCCTTCAGAGCAGAAACCCAGTTCACAATTACGTGTCACCTTTAGCGGTTGCACCTGTTTGCCTCCCTTCTATATCTCCTTGAGTCTCATGACCTGGCCCCTTTGGAAGATGACAGGCCAGTTATTTTGCGGATGTCCCTCCATCTGGGTTTGTCAGTTTCCTCACAGCTAAATTCAAGTTGGGCCTCTTTTCAGGAAGATCACAGAGATGATGCTGGCTTCCTCTCACGGCCTCCCGTCAGGTGACGCTTGATTTGTATTTGTCCCATTACTGGTGACACTAACTTTGACCATGTAATGAAGGTAGTGTCTGCCAGAGTTTTCTATTGTAAAGTTACTCTTTTCCCCTTTGGAATTAACACCTGTTTTGTGGGTAGGTGCTTTGAGGCAATGTAAAGATTACATTCCTGGTCAAACTTTCATTTTATTTCTCTGTTTATATTGGTATGAACTCATGGATTCCTACTTCAAAGGATTACAATCCATTACTATCATGATTTTTTTTTTTTTTTTTTTTTTTGCGGTACGCGGGCCTCTCACTGTTGTGGCCTCTCCCGTTGCGGAGCACAGGCTCTGGACGCGCAGGCTCAGCGGCCATGGCTCACGGGCCCAGCCGCTCCACGGCATGTGGGATCCTCCCAGACCGGGGCACGAACCCGTGTCCCCTGCATGGGCAGGCGGACTCTCAACCACTGCGCCACCAGGGAAGCCCTATCATGATTTATTTTAATGCTCAAATTGTGCCTTTTTGGCCAGTGGGACCCCCATCAAGCTGTCTTCTGTAATGTCCTTTTGACAGATCTCCACCATACTCTGAACATTTCCATTCCTACGCGGCTAGATGTTCCAGGCTCATTTCATGCTTACCCTGCAACCAGCCATTTCTCCAAGGAGCCCTGATTCCTTTTGCAGGAGAGGGATATTTAGAACCCTGATCTGGGTGTTCATTCTCACGGGCCCTTGCCCATGCTGGACCCCTGCTCAGGGAGCAACCATGCTGGCTTGGAGCAGGAGGCTGGAAGGCTCCAGAAGTGGAGCTGATGGATGACCGTATTGAGAGGAGAGTCACAGTTTTCTCAGGAATTTGAAGGGAAGAATTAGTGATAGGAAATTAAAAGACAAGGCAATAATTAACTACAGGAAAAACGTAACAAAATACATACCAGAAAGGAAATTTAATTATAGTATACGATGTGGCTCAGCTGTATATGATATTTGGATACTCATTACAATAGATACAATAAATGTTTATTTAATCAAATGGTGATATAACTAAGTGATGAAGTTGGAAGGAAAAGAATGCAGATTCTCATCTCTCATAGATGGAAGATAATAATAACAGTAAAAAATGATCACGATGTTGATAGTCAACACTTATATTGAGAGACTCTTACGTGCCAGGTCCAAAGTACAGGTGTTGGTCCATTTCCTCCTCGCATGAGCCCCATGGGGTAGGCACTAGTATCCCACATTATAGATAAGGAAACTGAGGCACGATGAGGTAAATAACTTGTTCATGGTTGTTCTACTAGTAAGTGCAGAGCCTGGATTTGAACCCAGGTAATCTGGCTCAAAAGTCAGCATCTTAACCATTATTCTATGTAGTTTCTTAGATTTTAGACATTTGGATGATGTTATAAGTGAAAAAAGAAATGAAACAATAGTATTAGCAAGCTGTTGAGAAATACAGCTCTAAACATCAGAAGAAACAGCTAAAAATAATTGCAAGTAGCCACCTCTTGGGTGTAGCAACTGGGCCTGGGGAGGGGCGGGACAGGAAATTGCTGGGGTTTTTTTGTTTTACTTGTTTTACTTTACTCTGATATTTTAAAAACTATTTGCATGCATTATTTTGATTAAAATAGAAATCAAGTCCAAAAAAGGAGCTTCAAACAGTACAAAAGGGATCCCCAGTCTCGTCCCCCAAGGCAACCCTCTGGCCAGCTTCCTCTGTGTCATCCAGACCCGTCTGTGCTCTAACCTGTGGGCTGTGTACCACACACGGCTCTCTCCCTTTGCTTCTCTCTCGGAGACGGTCCAGTCCAGGCACTTGCATCTCTCCATTGTGTTCCACTGTGGCCCGGAATCAAGACAGGTGTCCCGGCTGGAGGGGGTCCCTGGAGAGCTCTTCCCCACGTGCCTGAGGGTCCCCATGAAGGCAGCCACCCAGAAATGAGAGCAGGGCTGTCAGGTCCAGGCAGAGCTCGGAGCCCCGGCGTCTGACACAGAGGGAGAGCTCCTGCCCGGCCTCCAGGCCCATGGAGGATCTGGGGGAGGTGAGGTCAGTAAGCCAGGTGGCCCGGGGCATCAGACTTTGCATTTTATGGGTCATCTGGTTGCCTTTGTCCTCTGATTTCTAGGTGCCACAGAGACGCCCAGTGCCTCTCAGGACAGATGGCACTCTGGGACATTGGGTCCACCCTGCCCCAGGAGTCTGCCCTCAGGAGCGGGTGGGCCCCTCCGTGTCCCCCACCTGTCCTTGTTCCATCCCCCGACCGCTCAGTGTTGGGGAAGCTGAGTCTGGGTGAGGTCCCCAGGGTGCCCACTCACTACCCAAGAGGAGGACTGGGGTGGAGTGAGTTGTTTCCTTTCTATTTAAAGAAAAAAACCCAAGTCAATATTTTTAGGTGCCAGCTAAGAAGCTGCTTCCTCTGAACAGGGTCTTCGTCTGCCGTGTGGCGGGGAGGTGGCTCACCCAGCCTGCAGAGCTGGGACGGGCAGAGGAAGGCAGGGTGGTGTCCGGCTTCCTGGGCTGGTTCAGGACACATGCTCACATCTGGCTTTAAGTGAAGGGTCTCATTTTTTCCCCACTCAGCCAGTGGGTTTGTCTGGAGCTCCAGAAGGAACTTTCAGGAAATTAGTGGCAATTTGAACCCAGGCTCCTTCTGGCCTCTGGATTTCATTCTGATACCAGACCACCCAGGCGGCTGGCACGTACCAAGAGTGAGCTGAGCTGTCTGGAAGCCACATCTGGGAGACACTCTGCTGCGGACGCCTGAAGCCAGGGCCATCTGCGGGACTGTCAACCTGCGTTTCTCTGCGCCCAGCAGGGCGTTGCAAGAAGGCTCTCCAGTGACGGTAGCTTGTGCACATGTGGGGGTCTCCTCTGTCCCCCGGGGTGGCTGGGAAGGACACAGGGGCTACAGCCAAGGCCCAAGAGAGAAGATCAGTGTTCCCTTAGGGGCTTCCGGCCTCTGGGTGCCCCTGGGGAGGTGAAGGCCTGGGCATATGGGCAAGGCAACTGCTGAGGCGGGGCTGGGTGCCCCCCCACCAACCAGGGCTGGGCTGCTGGATGGACAGCTTTGCTGGTAAATCGGCCTCCATAGCCACACCCTGTGAAGGCCCTGTGCTTTCCAAGGGCTTCCAGGTCATAAGTAGGAGTAGGTCCCCCAGGACCCTGGGGAGGCCTGGGAGTTACATCCCAACAGGGCTGCCAGGACCCGAGAGAGAACCACTCTCTGGGGTTCTGGCAGCTCCAACACCCTTGGCTTGTGGATCATGAAACCGAGGCCCAGAGACGGCAAGAGGCTGAGCCTGCGTCCCACAGCAGCCTTTCCTCTCCTGACTCCCAGTGCCTGTGAGACCCCCCTGGGGTGGGTAAGCGCCCCTGCCATGCGCTCCCACAGTTCCCAGCCAGGCTGCTGTCGCCTGGGCCTTGTCTCTCTCCCCCACCAGACAGGGAGTCCTGGGGAGGGTCTGCCTCGCCCTGTGCCCCGTTTAGCCAACACCACGCACAGTGCCTGGCACACAGTAGGTGCTCAACAAATGTGAGTGGGTGACTGTGACACCAGTTGTCGGCATTTCCTGAAGACGTAATTTGTGACCCCAACTTGTGGAGCTGTTTCCTGACTCCCTGGCCTGCTCCCCGGAACCCCAGAACTGCCATCTTTCCCAGAGCCTTGCTGCTCCAGGCCGAGTTCAGCACCTGAGAGCCTGCTCTGGTGTAAGACAGAGGCCCTGGCACCCAAGAGACCCCAACTGTCGGAAAAGTGGGCATGGCGGAGGACACACGACCTGCTGTCGCTGGGGCCCGTGCCTCCGGGCTGTGGGCCTCTCCTGACGAGGGCCACGCGGAACCCCTGGCTCTGTGCCTCCTTCCCACAAAGCCAGGTTCATCTTCCCAGTTAGCAGAGGAGGAGACCAAAGTTCATAGTGGTGAAACTGGGCCATCACTCTGCAACTGAGCAGCAGGGCCAGGATCTGAAGCCAGATATGACTGACTCCAGGGCCGGACTCTTAACCCCACAGAACGCTGTCTTCTCCCAGGGATCCTGGGGAGGCCCAGGATGGCAGGACCCGCATCCTTGCTCCCAACATCCTACCGAGGGGCGGAAACTGTGCCACAGGCTAGTCGAGCACCCTCGCTCTTTGGACAGGCCTCAGGCCCGACAGGAAATCGCTCTTGGCAGGAGCGCTTCTGGAGTGGGGGCCACTGTGTGGACAGAGCCGGAGCGGGGACCTCGTGGAGGCAGCAGGCGTGGCCTCTCTGCGGATCCAAAACACACGGCCGCACAACCTGACGAGCTGGTCCTGAAGCCATCGCTGACTCCATCGATGAGCAGTAACTGCGTACCGAGTGTGTACCAGACAGCGGGCCCCAGAGACGAGCCGTCGGCCGGGCTAGTGGGGAGGGTATGTCACCAGACACATCACAGGCTGCTATGGAAGGGGGGACCCTGCCTGCCTTGTTCACGGCTGTGTCCCCAGCACTTGCCACAGTGGTGAGTTATTTGTGGAACGGATGGATGGATGCATGCATGGACGGACGGACGACTCCAGGATGGACAGTTTCACTGATCCCCGTCTTGCTGAGCCCTCACACCACAGCCAGACCTGGCTGGACCCCTCCCCAGTGAGCAGCCCCCTTGACAACCCCACCATCCCAGGAAGTGACGCTCCAGCTTTCCCTACCAACCATCCTAACCCAACACAAGTGGGAGTATCTTTGGCATCTTGTGTTTTATATTGGAAAGGGATAGAATTTTACTTTCTGCTCCAGCTTTGTTTCAGCATAAAAATGTTTGCCTTCAACTCCTGGGGCACAGACTTTGTCCTAGGATGTGGTGCTTTGCTTGTCCTGTGGCTTCAAGTCCCCCCAGCTCTGTGTAGTGAAGTTTTTGAGAAGTTTGAGAAGCTGGGACCGACCTGGGTTAATGTCCACACTCCTTGGCTGGCCTTCAAGGCCCTGAGGTCTGGCCTCTTGTCGCCTCTGCTGCCCACAACGGCCCCTTGGACTGTTCCCCCCAGCAGCACAGGACTGTGTGTGGCCCCCCTCAACCAACACAGGCTGCTTCAGGCCCCCACCCTCCTCTTCTGGCTGATGTCTACTCACCCTTCAGGACTTGACTCAGCACCGTCTCCTCCAGGAAGCCCTCCTGGCCCCCAGGTGGGGCTCAGTGCTCTGCCGTGTCCTCCATCACCCCCTTGTTGATCACACTTCCAATGTAGTGTTAGAATAGTGCTCCACATCTGTCCACTGTAAAATCCAGCGGATGACAAAAATCTAATCCAAATTATTTGAAGTTGGAAAAAGAGGTGGGATGGATTGATTCACAAAACTGGGATGGCGTGGGCGGGGCACACCTGGGAGCCACGGGGATGGTTGGAACCCTCTGTGCCTCTTGTCTAAGTGGCTTCTTTCTCTGGGACAGGAGGCCTGGCTGCCTGCTCAGGCAAACACATAGACAGGTCTGAGTCACGGGAAAAACACTCTTTTCCACCAGTTCCAGGTAGAAAATTCCAGGGAAGCTGTATCAGTCCGGACCCCAGCCTGCTGGCTCACACAAATTAGGCTAATTTGAGGAGCGCTGCAAAGGGGACTCTTTACAGAGGCCTGGGCCCATTAGGGAACCCAGGGGGACAGCACAGCCCTCGGGATGGGGTGGGAGGGCTATTTCCACCCCCAGGTCTGAAGGGCCCGTGCGAGGGAACAAGCACTGGGACCCCAAGGGAGAGACACACGGGGGGTCTGGCTGCACAGCGCTGTGACCTTCCTTCAAGGACATGGCCAGCCCAGGGGACCCTTCACAGCTGGGGTAATAAATTACCCTCCTCACTCTTGTCCCATCGATGGATCCGACTGGAACCGGGGGCCAAGGGAGCCTGAGATGTAGCCCATACAGACCAACCTGCTGGGACCCAGACGGGGGTGAGGGGTGGCAGGAGGCAGAGTGGGGCACACGGAAGACACCTGTGCATCACCCTCTCTCCGTGGACCTCTCTGCGGCCGGGGAGGGAGCCCTCCTCGGGGGGGCGGGGGGCGGGCAGAGGGAGGGAAGCGTGTGGGAAGGTGAACCCCACAGTCTTGACACCCACGCAGCACACCGGGCCCCAGGGGTCAGGGCCTGGGATGGACCTCCTCCTCTCTCCGGGGCTCAACACCAATCAATAAATGTTGAAACATGAAAGAGGCTGTCCCCAAGCCTGGTGCTCAGGGGCTGCTGGGCACAGACGTGTTCAGCCGCCTCCTGGGCAGTGAGCGAGGCCTTTGGTTCCAGCCTGGGGTTCACGCTGCAGGGACAGCGGGAAGACGGGCTTTGGGCTCCTTCCCTGCCACGCTCACACCACGCAAATGGCTTCTCCAGGGCGTGCGGGCAGGCCGGGTGATCTCAAGATCAGGCCTGGGAAGAGGCCCAGAGGGGCGGCCTCCCTGCTGGGCCAGGCTGAGCGGGTACAGCAGGTATCCCTGAGCAGAGCTGCTGGGTGGATTCTGGGGCGCTGGGGTGTGGGGAGAGGGAGACCTGGAGAGCAAGGAGAGAGGCACGGGCTACGAGAGTCCCTTTCTAGGAAAAACCGAGCCTGTTTGTGATGGAGTCGCCAGGGTGGCCGCCCCAGGTTGGGGACACATAGACACAAACCTCACAGGGGAGGCTGCAGCGGGACCCCGGCCCCAAACTGCTTCCGGGTCACCTGAGGTCCAGCCCAGGGACCTTCCCGCCTCAGATGGCCGGTGCACAGCACCTGCAGCCCCTCGCAGCCCGTCTGTTGGGTTCAACCAGCTTGGAACGTCGCTCAAATTCAAGATACGGGCACCTGCGCCTCTGCCGTCCCTGGCCGTCTACCCCGCCTTTTATGATTTTGTGACAACCCGCCACAGAAGCACAAGAAGTCATAATATTTGCAAAGAATCAAACCACGGCTGCAATGGGAGAGGTCGTTGTTGCCCTGGACTTTTTGAGGCACTGGGAGTAATTTTAGCGTTTGCTGAGGAGAAGGCACGGAAAGTACCATGGTTGTGCTGACCTTGAGGAGCACGGGGACCCCTGTGGACACTCCCTCCCGCCTCCCCTTCTCACTTTGCTCCCGGACACGGGTGGGCGTCGGAGCAGATGACCTGAAAACTGGTTGTAAACACGATTCTCAGCTTGGGCTTCTTGGAGGATGACTTGCTTCTGAAACAGCTTTATGACTAGAAAACTTTTGGGTGGATGTTCCGTTCTCCGGAACACGGAGCAACAGCTGCTGAAGTGGTCACTTCTGTTCACAGGACGGCCCTGATTTCTAAGGACCGGAAGGCACCGAGTGAAAAGTTTGAAGCTCTCCAGCGTGCGTTCAGCCTGCGTGGTGGGTCCACGTGGGTCTGGGCGCATCTGCTTCTCCTTTGGGAGCGACCCACCCGTTGATCGCAACACCCCAGAGATGGGCAACTGCCTCCCATCCCCATCCAGTGATCAATTCAGAGATGGGTGCCACCCGAATTCCCACGAGGAGGGGCTTTGGGGCAGGAATCTGATCAAAAAGGGGAGCCCAGTACTTGCCTTCGGGCTGCACTGATTGCCCAGAACTTGACAAACATTGAGAAAACCTCAACTGTTCATATCCAAGAATTTTCGGGGTGCTCTGATGGGGTGGGGAGGGAAGCGAGAGGGCTCTCCAGGCACCTCCCGGTGCCGCCACCACAGTGACCCTTGCTGGACCCAACCAAGTCCTCCCCAGGGTGTCCCAGGCAGAGCCGTGAGCCCGAGGCCCTCTCTCCCTTGGGCGTCCCGGGGCCATCGAGATGCTGTGAGCTGCCGGCAACCACCATCCCTCCCAGGGAAGGCCAGGTACGTGAGGCAGGAGTGAAGCCAGCGTGCACAGTAGGATCGCCAGATTAAACACAGGCCACCCCGGTAAATTTGCATTTCGAATGAACAACAAATAATGTTTCAGTCTAAGTCTGTCCCGTATGTTGCCTCGGACATACCGCTACTAAAATCGTATTTGTTCTTTACCTGAAACTCAACCTTAACTGGGCGTCCTGTAGATTTATTTGCTAAATCTGGCAGCCCTAATGAAAGGAGAGCCTAACAGCTTCCTGGTGACACTGGCTGACTTCCCTGAGCCCAGCCCGGCTGAAGCTGCTCCCACCCTGGGCCTTCCAAGAAGAGGAGCCGGCCACTTCCTTCTTCTTTCAGATCTAGTTTGAGATGGGTTTCTGTCATTTGCGACCAAAGGAGTCTGGGTTAAAGTAGCAAGTGATGGCCACCATTCAGCAATAAAGTAGCAAGTGGCCTGGGGATCCAGGGGCTTGGAAACCCGAAGTGTAGCACCAGGGGCTCAAGAACTCTTGAAGGAGGATTTCTGGGCCTGGCGCCCTGGCCTGCAGCCTCTTCTCACTTCTCTTTTCAGGGGTCGTGCTCCCGACACAGCCTGTGACTGTGCCAGCCCCATGGTTCCCTCCTCTCTCTTCTGACCTAGAGGTTTCCAGCCTCCTCCTGTGTCTTCAGATTCTCCCCTCCTTTCCTTCCTAGGCCACTGATTATTCTTGTGGCTATAATTACTGTCATATCAGGGTTTGTTTCTCGACTACAAAGTCGTTCACGTGTACCGGGTCCTTTTAAACCTCACATTTCCGTAATTTTAAAAGAATAAAAAGGGTTTTTGCCTTCTAAGTACGCTTTGCTGCAGCACTGTCTTCCAACAGGTAAAAGCTAGACATAATCTACGCGTTCCACCACAGAGGACAGGACCTGTTAACAGGATGCTATCAGCTGATGGATCTCATGCTTGCGTGGAAACAAAGTATGAAGGCCATGAGGACGCGTGGAGAATGCTCACGATGAGATAAACATGAAATAAAGCAGGACACAAAAGTGTGACGACAGAGACCGCTGAGATGAGAGTCTCGTGGGCGAGGGAGGTGGCTGGACACGACAACGATTACTAGGCAGGGTGGCAGGCGCTGTGAACAACTCTCCTCTATTTCATGTTTTTAGTGGTGTCTTTTTTATACGTAAACAGAAATCCAAACGGGAGACAATTCACCTTTTCCAAACTGCCTCCCCTCTTGATTGGAAGTGAGAAGGGGGACAGACCTCAGCTTTGGGGGCCACGTAATGAAATTCACAAAGGCAACCAAGGAAGAGGACAAGACAGCAGTGAAAGCAGCAGTCCCCCGACCCCCGCCAGGGCTTCACTCTCAGGGTCGGCGGACACTGACCTGGTCCCCCAGATTCAGTGTCAGCCGGCAGGTCTTGACGACGGTCATCTCTTGATGACCATCAGCGAAACGAGGTCTCTCGCTTGGACTGCGTCGGCCGCCGCTGAGGAGGTCACTGAGCCATCTGCTGGTGAAGAGGGTGCGGAGGAGAAAGAGGAACTCGAAGAGGGATGGACGGACGGACGGACCACCCAAAATAAAGGGCAGATGGAGGGATCAAGAGAACGAGGAGGAGAGGCTCCAGGAGGACACGAGCTTTGGTTCACCTTTTGCTAATATTGCTCATTTCTGCAGTGGAGGGGACTGGGCTGCAGTGATTTTTTTTTTTTTTGAACATTCATTTGTGTACTTTTTGGCACTCTATGAATTCACTTATAATAAGTAAGCCTTATTTTACCAAAATATTTGTGATGTTTTTCCTTAAAAAAAGACAGCAGGCAAAGATCTTACAGTGTTTAATGCTGACTGGAAGTAATCTGCATGGATTTGTAGTTGTGCCTTTGCGTTTTTTTCCGTATTTTTCCTTTTTTTTTTCTGTAATTGAAAAGTAAAGGTTTATGGAACAGGTGTGTGTGGGCAGGGGGCACTGAGCTTAGTTTTACGGTTTTTATTTCCAAGAATGCTTCTTCAAGCAAATAATGTGATGATGGGTTCCCACAAGCCAGGGACAGGAAAGAGGACGGCAGAGCAGAGGGTGAGGCAGGGCAGCGGACGGACGAGCAGAGCCGGGGCTTCGAGGCCCTCACCTCCAGTGCCTGGCAGCTGGCCCCAATCTCCCAGCCCTGCTCTCCACCTGCAGCAAGTGGGAAAATCGCCACGCGTGGGGCTCAGAGCTTGCCTTGCTTTTGTCATGCCTCCCACCCCATCCCTCTAGTGCCGACAAGCGCTGGTCCCCGACATGGATGGACCACCTTTCATTGCCCCCTCTGCCTCAGCCCCCTGTGAAGGCAAGAGGTCCAGTCTCCTCTAGAGATGACCACCCAAGGCCGGGTTCCCCCTCTGGCTGCCACCCCTGCCTCATCCTCCGCCCGTCCTGTCCCGCCTCTCCGCTGGCCGCCCCGGCTGAGAAGCTCCTGTCCAAGGTGCCGGCTCCCATTCTCCTCTCCTTAGCCACAGACAGCGGGCCTGGGGCCCGCACACCCATCTTGCGTCCTGCTGGTGGACCCTCCTGAGCCTCTCTTGGTGACTCAGCCCCGGTCCCAAGCCCTGGCCGCTGGGGCCACCTCTGTGCGTTTCCAGGCAGACGGTCCTGCTGAGCGTCTCCTTCAGGAGAAGGGGCCACAGCAAGTGTCCAGGCGGCCTGGACCACGACACCTGGGCCATCCAAGAGCTCTGCCAGCTGCAGCTGATGCTTCCTCTCCTGCTTTCATGACTGCCCTTCATTCACTCACACATTTACCGCAGGGCACTAAGTACCCGAAATGCAAGAGACGCTGGAGTCTGCAGGCTTGGTCCTCAGCCGGACAGGTGAGGGGTGGACGGTGTGGAGTGGGGGGAGCCGGAGCCGCGCTGTCCCCTTGTGTCGGGAGCTGGGGCAGGCAGGCTGACACCGGCTGGCACAGCCAGAGGCCACCAGCAGAGACCCGGGCACGCTCCCCAGCTCTGGGTGCCCTCCCCGAGGGCATGCGTGCTCCGTGTGTTCCCAGGCCAAGGCTCCATCAAGGATGTGACTGCAGCCTTCACTACTGCCCACGGGCCTTCCCTTCTTCCCGGGGGCGAGGGGGTGGGGGCGGGGCTCTGGGTGTGTCTGTCATCTGTGCCTCTCGGTCCCTCGGGATCCCACCCCCTCTGGACGTGCACGCTGCTCCCGTCCCCGCCTTATGAGGCCTCCAGGCCCGCTCGGGTCCTGCACACCACGGACGACAACCAACAAATCCCTGGCGTGTGCATCCCCAGTGGTCCTGCAGCTTCACTCGACTCCCCCGGGACCCTGTGTTCCTGGGATCATGACACAGGCTGGAGTGATGGCAGAGAACGCAAGAGAAGACAATGATGGCATCAGGCGCTGCCGCTTCCAAAGGTGCTCCGTCCTGACCTCCCCGTCAGACAGCACGGCGAGCGCCCTCCGGGTGAGGCTCTGTCCGCTGGTGGGCTGCCAGCTAGGCTGACGGGGGGTAAGGGGACAGCTTTCCTCAGACTGCTTGGGAACCTATGAGACCCAGTCGTCTTGCCCTCCCACTGTCTCTCCCAGGAGCCCAGGGGCCCTCAAGCAAGTGGAGACCAGCTGGCTGCTCAGACGTCCCACCTGTGATGGGCACGGGGGTAACTGGGTCTCCCCCGCCACCCCCTGCTCCAAGCACACACACAGCCGTCACACTCCATCTCCCAGAGAAAATGAAAGCATGAATTTTGGCAAAACGATTTCATTGTTTAAAAGAATACATGGTACATTTGACATACAAAAAGGCATTTTAAAAACTCTGTTCTGAATATGTCTCATTGTCAGAGGCATCGTTAAAAGTGTGCAGTATTTCCATAAAAACCAGGGGCGGTTTCTGTCTCTGCAGAAAGGCATGGCATGTTCTTGCCACTGGCGGCGGGCGGGGGTGGAGGTGTTCACGTCCACGGTCTCCCAGCACACGAGGGAACAGACAGGCCCTCTGAGAAAAGAGTCTTCCTGTCTCTCTTCTCTCCCGGCAAAAGTTCGCGCTGTGCTGGCTCTCCCAGCTCGGGACAGCACGCACGGACACGACCCAGATTGCAACATGCCCTGATTTCAGTGCCCACACGCCCACCCCCCGCCCTAATCTAGGTCTCATTCTGGCACTTGCTGCTAAGCACGGCGCCAACGTGCTGGAGACGAGGCCCTTCACTCAGCCATGGGCAGCGACGGCTCTTGGACCCAGCAGAGGGCCCACGGTGTCTGTTCTCAGCCCGTTCTCCCACATGAAGGGCCAGGAGGGGCAGAGTGTACAGGCCACATCTCGGAGAAGTGGATGCAACTGGGCCCTTGACTACCAGCTCCTCCAGGGTCCTTTCCTCTTGTACTCAAGTCTAGACTTCTGTGGGGGTACAGCTAAAGACCCAAACTGACAAATATATGTAGTTCTGTTTACACTTCCACTTTCAAAGCTACTCGCCGTTCAAACATACCCCATGCAGCTTTCAGTGACTGAAAACGTGTTTATCCCTTCCCACGCTGGAGGGACAGAAAAGATGCAGAGACTGCTTTTAAAACACCTGAGAGGAAGGTAAGAGTTTTAAACAAAGACCATCCTGGGAATCAAGAATAAAAGCAGTGTACTTCATCTAGATCCCCGCCCTTCCCCTTCTGTGGGTCACACACACACACACACACACACAGCGCTGGGGACCCGCTTTGCAAACAGATGGGCTCTCCCGAAAGTTGGCTGGAGAGGAAGTTTCATCAAAGGGATCATTTTCCCTGGCTGGCTGTGCTATCAGAAGCACCTCCTCAAATCTCTGGCTACTCCTCTCTGGTGCTGACAACAGCTTCAGTTAAGCCTGCGCCTTGCTTCGCAATGAGCCTCGGAATCCTGGGAGTTTCTCACTCCGGCCCCACCTCGAGCTGCTGACGGTGCGAGGCCGGGAGTGCGCGCCCCTAGAAGAGGGTCCCGGGATGTCCTGGAAGACGCATGTCCTCCGGGAACACAGGCTGGCCTGTGTGTGGCTGGCTTCCTCCGGCGAAGGCTGATCTACACAGGAGGCAGCAGCCTGCTCTAGAGCAGGAAGGGTGGGAAGTGGGATTTTCATCTCATGTGGACACTACCTAGCAAAGAACCACAAAGCACACACTGGCGCCCAACCTGAAACTTCAAGTGACCAACGGAAGATGGACCTCGGACGGCAGGCTGGCACCTGGGCCGACACTGGCCAGTCCACGGGGGCAGAGGGGTGGGTTATTAGAGGATCGAATCCATGACTGCGACCAAGATGCTCGGGGCCTCCGAGAGCTCTTCGTCCCAGGCTCTGAGCAGCTACCAAATGTGGAGGAGGCTGGAGGAACCACCCTCCTCCTCGTGGAAATCGCCCTGAACAAAGTGAGCGCCTCGAGCACCACGTGCTCAGCTGCAGCCCCGAGGTCTGCGGTGCCCAGAGCAGCGCCGTGGGAGGGCTGAGGGCATGGGGCTGCTCTTCCGCTCAGCAGGCACGGCCCCTGGTGGGCCACGTGGGCCACACGGGCAGCCTCCCAGGGCCTCCCCACTCCCCGGAGTCTATGTCTGCGGGGCAGGCAGGCGCTGATCACGTGGGCCTGCCGCCACGGCCAGCTCCCCCTCGTGTCACCACTGGCCTTTCCTGTGACCTGCTCATTCTCTGACACGGACACGCTGCCCGGCAACTTCTCTACCAATGGGCTGAGGTCCGCAGGGCCCGTCTCCTAAGGATAAGAACAGAGCTGGTAAAGCTGACGCAGAAGCTGCTCCTGCAGGTGGCACGTATTTCTGTGGAGGGAAAAAAAACTCGTTTCTGAAAACTAACTTGTAGGAAGCTGCCCCTTGAGGTTCTGCAGAGGCGTCTCCCTCCCTTTCTCAGTCACACCGTCCCCAGCTCTCTGTACAAATGGGGAGGAGAAAGCCCCCAGACCGGGGAGACCAAGCCCTGTGTTCCGGAACAGCGGCCCTCCAGGGAGCATTGTGAAACAGCGCCCGCTGGCAGACAGCTTGGGTTGTGCTGCTCCGCGGGAGGCCCAGGACTGGGAAGAAAGCACTGTCTGCAGAGGAATGAGAAGCCGGGCAGGTCAACAGGACTGTTCAAACTTGTGGTTAACAGAAAACTTTGCTCCCGGAGCAAAATCAGAATCTAGCTTACAGCAACCCGGAAAGTCCCAAATTCTTTCCCTACAGCTAATGGTAGTAACGCCTGCTCTAGAGATGGGGATTTGACCCGGCTTCCGGGAGGAGGGGCCCTGCTGCCTTTCACAGGCCCACACGGCCTCTGACGTGGGGTCTGCTCCGAGAGCCTGGGTTCTGGGAACCGCGGCTGCACCGAGCTCCCTGGGGAGGTGGTGGCAGCGCACGTCTAGAACCCTGAAGGCTTGGGGTCCACGTCTGGCTTAGAACAACCGGCCTGTTGTCATTAGACAACTCCAGTTTCAATTTCAAAATCATTGGTAAATCAGGATTCCTCCACCTCCTCACAGGATTGTTGTAAAGATTAAATGAGGCCACACAGTGCAAAGCGTTTAGTACTGAGCCTGGAACGTATCACCCTTCTGTAAAAGGCACATCATCATCACTCCCACAAGCCCCAGGGTTCTGGTCACCTTGCCTTCAACACCTACTCCTCCCCTCCCTCGTGATGGAGGAAGCAAGCATCCCACCACAGAGGCTGGCGCAGCATCCCCTGGGACTGGTCCGAGGCGTGGGTACCAGTCCCAGTGCAGTCATGAGCATTCCCTGTGTGAGCTGGACTCATGTGCTCCCTTCCAAACCCTGGGGCCTCGGCTTATACCACAGGGTAAAGTCAGATTAGAGCA
This sequence comes from Tursiops truncatus, assembly GCF_011762595.2. Classification (NCBI taxonomy): domain Eukaryota; kingdom Metazoa; phylum Chordata; class Mammalia; order Artiodactyla; family Delphinidae; genus Tursiops; species Tursiops truncatus. The sequence continues at coordinate 176,843,976 of NC_047034.1, forward strand.
GCACTTTTCAAACTATAGATCAACTCATTTTAGCAAATTACAAGCAGCATTTTTAAAAGTAAAAATTAGAGAAGGTATCCTGAATTCTCAGAGTGAGAATTCCTTTATGAAACTTTTGCCTGAGACGTAGATTCATGCATGAACGTGAGCCCTCGCTCATGCCCTAAAGTGTGTTTTCTGCTGTGCGTCATGATCCAAACAGTTTGAAAACCACCATCGCGGGGCAAGGGAGGGAAAGGGGAAAGGGAGCAGGTGGAAGCAGGAATACGACAGTGTCTCCCAGTGGATCTTTCTGGTGTGACTTTAAGACAGCACTTGATTCCGGAAAGGAAACCTGCCCCTGCCCCTAGAGGCGCTCTCCACAGATGAAAGTACATTTTGAGGCAACACGCTCCTCTGAAAATAGGACGTGCCAGGCTCAGGCTCGCAGTGACTCACTATTATTCAGAAATGGTCTTGCAGTAACACTCAGGTATGTGGAGGGCCCCTTCTTTCTCGCAGAGGAAGTTCCTAAAGAACGACGGCGGGGGCGGGGGCGGGGGGCGTGGGGAGTGGGGGTGGGGGCGTTGCTCAGAGCTAAGGGGCCCGGGAAGCGCAGGAACCTGCGCGTAGGGGAAACGCCCCCGCGCTCCAGACAGCAGGGATGGTGCGAGGGCGCCCCCACGTGGCCAGAGGCGGCACTCGGGCGACAACCACGTGTCCGCTCCTGCAGGCCGGCCCACCAGGTGCATCAAAGCTAAAGTCCGGGAAGATCCCACATGCCGCGGAGCGGCTGGGCCCGTGAGCCATGGCCGCTGAGCCTGCGCGTCCAGAGCCTGTGCTCCACAACGGGAAAGGCCACAACAGTGAGAGGCCCGCGTACCGCAAGCAAAAAAAAAAAATGTTGACTCTTCAGAAAGAGAGGAGACTTCCTGACCCCGGCACTGTGCTCTTTTTGGCCAAGGTGAGCTCTCTTGGCCTAAAGAGAGATGTCCTGTCTGGACCGGGTCGTTGGAGACCAGGGGAAGCCAAATATCAACAGGTGCAGGGCCCCCTGCCAGCGCCCACCTCACAGGCACACATCTCAAATCACAGCAAGAACTCTTTTAAATCCTTGAAGAAGTGTAAATTGCCTTGAAGAAAGTGTAAACAATCAAATGTAGAGAAACAGATTTCATGATGCTCCTCCTCACCCAGGAAAGCCCTTGTTGTGACCTTGACACTTTGTATCTGCCTGATCAGATGTATCTGCCTGATACAAAATGTGACTGTAAGATGGGGAAACAGTTACACCGAAACACCTGTCTTATCCTTTATTGACATATCTTGGGGACATGGCTATGTGGGAAATTGAAATAAAAATTAAATGTGTCCTGAGAGGGCTTCCCTGGTGCTGCAGTGGTTAAGAATCCGCCTGCCAATGCAGGGGACACAGGTTCAAGTCCTGGTCCGGGAAGATCCCACATGCCGCGGAGCAATGAAGCCCGTGTGCCACAACTACTGAGCCTGCGCTCTAGAGCCTGTGAGCCACAACTACTGAGCCCACGTGCTGCAACTACTGAGCCCACGTGCTGCAACTACTGAAGCCCGTGCACCTAGAGCCCCTGCTCCGCAACAAGAGAAGCCAGTGCACCACAACGAAGAGTAGTCCCCATTCGCCCCAACTAGAGAAAGCCCGAGCAGCAATGAAGACCCAACGCAGCCAAAAAAAAAAAAGAAAAAGAAGAAGTGTCCTGAGAAGCTTGATTTTTAAAAAAGAATCTTGGAGACGCCCCTGCCTTGGGGGTTTCAGAAAAACAGGTATTACTGACCCATGGCTTCTCAGGAGCGGACTACCCACCTGCTCTTAACGAGAAGCTTGCTGGTGTCCCCCAGATCTTCAGCAACGCGTTAGTGGTGAGGTGAGCGCTGGCAGGAGGGACCGGCAGACAGGAGGCCGATGCCGCCACGAGGTAGTATGAGAAGGGCAGGCGGCAGCCGCCCTCGGCACTGACCATCAGTCAAGTCCTTGAGACGGTCGTGGGCAGCCAGTGCTGACATGAGCTGCAGGGCCCCACCAGGGAGGCCTGGCTCAGCCTGGTCAGATCAGAGCACCTGGATGGTCGCGATCACCTGATGTCACAGCTCTCCCCCCAAATGAGATGTCACCGTCAGAGAAAGATTCAACTGGATCTTCCCAGGTAAAACAAGAGGGGACACCGAGAGTGGAAACACTCACTGGGAAGTCCCCTGAGACACAAAGGACCCTCCTAAACGTGGGATCCCTGGAATGGCCTGATCGTCTATCTCCAGTGTGTTTCACGCAGAGTTGGCTGGGGACAGGAGCGCAAGCATGGGGGCAGTGGTCTTCCCCGACAGAGCTGGGGAACCAGAGCCTCCTGCCATCAGAGAAATCCATCTACTGAGGAAAGGAGCTGCAAACCAGTCGCACGATTTCTGGATCCATTTTAACACCTTGTTTGTCACCGTGTTACTGTCATCATCATCTGTCCATAAATGGGGCGTCTGAGGGACAGCAAAGAAACAGAGAGGGGGTGGGAAGATCTCCATGGTCGGGACTGAAAAGAAAGAGACCCGAGATGCAGAGCAGGTGGAGGTGGCCCCGGAGGAGACAGGACAGCAGCTGAGTCAGAGGCTCAGGAGGAAGGGGATGGAGCAGAGCTGAGGGCTCCCGGCAGCCTGCTGTGTGGGGGGCACAGGGCCACTGGCGCCTGGGCTCCTGCTCTCTACCGTTCACGTTCTGCTTTTCCACCAGAGCTGGTCGAAGGGGCCCGGCCCGCAGGAAACCCCCCATTAACCTCGGCCCACCACATTCCTGCTCACGCGGGGAGCTTTCAGACCGTCCTATTTTGCGCTGGTTGGTGTTCGCATGTAGCTGCTGCAGGTCTTTTCTTAAGGTGGACATTTCTCTCCTGACTTGGATTTGAAGCTTCTCAAGGGCAGAGATTCCATTTCTTCCTTGTTCCGGTGTGTACCCTAGGCAGGGACGGTCACGGGGGCTGGGGAAGGCCTTTGTCCTTCGTCTCCGGGAGCCTGACCACGAGGCATCAGATTCCAGACAGCAGGGCACGCGGGCTGGGGCAGGACTGAGAGGGCAGAGAGAGGGCGGGTGAAGGAAGGCGCGGGGGTGAGCGAAGGGCAGAGGCAACCGTCACCCCAGAAACGCGTCATAGTCCATGTACCACACCAGCTGCCCAGAGTCAGGCAGGACACCCGAGATGGGCCACTTCCGGGGCTCGCGGCCCACGCGGCTCACCAGCATGGCGATCTCGCGCTTCATCCGGCCCATGACCAGCACCGCCACCTTGTGGGCGCGGTTGATGACGGGCAGGCTGAGGCTCATGCGCCGGTGCGGGCTGGAGGGGCTCGTGGTCAGCACCACCAGCTGCTTGCCATCCAGGCCGACGGGGGACTGAGGGAAGAGGGAGGCCGTGTGCCCGTCGGTGCCCATGCCCAGCAGCACCAGGTCGAAGCTGCTGTTGGTCACCAGGGTGGAGATCTCCTCGGCATAGGCCTGGGCGCCCTGGTCCTCCTCGGCGCAGAGCCGCTGGCGCCGGTGCACGGGCATGGGGTGGACGTTGTAGTAGGGGACACGCACGTGCTGCAGCAGGTGAGCCTGCAGGCCCTGGAAGTTGGACTCAGGGTCCCAGAGCGGGACGCAGCGCTCGTCCACCAGCCATAGGTGTGTGTGGGCCCAGGGGAAGCCATAGTGCCCCATGGCCAGCTGCTGGAACAGGGCCACGGGGCTCGAGCCACCTGAGAGTGCCAGGTGGAACTTGCCAAAGCGCTTCACAGCCTGCACAGCTGCAGCCTCGATGTCGCCGGCCAGCCTGGCGATCAGCTCCTCCGGCCAGGCCGATATCAGCGGGCTGCCTCGGTACTTGGCCCTGAGAACCTGGAAGTCGCTGGGCATCGGAGCGGAATCCGGCCCCAGCACCAGCTGCTCCAGTGGTGGCTGGGAGAAGGACAAGTGGCTGCCACTGAACTCAAAGTCCAACAGGTGTCCATTCTCTGCTCCTCCTGGGTAGAGGCGTGGGACCTCGTGGGCCAGGCTGTCCAGCAAGGGCGTCCAGAAGACCCAGGAAGCCAGCAAGTTCTCCATGGTGATGAAGGAGTCCTTCCGGCGGTGGAAGATACGAGAGATGAGGATGGAGTAGGCGTCCTGCTCTCTCACAGGGCTGTAGGCGTAGTAATCAGACAGAGGGCGGCCAAAGAGGCGAAGCCCAGGCTGGCCCTCCACTTCCTTCCAGCTGGCGGAGGGCAGGGAGGGCCTGAACAGGTTTCTGCTGACCAGCACGGCTGGGCCGCCCAGCTCACCATGGCCAATGTAGAAGATGATCTGCTGAGGAAGGCAGTGGCTCTGGGCCGGGACCCAGCGCTTCTCGCTCTGGGCACAGTACGCCTGGTCCTTGAACAAGATCCGAACGTAGCCCACTCTCTCATCCAAGGCTTTGCCAGACATCAGGATGAAAGGGACACCCTCCCAGCGAAGGTTGTCTATGTGCACGAGGACGCCTGGGGTGACAGGGGACAGTGGAGGTGATGTGCACGGGGATGCCTGGGGTGACAGGGGACAGTGGAGGTGATGTGCACGGGGATGCCTGGGGCGACAGGGGACAGTGGAGGTGATGTGTACGAGGACACCTGGGTGACAGGGCAGTGGAGGTGATGTGCACGAGGACGCCTGGGGTGACAGGGGACAGTGGAGGTGATGTGCACGAGGACGCCTGGGGTGACGGGGGGCAGTGGAGGTGATGTGCACGAGGGCGCCTGGGGTGACGGGGGGCAGTGGAGGTGATGTGCACGAGGACGCCTGGGGTGACGGGGGGCAGTGGAGGTGATGTGCACGAGGACGCCTGGGGTGACGGGGGGCAGTGGAGGTGATGTGCACGAGGACGCCTGGGGTGACGGGGGGCAGTGGAGGTGATGTGTACGAGGACGCCTGGGGTGACAGGGGACAGTGGAGGTGATGTGCACGAGGACGCCTGGGGCGACGGGGGGCAGTGGAGGTGATGCTCCAGCATAAGAACCAGGTCCTCTCAGCCCACCTGCCTTCCTCTCCTTTCCTTCCTGCCAGCAAGCCTTCCCCTCTGCGAGCCCTCCTCTGGGCACCCCTGGCCTCGCTGGCCTCACCCCCATCTTTCACCTCTTCTGTTACCATCTCTGCCCAGTCGGTGCTGAAAAGCAGCCTCTGGGGCCACCTCGGACACCCAGCTCCCTGAGGCACCTCTCAGAGTCATCGTCCCCAAGCAAAGGGGAACTGGACTGAGAGGCTCCAACCCAGAGGCTCTGAGAGGAGTCTCAAGGAGGGTGGGCAAGGCAGCAGCGATCCTGACTGAGGGGCTGTGGGTTCCTAGGGACACGGACTTCCTTCCTGTTTGCAGAGCACACAGGACGTGCTGAGGCCGTCACATACAGGGAGAAGGGGAGGGTGGACAGGGCTCGCAGCCACAGGCCAGTGGGGAACTGCCGTGCAGGTGAGGAGGACTGCAGCGGGGACCACGGCGGTAAGAGCCGGACGCCGAGTGCCCTCCAGACTCAAGTTCCCACGTACTATCTCTGCGTGACCTTGGGCAAGGTTTGGCAACTTGACTGAGCCTCATGGTTCCTCACCTCTAGCGGGGCGTGATGATCACACCTGCCTGATGCGTCTGTCCACGTGAGGATTAAATGAGATAATGTACATAAAGCCCAGCACGTGGTCAGTGAGGATTAAATGAGATAATGTACATAAAGTCCGGCACGTGGTCAGTGCCCGACAGGCAGCTGCTGCTCTGGCTGTGGCGGCTGCTACCCCAGAAAGCTCTGAGCCTGTGGAAGCGTCCAGAGGACGGCCCCGCTGGGCACCTGCCCACTGGGGGTGCCCCCGGCTGCAGCGGGCAGGCCTGCAGCCTCTCTGGGGGCTGATGTAAGCTCCACGAGGGCAAAGCGAGGTCTGAGCCCAGACCGGCGAGCCCGGGCAGGATCCATGGACGTGGACTGAATGGAGACCGCCACTGAGGTGTCCTCCGCCCAGAGGGAGCCAGCAGGTGACCCGCGGCTCTGAGCTGGCGGGAGGTCAGAGAGGCAGGGGTACTTCTTACTCGCCACGGAGCACCCTTGTGAAAACCCCACTTCAAGTCCCTTCCAACCCAACCTGAAGGGCGTCCGGGTTGGGAGCAGTGCTTCCGTCTGGGGGATAGGGGTGGGGGCGGCCCGCAGCCCGTGCCCAGCCCCAGAGCCCACCTGCAAAGGTCGGCGTCAGGCTGTGGAAGCTGTCTGGCTTCTGCAGCTCTCTGCGCACCTGCCCGCGGTAAGCCTGGTACTGGCCCACGACAGCACTGCCCCTCTGCAGGCCCCGCAGGGCCCGGAAGGCCTGGAGCTTGTGCTCCAGCACCGCCTCCGAGCTGCTGAGGTTGAGGGGCAGCTCCATGGCCACCAGCATGAGGATCTCGGTCAGGTGGTTCTGCAAGACATCACCGATGACGCCGTACTCCTCGTAGAAGCTGGTGCGACCTGAATGGGAGGAGGGCGAAGGTCGTAAGCAGCTCCCCGACGAGCGCCAGGAGCCCCACCTGTGCTTCGGGTCCCCAGTGCGGAGAGTGGGCCACAGGGCAGCACAGGGGGAGGAAGGAGCGCAGCGTCTCTGAGCCACCTCCCTTCAACGAGAACCGTTCCGCCAGGATGTGTCAGGCCCCTTGGGCGTCTCCGGGCACCTGCCTGGGGAAGGCTCTGGTCCCTGCTGAGGCCAGACTGCATGCGCGGATCCTGGGCCCTGGCCATCAGGTCTGGCCCTGCGCGTTACAGCGAGGGCCTGGGCGGCCTGCTAGCACGTGACCCTGACGAGTTACCTGACTTCTGAGTCTCTGCTCTGCATGCTGCCATCAAATGGGGCTCACTGCCACCCCCTACCAAGCGCAGGAGTCGCCGGGCAACAGACAGGTCCTTGCCGGCAGCTTACAGTGAGTGGGAGGGAGGGAGGGAGGGAGGGAAGATGGGAGGGAGAAAATCCAACAAAGACATTACAGACAGAGCTCATGACAGAGGGGAACGGCCGGGCCCCTCTGAGACCTGAAGAGGCAGCCCTGCAAGAAGCTGGGGAGAACATTCCGGATGGAGGGGAGCTTCGAGAGGAAAAGCCTTGAGGCAGGAACAAGCTCGGCCGCCAGGCGCCCAGAAGGAGGTGAGCGGGAGAGAGCAGGCAGGAGGGCAGGGCTCGGAGCACCTGGAGACGAGGCTGGACTTGTTTCTAAGCTCAGGGGAAGCCACTGGAGGGTCGGAAGCAGCACACAACAAGCTCTTCCGTACATTCACGGACGCCCGGCCTGCTGCGGGGAGAGTGGCTACAGAAAGAGGAGACCGAGGAGGAGGCTGTGCGGTTGCCCAGCGGGAGACGGTGGGGCCTGGGCTAAAGCGGCATCGAAAGGGCAGCTGGACGGAGCGGACGATCCTTTCTGGGGTCAGAACTGACTGGGCCCGCTGACCGATGCGGGGAAGCACGAGCAAGGGAGGGACCAGAGACAACTCCTAGGACTCGGGCCTGAGCAAAGACGGGCAGCGGCGGCATCTACTGAGATGAGGAGACTAGGAGAGGGATGGTCTGGTAGAGGGGAAACCAGGAGCTCGTTTTAAGCTTTAGACATACAGGTGGAGACGGCAAGTTGCCCGGTGGACAGTTACTGAGAGGCTAAAAGAGGGTGACACACAGAACACTGATCACAGAGCCCGGCAGTGACAACACTGACGCCTGCTGTGCCTGGGACAGTGCGGAGATGCTAGGCACCCGCCCCCCGGTCACACCCACGAGATCCTGCACGGCGGGTACCACGACTGTCCCCGTCACACCCACGAGATGCTGTAGGGTACCACGACTGTCCCCGTCACACCCACAAGATCCTGCACAGTGGGTACCATGACTGTCCCCGTCACACCCAAGAGATCCTGCACGGCGGGTACCACGACTTTCCCCGTCACACCCACGAGATGCTGGAGGGTACCACGACTGTCCCCGTCACACCCACAAGATCCTGCACAGTGGGTACCATGACTGTCCCCGTCACACCCAAGAGATCCTGCACGGCGGGTACCACGACTTTCCCCGTCACACCCACGAGATCCTGGAGGTACCACAACTGTCCCCGTCACACCCAAGAGATCCTGCGCAGAGGGTACCAGGACTGTCCTGGCTCTATGCGAGAAGAAAGAATCAGAGGCCCAGGGCTAGGACAAGCAGAGTCAGGAGCTGGTTAACCACACACGTTACTCTCCCTCCTCCAGACCTTGGCATGAACTCTGATTATCAGTGTCTCAAGTACATACAACGCGGTGGTCTAAAGGCTTAGGGTTCAAAGGCACAGCAGCTCAGACGACATGTTCACATTCAGCTGACTTGCCAAAATCTGGGCCAATCACAGCCTTACGTACAGAAAAGGTACCACCACAGTAGGAAGAGCAGTCTTTACCCGGCGTTCACGGGCGCCACCTGTAAGATGGGACCCGCTCTCCCACCCAGCAACTCCTACTCTTCCTTCGGGTCTCAGCTTCTAGGAGATGTTTACCGACCTCCGGGCCTCCCCTCCTGGGGGTCCTGTCTTTGGCCAGTTCACCTGACTAACTCGGTGCCTGTTTATCTGTCTTCCCTGGAACCCTTGAAGCTCCATCAGAGTAGGACTGCATCTGTCTGCTCCCTGCTGCACCCCGAGCACCAGAGGCGCTGCTGCAGTCACATCGCAGAACACTGCACGGCCGAGAAAGTGAACACACACACGTGGTCAGGAATCCACCTCAAAGGCACAGTGCCGAGGAAAGAAACCTGACTGCTTTGCTAAAAACTAACTATGACATAAAATGACCAGAATAAACAGAATTTCAATCAATGGAAAATACAAGGGGAATCAGAAATTCCATAGATGGGTTTTATGGATTAGGAACAGCTGGAAATAAAGTCAGTTATTAGAAGACAGGTCTGGAGAGATTATGGTGAATGCAGGTTAAAGGGACAGAAAGACTCGACTCTCACACACACACAGTGTGACGGCTCTTCGAAATGAAACGGCACGTTGTTTAGGGAACCGGACACACATAGAACCAATAAAGAGAAGCAAGGGGAAAGTCCACCTGGAACTTGGAACGCAAAGGACAGGGACTGGGGGAGGGACACAAGGTTGGCAGGTACCCTGGCATTCGTCACACACAGTTCTGCGTATCTTCCCTAGATTGTGTAAGCATTCTTTTTTATCTGGTCAATATTTAATTCAAACAAACAAAAAGAAGTGGCTCCCGGTTCAGACCTGCCCGGCCCACCTGCCCTGACCCAGCTCGCCATCTCTCTCGAGCCAGCTGGACGGGGAGCAGGGACCACCTGCCCTGAGTTCAGCCCCACAGGCCGGGCCTGGTGGCGGCGCCAGCGCTGCGGGGCAGGAAGTGAGGCCCACAGCCGGCTCGTGGGAAGGTGCCCTCGTCCTCCGGGGTGGAGCGTGAGGCTGCAGCTCTGGCCGAGGAGGCAGAACCCCAGACGCACAGGACAACCAGCCCGGCGTGCCCGCCGCTGAGAAGCCATGGCTGAGCTCCCAGCCCCGGCGCGGTCTGGTCTCCAAAGTTCGCACACTATCACTGAGAAGACATCAGGAAAAAGACAGTAACGATAATATTGATAATAACAGATGTATATCAGTCCATTTACCCCGCACAGTAACAACAGATAAAGGGGTCCTACTGCTACCCCCATTTTAAACTGTAAGGAAACTGAGGTTCAGAGAAGTCAGGTAACTGGCCCAAGGTCACACAGCTGGTAGAAGGGGGTAAACATGAGATCTGCACCCAGGCAGCTGGCCCCAGAGCCTGCAGTTCTTCGTGCTGTCACAGCCCCCCTGTAGCCACCCAGCACTCCCATCTGAACAGCCTCCTGTGTGGAGCTGAGCCGCGCGAGCTCCAGCGGCTTTCGGAAGTGGAGCGCGATGGGCAGCAAGCCGAGCTGGGCCTTGGAGGGATGGGTCTAGGTCAGAGGTCAGGGACCCCAGCACCTAGCAGGCCAGGAAAGGTGTGAGAAGGACAAGGTAGGGCTGTGTCCCTCAGCTGCAGTCAGGCGGGGGGTACCTCACAGGTATGTGGGCCCACGGTGACCAAATCTTGCAATTTTTAGAGAACATGAAAATCTGGATCATCAAGTATAGTCTCACTTGCACAAATAATTCCGATTTTTTAAGCCGTTGTGTGTCTCAAAGAAATACATGTGTGGGCTGACTCTGCCCCTGGACCATGTCCTAGTTGGGGGGAGAAGCATGAGCCGCAGATCAGAGGCCCCGACACGCGGGTCTGACAGCGAGGGTGAGCCTGGTCTGGCAGAAGCGGCCAGGCTGTGACTCGGAATAGCAGATACCAAGAGCAGATGGAAAGGGCTTTGGAAACTAGACGGAGGGCTTTGAGGAGCTATTAAAAGTTCTTGACCTCACCAGTCAAACAGTTACTGTAGCAATTCCACTCCTCGGTGCACACCCAAGAGAAATGAAAACATATGTCCACGGAAAAACTTGTACATGAATGTTCAGAGCAGCGTTATTCACAATAGCCAAGGGCTTCCCTGGTGGCGCAGTGGTTAAGAATCCGCCTGCCAATGCAGGGGACACGGGTTGGAGCCCCGGCCCGGGAAGATCCCACATGCCACAGAGCAACTAAGCCCATGCGCCACAACTACTGAGCCTGCACTCTAGAGCCCGCGAGCCACAACTACTGAAGTCCGCACGCCTACAGCCCGTGCTCCGCAACAACAGAAGCCACTGCAGTGAGAAGCCTGCTCACCGCAACGAAAAGTAGCCCCCGCTCGCCGCAACTAGAGAAACCCCGCGCGCAGCAACAAAGACCCAACGCAGCCATAAATAAATAAATAAATAAAAATAAAGTTCCCTTCACAATAGCCAAAAAGTAGAAACAACCCAAATGTCCACCAACTGATAAACGGATAAGATGTGGTACATCCATCCACATGACAATGTTATTCAGCAAGAAAAAGAAATGAAGCACTGACACAGAGAACCTTGAAAACATTACGCTTAGTGAGAGAAGCCAGACACAGAAAGTCACATACTGTACGTTCTATTTACATGAAATGTCCAGAATAGGCAAATCCACAGAGACAGAGAGTAAGTTCACAGTTGCCAGGGGCTGGGGGCAGGGGGAAATCAGAGGTACGGAGCTTCTTTTGCGGGGTGATGAAAATGTTCTAAAATTGATCGTGGTGACGGATGCCCAGCTCTGTGAATACACCGAAACCCACTGAATTGTAAACTTTAAATAAGTGAACTGTATGATATGTGGGTTGTATATCAATAAAACTTTTTAAAAAACGGTGTGAAGAGTAGGGAAGTGGACCCCTGAAGGAGGCGCTGTGGGAAGATTAAGCCATCTCTGATTGGCAAGATGAACAGAGAAGGGACTGGTGGAAACGAAATCAACGGGGCAGCTTTTGCTGCAATCAAAGGAAGCAACAGGGGCCAGAGCAAACAGTGAAACACAGAGACATTATTCAGTGTGTGAGTGAAGACCGCACGGTCACGGGCTGGATCCATGAAAGGCAGTGCAGGAGTCGTGATCCGGAGTCTCTGGAACCAGGCTGCTCGGGTTCGAGGACCCACTCTGCCACCTTTCAGCCCTGTGACCCCGGGCGAGTGGCTCCACGTCACATATGAAAGAGGACTGGTCACAGTACCTGCCTTGTAGGGCTGCTGTGAGGATTAATGGGGCTTGGAACAGTGCCTGGCACGCAGGGAACACTAATGAACATTGGCCAGCATTATTATTACAGGGGCTGTGAGAGAAAGGCTACCAGCTGGGCAACTCAGAGAATGCTCACCATTTGAAAATAAAGAAGTTAAAAAAAGCAGACGGTATCTCATGAGAAAAATGCAATGGTGGTTTAAGTTCTAAATCTGCTGGGTCTGACGTGGTGATACACACCCGGTGAAAATATCTCAAGGGCAGCTGGAGGTATGATACTAGGGCTTGGGAAGGCAATGAATGCTGGAGATAGACTAAATCTCATCACATCAAAGATGCCAATGATGGTGAAACCATCATTATTTTGTCACCACTAAGAAACAGGCTGCCAATTCAACGATATCACCCCATCAATGGTAAACCCAGCTTTAGAGAGGTTCAAATATGTAAAAATGTGTGTCTTAGAATCAATGAAATACAGGAGATTAAAGAGTGTAAAGAGGATAATTAAAGCTTTGAGAACAGACGAATGCTTTATGGAGAGAATACAGCAAAGTCTTAAAAAGCCCTGTCATCTGCTTACTAGTCATTAGTTCAGCAAATCCCTAAAAGGCCCCCTTCCTATTTTTATCCTCTCTCACTCCTGGGGAGAACGCATTCATAGGTTTACTACCCGCTGTGTAAAAGAGAGCTTCCTTCATTCCTTAATCTCAAGCTTCGGGATGGGGTGGAGGTGCGCCTGTGTTTAGCACCGCCCATACGTTTGTGGACTTTGATCCCTTCCTGCTTAGCTGTACTTCCAGTTAACGTGGAGTGATGAGGCCCAGCGCTCGCACCTCATGGCGGAGGGGACAGGCAGGGAGAGGAAGGTAGGGGCTGGTCCTCCTGACGGCACCCAACAATGTGATTTCTTCTGGTTACCACCAGTTACCGTGGACTGATTTTTCCTGAAAATGATCCATAATGACTCCTAGCATCCTTCCTAGGTTGAAAGCTGAGGGGTAAAAACCCATCAATACGTGAACAAGGACAGAATAAAGCATGACCAGGTGGGACGACAGGAACAAAGACCCCTATGAACTTGGCTCCCAAACTGTTGAAACCCAGAGCTCGTCCAAGTCACAGGATCACAAGCACAGGAGACCCGTCACTTTGCCCCTTGGTCGTGCTGCCCTCCGAAACCTCACGGGGCGGCACCCCACATGAGGCAGAAGCAGCTGTGTCCCACACGCCTGAGAAGAGCTGCTGCAAACCTACCAAACCGGCAGGAACAGGGGAGACGGGGGCGCCCGATGCGGGCAAAGCTGTAGGAATACCACTAGTGATGGACACTGCTGTTGAGAATTTTCTGGAAAACAGTCCGATAAGGTAATGACCGCCATGAAGTCATTTTCACCCTTCAGGCCTAGTCATTCCACTTCAGAAGTATACTTTAAGAAGAAATACTTTTTAGAACACTCATAAATGTTCTAGAATTAGATAATGGCTGCGTGACTGTGTGAATATATTAAAAACTACTGAATTGTACGCTTTAAAAAAGGGTAAATTTTACGGTGTGTCAATCGTATCTTAATTTTTTTTAAGCGTGCAAAGTACTATTTAAAATAGCAAAAAGTGGAAACTGAGATGCCTAATAATAGAATAATTCATATTCTGTGATATAAACAGAATTGAACAGAAACACAGAGCTACTGAAAGGTATATATTATGCAAATTGTCAATACATGGAAATTTAAATACATATGTAAGTGAGAGAGAGGATAATATTATGTGAAAAATGGACATAAGAGGGCTTCCCTGGTGGCGCAGTGGTTGAGAGTCCGCCTGCCGATGCAGGGGACACGGGTTCGTGCCCCGGTCCGGGGAGATCCCACATGCCACGGAGTGGCTGGGTCCGTGAGCCATGGCCGCTGAGCCTGCGCGTCCGGAGCCTGTGCTCCGCAACGGGAGAGGCCACAACGGTGAGAGGCCCGCGCACCGAAAAAAAAAAAAAAAAAAAAAAAAATTGGGAATAAGAGAGAATTGCAGATCCATTACAGGTCTTTATATAACCCAACACAAGTCACCTACAAGCCACGTGGAGCCCAGAGAGACGGAGAACACTGCTGCTTCCCCTCCCTGCCAACCTGGAAGGAGAACAGCATCTCCTTTTGTAGAGTATTTCCATGCACATTATCTGCTTTAATCCTTAAAACAATCCCAAGAGAGAGGTAACAGGGGTTACCATCATTACATAGAGATTGTGCTGAAGATGCAGCCTTCAGATCTGGGACCAGAAACCCCCTCCTCATTGCCTCCACACTGTGGGAGATCCGGATTTTCCCAGCAAAACAAAAAAAAAAAAACTAAAAGCCAGCTGCCATCTCTACCAGTAGCTTCTGGGACGGCTAAAAATAAAAAGGTGGAGGGCCAAGGAGAGTGAGGGTCCACGGGCCGGAGGCCCGGCAGCTGCCCTGGGCTCACCTTGCAGACAGCCCTACAGACGGCGGGTAGGGGAGCTGAGCGACCTCTCAGCCCCTCCTCACACACCAGGCTGGGAGGCAAGACAGCTGGTCCGTACCTGGGAGGATGCTGGCTGCCTTGGTCCCTCAGTGAGGGGTACGGAATGATCATTCCAACCCTCAGAGGTCAACGGGCATCATGCCAATGTCAGAACAGGGACCCTCCCAAAGCAGTGACAGCTACACTGTCCTCAAGAAGTCTCCCTCCTTTCCCCTGCAAAAAAAACAGAGCCTTCCAGCCAGAGGGGAATCTAGGGCAGCAGAGAGACAGCCCGAGCACACCCTGACAGGAAGGCCAACTGCCGACGGCCTGGACAGAGGGGCTGCAGGCGCAGTGGTTAGGAGCTTGGGTTCTGAGGGGCCACCGACCTGGGACCACATCCCAGCACCCCCGGAAGAAAGGGCAGCCTGGTCTGCACAGCTGCACCTCAGTCCATGAGCGACCAGCCCCCCTTTCAGCAGAGCCCTTCCCAGTGGCCGCGATGAGGGCCGGCAGGGGTCACCTCCACACACAGGCTAGTGGCCCAGATAAGGTCACGCTTTGGACGGCCCGGAGTGCTGCTTCAGGAGACCCCGGCAGGTACCCAGGGTTTCTGTGACGCTCAGGGGCTCACTGGACGGGGACTCCCCAGAGGGGTACCCCAGATGAGGCTGAGCGCTGGGGCTGCAGAAGGACCACTTCTCCTCCCGCCTCCCCTTTGCTCTCTCCGCCTCCTGCCTATGCAGCAGCCTTGACTGCAGCAAACTCCTCTGGGCCAGGGGCTACGGCAGAAAAGGAGGAAAACCCTCTCCCACGGCCACGGAGCCGGGGAGCCGGAGGCCTGGATGGTGGGGCTGGGGGCCGGGGAGACATCCAAACCACCGTGCAGCTCAGAAGCCCCCGTGCCAGCGCCCACAGCCCCTCCCTTTGAGCACTCAGGCCGCAGTCTAGGCTGCCACCAGGAGCTGGGCCATCCCGGGCCTCCTGGCGCAGGAGTCAGCGAGGGGGACGGGGGAGGGGGAGTGCCGCCACACTCTGTCCTTCTGCTTAACGGCCAGACCACGCGGCTCGGAATCCTGCCTGGACGCCTGCTGGCCATGCTCAGTCCTGCTGCGGCAGCTGGCCTGCTGAGCTCATCAAATGACATCAAGACACTGTGACCTCTGGCGGGGAGGGCAGTCTCTCCTCCTACAGCCTCCTGCCCCCAACCCCACGAGGAGGCACAGCCGAGGCCCTGATGTGCTGGGACGGGGCCTACTGGCCATGGTGGGGCGGCTGCAGGGTCCCCAGCTCCTGCAGGACCTCCCTGGGGGATGGGCTCCAAAACAGGACGCAGAGGGGAGAGCAAGGATCCGTGCTGGGGCCACAGGGCTGTACCAGGCCGCCTCCTCGGGATGCAGAGAAGCCTGGCATCCCGGGTCCCCGAGCCCCAGCGGAAAGAGAGACAGGCAGACAGAAGGTGGGGGGCAGGGAGGGAAAGAGACAGACACAGACACAGAGGAGAAGAGACCCTCTGTTCTCACTGTTACCGAGGACCCAGGTCCACAGCGCCACCCTGCGGGGATGAGCACAGAGGCAGGAAGTCATCCCACCATCACTACCAATGCCTGTGTATCCAACCAGCAGATAAATGGGCCAACCAGGGAGACCCAGCACCCAGGACAGCTGCAGTCCTGCTGGCCACCTCTGACAAGGACAGTGGGCTGAACTATCCCCCTCTGGCTGCAAGCCCCTCAGGGCTGGTGGGTCCCCGCCGCCTGCCCTGCTCTGTCTCTCTCTGCCTCTGGGCCAAGTGGAGCAGCACGTGCTCTGGGGTTAGCAGCCGTGAGATCCACTGTCGGAGCCCACACCCCGAAGGCGACAGGGCCTGAGCTTCGGTCACACACAGCAGCCCTGAAGGCAGAGGCGCGGCGTCACCCTCCTTCCTGGACCTCAGCTGTTACATTGCCTTCAAACCCGAGACTCTCCCTGCCGTAGGCCTGCCGTGGCAAACAGACCTGCCCAGGCCTCTCCCTGCCTTTCTGTTTTGCCTTCTGTTTTCCTTTCTCCAACATCCAAAGGTACCTTCGCAAGGATAAGCAGGCCTGCAGTTTGCCTAGCCCCTGGCTCCGCAGGGATCCTGCAAATGACATCAGATAGCAAGAAGGATGGGGTGGCAGGGTTGGAAGAAATAAGAGGCAACAGCGCCAACTGGTAACTCCAGACATCACGGCTCTTCCCCAGCCCAGGGTGGGCCCGGGAAGGAGTTACCAGAAATGGGCTAGGAGAGAAGACCCCGTGTCAAGCCCAGGCAGAGAGGTGCTGGCCCCTGCCCCTGGCCCACAGCTGGGGTGACAGAGGCCTCCTCCCGTCCCGCCCCACACTCTCAGTGCCGGATCTATAGCTCATCTCTCTGCAGATGAAGCCAGGGCACAGCCCAGCCCTCAGTCCTGCCAGGACACCCAACACACACAGGCACAAGGAGGAAACCCACGGCCTGAGCCCTTGCTGAGGACAGGAGGGGAAACGTGGGAGGCTTGGGAAGGATCCCCGAGACCCACGAAGGCTCACGGCAGTGGGGAGAGCACCTCTTTTCTCATATGGGTTCCAGATGGAGAAACCCAGCTCCCCTAAAGGACAGCAAAGCCCTTCGAGGGCTGCCTCCTGCCTGACACCCCAGCCCAGCGCCCCGGCCCCAAAGCACCACCTGCATCATCACTGTGGAGCCTGTCCTGATATATTCCCTCCCCCAGTGAACCCCTGAGGTAGCAGGGGACTGCGGCTGGGTTTCACACCTCTCTATCACTGCAGCCCCCAGAGAGCTTCTATAGCACTAAACACACGTTCAAAGACAAAGGGGAGAAAGCTGAAGAGAGTCACCAAGGGAAAGAGAAAGAGACAGACCTCCTGGTCCCCCATCCAGGCCCGAGGGGCCCTCCCCTCCACCCAGGCACACACTGTGGGGTGGGGACGGTGGCCTCCAGCACTGCCGCCCAGGCTGCGGAACACAGTGGTGGGGACGAGCTGACTGCAGTGGTGCAGAGCCTGGTGCCGGGGCCAGACTGCCTGGACCAGGACCCGGCTCCACCACTTCCGGCCGTGACCTTGGGCTCGTCACCAAACCTCGTCTGTAGGTGGAAGCTAATAACAGTGCCCATCTCATATGGCTACTGGGGGCATCAGCAAACAGTAAGAATTAGCTTTAATGATTTGGGGTTAGAACCGATGCTTTGAACACACACAGTCAATGCTCACAAGACGTGATGGAATCACGGAACGCTGGAGCTCAAAGGGGCCTCAGCTGCTGTTGTTGACACGAGCCACTGGCCTCACAGATGAGGGACAGGAATGGGCGTGCTGAGGTCACTCGGATGCAGAGACAGGCCTGACACTCAGGTGTCCCTACTCCCAGGTCAACACCGCTCATTCCTGTGGTGTTTGGTCAGCACTTCCCAGGTGTGTGCCAGGTACCAGCGAGGAGCTGGGAAAGACAGATGGGGCGGGGATGAGACGAGGCCAAGAGCGCAGAGGGGCAGGGAAGGGAGGCACGTGCGCTCTGAGTGTGCGGCAGAAGCGGACCTTGTCGGGACGGTCAGCAGAGGGCTCCCCAACCAAGTGACCAGTGAGCTGAGAGCGAATGCACAGGAGGGACAGGAGGCGAGCAGGGGGGAGGAGAAGGCAGAGGGGGCCGCTGGTACAAGCACTGCGTACGAGCCCGGGAGCCCTCGTGCGAGCTGCCGGTCTCCACCACACTCACAGGAAAGCCAGCTTACCTCCCAGGGTTCACTGCCGGCCAGTGTTTCAGCACCTGGGCCAAGGCTGCTTAACAGGACTGCACGCTCCCTTAGGGCAGCGATGACCATGTGGGCTTTGCCTGCAGGCACCCCGGGGTATAGCATGACCCAGAGCTGGGCACACGGCAGGCCCTGGAGGGAGACCACACACCGGCAAAAGCTCCCCTCTGAGCACTGGCCAAGGCGCGGGGGCCTGGCAGACCCTCCAGTCCTGCGGGCCGACGCCTCGCAGCAGACGCGGGGCGGCGACCACTCACGCACCTTCTGCGTCCACGGTCTCCTTCATGATGATCTCCACCCGCTCCACGTGGTGCCGGTTCCAGAGGCCGTCCAGGGCCTTGCGGTTCTGGTCTCGGAAAGGCAGGATCTGGGCCACCACCTGCCAGGGAAGGAGACTGTGGTGCTGTGGCTCCTCTCAGGACGAAGAGGGAATCCTGACCCAAGGAAGGGCCCCCAGCCTCTCTGCCCCCTGCTCAGAAGAGACGCTCTCGGGAGCAGCGGTCCCTGGACGCCAGGGCTTCACAGCCCAGTAAGGACTCCAGAAGCCTCTCCGTCACTATACAGGGTTACCAGCTTTTTAGTTTGCAAAGAAAGAAAATATTTAAGGATTCTCTATCTTCTATTATCATCAATTTTTAATAAAAGAGATATTTTAACACTAAAAATGGAGCAAGAAAAGCTTCAAATTGAATACCATCCAGTTTTTGGTTTTGTTTTTCTAATTTTTCCCATAAACAAGTGAAAAAACCTACCAGGATGGGCAAGTGGCCTGAGGACCTGTCTTTGGAATACTGCAACTCCAAATAGGGCTGGACGGAGGCGATGCCTCTGCCCCAGATGACTACGTGATGCACGCCCCCCCCCCCCCGCCCCCGTGGCCCTGGGCCCACGTCCTGGTCGGCACCAGAGAACACAGGTGCTCGTGTATTCTCTGCTGCGGCTTCCGGGAAGAGGCGTCCCGAAGGGGCCCTGAAGGTATGTTCAGAGAGAACTGGCCAGCTGACTAGCATCACCCAGGAGGCCAGCCCCTCGCTCCACCACAGGCCCTGGATGAGAAGCATGGACTTAGGGTCCCTATTACATTTTAAGATCTCATTACCAGCCTTCTGGTTCAAAACAGAACTCAGGAAGAAAAAGGTACTGAGAAAGAGCCAATGGGTGTGGAGTAAGGTGGTTACTTCTAATTCCCGCAGCACGCCCAGCTGGAAGCCAGGTCCACACCCCAGAGTCTCAGGGCCCCCTCTGCAGAGAACGCAGGGCAACGCGGAGACGTCAGAGCCCGAACCCTGGCTGGGAAACAAAGAGGACAGGATACACTAAAGAACAGGTGGCTGGACAAGTGGACATGGGCCAAGCAGTCCTGCCCTTGCCACTCACCGCCTTTCCTCCGGCCTCTTACCTCCTGCCCACAGACAAGATGACCATGGGAGCCCAGATTTCACGACGCCTTCAGGACCAATTCCGCCATCGGTGTGGCCCTGTGGACAGGGTGTACCTGCACCAGCTCCCTCCACCCCAGCAGGCTCCTAGCTGCAGGCTCACCTGCTTGCCCAGGTAATGGTCCACCCGGTACATCTCCTCCTCTTGGAAAAAGCTCCCAAGTTCTGCGGCCAGCTGCTGGGCTGAGCGGTGGTCATGGCCGAAGGGTTTCTCAAGGACAACACGCAGCCAGGCACCTGGGCCTGGGCGGCAGCTGCTGCTGATGCTGCGGGCAATCTCTGCATAGGCGAAGGGGGGCACCGAGAAGTAGAAAATCCTGCCGACCTCCTGGAGGCCTTCGTGCTGGACCCGGGCCTCAATGTCCTTGCTCAGGGCCAGATAGTCCTCAGGTGTCTTCAGGCGGCGGTACTCGCTCAGCTGCTGGAACTGAGCCTTGAGTTCAGCACAGCGACCGGGAGCTGTGTCCCTGGGGCAGGAGAGGGACTCCAGGACCTTGGCTATGACCTCCTGGCCCTGCTTGGTGCTCGTCAGAGCAGTCCCGTGGAAGCGAAAACTGTGGCCCTTCCCCGCCTCCTCCAGGTACAGCTGGAACAGCCCCTGCCATAGGTATTTTCTGGCCAGGTCCCCGGTGGCTCCCAGCAGGATTACGGAGACGTGTCCCTGGAGCTCCTGGGCCTGCAGGCAGCCCAGCAGGGCCATGCACACAGCCGCCGTGAGCATATTCCAAGCGCCTGCGTGCCTGGGGCACATGGGGAAGACAGACAAGGAACAAGGAAGGATCAGACACGGCTCAGGCGGCTGCGATGCAGGAGGGAAACACACTTCTAGGTTATCAAACGCTTCCTGCCTGGCAAGAAACAGCCACCTTGTTCTCAGGAAAATGTTACAGTCCCGCAGCTTCCCTCTCCCTCCTGAGCAGCTTGGCTTTTCTGCCTCAGTGGGTCAGGAGCCTGCCCCGTACGCAAGGACGACGCCACTTGCTAGAGGTGGGCCATTCTGCTGCAGGAGCAGGGCAAGGTGGCACCAGCCTCCAGGGAGGTCCCAGTGCAGCCGTGCGCTTGGAGCTGCCCACTCCATGACCGAGGCCAGTCTCGTCCGCAAAGCACGGGTGGCCGGGACCGTCGGAGCAGCAGGCCTTGGTCTTGCATGATGGCTGGAACTTTGGAAGGAGACATCACTGCCCCCTCACTTCTTCCTCTGCTCTTCCCTTGTCAACTGGGCTCCAAGCACAAAATGATCACTAATCACTGCTACAGCACAGTGATCAAAAACACAGACTCTGGAACCAACTGGCTGAGTTTGAATCCCAGCTCAACCCTTACTCTGAACAATGATTTAACCTCTCTGGGACTTCCCTGGAGGTCCAGTGGGTAAGACTCCATGCTCCCAATGCAGGGGGCCTGGGTTTGATCCCCAGGGAACTAGATCAGGGAACTAGATGCCGCAGGCATGCCACAACTAAAAGATCCCGTGTGCCGCAACTAAAACCCAGTGCAGCCAAAATAAAATAAATAAACAAACATTTTCAAAAAAAATTATTTAACCTCTCTGTACCTCAGTTTCCTCATCGGAAATGGGGGTATTAGTGGTACCTACATCATAGGGCTGTTAAAAGGATAAAATGAGTTAACATTGAAAACATGTTTAGGAAAATGCCTATCTCCTATAATGCACTACATAAGTGCAGCTATCATTATGGAATATTGCTAATGGCAGCAAACGCTGAATGCTAGCAGGTGCCCAGCACGGAGCTAAGCGCTTCTGTGCATTGGCTCTCACTGAATCCGGACAAGAGCCCTGAAAAGAACCAGTGGAGGGGGTACTATCATAGCACCCCCCCTCATTTTGCAGATAGACAAGCTGAGGCTCAGGAAGGTGAAGGTCCCGTGGTGGGAAAGCGGGGAGCCGGGCAGGCACCAGGCTCCCTGGCTCCAGGGCTGACGGGTAGCAATTACACACCGCAGCCTCGCCAAGGTTAGCCTAACTTCTTGGCTAGGTTTCAGCCTCAAATTTGAAGCAGCTGACATGCAGGAAAGGCGAGAGGCCTTGGACCTGTCACAAATGCACCAGAGGGTTTAATTTCTCTGGCCTTCTGCTCTGACCAAGGCTGTAGGGCTTGATACGCTCGACTCCTACTCCATGGCTCTCCCATTCTCCAGTTTCCTGCCAAGGCCAATGCTTTGAAGGAAAGGCAGAGGAAGCGGGAGGAAAGCAACACGGGTTCTCAGACATAGGTGGGGGGACCGGGGCCCAGTCTGGGGTGTGGGAAGACTGACGAAGGAACAGTAATAATTATTATACGGCACTTATTATATAGCAAGTATTCTACCGATAAAGGATTAACAAAATCCTCAACAATGAGGCTACAGTCTAGTTATACAGATAGGGACACTGAGGTTTAAAGAAACAGGAGGGCTTCTGCAAAGGCCCTGCAGACCTTCCCACATCCCTTTACCATCCCCTATATCAAGGGGCCAGACCTGCCCCTGACTCTGACATCGACCCCCTCCTCTCACTTTGCCCTTTGCCCCTTCCCCATCTCTCTTGAGATCCATCTCCAAGATGGCCCTGGTTAGTGGCCAAACCAAGATGAGGTTCCAGCAACAGTGTCTGCACCAGTTCTATAGGACACCAGACATTCCCATCATTGGAACTTTAACTGAAGGACCAAGGGACCACATGAGCAGCCCTCAGCTTCCTCTTCCGCTGTCCCTTTATGTGCGCTCACGCCCAAATCCACAGACGGCCCGGAGAACCATTCCGCTTTCTCCTCCTGCTGTCCTGTCCTTGGCCTTGCAAGCATTTCTTTCTCACCTGGCAGCCGCCCCTGTCTGGAGGGAAGGGAAAGCTGCAAGGTCAGTGCAGGAAAGAGGCAGCGAGAAATCTGAAGCCCAGAGAACAGCCTGGAGAAGGAGGAGCGGCCAGCTGGCAGCCGCGTCTCAGAGCTCCTGCCCGGATACTGGTAGCCAGAGGTCTGGATGCGCCTGGATGGGCAGGCGAGGGAGCCCCGAGGGCCAGCACGTCTACCCCAGCCCAGAAAACTGCAGAAAGCCGTGACGCTTGGCCACTCGGCCTGAGCCGACCCCCGGGCCTCTATTTAACCCTGTTCTGACTCTGAAGTCGGCTGCAGTCTTCCCTGCCCAGCCCTGTCCCGGCTCCCAGTTCCCAGGTTAGCCGCCCTTATCTCCTGCTTACGTCCCCCTGGCCTCCTTTAAACAAACACAGATCAGAAATATCAGTTACTGCAACATGGTTGCTTACTCTGTGGTTGCTAAACAACAACCAGGGAACCACCCTTTCCTAAACAAGTCAGGGGGTGTGGCTCTGTGTGTTTGGTTTTCTTATCACCATGTTTTTTAACCTTAACAGTGTTTCTCAAACTTCTATGTGCTTATGAATCTCTTGCGGAGCTTTTTAAAATGCAGATTCTGATGCAAAGGATCCGGGGATGGGGCCCAAGGTGCTGAAAGCTGGTCCACAGAGCCCACTGCGAGGAGAAGGACTCTGGGACACTGAGCGGTGAAGCCCAGAGCCAGGGCTGTTGTCAGCGGAGCATCAGACGACCTGGAAGGTTTTCAACCTGCCTCCTACTCCCTTCACCAAGGCAATGAACCTCTGATCCAGCAGGCCCAGGGCAGGTGCAAGCACGGGTATTTCAAAGCAGCCTCCAACGGCTGAGACTTGCCCATCCCCCTGCAAAACCTGGTTGCTAACGACCTCGAGCCTAACACCTGACATTTACCGAGCAGTCAGCGTGTGCCAGACGACGTAAATGCACTATCTCAACCTTCCCTCAAAACACTGTTGGGGGGCTTCCCTGGTGGCGCAGTGGTTGAGAGTCCGCCTGCCGATGCAGGGGACACGGGTTCGTGCCCCCGGTCCCGGAAGAGCCCACATGCCGCAGAGCAGCTGGGCCCGTGAGCCATGGCCGCCGAGCCTGCACGTCCGGAGCCTGTGCTCCGCAACGGGAGAGGCCACAGCAGTGAGAGGCCCGCGTACCGCAAAAAAAAATAATAAAAAAATAAAAAAAACACTGTTGGGAAGGAGTTCTGCAAGGATGCCCATTTTACGGATGAGGAAACAGTAGGTGAAGTCAGCTGTTGAGTCCCAGAGCCTGAGGCCCCAGTCACTATGTTAAACAGCTCCCTTAGTCGAGTGGAGGAAGGGGGCCTTTGGGTAAGAGGATGGGCTCAAGGCCACCTCTGAGCTGTGTAACCCAATTAAGTCACCCAGGCAGTCCTCACCTGACAAGTGGGCTAACACCCCCAAACCAATGGAGGCTTGCACAGACGAGCTGAGACGGTGAAAGCCTTGCCACTTCCTCCTCTCAGGGTCTACAGAGCCCCGCCCTGCAGGCAGCACAGGACACACCCCAGCATCTGCTGGTCCTTACACCCGGAGAGGAGGAAGACGGGTGCGCAGGTGTCCTCCCTGCTGCCCCGACACAGAATACACAGGCTCAGAGAAGCCCAATTACGTCAAAGTCGAGGTCAGGGTCCCCACTCTGGAGCAGAGGGGAGGTAACAGGGAACCAGACGGCTCTACACCCACCTGTGGCCTAAACTGCTCTTGGGCTGCAAGGCTCTGCTTTTGCAGGATTTTCTGAAGCACTTCCTCCTGCCTCCTTGCCTGCTCTGAGAGGAACGGGCTGTGAAATACAACCCCTACTAAGATTACATACGTGAACTTAGAAAAGACACGGAAGCGGCATTCCAACGGCTGATCCTGCTATGCATCGCTTCTATTTTTAATTAATAAATAAGAAAACTATTAGTGCAGAGTTTGAGCCGCTCCAGGACAGGAGGACAGTGTATTAGACTGTGGATTGGAACACATGATGATCCTTCCCCAGAAGAATCTAAACACCACGTAACCTTGAACATGCATGTACCCTGGTGGGCCTCAGTTTCCCCATCTGTGAAGAGATGGAGCTAAAGGACCTCTACAGCACTTTCCTGCTCCTAAACTCTGTTTTCCAAGGAAAGGAGATAACATCTCTATTATCAGGGAGACGGCCACAGCCTTTCTGTAAGGGCACTTTAGCGCCTACAGCCTTAGGCCGGGAAATAAAGGACTGAAATAGGAGGTATGGAGCTGATAACTGAGTGTCACCCAGAAGTTAAGGCCAAACTCTTCGAAGCTATAACTTCAGTGTGTGGAGGATGCGATTTCATTTACAACAATTATTATTCAAGATACTTGCCAGAAACACACTACGCTACCAAGTGCGGTGCCGCGGAGGCATCCTCTGGGGGTGACAAAGCTCATCCCAGAGTCGGGACTGACCGGGCCCACGTCCAGAGTCCAGGGCACCTCTCGCTGCCCCCAGCTCCAGGGTGAGGGGTTCCTACCGGGCAACCTGGGAGACTCACCTTGTAAAGTGCGGCTCTGCTAACATCCCCAAAGCTGTGAGCACTGACGTGGCCAGCCCGAGGGTATGGACCAGAAGCGGGGTTCCCGTCTGTTCTGCCCAAAGTGAAAGAGGCAGATGTGGGGTGCACCCAGGACCAGTCCCGGCACAGCCCCGGCCTGAGCGGGTGCTCCAGCGGCAGAGCCGTTTCTGGGAAGCCACAGGACGAAGCACCTCTGATCCTCTGGTCCCAGCAGACAAGCGGCAGGAGAAAGGAGCTGGGAGGTGAACGCCAGTGTCTGCTGCCGCTTTGATCCCTTTCCCAATGCCACGTGGACACCTTTGACCTCTACCTTCTGTTTGCCCAGCAGGAGGAAGGGGGATTTCCTTCAAATCACAGCTCAGGAGCTCGGAATGTTTAGAAGAATGCATGGGAGTAAAACAAGAGTTCAAAGTGAAGGTGACTTTTAGCTAAAGTACAAGGGGAAGTGCCCCGTCCCTTCTACACTCGCCAACTCCAATGTGTTTCCTGCACTCTCTCCTTTGCGTTCTGGGTCCTCCGTACATCCCCAAGCAGATGCCAGCCGGACCCTTCACGATGAACTGTGACCTGCATGCGTCCCCCTCGAGGCTGGACAGGGGACAGAATCCATAAGATCAGCTCTGAGGCTTTTTCCTCCCTAATCTCAGAGAATCCTTATTCCCATCACCTCGTTAGGTATCAATCCTGGGTCCCTGTGGCCCAAATGGCGTGCTGGAGCCACTGCATACCTGCACACAAGATGCCACGGCTAAATCTTCAGGCATTTGTCAAGTCAGTTGTTAAACACAGCCATTATTGAAAACCGAATTACACAAATTTATAACCAAAGAAGTTATACTAAAAACAAAGGGATTAGGGGAATTCTCTGGTGGTCCAGTGGTTAGGACTCCAAGCTTTCACTGCCAAGGGCCCGGGTTCAATCCCTGGTCAGGGAACTAAGATCCCACAAGCCAGTGTGGCACAGCCAAAGAAAAAAATAAATAAATAAAACTCTTAAAACAAAACAAACAAAGGTATTAAATACTCAAAACTCAACACTCCCTAATTGATTTACTTCATTTTACTATTATCTATGCTCTTGACATTATTTAACCTATTGTGTCCGTAAGGTGAAGACAGATACTCTGTAACGTGTGCTGGAGGCTGGCCAGCGTGGGAACATTTACACAGCAGGTGTCTGTCGGCAAATGCCATCAACCTGCCTCCCCACCACCAACCGCCACCCTTTCAGAGGTTGTTAAACATTCACCAGCACACAAATGCCCATACACCAAGTGGTTATTTCCAGTCTGGACTTTCTCCCCCTAAACTCCCTTTTCGTACAATCAACTACTACTCTGACACCAACAGCTGGGTGCCCGCAAGACTTAACCACGTTCAAAGCTGAACTGCCTTATCCCCCAAATGCTCCAAATGCAGATCTTCCCCATCCCTGGCAAATGGCACCTCAAACCTTCCAGGTGTCAGGCCAGAAACCTTGGGGTCATCCGATCTGTCAGCAAGTCCTATAGTTTCTGCGACCAACACTTATCTAGCATACAACTACTTCCCACCATTCTCACCTGCTTCCACCTCTGCACTCTGGTCCCAGCCTCCATCACCTCTGTCTGGACCACTGTAGGAACCAGCTCACTGGCCTCCCGTTTCTATCTTCGCCCGAACCCAGCAGAGTGATCTGTTTATAGCATCAGTCAGATCGTGTCATTCTTCTGTTCGGTGGCCTGCGGGGTCTACACATTCTGGCCCCCCATCTATTACCTCTTTGATCTGCCCCTCTCTGGGCTCCAGCCACCCATCCTCCTGCCTCAGGGCCTTTGTACTTGCTGTTCCCGCTGCCTGACCTACTTTTCCCTGCAGGTGTCCACGTGGCCCACGCCCTCACTAACTGCAATTCTTTGCTGAAATGTCACCTTCTCAGGGAGGCTTTCTCAGCCGACTCTGAGTAAAATCGTAAACCTCCAACCCTCATCTCATCCCCTGCTTTATTTCTCCCCGCAGTACATATCTGTATGTGATAAGTATATTTATTTTGTTTATTGTCTGTCACCCCCCCCCCCACTCAAAAACGTAAGTGCCAATGAGGACAAGGGTTTTTGTGTTTTGTTCACTGCCCACCTCCAGGGCCTGGCAAAACAGGGCCTGGCACACAGAAGGTACACTGTAAATATGTGCTGAATGAACAAAAGAATTCCCATTGCCCAAGACCACCATCACCTGTGTATGAGCACCTGCGTGTGAATGATGGCATGAAGGAATAAATCTCTAATGGTGACTTCACGCACTGTGACACAGCACACAATGGCAGCAGCTCACTACCTGAAATGATACTATGAACAATAAAAGAGAATATAGAGCATTTAACTAAATGCCAAATACTGGGCTAAGAGCTTCACAGGCACCATGCCATTTAATTCTTGCCACAGCTTATGAGACAGGTACTATTATTGTCCCCATTTTTAGAATGAGTAGAGAGAAAACTAAGGTGCAGAAAGATAAAATAACTTACTGAAGGTCAGGCAGCTCAGAGGTGAGAGGATTTGAATACAGGCAGCCTGGTTCCAGCACTTACTTCCCACCTACCTGTAAAACGTGTGACTACAACCCCAAATAGCAAATTTAAAACACTGTTTTAGGGGCGTTCCTGGTGGGGCAGTGGTTGAAAATCCGCCTGCCAATGCAGGGGACACGGGTTCGAGCCCTGCATGCTCCGGGAAGAGCCCACATGCCACGGAGCAACTAGGCCCGTGCGCCACAACTACAGAGCCTGCACTCTAGAGCCCTTGAGCCACAACTACTGAATCCCACACGCCACAACTACTGAAGCCCGTGCGCCTAGAGCCCATGCTCTGCAACAACAGAAGCCACCGCAGTGAGAAGCCTGCGCACCGCAATGAAGAGCAGCCCCCGCTCGCCGCAACTAGAGAAAGCCCGCGCACAGCAGTGAAGACCCAATGCAGCCAAAAATAAGTACGTAAATCACAAAAAAAAAACCCACTGTTTTAGTATGGACACTGATTCTGCTCCCCTCCAAGACTGGAATGACAGTGGTCTAAACACTCACATAAGCGACCCAAGCTGGTCGGCAGCTCTGCTTCCCTGCTGTGAATGGCCGTGGCCTCCCATGTCCACTCCAACAGTGATTCGCTCACCTTCGTTCTAACGTCACGAAAACAGTGTATTTAAGCCTGAGCTGCTTTCTTTAAACCTGGAAGGCCCTTTGTCAGGGAAGGGCTCGTTTCTGCACTCCTTAGCTACTTAGTAGCTGTGTGAGCTTACACAAGTTATTAAACCTCTCCCAACCTTGACCACAGAGTGGGAAAACAAGTCGATGAGAAGCACGAAAGGAGACGGTCCATATAAAGCACTTGGCACGGTGCTCGGCACGCCGTAAGCACCCGAGAAATGTTAGCCTCTGTCACTATTAAACCAAGAACATCATGAGTAAGGCGACTTCTCCCGCTCGTCTCCTGGAACTGCTGCAGAACCAGTTAACTTCCCACAACAGAAAAAAGTGCCAAGGAACAGCACATCGACAACTTTGTGCCCTTCCAGTCATACCGATGAAAAATCAAAGGGATATAATGCTGAGATGGTTAAAAAAAAGTCCCCACCCCAGCCCATGAGGGGTTTATAATCTGGCCCAAAGAATACAGGAGTAGAGTAAACCTCTAACTCTGCAGCCCTGGGCCTTTCACTTAACTACTCAGGGCCTTTTCTCCAGGTGGAAAATGGGGATCGTCCACCTCATTTTAATGTCTGGGGGAAAACCCCCCATATCATGACGGTGAAAATACTTTGAAAGGTAATGGTGGTAAGAGGTCTCCTAGACAGAGGGCCACCCAGCTCCCAGCTCAGGGCAACAAAAAGCAAAACCAGACATCCTGCTCTGTCCGGGGGTTAGGGCCTGGCAGAGTCCATGGTGGAATCTGGCAAGAAGCAGTGACATTCTGCCTCGTTCCATCAATAAAGTGAGAAGTGGGTGGGCCACAGATGACCAAAGGTGCCTCCTGGTTTCCCTGTGCCCACAGATTTGACTGTTTCCCTTTTAAACAGCCTAAAACCATCTGACAATAAGAGTCACTTAGTAAATTCTAGTCTTTGGATAAAAATAACTTTGAATGTTTGCCTGCAGTGGTTATTTGCTGAGCAGTTATGTACCTCAAAGAAACATGTACACGAAATACTAAAAATGAGCTCTGTGCGTGCCAAGCACTGAGCCTTTTTATCTCAGGGGCCCCTAAAACTCGCCAGAAGATTAGCCTCATAAGCTGATCACTGTAGAAAATGCACAACATAACTTAAAATACACCCAGCCTGCTGGATGCTGGTGGGGGACCTCGACGCCCAAGGAGACAGGAGGAACCCCCAAACGAACCGGTAGGACGTGGGGGGACTGAGCGGGGAGGAGAATTGGAGGCTGGAGGGCACCCCTGGGGGGGGTGGCTGAGAGGGGGGAGGGGTCCCCACGCCTGGAGGGACCCTTGGGGGCTCGGATCGGGGGGGGGGGGGAGTACGCCCAGCATTTCCTCTGCCCAGTCGGCTAGGGAAGCCCGCCCAGTTATTGGGCTGGGTCCTACGCCCGCCCTCAGAGGCCCCCTCAGGGCCCCGTTTGTCCTGGGGGCGTAGGAGGGAGGCCGGGGCGGGGGTGGGGGTGGGGGAGAACAGGAAAGGCAGGCGGAAGGGGCCCTCCATGACCAGAGGAGCGGGAGAGGGAGAGGAGCAGAGGGTGTTGGCTCCACCCACTCGACCCTGGGAAGCATTCTGGGCTCCCAGGTGGGGTTCCCCCGCCCCCTGAGACTAGAGGCGGGAGGCACGCCTGGGTCCCTTCTGTTCCACTGAGCCTAAGCCCCACCCCCCACACCTCCCGGGGCCTTTTCCAGCCTTGTGGGCCTAAGCATAGGCCCCGCCCACCACCCAAACCCCGCCCCTGCTTAGGCCCTGCCCTCCACAGCCAAGGTCTTTTCCACCTTTTTTTTTTTTCCTCCTCTTTTTTACTACTGCGGTTCTGTTTTACCTTCCGGTTGTTGTTTCATCTATATTTTTATTTTTATATTCTTTCTAACATGTCTGTTCATTTCCTAGTCTAATTTTTTTTACTTTGTTATTGTTCTCTCTTTTTTTTTTTTTTTTGCCACCCGACACAGAGTGCCGGACCTTGGTTCACGAGCCGGGTGTTGGGCCAAAGCTCCTGAAATGGGAGCTCCAAATATGAACCACTGGACAAACAGAGAACCTCAGACCCCAGGGAATATTCATCAGAGTGAGGTCTCCCGGAGGTCCTCATCTCAGCACAAAGACCAGCTCTACACAACAGCCTACAGGCTCCAGTGTTGGAAGCCTCAGGCCAAACAACCAGTACGACAGGAACACAACACAATCCAACTCATAAAAAAAAAGAAATGAGATGGCAAAAAAATATGTCCCAGATGAAGGAGCAAGGTAAAATCCTACAAGATCAAATAAATGAAAAGGAAATAGGCAATCTACCTGAAAAAGAATTCAGAGTAATGATAGTAAAGATGATCCAGAATCTCAGAAACAGAATGGAGGCACAGATTGAGAAAATACAAGAAATGTTTAACAAAGACCTAGAAGAACTAAAGAACAAACAAACAGAGATGAACAACACAATAACTGAAATGAAAAATACCCTAGAAGGAATCCATAACAGAATAACAGCGGGAGAAGAACGAACAAGTGAGCTGGAAGACAAAATGGCAGAAATAACTGCTGAGGAGCAGAATAAAGAAAAAAGAATGAAAAGAATTGAAGACAATCTCAGAGACCTCTGGGACAACACTAAACACACCAACATTCGAATTACAGGGGTCCCAGAAGAAGAAGAGAAAAAGAAAGGGTCTGAGAAAATATTTGAAGAGATTATAATGGAAAAGTTCCCTAACATGGGAAAGGAAATAGTCACCCAAGTCCAGGAAGCACAGAGAGTCCCATACAGGATAATCCCTAGGAGAAACACACCAAGACACATTAATCAAACTAACGAAAATTAACGTCAAAGAAAAAATATTAAAAGCAGCAAGGGAAAAACACAAAATAACATACAAAGGAATCCCATAAGGTTATCGGCTGATTTTTCAGTGGAAACTCTGCAGGCCAGAAGGGAGTGGCAGGATATACTTAAAGTGATGAAAGAGAAAAACCTAAAACCAAGATTACTCTACCCAGCAAGGATCTCATTCAGATTCAACGGAGGAATCAAAAGCTTTTCAGACAAGCAAAAGCTAAGAGACTTCAGCACCACCAAACCAGCTTTGCAACAAATGCTAAAGGAACTTCTCTAGGCGGGAAGCACAAGAGAAGAAAAAGACCCACAAAAACAATCCAAAAACAATTAAGAAAATGGTAATAGGAACATACATATCAATAATAACCTTGAATGTAAATGGATTAAATGCCCCAACCAAAAGATACAGACTGGCTGAATAGATACAAAAACAATACCCATATATATGCTGTCTACAAGAGACCAACTTCAGACCTAGGGAAACATACAGACTGAAAGTGAAGGGGGAGGGGGGGGAGATATTCCATGCAAATGGAAATCAGAAAAAAGCTGGAGTAGCAATACTTGTATCAGATTAAATAGACTTTAAAACACTTACAATAGATAAGGAAGGACACTACATAATGATCAAGGGATCAATCCAAAAAGAAGATATTAACAATTACAAATGTTTAGGCACCCAACATAGGAGCACCTCAATACATAAGGCAAATGCTAACAACCATGAAAGGAGAAATCGACAATAACACAGTAACAGTAGGGGACTTTAACACCCCACTTACACAAATGGACAGATCATCCAAACAAAAAATAAATAAGGAAACACAAGCTTTAAATGACACAATACACCAGACAGATTTAATTGATATTTATAGAACATTCCATCCAAAAGTGGCAAAATACACTTTCTTCTCAAGTGCACATGGAACATTCTTCAGGATAGATCACATCTTAGGTCACAAATCAAGCCTCGGAAAATTTAAGAAAATTGAAATCGTATCAAGCATCTTTTTTCACCACAACGCTATGAGATTGGAAACCAATTACAGAAAAAAAAACTGAAAAAAACATAAATACATGGAGGCTAAACAGTGCACTACTAAATAACCAAGAGATCACTGAAGAAATTGAAGAAGAAATAAAAAAATACATAGAAACAAATGACAACAAAAACACGAAAACCCAAAACTTATGGGACACAGCAAAAACAATTCTAAGAGAGAAGTTTATAGCAATTCAATCTCACCTCAAGAAACAAGAAAAATCTCAAATAAACAATCCAACCCTACACCTAAAGCAACTAGAGAAAGAAGAACAAAGAAAACCCAAAGTTAGTAGAAGGAAAGAAATCATAAAGATCAGAGCAGAAACAAATGAAATAGAAACGAAGAAAACAATAGCAAAGATCATAAAACTAAAAGCTGGTTCTCTGAGAAGATAAACAAAAATTGATAAACCCTTAGCCAGCCTCATCAAGAAAAAGAGGAAGAGGACGCAAATCAATAAAATTAGAAATGAAAAAGGAGAAATCACAACTGACACTGCAGAAATACAAAGGATTATAAGGGACTACTACAAACAAGTATATGCCAATAAAATGCACAACCACGAAGAAATGGACAAATTCTTGGAAAGGGACAATTTTCCAATACTGAACCAGGAAGAATTAGAAAATATAAACAGACCTATCAGTAGTAATGAAATTGAAACTGTAACTAAAAATCTTCCAAGAAACAAAAGTCCAGGACCAGATGGCTTCACAGGCGAATTCTACCAACCATTTAGAGAAGAGCTAACACCCATCCTTCTCAAACTCTTCCAAAAAATTGCAGAGGGAGGAACACTCCCTAATTCATTCTATGAAGCCACCATCTCCCTGATACCAAAAACCAAAAGAAGATATCACAAAAAAAGAAAATTATACACCAATATTACTGATGAACATACATGTAAAAATCCTGAACAAAATACTAGCAAACAGAATCCAACAACATATTAAAAGGATCATACACCATGATCAAGTGGCATTTATCCCAGGGATGCAAGGATTCTTCAATATACACAAATCAATCAATGTGATACAGCACATTAACAAATCAATGATCATCTCAATATATGCAGAAAAAGCTTTTGGTAAAATTCAACACCCATTTATGATAAAAACTCTCCAGAAAATAGGCATAAAGGGAACCTACCTCCACACAATAAAGGCCATATATGACAAACCCACAGCAAACATCATACTCAATGGTGAAAAACTGAAAGCATTTCCACATGATCAGGAACAAGACAAGGATTTCACTCTTGCCACTCTTATTCAACATAGTTTTGGAAGTCCTAGCCATGGCAATCAGAGAAGAAAAAGAAATAAAAGGAATAGAAACTGGAAAAGAAGTAAAACTGTCACTGTTTGCAGATGACATGATACTATACATAGAAAATCCTAAAGATGCCACCAGAAAACTACTAGAACTAATCAATGAATTTGGTAAGGTTGCAGGATACAAAATTAATGCACAGAAATCTCTGACATTCCTATACACTAACAACGAAAAATCAGAAAGAGAAATTAAGGAAACAATCCCATTTGCCATCACAACAGAAAGAATAAAATACCTAGGAATAAACCTATCTAAGAAGGCGAAAGATGTGCACTTAGAAAACTATAAAACACTGATGAAAGAAATCAAAGATGACATAAACAGATGGAGAAATATACCATATTCTTGGATTGGAAGAATCAATATTGTGAAAATGACTATACTACCCAAGCAATCTACAGATTCAATGCAATCCCTATCAAACTACCAATGGCATTCTTCACAGAATTAGAACAAAAAAGTTTACAATTCATATGGAAACACAAAAGTCCGCAAATAGCCAAAGCAATCTTGAGGAAGAAAAACAGAGAGGGAGGAATCAGGTGCCCCGACTTCAAACTATACTACAAAGCTACAGTAATCAAGACAGTATGGTACTGGCACGAAAACAGAAATATAGATCAATGGTACAAGATAGAAAGCCCAGAGATAGACCCACGCACATATGGTCACCTAATTTACAACAAAAGAGGCAAGAACATACAACGGAGAAAAGACAGCCTCTTCAATAAGTGGTGCTGGGAAAACTGGACAGCTACATGTAAAAGAATGAAATTAGAACACTACCTAACACCATACACAAAAATAAACTCCAAATGGATTAAAGACCTAAATGTAAGACCAGACACTACAAAACTCTTAGAAGACGACTTCCCTGGTGGCACAGTGGTTAAGAACCTGCCTGCCAATGCAGGAGACACAGTTCGAGCCCTGGTCCGGGAAGATCCCACATGCTGAGGAGCAACTAAGCCCTTGTGCCACAACTACTGAGCCTGCATGCTAGAGCCCATGAGCCACAACTACTGAGCCCGCGTGCCACAACTACTGAAGACATCGCACCTAGAGCCTGTGCTCCGCAACAAGAGAAGCCATCATAATGACAAGCCCACGCACTGCAACGAATAGTAGCCCCCGCTCGCCATGACTAGAGAAAGCCCATGCACAGCAACGAAGACCCAATGCGGCCAAAAATAAATAAATAAGTAAATATACTTAAAAAAAAAACTCTTATAGGAAAACATAGGAAAAACACTCTTTGACATAAACCACAGCAAGATCTTTTTTGGCCCGCCTCCTAGAGTAATGAAAATAAAAACAAAAATAAACAAATGGGACCTAATTAAACTTAAAAGGTATTGCACAGCAAAGGAAACCATAAACAAGACGAAAAGACAACCCTCAGAATGGGAGAAAATATTTGCAAATGAAACAACGGACAAAGGATTAATCTCCAAAATAAACAAACAGCTCATGGAGCTCAATATCAAAAAAACAAACAGTCCAATTAAAAAATGTGCGGAGACCTAAATAGACACTTCACCAAAGAAGACATACAGATGGTCAAGAGGCACATGAAAAGATGCTCAACGTCACTAATTATTAGAGAAATGCAAATCAAAACCACAATGAGGTATCACCTCAAAACGGTCAGAATGGCCATTATCAAAAAATCTAGAAACAATAAATGCTGGAAAGGGTGTGGAGAAAAGGGAACCCTCTTGTACTGTTGGTGGGAATGTAAATTGATACAGCCACTATGGAGAACAGTATGGCGGTTCCTTAAAAAACTAAAAATAGAACTACCATATGACCCAGCAATCCCACTACTGGGCATATACCCTGAGAAAACCATAATTCAAAAAGACACATGCGGGCTTCCCTGGTGGCGCAGTGGTTGAGAGTCCGCCTGCCGATGCAGGGGGTGCGGGTTCGTGCCCCGGTCCGGGAGGATCCCGCGTGCCGCGGAGCGGCTGGGCCCGTGAGCCGTGGCCACTGGGCCTGCGCGTCCGCAGCCTGTGCTCCGCAGCGGGAGGGGCCGCAGCGGTGAGAGGCCCGCGTACCCAAAAAAAAAAAAAAAAAAAAAAAGACACATGCACCCCAATGTTCACTGCAGCTCTATTTACAATAGCCAGGACATGGAAGCAACCTAAATGTCCATTGACAGATGAATGGATAAAGAAGATGTGGCACATATATACAATGGAATATCACCCAGCCATAAAAAGGAACGAAATTGAGTTATTTGTAGTGAGGTGGATGGACCTGGAGTCTGTCATACAGAGTGAAGTAAGTCAGAAAGGGAAAAACAAATACCGTATGTTAACGCATATATATGGAATCTAAAAAAAGAAAAAAATGGTACTGATGAACCTAGGGTAGGAATAAAGATGTAGACATAGGGAGTGGACTTGAGGACACGGGGTGGGGGGGGGGAAGCTGGGGTGAAGTGAGAGTGGCATTGACACAAATGTAAAATAGATGGCTAGTGGGAAGCAGCAGCATAGACAGGGAGATCAGCTCTGTGCTCTGCAAGGACCTAGAGGGGTGGGATAGGGAGGGTGGGAGGGAGGCTCAAGAGGGAGGGGATATGGGGATATATGTATACATATGGCTGATTCACTTTGTTGTACAGGAGAAACTGCAGAAACTAACACAGTATTGTGAAGCAATTATACTCCAATAAAGATCTATAAAAATAAAAAATATATATATGGAAAAAAAAATACACCTGGTCTACCCAGGTTTCCCTCATTGGCTACCTTCCACAAGCTACGGGCCTGGTGGGGGGAGGGGACAGAGGGTTGGGGGACAAGCAATTTCGGCTTATGATTTTTCCAGAAGTTCTCACTTCCAGCTACACATTCAAGTTTGAGTGAGCTGATTTTCAGAGACCCAGATAGGTTTACTTCTGCAAAACCATTCACTGGATGGATGTGTTTGAAACGCTGATCGAAACCTGAGCGCTAATGCCAAAGATTAAGCAGATTCCGGGGTGGGGGAGTGGGGAAGCCGCAAGTTCCTCCTCTCACTGAACTGAACTGCAGAAAGCCTAGGAAAGGGGATGCCGCCGGCCCCTCCGGACCAGCCTCGACCGCGCCTGGCTGCCTCCTGCCCACCCGCCACCAAACACAACTGCCGCGTCAGGGGATATACGGAGGCAGAAGCGAACAATAATTTATTTCGCGGAAGGAAGGCAGAGAAGGGAATGCCGGTGGGTGGTGGCTGGGGTGACTCTTCCCAATTGAACGCCCAAGGATTTCACAGCCACGAGGGGCCGGCGTCCCGGGCCTGCGGGTTCGGCTGGGCGCGAGCACGCGGTCACCCTCGGGCTGTAAATAATTCCTGCGGCCAAAGGAGCCGGAGAGAAAGCGGGGGATGCAGCTTACTTCATCTCGCCCGTCAGAGCCGGCCGCTTCTCCGGGAAACGTCGGGGGCTGCGCAGGGCGCCCGGTGCTGCGGGCCGAGCTCAGGCCAAGCGGGGGCCCCACGCATCCTCTTCCGCCCGCCGGGCCCACCCTAACAGGGGCGCGTCACGCGGCCCCGAGCCTGACGCGCGCTCGGGTTTCGCCAGCGACGCCGGGGGCGGCGAACGGGGAGGGCGCGAGGCCAGGTCCGGCCCGACCGACCCTTCCCGGCCCAACCCGAGACTCGTCACTGTCCGCGAGGGCGCTGCAGCCGCGGGACCTCGGCCTTAGACCCCTGCGGCCTCAGACCCCTGCGGCCTCGGCGCGCGCGCGCGCAGAAGGGGCCCCTCCGGGTCAGGGACGCGCACGCGCAGTGGGACCAGGCGAGGGGCGCGCGCAGTGGGGCCGAACCAGGGGCGGGCGGCAGAGGCGCAGGCGAGACCACGCCCCCTAGCTCCGGTCGCCGCGGGTAGGGGTCGGGGTCTGGGCCCTCCCACATGATTCCTGGGTTCCCGTGGATGGGCTGGACTTAAGAACGAAGTGAGCGGACCCTTCTCTGTCGCCTTGGGTTCTCTTGTGCATCGTAGAGGCCGCCTTCTGGGCCACAGGAGGGCCGAGGGAAGTGGTTGTGTCGAGGAGCCGGGTTGCCCATGATCTGGCACAAGCTGTGGGACCTAGAACAGGTCACTTGACCTCGCTTTTCTCCATCTATGGAACGAGCGGCTTGGCGCATCCCATTTTTAATATCCGGAAGTAGTGGTTTACGGTTGGGAGAGCAGGCTGTGGGCCGTGTCTCCACCAGACAGCTTCAGCTCTCTGACTACACTCGTGTGACCTTGAAGACACTAACCTGTGATAAGTGCCCAGGAAGTGGTAGCTGGCACCTGTGTGGCTTTAGTAGCAAGATCGTGGATGGGCAAAAGGCCTCTGCGGGGTGATGGTGAGGTTATAAAGAGATGACAGGGTGAGCTACCTCTCTGAGCACTCAGTGGGTGGTATGCCGGTCCTCTGCCCCACCCTTAACCATTATCACACAGTACCTGACCCTCACTCTCACCTTCATGCCCACTTTCCTCCCAGCCCTACAGCGTGGTCAGTGCCCCCTGTGGGGCCGCAGCCATCAGAGAAGCTGCTGCTCCTTCCTGCTTCTTAGCAGACCCTGGGTGACCTTGAGTTAAATAAGGCAGGGCTGCAGCTACCTTGACCAGCCAGACCACCCAGGACCACCTCTTGGATGGTCTCATCCCTACTCCTGAGCATCTTAGCTCTTTCCCTTCTTCAGACCCACCTTCCTCCCATCCCAGAGACAGGAGAATGCCTGGTCACCTGTGCTGCAGAGCGCTTGACCACCCAACAGAGGGCATTCTGACCAGAGAAAGAAGACTTTTAGCAGCTTTTGATTCCATGAAGGTTCCATTAGAGGTAGGAATGTCAGGAACTAGCAGAAGGAACTTGGCAGTGGCCAGCAGACTAAGTAGGGCCAACCGGCGTGATTACCACACAGGATATTAAGCAAGAGGGTTCCAGGAAGGCTGGGGAGCCAAGGGGGGCTGGGCTCCACTGTCATCAAAGCTAGGGGCCATCTGGGGGCCTGCACGGAGCTGCTGGGCCTCAGCAAGGATTTGGCCATACTGGGTGGGACCTGAGAGGAGAGTCAAGGAGCCGGGTCCCTGCCCGGCTGCCTCCATAGCTGGAAGTGGGTGGGAGGGTCTAGGGCAGCGGCCAGCCAAACCATGCTGGACGATGCCAGGACTTGGCCAAGAGCCCTTCCCATGTTCGTAACCCTGGGTGCACTGTGCACTCGCATAGCATGTAAACTGGGGCCAAAGGAGGCACAGATGGGAGAAGGCAGTGCTCAGAGACTGATATGAGCGGTGGGGACGTTTCCCAGATCCTTGTACAGCCAACGTCCGTTACCTCGAGGGCACCTCTCAAAACATCCCAAAGCCAAGTCAGCAGTAACCAGCTTATTAAGAACATGCATGTGTCCACTTAGGTGTCAGTGGGGTGGGGACTGGGGAGTGACATGAAATGAGCCTAGGGTGTCACAGCTGTTCTCCCTGCCAGTACTTCCATGCCCACACATAGCTGAGATGTTTTCATTTCTCTACCCTCTCTCACTCTTAGTCCTTATCTCAGTCTCCTCCTGACTCTGTACCTTCTAGTCTGATCTGGACCATTACTTTGCTTTCTTTCCATCATGAAAACAATTTGGTTTCATCCAGGTGTGAGAGCGTTGCCCCCTAAAACCAAAAATCTCAAAGCTTGTCCACGGGGCTTTATGATGAGCTTTAGCACCTTTGCATACCTAAAGCTTTTCTCATTTCTTTGCTAACAGCAGCTACAAGGCCACATCACAAGATATGCCACATCACAGGTTATGCCACATCACAAGGTACTCCATATCCCATCGGACCAGGTATGCCCAAAACCCTCTGAAGGAAGCCGGAAGAAAGGAGTGATGCCCTGTGGTGGTGATGGAGGGTGTCCCGTGACCTGAACTGTGTCTGCAAGGAGCGCCCTGGAGCTCTGTTTGAAGCTGACTTTTTTTGTCTTCCTAAACTGTGGGGTAGGCAGAAGTCAGGGTTAATTGAGCCTGCTTCCCAGATGTGGAAAGTGAGACCTGGAGAGACGAATGACTCACAAGAGAGGGCAGTGGAGTTAGAAATAAAATCATGTTGCAGTTTCTATTTTGGGGAAGCAGTCACTAAGTCAGTTCTACTTCTTCACTCTGCTCTTTTACAGGGTGGGGAGGAAAGAACAGGTGTCATGGATTTTCAACCACCAGTACATCTTTTCATCCCCAGGCATGAGAAAGCCCAGCACACTCTCTCTCTCTCCCTCTCTCTCTCTCTCTCTCTCTCTCTCTCTCTTTTAAAATTAGCTTCATAAATTCTACATAAAGTAGCGACATATTGGTTTCTATGGTGGCCGTAACAGTTGACTACCATTTAGTGGCTCAAACAAAGCAAATATATTATCTTACAGCCCTTTAGGTCAGAAGTCTGATGTGGGTCTCACCGAACTAAAACCAAGGGGTGGCAGGGCTGCTGTGTTCCTCTCAAGGGGAGCCCTTTTCTTGCTCATCTGGGTGTTGGCAGAATTCAGATCCTTGTGGTTTTAGGACTGAGATCCCTGTTTCCTTGCTGGCTATCAGCTGAGGGCCATTCCCAGCTTCTAGAAGCTAGCACCTTCCCTGGCTTGTGGCCTCCTTCCTCAATCTTCATAGCCAGCAATGGCAGGTCAAGTGCTTTGTATCTCTCGTCATTATTTTTAGGTTCATCTCTCTGATGCATCTGGGAAAGGACCTCTGCTTTTAAGGACTCATGATTAGACTGGGCACACTTATGCAAACGAGGATCATCTCCCCATCTCAGACTCCATGTGTTTAATCACAGCTACAAAGTCCCTTTTGCCATATAAGGTGACATACTCACAGGTTCCAGACATTAGGGCCTGGACATCTTCAGGGAGTCATTATTCTGCCTACCACAGATTATAAATTTCCAGACTCTCAGACTCTCTTGATTGTCCAGGATCTTTATCACATGATTTTTTTGGTAATAGCTTTACTGAGATATAATTCACATAATACACAGTTCATCTATTTAAAGTGTACAATTCATTGTTTTTTAATATAGCCACAGAGTTGTGCAACCATCACCACAATCAATTAAAAACATTTTATTTGGGCTTCCCTGGTGGCGCAGTGGTTGAGAGTCCGCCTGCCGATGCAGGGGACACGGGTTCATGCCCTGGTCTGGGAAGATCCCACATACCGCGGAGCAGCTAGGCCCGTGAGCCATGACTGCTGAGCCTGCGCGTCCGGAGCCTGTGCTCCGCAACGGGAGAGGCCACAACAGTGAGAGTCCCATGTACCGCAAAAGAAAAAAACATTTTAATCACCCCAACAAGAAACCATGTACCTATTAGCACTTGTTCCCTATTTTCCCTGAGCACTTCCAGTCCTAGGGAACCACTAATCTACTTTCTGTCTCTGTGGATTTGCCTATGCTGTATGTTTCATATAAATGGAATCCTATAATATGTGGCCTTTTGTGTATATATAGTATGTTAGATAGACACATATATATAATGTGTATCTACATCATGTTTTCAAGGTTCATCCATGTTGTAGTATATATCAGTGTTTCATTCCTTTTTATTGCTAAGTAGCATTTGATTGTACAGATATACCACATTTTGTTTATCCATTCATCAGTTCATGGACATTTGGGTTATTTTCACTTTTGAGCTATGATGAATAATGCTGCTATGAACGTATACCTGTTTTTATGTGGACATAATGTTTTCGTTCTCTTGGGTATATACCTAGGAGTGGAATTGCTGGGTCATATGGTAACTCTGTGTTTAACTTTTTGAGCAACTGCCAGATTATTTTCCACAGTGGCTGCACCAGTCTGCATTCCCACCAACGATGGATGATCCTATTTCTCACATCCTCGCCAACACTTGTTATTATCTGACTTTTTGATTCTAGCCATCCTTGTGGGTGTGAAGTGGATCTGATTGTGTTTTTTTGATTTGCATTTTCCTGATGGCTCATGGCATTGAGCATCTTTTCAGGTGCTTCTTGGCTGACTGTATATCTTCTCTGGAGAAATATCTAGTCAGATGATTTGCCCATTTTTCAAGTGAGTTATCTTTTTATTATTGAGTTGTTAGAATTCTTTATATATTCTAGATACAGGCCCCTTACCAGATTTGCAAAAATTTTCTCCCATTCTGTGGGTTGTCTTTTCACTTTCTTGACGGTGTCTTTTGTAGCATAAGAATTTTTTATTCTGATGTCCAGTTTATCTATTTTTTCTTTTGTTGCTTGTGCTTTTGGAATCATATCTAAGAAGGCTTTGCCTAATCCAATATCATGAAAATTTATGCTTGCATTTTCTTCTAAGAGTTTGTTTTACCTCGTATGTTTAGGCTTTTGATTCATTTTTGGTTAATTTTTGTGTATGATGTGAGAGGTAAGAGGTCCAACTTTATTCTTTTTTAAAAAAAATTTATTTATTTATTTTTGGCTGCATTGGGTCCTCGTTGCTGCACACAGGCTTTCTCCAGTTGGGGCGAGGAGGGACTACTCTTCGTTGTGGTGCATGGGCTTCTCACTGGGGTGGCTTGTCTTTGTTGCAGAGCACGGGCTCTAGGCGCATGGGCTTCAGTAGTTGTGGCTCGCGGGCTCTAGAGCACAGGCCCAGCAGTTGTGGCGCACGGGTCTAGTTGCTCCATGGCATGTGGGATCTTCCCGGACCAGGGCTCGGACCCGTGTCCCCTGCACTGGCAGGCAAATTCCCAACCACTGTGCCACCAGGGAAGTCCCCCAACTTTATTCTTTTGCATGTGACTATCCAGTTGTCCCAGAATGCTTTGTTGAACTGTCGCATAATGTGCCCCAAACACATATGCTTGGATTTCTATGCAACACTGACATGACCAAAGTCCCTCCCTGGTGCAGTAAGACAGACCCCAGCAGACCAATGCCTGGAAAGCAGCAGATCCTCAAAAAATGTTTGTCAGATGAATGCCCCCAAGTTCAGGGGTTGGAGTCCCCTTCATTCTGTGCATGACTCTGGAAATGTTTCCTCCAAGCGGCCACTTGGCCACAGTCTAAAGAGGTGCCTTGGTACCCTTGAGTAAAGGGGCAAACTAGCAGCGCTCCTACTGCCTGAACCAGATCTCAGGAAAAGAAATCCCAAATTTTTTTTTGAGGCTGCCAGGGAACATGGTGGGTCAAGGGAAAGGAAGAGAGAAGATTGGGGAGCCGCTGGCTTGGATGTGAAACAGGACAGGGGACCTTGAGTAACAAATGAAGAAGCACCTGTACTCAAGGTCAACATTTCTTGCCTTAAGCTTCAAGAGGCAAAAGCAGGGGAAAGCTCTTGGCTGGCAGATGAAATGAAAAGATAAAAGCGCTGGCAGCCACCCCAGACATCTCTGCACCGGCAAAAGCTGCATCATATCCTTTGGGCCAAGTGGAGACGCAGCCTGGGGACAGCCAAGCTTCTGGAGCAGGGGACAGATGAACCTGGGGTCTGTGGAAGGAGAAGGCACCCTTGCAGGGAAAATGTGCTGGTCAGCAGAACCTCACGAGACAGAGGCTGGCTTCCCGTTGGCTTCTCCAGGAAGCAGGCACTGTCTGTCTCTCTCAGCCCTGACACTGCAGTAGCCTGATAAGAGGCCAGGAGCTGGGGAGCCTCTGGTGAGCCAGCAGCTTCCAAGTGGCTGCAGGGTCACAGCAGGGGACAACTCCTTACTCCTCAGCCCCTTCTACTCCCCTCTCCAGTCCTGGAAACACAGGTAAGGTACCCCTCATTCATTCATCCAGTACGACATGCCAGGCTGTCTAGGCTCAGGGAACACAGCCATGAACAAGGCTCCCGTTCTCAAGGAGCTTATGTTCTACTCCATGTCGGGGTGTGGGGTAGAGAGATGGACCATAAAGCAGCAAAAGAATAATTACAGAGTGACGAGTGTGATGAAGAAAATAAAACAGAATAATGGAACAGGGTGTCTGACTGTACAGTTAAGGAAGGCCTCTCCAGGGGTGATATTTGACTGAGACTAGAGGGAAAAGGGCCAATCACACAAAAGCTAGGGAAAGAGTGTTCCGGGCAGAGAGAACAGCACGTACAAAGGCCCCAAGGCAGGAAATAGTTTGGCATCTCTGCAGAGCTGAAAGGAGGCCAGTGTGGCTGGAGCACTGAGCAAGGGGAGACCTAAGAACAGGTTGTAGAAGCTGGGACACGTGGTGCCTTCCAGGCTACGGAAAGGAATGTGGATTTCATTCTAATTTGTAGTGGAAGCCCCTAGGGAATTTTAAAGAAGAGGACACAATCCGTTTTCATTTTGGAAAGTC
The DNA here is from genome assembly GCF_011762595.2 of Tursiops truncatus. Taxonomy (NCBI): domain Eukaryota; kingdom Metazoa; phylum Chordata; class Mammalia; order Artiodactyla; family Delphinidae; genus Tursiops; species Tursiops truncatus. Next base: position 176,887,420 of record NC_047034.1, read on the forward strand.
CCTGGGCTTCTGGGCTGCAGGCCTGGAGGAGAAGCACATTGAGTGGGTGGGGGTTATTGTAGGGTCCAGACAGGCTAGGGGCACAACTCCAGGATGTATTAAAATGTAGATGTTATTACTATTCAGGTACGGCAAGGCCAACAGATCAGGAGATGACTGCCATTGAGAAGGTAGTTTGTTCCAGTTCCCAAGAAGAGTGGGCACGCCCTGCCGCCCACGCAGGGCCACGTGGGGATGCACCAGGGTCAGCCAGGAGGCAGAGGGAGTGAGGGAAAATGTGTACAAGGGCCTTTATAGTGGTTTCCAAGGGAAGCATGGGCAAGGCAGGGTCAGCAGGCTTAGGATTGGCCAGTTTGAAGAGTTTCAGCAGGCTCCGGGGCATAGGGGCTGTCCCCTAGTTGGCTGTATCGGGTCCCGGGTGAGTAGGACAGGTAGATAGTGGCCTGAGTCTGAGAGCCTGATAAAGAAGGAGGTCGGAGCTTAGGGCTCCGGACGGGTTTGTCTGCATATGAAAGGCACTTTTTGCGCCAGAGTGAATCACAGACTATTTCTAGGAATTGGCTAGCCCTGGGAGGGGCAGTCCCTCCAGGGTCAGCAAGGCCCGGATGTCAAAGGATCAGAAACACATGGTCGACATACAAGGGACATCTGTATTCTGTGGAGAGAGGCTTCCGGAGAGGAAATTGATGGGATTTGCTGATGCGTTAGACGTGGGTGACAGGGGAGGAGGAATAATCAAGGATGCTGCTTGGCCTTTTGGCTTAAGTAATTGGTCCCCCCACTCTCAAGCAAGTCTTTTTTTTTTTTTTTTAATACTTTATTATTTATTTATTTTGGCCGCACTGCACGGCATGAGGGATCTCAGTTCCCTGACCAGGAATCGAACCCGTGCCCCCTGCAGTGGAAGTGTGGAGTCTTACTGGACCGCCAGGGAAGTCCCTCTCAAGCAAGTTTTTGAGGGTCCAGGAGACACAGCTACCCTCAAGGAGCTTAAACTCTCGTAGGGGAGCGAGGTTTCAAGTAGGGAGAGCTGGCAAGTTAGGTCAGTGCCATTAGGCTCCCTGGAATATGAGTGTACCTTGCCTTAAGCAACAAAAATGTTGCTGGAAAACAACATGTAATTCAGATGCAATATTTCCCTCATGCACTTGTATCGCCATTTCAGCAGCCATGATTTCTGATTGGCTTTCACTTGTCCAGGGCCCAGGACTCGTGATGAGGGTCTCTGCTGATATTGTCCAGAGATGTTTTTTTTAATTAATTTATTTTTAATTTTGGCGGTGTTGGGTCTTCGTTTCTGTGCGAGGGCTTTCTCTAGTTGCGCGCTCGGGGGCCACTCTTCATCGCGGTGCGCGGGCCTCTCACTATCGTGGCCTCTCTTGTTGCAGAGCACAGGCTCCAGACGCGCAGGCTCAGTAGCTGTGGCACACGGGCTTAGTTGCTCCGTGGCATGTGGGATCTTCCCAGACCGGTGCTCGAACCCGTGTCCCCTGCGTTGGCAGGCAGATTTTCAACCACTGAGCCACCAGGGGAGCCCTGTCCAGAGATTTAATGCTTCTATAAAACCATCTTATCTGTGCCAGAAAACCTCTTCATAAGAATTTAAGATGAAGGCTTTCAAAGCTACAGACTCCTTTGATTATATAAATGACTGCCTTTTAACTTTTTGGTTTTGTAAGATCTACTTCTGTTAAACTCAATGATATATAACAGTAAATAACTTTTATTATTATTATTATTTTAAGATCAAGATTAAGAAAACAGAGCACCCATGACATAAATTAGGCGCTCAATAAAAAATGTTCCTGTAATTTTTATTTATTTATTATTATTATTTTTTTTTTGCGGTACGCGGGCCTCTCACTGTTGTGGCCTCTCCCGTTGCAGAGCACAGGCTCCGGACGCGCAGGCTCAGTGGTCATGGCTCACGGGCCCAGCCGCTCCACAGCATGTGGGATCTTCCCGGACCGGGGCACGAACCCGTGTCCCCTGCAGCGGCAGGCGGACTCTCAACCACGGCGCCACCAGGGAAGCCCTGTTCCTGTAGTTTTGATGATGTAGCCTCCATGAAAGGTGGGACTGCTGATGTATTTATATGTTTCAAAGCTACAAAGGAGCTCTTTCCCCAGAAAATAATAATCTTGACCTGGTTAGGGACCAACTGAGCTGGGAATGCTGTAACACCTAAAGTTAATGTTCTCAAGTTCTTGCTAGCTTAGATGCCATACAGCGTATGGCCTACGGTCCAGATGCTATACTGTGAGGATGGCAATATTGATTGCTGGTGGTAAATGTGATCGTGCGGTTTGGGGCAGGTGATGCGGAGTTGTGTGGCTTCCCCGACCAACCTCCTTTGGTGCGGGGGCACTTCCTGTCACATCCGATTGGAATTCACACATTTGAAATGATCGCATGTCAGTTGCCAACATCAACTGTGGGTGTTTTTCAGCCTCTCTGTTTTACAGGAAGTGACTTGTTAACTAGACTATAAATGCTTCAAAGGGGAGCTGTCTAGTGGCGACTATATCTTGTGAACATAAACCCCAGAACGAGGGTCTCCTTAATACACACTTGTGGGTTAAATAGATGAATTAATTGACATGACATAGCTGTCAGCTGGCAGATCTTTGTCAAATCAACTTTTTTTTCAACGTATGCAAAAAGCCCCATTTGATTGTGCATCGAAGGACCCTAGAGAGTGAAAAGATAACCCACAAAATAGGAGAAAATATTTGTAGTGTTTAGAATATATAAAGAACCGCCACAATTCAGCAACAAACGAAACCAAACAACCCAATTCAAAAATGGGCAACGGATTTGAACAGACATTTTTCTAAAGAAGATGTGGGAATGACCAAAAAGCACATAAGAAGATGCTCAACGTCATTAGTCATTAGAGAAACGCGAGTCAAACCACGATGAGACGCCACTTCGCACCCACTAGGATGGCTGTACTTAACCAAACAGAAAAAGGGAAAATAACAAGTGTTGGGGAGGACGTGAAGAAATCGGAACGCTCATGTACTGCTTGTCGGAATGTAAAATGGTGCAGCTGCTTATAGGGAAAACAGGTTAGAGGTTCCTCAGAAAGTTAGACACAGAATCACTCTATGATCCAGCAATTCCATTCCTAGTTACATACCCAAAAGAACTGAAAGCTGGGACCCAGATACTTGTTCACCAACATTCGTAGAAGCATTATTCACAATAGTCAGAAGGTGGAAACAACCCAAGTATCAGTGAACAGATGAACAGATAAACAAAATGTGGTACGTCCACACCATGAGATATTATTCAGCCACGAAAAGGAACGAAATTCTGATACATGCTACAACATGGATGAACCTTGAAAACATTATGCTAAGTGAAAGAAGCCAGACACAAAAGGACAAACGTTGTACGGTTCCATTTATTTGTGATGCCTAAAACTGACGCATTCATAGAGACAGAAAGTAGAATGGTGGTTGCCAGGGGCTGGGGGAGGGGAGAAATGGGAGTCGGTGTTTACTGGGTACAGAGTTTCTCTTTGGGAAGATGAAAAAAGTTGTGGCAATGGATGGTGGTGATGGTTACTCGGCACTGTGAATACTTAATGCCACTGAACCGTGCACTTAAAATGATTAAAGTGGTGAACTTTATGTTGTGTGTGCTTTATCACAATAAAAGAAAATACTGAAAAGAAAAAAGAAAGTCACATTGGGGCAGCATCCCGTAGATGAGGATCTGAGAGGTGTCTGGCTTGTGCAGTATCATTTAGCCCAGGATACCCTGCCCACCTGTCTCCCCTATGCCCTGGGATTAGAACAAGTCAGTCATCCTTTGACCTTTGTATGGGGAGTGCTAGACACACAGAAGTTTATCCCCAAGACTGACACTTTTCAGACCTGGGACAGCAGCCAATGTCCACACAGCAAAAACCTCTTCAAGGGCCCAGTTCTCGCTTCTACTTCTGTATCCCTCTCAACGCCTCCTCAACTGCCCAGCTGCAATTTTATTGTAAAAGGTAATTATGTGTTAGCTAAAATCAGACACTTTGCCTTGATATCAACACCAGTCCAGTGTAGGAGAATGTTGAGTACGTGAGTCCCCACTACAAAGTAAAAGGCATATGAAACTCCAACATGTGCCAGGGTCTCTGAAATACTTCATTCTTAGAACCCATGCAATTGGGTAACAGGCTAATGACGTTCTCCTAGAATGAGTTTATCTGTATTAAGTTCCAGAAAGTTGGCTAATATTAGAGCATGGCTCCCAGGTACTTAAAGAAATCCGAATTACAAATAGAACAGGAATGAGTGCAGCCATTAGAAGAACCAGCTCCCCATAAACAGGTGCTTAGAGGTGAAGCAAGAAGTGTAAATGGAGCCCTAATTAATGCCTTATTGTGCTTTGCTGCAACTGGGAGATTAACCCTGAGATGTTTTTAAAGTTTTCACATGTAGCTGGTGCCTTGAACAAGTGGGACTCATTGGGTGCAAAAGACGAAACTTCATCTCGCCCCACTGCTGGTTCAAACCTGCTGGGACGCTTACTCCACCTCTGGATGAAATCTGAAACTGAAATCTTGGATGAGACGTGACTTTCTCAGCCTCTCTCTCCAGCCAGGATTTAAAATGTCTAGTCCCATATAATAGTCAGAACCCCAGAGTTACAGCTTTTCCCTGCCCCCAGCTCCTGGAGGGGAGGGGCTAGGGTACAGTTTTTCTACCTGGGCTGCTCTCCGGTTGCTAGCCGTGGCCTCTGCCTGCTCTCGAACTGCAGGAAGAAGACACGAGAAAGCGACAGATGAGGTTTACCTGGGCTCAGCAGATATTCAAAGCTTATCACACCAGGCACTTTGAAGGGTCTTTGGAAATTTCAATAGGGAAGAGCTGACACCTGCTGTTCTTTTGACTCCTGTGAAAATGCCTTCTCTGGCTGGCTTTTTGTTATTTGTAATTCTATCCCCAGTCCCTGGAGATCAGACCTCTTCCTCTGAGGTCTCTTTTCCCCTCCAGGCGATCTATTGGGAAGATCAAAGACTCTCCCAGGCGCACACCTGGTCCCCAGAAGCTCCCACCTTGAACCGGCTCTCAGGGAAAGAATGTCACTGCCAGGGGGTGCTTTAGCCAGGCGTCCCTTCTCCACCTTTCGATTTCTCAGGCGGGAGTTGCACGGGGCCCTGGGGCACCTGTGTTGCCCTCTTGAGCTCTTTACGTAAAGATCCCTTCAGCCCGCTGGTGGTAAGGGGAAGCAAGTCCCCGATCCTCCACGTGGGGGCGATACTCGCGGGACAATGACCCCTGAAAAGCATTCTTCCCTCGTCTCAAATGTGATGCATCTTTTTCTCTCTCAGAGTAGTCATTGAGCTGATGGATGCAAAGCAGTCACTTGACCCCTCCTTCGCATGTTTGTCCCCGTGGAGCTGGGAATGGTGGCCTCCCAAGACTGGACCCATGACTGAAACGGAGCCGGTGAGTCCCTTTAGAACATCTCATTACACACGCTTTTAATGATCCAGATTGAGGGCAAAGCAAGGATTTCTTTCTTTCTTTTTTTTTTTTCCACCTTTTAAGAGTTTTGCTTCGTACGAAATCTAAAAGGTGAAATATTCTCAGCAGAATTCAAGAGACCTATGCAAATCACTGAGTGATTTCAGGAGACGCAGAAAATTGCCCCAAAACCTGTCACTGAGAAGAGCTGCAGCTGCTAATGAAGGTCTTTACAGCCCGCGTGGAGCATCATAGGACCGGAATTCTCCTCCACTGGATGAGTTCTGTCAGGAATATGAGTGATTTCCCCACCCAATGTAACCAGTCTCTTTCCTCACCTAACCTAATCAGGAAGGAACGCAGGCACTATCTCAGGCCATTTCACACCCATGTATCACCTCCCAGAGAGCAAGCACCCCGTGGGTGGGCGCCACGCAGCCCTCCTTTTATCCCCTGCTTCTACACCATGTCGGGCACATAGCAGGATCTGGGCAAAGCCTGAATTGAATTACGATCTAAGGGGAGAGCCACAGAGACCTGAAATTTATTCTTCAAGGAGTTTACTCTTCTTAAAAAATTCTTTTAAATTAGATTTTAGATATAAAAAGATCAATCTGCTGCTTTATTTTATTACTCTTCTGTCATATTAAACTGTAACCCTTGGTGACTTAGGGTCGTAACAAGTGAAGTCTATAAAACAAAACAGCAGGTGTGTTAAAATTGCCTATATTTTTCAAAAGTGGGCCCTTAAAGTCGTCCTGCGGAAAGGCCAGGTGTTCTAATATGCAAGGAAAGAAGACATAGTGATTTATTGTCTACTTGCCTACCTAATATCCATTCTCCCCTTCTTCTACTAACAAATCCTTGATTTTTTACAGTGTGGCAATGTACACAGTTATAACACTACATTTCCAAGCTTCTCTTGCCGCTAAATAGGGCCACGTGATAAAGTTCTGGCCAGCGAGTTGTAAGCAGAAGTTATCAAGTATTACAGAATTTATGAAAAGGGGGATAGACAGCTGGCATGTGCTTTTTTCATATTCTTCCTCCACCTGCTCCTTGCTTCTTGCCTGGAATGCTGATGTGATTGCTGGGGCTCCAGCAACTCTCTTGGCTCATGAGGTGACAGTGAGTCTGGAAGTCACAGGCTAAGAATGAGAGAAGAAAAAGGTAGGAGGAGCCCAGGTCCCTGATGACACTGTGGACTTTTGACCTCTGGAATTTTTTTATATGAAAGAGAAATAAACCTCTATTTTGTTTAAGTCTCTACTTATGGCTTCTGTCATTTACACAGTTCTTCACTTTTTTTGGCCGTGCTGGATCTTTGTAGCTGCATGCGGGCTTTCTCTAGTTGCAGCAGGGGCTACTCTTCGTTGCGGGGCGTGGGCTTCTCGTTGAAGAGAAGAGTAGCAGGGGCTACTCTTCGTTGCGGGGCGTGGGCTTCTCATTGAGGTGGCTTCTCTTGTTGCGGGGCACAGGCTCTAGGTGCATGGGCTTCAGTAGTTGCAGCACACGGGCTTTAGTAGTTGCAGTGCATGGGCTCAGTAGTTGAGACTCGTGGGCTCTAGAGCGCAGGCTCAACAGTTGTGGCGCACAGACTTACTTGCTCCGTAAGGCATGTAGGATCTTCCCAGACCAGGGATTGAACCTGTGTCCCCTGCATTGGCAGGGAGATTCTTAACCACTGGACTACCAGGGAAGCCCCCATTTACACAGTTCTTATCTGTTACATCTGTTACAAAGGATCACTTAAGCACTCATCATTTTATTTTACCCATTTTGGAAGGAACTCTCTCTAGAATACATTGCACATTCTCTTCCTTTTTAAAATCAAACATGTAGTGAACCTAGGGTTGCTAGATAAAATACAGGATGTCCAGTCAACTTGAATTTCAGATAAGCAACAAATAGTTTTGGAGTAAAAGCATGTCCCAAATAATATATGGGCCATACTTAGACTAAAAAATAATTTGTTGTTCATCTGAAATTCAAATTTAACTGAGAGTCCTGTATTTGTCTTTGCTGACTCTGCCAGTCCTCACGGCACAGGCTCTTTTCCTGCTGTTCTCTATGATCAGTGTATGGTGATGCCTTGGGGACCTTTAGAGGATTGGAGGACTCTTAGCCCTTATGGAAATGGACCAGGTTGCCATGCTTTTTATTCCTATTCTGCTCTTTCTAATGTTGCCATCTCTTCATTGGTTGCCAATCTATCGACTGCCCTGTCTGTTGCTCTCTAAGTGAGCCTGCCTGTCCTAGCCCCTCACCCCACCGATGATGTGCCCTGGGAATCTGTGAGCAAACATGGTGTTTGGAGCACATTCCCTGAAGCTGAAAGTCTGGGTTCCACTCCAGGTCCCCCCACTTTCAACTCTATGACCTGGGGCAGGTCATTCGACCTGTCCAAGCTTGGTTCCTGCCTACATAATATGGGGGCAATCAGAGCCCCCTCCTGGGTTATGTGAGGTATAAATGTGGGAAGTGCGGGGGCAGCACCAGCCCTTAGTGAGTGCTCAGCAGACGGGGTAATTGCTGTGCAGTGGGCTGAGCAACCGGATGGCCAAGACCGAGAAACAAGGATCTGAGCAGAAAGCTTCTATAAGCAGAACGTGAGCAATGGGGACACTCAGATAAGTAGGAGTGGGAAGGAGAATGGGGGCCGAAGGCCAAAGTCAGAGAAGAGTGGGAGAGCTCACGCAAGGCAGCCAGTGATGGTGGGGGTGAGTGGATAGCAGGTGTGTTATGAGGTGCCCCCTGCCAGATTCGTATGCTGAAACCCCACCCCCGGTACCTCAGAGTGTGACTGTATTTGGAGATGAGGTCTCTAAAGAGGTGATTACCTTAACATGAGGTCCTTAGGGGGCCATGATCCAGTCTGACTGGCATCCTTATACGAAGAAGAGATTAGGACGCAGACACACACAGAGGGAAGAACATGTGAGGACACGGTGAGAAGACGGCCGTCTGCAAACCGAGGAGAGAGGCCTCCGGAGAAGCCAACCCTGCTGAAACCTCGGGTCTTGGAGTTCCAGCCTCCAGCACTGAGAGAACACATTTCTGTCGTGTAAGCTGCCCAGTCTGTGCTGCTTTGTTACGGTGGCCCCGACAGGTCAATACAGGTGTCGAAAGAGAGGGCTGTGGCAACACGGACATAGGCTGCCCGGGAGCAGTCATGTGGCCCTTGATCCAACAGACATTCTCGTTGATGTTGGAGGAGGGTGGGGCTGGCATTGATACCAGGTATTCCTCCTGCACAGGGTATCCAGGGATGAACACTGTCCTTCTCCTGAGAGAACAGATGAACCAGAGAATCACAGACAGTGACAGACGCCGGGCTGCGGGGACTGATTGGGAAAGAGCAGGGAGCCAAGAGCCACTCCAGGGAGCCCATCAAAAGAGGCTCTTCCAGGAAGGGTGCCGGGCTGACACCTGAAGGTGAGAAGGGGCTGTTCAGGAAGACCAGCAGGAGGCCAGGGGCTGCTGGAACTGCTGAATCTGAGCAGGAGGGAGAGGTCGGCCAAGAGGAGGTGGGAGGCTGGAGGCAGGGGTCAAGGCTGGGCCTCACAGCCTCCTGGGCCTTGGTACGGTGTTTGCATTTTATTCGGAGATGAAGGGCAACCCCAAAGGGGTGCACTATGGGAGAGGGACGGCGTGCTCGGCCCGCCCTTCCCCCCGGCCCACGTGTCGGGGAAGGACAGCAGTGACTTTCCGTGGGATGTGATCTGCAGAGTCATCATGTGGGCTTGTGGGAAGCCAGCTTTCACTTATGGGGGAAAATTAGAAGTCCCCAAGTGGCGGAGATCGTAGGTTTGCCTGGAAATGAAGAATTCCACTGGCACAGATCAAAAAGAAAGGGAATACGTTTGTTCATTCATTCATTCAGTCATTCATTGACAAAAACGTGAAAGGGAATATGTTTGTTCATTCATTCATTCATTCAGTCATTCATTGACAAAAACGTGTGGCGCTTCTACTGCCTCCTAGGCACTGTCCTGGTGCTGCGAACACAGCAGTGAGTGCAACGGCCAACCTCTCTGCTTTGGGGCAGGCGGCACCCCGGTGTAGGGACACAAATGCTAACGAATAAACAAATAAGTGTACAATGTCAGGTGCTGATATACCCGCTCAGAAGGCAAGGAGTAGAGTGAGGAGGTGGTCCTGGTGTGCTGTTTTGAAGAAGAGAGTGACTCTGATAAGGGAACATTTGGGCACAGGCCAAGAGACGCAGCTTCCATGGGCACAGTGAAAGATGCTTATGGCCGAGGACCCCAAGAAGGCTTCCTTGCACTGAAAATATTTTTCATCAGGCAGCCAGGGCCTGAAGATGCCCCCATCATCCCTTGGCAGTTAACACAGATATCCTGGGGAAGAATCTCAGCTTAAGCTGTGAACCTCCAGTGTCTCAGCAAAGATACATTAGCAATCTATGGAGCGCAAGCTCACCTCTAGCCCAGTGTGGACGGAATGTGTGGCTCTCCACTGCTCTGCACATAGAAGGCGCTCAATCCACACTTTTTTTTTTTTTTTTTTTGGCCCTGCCACACAGCATGCGGGATCCTAGTTCCCCGACCAGGGATCGAACCCGTGCCCCCTGCAGTGGAAGCTCGGAGTCTTAACCACTGGACCTCCAGGGCAGTCCCTCAATTAACACTTTTTAAATGAACAACTGAGAAAACTCACAAAGTGCATATGTAAGCTGGCAGATCTAATATTTGAGCATTTATGGTTTTTGTGTTTAAACAGACTACGAGACAGATCAGGAGGGTAGGAGATTGCTGTCCCCCAGCTGACCATGAAGAAGTAGGAGGAAGAAGCAGTGTGATTGTTTGGGGTGGAAGAGTTCTCACTAATGATAAAATGCATTTGACTCTGCCATCCTTGTGCCCTCACATGGCATTTCTCGGAGCAGAAAGCACTCTGCTCAGCGCAGCTGTCAAACAACGTAGGAGATTCAAGGCGGGCAAAGCCTTTATCTTCTGTTGAAGACGATGAAAGCCACCCTCTTGGACCCCTCCCTAGTGATGGTGATTTTGTGTTGATAGAGAAGAGGCCAAGCACATGGAAGTCATCACAGAAAGCTTTACTCATCCGTAAAGAAAAGCCACTGTGATGCATTCAACTGATGTTCTCCAGGCCCAACCCAGATGCTTTGCTATGTAAAGGTCGAGGGACTTTCTATGATGTAAGAGGCAGGGAATCTCCTGAGTCAGATGGCCATCTCGAGCTTATCTCCAGGCAGCACTTCTCCTGGGCCTTCAAGGGTTCTGCCTTGTCCTTAAAAGGGAAAGACCCTGATCTAGAGTAATATTTTAGAACAACTTCCAGATAGGACACTTTCCCTAGGTTGAACCTAGTTTTCTACTACTGCTACTGAACATATAATATAAGAGACAGTGGTATTGTTGCATATTAACCCTGCATACGGCAGCCAATGAAAAAAACTGGGGCTGTATCTGCCTTCCACCCAGCAGTTTGTGTGCAAAGTGCTCAAGTTATTTCTCAAGGCCTAAGAAGAAATCTAACACGGATTAGAACTTGTTCTTTCTTTTTTAAAATTTATTTACTTTATTTATTTGGCTGCATTGGGTCTTCGTTGCTGCGTGCGGCTTTCTCTAGTTGCAGAGAGCGGGGGCTACGCTTGGTTGTGGTGCGGGCTTCTCATTGCCGTGGCTTCTCTTGTTGCGGAGCACGGGCTCTAGGCGCATGGGCTTCAGTAGTTGCGGCATGCGGGCTCAGTAGTTGTGGCACACGTGCTCAGTAGTTGTGGCACGGGGGCTCAGTAGTTGTGGCGCATGGGCTTAGTTGCTCTGCCGCATGTGGGATTTTCCCGGACCAGGGCTCAAACACGTGTCCCCTGCCTTGGCAGGTGGATTCTTAACCATTGAGTCACCAGGGAAGTCCCCTAGAACTTGTTCTTGAAGAAAGTGAAAGACTCACCAGGTTTGCTAAACCAGCCTGGGAAAGAGGATCCGATGCAAGAACCACGATGTCGGCATCTCCCAAAGACCACCGTTGTTCCCAAGCTTCTTCTTTCTTGTTGTTTTGAAAATGGTTGCTTGTTTTTGTTTTTGTTTTTTTCGGTACGCGGGCCTCTCACTGCTGTGGCCTCTCCCGTTGCGGAGCACAGGCTCCGGACGCGCAGGCTCAGCGGCCATGGCTCACGGGCCCAGCCGCTCCGCAGCATGTGGGATCTTCCTGGACCGGGGCACGAACCCGTGTCCCCTGCATCGGCAGGCGGACTCTCAACCACTGCGCCACCAGGGAAGCCCGGATGCTTGTTTTTGTTTTATGTTAATTACTGACCTGACGGGTGTCTTGTTGATCATGAGGGACAAAGATGTGCAGTGACATGTCCCCTCCGTTCTTAAGGTAACCTCGTGGGCTTATCTGCGTGGTTTACTTTCCTGAGTCCCTCCCGTGTGTCTAAAGGCTGAAGAGGCATCCCTGGTAGGGACGGCAAAGGACAATGCCCAGAATTTAGATCAGCACAGAGCACACATTCAAACATGCCCAGTAAATACCCGTAAACGAAACAAAGCAGAGATGTGGGTTGGATAGAAAATCAGTGGTGTCAAGTTGAGAGAGAGAGAAGGATCTGCAACCCCAACACGACTGAGCAGAAGTGTGGTTAAGGGCACGGGTTCTGGAGCCAGATGGCCTCCATCCTGCTCCTCAGTAGCTGTGTGGCCTAAACCTCTTTGTGCCTCAGTTTCCTTGACTGTAAAATGGGGTTGATGATGACAGTACTTACCACAGAGGGTTGTTGACAGAATTAACTAAGTCGACACAAATAGAGCACTTAGAGGCCAAGCATTCCGCACACGTAGTTCTTAACTCCTTTTTTTTTTTTTTTTTGGCCTCACCGCAAGGCTTGTGGGATCTTAGTTCCCCAACCAGGGATCGAATCTGGGCCCTCGGCAGTGAAAGTGCAGAGTCCTAACCACTGGACTTCCAAACTTCTCTTTTTTTTTAATTTAATTTTTATTTTATATCAGAGTATAGTCGATTTTCAATGTTGTGTTAGTTTCAGGTGTACAGCAAAGTGATTCAGTTATACATATACATATATCCATTCTTTTTCAGATTCTTTTCCCATATAGGTCATTACAGAATATTGAGTAGAGTTCCCTGTGCTATACAGTAGGTCCTTGTTGGTTATCTATTTTATATATAGTAGTATGTATATGTTAATCCCAAACTCCTAATTTATTCCCCCCCTCCCTGCACCTTTCCCTTTTGGTAACCATAAGTTTGTTTTCAAAGTCTGTGAGTCTGCTTCTGTTTTGTAAATAAGTTCACTTGTATCATTTTTTTAAGATTCCGCATATAAGGGATATCACATGATAGTTGTCTTTCTCTGTCTGACTTCCTTCACTTAGTATGATAACCTCTAGGTCCAACTATGTTGCTGCAAATGGCATTAAAGGGCTCTGTGTACGGCAGCTCCAGAGACTGGGATGGGATCAGACCGTGATATTCCATTGCCGGTGCCGCTCATGTGAAAACTTTCAATGCACAACGCAGTGGGTTGAAGGACGCCCCCCACCACAGAAAACAGATGTGGAACCTGTGATGACCTTATGTGGAAAAAGGGTCTCTGAAGATATAATTAAGGGACTCAAGACAAGATCATGCTGGATTAGGATGGGCCCTAAACCCAATGACAAGTGTCCTTATACGAGAAGAGACAAATGAGAAGGGAAGACATCACACAGAGGAGAAGGCCACGCACATGAAGACCATGCCTCATGCAAGGTCACCTGGCCAGTGAGAGGCAGAGATTGGAGCAATGCATCTACAAGGCAAGGAATGCCCAGAATTCCCATCAATCGGCAGAAGCCGGGAGAAAGGCATGGACCGAATTCTCCAGAAGGAACCAGCCTGCTGACATCTTAATATCAGACTTTTGGCCTCCAGACGGTGAGACAATAAACTTCTGTTGTTTTAAGCCACCACGTTTGAGGCAATTTGCTCCAGGAGCCCCAGTGCAGATGACCCTGTAGGCCTCACAATCGGAGGAGACTGAAAAACACTTGCTTTGGTTCCTAAGCCTTAAGTATGGTCTTGCCTCTGAAGGCGAGAAAATGACTTGGTATTTTTCCCATTTTCAAAGAGCTGAAACTCCTTGGCCTAAGTCTGCATACCATCTAGGGAGGGGAAATTGACTCACAGAACAGAGAGGTGATCCTCAAGGTCATATGAAGAAGGGGAGAGGAAGTGGGCTCACCTAAGGGGCAGGGGGATGGCAAATACAGGGCGGAGTTCACAGGACCAAGGATCTGGAGATCCAAATTCGAATCCAGGTTCTGCCTCTCACTGGCCAGGTGACCTTGCGTGAGGCCCTGCCGTTTCTTGGGTGTCAGGACTACCTGTCTGTGAAATGGGGGGATGGGGCTGTGTGCTCTCTGGGGTCCCTTCCACGGGGACCCTCCGTGAGTCTGCGGCCACCCCTGCCACAACAAGGGGTGCAGCACGGAGGGTGCCAACAGCCTGACCGTGGCTGGTCCTTGGGTCTGCCTGCCAGCATAGCCCATGCCGCACAGCCTTACCTGTCTGCCAAAGCCTGAGAGCCAGGAAAGTGGGTGAGTGGCCGGCGGATGCGGTGCCCACTTCGGCGCTGGCGCACTGCAGCAGGGTGGCCCTGTGTGCCCCAGGCAGGATGCCGGCAGCACAGCCTTCCCCCTGGGTCTGTTTAGAAACCAGTCACACAGCAGGTTTTACTTCAGTAATGAAATGTACATGAACTTGATGCAGTTGGTCCTTCTGAGCAATTGGTTTAGGAGTCTTAGTTTCTCTCCCTGCCTTTCTCCTTCATTGACTTTTCTCAGACTCTCAGTCTGCATTAAGTTCAAAATCTGGGAATCCCTTCTTCTCCCCTCACCCTGCTCTCCATCTCAATTTATCTAGTCTGCTTTATCTCTCGTAGATTATATTAGGATGTGCTATTTCAACCGTATCTGCATTTAAAGTGCTGCTCTTTCCTAGAATTTTCCCAATTAAATCCCTATCTCAATCTTAAAAGATATTAACTTTCACAGAGGTAGGAGCAGAAACTTTAAGAATCACAGACACATCAGAACAAAAATTTACACTTTGTGGCCATCTTGTACATTTCATGTGCCTGCCAATTTTTAAAACGGGATTTTCTTGAAGGGAAAGCAAAAATAGAGATTTTCCCAAACTGTTGAAAATTTGCCAGCAGACAGAGAGGAATTTTCCTATTCTTCTTACCCTGTGTCTACCTCTGTCCTTTTTTTGGTAAAGTGATGGTATAGACTTTTGTCTGAAGCAAAGCAGACTTGTCACTCGTTGCTTCTGCTCCTTCCTGGGCATCAGGCTGCAGTTCTCAAACTTCTGAACAAGTCACACCTTCTCTAAAATGTGGTCCCAGGAGGGAAGGAATTAAGGATTCTGCAGTCCCTGTCTTCTTTTCGTTGTTTTTTTTCTTTTGCCGGAAAAGCACCTTCAGGTGAACAAATGTGGGAGGTGGAGCAAAGCCTTGGACCTGGTGGTAAGGAGGGTTTTTGGAGATGCGCCTCTGTAGGAGCGGGCATCTTGCAGTGTCAGGGGTTTAAATTAAACCAGCATGGGGGAGGGAGAAGGGGAGAGACCATCCCCGCGCCTGCAGCGTTGACTCCTGGCATCATTTCGGTGCAAGGACCCAGCTGACACTTCTTATTTTGGGTCCTGCCTTCCCAGCAGAAGTCTGCAACTTGCCGGCATCGGGGCAGGACGGCAGCCGGCAGCCGCTGAGCAGAGGAGAGAGGTAACTTTCCGGGAGGGGTGTGTGGGTTTCTTGATGCTGGATCATCAGCTCATTTTACCCGCTCCTTAGGTAGCCGGCAGAACGATTCCCTTTTCTTTGGGTTTTTAAAAAAGCTTTCTTTTCTAAGAAGCTGAAGCCCTCTCCCTGCACTTTACAGCAACTCCGGGCTCCATGAAGTTCATCCAGGTCCCTCCCCGCATGGCTTTCCGTGCAAGGAAAGCTGAGTCAGTTGCTCACAGGAGGAAAATTTTCCAAATAATTTTTAAATGCTGTTCGAATTATTATTTTTTAATTCGGTTTCTTTCTCATGTTGGTTTTATGTTTGCACCTTGTGTTTTAATTCAGCTACGATGAGTATAAATTTGTGGAGGCAATTCTGGTGGTGGTTTTGTGATTTAAAAAAAACTACTCCATTGCAGTCGTGCTGCAGTCCCAGCAACCTGGTTTAACTGCAGAGGCTATCACGGTGCAGTCTGCCTCTCCTCTTTACCCTCGCTAGAGCCTGAGTCTCTGATTCCCACCCGCCTGGCTTCTCCAAGCAAGCCTCCCATGCCCAACCTCCTTGCCCACCCACCCTCTGCAAAGGACCCCGGTAAGTGCGCTGATGTCTGTGACACTTGGGGTTTGAAGGAGAATTTGGACACTGCAGCTTTAAGAATGCCGTACTGCGAAATCTTTCTCCTTCAAGTGACTGCAGAACCTCAGTAGCGGGGGGAGGAGGAGAGAGAAAGGGATACCCACTCTCGGGTCAGCCCGTTGGGTAACTCAGACTGGGGAGCGCCGAGCCCTGGGCGAAATCCAAAGTGCGTTCAGGACCTGACTTCGGGTTGGTTCACATGCTTGGGCACGGGGAGACCCCACAGACTCACTGATGAGTTTAAGCGTAGTCCTTGCCTCGGCGCGTGCGTGCGTGCGTGCGTTCGTTTGTGTCTGGTTAACTGGCTCTTTAAGCCGTGTGGAATCGGGCTGGAGATTTCTGGTCTGATCTCTGTTGTGATCTTTCTAGCCTGGCTTGAACCCTGGGAACACAGAGGCAGCCTTCACTGCCTTATTCACGGGGCGGGGTGGTGGTGGAGGTTTTCTTCTTGTGGGTTTATTGAGATGTGCTTTGGAGGGAAATTTGAAACAATGATTTGCGACCGCAGGGGCAGAGGCTGTAGCATTTAAGAACGGATGAATTCACTGATGTGTTAGTAGTGGGTGTTGAATTATGATGCACGGGGTGCCAGGCCATTGTGGGGGGGGGGGCTCCAGAAGACGCCCATCTAGATGGGGATGGGGTTCGCACAGAAGCAGCAGAAAGCACACTTGGGGCAGTGGCTCTTTCCGGGGGAAATGCACAAGGAGCCCAGGGTGTCTGAACTCTGGTCTCCGGCACCAGACTCCTCCCCATCTGGCCAAAGGGCCGCCCCAGAGGCAGTTGCTGCCTCAGTAGGTGCCGGCTGGAGGAGCGCCAAGGCTGGCACCACTGGCGTGGCATTCCAGGACGTGCAGTGCCTGGATCCAGGTCTGCATTGGGGGTGATACCACGCAGGGCCATGTGGCACGTGCCCAGGTGGTCCCGGGCACTGGATGGGCTGAGCTCCTGTGCAGTTCTCCCCAAAGCAAAACGGTATCTTTTTACCAAAAAAAAAAAACCTTTAGGTCTCTCACTAAATCTGCTCTAAGGATGTGCAGCAAACCTCTCAGATATAAGTTATCCAGGCGAGTCCCTGAAACAGCAACTGGGCCAAGGCTGGCAGCGTGCCATGACCTCTGTGGGTTCTGCACTGTGTTCTGGGTCTTGCTGTAGACTGGAGCCAGACTTGGAGGCTCATCTTTAGAAAACCCTGCCTGCCCTCTGGCAGGGGCTGCAACAGCTGAAGCTCCTTGGGGCATGGGAGGTGGTCCCATTGAAACCTCTGCAGGCATTTGGGAAAATTCGGGCTCATAGACAGATATTTTATAGGGTCTTAGACCACATAATTGCCTAGATTGGAAAAGCCCTCTGCAGGTGAAAACAAACCTCCCCCAAATTAGGAGTACCTTGATACTTCTCTGCTTTCAAAATCCCTGTCTCTCTGACTCACTCCACCCGCTTCTATATATTCCCTGTGTCTTTAACACCATCTTTGACCTCGGCTCACAGATCTGTGGCATGGGCTTGCACAGCCTCCTGAGACATAGAGCAACTTAATTCTTCCAGACTGACCTCCTTGGATGTGGAACACTTTGAGCCTGGTGTACCCAGATGAATCACTGGGGTCCCGCACACTAGGGTCTTTGGTGGTCAGTATCGTGTGGTGCTGATGATGGAGCCTCATTGGTGCAACAGGCAGAACTTGCCCCTCCCCCCAGAACGCTGCTAGGATGTGCTGTTTGGACAAACCTTGACGAATTTTCCCTTATCAGTGGGATGGAGGTGTCAGCAGGCTCTCTGCCCCGGGGAGCGAGAGGCTAGAGCTGGCATGCCCAGGCAAACTCCTCTCCCATTCAGTGCCTCCCTCCCCTGCCTGGATGACAAACGAGCCTCCTTTACATCTGGAATTATTTCCTTTATATCTGGAATTAGCCAAGAGAAAGGACTCTTGTCCGTGGCTGCAAAGCAAATGCCACTGTTGGCCCCAGCATCCCACCCACATCCACTAGTCTCTGGTCCCCTAAGGGGAGGTCAGGTGAGACAGGAACTTCACAAATGTGCCCCAAGGGGAGCAGGTGACCCCAGAGCCCAGCCCTCAGACATCACTGGAGCTTGTGAGATGAATGACATGCACTACCAATATGAGATGAAAAAAGGGGTTTCTACAAGCTTCTCATTGTGAGAGCTCTCCTTCCCTCTGAAGTGCCGTCGGGGCCAAAGGGACCCCATCAAGGCGGTCGGGGAAGAAGTGGCGCAAAGGGGCGCAAGAGCCTCAGGGATGGACAGGTGGGTCTTAGCCCCTGCAGGCCCCTGGACGCCCTCATCTCTCAGGGAGTAGAATGGGGAAGCCAGCTGCTGAGGAGCTGGTATGGCGAGAGCTGGCCCCATGCTGGACAGCAAGGGACCAGCATTTCCCAAGGTTTTCCTCAGGCAGAAAATCCAGTGCAATTGATGACGACCACTACCCTTTCCCCATTTCCGCCAGGCCCGACCCACTAGTCCAGGGGCTGCCGGAGGGTGGGAGCAGGAAGAAACTCTCCCCCACCCGGCCCACGGGTCAGACCTAGGGGCTGCCATGGGCCTGGGTTGATCTTTAAAAAGAATTCTCTCTTTCCATCCCCCAGATCACTTAGAGCAGGCGCATCCTAGCCCTGCGATTGTGGCAGGGAAACAGTGAGACTAGAGCTGGTCCCTAAGTTCGGTGGGAGGTGTGCCTGGAGGGGCAGGAGCGGGTGTGCGTCTCGGTCCCAGGCTCCCCGGCGGCGGCTCGCAATGCACCAGTGCTGACTCAGTGCTTCCCGCGCGCTCTCCTCTCCCAGCCCGTCACCTGCCCCGGCCTTGGCCCGCGGAGCCCGTGCTGCTGGTTCTCCGGGTCTCCTTGCGCAGGGGCGGTTGGAACCCAGGCTGCTGCAGGCCCTCCCCCGCCCTCCCCGCCGCCCGGGCCAAGTCAGCAGTGCTGGCTGCCGCGGGGCTGCAGCAGCGGGCGGTGCAGAGGCCCTGCACCACTGCTCCGGGCTGGCGGGCGGCGCGCCACTGCCACGCTCGCGTCCCGACGGCCACCTCCCGGCGGCTGCGCGCAGCCAGCGCCGAGACAGGACTCGGTCCCTGATTGGTGCAGTGAGTGAGTCTCGGGCTTTATTTATACAACATTTTCTGCACGACTCTACTTCATCGGAGTTGAGGGCTGGGGCCGGAGGCAGCCTCCCCGGTTGGGAAGGATGACAAACGGAGGCTCTTGTACAGACCGGCTTCGCGCATCCTTGGATGGGCCATTTTCACAGGCGCTTCTGTATGGAGCACCCAGCAAGAGTGAGGCGTGATTTGCCGAAACCTCCCTAGAAGAACAAGATGTGTGGCACCTCGGAAGGGATGGGAGGTTAATGAAGCCTTTGGGATGAGCCCAGGGATGCTGTGACTGGGCCCTGGCTTTGGACCTCCAGCTCTGAATCGTGAACACCGGTCTGGAAAGTGAGACTGTCTTCCCAATTGGGGTGGGGGGGAGGTAAGAAGGGATTCCCAGCCCAGGCATCCTCTTGGGTGAGGGCAGAGGGACCTTCTCGGGACGTATTCTTGAATGCATCACTCAGGATGTCTGGGAAAGCCTCCAGAGACAGATTGAGGCACAAAGGCGCTGGCAGAAAGGGTTTTTCCCAGTGTCGAGTTAGTTGCAGAAGGTTAAAGTTGGATGTGGAAGAAGTCCAGCTTCCCCTACAGAGGGAAGCAGGGCCAGCAGATGTGGGTGGGGTCTGGTAGCTGCTGACCCTCCTGGGTGATGTGAGGGGCTGAGGTGGCAGGAGGCAGGGGCTGGGGATGGAGAAGGCAGCCCCAGGGAGCCCAGACAGCACCTTCTGCCCAGAACAGCAGCCTCTGGTGCAGGTCTTCATTTATGCCAGTGGCATGAAAATGCTGCCCGACTCATCCCCTGGGGCCTGTTCCTGGCAAAAGCCCTGTCTCCTGGCAAGATGGGAAGTGATGTCACACTGCACACACGAGCCTGCTCTTCCGGGGCTGTTTGCAGCTGTGAGACAGTTCGGAGACCGGTGCCTCTCACTGTCCGGGACCCTGGACTTCTGCGGGGAGAGCCTGGGTGCTGGTGGCTGCTTCCTCCCATCGCTGGCTTGAGTCTCCACCTTGGAGGCTGCCCTTGGAGCCTGCATTGTGCTGGGAGGGGGAGGGAGATGGCAGAGGGGGAGGAGGAGGGGGAGATGGCAGGGGTCAGGGGTCATGGGGCCTGCAGACCCTGCTCCCTGCTGATGTCATCAGTTTGGGGGCCTGCACAGATCTGACACGAGGAGCCTCCCTGCTCAGCCTGGGACAGGCGCAGTGCTGAGGCTGCCAGTCTTCCTGCCAAGGACATGGGGACAGGCAGCTCTCGGGGGACTGCCTGCGCCCTCCAGGCAGAGCCAACTGGCCAGCCAAGTCCCTGGGGCTCCTGCAAGGACTAAGGTATAAGGCAAAGGTAAGGGCCATGAGAGCAAATGGCGGGCCTGGATTTCAGCAGGAAATGGGACATTGGAGGTGCCCCCACCTGGTTAAGGAGTAGTACCCCAAATCCCGCAGGCAGGGAGGGCCAGGAGGCAGGCTGGGGTGGCGGGAAAAGGCTCCAAGGTGCTGCTGGGACCCTAGGGCCCCAGGGCCAGGTCCTGACCCATGGCACTCCCCCACTGACCATTTTTGCTTTTCACCCAATGCAGAGTCAGCGGTTTCTCTGCTGTGCCCATCCTCTGCAGATCTGATTAAGGTTCAGAACCTGTCTTTCCTCTTATGAGTGCAAATTTTAGCCCCACAAATGAAAGGTACTTTGAAATCATCTGATGCCAGCCCCGAGCTCAGAGGCAAGGACCGGGAGGCCTAGAGATTAACCGACTTGCCCAAGGAGACAGAAAGCTCAGGGCAGGCCTGCGCGTCCCTGGGCTGTGTCTCGGCCAGCATGTGAGACGAGGATGAAGTCGTCAGCGCTGGACCCCTCGAGTGCCCCGACTCCAGTGAAACAGGACAAGGTAAGGAGATGGGGGACCTGGAGGTGACACAGACCTGAGGTCCTAAAGGCCATGGGCAAAACTTACTGGACGTCAGGAAGTGCTGCTCCGGGAACTGAACCCTACCTTTGAGCAGGTTTGCAGCACCTCTGGCTCACTGGGCAAAGTGTCCAGGGGAGAAAACATGGGGCTTCGTTTATAGTTGTTCCTCTTTGCAATTCCGGGAAATCGGGGCCCCTGGAGTCTGGCGGTTGCCAGTCTGGTTATTAGTGCTGTAACTCAGGATCCCTCCAGCAGAGGGCGCCCGAGGACGCAGGAAGGAAACGAGCCTCTCACTGCGGGGCTGGGCGTTTGCGGAATTGGGGGTGTGCGTTTTACTCGGTCCCATGCATTCAGGCAGAAGAGTTTTTCTGCATCGTGTTTTGACGCATGAAACAGAAAGTTCACCTAGAAATTTCCCTGCCATTCAGGATCTGTGTCATCTCCTAGGTCTGCCCACACTTCATTTTGGCCTCGTAGAAAGGTTGTGGAACACAATACAAAGGGGTGCGCTGTCGCTTTCCTTGTTCGCTGTTCTCAGAATGGGCTTGATGGGTCGTTTGCGCCTCTGTTGTCCAAGGAAATTTCACAGAATTCCCAGGGAGAGCTGGCCATTCTTGAATTTAGGAACGCAGCTAGAAGTTGACCTGTCCCATGCTGGGGCTCACATTCCTACTGCAGTGACCTGTCAATACCTGTCACTTGATTTCTGGGGGCAACTTGTTTCAGGATCTATCTGCTGGGAGTGAGGCCTCTGGCCTGGGCTTCATGTTCAAAAAGGTTTTTAGATTTTTTAGATCATTTCTAGCAAACAGCTCAATTCTCTCATATTTGAGTCGTGTGTTAAAAGCATTCAATTTTATTTTATTTTTTTAAATTTTTATTGGAGTACAGTTGATGTACAATGTTGTGTTAGTTTCAGGTATACAGCATAGTGATTCAGCTATACATGTACATAGATTCATTCTTTTTCAGATTCGTTTCCCACCTAGCTTATTATAGAACATTGAGTGGAGTTCCCTGTGCTATACAGTGGGTCCTTGTTGGTTATCTATTTTATATATAGTAGCGTGTATATTGTCAATCCCAAGCTCCCAATTTATCCCTCCCACCCATGTTTCTCCTTAGGTAACCACAAGTTTGTTTTTGAAATCTGTGAGTCTGTTTCTGTTTTGTAAATAAGTTCATTTATATCATTTTTTATTAGATTCCACATACGAGGGCTATCATATGATGTTTGCCTTTCTCTGTCTTACTTCTAAAGCATTAAATTTTAAATGTTTAAAATGCATTTTTCTAATCCTGTTTTGACATTTCTTCAGTCTGTAACCTCCCAGGTCCCCTAAGACACGGCAATGGCCTGGATGTCTCACGTCCTCTGAAAGGCCCTGCCACGTGCAAGGCACTGCCCCTTTGTGGTCTGAAGGTCACCTTGCCCTGCAGCCCCAATATTGTAAGTAGTCCATTCAAGGTCTCAGAGATACCAGGCTTCCGTCTGTGTAATAAACGTGCTTATTTGACAACAAGGGCTAGACCGGACATAAATGGTTTTTAAAGAAAAGTACAAATTAGGTTTCTCTTCAAAACAGAAGGAGTGAGATGGGGCTGGCTCACGATAAAAATGTGAAATGCGCCCAGCTTGTCTTTGATGTTCCCCTACTGCCTTCACCCCACTGGCCTCCCAGGCTACCCCGGAGGCTCAAAGGGACCCCGGGTCACCAAGGAGCCTCCACTCAGCGCCTCTGCTCAGCCTGGCTGCCTGAGCGCCACGTTTCTGTGGCGTCTGACCCGTCTCTCTCTTCCAACCTAGAAATTTTCAGAGGTTCCTCCTGGCAAAATCCCCCTCTGGAGAGAAGGTTGGTGAGGGAGACTTGAACAGACCTGCCAGCACCTGCAGGCCGCCTCCTTGCGTACCTGGTGCTGGAACTGGGTTGTTTTTCACAACTGCTTTGCTTCTTGGCTTCTCTAGGTCCCCGGAGGTCAAAAGTGGCTGCTCTCCTGGGGCGTTCCTACCAGGCAAGTGGGAGAGACACAGCTCCAGCAGAGAAGCCCCGTGAGTGCCGCTCGTCTCTTCCAGATGCTTGCAACACATGGTTTTCTGAGGGCTGTGCTAAGCATTCTTCCTATTTATAGAAAGACAGGGCGATGCTAACCTGCAGCAAACTACAGTGAAAGGAGCGACGGCGGTAAATACGTAACTTGGCAGCATCCATCCAAGGGATTGAGGATGTTGCTGCGGCCGCTCAGAGAAGGGGTCCCACTCAGGACAACGGTCCGGTGCATCATGGGTGAGAATCATTCCTGTGGTCCTCGTGTTCGAGATGCTTACGTAGTCTAGGATCTGGGAGCCTTTCTGGCTTTCTCGTTGATCTCAGCTATCCTTTAGGGTAGACTTACTTTAGGTGAGCAGCCCCTTCCACCAATTACTGCGTCTTTTTAGAATCTGTCCCATTTCACAGGGGCCCCACCTGTCCTCGGCATTTCTAGAGTATGCGCCACTCAACAACCTCAAAGCCCAAGTGTGGAATTCTGTTCAACTCAACCCCCAAGGATAACCCTCTCTTCTGTAAAACAATCCACATTTCCTACTGGCGTGGGTTGACTTTTCCTTTCTTTTTCTTTTTTTTCTTTTTCCTTTCTAGTTAATCAATAGAATAACGTAGTTATCTATGTCAGAAATAAAGTGCTTTGGGGAATTCCCTGGCAGCCAGTGGTTAGGACTCCGTGCCTCCACTGCAGGGGGCCCAGGTTCGATCCCTGTTTGGGGAACTAAGATCCCTCAAGCTGCGTGGTGCGGCCAAAGGGAAAAAAAAGTTAAAAATAAAAAAAGTAAAAAAAAGAAAGCGCTTATGTTAATATTTTCTGAATTAGAAGAGGACTATCACTTTTTCCCTCCATGGCCCTTTGACTGTAAGAAATGACTATTGTAACCATGGGCCTAAGGGCCTCCCTAGTGCTATTTCCTCCGATGTCCTCCCGGAGGCCAGGATGGAAACCGGCTTAATGGTTTCAGCCTCCGGTCCTCACTGCCCATTGATAACGATGATGGTGGTGACCAAGGATGGTGGATTTGGGCCTCCAGTGTCCCTGTCTGGTTCCTTTGGCCTCAGGGAGGGGAAGAGGACTTCTTGTGTCCTTGTGTTCCAGGACCAGCAAGGAGGCTAGTGTGGAACAGAGTCAGCAAGAGAGACAGTAAAAAGAAGTGAGGTCAAGAGTCGGTTGGGGGCTGATTCAGTTGAACTTTTCTGGCTTTGACTCTGAGCAAGGTGAGGTACCATTGGAGGGTTTGGAGCAGCAGAGGGACGCGATCGGATTTCATTCTAAACAGATCCGTCCTGGTTGCTGGGTCGACGACAGACTTGGGGAGCAAGGGCCGAGTGAAGCCAGTTAGGAAGCTATGACAGTCGTCCAGGCAAGAAAGTGATGGTGGTTTAGAGTGGAAACGATGAAAGTCACGAGAAAAAGCAGAGAATGGTCTGGATTTCTGCTGTATTTTGAAGGTGGAGCCAGCAGGCTCTGCTGAGGGACTGGATGCAGGAGAAGAGAGACAGAGGTCAGGGATGAGCTGCAGAGTTCTGGGAGGAAGGAGTTGCCATGTGTGGAGATGGGGGAGGCTTCAGAGGGGGAGTCTGGGGAGTCAGGGTGGAATCAGAACTGTAGTTTGGAATGTGCCGTGTTTTTGGATTCTTATTACACGCCCGCAAGGCTTTGGATTAGCATTTGGCCATTGGAGGCTGGAGGTCGTGGCTACGGATGTTAATTGGGGAGTTGTCAGTGTATAGATGTGATTGATAAGCTTTGAGGCTGGACGGGATCACCCAGGGAGGGAGGGTAGGTGACCCGAGCCCTGAGGTCCTTGAACACAAAAAGGGTGGCAGTAGGGGAGGAACCAGCAGAGGAGACTGAGAAGGAAGGAGTGGTGGGTAAAGTAGGTGAGAACCAAGAGACGGTGGCACCCCAAAATCCAAATAGAGAGGAAAAAGAGTTTCAACGATCAGGGAGGGACCAGCTCTGTTAAACGATGCTGATGCGTCATGTAAAGTGGGGGCTTGGAATTGATCATTGGGTTTAGCAACGTGGAGGTCATTGGTGACCTTGATGAGGGATGAGCAGAACAAAAGCCAGCTTCAGTGCTGCCTTCCTAGACCCAGTGGGCAAGAAGGAGCATCTGCCAGACCCGGGCCCATGGCAGCAGAGCGGGCGGGCACTGACCCGGCAGCCTTCAGGTCCTGAAAGCCTCATGGGCTCAGACAAGTCCCCTCCCTTCTGCCATAGGTCTCAGCAGGTGCAGCTGCAGGGCCAAGGGGCCTGTCCTCTTGTCTCCAGTGGCTGCAGAGAGACAGCCTCCGGGCCATTAGTCTACGGAGCCATCCAGATCTAGTTCTGGTCCGATTGGGAGCTGCCGGCACAAGTGACCCATCAGACCTTTCCAAATATTGTGCCCAAACTCGATCACGCTACTACCTGTCAAACACCCTCATGTTCATATCCAGACGGCTGCAGTATCGTCAGAGCACATCGGTTGGCTTGATACTGAAAAGCCTTCTGCCTTGAACTAAGTTAGAGGACAATTTGGTGATCAAAGAAAAGTCTCCTTACCAGGGTGCATCTGGGTATCCCAGCCCCCCAAAGTGGATGGTCATGGAGACCCCTATCAATACCCATTATGCTTCATGTAATGAACAGTGTCTTAGAGTAAAGCACAGTGGGTAGGGAACCCTGTCTTAGGTCTCTTTCCCATAAGACCCTAAAACACAAGCCAGCGTGTGATGTGGCCCAGGTTGGTAATTCTCTGATGCTCTGGCTTAACTCCGGATACACTTAGAGCTGCGTTGTTCCATACGGTAGCCACTAGCCACGTGTTCTAATGCACTGAGGAACTGAATGTTACATTTTACTTAATTACAACAGTCACACGTGGCTAGTGGCTACCGAATAGGACCGCAAAGACGTAGCACTTTTCCACCATCACAGACAGTTCTATCGGACAGCATCACGCCGTTTTTAACCTTTTAAATTTGATGCGAGGAGGAGATAGGGAGGATGCAGGCAAGGCGTCCTCTGAAATTGTAAGTAAAATTTTGTGTGATGGGAGTTGTTGGGTTTTTTCTTGGAAAAGGTTAATAGCTTTCATCAGAGTCTCACAGGATTACGTGACCCAAAAAAAAGTGAAGAACCGTCGAGACTGGCAGCCTTGGCGTGAGCTGCGGCTCCAGGGTTCTTTGGGGGGATGGGTCCTTGTGCTTCTCACAGGTCTCTGGAGGGGAGCTTGGGGCCCTTGTCAGTTTAGACATTGAAAGGAAACTGGCCCTATTTTCCTCTTTGAACTGGGAGACATGGGAGGTAGCAGGTATGTGTATTTAATGAAAGCTGCAGGCAGCAAACAGACCTGGGCAAAGTCTCCCTTCTCTGGACTCAAGGTAGGGGAGTTTTCACTCATCGCAACAAAAATGGCTGGGGTGCCCTCGTGCCTGCCGCCTTTGTCAAATCGTGCCCTTGTGTTTGGAGGTTAACTGCCTTTGGGATTCAGCAGAGGTCCAAACCCCAGGTCTGTTGCTCAGAGGCTGTATGATCTTAGATAAGGCCGTGGGACCGAGGCTTCTCTGAGGCTCAGTTTATCACCTGCTAAATGGGCATAATAGTAGGGATTTCATAGACCTGCTGGGGGATCAAATGAGATCAAGTCTGTAACACACATAACAGTGCGTAACGTATATAATAAGGACTTGATCCATGGTAGCTAAATAATGTATGTATCAAATATCTATCGATCAATCAATTGCTCCAAAGATGGATGTCTCCTAAGAATAAGTTGACCTCTCTCTGTCCTCAATTAGGAAAAAGGTGAATTTGATGCATAAGCCACAGGGCAACTTTAGGAGCTGGAAAATAAAAGAAACGTAAAGCTATGTTTAGTTTAAATGCCCAGTCAGCATAGCAATGAGTAAACGCTTAAAAGTAACTCTCCCCTTTGTACAGCATTTTGACTTCTTACATTTATTTGCTCTTTTTAATCCGGTGGCGATTTCTTCACCAACCCAACAAGTCAAGTTGCCCTTCCTTATTCAGAGGTGGGGCTTTGAAGAGTGCTTGCTGACACAAGGGCTTCGCAAGTGCTAGGTAGGCTCCCTGGAACACCCCCGCATGATACACACAGGTACCCACCCTGGCCTGTCCACCATCACCCCACCAAATGACTCTCTGATGTGCTGACTGAAAAAAACATGCACAACCTAAAAGATGAGAGTTATAGTTTATTCGGCAGACATTCTGAGGACTTAAGCCCAGGACACAGCCTCTCAGCTCTGAGGGGCTGCTCCAAAGAGGCAAGAGGGAAGCCAAGAGATCTAGGAGTTTTTGCAACAAAGACCAGGTAGTCAGAACATCAAAAGATGACTGTTAAAGAAAACCAGACATCTCAAGTTCAGGACTTTAGCACTTCTCTATGTATGGGAAGAGGCAAGAGTCTGGGCTCACTGAAATCATTCCTTTGATATGCACCTCAGCTCTCTGGGGCCGGTGTCCTGTGCTTTCTCATCCTGAGGTTCTTCAGGTGCACGGTTGCAGGGTGACTGCAGTAGTTGACTGCTAGAAGCTGGGGGGGGCACCCTGCTTCCATCCCGAGTTCCCTCAGGGCTCACCATCAGGACAACTGTAATATGGTGGCTTGGTGGCCGCAACACCCTTTGTTTACTTGTATGGCAGGCAACATTTTTCATTCACAGATGCAGGGTTGCAAAGAAGAAAGTCCTCCCCCAAACCCCCTTTCTTCTGCAGGGTCCAGTCTAGGAGGACCCTGTCTCCCCGTAGTTCTGTATTCGAGGGCATAAAAGGCAGGCTGCCTTGGACCTGTGGCCGCTTGTTCCTGAGATGGCCACAACCAGGGCCCCAGCAGAATGGCTGCAGCCATAGGATGACTGACCCCCTCGTGTTACCCACACTGGGATTAGATCTTCTGTGTCAGGGGAGTTACTGTTTATCAAGAGTGCCGGGGCTTTCATGCTGGGTTCATGCCATGTATTTCCAGGCGGTAAGGAAGAATAGTGACTCCTTTTTTTTCTTTTTTTCCTACTGAGATATAACTTACATACCATAAATTTCACCATTTAAAAGTATACAGTTTGGTGCGTTTTAGTATACAGTCAGCCCTCTGTATCCGTAGGTTCTGTATCTGTGAATTCAACCAACGGTGGATTGAAAAAAATTAAAAGAAACATTTCCAGGATGTTCCAAAAAAGTAAAACTTTAATTTGCTGGTGCAACTATTTACATATCATTTACATTAAATTTACAATTATTTACATTGTGTTTATATTGTACTAGGTATTATAAGTAATCTAGAGATGATATAATGTATACGGGAAGATGTACCTAGGTTATATCCAAATACTACCTCATTTTATATAAGGAAGGTGAGCATTCTCAAATTTTGGGATCTGAGGCGGGTCCTGGAACCAATCCCCCTTGGATACGGAGGGATGACTAGATTCACAAAATTGTGCAACCGTCAGTATGATCTAATCCCAGGACATCGTTATCCTATTTTTTAATTCACATTTTTGGACGAGATCAATCATCATTAGGCCGACTGGGGAACAGCACACCTGGGGCCTCGGTGGTTAGATTTAAGACATGAATGCCTCCCGGGTGCACTGTTTCGAAGCTGTGTCTGGGGCGGGGGGCATAAATGGAAGCTTGTCCTTGTTCCTTCTGTAGCCCCCTTTCTCCGTAGCCCCTTTGCTTGTTAGTCAGGGGCGTGTGTACATCCGGGTGCTGGATGGATTCTAGGGGAAATACAAATGGGCTCAACATCCTGGGGTAGGAAGTAGTGAGACAGACTTTGGCACATGGAGAGGCCTTTGTCAGCCGGTCCTCACTTCCACAAAAATGATTCAAGACAAAAAAAAATGAGGCCTAGATACGGTTTGGCTTCTCTGGATGGAAAAGTGGATACAAATCTGGTTATTTCAGTCCTCTAGTTACCAGGGTCTGGTGTCTCCCAAGTGTACTTATTCATCTGTTAGTGGCCCAGGGCAAGGCATTTTGGCGGCTTTGAAAAGAAAATGAGAAGAAAGAACCAATGAGGGCGGAGGTCTCAGCTGGAAATGCTCCCAAGTGTCTATACACCTGGAGCAGGAAACTATTGCTTCCTTGGGCCTGTGGCTCCATAGAGGTTCCTTTGATGAGCTGACGAATGCATGGGAGTGCCTGCTACGTGCAGGAACTCCACTACTGCAGTCCTTACAGTTACTCTGAGGGCTGGGGGGGGGGGGTCATTCATTCATTCCACCAATATATATTGAATCCATACCATGGGCCTCACGCTGTCCGTACACATGAGGACACCAAGGCTTGGAGAGGCTAAGCAACTCGCCAAATTGAGGCCAGATGGCAGGTGCTTAAGGAGTGAGGCTTGGGGGTCAGAAAGGCATGGATGTGGGTCCCGGTTCCACCCCCGCACTCTCCTCCTTGCGATGGTGGCCGAGTTTTACCTTCTGGTCCTCGATTTTCTCACCTGAAAATGGGGCAGTACTAGTACCTATCTCATAGGACTGTTTTGAGGATTGAAAGAGATGATCTGGGGTGGGTTTAGGGTGATGCCTGGCACACTGAACACTCAATGTGACTTAGCTTTACTATTTTTTTAAAAATATTTATTTGTTTATTTCTTTAGGCTGTGCCAGGTCTTAGTTGCGGCATGCCCATGGGATCTAGTTCCCTGACCAGGGATCGAACCTGGTCCCCCCTGCATTGGGAGCACGGAGACTTACCCACTGGACCAACAGGGAAGTCCCTATTATTATTATTATTATTGCCAGAGGTCACACACTGAATCAGGATTAGAACCCCCTTTTCCCTTCCATCAGCTTGTGCTCAGGATCCTCAAAGCCTTCCCCACCCCATCTACTCCGCGGCGATGGCCACCCTGGGGCGAGGGTGGGCGGGGAATTGTCCTCTCCCCTGGACTGCTGGTGTGGGGAAAGGTAGACCTGACCTGCAGCTATCCAATGCACCTGGGCGTTCTCACCTGCTGACTGGCTCTTTCCTTCTCTAGGACTATTCTAGAAACCCCGGGAAGTCTGGGAACATGGACTCCACGCAGACTCATCCCTGTGAGCCTCGGGACGGTCGTCTGTCCAATGGGGACAGCTCACACCTGGCCTCCTCCTGCCCACCCCCCCCCCCCCGTGTGCCCAAATGGGATTACCCGTCTGGACAGCGGCTGCTTCCCCCTCAAGGACCATTTTCTCCCAGTGCGAGCCTCATGAGTCTCACGGGGCCGAGAAGACCTTCGCCGTCAGCTTTGCGTCTGTGGAGGAGACAGGTGCCTGCCGGGTCGCAAGCGCTGAGGCTGCGAGGAGGGTTTGCTTCGGAGGAAGCGATTTCAGTCCTGCAACAACCCTGAGGGCAGAAGCGCTCGCATGGGGAGGCCCCGGGAACTCCTCTTTCCTTCATACCTGGGCGCGCGGGCCGCGGGGCAGTTCGTCTCCCAGGTCCAAACCTGGTCGGACTGGGTGTGATCTACGGTGGTTGGGGAAGGGAGAGGGGCTGGGGAGCCCCCTCCGCACAGCAGAGAGGGGTCTTCAGGGCCACTGCTGCACGTGCGCCCCCATCTACCCCGGGGGCGTCCCGCGCCACGCGCAGGGCAGCGTGGAAACGGGAGAAAAGGGAGGCGCGCACTTCGTGGGCTGTGCAGCGCCTCCCAGAGTCTGCGTTGGTGCCTCCGGGAACCTTTAAGGCCGATGCTGGGGGCTGCGCCCGGCCCCTCGGCTCAGCCGAGCCCTGCCTCACGCGGTCCCCGCCCGTAGCACCCGACTCTCGAGCGCCGCGCCTGGGCGATGCCCGCCGCCGGCCTCTGCGCCCCGGGACGCGCGAGCCCAGACACCCAGCGGCCCTCAGCGCCGGAACTTGGAGGCGAGGTGAGTGGGGGTGGGGCGCCGGGCCGGCGGGCGGTGGCCCCAGCGGGGTGCCAGTTTCTGGCCCTATAAGTCCTTTCCCGTCTCCTGGAATCGGGGCTGCGTAGGGCTTCCTAGCTCTCCAGGCTGGCAATGTCGTGGACACGGCAAATCCAGACCCAGGGCACCTCCCTCGCCCGCGCCCGGGACGCGGGTTTCTCTTTCCCTCTTCCCGGGGAGAGGCCCGCGGGCTGGGCATCGCGGCGGGCGGCCGCGTGGTTTCTGTTTGCTTTCTTACAGGCCCACTTCGGCCCGCCCGGGCTTCGGTCCCGCCGCGGAGGGGCGAGGAGCTCCCGGATGGGTCGCGATGGCCGTGGAGTCCGGTCGTCGGCTCCGGGAGCGCGCCCCGGGATCCCGCCCCTGAATCCCGCGGCGGGCGGAGGCGAGGGGCGCTGCGCTGTCCGCGCTGTCACCAGGGCAGCACCAGCCCAGCCGGGCGGCTGCGGTGGAGGGCCCGGGACCCGGTGCCCGGGGGGACCCGCTCCACGGCCGAGCGCGCCCGGTCCCCCAGCAGCGCTCCCCGCCGCCGCGCCCCGGGCCTCTGTCAAAGTGTACACCCCCCACCCTGCCCCGACGTGACCCGGGCGCCTGCGGCGCTCCCGCCCTGCTCCGCTGGGCTGGCGCCGCCCCCAACCGCCCCTCCTTGCCCTACCTGGGCCCTTTTCCTTTTCAGTTGGAGGAGCTGCAGGCGCCCGGCCTGTCTGGAGCGAGTCGACTCCACCTGCCCCTCCTGGGGCAGGAGAGACGCGTCTCTCGCCCCGGGGCCGTGTGGTGCGCGCAGGAGGGAGGACCAAGAAGCGGACTCTGCCTGGACTTGCCTGGGCTTGTTCAGAGCCGGGCTGCTTCCCTCAGTGGCCGCGCAGATCCGGGGCGATTTCGAGATTTTGCGGGAGCCTTGGAGCCAAGCCCCGGGGAGGAGGAGGCTGGAAGCCCGCGCGACCTGCTCGCCCCGTCCAAGGCTGAGCCCAGGTAAACGCTTGAGTTCTCTGTCAGTGTGAAAGTTGGTAAAGGAGGCAGGAGCTAAACTAAGTACTTTAACAATAATAATAATGGGAAGCCTGTTGAATTGTGTGGCCTCCGAGTCGAAAGAAGAATGTCCAAGAAACAACAAAATGCTCTTCGATTTCATAATCTTTGGAGAGAAAGGATTCCTTTTTCGGGTTTTGCATGGCTGGTTATTTCTTTCTTCCTCACTCTCCGTCGTGGGTGCAGGAGGGCTCCCTGGTCTGGGGGTGGAAATGGGAACTCTGGTCTTCCTGCCGCTGCTCAGCCACGTGCTATCGGAGCAAATGCCTTGACCTCCTGCAAGTGGGGGCATTGAAACTGCCCCCAAGGTGGTCGTGAAAAGTCTCAGATGTGAAGAGTGCTTTGGTCGCGAAAGTAGTGTTATATAAGAAGTCGAGTCCGCCAACTCGCGTTTCAAAGAGAGGAACAGGAGAAAGGGGTTTCAGACTTGCAGTCCCGCCGACCGTCTTCCACCCTCCCCCCATTCCCTCTCCTGCCCACGCCGGCCTTCTACCCCCCCTCCAGTGGTGGGAACAGCGTCCAACCTGGGAGCGGCAGGTCAGGACGAAGACTTCGAGGGAGGGCGCTTCTGGTAATCCACCCTCCCGGCAGGGAGCAGCAGGCGGCAGTGCATGGACGCCCCTTCTCCCAGCTTAAGTGAATGAGGCTGGTAGCGCCGATGGGCACCTGCTCCAGTGCCTTCACCGTTTCTGTGCCTGGTGGGGCACAGGGAGCAAAGGGACAGCATGGCTGGGCAGAAAGACCCAGGGCCCGTGCCCTCCTGTTACATCCGTGCTGGTCTCCTGCAGCAGGAAGTGGCTGGGCGTCCTGGATAAGTGCCTGTGGAGCTCTGTAGCCAGGAATCTTGTCGGGAAGGCAAAGTGGTGCCCTGTAAGTTATGTGGGCCCATTTCTGCCTCTGCCCCCAGGCCCAAGAGAGCTTTGGGACAAATGGCCGCTCCCCTGAGCCTCTGTGTAGCCATGGCTGGGGTGGGTGGGCTGAGCAGGAGGCGGGGCTCCTGTACTCCCTGACATTTCCCTTGAGGGTCTTTCCAGGAGCAGAGGGCTGATGGGGCAGCATCAGCTGGTACCCTGGGGCCCACTGGCATCAGCTGCCCTGTGGGTTAGTGGCCTGTTTCCTGAGCTTCCCAAACCCTAGGACTGGCCAGGACCGTCCTGCTCTGCCCGCCAATCCAGCTTTCTCCCCCGCCTCAAGAATCCCCTGGTTAACAGGCTGGGCAGTCCCAAGGACCACACTTTTACACGCCACCCCGGACCCCTGGCACACAAATCAATGATGCTAAACCTAGACCGGCCTCCGGGTCCTTTTTGTCACAGCACGTCAGGCAGCACCTTCCACTGATCATGCAACCTGATTGTCTTCCCAGCCCTGAACTTGCCCTTGTAACTGGCCGCTGGGCTAGGAGGTACAGGAAGATGAAAAGATGTACAAGATGCTGCCTCTGGTTAGAGGCTGCTCAGCCTCGGGTTAGAGGAGGTCAGACGTATGCAACGAGAAAATGACTAGGCAGCACCCGTTCATGCATTCACTCAGCAAATACTTACTGAATCCTTGCTGTGTGCCTGCATCACTTAGCGTTGAGAATACAGCAGTGAACTAGGCAGGCAAATCCTTGCTTTTGTGGAGCAGCTGATCTTCTGATGGAGAAAAGAGGTGATACATGAACAAAATAAATATTTCAAATAATGTTAGGTCGTGATAAATGCTGTGAAGGGATTGGAGGATGAAGAGTGCGGGGGGAGCTGTTAAGTCACTGAGGTGAGGGGAGGGCTTTTCAGGGTCAGCAGGTGCAAAGGTGCATTTGAGATATTTGCAAGGAAGCCAGTGAGGCTGGAGGCGCGTGGTAACAGGTTAAGTCAGGCAGGGGCTTTGTATGCCTTGAGGACTTAGAATGAAATCCAAAGGGTGACGTTCAGCAGCCTTTGGAGGGTTTTGAGCTGCAAACATCATGATCTTATGTTTTAAAACAATCACTCTGGCTGCTGTGTAACGAAAATACACAAGAGTGGCAGCTGGGAGACCTGCTGGAGGCTGTTCCTTGGTCTGGCTAGAAACCACAGTGGCTGGGCTAGGGCTGTATCCTGGAGAGGATAGAGGCAGTAGGTTTTGAAGGCAGAGCCGAAGGAGTCTGCTGCTGGATGGACATGGGGGGATGGGCAGAAAGAAAAAGAGGAGACGACGATGACTCTGAAGTCTGTGGCTCGCACAGATGGGTGAATCATTTATCGAGGTGGGGAAAACTGGGAGGCGCAGGCTGCAGGGTTTATGGGGGATCTGGAGGTCTGATCTGGCTACAGTAGGTCACCTGTTAGCCATCGGAGTGTTGGAGAGAGGTCAGCGCAGGGGGTCTCAGTGACTAAGATGGTACCGACGCCGTGAGACCGGGTGAGATTGCCGAGGGAGGGCGGGGGGGAGGTTTGCGGCAGAACAGAAGGTGGGAAGGAGCCACCTTGGGAAATGAGGAGAGAATGGACAAGGGAAGTGACAGAACAGTGCATATGGTACGTGCTTAATAAATATTTGTCAGGTGGATGGGTGGACACGTGAAATGTCAGAGGACTGCTGTGCAGTACTGAGTATCTATAGGCCCAGTGGGGAATGTAATGGGTTAGTAAATGGGCTGGGATTTCAGGGACTCAACAGGGCTGGGGAGAGGTCATGGTAGTTTGTGGAAGTAGAAAGGATTTGATCTGAGCCTGGGAGAGCAGCCAGGATTCTGAGACAGTTGGAGAAAAGGGAAAGGTAAATTGAAGGGAATGGCATTAGCAAAATTAGGGATGCCTGAGGCGTATTTAGGAGTCTGATACAGGTAGTGGAGTTAGACTGGGTGGAGGGTTCTTACAAAGGGGGAGTTGGTAGAGTGGAATGGCTGAGGTTCCCTCCCCCACAGGGGTGGCTGGAGGACAGACAGCCCATCCCCAGGCCCCGTCTTCATTCCCAGGCCTACACCCTGTCAAATATTGGGTGAACAGGCCCGCTTCTGCCGCCCGGCCTAGGCAGAGCACCTGACATCTTCAGGTCTCTGTTTGCCAGGGAGAGCGTGGGGGGTCTGATCTTCGTTTTGTTTTGTTTTGTTTTATTTTGATATCGGTCTTAGCAATATTTTTTTGGTTTTGTTTTCACTGAAGTACAGGTGATTTACAATGTTGTGTTAGTTGCAGGTGTACAGCAGAGTGATTCAGTTATACATACATATATATGTATTTTTTCAGATTCTTTTCCCTTATAGTTTATTATAGAATTTTTTTATTTATTTTTATTTTTTTGCAGTACGCGGGCCTCTCACTGCTGTGGCCTCTCCCGTTGCGGAGCACAGGCTCCGGACGCGCAGGCCCAGCGGCCATGGCTCACGGGCCCAGCCGCTCCGCGGCATGTGGGATCTTCCCGGACCGGGGCACGAACCCGCGTCCCCTGCATCGGCAGGCGGACTCTCAACCACTGCGCCATCAGGGAAGCCCTATTATAGAATATTAAGTATAGTTCCCTGTGTTATGCAGTAGGTCCTTGTTGGTTATCTATTTTGATCTTCATTTTTGATTGCTGAAAAGTGAGGAAGACCTTGGAACTCACCTCCCTAGGGAGTGATGTGGATGCAGGCTCCCCCCAAAACTCGCCATCCAGCAGTTCCTGCTGAGTTTGCCCCGGTGGCCATTGCTGAAGGGATTGCCTGTGTCTCATGTTTGTACCCCATCTTGAGAAAGAGAGTCCTGGCTCCAGCACCCAAAGAATCGGCATCATTTTGTTTTAATCTGTCTGACAACAAGGGCTGTTGTGTGTGTGTTAGTCAGCTGGGGGGGGGGGGCTGGCAGGGGCTACTTTAAATCCCAATTTCAATGAAAGAGTCCTTAGGAATGAAAGCATTTGGTGGCCAACCTTGGGCGTCCCCTCCCATTCTGGGTCTGGCTGTAGATGCCATGCAGATGCTGCCGGATGCTGGGGTCCATTAGCAGGTATGGGTCTTTTCTCTCCATTCAAAGGCATCTCAGTTCCCCAACGTCCATGAAGCACATGGCTTCAAGTCAAGGGCTTGTCTTCCAGGCCCATCTCTGTCACTGGCTGCTTGAATCTGGAAATAGGACTTAACCTTCCTGGATTTTAGTTTCTCGTCTGTAAAATTGGGCTTATGTTAGGGCCTACTTCGTAGCGTCACCGTGTAAAATAAATGAGATAATGTACATCAGCCATGCAGCAGGGCGTTGTGGTGGCCATTAGGTATCATCAGTGATAGCGAGCTTTGCTTTCACAGATATTTAATACTTTCACTAAATCAGAAGAACCTTCCTTTACACTGATATAATGTAGTGAGGTTTGGGAATTTTTTGTGTGTGTTGGATTTTTGCATTGCAAATATCCCTTTCTTCCCCTTCCTAAAGATTGATGCTTTCGGGCTTCCCTGGTGGTGCAGTGGTTGAGAGTCCGCCTGCCGATGCAGGGGATACGGGTTCATGCCCCGGTCTGGGAGGATCCCACGTGCCGCGGAGCTGCTGGGCCCGTGAGCCATGGCCGCTGAGCCTGCGCGTCCAGAGCCTGTGCTCCACAACGGGAGAGGCCGCAGCAGTGAGAGCCCACGAACGGCAAAAAAAAAAGATTGATGCTTTCATTTTTGTTGTTAACTAGTGTTGCAGA
Source organism: Tursiops truncatus (assembly GCF_011762595.2). NCBI lineage: Eukaryota > Metazoa > Chordata > Mammalia > Artiodactyla > Delphinidae > Tursiops > Tursiops truncatus. Next base: position 176,923,902 of record NC_047034.1, read on the forward strand.
TGTTGAAGTGGAGCAAAATGCCTTGGGTGGATGCAAAAAGAATACACTCTGCTCCCATATCCCTGGCTGTGGGCAGGTGGTAACCAACCCCGGGCAGCTCTCATGCATGGCGCCCGTGGTTGACCAGTCTAGTCCTGAGGCCCCACCCTGACCTCCATGGTACCAAGTGACCTCTTACTGCACTGTCATCTGACAGTGACCTCTTACTGCACTGTCATCTGACGCTTGTCTTGTCCCTTCCTGAGAAGGGTGCTGACTCACTGCTCCCAGCCTCCCCACCTCAACTTAGCATCGGGCTGGGCAGCTCCTGCCTGATTCTCATCGCCTCCTCTGAGCGGGCCCATCCTCCTCCTGGCAGATCAGCCGCGGGCTGGGTGCATCACGGCTCCCTATGAAGAAAGTGGGTGGAGGAAAGGGACGTTCCATCCAGAGGAGAAAGAGCCGGCCTGACAGTAGTGGGGGAGGGGTGTCCATACTGGGGGAGGGGTGTTAGGTGACTTGAGCTGAATTGATTACTAAACTTGGCGTTAAACTTATTCTGAAGCTGTCACATCATCTCACAACAAAATTAATTAAGCTAGACTTGAAAGTGGGTGACTACTGCCGTTATAACCCCCTTTGATTATGAAACTCACCACCAGTGATGGGGTAAAGCAAGTTTAAATTCCTGGACCATGTCATCGGCCACTGATGGATACAGTTCCTCCTCCAGGATCACCGCAAGGTAGGTGGTGGTTCTCAGAATTATCTACCCAAAACCCAAAGCAAATTCAAATCCCTTGCCTCCAACCTGGAGCTACAGAGAAACAGTTCTGGATAATCTGCTGAGAAACAGCTACTTGGGGGCCTGTGTTGAATTTACTTACCCTGGGTACCACCCAGCCATCTCCCTGCCCTGAAAGCCCACCTCCCTGATGGGGCAGAGCCAGGGGAGGGATGTTGGCTGGGATGTAGAGAGACCCTGCGGGGGTGAGCAGGCAGCTGTGGTGGCCTTTTAGCAGGAGAGAAGGGAGGACGGGCCCAGAGTAATATTTCAGACCAAGCCTGCACCGTGGGGCCCGAGAGCTTTCCACCTCAGCACCCACTGAGGACTGTCCCATCCCCTCAAAAGCCGTTTAACCCCAACGTACTTCAAAACTTCCCTTCCCTGCGAGCCACTCCTAAGCCACATCATTCTACACCGAATTTTTTTAAATAAATTTATTTATTTTATTTTCTTATTTATTTTTGGCTGTGTTGGGTCTTCGTTGCTGCACGCGGGCTTTCTCTAGTTGCGGTGAGTGAGGGCTACTCTTCGTTGCGGTGTGTGGTCTCTTGTTGCGGAGCACGGGCTCTAGGCGCACGGGCTTCAGTAGTTGTGGCACGTGGGCTCAGCAGTTGTGGCTCACGGGCTCCAGAGCACAGGCGCAGTAGTTGTGGTGCACGAGCTTAGTTGCTCCACGGCATGTGGGATCTCCCCGGACCAGGGCCCAAACCCGTGTCCCCTGCGTTAGCAGGCGATTCTTAACCACTGTGCCACCAGGGAAGCCCTGATTTTTTTTTTTAAAAGCAAACCCTTCCCAGCCTCTCATTCCCTCCTCTTCACCAGAGAATCACACCTTCTCTAGAACGCTTCCAGAAATGCAAGCTTGAGTGTGTACACATAGTGCTAATTATGTTCAGTTATGTGAATTGTTTCCATTTAAGTCTAATTACCGTACTGAAGGCTAACAGTTATCCTTAAATACGTGTCAGATTAACTTTGTTAGAAGTCGTGTTAAAGGCAGTGGAGAAATAGAAAGAACACTGTTTGGTAGTGCGATGGTCCTTGTTTTACCCCTCATTTCCTCTGTGCTGTTGGGTAAGAATTTAACATCTCTCAATCCATCTTCTCGGAATAAAAAATTCCCGTCCTGCCTGCCTCACAGAGGATCGCATCATTCACAAGTATTCTGTGATCCACCCCGTGTCCAAGGCTCTGTGCAACCGTGGGCAGGACAGACCATCGCTGCCCAGACGGACTTTACCGTCCAGTCAGGACAACAGAAGGTGAATAAGTAATGCATAAATAGCAAACACTTATTGAGTGCTTACTGTGTGCCGCACGCTGTGCTAAGCACTTTTCAAATATTCCCTTATTTAATCCTCGTAACGAGGCTGTGAGGAAGCTACTATTGTACCCATTTTACATATGGGGAAACTGAGGTGTAGGGGGTTTACATTGCTGGGCACAAGTGTGGTTATGGCTGAGGCCGGGCTTGAATGCAGGTAACATGGCTCAGAGTCTGCAGTCGTGGTCATTCTGCTGCTTCACGCACGATGTGCGGGAGACTGCAGGGCCACCTAGAACCCGAATGGTGTGAAGGCACTTTGAGATCCGCGATCCTGCCACCTTAGCCCTCTTCTCTTGTTCAGAAGTAAGTCCCGGGTCCCATCCATACCCAAGGGGAGGGGATGGCACAAGGGCCTGAGCACTAGGTGGCCACAGTCACGGGGCCTGAAGGGTCTGTCCACCACCATTTCTAACTCTATTGTGGACCTTTTGTTCCTCGTAGTTTCTTGTCCTGCCAGCAATTTACAATTTTTTAAAAAGTTGAGACACTGGCGGCATTTCTTACAATTTTTCCTGATCCCCCTGGATTTTGAGGACTGCCCTCGTTAATATCGTCACGGCTGTTTCCATGGTTAAATGGTCCCAGGAATTTTATGAAAGAGAAACAGAGCCACGGGAGCTTGAGGCAGAGTCAGCAGAGAGAGAGGCCAAGCCCAGTGAGGAATTCAGACATTTAATCAAAACTTTAAATTCACCCATCTCTTATTGTTCCTTTATCCATTCATTTATGTGTTCCCGCGGCTGGCACGCTTGGTGAGCCCCTTCTGGGCTGTGGTCCCAGCTCTGCGCCAGTCCCCTCACTGCATCCAGGGCAGAGTTCACAAGAGGAGAGGGTGGGACACCCTCTGCCTAGGACCGTGGGCGGGGGTCAGGCGGACAAAGGGAACAGTATGCTTCTTAAAGCAGAATAAACACTGTTTTACCTTCTCCTGCTGAGCCAGACCATCACTGAAGGTGCATGGCTGTGCTGTGCAGTGTGGGACGACGGCCTCAGGGCGCTGGGCTGTTGTACGCGTTAGTAAGTGTGCTCTATAGCATTCGCAGTTCTTCTCTGGCTCTGCAACCCTCACCTGTCTCTCCTCGGTCTTGTCAGTGAATCCGATTGCAGCAAACCTGTTCCTCCCTTCTGAGTGGCTGCTTCTAAATTGCTGCGGGACTAGAAACCCCCATCCCTGCGGCAGGTTAGCACTGTGTGTAAGGTACGAGTTACTCAGTGGGTCTCAAGGGCAATCGTGCCCCACCCCAACATCAGAATAAGGGAGTGGGTGTCATTTGCAAACAAAGCTTTGATGCGTTGCTTTTAATATTAGTCACGTCGTTTACTTGATTTTGACTTTCATCTAACTGTAAAGTTGGGGTGACTAGGTTTATCCAAGGAGAGTACTGATAACAGAAAGTGAGGATATGAACAGAGCACAGTATTGGGGGTAACAGTACATTCTGAGGAAGGGCAGGAGTTTCAGGCTGCTCAGAGGTCTCTTCTCACTCCTCCCCCACAAGCCCCTGTCCCCTCCCTCTTCCTGTTGCAGTGAGTTCCCTGACGACCCCAGGGGTATTTGAGGGTCTTGTGGCGACCGTAACAAATGACCACAGACTGGGTGGCTTAAAACAACAGAAATGTCCTCTCTCAGTGTCGCAGAGGCGTTTCCAGATGCCTGAGGTCGGCTCCGAGCACAGGCGCTCAGTCAAGTGGACTCCCCCGAGCTGGGTCAGCGCACCTGCACACTGACACCGTTGTCCCTTTGGGCTGCGGCATTCCTGGTTCCAGGTACCCAACGAACAAACTTCTGAAGAGTCCAAATCACTGTTACCTTGAAATCAGGTGTGCTCAAGAGGGTCTACCATGTAGACATAGTTCCTTACATTTACGGTTTCTGAAATACGTTCCCATCTGCTGTCTCAACCAGTGTTGTGCGTCCTCTCGTACAGACGATACGCCTGCAGCTCAGCCTCATCATTAGCGAGCAGAGGATGTGAACCAGGGCTTCCGGACTCTGACAGCAGCCCGGGGCACTGATGGGTGATGCTCGGGGTGGGCGTGGGGGCCCACGGCCAGGGCATGTACCGTGCCTCCCCCAGGAGAGGAGGGCTGACCGAGACTTGAGGGACGAGTAAGGGTTGTTGGTTGAAGCTGGAAAGTGGGCGCTCAAAACAGAGAGGCCGGCCCCGCAAGGTGCAGAGGCAGCAGAGCCGGCATCCGAGTGAGCCGAAGGTTCTGGGCTGCGATCTCGGGGAAATCTCCGTTCCGCTGCCACCCCCGCCCAGTCCCCTTCAGTGAGCTGGCTTGTGGCTCAAGTTTACAGATTAGAGCTTCATTCTTCTGGCTTAAGCCAGAAGGCAAATTCGCTCTACAGTCAGGTGCAAAATCCCTTGAACCAGCGAGGCTGTTGCTAAGCCAGCCAGTTTGCAGGTTGTGGTGTCCGGTTCTTCTGAGGACAGGTTTCGCTCAGTGGATCAGCGGTCAGGCAGGGTTTGAGGACGCTGAATACTTGTGGGCGTAGGTGGAAAGTGAGCCATCAGTATGTAGGGACAGGAGCAGAGCGGACGGCACTTGGGGTCCACAGACATCCCTCCTTTATAATTCCTGGCAGGCCAGCCTTGAGCTGTCTGATCACATGGGGACGTCGGGTCCTCCTGCCCTGCCCTGCCTCATAAACTAGACTAGATGTTCGAGCCTCCCTCTGTGGGGCCGTGGGTAGGTTCCCCCGTTAATGTACTGCTCCGTGCAGTGAGTTCATGTCTGCTTGGCTTCTGTGTCTCTTCCATTCTCCCACCCCTGCATTCCAGACCCCAGTTAACTTCCAGAGTCCAGTTCCCAGACTGGGGCTTTAGGGAGCTGCTCCCTTCTCGCGGGAACCAGAGGGGCAGCATCTCCGTAGCATCCAAGGGGCAGCATTTTCCGTCTAGCCCACTGGGAATACTGGTTTTGTTTGCCTTTGTACCTGCATATTCTTTTTTTTTTACTTTTTTAAATTATTGTTTTATTGAGGTATAGTTGATTTATAATATTAGTTTCTGGTGGACAATGTGGTGATTCAAAATGTTTACACCTTATACTCCACCTAAAGTTACTTTAAAATATTGGCTATATTCCCTGTGCTGTACAATATATCTTTGTAGCTTTTTTTTTTTTTACATAGTACCTTGTACCTTTATTCCCCTCCCCCTATCTTGCCCCTTCCCCCTTCTCTCTCCCCACTGGTAACCGCTAGTTTGTCCTCTAAATCTGTGAGTCTGCTTCTTTTTTGTTATATTCATTTGTTTTATTTTTTAGATTCCACATATAAGTGATAACTTATGGTATTTGTCTTTCTCAGTCTGACTTATTTCACTTAGCATAATACCTTCCAGGTCCATCCATGTTGTCGCAAATGGCAAAAATTTCATTTTTTTTTATGGCTGAGTAGTATTTCATTGTGTATATATATACACCATGTTTTCTTTATCCATTCACTTGTTGATGGACACTTAGGTTGCTTCCATATCTTGGCAATCGTAAACAATGCTGCTGTGAGCACTGAGGTGCACGTATCTTTTCGAATTAGAGTTTTCGGGGGTTTTTTAGGGGGAGGGGGGATATATACCCAGGAGTGGAATTGCTTGATCTATGGTAGTTCTATTTTTATTTTATTTTTTTGAGGAAACTCCATACTGTGTTCCATAGTGGCTGCACCAGTTTACATTCCCACCAACAGTGTAGTGTGCAAGAGTTCCTTTTTCTCCACATCCTTGCCAACATTTATTTGTGGTCTTTTTGATAATAGCCATTCTGACAGGTGTGAGATGACATCTCATTGTGATTTTGATTTGCATTTCCCTGATGATTAGTGATGTTGAGCGTCTTTTCATGTGCCTGTTGGCCATCTGTATGTCTTCTTTGGAAAAATGTCTATTCATGTCTTCTGCCCATTTTTTAATCGGGCTTTTTGGTTTTCGGGGGGGTTGTTGTTGTTTTTTTGATATTGAGTTGTATGAGCTGTTTATATAGTTTGGATATTAATCCTTTATTGGTCATGTCAGTTGCAAATATTTTCTCTCATTCAGTAGGTTGTCTTTTCATTTTGTCAATGGTTTGCTGTGCAAAAGTTTTCAAGTTTAATTAGGTCCCATTTGTTTATTTCTGCTTTTGTTTCCTTTGTCTTAGGAGACAGATCAAAAAAATATTGCTTTGATTTATGGTCAAAGACTGTTCTGCCTGTGTTTTCTTCTCTGTACCTGTATATCCTTAAGCTAAAGACACACACACACACACACACACACACACACACACACAAACTTTAGACTACTTATTTTGAATATTCTTTTATCAACGTATCCATTTTTCTTTACATTTTGCAATGTGTACTATACTGTTAAAATGTGGTGTTGTTATGGCCAAACATTGCATTTCTAATCTTCCTTTGATGTTAGTGGTGAAGTAGACGCCCAGAAGAATGTGAGAGCATGTGAGTTGTCCTACTGGGTCACCCCTGTCCCCCCAGCTCCAGCCCTGTCTCTGGGTGTCTGGGTCCCCCCCATGCAGGACAGGGGAACCTGGGAAGGCAAATGGTCTTGGGGACACCTGTGTGTGAGTTATTCAACCAGGCTGTGGGTAACAAGAGTCAGCAGAGGGGAGCCCAGAACTCCAGGGGTGGAGAGAAGTGAGTGGTTGAGCCATGGTGACAATGCTGGGTCCCAGGCCAGAAGCTGATTGTACGTGGAAAACCAGATCTCGGGTTCCGCGGGTCCGAAGCGAGGTACACGAAGGTCAGCGTGGCAGTTCAAGGAGGCTGGGCCTTGTTCCAGTCGTGAGCAGACTGGGTGGCGAGAAGGCGCTGAGCCTAAAGGTGTGGTGGAGGGGTGAGGGGGAGACACGTTTTAGCCGTACATGACCTTCCTCCACCATCATGGTGACAGCCAGCTGCTCAGGGAGTGTTGGCAGGAGATGCAGGGATGTCGGGCCGGCAGCCTCCCTCCCGGCCTGGACTCTTCTTGTTTCCTGAGGTTAGCGGGAACGCTGGGTTAGGTTGTCTCATCCCTTTCTCTCTGGCCTTTGCAGAGTGTCCTTGGGGCAGCTTTCTGGGGTCTGGTGCCCGGGGTCAGCAGCCCGATCAAGGTAGCGGTGCAGAGACTCCCGGGCAGGTAAAGCGTGCTCCCAGGAAAGGAGGCGTGGACGCGAGATATTCTGCCCTCATTCTTCAGCTGTGTTAATGTTCTTTTCAAGTTATAAAATGAGTAGCAGTGCTCATAAAAAGTCACACAGTTCAGAGGTAGATGAAGTTAATGGGTGGGGCCCCTTCCGACCTGCCTCTCCCCTTAGTCCCAGCTCCGCAGAGGCGGCCACTGTCGGCCTGGGCGTGGGGCCTTCCCATCCGCCCAGCTCTTGCGGTGGTTTCTGTTGACTGTTGGCTGAGCCTAATGGCAGAAAACCCTCCGGGAGCGTGATGGGCTCTGTGTCCTTCCAGAGCCCCCGTCCCTGCGGGACTCACATCCAGACCCTCGGTTGCAGAGTCTGCAGTTAAGAGCCAGGTGACCCCCAGATGCTGTGCCATCGGCCCAGCTCCGGTCCCTGGTGGCTCACCCGGCAGGAGTGACTCTGCGAATCCTGTTCCTCGGATGCCCCCCACGCTCAGGGGAGGCAGGGGATGGAGTCTGGCTGGACTCAGCTCGGGGGTCTCGGTCAGCTCCCAGCTTCCCTCAGTGCCCTGCCTTCATGTGATGAGAAGGTGGGCACAGGCTCTCCCTGCCCCATCCCCCTGTGCACTTGGACGTGTGGCTCCGGCGTGTCCCACTGGCCTGGCAGGTCAGGAACGCAGAAAGACGGCTTTAATGGGCAAGGCTCTTATTTATTGGGGCGAGACAAAGTAAGTGAAAGGTCGTTGACGCCCGGGAAGCACCTGCCACAGGTGAGGTCGTCTGCTGTGGTGGTGAGGACTCTCCATGGCTTTACTGGGAGGTCTCCGCAGCTGAACAGTGGCGGGGGGCGGGGGGTGTCAGTTCTGAGGATCGGGACCCTTGGCTGGGGGCAGCTGGCAGCTCGCCCAAGCTGGGGTCTGTTCCTAGAGGCCCCTGCAAAGATACTGACCTGTGATCGCCTGGCTCAGCAGGTAGCAGGTGGCCCTCTGGTCTGAGGGATATGGCCGGTGATTAAAGGTGACCATTTGTCCAGGACTTTTAAAGAAGAGAGGAAAATCTTTTTCGTGGTATTAGAGGCGTTTCCCGATCGCAGTACTCTTGCCATTTGGGGCGGGTCATTCTCTGCTGTGGGTCGGTGCTGTGCACGGTGAGATGTTATCAGCACGCCTGTACCCACGAGTTGCCAGGAGCATCCCCGCCTCCACTCGTGACCACGGATAAGGTCTCCAGACATTGCCAGATCTCCCCCCGGGGGGCAAAATCGCCCCCATTGAGAGCCACCGGCCTCGAAGATTCAGAATGGGCTTTCAGTGACCACTGCCTTGGCATCGTAAGCTGCTTCTCGCTTGGGTGCAGTTTTCTTTGTTCCTTTTCCAAGAAGCTGACCTCATCGAGCTCATTTGTTTTGTTTCGTTGACTCATCCAGCTCTAACCACAAGCAGCCTTCCTACTTTGGGGGATCCCAAGTGACTTATCATGGGACTTTGTACGTAAATGTGAAAGATTCCTGTCTACCAGATTGGAGGCAGAGCGTTCAAGGGCAAGCAGGGCTCCTGCTGACAATTTTATTGTGAGCACCCTTGCAGTTCAGTTTTCTGAAATCGCCAAGCATTCCTCTCCCATTCGTTTAGGTCTTAGCCCAGTAACTAGCAGATGATGTAAGGGTCAGGGCGGTCTGAAGCTGGCCAGTGCTTGGGGGATTTTCTTGAGACCTCTGACCCAGGACTGGCGGGAGAAGAAGGCAGAGGACTGGCTGTTGGAGAGGGAGGATGGGGAGGCAGTCAGGTCCCCGGGGGACCCACCCAGAGTCACGCCTCGCTGCCGTGCGTCAGGACCCTTGAGCGGCGCCTGGCCTGTTTGTGGCCTCTCTTGGGGCCCCAGAGAAAGCCGCTGGCTTTGAGACGGGGCTTCACAAAGCACAGCGTAGACGTAACCCTGGGGTCGGAGGCCACGCCTTCTCCTACCCACGTTTGGTGATCGAGGCTGTAACCCGGAAGAAGGAGGCTGGGTTCTGTCTGAATTCCGCCACTGGTCCTCTCTTGGGCTCCTTTTCCTGCCTCAAGTTTTATAAATTTTTATAAAGCGTAAGTGCAGAGGTCGGACAGCTTTGTGGTGGGTTATATCCAGGGCTCAGCAAGGTCAAGGAGTTAAGCTCTGTCCCTCACCGACTCCTTAGGGAAATGGGTTCCGGTTTCCTAGTGGGGGCTTTAGATCTTAGAACCTGCCTTGCACTCGAAAACTCTAGTTATCGGAAGATCTCAGTGTGCCCAGAGGCTCGACTTAATTGGCTGCCTCAGAAGCACGCGATCCCCACTGCCCACACCCCACCCCCGGCCCCCCTCCCGCCCGGCACCGCCTGTGGCCTCACACTCGGCCAGTGCCGAGAGTTCCGTGCTCGCTGTCAACTTACGCTGGACGGGCCAGAGAACAGTGCAAGGGAACAGAAGGGAACAAACAGAAGCTAGATCTGACCGCCAAGTGCACTTCATCCTGGATTGGCAGGACGGTGATAACCAGCGATGCTGCTGGACCAGATGCCACCAGCCCCGCCGGCCATGCCCATCAGCCCCAGGTTAACACAGCAAGTCAGGACCTCCTCTCACAAACCAGACAGTTCCTGCTCCAGGTGCCCAGAGATCTTCACTAAAGGGTTGGAGCCATGAGGCATGGGTGGGCCTGTGGGTGCTCAGAGTGGAGTTTCCGGGGCGCCCGGAACTTGCCTTTTGTTCTGTGGGGCTGTTCTCCCTGCCTTCACCTGTGCCGGTGCTGGCAGAGCTCTGAGTCTTCCGGATTCCAGCGTCCGCAGTAGCCAGTCTGTCGACTGCTGGCGCAAAGCTGCTTTCCCAAAATAGCCACCCAGAGGGAAAGAGCAGCCCTGGAATTTGACCTTGACCGTCACCGTGAAGGCCCTGCCCAGGCTCACTGGTCCCACCTGCTTTCACCTTTGACCATCACTGAGGCGCTGGGCGGACGTGGGCCTGGGTTTTCCCTCTTCCCCTCCCTCCTTCCTCTTCCCTTTAGATTTAGAATCCAGATGACTCAGGAGAGATGTTCCAGTGCCTGATTGGCTGGGGGGGCAGGTCACAGGGTGGGAGCAGAGTGGGGGAGACCCGTGTGCCGGCAGTTCTCCGAAGGTGAACGCACACCTATGGCGGGCCCGGGCACTGGCAGTGAGCCCAGGCCTGGAGGTGTGGCGGAGAGCCTGGCAGGTCGGACAGGTGGAGCCAGCCCTGCGGCTGTAGGGCCACAGCTGAGGGTCTCATCCCGGGTCCTCCCCCAGCCCACAAACCAGGTAACCCACCGTCTTATCTTTTCTGCTGGTTCAGTTTGCTGTCAACTTCAGGCAACACTTATGACTTGAGAAAAAGGCCTTTGGGATTTTCGGGGGAAACCGTGAGCATGTTTGGAGAGGATTTGCTCTGTCTGTGTGTGGGAAACTTGACCTTGACGTTAGAAAAACAGGTCTAATTGTCCGGTCCTTGGTTCTGAAAAGCAAATTTCTTATGGAGCCTGGATGCTGAATGGCAGATCAGGAAGGCAGGGTCCAGAAACGATGAGATTTTTTTGTAACTGCAAATGGAGAGCCCGTGGAAGACTTTGTCGTGGTTAGGTGGGCTGTTTTCCTTTTCCATAAGGAGGATTCGGGCTGGGGGCTGCCTTGCCCTCAATCCCTACTCAGAGAAGCACGGGGAGTGCTGGGCTTCTCCCAAAACTCAAAATTTATATTACAGCCCTTGGGCTGGGTTTTATTTTGAAATTGTTTGAAGTTTCAAATCACCTCTCCTGTTCAGAAGACTAGACTTGTGAAAGCCGGTCTCCAGCACTCTCACCCAGATTTTATTTAGCCAGGGAGCTGTTCCCTTAGTCTTTGGGGGGATTTCTGGCCTGAGGGCAGGAAGGGAAAGAGCACAGGTCTGAAGAACAAACCCAGGACTACCCACCCCAAACAGGGACTGGTTTTGTCCTGTTTGGCGTCATTAAATCGTAAGTACCGCTTCCTCTCTTCCTCTCTTCCCCTCCCCTATCTGCCAGCATCCCGGAACATCACCCGGCTGCTCAGAGCAGATGCTGTGATGGTCTCAAATTGCCCTTGCACTTTACAGGGAGAGGACAGGAAAGCTGTTTCTGCTGTTGAAACTTTTGTGACAGAGACTTTTTTGTTAAGCGGTTTGCTTTTTTTTAAATTTTTATTCCAAGGTAATTTGTGGTGCCTGAATTGCTTAGATCATGCGATATATTGATTAGGATTCTTTCCTCTGCAAGTAGGAGAAAACTCTACTCAAAATGACAATCAGAACATTAAAATTTTTATAAATCATAAGTGCAGAGGTCGGGCAGCTTTGTGATGGGTTATATCCAGGGCTTAGCAAGGTCGGGGAATTAGGTTCTGTCCCTGTTTCTGCTCTGCCGTCCTCCACATACTGACTTGTCTCCCACCAGCTCCCCTCCTGCCTGGCTCTTCCTGGGGTCTCTCATTATAAGTGAGGAAGCCCTTCCCAAGGCCCTCCCCCGCTGACTTGCCCACACATCTCATTGGCCAGAATTATGCCTCGTGTCCAGCCCCAGCCAATTAGTGGCAAGGGAGGGGGTTATTGTGATGGAATTTGTGAGGCCCATCAGGGAGAGGAGGGTGGGTTACCTGAACCAAATCAGGGTCTGTGAGCAGAAGAGAGGGTGTGGATTTGGGGCGCTACCTGCTATCTGGAAATTTACATTTATTCAGATTTGTAACTGACTTGGGGGCAGTACCACGACTCTTGCTCCTAAAATATGTGTATTTTTTTATATTCGATCCTTAATGCAAGGGCAGTTTCAGATCATTGTGGGGTCCACTCTTAGCCTTTCACCTCCCAGGAGGCCCTCTTCCTTAAGCATCTGGGCCGGTGGTTTTTAAGAGTTTGAGTTCTCCTTCTCGATGAAACTGCTGCTCGAGGCTCCGTCCCTAAGAACCGGAATAGGAAACAGTAGGAGTTCTAAATATTCAGAGGTGTTAGGTGAACACGTCTCCAGCTCTGCAAAGGGCAGCAGCAACAGGGTTCTGGCTGGCAGCTCCCCAGAGCCATCTGCCATTTTCCCACAACACTGTGGGGTCCGCCAGGGATGGGCCTGCACCAGCATCACCTCCCAGGAACTCGCTGGAGTTTTCTCTTTTCTCCAGGGCAGGCACAGGTAGCTCCCAAACCTCAGGGAAAATGGAGGTGGTGGCTGCAACGCTGGGAAAGCTGGTTCCGATGGACACGGACCTGACAGTAATTTTTGAGGTCTTTTTTTTTTTTTTTGCCCCAACCCTGAGACCCCACTCTTAAGGCAGGTTTGTCTCTGCCCCCACTTTGACCTGGACTGAAATCACCTGAAGATCTGGAAGGATCTCTGACCTGCCATCACCTTCCTGCCACGGGGTCAGGTTTTCTGGATGAAATCAATGCAAGGACAGAAAAATTTCTTCCAGCTTTTGACATCACTGTGAAACGCAAGAGGACATTAGGGCTGGTATTAAACATCACGGATTCCTTTCAAAGCCTTTGCGGAGGTGTGTGCGATGCAAAACTGTGAGTCTTTCTGAGTACCGTGCTTCTTCCACCGGGACGGGCACTTCCAAAGCACTTGTTCTTGTGGTTCAGAACTGCTCACGGTTGTGATCTTGCGTGTCGTGATTTCCTGCCTGTCTCTCTCTCTCCATGGATCCCCCAAGGCCCAGGACATCCTCCTCATGGAGTCCTCAGCACCCGGTACATCACAGGCTCACAAGCCCGTATGTGACGGGTGGGTGCATGAAGGGGACATTCGTGCTTTCCAAAAGACGCGCTGTGGAATTAGGAAGGCTTCCTGAGTGAATTTCCACATCTCCGTGGACGGAGAGGGGGTCCTGCTTTCCCAGGCATCGTAACATCCAAGAGCCTTGTTACCAGAATCCACTTTTTCTTTAATGCTTAGAACTTAAGTGCTAGGAACTTAAAACGCCCCTGGTAAAGATGACTTCTGGTTTTCTTGTCTGCCCCCTGGTTCCCTGGCCCAGCAGCAGTGGCTTTGCAGCAAGATGTGTTAGGCTTGGGGCTCCAAAGGGCCCCTGTAAGAAGAGAAGTGAAGTCTGTTTAACATCACAGCTCTGAACTGAACTCCGGGCCTTTTAAACATCTTGTGTTAATGCAGCAGAAGCTCGCCTGGTAACTGGACCAAAGGCCTTTCAGTAGAAAGGAAAGTACATTGAAAAAGTATGTTCACTTGGGTTGTGACTTTCCAGGAAAGTCTGATTTGGTGAAAGACTGCTGACTTGGTGTGTTTTGTATTTCATGGAACACAGGAAATTGGGGACATTGACTGATTATTCACGCTAGCCTCCTCTCTCTGACTGAAGACTGTTCCTGAGGTCCCGGCCTCCTCTCTCTGGCTGAAAGATTGTCCTTTCCAGCTGAGGGCCCTGGCTGATCAGCCCTTGGTGCCTGGGCTGGGGGGTGGGGGGAGGCAGCCTCCCTAGGCAGACCCCTTCATCCAGGTAACTGCCTAGATTCAGAAAGTGGGGTTCTGCATGGAAATCGGGGGCAGGGTCTGCTTAGCTGTAGGAGGTCCGTCTGGTTTGGCTTGGAGGCCTCCAGCTCCCCATCATGCTTTTCTGAGCCATGGTGTTTTTTGTTGTTGTTATTTTGTTCTGTTCTGTTTTTTTGTTTGCTCTTTGTCCACTCCACAAAGCCTGCAGGATCTTTGTTCCCCGACCAGGGATTGAACCCGGGTCCGGGCAGTGAAAGCACCGAGTCCTAACTGCTGGACCACCAGGGAAGTCCCTGAGCTGTCTTTCCTTTCAAGACTGTTTCTGAGCCTGAGGGTGGGCTGGACCAGGACGTGGCAGGTCCCTTGTCTCCATCTTGCCACACTCTGTGACGCCGGCTCCAGACCGCTCGCTGCTGGGTTCAGGATGTGCCCCGCCCCAGGGAAACTCACTGGCCCTTCCACCTGAGCAGCAGTGCCACGTGCAGGTCTGCAGCCGGAGAGCTCACACCAGCCAGGCGTGCCACAGCCCCTTTGCTTCCCCGTAGCTGTCTTTACCTTGGGAAGCCTGCCTCTGTTTCCAGTTTCCAGGGTCCTCCACCTGGGCCGGCCTAGGCTGGGAGTCCAGGGTGGGGGGAACCTTTACTTGGACTCCTCTTGTCCCTGTATTTACCGGAGGACACGGTCACTGCAGAAAGTGCCTTTGGCCCCTTCCCAGACCTGCTGGATCGGAAGCTCCGCTGTGGGGCTGGGAATCTGCCCCTTTCCCAAGCTCCCAGGCGACTCTTTTTTTTCTTTTTTTTAATTTATTCATTTACTTATTTATGGCTGCGTTGGGTCTTCGTTGCTATGCGCGGGCTTCTCTTTAGTTGTGGCGAGCGTGGGGCTACTCTTCGTTGCGGTGCGCGGGCTTCTTATTGCGGTGGCTTCTCTTGCTGCGGAGCACGGGCTCCAGGCGCGCGGGCTTCGTTACTTGTGGCTCGCGGGCTCTAGAGCGCAGGCTCAGTAGTTGTGGCGCACGGGCTTAGCTGCTCCGCGGCATGTGGGATCTTCCCGGACCAGGGCTCGAACCAGTGTCCCCTGCATTGGCAGCCAGATTCTTCACCACCGCGCCAGCAGGGAAGCCCCCAGGCGACTCTCATGCATAGGAAAGCTGAGAACCGGTGCTTTAACCCGATAAATGTCCTCTGCCTGAACTTACCTTTGGGGTAGAATTGGACATATTGGGACATTTTTTCCACACTGAAAGATAACAATTAAGGTCTCGCCTGGCTTTTTATTTATTTTTTTAATTAAAAAAAAAATTGGGGGGCTTCCCTGCCCCAAAATGCCGTGGAGCAACTAAGCCCGTGAGCCACAACTACTGAAGCCTGTGCGCCTAGAGCCCATGCTCTGCGACAAGAGAAGACACCGCAATGAGAAGCCCACGCACTGCAAGGAAGAGTAGCCCCCGCTCGCTGCAACTAGAGAAAACCCACGCACAGCAGTGAAGACCCAACACAGCCAAAAATAAATAAATAAATGAATTTATTTTTAAAAAGCTGCGCTGCGCACCACGTGGGATCTTAGCTCCCCAGCCAGGGCTTGAACCCGCACCCCCCCCGCAATGGAAGCTCAGAGTCTTAACCACTGGACTGCCAGGAAGGTCCTCCCTGGGTTGCTTTTTGGACATAGCATTATGCGTTCACCTGTCTGGGGGCAGAGGACTGAGGTAAGAGGGCGCTCCCATCAGCCCCCACTGGACATTTCATAGCCAAGAAAGGACAAGCCTGCACCCTCCCCCTGCGGCGTGTGTGGGAGGCCCTCCCAGGGGCTTTCTCCTCTCAGGCAGAGAGATGGCGCTGGCTCAGGAGCTGCCTTCACCTGCATGCCCTTGCCTGGAACGCAGGTTTCTGGGACCTCCTGTGCTGGGGTAGGGGTCACACTGAGAACACCCCCTACATGTCCCCCCACCTACACAGGAGAGGAACTGTCCCATGGGTGGTCTGCATCCAAAGCTGTGAGTCATGAGATCTTTAGGCTGCCTCTCTGTGATGGTCAGTTCGAGGCATCCAGGTGGCCAGGCTGTAGGACCCGGGAACCCAACCAAACGCTAATCTAGGTGCTGCTGTGAAGGTTGCCATCCACCATCAGTTGACTCTGAGTGAAGGTCATCCCAGAGAACTGGGTGGGCCTCATCCAATCAGTTGAAAGCCTTAAGAGCACAGCTGGGGCTCCCGAGAAAGAAGAAATTCCGTGTGTGGACAGCAGCGCCGGCTCCGGCCCAGGAGTCTCCAGCCTGTGGATTTCAGCCTGGCCTACCAGCCCCTGCCATCACATGCGCCCATTTCTTGACATAAATCTCTTAATCCATGCCTCCTCTTCCAGAACTCTGACGGATCCAGTCTACCCAGTGCCAGGGATCGGGGAGCAGCCAGTGCCGCTTTATTCTGTTCCTTTTCATGTAGGCATGTGGATTTTATTTTATTTTATTTTTAATTAATTAATTTGTTTATTTTGGCTGCATTGGGTCTCTGTTGCTGCACACGGGCTTTCTCTAGTTGCAGCGAGCGGGGGCTTCTCTTTGTTGCGTTGTGCGGGCTTCTCATTGTGGTGGCTTCTCTTGTTGCGGAGCACGGGCTCTAGATGCGCGGGCTTCAGTACCTGTGGCTCGCGGGCTCTAGAGCGCAGGCTCAGTAGTTGTGGTGCATGAGCTTGGTTGCTCCGCGGCATGTGGGATCTTCCCGGACCGGGGCACGAACCCGTGTCCCCTGCATTGGCGGGCGGGTTCTCAACCACTGCGCCACCAGGGAAGCCCAGACATGCGGATTTTAAACTACCGTCATTTTCAAACTTCTTCTCTTCCAGTGAAGTGCTGACTTGTTTTTTTCTCCTGGTCAGTGGGCCGAGGGCCTGCCCTGCTGGGATGTGTTGCCGGTCTCAGCTTTCTCCTCCAGTCTCTCTTTCCTCCCCACATTTCTTTATCCGCAGGTCTTAGGGAGAAGCAGGACAGGCCTGCACGCCGTCATCAGCGGGGCCAGCTGTGAGTGTTTCTTTGGCAGTGTCTTAGCTGGTTGTTGTGAGTAATAATGAAGGAAGCAATCAGCAAGTATACTGCCCTAGAAGTGCTGCACGTTGTTGTGCCCAAGAGGGAAGAAACAGGCAAGACACTCGAGCCACGTGAGACGCCGGGACAGGACGTCGGAGGCTCTGCCCCGCCGTGTCGGCTGGTAAGGGCTGCCGGGGAAGCAAGCTCTCTGGCCCCCGGAGCCGGCCTGCTCACGGGTGTTGAAGGAAAAAGGCGCACAGCCTGGGCCATGGGTGGTTTCTGGCTGGGAGAAGCTTGCACGTAGGAATGACGATCACCAGTGTTATGAGCACTTTCTGTGTGTGAAGCCCTGTCCTAGGCATCCTAAATGTATTATCTCAGGAGTAAGAGTCTGTTGTTATCCCTGTCTTGCAGAGAAGAAACAGAAGTACAAAGAGCAGAAGTAACAAAGGATGGGAATTCCCTGGTGGTCCAGTGGTTAGGACTCCGCGCTTTCACTACAGGGAGCACAGGTTCGATCCCTGGTTGGGGAACTAAGATCCCACAAGGCGCACAGCGTGGCCAAATAATAATAATAGATTTTTTTTTTTAAAGTAACAAAGGATGCAGTTGATAGAAAGAGGGCCCAAGAGCCCAAGTCTGGCTCCAGACTCTGTACTCTTTTTTTTTTTTTTTTAATTTTTGGCTGCACTCTGTGGCATGTAGGACCTTAGTTCCCTGACCAGGGATCGAACCTGCACCCCCTGCATTGGAAGGCGGAATCTTAACCACTGGACTGTCGGGGAAGTCCCCAGACTCTACTCTTAACCGCGGGCTCGTGTCCTTAGAGATGGGCCTAGGGTGATGTCACTGTCCTGCGGACCCGCTTTGCCGAATGATTTGAACGTGAATACCCTCCACTCTCTCTCCGCATGAGGCAAATTTCAAATGCAGTCATACGCTTTGGAGAATGTTCCTGTGTGGGTATTAGGAGATGTGTCTGCCTTGGGGAGAGTTTTTCTTTTCAGCTGAAACCAGGCCCAGGAAGTTGATAAGGATGAGAAGCTGGTGGTGTTTTCTGCTCTGGTGGCTAATGAGAAAGGTTCCTCTAAGGGAGCTCAGCTGAGACAACAGTTCAGTTCTCTGGGTCCCACCAGCTCCACCTACCGATGCCAGCTTTGGGTCCAGTGAGCTGTGTGGCCACAGGAACTCGACCCAAGCCACCAGAAGATGGAGAACCAAGACACAGTGGTGGCTCTTCCAGGTCTTGGACCACGAGCCCGGGATAACTCATCAAGGGGCCCTGCACTCCCCCAGAGTCTGCTAAACCAGCCTTGGGTCCTTGCCTTTCTGCCCTTGGTGTCCGTGCTCATTGACACTGAGCTGTGAGTTCCCCGGTTCTCTGTCCCACTGATTTTCTCCATTGTTCTCCAATCTGGTGCTTATAGGAATTCACCCATGTCCCTGAGGCGAAACCACGTGCCAGTGGCTGACGCCTCTGACCCCAATGACTAAGACAAAGCCTCCAAGGTCCAGGAAGCGATGGGTAACTTTCATGCAGACCAAGGACAGCGCTTGCTGTGACCCCCCCCAGCCTCTGCATGTCCCCTGCTGCTACCCTCCCAGGGCACCTCCCCTGCTCGTGCCCACCCACCTGGACCCCATCCCTTAGCTCTGTCTTGCCTTTCTCAGTGCTTCCAAACGCTGGAGGAGAGAGGAGCCTATTTCCATTCTGACCACTTTATAAGAACCAGAGGGCTCTTAGAGAGGTTTTCTGGGATTTGGAATTGACCCTTGGTCCTGACACACTCTGGCGGATAGGCCCCTCCTCCAGCCTAAGCCAGTCGTCTTTCTCTTACTGCTGGAGAGCAAAGCAAGCAGCCAAAGCGGATTCCTGTGGGGACTGTTCTGTTCCTCCTCTGCTCCAGGGGCTGGCTGCAGAGATGGTCCCTTTCTCATGCATATTGCGCCGGCCACGCCCACGCCCATGTGGCCACAGCTGCCCCTCTGCTGCGCCACGCCCCACCCCCACCCCCACCCAGCAGTGCGTGGGCTGCAGCGGGGCCACCGAATGCCTGGGATGCCGGCTGCAGTGACAGAGCGGGCCCCGAGCCCTCACGGGAGTTTTGACCGAGGCAGCATTTGGGATCGCTTATGAGCTGAAATCTTTACATTTTTCCCCAGTTTTAGGCTGAAGTCAAGAATGCCTGCCTTTTCCAACCACCAACCCTTGAACTTCTAAGACAAAGGGACCACACCCTTGGATTATGATCTAACTAGGCTATGAATTTGAGTTCAGGTAAAATTATTTGCAAAGTAACCTCTTTTCCTACCTAGCTAGAAACAAGAAAAATCATCCTTCTCTGACAGGCAGAGGTCACCTGTAGACATTCCTGGATAATCAGTCAGGAAACAGAAACAGCAGACAGTCTCTGCTTCCCTGCGGGTCTTGGATAAAACTGATGTCTTTGTGGCAACTGAATTCACTTATGCAGTCTTTAGAGCAGATGGATAGAATATTTCCGTCGTCTTTCTATTTGATAGTAATAGAAGAAATGTAGTGGGATATACATCTAGCTCTTTATCTCCACTCCTGCAGAGACAGGAGGGATGATGTTGTGAGTTTAGAATATATTGGGACAAAGAGAGCTACTTCTCTCTCTCTGTCTCTCTCTCTGTCTCTGTCTCTTTCTTTCTCTCTCTCTCTCTCTCTCACACACACACACACACGCACACACACACACATTCGTGTGCACGCATGCACCCTGGCCCCGAATTTGGGGAGTTCAAAGTCCAGTAAGTTGAGGATATCCAGACCCGGGGCAGAGTGCACTTCTGCTTTTGAGAACGAATGGGCAGATTCTAGTTTGTAGTTGGTGGGTCGGAGAGAGGGATCAAGAATTTCATAGTTGGACTTGGCGTTTGGAGGCAGGTGGAGTTAGATGCAAATTTTATGTTTTGGGGGAAAGTATTTGATCTTCTTGACTGTGAGGCAAAGTGAGGGTTAAAAATATATATTTGATTAAAAATATATATGCATATATATTTAATAAGCTCTGTGGATCATACTAATATCAATTTCCTGGTTTCAGTATCGTCCTATAGTTACACAAGGTGTTACTTCTGGGAGAAACTGGCTGAAAGGTACACAGGATCTCTCTGTACCCTTTTTTTTTTTTTCAATTTTCTGTACATCCATGATTATGTCAAAATAAAAAGTTACAACATATATATTTGACAGAATGCTGTGTGGTACCCTGGATTGGATCCTGGAACAGAAGAAGGACATGAGTAGAAAAACTAGAAAACCCAAGAAAGATCTTTAACATTTGCCAATGTTAATTTCTTAGTTTTAACAGCTGTACCATGGTTGTGTAAAACGTTAACATTTAAAAGAAACTGGATAAAGGATATGAGGGAATTCTCTGTGCTATCCTTTGTAACTTTTCTGTAAATCTAAAATTATTCCAAAATAAAAAGTTGATTAAAAACAAAAATGTGTATATATATATACACATATGTATTACATTTATATTTAAACACATCTACGCAACCAGTGCCTTTAAAAATACACTTTCTTTAGACGAGGCATCAGATGGTGCCTCTGAGATGAGTTGATAATTAAGGGCCCTTTCAACAAACGAACTGCAGGATCATTTTGTTCCCTAATTTGTCTGTATGGCCAGAGGGACCCTACAGAGCTCTTAAAACCCAGTAGGAACCCTGAATTCTCCCGTGTCTGAGTCACACATTAGGGAGAGTTCATTGTAATACAGTCCCACTTTCTGGATCAGAAACTGAGGCACGGACGAGAACTGATGTAATTTAGATTGAGATTTCCTGGAAGATTTAAAACCAAATTCTTTTCTGCTTTCCAAGCTTGTGCTCGCACACGCACAAAATAATCTATAAACTGTAGCTGTTATACATTTAAGGGGGGAAAAAACCGAAATGACCTTTGTCACTCTTTTCTGGGGCTCTCCGAAGGATCCACGGTTAAAATTGGTGGGTATGATGGGGAATCCAGTCAAAATGAAAGTATTAATTCAGCGCCTAGTCCATGCCCTCCACTTGGCAGGGTACTACCAGGGATGCCCAAGGACTAGTGGGCATTGGGGGTTTTTGCTGCCCAGCATCCTCTTCTAGCAGCACCTGCCCAGTCCTTGGGAAAACCGCTCATCCCACTAGATGCAGTCCGGGGGCTCCCCTGGCCAGTGTGAGTCTTTGTGAGCTTGGGGTGCAGATGAGGCATGCTTGCAGTTCACTGGTCCCACTGCACACCTTCAAAGGGGCATCCCTCTGGCCCTCTGGGTCCCCCAAGCTCCCTGGCCCCATCCTGGGCCTTAGTATTCCTGCCATCCTAGGAGCTGCCTTATTTTCCAATAGATATGAGTGCACCAGAGTCCCAATCATTGTTTGAAACTCACAAACTCTAACCGATATGCCTACCCGGAGGAAGGAAACGGGGGACCCTCACTCTTCATCCTGTGTGCCTCTCACTGGACATGACCTGAGACCACTTTGGACAAATGCCTCCATCCTTCTTCAGTGGGACTGGAAACGTTAAAGTAAACTACCAAACACGAAGGCCCTTGTACTCTAGCCAAGAGGTGCTCTGTGCCCCGGAAGTATTTCCGTAGTGATTGTTCAGGCTGGTCCCACCTCTCCCCATCCCCAGGATCCTCGAGGCGCCATTCTACAACAAAGCATCAGGCCATGGCAATCACAGATTATCCTATCTCTAAATGACAAACTTTGAAGACTGTCTCTTTCTATTTGAAGTCACTCCTAAACGACGGAACCCAGATAGGAGAGAAGAGATGAAACTAGTAACTATTAATGCAGAAGCAGCGTAGAAGCCGTCTCCCTCAGGTTATTGTCTGGAAGCTTCCACAAGCCTCAGATCCAAGGGGCAGGGAGCTGGTTTGCAGCCCTTGTGATAAGTCAGTGGCTCCCGGTGACATCACTGTGCCCTGGGCACTGGCCTCGCTCTTCCCTTAGCTGTTCCCTAACAGCAGAGCCAGTTTCGTGGGAGTGCAAACCTGCACAGCCACACAGGACCCTGCGCTCAGCAGAGCCTGCCTCTGGGCTGTCGCCAAATTGAAATTAGTAACGACTTTTGAACAAGGGCCCGCATTTTCATTTTGCGCCAGGCCTATGAATTGGGGAGCCGCTTCTGCCTAACAGCTTCCACAGGCCTTCAGGCTGCAGGTCATGAGGATCTGGTCATCCCACTTCGAACTCCTAACCCAGTGCGGAATCAGGACTTGGTGCCCATTTCCCCAGAGGGCCTGGCACAGAGCAGGTGCTGCAGCAAAAGATGGGGACCGACCCACCCAGAGGGTCGGGGCAAGTGGGGCTGGGTGGGACCAGAATCCTCCCTCCCGCTGAACCCAGGGCCCCCCAGGGGACACCTACAAATAGAGAACCCGCATCCAGTGCTTGGGGCTGGCCAGAAACTGGTTCATCAGAAGTCAGAGAGGGGTTTTGCTGGTTTTGTGAATTGTATCCATTTGGGGATTGTATAAGTCTGCTAGGGCTGCCCTAACAAAGTACTGCAGAAAATTTGTTTTCTCACAGTTCTGGAGGCTGGAAGTCTGAGATCAGGATGTCAGCAGAGCTGATTCCTCCTGAGGCCTCTCTCCTTGGCTCGTGGATGGCCGTCCTTTCCCTGTGTCCTCACATGCTCTGCCTTCTATGCCTGTCTGTGTCCACGTTTCCCCTTTTTATAAGGACACCAGTCATATTGGATTAGAACCCACCCTAATGACCTCATTTTAACCTAATTACCTCTTTAAAGACCCTATCTCCAAATTCAGTCACATTCTGAGGTCCTGGGGGTTAGGACTTCAAGTATGGATTTGTGGGGGGAGGAGGGGGTGACACTGTTCAGCCTGTCACTGGGATTTTTCTGGACACTTCAAAATCGTTTTAATAGCTTAATGTCTTTCCAGCCGAGAAATGATCGACCCTGGGGTCTGTTCTCTACCCACAGGAAGAGGCATCGAAAGACCTGGGAGCCAGAAGAATGGGGCTCTGGGAGATTGCTCAAGGGCGTGAGGCTTGGTTACTGAATCCTCGCTTCCAGATAGACACAGAGGACAGGGGCCAGCTGTGCCCGAGTCCTGCAGGGCTTGAGGAAGAGGAATGATGTGAGCTAGATGATTTGGGTCAGAGATGGGAAAAGACCTAGGGTTGGGGGGGAGGGGTCGGAGGCTGAGGAGGTTGTGAGACCCACACTGGGCTGGAGGTAGGAGAGCATCCCAGAGGCGGGGCCAGGTTTGTAACAGTGGTTCCCAAACGGCCTGGGAGCTTTGTAAGCCCTGAGACTCTGTTTCCCCCATCTTGGGTGGGGCCTGAGCATCTGCACACTTAGAAAGTTCCCCAGGTAGGATGTAAGTGAAACAAGACTGTTGAAGTTGGCTCATAGCTCCCTGGGGGTTCGTATACTTTTGAACATTTTGATATTTTCCATAACAAAGTTTTTTGTTGTTTGTTTGTTTGTTTGTTTTTAAAGAGAGAGTGGATGGGGGAGGGAAAGAGAGGGACCTGGGGGAGGAGAGAATGAGAATAGGAAAAAAACTTGCAGGAGGTTCCGTTACCAGCCCCGGTAAGGACAAAGATCGAAGGAGGAAACCCTGTATCTGCCCCGGGCTTCATCTGACACGGGGGAAGCAGCGCCTCCTGGTGGCGAGAGGCGGCAGTAATAGCCGGGTCAGGACCTGGAGTCTGGGTGTGAATCTGAAACCAGGAACGTGATGACCAGGGATGACTGTACAGGGGGAAGCGGGGCAAGCCCTCGGAGCAGGCTTTTGACCTTGGTTATACCGTGACCCCTCTGCGCATCTACCAATGCCTATAGACCCGAAAGATAAAGGCGAAAAAAAACACATGGATTACAAAGCAGAATAAATATAGTGTAATATAATTATCAAAATAGTTGATAAAAGCAAATTTGTTACAGTGGTACATGTGCCCCTAGTAGCACATTAAATAAGATCCAGCAGCAGCTGGTCTAATAACGATTGTAATTTAAAAGCAGTGATGAGCATGAGTGGTATTTTGAGAAACCTGCAACGTGATATGAAAATATTTGTGATTTCTATTGTTCACAGAATCACAGGCACTGCTAAAACAGAAAACAAAAAAACAAGAAAAACACAGACTCCTGGGACTTGTTTTCCAGGTTGGTAAGTAAAGGAACTGCTTAACTCCTGTGGGAAGTTGGTGAAAACAGACACACCTGGTCACCCTCTAGGTTACTGCCCGCAGGTAAGAACCCTGCCTTACAAAGGCAGTCAGGGCCACTGTGCTTCCCTCGCTGGGACTCCAGCTACTGTGATCTGACTGTTCCATACACCCATCAATTGTCCCACAAACACTGACCAAGGACCTGATGTGTGACAGACACCATGCTCTATGCAGAACAGGTCTCTGCCTTTATCAAGTGCGCTTTCTACAGAGAGACAGGTGATGCACAAGGCATAGCACAGCTTGTACGTGCTCAACATTTAGGTCACATGTTCCTGTTGAATATATATGTAATATAGAACAACATTTCCTGCCTAACTGAGATATAATATTTATTACTGAAAGTTTTCTAATTCTGTTCACTTTAAAGCCAAGTTCTCAACCTAGGTTAGCCCATACTCCTTTTTTTATAGAGCAAAAGAAATCCTCTGGGGCTTCCCTGGTGGCACAGTGGTTGAGAGTCCGCCTGCCGATGCAGGGGACGCGGGTTCGTGCCCCGGTCCGGGAGGATCCCGCATGCCGCGGAGCCGCTGGGCCCGTGAGCCATGGCCACTGAGCCTGCACGTCCGGAGCCTGTGCTCCGCAACGGGAGAGGCCACAACAGTGAGAGGCCCGCGTACCGCAAAAAAAAAAAAAGAGTCACTGCTTATTCATAGCAGCAATAGCCAAAAGGTGGAAACAACCCAAGTGTACATCAACAGATGAATGGATAAGCAAAATATCCATCCAATGGGATGTTATTTGACCATAAAAGGACATGAAGTGCCATTACATGCTACAACGTGGATAAACCTTGAAGACGTTCTAGTAAGTGAAAGAAGCCATGCAGAAAAGGACACCTATTGTCTGAGTCCACTGATGTGAAATGTCCAGAAAAGGGAAATCCATAGAGACAGAAAGTAGATGTTGCCAGGGCTGGGGAGAAGAGGCAATGGGGAGTTACTGCTTAAGGGGTACAAAGTTTCTGTTTGGGGTGATGAAAAAGTTTCGGAAATACTGGTGATGGTGACACAGTCTTGTGAAGCTTATCAGTGCTGCTGGATTGTCTACTTCAACATTGTTAAAATGGCAATCTTTATGACATATATTTTGCCACAATAAAAAGAGTCCCTGCTTAACGACATCTTTCTGGTCACACTGGCTCACCCTAGTTTGCAGTGCCCGGGGTTCCCTCCACAGATGTCTCTTCTGCACTTGGTCCCTGGGAGCTCTCAGGTCTCATGGCTTAAACACGATCTTTACGCCAACTGCTTCCAGATTTCTATCTCCAGGTAGGACCTTCCCCGAACTCCGACCTCCCCCCACCACTTGGCTCATCCAGAGGGACTGGAACACATCCAGAACCGAGCTCCTGCCATGGCTCCCCATACGTCTGCTCCCTCCAGAGAAGAGCGGCTCCGACTTTCCACTTGGAAGTCTAGAATCTTCCTTGACTCCTCATTTGCTCACACTCACATCTGACCCCTCTGTAAACCCTGTTATCTCTGCATCTAGAACATATCCATGACCTCTGCCTCCGTCATCCCTCACCTCGATGACGCAGTAGCCCCTAAGCCGGGCTTTGTTCCTTACAGGGAGCTCACGGCACGCCCCTGCTCAGCTCCCGTGTCACTCAGTGTGAAACGCTGAGGTCCTCACGTTCACTATGGGGCCCTCATGATCGCCCTGCCTCTCTGCCCTCTGCTCCCCCTCCACAGGCTCCTTGCTGTTCCCTCAGCATAGACTATGGTCCTCCCTAGGGCCTTTGCACATGCTGTTCCCTCTGCCTAGAATGTTCTTCCCCTGGGTCTCCCAGGACTCAGTTCCTCACTTCAGGATCTTGTTCAAATGCCACGCCATCAGGGAGATCTTCTCTGCACGCCTGTACAGAGCACTCTCATCACCCCCACCAGCATGCCAGCGCCCCATTATTTACTCTTCTCTCCCACACTTGTTGCTAATTGACACACTATATATTTGTTGGTTGTTTATCATCTCTCTCCTGACCAGCAGGAAAACTCCTTGAAGGCGGGTGTTTTGTTTTGTTCAATGTTATATCTTCAGGCAGTTAGTAGGGGCTCAACAGATATTTGTGGAATGAATAAATTACTAGAATCCCTTGATTCACTGAACTGCTAGAATATTCTTTAAATAATATTTATTTAGAAGCACTGACAAATCACTTGGGATTGTATAATAGCTCCATTTTACAAAACAAAATCCTGGGTGAAAAGGGGGCTCTGGGCTAATCAACGCTTACATGGCATCCCCAAGTTTTCACTGCCACCCTTGGACCTGTTTTCCCTGTACAGTAAGTCCCCTACATACGAATGAGTTCCGTTCCGAGAGCACATTTGTAAGTCCAATTTGTTCGTAAGTCCAGCAAGTTAGCCTAGGTACCCAACTAACACAGTCGGCTATATAGTACTGTACTCTAACAGGTTTATAATAGTTTTCACACAAATAATACATAAAAAACAAACACAAAAAATAAAACGTTTTCAATCTTACAATACAGTACCTTAAAAAGTACAGTAGTCCAGTACAACAGCTGGCATCCAGGGGCTGGCATCGAGTGAACAGGCAAGAAGAGTTACTGACTGGAGGTGGGAGATGGTAGAGCTGAAGGGCCGTCAGCAATAGGAGACGGAGGGCGAGCTGCAATGTCACTCACGCCTGAATGCACATTCGCATCTTTGAAAGCTTGCAACTTGAAGGTTCGTATGTGGGGGACTAACTGTATTAGTTGCTTGAATTGGTTAAGGCAGAGATCAGGCTGCGGTAACAAAGAGGCCCCCAAGGCTATAAGGAAACACATGTTTATTTCTCTCTCACATGCGAGGTCAGTGGGTGACTCAGCAACCCCCTCGCTCAGGGACCTGGGTTCTTTCCGTCTTCTTTCTGCACCATCCTGGAGGTCATGTTCCCCATCTGCTTGTTGAAGCTGTGTGGCTGGCACCTCACTGTTCCAGTCATAGGAGGTGGCAGGACCCGGAGGGCATGTGCCATGTTTTAAGGTCCACCCTCAAAGAAGCCCACATGCCTCACTCTCCTTTCATTGGTGAGGCCTTGGTCAGGTGACCACACCTCCTTGCAAGGGGTTCTGGGAAATGTAGTCTCTGGCTGGATGGCCATGAGCCCAGCTACCCCTCAGTTACTAAGGAAATAGCTGCTGTTGGCTCCATTTTAGAGGTGCGAAAACTGAGACTAGGAGAAGTTAAGTAACTCACTCAAGGTGACACAACTAGCAACTTTGGGCCTTTTAGCCCCATCTCCAGGGTTCTGTCTACAAGCCCCAAAGTCCCTTATTCAGCACAACCCTGTGGATTTTCTTTTTTTTCTTTTTCTTTTTTTTTGCGGTACGCGGGCCTCTCACTGTCGTGGCCTCTCCCGTTGCGGAGCACAGGCTCCGGACGCACAGGCTCAGCGGCCGTGGCTCATGGGCCCAGCCGCTCCGTGGCATGTGGGATCTTCCCGGACCGGGGCACAAACCCGTGTCCCCTGCATCGGCAGGTGGACTCTCAACCCTTGCGCCACCAGGGAAGCCCAACCCTGTGGATTTTCTGTCCTTGTTTTCTGGATGAGGCAATGGGGGCTTAGAAAGGTTAAGGAGCCCCTTCGGGTCATGTGGTGTATTAGTTTTCTATTTCTTTGTAACAAATTACGCCAACTTGGCTGCTTATAGAACAGCACCAAGTTATTATCTCACAGACCCTGCAGGTCAGAAGTCCGTCATGGCTCAACGGGTCTTCTGCTCAGGGTCCCACACTCCAGCGTTGGCGGCTGTGTTAGCTCGTTCATGTGGCTGGCGGTGTTTGGGTCTCTCTCATCCCCAGCAGCATTTCACAGGCCCTCTCACAACGTCACGGCTGGCAGCTGGGTCCTCACGCGGAATCTCCCTCGTATGGAATCTCCCTCACGCTTCAACCCTCTTTGACTTCCTCTTCTGCTACTGGCCAAAGAAAACTTTCCGCCTGTTAGAGGGTTCAGGCTAACCTGGATCATCTTCGTATCTTAAGGGGCCACTGACATGGGACCTGACTTAGCTCAGGCTGCTGTAACAAAATACCGCAGACTGAGTGGCTTAAACAGAAGACAGTTATTTCTCATGGTTCTGGAGGCTGGAGGTCCAAGATCAGGGTGCTGGCAGATTCAGTTCCTGGAGAGAGCCTACTTCTTGGCTTGTAGATGGCTGTCTTCTTGCTGTATCCTGACATGACAGAGATAGGAAGCTCTGGTGTTTCTTCCTCTTCTTACAGAGACACCAGTCCCATCATGGGGGCTCCATCCTCACACCACATCTATGCCTAACTACCTCCCAAAGACTCTACCTGCTAATACCATCACATGGAGGTTTAGGGTTTCAATATATGAGTTTGGTGAGGGGTGGAGGTGGCAGGGAGTGAGAGCATTCAGACCATAACAAACCTTTAATTCCATCTTCAATATCCCCTCACAGCAGTACCTGGATTAGTGTTTGATGACATGACCAGGGCATAGGAATCTTGAGTGGGGAGATCTTTAGAATCCTGCCCATCAACGAGGCCAGGACAGAGGTGCAGGGCTAGAACCTGGGTCTTCCACACTCTCTTGGTACCAGTAATGTACTTGCAGCCAGTCCCACCTGCAAAGTGAGTCCCCAAGTAGAGAGGTACAAAGGAAAGTAGACTTTCCCTTCAGTGGCTCGGCTATTCTTTAATTTGGCCCAGGTAGCTGGAACTGCAGTGGTGGCTACTCCGAGAGCTGGTGCAATGTAAAAGCCTGGCAGAAGCAGGGTCTTCAGGGTTTCTGCAGGCAGGAGGGTGGGGTACACAACAAGCAGAGGACTTTGGGATAGGGAGAGGAAAGGCTCAAGGTGATGGGGAGGGAGGGGGGAGGGTTTAAACACATCTCACTGAGACCTAAGTGTCTCATCTGTAGGAAAATACACCCACCAGCTGTGCCCCTTGAAGAAGAGGCCCCTGACTGTGCAACAGGCTGGGTCCTGG
The DNA here is from genome assembly GCF_011762595.2 of Tursiops truncatus. Lineage (NCBI taxonomy): Eukaryota > Metazoa > Chordata > Mammalia > Artiodactyla > Delphinidae > Tursiops > Tursiops truncatus. The sequence goes on from NC_047034.1 coordinate 176,952,817, forward strand.
GACCCTTTGCTATAGTGTTTGCACCTGGACAAATGTCTCCTCGAGCTACAAAATACACAGAAACTATGAGGGACTAAAAATAGCTGTGTGCATGCTGTTACGGACAATAAGATACAAAAGACCAAAAATCCAACTGCCACTTCTGAAGAGCCGGGAGCAAAAAGAGGGTACTGCGCATGCCCCCTGCACACACCACCACCAAAGGGGTGGGCAGACCACCTAAGCCACCTTCTGGCCAGACCCCTGGACGCGCCCCTCCCCTCACCCCATATGAGGAGCCATCTCGCCCCCCGCCCCCAGGAAGCAAGCAAGCAAGGGAACCTGTTGCTTATTCTTGCAACCTCCCTGCCGCAGCAGGAGCCCCAGTAAAGCTTTGCCTGAATTTCTTGTCTCGCCTCTGATCAATTTCTATTGATCAAGGAGGCCAAGAACCCTGATGGGTAACAACTGTACAAACGTGGCTGGTCAGGTTGTCCTGGTCTTCCATCTGTGTGGCCCAATGGTCACATGAGCGTGCCAGGGGCTGCACTACCTCCTTTGGGGATGCTGGAGCGGGGAGTATGGAGAGGGGCCCACGTGAACCAGGTTCCTTTTCCGTGGCCGTTGCTTTCTGTGGTACCTACGTAGAAAAGGGCAAGATGAGCCATATTTACCTTCAAAGAGGGAAATGAGAAAGGTGACCAGCCCACATTTCTACCAGTGACGTGAGGAAAAGTCCCTCTTCTGTTCTAGTGTTAAAAATCACATACATGGCTTGTTACTTAGGTTGGAGTTGAGCTCAGAAAATCATTTACAGCCCCTCCAATTTAGAGACTCCAAATTGCCACCCCTTTTGCAGTTGTCAGAGGAGAAGAATCTTGTGCCAGTTACTGGGGTGGGAAGACAGGGGAGAAGCCAATCTGCTCCCAAACCGCTGGCTATGGCCATGGGGCCTCTCTGGGGCTGGGCCCCTTAGTTCTGTAGCCAGGGCTACTGCAGGGCAAGGGGGCCTGTCATGATGTGCCAGGACCTTTAGACATGGCCTCTGGGACATTGGACATGCAGCAGCAGGCAAGGACCGGCTGGCTTGGCGCAGACACTAGGGAGATGACTCAGGGTCACAAGAAGAATCCCTCTGGGTTTCTTACCAATTCCTCCAAGGAAGGAGAGGGAGAGGGAGGACTGAGATACCAGAAATTTAAAATATGGCTCATAGGACATCGTGTTCCATATGGGCAGGAACCATCAGTGGAAGCTTGGAGCCTGGGGTTTTTCTGGGTCTGCTGTTTGGGTCATGCCTCCCTGGAGGACCAACAGCCCTGGGATGGGAAAAGCAGAGCCCGGGAACTCTGTTGAGAGCCAGGGCATCCGGAGCCCCTGGCTCCCTTTGGTGGAGACCACACTATGTGGCTTAAGGGCACCCAGCAACTTGGGAGTCGTGATTCTCACCTCCTGCTTAGTCCCTGCACCCATCCGGGCAATATCGGTGCAATCGGATGGACTACGGAAAATTAGCATCAAGCTTAAATCTAAGCGATCTGAAGCTGTATCATTGAATGTCTTTCCCATTCTTTCCCTATAGTGGGAAGTGTGACCATTATTTGAATGTTGTTTTCCAGTGCAGAGAAAACCAAGCATTCTCTTGATCAAACTAGTTTGTAAAATTACCAAGGGCTCACCTGGGGAGGTGGGCAAAGGAGTTTCATCTCAGTAAAGCAGGAAGGATATAGTCTGGCTTGATCTGTGACCGAGATGCTTGAGAAAAGTCCTCTCCTGTGCCCTGTTGTCCCCACAATACCCTAAGGATTAAATGACTCTGATCCAGGAAGAGTCCATTCCAGTCTCTTGCATGGCCATGTGCCAAAGCTGAGGCTGGTTGCACAATCCGAGCTTAGAACTATTCAGGCCAGTAAAAAGCTGAGAGGCTTCGCTGACAGCCCGGGTCTGTTCACGGTCTGGGGTCCTCTCAGGAGGAGGTCAGGGGCTTCCTAAGTGACTCGGAAGGAAAGCAGCTGCTCTTCGACCTCTGCAGAGCAACGTCCATGAATACGCTTGCTCCAGCTGCTGAGAATTGTCCCTAGTAACTTTTTTCCTGATTAAAAGAGAATATATGCTCATTCCAGCATTGCTTGTCCAACAACCCAACATGTCCAAAAACAGTAGAATGAATAAATATTTTATTTATATGATGGAATACTAGATGGCAATGAAAATGAAAGAATTGCAGCTTCGTGTGAGAACATGGATGAATCTCACAAAAATAAGTTGAGCAAAAAAAGAAGAGACACAATGACACAAATGAACTTATTTACAGAACAGAAATAGACTCACAGACATAGAAAACAAACTTATGGTTACCAAAGGGAAAGTGGGGGGAGGGATAAATTAGGAGTTTTGAATTACAATATACGCAATACTACATATAAAATAGATAACCAACAAGGACCTACTATATAGCACAGGAACTATACTCAATATCTTGTAATAACCTATAATGGAAGGGAATGTAAGAAAAAGAATATATATATATATATATATCACTTTGCTGTACACCTGAAACACAACATTGTATATCAACACTATTTCAATGAAAATTTTTAAAAATACATGTAAAAAAAAATAGAAGACACAAAAGGGAACATAGGGTGTTATTCCACTTATATAAAGCTCAGGGAGTTCCCTGGCAGTCCATGCTTTTGCTGCTGAGGGCCCATGTTCAATCCCTGGATGGGGAACTAAGATCCCACAAGCCACATGGCGTGGCCAAAAAAAAAAAGTTCAATGACAGTCAAGCTATACTATTTTGTTTAGGGATGCATACATGAATGGTTTTTGAAAAGCAAAAAAAAATGACTAAGGGGGAAGAAAGAGGCTTGGGGGGAGGTTTCTGGTGGGCTGGTAATGTGTTTCTTGCTCTGGGTGGGTATTTGCTTTATAATTATTTATCAGATTGTACATTTGTGTTTTAGGTACTTGTCAGTATGCATAGTTCATAACACAATGTTTTTAAAAGTTAGGTGCAAAAAGATAATCTATGCAGATGATAAACTTTGCCTTTTATGAATCACATGCAAAATCAAATCTAATGCAAACTGAAAACTACAAAACATCATTGAATGAAATTAAAGTTGACCTAAATAAATGGAAAGACATCCCCCGGACATAGATAAGAACATTTAATATTATTAAGATAGCATTATTCCCCCAAGTTTATATATAGATTCAATGCAATCCCTACCAAAATCCCAGCTGGATTTTTTTTTTTCAGAAATGGAAAAGCTGATTCTCAAATTGATACTGAATTGCAAGGAGCACCAAACAGCTAAAGTAATATTGAAAAAGAAAAAGAACGTGGGACGACTCACACTTGCCCATTTCGAAACTTACTACAGAAAGCTACAGTGACCAAAGTTGTGCCATCCTGGGAAGAGAAAACATAGGTGTAAATGTTCATGAGCTTGGATTAGGCACTGGCTCCTTAGATATGACAGCAAAGATAATACACCAAAAGCACAACAACCAGAGGGGAAAATAGGTAACTTGGACATCGTCAAAATAAAAATTTTGTGCTTCCTAGTATACTATCAAAATGAAAAGACAGGGCTTCCCTGGTGGCGCAGTGGTTGGGAGTCCGCCTGCCAATGCAGGGGACGCGGGTTCGTGCCCCGGTCCGGGAGGATCCCACATGCCGCGGAGCAGCTGGGCCCGTGAGCCATGACCGCTGAGCCTGCGCGTCCAGAGCCTGTGCTCCGCAACGGGAGAGGCCACAACAGTGAGAGCCCCATGTACCACAGAAAAAAAAAAAAAGAAAAGACAACCCACAGAAGGGGAGACAATTTTTGTAAATCACATATCTGATAAGTCTAGTATCCATAATATACAAAGAACTCTTATCGCTCAATAACAAAAATACAACTTATTTTAAAAATAGGCAAGGGATTTGAACAGGCATTTCTCCAGAGAGGATATGCAGGTGGACAGTAAGCACAGGAAAAGATGCTCCACATCACTATTAATTAGAGAAATGTAAATCAAAACCGCAATGAAACACCACACCACTAGGATGGCTAGAATCAAAAAGCAGATGATAAATAGTGTTAGGAGAATGTGGAGAAATTAGAGCCTTCATACATTGCTGTAGGAATACAAAATGGTGCAGCCACTTTGGAAAAAATCTGGCAGTTTCTCAAAAAGTTAAAAATGGAGTAACCATATGACCCAGCAATTCCACTCCTAGGTATATACCCAAGAGAACTGAAAATATATGTCCACACAAAAACTTGTATATGAATGCTCATAGCAGCATTATTTATAATAGCCAAAATATGGCTATCAATTGATAAATGGAAAAACAAATGTGGGATACCCATACAATGGAACATTATTCAACCGTAGACACGAATGAAGCAGTTATGTATGCCACAACGTGGATGAACCTTGAAAACAAGCTAAGTGAAAGAAGCCAGTCACAGAAGACCACCTATTGGATTCCATCTCTGTGAAATGCCCAGAAGAGGCAAATCCATAGACACAGAAGGTGGATTAGTAGTTTCGGGGGGCGGGGGGGGGGGAGTGACTACTGTTAAAAAACAAAATCAACTGAGTAAATTGTAAAGATCTTATTGGCTTTATTCACCGATCATGAATCACTCAGCGTCCCATCTAGCAAATAGAAAGGAGCTCTGAAGCGCCGTACAAAAGGGAAGACTTTTACAGGCAGGAAGAGATGGGACAAGGAAATGAGTCTAGCAAAGAGCTGAGTATTTCAGGCAAGGTCGCCTTCCTTTGGGGGATGACAGGGATCTACCAGAAGGATTACTTCACTAGTGCTGACCGGGAAATTCCAGACTGACTGGTTAAGATTACATTCGTAGGAGAGCTTGAAACAGCAGTTAGGTTAAAGTCTTGGTTTGGTGACGCGTAGCACAAGCGACACCACTTGGGACCTGTTACCTCTTTTTTGACACGACTGTGTTTCTTTTTGAGGCAATAAAAATGTTATGAAATTAGATAATGAGGATGGTTGCACAAACTTGTGTATATGCTATAAATAACTGATTGTACATTTAAAAGGGCCAATTTTACGGCACGTGAATGGTAATCCAAATTTTTAAAAATGAAATTTTCAAAAAAGAAAACCCAGTAAAATTGGGAATTAATGTTTCAATTTCTTTAAAACAATTTCACACAATAAGCTTTATTTTAAAAAATAGCGTGCTCATTGTAAGAAAAGTTGGAAACACCCCGTTCAGGAAGTAACCACCGCCACCCTAACCAGCGAACACCTCCGGTGTGGCTGCTTAAGGAACGAGGATCACTTTGACAGCTGCTGTTGCTACCAGTGGAAAGGCTGCCTCCACCCCCACAAGATACCCCCCCCCACCCCCCGCACACATGCTGGCCGTAAAGAAAGAAGGTAATATTAGCCCAAACTGTCAGTGCATCCCTCCCCAGGACTGAACGTCCTAGTCGGCTGGCAAGAGCAGGGGCCTCTGGAGGATGCGCGGGGGGTGGGGGGTGGGGGGGAGGAATGCGGCGCTGCAGACTAGACGTGGGGACTGCAGGGTGGAGCGTGGGCGCCAGGGGTGTGGTGGGAGGTCAAGGGCGGGGACTTGGGGATGGGGCCGGAGGTTGCGGGGAGCGCCTAGGGACGCGGGCACAGGGACGCGGCAACGGGGCGTGGGTGGGGCTCGCGGGAAAGGCTCCGGGGCCAGCCGCGGGTCCGAAGTCGGGACGTGAGGGCCACGGGGTGGAGCGTGGAGGACGCAGGGGCGTGGTGTGAGGGCGAGGGTGGGGCGCGGGGGCGGGGCGCGGCCGGGGTCCGGACGTGGGCGCCGCGGGGTGGAGCGTGGAGGGCGCGGGGGCGTGGCGGGAGGCGTGGGCGTGGCCTAGGAATAGGGGCGTGGCGTGGCCGCTGGGCGGTTGGGCGGCGGACCTGGAGGGCCCGGGAGGGGCCGAGACGCGGGCGGGGCGGGCACCGGGATGTGAGCGGCTCGTTGGTTTGTGCCCAGACGGCGGCGGCGGCGGCGGCGACCCGGCCCCGGCCCGCTCCGCTCCTGACCATGCCACCTCCCGCGCCTCCCACAGAGCTGGTGCCGTCGGAGCGCGCCGTGGTGCTGCTATCGTGCGCGCTCTCCGCGCTAGGCTCGGGCCTGCTGGTGGCCACGCACGCCCTGTGGCCCGACCTGCGCAGCCGGGCGCGGCGCCTGCTGCTTTTCCTGTCGCTGGCCGACCTGCTGTCGGCCGCCTCCTACTTCTACGGGGTGCTGCAGGACTTCGAGGGCCCCTCGTGGGACTGCGTGCTGCAGGGCGCGCTCTCCACCTTCGCCAACACCAGCTCCTTCTTCTGGACGGTGGCCATCGCCCTCTACCTGTATCTTAGCATCGTCCGCACCTCGCGCGGCCCCGGAGACGGCCGCCTGCTTTGGGCTTTCCACGTCGTCAGGTGGGTGGCGGCGACGCTGCTTTCCCTCGGGTCCAGTGACCCCTGCCTGGATCCTGTCTGCTGACCCTGTGGCCCTGGCCACCCTCTGGGCCCTGCGTCTTGATTGGACCCCTGGCCAGGCGCCCAGCGGGCAGTGTCTGCTCCTGTCCCGGGACAGCCCTGGGCCAGCAGAATGATGCTAGGCTTGCCTGGGAGATGAACTTGTCCTGAACATCGCCGCAGGGGGCGCCCCTTTGAAGCGGCCCCCGCCATAGCCTCCCAGTGAGGTGGGCGCCTCAGCGCAGCCCCTGGAAGGTGCGAGGGGCCAGAGCTCGCCCTCAGAGCGTGGCCCTGGTAACTTGGAAGCACCTGGAGAGCTGGCGAGGCCACTCTGGGCCCTTGGCCTCCTGCTTCAGTGCGTTCCTGCCATCTCTGCTGACCATGGGGATCGGGGGAAGCAGCTGGTCAGGCTGGGAGATGAGTTAGGTGTGGTGCATTCAGGCTGCCGTCCACCCAGCCCTCTGCCAGATGCAGTGCTTCAGCTGTAAAATTTAGGAAGGACAGTCTTGTTTATCTTTGCTCATCTCTAAACCGCAGGCCCCAATCTCTTGTTATCTCTGTTCTAGATGATCTTACTTTCTTTCCAGAGTTCAGCAACTCTGAAATTGAGGTCAGAGGCAGAGGCTGGTCTGGAAGAGGGCAGCCAGCGGCCTGGAGTCTCTGAGAGTAGAGAAAACCGAGGCCTTGTCCTGCCCTGGCATTGAAGGGTCTCATCCAAGTAACCCTCATCTATGGAAGAAGGTTGGCCCCTTCCTGGTGTAATTTCAAGATTCAAACATCTGGTGGTGTCCTCTGGTGAACCCAAGGCAGGAATTTTATAGAGCTTCTTTCCTCTTCTCCTTCCTCCAGATAAGAGTACCAAATGCTGCCCTAATTATAGGTCCTCTCTGTTAAATACTTGAGTTCTTTCCAAGGGACTGAAGATAGTCAGCACTTTGGTAGAGACAGGTCACCTGGGGGTCACAGCAGTGAGGTCACAAGCCTGCAATAGTCACTTGACCTCCAGGTCTCAGAGCTGTTGGATGGAGGCCAGCTGGTCCCTGGGAAACTAAACGGCCTGCTTCTCGGCTGTTCAAGTCAAAATGTTTGTAGCAAGCCATTCAGATGTGCCTCAGGTGCTGCAGAGACCCACAGAGAGTGGGGCTGCCTCCCCCCCCCCCCGCATCCAGCCTGATCCCACCAACCATTTCGGAGACCCCGTCCTTGGCAGGCTGGTTGGCTGTGGGCAGCGTGGAGCTCATGTGTACTTGAAAAGGAGCCCAAGACTTTCTTTGCAAGATTCTCTTGTCTTTTTCCCCCTCTTTTGAAAAATACTGAATACAACGTATTTTTCAAGTGATAAAGAGAACCTGGTGCAGCTCCTATAGAAAAGACATTTCCTAAGAAACCTTTCTTTTCACTTCTAGGGATGTTTTCTGTGATGCTTAGGGAAGGCCTCCTAAGAAAGCCCATGTGTCCTTCTCTGGCCATAAAAGGGAAGCGAATTGTTCGTCTTGTCTGTTGAATGTGATCCACCTGCTTCTTAAAAGAAAAAAAAAGAAGAAAGAAAGAAAATTACTTGTATCCAAGCTAGAAAGGGACTTTGACAGTTTATTCCCTGTCAGAAGTCAGCACTCATGTTGCTGGTGTGAGACTTGGTAAGACCTGTCCAACAGGTTCATGTATTGACCTAGGTCCTCCCAGACTGTATTGCTAAGGACCCTTCAGTGTCTTTCTTTGGGGGATGAGTTTGTTGCTGCTGAAGGACCTCTTGGCATGGGAAATCTCATCTTCAGCCTCTGGCAGCCCAGGCACCCACTCGCTAACCATTTCAAATGACTGCAAATCAGTCCTCTTCTTCAAACCTTCCAGTCTTGGGAAATATTTTATTTTTATTTATTTAGTTTTTAATATTTATCTATTTTTGGCTGTGTCGGGTCTTAGCTGTGGTACGCAGGTTTTCTAGTGGCGCGCGGGCTCAGTCGTTGTGGCTCGTGGGCTCAGTAGTTGCGGCACATGGGCTTAGTTGCCCCGCGGCATGTGGGATCTTAGTTCCCTGACCAGGGATCAAACCCGCATCCCCTGCATTGGAAGGCGGATTCTTAACCACTGGACCACCAGGGAAGTCCCCCGGAAAATATTTTAAAATATGACAACACAAAGGCTTGCTCTCTCTGTTCTTACGAGTTGATTTTTTTTAAAAAAAACTGACAAATACCTTGAGAAACGGACAAAGGACATTCTGACGAAATAGTAAAAGCATGAATACTCAAAACAATACAACAGTGAGGTACCATTTTCTCATTAAATTAGAGGGAAAAAAATAGTAAGGCAGGATACTAATGTGATAAATGCAGAGGAAACTGGCGTTTTACTACATTATTATTGGCCATGTAAGTGGGAATAATCCACGTAGAAAATATTTGGTTCCTACCCCTTGATCCCAGCAATCCTGTTTGTAGGCATCTAGTCTAAGGAGATAAACCAGATTACATGCCAAGTTGGACGTACAAAGGAGTTTGCGTGGCATGTTAGCCAGCACAGTGATGAGAATTTGAAAGCAACCTAAATGTTCAAAAAGTCGGGGCTCAGTAAGTTATAGACTACACCCCACCCAGAAGTGTTATGCTGCCAGTAAATACTGGCCATGAACTCTATAAGTCATATATTTTTTAAACGGTATGATACAACGTTAAGTGGGAAAAGCCATCTATAAAACGAAATGCAGCCATGCACCGCAGGAGGCTGGAGAGAGTCGCAGGCAAGTTCCCACAAAGCGCCTGCCTGGCCCCTGGGACCCCATCATAATGCCTGACATAGTTTCCTTTACAGAAAGACTTTTATCTCGTTGGGGAAGGAGGGCAGCTTAGACTTTATCCTCAGAGAAATTGCCTGGCATCACAAGCTGCATCAGGCTCCTGAGGTCTTGCAAGGATCAGGCTTTGATCCTCCATAACCCAGGGGATTCACCCAGAGATGCTCACCCTCCAGCCACAGCTGATGAGACTTTCCCAAGCCCACAGAGCTGTTAGCAGGAGGCTCAGGGTTAGAACTTCAAGGTCAGTGCCCCTTTTAGGATTCCATCTTGTCTCTTGGCCTTGATAATAATTTTTTAAACTGAGAGATAATTCAACAATCGTTTATTTTTAACTTTCCAGATTCCCCCCATCATTAACACTTTACCATGTTAGCTTTACTTATCCTCTCCAATTATTTTTTTCCTGGAACCATGTAAGAATAAGTTACAGGGACTTCCCTGGTGGTGCAGTGGTTAAGAAACCACCTGCCAATGCAGGAGACACGGTTCGATCCCTGGTCCGGGAAGAAACTAAGCCCGTGAGCCACAACTACTGAGCCCATGTGCTGCAACTCCTGAAGCCCGCACGCCTAGAGCCTGTGCTCCGCAACAAGAGAAGCCACCGCAATGAGAAGCCCACGCACCGCAACAAAGAGTAGCCCCTGATCGCCACAACTAGAGAAAGCCCGTGTGCAGCAACGAAGACCCAACACAGCCAAAAATAAAATTAAAAAAAAAAAAAAGTAAGTTACAGACCTGATGCCCCCAACTCCTAAATCCTTCAGTGTGCATTTATTTCCAAAAGACAAGGACAGTCTCTTGCGTGACCACGTACACCTCCCCAAAGCAGAGAGTAACGTGGAGCAGTGCCAATATCTGATTGTGTTATGTGAAGAAGGAAAAAGGCAAAGCAACTAAAAAAAAAATATGTGTGTGTGTCTGGTAAGAAACAAAATCTGATTGTGGATCTGTTGAGGTTTTGCCAGTTGTCTAATAAGGTCGCCGATAGCAAAGGGACTTGGTTTTCATGTCTCTTTATCCTCCTTCAGTCGGGAGCAGTGTTGCCGTCTTCCTTGGTGTTTCACGGCTGGTCTTTTTGAAGAGTACAGGCCCGTTATTGTGTAGGACGTCCTCCCTCACCTGGGTTGCCTGATGCTTCCTCGGGAGTGGATGCAGGATCTGCACCTTGGGCTGGAATCTCACAGAAACCTGATCTCGCTTCCTACCTGGTGGTGGCTGGCGACTTGGATTTGTTCCGTTCCCGGTGATGTTCACTTTGATTGCTTGGTCAAGGTGTTATCTGCCCGTTCACCTCCTGGAACTCCTCGAAGTCTCACCCAAGGGTTTCCCATCCCCTGATTCCGACAGCATTCGTGGTGACTCTTCCGGATGTTGCCGCATTTTCAAAGTGTGAGAATATTCTGTGTTCAGGGAAAGCCCTGCGATAAGCCCCTTTCTACTGTGTCTTAGCTGTGGAGGCGGCGCGGTCCCGACACCACGTATTTTAGTGATGGACTGCAGTATAGTTGATTTACAATGTCGTGTTAGTTCCAGGTGAACAGCACAGTGATTCCGTTATATATTTATATTGTTTTTCAGATTCTTTTCCCTTATAGATTATTACAAAATATTGAGTATAGTTCCCTGTGCTATACAGTAGGTCCTCGTTGTTTCTCTCTTTTATATAGTGTGTGTGTTTATGTTAATCCCAGACTCCTAATTTGTCCACCCCCCTTTCCCCTTTGGTAACCACAAGTTGCTTTTCTAAGTCTGTACCCATATCTTACATGCATGTGGATAAGCATCTGTGACCAGTGTGTTTGCAGTTCTCACCTAAGAAAGGGCTGGGCGGCTTAGCCTGCAGCAGCTATGGGCGGGGTCATTTCCTTTCAGATAAGATAAGCACGAAACCGTCTCTGTCTCCCTGCAGAAGGTGACCTGCCTATCAAAAGCAGTCTTCAGCCCTTCTTCCCCTGCAAGGTGGTGGGCTCCTTCTGAACCAGTACGGCAGGGTCATGGACTGTCCCCTCACCGCTGGGCCAGGTGTGTCCTGTGATTGCAGGGGGAGGTCAGGCTGGGGCGCCTCGTCTCGCCGCGTCAGAAGGGGAGCCCAGGCCGAGCTGGCAGCCTCGAGCAGCCTTTGGGTTTCTTCTGGCCCCACTGAAGTGGGGATAGGTGTGGGCATGACCCCCGGCCCACGTGCCCACCCACCCTCTGACATTTGCTGGAGGCTCTGGAGGAAGAGAGAAGTCTATGGCATCCCAAGTTCACCATGAAAAACCCTGCTGTGGGGATTGGGAAGTTCCAGCGCAGAGAAAAGGGAACCCGTGGGCCCCGAAGGGGAGAGCCTGCAAGCTCTCTAATCAGACACCGGCTCACTCACAGCGGGGCCCAGTGACAAGGCCCCAAGTGGGCAGTGTCTGAATGGGGGGGAACCCAGTGGTTGTGTGAACAGCACCCCACGTCAGACAGTGCTCCCCAAAATGACAAGAGCTAAACCGGCTTTGTTTGCTGAGGGCCCTGCTGCAGTGAGGTCTCTGCGCTGCATTTGCGTGTCCGTGGGACACCCGCTGCGGCACCAGAGGCTGCCCCTTGACCCTGCCGGGGCAGAGTCAGAGTCTACCCCGGGCCCAGGTGCGCAGGAGAGCGTCCCTGAGTGCTGCACAGTGCTCCTTGGCACCCACAGAGCCAGGGCTGCAGAGGCCCGTGCCAGGGGCTGAGTGTTTAGAAGTTCCCTTGGACGCCTTTCCCCACCTCTGCGGCCAGGGCTACCGAGCGACCGACCTCGCGGTGGCCTGGCCGGTGGCTGACACCCTGAACTCCCACGTCCTGCCCCCTGCCCCACCCATAACAATAAGAGCCCATTGCTGGGGCAGAAACCTCCAGGCGGCCTCCTCGGGCCTGGATTCCTTGCACCAGGCTGTGCCCCCTGCAGCTGCATCCCTCCGGCCCGGGCCCGGCTCTGTCCTGCTCCCAAGAGCTTTCAAAACTGGCACATGGTTGCCGGATAGTTTCGTTCTCAGAGCATCTTGGGGTCATGGTCACATTCAAGGCCTTCCATAGGCCGCAGGCACATGGACCAGGCTCTGCTGTTGGGGGGAGAAGACCCTCTTGTGGCCTTCCCATCAGGTGCCACCCCGCACCAGAGATCTGTAGGAAGGGTGAGGTTTGGGGGGAGGGGGGCGTGCAGGAATCCAGCGGTGGATTGAGCAGACCTTGAGCCCTTGGTGCGGAGGGGGAAAGGTGTTCCCAGCCCTGACTGTGAAAGCGGCTCTGTCACCACAGGTGTCCCCCTCCCTGACTGGTGGGACAGGTTGTTTCAGAAGATCCCCAGCTGGGCAGACCGGGAACTCTGAAGGAAAGCCAGAGCCTCGCTCTCAGGGGCACCGGCCGCCTCTCGTGATCGTCTGACAAATGCCACGGAATCCAGGTGTGGGACGCGGCCTGCTCACCGACCGCCTGATCCCGCGGTGCTTCAACTTCTCATGGGGCGACTGAAGAACAAAGTGAATGTCGAGTTCCAAAAGCCAAGCTCATGACCAGTCTGCAGGGCGTTTGTCAGTTTACCCCTCCCCTAAGCCTGCTGAGGGCCCCCAGCTCTGCTGGTCTGGGTGTCAGGGGGTGTCCCAGGGCTGGGCTGCCGTCCCCTGCCCTGGCATGTCTCTCCCCCAGAGTTGGTAGAGAGCACCTGCCCTCATCTGCTGTGGCAGCCCTGACAAAGCCTGCAGACTGGGTGGGGTGCTTAAACAACAGACATCCCTTCTCTCCCGGTCCTGGAGGCTGGAAGTCGGAGGTCCAAGTGTAGGCAGGGTTGGTTTCCGCTGAGGCCTCTCTCCTTGGCTTGCAGACGGCCGTCTGCACCCTGTGTCCTCACACGGTCATCCCTCAGTGAGTGCCTGCATCCTAATCTCTTCTTACAAGGACACCTGTCCTATTGGATTAGGACCCACCCAGTGACCTCATTTTAACCTAATCACCTCTTTAAAGACCCTGTCTCCAGATACGTCGCGTCCCAACGTACTGGGGGTTAGGACTTCAACACAGGAATTTGGGGGCAGGAGGGGACATACTCAGCCTATAACTGCCTCCGAAGGGGGAGGAAGCCAACTTGGAGTCTGGCCTCGGTTTCCACACAAACACACGTGAGAGCTGGGGCCTGGGCACCTCTGGGAGCAGCTCTTGGTGCCCCTCCAAGTGGAGGATTCTGCTCAGAGAGTGGTCTGCAGGCCCTCTCCATCTAGGTGACCCCAGCCATGCTTCTTCTCTGCCTGCATCACAGGTTTGGAGAGAAGGAGCCTCATTGGTCACCTGCTTTAACCATGTCCCTCCTCAGTGCCTTTCGTAGCATCCCCTGCACGTGGTCACATGGCTTCCTTCCCCTGATGGGGGACGCTGCCGGTTTAGCCCTTGGCTTTGGGACTGAGCAGGATGCCTGTCCTTTCCTTCAGCCGCCTGAGTCTGCTCTGCTAGCAGGACGTCCCCAAGAGTCTTCCAGTACTCGAGGCCCAGCTCCAGGCCCAGCACGCCCTCACATGCCCGCTCTGGTGACAGCTTCACAGTCTCAGGTTTAGAATGTGGGTCCCAGGTGTCCACACGGAGGCAGGACAGTTTGCTGGCCGTTCTCCATCACCCACGTCTGGGCATCAGGGCAACCCCTCTGACCAAACACCTTCTGGGTCCCAGTCAGCTACAGCCCTTGGTCTGTTTCTCATGTGCTGTTGTTAAGCTGTATCTTACTTGTTCTGATTTTGTTTGTTTGTTGATTGAGGGCTGCTTTTTATTTTTTTGGAGGGATAAAAAACTGTTAGGTGGTGCATGTCAGAAATTAGCAGTAGACGTTTCTGGAAAGTGAGAATTAGGTCACACATGTCTCTGTAGAGTTCCTCCCAGAGTTGGACACCACCTAAAACTCAGGGTGGCCACTTGGCCAGAGAACAGCTTGGCGTATTGAGGTTGCCAAAGAGATTTTCTCCTGGCTCTATAGGTGAGAGCCTGGGGCGGGGCAGCTTCAGCCCCCTATCCTTTTCATCCTCTGTCCGGTGGTGGCCTGGAGCTGGCTTGTGGGACCCGATTGTTAAATTTCAGGGCATTTTGTGGGCTGATTGTTAGATAGAACATCGTTAAAAATTAAATTATATAAACTTACAATTAAATAAATTGCATTAAAAACAAAAGTAACATACTCAAAACTCCTTAGGTCCTAATTATACTTTTTAAAAAAATTATTTTATTTATTTATTTATTTATGGCTGTGCTGGGTCTTCGTTCCTGCGCTTGGGCTTTCTCTAGTTGCGGTGAGCGGCTATTCTTCGTTGTGGTGCGCAGGCTTCTCACTGCGGTGGCTTCTCTTGTTGGGGAGCATGGGCTCTAGGTGCGCGGGCAGTAGTTGTGGCTCGTGAGCTCTAGAGCGCAGGCTCAGTAGCTTTGGTGCACGGGCTTAGTTGCTCCGTGGCATGTGGGATCTTCCCGGACCAGGGCTCAAACCCGTGTCCCCCGCATTGACAGGCGGATTCTTAACCACTGTGCCACCAGGGAAGTCCCCTAATTATACTTCTGTTGATTTGTAGAGCAGACGTCAGCAGACTTGTCCTGTACAGGACCAGATAGTATTTTCAGATCTGTGGGCCATGCGACCTCTGATGCCACTGCTCAGCTCAGCTCTGGCAGCTTGGAAGAAGCCATGGATGATGTAGAACCAGTGAGTGTGACTGTATGCAGTAAAACTTTATTTTAAAAAACAGACTGAATCAGGAGCTTGGGATGGACACATACGCATGGCTGTATATAAGACCGAAAACTAATAAGAACCCACTGTAGAGCACAGGGAACTCTACTCAGTACTCTGTAATGACCTATATGGGAAAAGAACCTTAAAAAGAGTGGATATATGTATATGTATAACTGATTCACTTTGCTGTACACCTGAAACTAACACAACGTTTTAAATCAACTATACTCCAATTTAAAAAATAAAATAAATAAATAAATAACAGATTGGGCCGGATTTGGTCTGAGGGCCCTAGTTTGCTGGACCCCTGTTCTAGATTTAAGAAAGTGATAGAGAAAGTGTTAGTAGTAAAGATTAAATGCAAAAGTGTTTCTTGTTTCTGTACTTAAGCCCTGGCGGCAGCCACGTCGGGGCAGGTGGGAAGCCGCATATTTCAGGGGGAGGTGATGAGAAGGGGCCTTGTCCCAGAGCAGGAAAAAAGAAGAAACATTCTTCCAGTGTTGGAAAAGTATTACCTGATCCACAGAGAGGTTGCTCACGTCAAGTCGACCCAGTGAAGTCCCAGCTCTCGTCTGGTCCCCCAGGTCTTCCTCATTTCACTTCCATCTTAGTCATTAAGGAAAATGAAAAGGTCAGCCACCTTCTCATCACGGAACTACTCTCATTGGCTGACTGCGACCGCAGGTTGGCTGCAGATACCAGAGTTCTGCAAAACTCAACAGAAGCCTCCTGTGAGAATCAGTTGGCTATGTGGAATGTACGATAAGGAGTATTGTGTATTTTATTATTATTTACAAATTGTGTGCCCCGCGTCCTTTAGATCAGTAAAATTCATAATCAGTTTATGTTTGTGTACGTACACACACACACACACACACGCACGCACACACACGCGCGTGCGTAGATGGCTTTCTGATGTTAAAACATCACCAGCACACCATTGTCCGTACCTGTAAATTACGAGTCTGGTAGAGCCTGCCTGGCGGGGTTATTAGACCGTCCCTCCCACTCCATTCCCACTGCTCTCTGAGGTCACCTTTTCTTCCACCTCCACTCAGGTACCTCCCCAGGCAGCTTGTGGCCTCAGCAGAGCTGCTGTCTGTGCTTGAGTTCAAACAGCAGCTCTGATTGATCAACCCACGTGCTCAGCCCTTTCAAAGCTGTCTATTTGGTCTTCCCTCGAGCAATTTTCCATCACAGATTCAGCTCCAGGCACAGCCCAGTAACACAGAGGAAATACGTCACTGGGTAGCTTTTGTACAACAAACCTAAAGTTGTGAAATGTGGGGCTGTCACCAGGGGCCCTGGTCCCCAGGGGCCGTAGGGATGCTGAGGAGGGAAAGAAGCTGCTTCCTCCCACCAAGGCTGTGCTCCCCCATCCCGCTGGGGTGGGAATCCTCCGCTCCAGTCCTGCCGGGTGTTGGTCCCTAAGCACTGCTCTCCCATCTCTAACTTCAGGATTTCCGGTTCAGCCCTTTAAAAGCCTTTCACCTCCTTTCAGTAAAGTCCTTGCAGTGAATATTTAAAGAGTAAATTGGGAAAAGCTGTCTCAGTCACTTGGTTCAAACTTCATTTGTTCACTCATTCATTCAGTTCATTCATTCGTTCATTCATTCGTTCAGCAGGTCCTAGTTTTGCCCCTGTCGTGTGCCAGGCACTGGTGTAGATGCCAAGATAGAGCAGTGAATCCACATGGCCCTCGCCTCGTGGAGCTCATAGCTGACATGTGTTGTCCTAAAATCCCAGGATGGCGTGAGTTTTAAAACAGTAACCCTTTGGTTTGATACTAATATATATTAACTCACCAGATCAATAACTTTGCATAGCACAAACATTTAAAATAGACACACTCCATCCATTTGAAGTGTAACTTGGTACCTTTCTCATAATCCTTGTTTTTTTAATAAATTTATTTATTTTATGTATTTATTTTTGGCTGCATTTGGTCTTCTTTGCTGCGCGCGGGCTTTCTCTACTTGCGGCGAGCAGGGGCTACTCTTCGTTGCGGTGCACGGGCTTCTCGCTGTGGTGGCTTCTCGTTGCAGAGCACAGGCTCTAGGCACAGGGCTTCAGTAGTTGCGGCACATGGGCTCAGTAGTTCTGGCTCGCGGGCTCTAGAGCGCAGGCTCAGTAGTTGTGGCGCACAGGCTTAGTTGCTCCGTGGCATGTGGGATCTTCCCGGAGCAGGGCTTGAACCCGTGTCCGCTGCATTGGCAGGCGGATTCTTAACCCCTGTGCCACCAGGCAAGTCCCCACCATCCTTTAATTTCTATGGGGTTTTGGCCCCTTCCGTGCTCTTGTGACTTCAGGGAGGATGTGCTGCTTCTGTCTCTGCTGGGCTGTCGGGGCAGCAGAGCTGAGGGTGGCACCCAGTGGCCCGCCCCAGGCTCTGGTCCCTCCTGCAGAGGCCAGTGAGGGGAGGAGGTACCAAGTCTTTCCTGGAGCCAGGAAGCGGACTTTCTCCCTTTCCTCGCCATCCCTGCCCTGCCTCGTCCCCGGCCCTGCGGCATTTGGAGACCCTTATAAAATCACAGCCCTTGTAGCCTCGTTTTGGTAACAGACTAAGTGCAACTGTGGCCTCATCATTGTTCTACGACCTTCTTTCAGAAAGAGCCGATATTCCTTACACAGAGCCCTCAAGACAGAACCAGTTTCTGAACTAAACGTTTTCCTGATGACACTGTCCTATTTACTTACTGCTTGTTCTCTGGGCGGCCGACCTACCACGTAGGCCCGTGTGTCCTCCTGGGGGCAGAGACCGCGCAGGCCTCATCATCCCTGGTGGCTACACCGCAGGCCCGGATCCTGGGACCTGGGGACAAGCCTCACTGACAACACTGGTCG
The DNA here is from genome assembly GCF_011762595.2 of Tursiops truncatus. Classification (NCBI taxonomy): domain Eukaryota; kingdom Metazoa; phylum Chordata; class Mammalia; order Artiodactyla; family Delphinidae; genus Tursiops; species Tursiops truncatus. The sequence continues at coordinate 176,970,628 of NC_047034.1, forward strand.
TAAATGCGGACACGCTCACCCTGTCCCGCATGCTGGATGTAACGCTGATGAGTTTATTCTCGTGACAACCAGCAACGAGGCTCTGCTCCAGGCACCGTGGTCACCCCACTCTGTGGAGAAAAACACGGATGTGTTGCAGCCGCGTGGGGCAGGGCCGAGACTCGGACCCAGCCTGCTGCATCGCAGTCCAAGCTCTTAACCACCCTGCCGGGCCGCCACATAGCTTCTGTGTGTTTTAAAAGGCTGATTTAAAAGGCTTGGCGAGGAGACTCGCGCGGGGACCACTGGGGAGGGGCCTTGGGGCTCAGCCCTAATCCCAGCTGTGTCGCCATTGCAGCAAACTCTAGAAAAGTCAGCCCAGCACTGCGCTGAGGGGGGCCCCGCCCCAGGGTCTGGGCTTTAGTGGGCCCCTTGGACCCTTGCCAGTGCCCGCCCCTTCCCGTAGAGCAAGGAGGGCTCAGGACCGAGGAGACGTGTCCGCCCGGAGCCCGGGGCCCCTCTTCTGGTTCCTGCTGTGGGTGCACGGGACCCAGACAACCCCGGGCCACCAGTGTGTGCACCCCTGGGCCCAGGCTGGCCGGGGGGCCTGTCGGCGGGGTGGTGGGTGAGGCTTGTCCGCGTGGGCTGGTGTCTGCAGGCCAGTGCACAGGCCCCTCGGTGCGGGAAGGAGCCGGCCGTCCCCATGCCACGGCGTCCCAGCGCCCGTCTCCGAGGAGCCTGGCAATTCTGAAATAGAACCCGGCCTCCAAGGGCTTGGGAGGGAGGCCAGGGCACCCCGGGCTTGGCAGGGCTTGGGCAGAGCAGGGCTGGGTGGGGGGGTTTGAGGACGCCCGCCCCTCCTTTCTCCGGGAACACTGTCTGCTGCACGCTTGGGAGAGCACCGTCCTTCTTGCCGACACGGCATCCCGGTCCCTTCGCCCTCGCTGGCTTTGCCGGGAGCCGGGTCTCACCTCACCGCCCCCTGTCTGCTCCTTGTTCCTCAGCTGGGGGATTCCGCTGGTCATCACCGTGGCGGCTGTCACTCTAAGGAAGATCGGCTACGACGCCTCGGACGTGTCCGTGGGCTGGTGCTGGATCGACCTGGAGGCGGAGGACCGCGTGCTCTGGATGCTGCTGACCGGGAAGCTGTGGGAGATGCTCGCCTACGTCACGCTGCCCGTGATCTACCTCCTCATCCGGAAGCACATCAACAGAGCGGTAGGTGCCCCGCGGGGCCCCGGCCCAGAGCTCTGTGTGGCCACCGTGTCCCGGCGTCGGGCTTGGCTGCCGTAGGGGACGGGACTGGTGACCGACCAGAGTGACGGAGGCTTTGCTGTGCCTCAGGCGCCGTGACGTGCACTGAATTAATAAGCATCGTGGCTTGACTGGTTTGCTAATTATGCAGCCCTGTCGGGAGCGGGTCCTGTTATCCTCCGTGTGTGGATGAGGAAACGGGGGCTCACCGAAGTTAAGGGGCTCCCCAGACTCGCCCAACTCTGACTGACCTGCTGTGAAGCCGAGGAGGCTGCAGGCTCAGCCTGTGTTCTGGGCCGCAGCTCTCTATTGCCCCCTCCTGGACAGATCACCACGGTCGCTTAACCTGGAGAGGAATTTGGATGAAAGATGAACTAAGAATTGAACTGGCGTGCCCCTGGGGAGAGGAGGCCACAGGCTTTCACAATCAGCGATACAAATAACTCACTTCTTTCTCCTTGATGATTAAAATATTATAAGTGGTAGACTTTTCAGGCTGTCAGGAATTCATAAATCAATAGGCTGGGCTGCTCTGAAGTCTCCTAGACTTCTGGCCAGAAATTCTAGGAAAGAATGGTTTCCCTCTGATGATCTGGCCAAATTGTTCCTTGCTCTGGACTACTGGTTCCGCACATATAAAGTATGGGCTTTCTCCTAGCCACAAGCAAACTGCTACCCCAAAAAGCCTCAGGTTAGCCCATCCGTTGATCCGCTCAACCATTCATTCAGTGTGTTTTTATTGAGCATCTACTATGCACAAAAGCTCTGTGTGTCGGTGGGAATGCTAATGAGAGCTCAGGCATGGATCCTGCCCTCCTAGGAGGAGGGAGAAGTGTAATTACGATGGAAGATGAAACGGGGCTGGAGCAGTAACATCGTGAAAGCTCTGGGGATAGACTTCCAAGCTCATTCTGCTGGTGTGGTGCCTGTGTTTCTGTTTTGCTCTGAGTTTTCAAGGCTGTAATCGTAGGCGAGAATGTCCCCAACTTTTGACTTTCGGGTGTGCTGCTGGCTCAGCGGTCATTTCCAAGTGTGTAGGGTGCTCCTCGCAGCTGACACGTGATCGCCACCCTGTATGTGGGATGCACACTTTGGGTTCTCTTTTTACTCCAGAATTCACCTGATTCTCTCCCCTCCCTGCCGCCCTCTTCTGGCTCAGCTTGGAGTCGTTGACAGAGATGCTGGCAGGGCTTACCGGTGGGTCTGAGATCCTCTTTGTCTACTTAGAGTTTTTTAGCTGGTCTCCTGCCTAGGCCGGGGCTGCCCTTCTCACCTCCTCTTTTCCGTTGCCCTGGGAAGGTTCCGGGCTCCCCGATGAAAGCTCCCAGGAGCCCCACCAGGCTCTGCCCAGGACCTCCCCATGCCCTCCCCCAGCTGCCTTTTCATGTGTGTGTGTGTGTGTGTGTGTGTGTGTGTGTGTGTGTGTGTGTGTTTTTGGGGGGACCATGCTGCAGGGCATGCGAGATCTTAGCTCCCTGAGAACCCGTGCCCCCTGCAGTGGAAGCACAGAGTCCTAACCACTGGACAGCCAGGGAAGTCCCCCTGACCACCAGATTTTAAATTGGCACCGCCAGCTCTCCCTCCTGCCCAGACTCTTAACCACTGGAGCACCAGGGGAGTCCCTCGTGTGTCTGTCGGCCTCCCTGCCCTTCCTGTAGCGGAGGCAGGAAGCCTGGGGTCCTGCCTGTGAGGCTGACCCCCCCCCCCATGTGAGAATGGTCCTCTCCTACAGCTCTGCGGGTGTTTCCAGAGAAAAGGAATACTAGTGAGCAGGGAGGTGAGAATGTGCGGGTGGTTCCCTGCCTCTAGCTAGGAGGGAGAGCTAAAAATAAATGAACTGGGCGAGCCTTGCCCTGAGGAAGAGCGGATCAGCAGCCCTGGCTAGTGCCCAGCTCCCCCGCCCACCCGTGTGGTCCTGGAGGGGATGGGTGGTGCCGTTCTCTGGGTGCTGAAGGCCCCGGGGAGGAAGCACGTGCTCTGAGCAGGTGAGCTGCAGCAGCTTGGGTGCTCAGAGATGCCAAGGGGTGTGGCTCTTCTCCTTACCTGCGCCTTCAGTGTCCCCCACAGAGGACCAGGCTCAAAAACACACCTTTGTTATGGAGCAGTGTTTTCTTCATCTATTTTTAGAAATTCGGTTGTGATCTGGAACTGCCTTTCCTGTCCCTGAAGGGCATTCCGAGGAGCAGGGAAACCAAAGCTGGCGGCTGCTCCCCTTTTCTTCCTGTCCCAGCTTCGGGCAGAGCCCCTGCTGTGGGGCAGGCGGTGGGGTGGGGGGACACAGCAGGGCCGGGGGGCAGGGGGGGCTTGCCTTCTGGAGGAGGATGACCGTGAGCGATGGGCCTGATAAACGAGGGTGAATGGCGTCCAGGAAGGAGGAGGAGAAGAGCTATGAGAAGCAGACAAGGATAAAGAGCTGGAGGTGGGGACAGGACCACCTGGGAAACGCCTTTGCAGTTTCAATAGGTTGTCAGGATAGCCCTTATCCAGAATTCAACACTGGAGCAAAGACTTGAAGAGGGTGAGGGCGTGAGCCACGTAGGCGGTTGGGAAAGAGCATTCCAGCTCGAGGGAACAGCCTGTGCAAAGGCCCTGGGGTGGGGTGTGCCTGGCATGTTTGGAGCATTCGGACGCCCATGTGTCTGGAGAAGAGTAAACAGCGGGTACGTAACAGGAATGAGGTCAGAGCTAGACTAGGGTTGGGGACATCGTAAGGAACGTGTGAAATGGGAAGACACCAAGAGCTTTGAGTGGAAGACTGGCTTGATCCGACTTAGGTTTTCAACGAGCCACGCTGCTTCTGTGTTGAGAGTGAGACTGCAGTGGGGACGGGGTGGGGTGGTCAGGGAGATAGAGGGAGACCTGTGAAGAAGCAGTGGCAACTCTCCAGAGAAGGGGTGGTGGTGCTTGCACCGGGCTGGTGGCAGTGGCAGTGGACGTCCAGGTCTGGGTCTGTTTTGAAGGCAGGGCCTGCAGGGCTTACCTATGGATCGGACGTGAGCTGTCGCACAGAGAGAGGGACCAAAGGCCACTCCCAAGTTTGGGGCCTGGACGGCTGGAAGGACGGGGCTCCCGTTAGCTGAGATGGGGAAGCAGGCAGCAGGCTGGGGGTCGAGAGCAGGCATGTGTTTCGGACCTGAGAAGGTTCCGACGTGCTTTAGACACCCACGTGGGGTGTGGAGCAGACAGTGGATGGAGGAGACCGGGCAGAGGTGGGAACCTGGGCTGCCGGCCTCAGGTACTGCGCGGCTCACGACCTCCGCGTCCCGGTGGGAGGGCAGCCTGCGGTGAGGCTGGAGGGGGCGGGAGGGTCCCGTCGCTCACGTCCGCTTTGTGTGCTCCTCGCGCAGCATGAGGCTCTCTCCGAGTACCGGCCCCTCGTGTCCCAGGCGCACCAGCTCCAGCGCCGCACCTCCGCGGCCGATAACAAGCTGGCCCTCATCCCGCTCATCTTCGTCTGCCTCCGGATCTGGAGCACCGTGCGGTTCGTCCTGACCCTCTGTGGCTCCCCGGCAGTGCGGACGCCAGTGCTCGTGGTTCTGCACGTAGGTCTGCCCCGCCCCCGCCCCGCCCCGCCCTCGCGGCTCCCGGCCGACCGCGGGGGCCAGCAGGGTCAGATCCCTGTCCCCGGCAGGCAGGCAGGCGGGGGCTCTGCTCCACCTCGCCTTGCTCGCTGCCCCACAGGGAGCCTTGATGAGAGAAGATGGAAGGTCAGCGTGGCTCGGGGGCAGCCCGGGGGTGTTGAGTTGCTGTCCAGTGGCCTAGGAGTAGCCCCGGGAGAGTTGACTGACCCTGAGTCCTTCCCAGCCCAGAAGACCCGGGGACACGCCTGCAAGTCCAGGCCTGCCCGGTGCTCAGCCCAAGGCCCACGTGGACAGGGTCCCCCGCAGACCAGCCTCAGGGGTGGAGGACCGGTTCCTGGGTCCCCAGCACTTCCCGGCCTCCCTGCGTGTGCTTCTCAGGCCCGCCCCGGCCCCGGCACTCACGCCTCTCCCTTGCTCCCTGCCAGGGGATCGGGAACACCTTTCAGGGGGGCGCCAACTGCATCACGTTCGTCCTCTGCACCCGCACCGTCCGGACTCGTCTCCTCTCCCTCTGCTCCTGCTGCTGCCCTCAGGCTTCCGCTGCCGCCGAGAGCCCGCTGGGCCCCCCAAGGCCCCTGCGCCCTCCACAACGGGCGGGCGAGTCGCAGGGGCCCAGGCGGGCCGCGGGTGAACTTCCAAGCACCTGAGCTGCTGCCCCCCTAGTTCTGTGCGTGGGTGCTGCCGACCTGGGGCGGGCGGCGCCGAGTCCCCTCTGCAGGGAGCGGGGCGTCAGCTGCGCTGTCCGCCTTCGGCTGCCGAAGCTCAAGCCCCGTGGGGAGCAGCGCAGACTCGGCTTGTCTACCTCCTCGACCCTCAAGCACGACCCCCTCACACCGCATCCTTCTGCACGCAGGGGAGTTCGCCAGCATGAGGGCTGCACTGAGATTCAGGGAAACCCGTGGGACCCGATCACTGCCAGGTTGCCTGGCGGTCCGGGCGTCTTCGGCCTCATGACCACACAGCACTGTTTACAGCTGGAGGGACCCACACCGGTGGGAAAAGCACATAGAGATATATGTACACTGGGCACCCATCCTCAAGAAAATGTCAGGGGGTACCAGCGACGTGGCCCCCACTGAAGTATCACAGAGCAGACTCCTGGTTTGTCAGGGCGTTGAGATTCCCCCGAGAGCCTGGCTTTTCTCGGATGGCTTTGCTGGTCAACGAAAGGGCCAGTTACCTTTCACCAGGAGGTTCCCCCCTGGTGACCAGCATGAGCACAGCCGCACACAGCTGCAGGGCAGCTGGTCTCCTGGGGCCTCCTGAATCCTCTCCACGGGCTGCCAGCCCTTGATGTATGGATTGTGTTTGAGTTTCAAGCAGAGGCCAGGATCCAGACTCCTGTCTCCCCCAGGCACTTAAAATTAAAATGCAGGCCCCTCCTCCAATGCAAGGGCTGGAACAGGACAGGAAGAGGCCACTGCAGAAGTCCCCGCAGACGCCCCACTGTCACTTGGGTCTGTTCTTGTAAAGACTGAAACGGGTGAGTCGGGGAAGGATCTGGCTTGTTCACTTCCTAGGTTAATTTTTTATAGGAAAGGCGACCAGAGGGTTAGGGAACACCCAAATACTGATTCCTCCCTGAAGGTGAAGGTTTGGGGGATTGGTTGGGGAGAGTGACGCATGCATCATGGGGTGATTCAAAAGAAAACGGATTTAAAAGAAGCATCCGTATCTCTATAACCTATGACTCTTCCACCAACCCTTTCGTCTTAGGTCAGAAAACAATTTCTCTGTTCAGTCACAGAAGCCACTGGCTAAGAGTGGGAGGTGTAACTGTCACTGTGCGTGCGGGGCCTTGGGGAAGAAAAGTACAACTAACCTGATAGGTGCCCCTCCCTTGGGGCCCATGAGAACTCTGCAAAACTGCTTTTCTGAACCTGTAAAAGGGTTCTGGATTAAAACCAAAGCCACACCCTCCTGTTGATTCCTCTTTTACTCTCAAAAGCAAAGTCTGTAATAGGAAGAGACTCTGAAAGTAATAGTCCTCTACAGAACTAGGTCCAAAACGCTCCTTTTGGGTTCCCTTTTTAAAAGAAGGTTTTATGAAAATCAGCAAGAGGTGAAACATCCCTTTAGGATTCAAAGAAAGCTCTGGGCTGCCCTACAGAAAGCTACTTGTCAGTAAGGCGGTCTCCTTACAGAAATGGCCCACGTGAGGGGAGTCCAGGGTTCCCCTAAAGACGTTACAGCTCATCATGGGTGCCTAGCTGGTAAAGAGCCTCACGTTAGCTTCTAGAATGGAGCAGAAATTCAGGAAGTTGCTTGCTGCAAAAGAGAAGGTGACTCACGGCTGAGCTAGAGTATGGGCCCTGGGGGAATGATGCTCGAATACCTCTTGTTCTGAAGGGGGCCCCAGAGGCCTTGGCTCAGATGGTGCAACATCGATGCCCGCTGGGCATGGCCTCTAAGGACAGGCCTGAGACCTGGGTTTCCCCAGACCGGCTGCAGCCGGAAAACACCCGCAGAGGGAGTCGGGGCTCAGAGAAGAACATCTCCGTGTGCCCGGGCCTCCCTCACGTTCTCATTCCACCTGTGAGTTGCCGCTGCTGAGTATTTCCATTTCCCTCCCTCTGCTCCCCACCCTGTCTCTGCAGACGGGTGAACATGTTACTGCGAGTGGCGGACACATGCGGGCAGGGGAGGGGCTCGTGCTGGTGCCCGGAGCGTTGCAAACAGCACCATCGTGAAGCCCAGGAGGGTCTCCTGCCTCGGATCAGAGCCAGACAGAAGCGCGTTCCTCTTACACGTGGCTGGGCGCCCGTGGGTTCTCTCTCTCGGCCAGTGTAGTTAGTGTTTATCCACCCTCACCCCCCGGGCACAGCTGTGTGGCCTCGGCCTGGACAGGGGCTGTGTCTCAGCCCCCAGCCCCTCTCTTCTCAGGCACTTGCTGAACCTTGGTCTTTTCCTCAGGTTTACGAAACACTTTCTGCCTCTTTGTGCTTCAGAGTTGTGTCTGTCTGTTTTTGTTTTTTAATAAAGATTATGATTTGGCCCAGCGTTAAGGGTGCAGACAGAGCTCTGCCTGTGTCCATAGCAAGAAAAGAACATTTTTGCAGGCTTCCCGTCTCGGCATAATGGCATCGCGGGAGGTTTCGTGCATGTGCAGAATTGTAATGCAAACCCTGACCGTCTGGGTCAAGGCCAAAGTCTTGCTATTTTAAATTAAATAAACTATATTTCTTTGGTGTATTTGGTAAACCGACTGCCGTTGATGTGGGTGCGGGTCGGCAGTGCGGCTCAGACGGGCCTGTGCTGTGGGGCAGGTCCAGAGCTTTCCACACGGTTGGGCCCTGGAGACCACGTCTGTGTCCTTCTCTCTGGGCAAATGCTGTCGGGTAGGTGGCCACCTGGTTGGTATAGCCAGCTTCTCCTGAGTTTGCCTGATAGAATCCCTCGTCTGGGTTGGGGAGCAGGGGTGGTGGTGTTTAGAATACAGATTCCAAGGCCCCGTCCCATATGAGGATCAACAGAGCCAAGTTCCAAGGACCCGCAGCTTAGGGCTAAACTCTCACGAGTGAGACACTCCAGATAGTGGGCCACCAACCATGTCTCCCTTCTTGCGTGATTCTATCCCGACACCCGGTGACCCTCTGCAGTGGCAACTAAGGCTCCCCGGTGGCCGGGAACTGCTGGCGCACAAGGGCTCTTTTCTGAAGGAAGCAGCCTTCCAAAACCAGCCATCGAAGCCAGCTGCCTCGTTCGGTGCAGACCTTCGCAGCCCTGCAGCCCTGCCATCAAGTCTTTTTTTTTTTTTTTAACTGCTACATCTTGGGAACTTTGCTCCCAGAAGCGTTCCTTTTTTATTTGTTCTACTTTCTGGATTTTGTAAAGCTAAAAATACATCAACTGTCAAGAGGATGAGAGGACAAGCCACAGACTGGAAGAAAATATTTGCAAAAGACACATCTGTGTATCTATACAAGATGATGGATGCTAACCTATTGTCATCATTTCACAATGTATGTGAATTGCCTTCACACTGTACACCTTGAACTTATACAGTGAGGTGTGTCAATTATTTTTCAGTGAAACTGGGGATTGGGGGGAATACACATCTGATAAAGGGCTGTTACCAAAATATACAGCGGACCCTTTTTTTTTTTCAAATTTTTATTTTTATTTATTTATTTTTGGCTGCGTTGGGTCTTCGTTGCTGCACGTGGGCTTTCTCTAGTTGTGGCGAGTGGGGCCCACTCTTCGTTGCAGGGCACAGGCTTCTCATTCTAGTGGCCTCTCTTGTTGCAGAGCACGGGCTCTAGGCATGCAGGCTTCAGTAGTTGTGGCTCGTGGGCTCCAGAGCGCAGGCTTAGTAGTTGTGGCGCACGGGCTTAGCTGCTCTGCGGCATGTGGGATCTTCCCGGACCAGGGCTCGAGCCCCTGTCGCCTGCATTGGCAGGCGGATTCTTTTTCGTTTTGTTTTTTTTTTGTTGTTGTTGTTTTTTTTTTTTTGCGGTACGTGGGCCTCTCACTGTTGTGGCCTCTCCCGTTGCGGAGCACAGGCTCCGGACGCGCAGGCTCAGCGGCCGTGGCTCACGGGCCCAGCCGCTCCATGGCATGTGGGATCTTCCCGGACAGGGGCACGAACCCGTGTCCCCTGCATTGTCAGGCAGACTCTCAACCACTGTGCCACCAGGGAAGCCCGGCAGGCGGATTCTTAACCACTGCGCCACCAGTGAAGCCCTACAGTGGACATTTAACACTCAGCAATAAGAAAACAAACAACCCGATTAAGAAATGGACCAAAGACCTTAACAGCCACCTCACCAAATAAGATACAGAGATAGCAAATAAGCACGTGAAAAGATGCTCCACATCATGTGCCACCAGTTAACACAAGTTAAAACAGCGAGATACCGCTACCCACCTCTTAGAGTGGCCACGATCCAGGACATCGACAGCACCAAATGCTGGCGAGGATGTGGAGGAACAGGAACTCTCATTCACTGCCGGTGGGAATGCAAAATGGTGCAGCCACTTTGGAAGAGAGTTGGGCAGTTTCTTACAAAACTAAACATACTCTTCCCAGCAATCACGCCCCTTGGTATTTACCGAAATGAGTGGAAAACTTATGTCCACACAAAAACCTACACACAGATGTTCATAGCAGCTTTATCCATAAGTGCCCAAAACTTGGAAGTAGTTAAGATGTCCTTCAGCAGAGGAATGGATAAATAAACTGTGCTGCCTCCAGACAATGGCATATTACTCAGCACTAAAGAGAAATGGAGCCCTCAAGCCATGGAAAGACATGGAGGAAACTTACATGCTTTACTGAGCGACAGAATTCGATCTGAAAAGGCTGCATGCTGTACGATTCCAACTATAGGACATTCTGGAAAAGGCAGAACTATGGAGACAGTAAAAAGATCAGTGGTTGCCAGGGGTTGGGGTGAGGGAGGTGGAGCACAGGGGATTTTTAGGGCAGTGAAACCACTCTGTATGACCCTGTGATGATGGATACCTGTCAATACACACTTGTCCAAACACACCATGTCCAACACCAAGAGTGAGCCCTAATGTGAACTCTGGACTCTGGGTGATAATGACGTGTCAGTGCAGGTTCATCCCAGGTGACAAGGGTACCACCTGGGTGGGAGGTGGTGATGCTGGGGAGGGCTGTGCAGGTGTAGGAGCTGGGGGCACATGGGAAATCTGTATCTTCCCTTCAATTTTGCTATAAACCTAAAACTGCTCTACGAAAATAAAGTCTTAATATAATTAATTAATTTAAAAATACATTGACCAGCCCCTAGAAATGCCTTGCATCTTTTTTATATTAATTTTGTTATTAAGATGCAACTGGCGGGGAGGGATAGATTGGGAGTCTGGGATTGACATGCACACACTGCTGTATTTAAAATAGATAACCAACAAGCATCTACTATAGAGCAGGGAACTCTGCTCAATACTATCTAATAACCTGAATGGGAAAGAATTTGAAAAAGAATAGATACATGTATATGTATAACTGAATCACTTTGTTGTACACCTGAAACTAACACAACATTGTTAATTACGCTCCAGTATAAAATAAAAATTAAAAAGAAATTTAAAAAAATAAAAACAATAAAATTATTACACTCAAAAAGATGCAGCATACACAAACTTAAACAATACAAAATTAGCAGTGTCCTGTCCTGTTTCTTCCGGGCACCCACTTGGGAGGGTGTTGTAGCTACTCTCTCTTGCCTTGGTCTCCATACCTTGAACCAGATGCTACGTGCTTACCTGTGAGAAAATGGAAGAAGCCTTTCCCGGCCGGCGCTGAGAGACCTTCCCGAGACCCTCCACTCATTAGGTGCTGTGTACCTCTCCCCATCCACCCCATCTCCCCTTGGTGACCCTTCATCACCTCTTCCCCGACCTTCCCACCAGCCCCCTCATCCTGCTTAGGGAGGCTCTGAGCACCACCCAAGGCACAGTCTGGCCAGGCGACCCGGCCTGAGGGACTCCAGGGCCGGCAGTGAACAGTCCAAGCCCTCAGGCCTCATCTGACCTGTACCTGTCCCCCTCTCTGGAATCACCTCCACCTTCCTCACCCTAGCAAACAGCACACCTTTCCATGCTGGTGATGCTTGTGGTTTTTCCCAACCCCAGCAAGCAATCGTCTGACACCAGCTGTAGGACCAGCTGGGTGTCCTGCAGTTCAGTTCTGACACTGTCTACCTGGAGACAGCATCATACCCACAGGTGAAGGTCTCAGTCCTCAAGACAGTCTCCCCACTTCAGATACCAACTGAAAGTCCAGGTTGTCCCCTGTGCTTCTGACCAACCACCTGTAGGCTGGAGATTCCCACTGGAGACCCCCTCTTTGGGTTCGATTAATTTGCTAGATTAACTCACGAAAGTCAGAGAAACACTTTACTTATTAGATCACTGGTTATTATCATGGACATAATTCAAGAACGGCCCGATGGCAGAGATGCACAGGACAAGGTATGGGGAAGGGACACAGAACTTCCATGTCCTCCAAGTCCTACTCTCCCCAAACCTCTGTGTTTTCCTGTCCTTTTGGGTTTTTATGGAGGCTTCATTATATGATTGATTAAATCATTGGCTACGGGTGGTTTATTCAACCTCCAGCCCCTCTCTCCTCCCAGGAGGCTGGCGGCGTAGGACTGAAATGTCCAACTCCCTAATCACAGGGTTGGTTCCCCTGGCAACCAGCCCCATTCTTTGCTTACCTAGGGGCTTTTCCAAAAGTCACCTCACTGACATAACAAAGACACTCTCAATGCTGAGGAGATTCCAAGATTTTAGGATCTATGTGCCAGGATGGGATGAAGACCAAATATGTATTTCTGATGATAAATCACAATATCACGATGCTGTTCCCTCCTGCCCCATGCTGTCCCCTCTCCCTGGAAAGCCCTTCTCTTCCCTTCTTGCTTGGCTCCCTGCTTCTGCCCTTAGCCAGCAGACACCCTGAAGACCACCTCCCTCTGCTCCATGGCCTTCTAAGCAGACCTCTGAGATGCCACGGTGTCCATAAAGACCAGAAGTTCCAGGGACCACTCTACCTGGCCGGTTCCCCCAGAGCCTGCCCGGTTCTGGGCACAGAGTGAGACGCTAGGGCCAGCCCAGCGTGCACGTGGGGCTTAAGCCTTTCACATCCAAAAAGTTAGAAGTTTGGGAGGAAGAGGTAAATGACTTCTTTTTAAAAAAATATATTTATTTATTTATTTGTTTGTTTTTGGCTGCATTGGGTCTTGTTGCTGCGCACAGGCTTTTCTCCAGTTGTGGCGAGCGGGAGCTACTCTTCGTTGCTGTGCGTGGGCTTCTTATTGCGGTGGCTTCTCTTGTTGTGGAGCACAGGCTCTAGGCATGCAGGCTCAGTAGTTGTGGCTCACGGGCTCTAGAGCGCAGGCTCAGTAGTTGTGGTGCACGGGCTCAGTTGCTCCACGGCATGTGGGATCTTCCCAGACCAGGGCTTGAACCCATCTCCCCTGCATTGGCAGGAGGATTCTTAACCTCTGCACCACCAGGGAAGTCCCTAAATGACTTTCTGAATGAAGCATGTGGGTTCCCCCACCAAAATAAACCCCAAAACTCAGAATCACGTATTGGAGCAGAATCCAGGCTCCATGAAGGAAAGGTTTGCCTGGTGTTATGGGGTCAGGACATTGATAGTAGCTAACAGCTAATGTTTACTGAGCTCTTATTACATTTGGGGCCAAGTGAGGTCACCCTTCTCAGCAGAGGCCCTAGTGACCACACAGGTTGCAGGCCTCCCATAGAGTCGGCCCAGCCTGTTGATAAGGCAAAGCCGTGCATTGCTTGCAGGATAAGGAAAAACACTCCCAACAGGGCCTTAATAGGGTCTCAGAGTGGGAGGGACATTTAGTGGGATATTCAGTGAATTTTTTTTTTTTTTTTTTTTTGCCGCACAGCACAGCTTGCAGGATCTTAGTTCCCCAGCCAGGGATCAAACCTGTGGCCCCTGCGATGGAAGCATGGACCCCTAACCCCTGGACCACCAGGGAATTCCCTCTAGCAGCATTTTTGAAGTGTGGTTTAAGGTGGGCCTTTTAATGTGCTGGGGACTGGGCGAGGGTCACGATATCCCAGTTTTGCATCAGTGGGCATAGTGGGGTAAGCATCTGGAGGTGAAGAATTTAAAGAGTTTTGGGTGGAAACTGTCACGATGCTTTCTGTTAAAGAATGCATGGTTTCTTAAAAGTTCTTGGAGGGAAGTAGAAGTTACTTGTGGAAACAAAAAAATGTTGCCCACAATTCCAGTTCTACAAGGATGAAGTAATTAGCCCCTGACCTATAGCAAACCCTGAAAGGAATTCAGGATGAAGTACTCTGTGTTTTGGGCACATGGGGCCCAAGATAGTTAAGATACATGTCTGAGAAAGAATTTTGATGACCCCAGATTCTACGCACCTTCCCATGCATAGCAAAGCACTAAAATCATTAACTGGAGATATCTGTTTTCTGTGATTAGCATTAATCTTTTAACAAGATGTAGGCTTGGCTACATGTATTCCCCAGTCAAAAAATTTCATATATATGCTCCTCCAATACCTTTTTCGGAGCAGTTTCTCAGAGCTCTCTGAGAGGCTGTATCCTGGGCCATAGTCATCAGTAAGATACTGAATAAAACTCAACTCACAGCCCTTACGCTGAGCTTTTATTTTTTTCCAGATGACACTTGCAACTTATAGCTTTCTGGGCCAGTCTCCTGGGAGTAGTAAAGTGATGCTGATGAGGGCAGCCACGTCTTTACCCAGCCATGTCTTGGCAGACAAACCATGGTCCAAGAAAGGGGGTCAGGAGAGACAGGTGTGTGAACAACGAGGCTCTGGAAGGAGAGAAACCGGGTCAACCAGGCTCTGCCGTTCCTAATGGTGTCACTCTGGGCAAAGAACTGTGACCTCTCTTAGTCTCGATTTCATCTAAAAAGGAGATAATAATGAAACTAACATGAGACCCAGTGCTTAGTACAAGGACTGAGCCAGAGGAAAGCTCTACAAGACGCAGCTGTCATTATTCTCCGTTAGCTTTTCTTGTGTTACCTAAGAGCCCCTGAAGGGTCTACTACTTCCTGCCCCTTCCCCACAGCTGAATCCTCCCCTCTGTTTCCAGTGCCCCAGGCCCAGTTCCAGACGGAACAATCTCACACCTGCTCTTGTTGAGCAGTACCTATTTAACAAGCATCTGGGGAATTTCCCATGACCATTATGTCAGAGATGGGAGCAGACTCTCCCTTTCGCTAACATTTTCTGTAGCTTCTCTTCTCCCTGGCACCCAGCAAATCACTGGATTTGCCTGGACCTGTTGCATCTGGGAGAGCTTCTCTCAAATACCAGCAGACAGCGTTTGTCTCTTCCCTGTCTCGGCACCACCACCCCAGGAGGAAAAGCAGACGGGGAGCGTTGGGCGTCGGAGGGCAGGTGCTGTCTGAAGTTACCCAACCAGCGCCATGATGAGTGACATGAGTGACGAGGAGAGCATTGGGGACGCTGTGTCAGCCCTGGGGGTGAGTCCGCCCTGGCTGGGCACAGATCCAGGAGGCCTCGGGGCTGGGTGTCCACGGAGAGTCGCCGATGCCACGTTCAGGAAAAGCGTGGAGCAGTGGTTCTGACTTTCTTGAGAGCCGGGACCACCCGGGGTTCTGGTTAAAATGCAGGTTCTGATTGAGTGGGTCTGGGGTGGAGTCTGTGAGTCTGTATTTTTCACAAGCTGCCAGGTAAGGCGGCTGCTGCAGACCCAGGAGACCTAGAGGAACTCTGGTTCCGGGGGCTTCAAAAGCGTGGGCGGATGCTTGCAGGGCTTGGCTTCAAGGAGAACTTGGGTGGCCCGGCAGTACCCACTGGGCTTCTAGATTCCGTAATATGCTCCTTAAGGCCTCAGGCTGGACACGTAAAATGTATTCTCTGGCCCTGGGGCGTCACGTAGCACTAGATTCTGTGGGACGCTGTAACCGTTCAACAACGGACCAGCGGGAGGCGGGGGGGGGGGGGGGGGGGGGCGTTGATTTACAGCCTGTGCTGATATCTGCGATGCTCCCACCGAGGTTCTTTTCAACGGACTGTAGGGAAGAGTGTGAGCTTCAGGGGAAAGTCGCGCATGGTTTACAGCATCCTTCCCGCTGGTACGGCACTCTGCCCTTGTACTACCTTTGAGCTTACAATTCTGCAAGTTGTAGGTAACTGATGCTGGAACTCACACAACTCAACATCAAAAAGCCCCAAACAACCCAATTTTAAAATGGGCAGAGGATCCGAATAGACATTTTTCCAAAGACATACAGATGGCCAACAGGCACATGAAAAGATACTCAGTATTACTAATCATCAGGGAAATGCGATGAGATATCACCTCACATCTTTCAGGGCGGCTGTTATCAAAAAGACAAAAAGTAAGTATTGATGAGGATGTGGGGAAAAGGGGACCCTCGCACTGCTGGTGGAAATGTAAACTGGCCCAGCTGTAAACTGGCCCAGCCACTATGGAAAACAGTATGGAGGTTCCTTAAAAAATTAAAAATAGCACTACCATATGACCCAGCAATTCCACTCCTGGGTATTTATCCAAAGAAAATGAAAACACTAATTTGAAAAGATATGTGAACCCCTATGTTCACTGCAGCATTATTTACAATAGCCAAGATATGGAAGCAACCTGTGTCCAATGAAATATGAATAAAGAAGAGGTGGTGGGAATTCCCTGGCGGTCCAGTGGTTAAGATTCTGCACTTTCACTGCCAAGGGCAGGAGTTCAATTCCTGGTCAGAGAACTATGATTCTGCAAGCTGGGAGACACAGCCAAGAAGAAGAGGTGGTACACACACACACACACACACACACACACACACACACACACATACACACACAGTGGAATACTACTCAGCCATAAAAAAGAATGAAATCTTGCCAGTGGAACTAGAGGGTATTATGCTAAGTGAAACAGGTCAGACAGAGAAAAACAAATACTCTAGGATTTCACTTATATGTGGAATCTAAAAGACAAAACAAATGAACAAACATAACAAAAGAGATTCAGAGTCATACTTACAGAGAACAAACAGGCAGTTGCCAGAGGGGAGGGAGGTGGGAGGAGGAGAGAAATAGATGAGGGAGAGTAAGAGTACAAACTTCTAGTTACAAAATAAATGAGTCACAGGCATGAAATGTACAGTGTGGGGAATATAGTCAATAACTATGTAGTATCTTTGTACGGTGACCTATTTCATGTAACTAGACTTATCGTGGTGATCACTTTGAAAAGGATAGAAATATAGAATAACTGTGTTGTGCACCAGGAACTAACATAGTGCTGTAGGTCAATTATACTCCAAAAACAACAAACAAACTCACAGAAAAAGAGGTCAGATTCGTGGCTGCCAGAGGCAGGGGGAAGGGAATTGGAGGAAGGTGGTCCAAAGATACAAACTTCCAGTTATAAGATAAATGTTAGGGATGTAAAGTACCACATGATAAATATAATTAATATCGCTGTATGTTATATATCAGTGGTCCCCAACCTTTGTGGCACGAGGGACCGGTTTGGTGGAAGACAATTTTTCCACGGACGGGGCGGGGGGGCAGGTGGGGATGGTTCAGGTGGTAATGCCAGCGACGGGGAGCAGCAGGTGAAGGTTCACACTCTCCTGCTGTGCGGCCCGGTTCCTAACAGGCCTGGACTGGTACCGGTACTGGGGGTTGGGGAACCCTGTTATAGATGAAAGTTAAGAGAGTAAACCCTAAGCATTCTTATCACAAGGAAAATATTTTTTTTCTTTTTCTTATATTTTGTATCTATAGGAGATGACGGATGCTCACTAAATCATTTCGTGATGCACGAGAGTCAAACCATTATGCTGTACACCTTACATTCAAACCGTGCTGTCAGTTACATCTCAATAAAACTGGAAGGAAAAATGTCATAATTTTTACCTTTTTTCTTGAAAATTATCCTCTAACACTATTAATGTAAGGTCACTAACCCCAGAGTCAGAAAGACACGGGCAAAGTAGCATGCTATTCTAGAATATTCCAGCATTTGTTCCCTTGCTTTTACTAAGGAGAAATTCACAGAAAATTAACCTTTTTAAAGTGTACAGTTCGGCGGCATTTAGTACCTTCACAGTGTTGTATAACCACCACTCTATCTAGTTCCAAAATATCTGCATCACCTGCAAAGGAAACCCCACACCCATTAAGCAGTCACTCCCCATCCCCTCTCCCCACAGCCCCCGGCAACCACCAATTTGCCTTCTGTCTCTTTGGAATTACCTTTTCTGGATTTCTCATATAAATAGAATCATACAGTATGTGACCTTTTTGTGCCTGGCTTCTTTCACCTAGCATAATATTTTCGAGGTTCATGTATTGTGTCAGGACTTCATTTCTTTTTATAGCTGCATAATCTGTTGTGTGTATATATCACAATTTGTTTATCCAGTCATCCAATGGTGGCCGTGTGGGCTGTTTCCCCTTTCTGGCTATTGTGAATAGCGTTGTTGTGAATATGCAGATACATATATTTGCTTGAGTGCCAGTTTCTGTTTTTACTCTTTTGGAATTAAAAGATATCTAGGAGTAGAATTGCTGAGTCACATGGTAATTCTGTTTAACTTCTTAAGGAATCACCAAACTGCTTTCCACAGCAGTTGCACCATTTTACGTTCCCACTGGCAACATACAATGGTTCCAGTTTCTCCACATCCTTGCTCACGACATGGATGAACCTTGATGACATTATGCTAAGTGAAATAAGACAGTCAAAAGGACAAATACTCTACGATCCCACTTATAGGAAACAACTAAAGTAGTCAGGTTCATAGAAACGAAAAGTAAAACAGAGGTTGCCAGAGCTGGGGGGAATTATTGTTGAATGGATTTAGAGCCTTAGTTTAGCATGATGAGAAAGTTCTGGAGACTGGTTGTACAACAGTGAGTATACTTAGCACTACTGAAATGTACACCTAAAAAAGCCAATTTTTGTTATAAGTTTTTTACCACAGTTTGAAAAAAAAAAGAGTTGTCTACCCAAGGCAATGTGTAACCAACGAAGCCACTTGGGTCCCTGAGAAGCTTCCTGAGCCCCTGGCTTTCATGCATTCTGTCCATGATTCCCAAAGGTCACTCTTTAGTGCATGGGCACTCTGATAGGTGAGGTCAAATTCTATTCTTGGAAAGAAAACTTAGGAACCTTGTATCATCTCTGAAGTTTACTCACCGGGTGTGTCAGCATGAGCCACAGCCTTTCTGCCTTGGGGGCATCTGATAAAATCTTGGCCTGTGGAGCAAGAAGGTTTGGACCAGGCTTGGTTTCTCCCTCTTCCTTCCACCTACGTTGCAGAGTTGGGTTCCGATGGCCAGAATCCAGGCAGGCCTGGGTGAGGTGTAGCTGGCCCCACTGGGCACTGGGCTTGGGAAGTCTTGTGTCATCCTACCAGGCCCCCTGCAGCAGGAGCGCTGCCTGTGTAGATAGCTGGATGCATGCCGGGACCTGCTAATTACTTCTTCCTTATCTACACCTGGAATGGGGATGACCCAGAGCTCTTTCCTGCCTTCCCACCCCTCCCTCCAATCAAGCAATCCACACTCACTCTGCACCTTGGTAGCAGCCTCGTTTTGTGCCCTCCGAGGCACGTGCAGGCGCTTCTGCTATAATGCGATGCACATGTTCCTAAAGAACTCCACTTTCTATCATATGCCACAGAAGTAAATAACAGGATTTAAGGGGAAAATAGGGTTGCGGCAGACCCCCACGCAATTTTAAAATCTGAACACAAAAAACAAATACAGTCCTAATGAAAACAGCAGCCTGGGTAAATCTCCACTGACATTTGCACCCAGCAGCTAGGGGGTTCTCACTTTCTTCTTTAAAATGAGTGTTCTTAGGCCATTCGCTTCCAGTTGAGAGCCATGTCATCACATTTTAAAACCCGATTTAGGCTGTAGTCAAAACAAACAAATACATACATACATACATATATATATATATATATAGAGAGAGAGAGAGAGAGAGAGAGAGAGAGAGAGAGAGAGAGATGTCTTCACAGCTTCTTCAAGGGTCCTTTCCCATTTTCTGTCCTAACAGACTTTCAGGCAAATGTTTGATGGTTATATCAGTAAGAAATGGGTTTGGCCGCAAGTGACAGAAAATGAAAAGAGGAGTGTTTTTCTTTCATGGAAAGTCCAGGCAGTGGTCTGGGCAGGAGCAGCACTTTGAAGGGGAAGGGACCCAAGCTCCTTCCATCTCCTTGCTCTGTCCTGTGTGGCCTCAACCTTGTGGCCCAAGCTGGTGGCACCCGTATTCCAGGGAGCAGGATGGCAAAAGGAACAAAGAAGAGAGAAAGGTTCTTACAAGCCAGTACGCGACACCTTCACATACGTCGCTTTAGATAGAACTTGTCGTATGTCCCTGCCAACCGCAAGGGTGATGGGAAACCTAGTCTTTCCTTTGGGCAGCCTCAGGTCCTGCCCCAAATTCTATTACTAGAAGGACTGGGCAAATGGATTTGAGGATGGGTTGGGGGAGCCGCAGCAGTCTGTACAATAGAGGCCCACGACAAAACTTTAAAATTCCAGAACATTCCTAGGAGAGATGAGACCAAGAGTGACTTAAAGTCCTGGTATCATCTGGTCTCAGAATGATGCCGGAAACTCGGTATCTGTGGTAGTGCCAAATCTCGGAGAGTTTTGGATGAAGTGGAAAAGAATGGCTTTACTGCTTTGCCAGGCAAAGGGGGACACAGTGGGCTCGTGCCCCTCACAAACTATATGTCCCAACCCGGGAGGATTTGGTGAGGAGTTTTATAGCTATAGTTCAAGGATGGGGTTGCTGATAAGATTAGGGTGTGTGCAGAGCCTGTACTCCTTTAATCTGCTCTCAGGTAATCTGATGAGCTTCTGTGGTTCCTTTAATCTGGCCTCACGTGGTCTTCTTGAAAAGCTTCTCTGGAATGAAGAATGCTGACATCTTCCATTTGTTGGGGGTTTTAGTTCCATAAAGAGCTTAAAGATATTGTCATGTGCATCCCTGGAGGCAGAACCAGGACCTGCCCCAAGGCTGCACTATTGTTTCTTGGGTGTTCCTCCCTTGTCTCTGCATCCCCTCCCGGCCCTGATTGGCAACTGTTCAAATCTGCCCTTTGGAACTGAGGGACGGTCATGGAGGCTGGAGTCTGTTCCCTACAAAACAAGAAAGGGGGGGGACAGAAAGGCTTCCGTGCCCAAGAGCACCACAGGGTCCTGCTCGGTTTCAAGAACAGCCCAGGGATTTGCCGACCTGCTTTGTGATGCTAATTCAACAGCTTACATCCTGGTTAAATTTTCCTATACAAACTTTTTTTTTAATTCTGAAAAGCTTCATTTTCAGATAGACCATTTTTATTGTTTGTTTTATTTTAAAAGTGATACAAAAATCCTCTTAATTGCCCTTGGTGTCAGTCACCTAGTTTTGTCAGTTTTACAACCTAAATGTCTCTCAGATGCATTTGCTTCTCTAATCTCTGCCACCACGCAGGTCCAAGTCACTGGCATATTTCACTTGCTCTGCAGCAAAGAACACCTCCCTCTCCTCTTCCCCAAATCCACTGGTCTCTTGTCCCCTCATCAGTTCTCCTCTAGGCAGCCACAGTAAACTTTTCAAAACACAAATCTGGTCACCCTCCACCCTCTAAGGCCTTCTTTCTGCTCCTAGAACAAAAATGAAGCTCCTTCACATGGTCTATAGGTGCTAAATACAGTCTGGCCCTGCCTACCTCCCCAGCCTCCTTCTCCGTCCAGCCTTCCTTTCTGCTTTGTGCTCTTCAGCTACACTGATTGCAATTTCTCTTGTACCACAGGACCTTGGCACATACTATTCCCTATCTGGAAGGCTGTCTCCACCACCCCGTCCCCACCCCACCCCCCTTTGCTTAGGTAAGCTCTATTCATCCTTCCTTCCCATCTCAGCTCAAGCTCACTTTTTTTTTGTTTTGTTTTGTTTTTTTTGCGGTCCGCGGGCCTCTCACTGTTGTGGGCTCTCCCGTTGCGGAGCACAGGCTCCGGACGCGCAGGCTCAGCGGCCATGGCTCACGGTCCTAGCCGCTCCGCGGCATGTGGGATCTTCCCGGACCGGGGCACGAACCCGTGTCCCCTGCATCGGCAGGCGGACTCTCAACTACTGCGCCACCAGGGAAGCCCCAAGCTCACTTTTTTAGGAAAGCCTTCCCTGACCAGCCCCTCAACTCCCTTCTTTAGAGTTCTTTTGTAGTTATAAATTCATCAGTGTATTTATCTGACTGAATTCTGCTTTCTTAACTGGAGTCTAAGCTGCTTGAGGACAAGGCTTTTTTTTCTTTTTTGCACCCTGTTGTATCCCCCCTCTAGGACAGTAGTAGACTCAGTACATATAAATGTAAATATATGCTAGGATTGAAACCATTCCTAATCTCACATCCCAGAATAACCACTGTTTTCAGATTCTGATAAGTCTTCTAAAATCCTGTGCTAACATATTTACATTTTATGTTAATAATAACGTTTAATAGTAATAATATATGTTAATAATAATGATTTGGGAATTGAGATCTGGGACCCAAATCTTCACGTCAGAATCCTTGACAAGCAAGGATCTTAGCAAGCACTTTCCCCACTGTGACAGGTTAGGGTGGACCTAACACACAGCCCTCGAAGAAAGAGGAAAACTAGCTTTGAGTCCTTTTCTCCCTCAACGATAAAATCCTAATATAATTTCCCTGTAATGAATCAAACTGTATGGAAGATGGGAAAGAGAAAGTCAGGAACGCCCTGGCAGAACGCGGGTCTGGTCACTTTCCTTTGACTTTAAAAGTGATTCTTTGGCTCTCAACAGAGGTAGTTTCAAGCACAGGTCCGTTTCTTGGAAACATTAGTACGTGTTCCTGTGACACACCTTGGCCTGCTATGTGCAATTAACCAAAATATCCTTGGGTTAATCAGTGTTGTTTATTATTGTCATTTTAAACCCCAAGGCAAAAATAGGTTTCAACTGGCAGGTCCCCTTCCTAGTGCAGGCAGGACAGAGACAAGGGCAGGGTGGGGAGGGCGAGGGCCAGAGATGGGACACCCTGTTCCTCCCCGCCCCCGTTTTCAGCTCCCGCGGGTAAGAAGTAAACGTGGAAAGTTCACAAAACCAAAAAGACACTTGCAGTGGGCGAGCCCGGCCCACACACCTCAGGTCGGCCTGACGCTAGGGTCCTGCAAGACCCCAGCAGGGACAGTCCCTGCCTCGGACCAGTGGGCCACTCCCTATTCTGAGCCCCCAGATCCCTGGGCGCCCAAAGGACCCCCTTCCCCCAAGGGCCTAAAGGCGGCCTGAGACCCCGAGGCTGCTGTGCCCGGGTCCCGGGGCCTGGAAGGACCGGGCAGGGGACACAGAGGACTTGGGTGGGGACAGTCCCCGAGCTCTGGGCCCACTCCCGACCGTTCCCGGCCCTCCGGGGCCCCCAGGTGCCCTCCCTGGCCCCCAGGTGCCCTCCTTCGGTGTCTACTGGCCGCCGCGGGGCTCGAGGGTCCCGGGCTGAGGAGGCCGCGGGCAGGGTTGAGGGGAACCCGGGGCAGGGGCGAGGGGACAGCGCCCCACGGCCCAGCATCCCGGCGGCCTCCCCGCCGCGTTCTCTCCGCTCGCGCTGCGCTCCCGCCGCTGAGGCGTTGGTGACGCCGAGGCTGTACCTGTGCTGCCCCGGGGCCGCCGAGCCAGGTACTGCGGCTCCCCCCTCCCCTCCCCTCCCCCTCCCTCCCCTCCCCTCCCCCTCCCTCCCCTCCCCTCCCCCTCCCTCCCCTCCCCTCCCCCTCCCTCCCCTCCCCCGCCCCCTCCCTCCCCTCCCCCTCCCCCTCCCTCCCCTCCCCCTCCCCCTCCCCTCCGCGGGACAGGAGAGCCCCCTCCGGCCCAGGCCGGGCCACCGGCTCCTCCCACCACCTCCACTCCAGGTGGGAGGTCGAGGCCGGGGGAGGGGAGGTCTGCATCGGCCGACACCAGCCCCATCTCTCAGCTTTCAGCTCCCCAGGGAGCGAAGTGGAAGCTCTGGGCCTAGAAGTGGTTCTCTTGATTTCCTCTGGACCTGGCAATGACCCATGGTGGCAAACTTCTGACAGCTCTTTTTGCTTTCCCAACCTGTCCCCTTCCCTTCACCCCCCCCACCCCTCTCCCGCCCGCCGCCCCGCAACTAAAGTGCATTTTCTTTGGAGAATTTTTCAAAACTCTTTGAAATAATTGGGAACCTCTGGTCTTGCCAAACCTCAGTGGGAAATCATGGTATTAGGGCTGTGACCCAGGAGAAAAAGGACAGGAAATGAAGTTAGAGAAAGGAAACGGTCAGTCCCGCCCCCCACTGCTCCCAACACCTCCCTATCCCCCCAAACCACCCCCCCCACGTGAATGGGGAAGCAGGGACCAACACACACACACACACACACACACACACACACACACACACACACACACGCTGTCACCTTCCTCTCAGCCTCCCACACAGAGAAACCTGATGACAATTCCCGAGTTTGCCACTGATGCCAAGACCAGTGCCCGACACACAGTGGACCCCCAGTTAACTGTCATTTGAAGGTGAACAGGGGAAGATGTGACTACATTAACTGGATTTGCGCCACAGCAAATAAAACAGGGAACGTGTCCTGTAAAGATGAAAGCCCATCGGCTTTGCGAGCCTGCCCTGGATTTTGGCCACTTGACCTGGTGTGGTGGCCGCATGGCAGCCGCACACGTGCTGAGCACAGGGGGCCGACAGGGGCCTGGCCACGCATGGAGGACCCAGACGAGCAGCTGTGACTCACTTTCCCTGCCCTGCAGATAAAGGGATTTGAAATATTTACTGCTTTTGCAATAGTGATGATTACACGGAAAATCTCATCTCTAGGCGACTCTGAGTTCCTTAAAAAGGAAAATAAACTTTCTGAGAAAAGTGTTGCGTGGTAGTTTGGGCAAAAGCCGACTTCCTAGTGGAGAGATTTGGCTGCAGGCTTCCTGCCAGGGACCACTCCTGAGAAGCCTCTAAGGACCCCACCTCCTGCCCCCATGTTACCTGCTGTGTTGTAGGGTCACTGGAACCTGCTGCTTTCCATGTGTTTGTGACGGAAATAACCCTTCCAGTCACTCACCACGAGCCTGACTTTCGCAGTAAGGAAATACCGCAGACTGTCCCAATCGGGAAGGCACTGCGCCTGCAGTCCCTGGGGGGTGCCCACTTGCTGAGTTAGACCCCAGACATCTCCCTTAAAAGAAGAAGCGAAAACGAGACAAACCTCTGGGTTCCCGAAAGGGTTATTCTGCCTTAGCCCGCCTATAAAAATGCTATTGGCTGTTACCTGGCTTGGCCAAAGTACAGCCAGAATGTCTTCTCTCGCCATTCAGTGCATTTGTTATTTGGGCTGAAAGGAAATAAGCAGGACCCTGCGCTTCCAGAGCAAAGATGGAGCAAGAGGACGCAGTCAGGAGGGAAGGGGTAAGTTTGCTGTCCAGACAGCAAGCGGCAGCCCCACGGCAGGGCCTGTTCGGCGTTGCTGGGGATGCCCTTCGGAGCTCTGTGCACGGCGAGGACCACTGGGGCACCTGCCCCTCAGAGCTCACCCAGCAGCTGGACTTTCACAGGCACTAGAGAGAGGAGACATTTGGACATATTGAGATTTAGAGGTTCTTTGGGCTGGAACCGAAATGATGAGACTCAAAGGAAGAGTTTGTCACAACTTCCCTCACCGTAAGAACTTGAGGTGAAGGGCTTCGGAAACCAGCAACAAAATCCTTACAGTAGGGCCTGTGAGAGTTTTTTGATTTGTTTTGATTTTCGCTTCAGGGCATTTTCACTAACCTTTTCAGCAGGTGAAGAACTAAGCCAGTACGAAAAGAAGATAGAAAAGATGTTGCAGGATTTGAATTGAACTCAGATCTGTAGCAGAGTTTCCCTCCCTTTTAGATAATCAGAATCCTTTTTTTTTAGAGACGAAAGATTTTTCTGCACCTCTTCCCACCCACCCTTGCCCTCCATATAATTGCTGTTGTACTTTTAGAGTCTTTTTTTAAATAAATTTTTTAAATTTTTATTTATTTATTTTTTTGCTGCGTTGGGTCTTCGTTGCTGCGCATGGGCTTTCTCTAGTTGTGGCGAGCGGGGGCTACTCTTCGTTGCGATGCAGGGGCTTCTCATTGCGGTGGCTTCTCTTATTGCAGAGCACGGGCTCTAGGCGCGCGGGCTTCAGTAGTTGCAGCATGCAGGCTCAGTAGTTGTGGCACACGGGCTTAGTTGCTCCACGGCATGTGGGATCTTCCCGGACCAGGGCTCGAACCCGTGTCCCCTGCATTGGCAGGCGGATTCTTAACCACTGCGCCACCAGGGAAGTCCTAGAGTCTTTTGATTGAGGAAAATGCATAAGGACAGAAAGGTAACATAAATTTATTAACACTTTTAAGAAATTTGCATTTTATTCATCACAACAGCAACTGCTTATATTGATGGGGGAGGTACTTATTTGTGCAAATTATTATTTATTCAGTCGTGGACAGGAGAGCCTTGCCGTAGACAGGTTGGGTCCATGCTCTGTAGCTCACAGATTAAGGACAGGTCTGAGAGGTAGAAGTACCTGGGATCCATTCCTGCTCCATCCTATTCTAGCTGTGGGAACTTGGGCAAGTTATTTAACTGCTCTGTGCCTTGGTTTTCTCACCTATAAAATGGGAATAATAACCATACCACCTCAGAGGGATGCTAGAACAAGTAAATGAGATCATGGGTGTAAATTACCTGGCACAGAGTGGATCCCCCATAAGTGTTATTATTTTGTGACCATCCTTTAGAGCAGAGCACTACTGACTTTGGGGGCCGGATAGTTCTTGGCCATGGGGGGCCGGCCTGGGTGTTGTAGAATGTTGAGAAGCATCCCTGGTGTCTACTCACTAGATGCCAGTAGCACGCTCGCCCACGAGATTGCCTGCTTTAGAGATTACTGCATCACTCCACAGGGATTGTCTTGTGGACTTCATGACAACAAGAACATGTTAGGTCAAATGTTATCGCCTCTACGTTATAGAAAACGAGCTGTGAGGTAATAAGAACTCAGGGATTTGGGGGTCAGGGGGGCCCTGGTCTGGTCTGTGCCGTCTCTTCAAAAGAAGTGCACCGCCCAGCTGTGCCCCCAGGTGGGGCTGCAAAAGAACAGAAACACCCTGCGTGGTGGTCCCTGAAAACGCACGATACATTTTGAAAGGAGATGATTCAACGGTCACGTGCAAAAGATATGGGCTGATCACAGCCACCTGCTCCTGCAGTCCCCCAAGGAAGGGGGCCTCCTCCAGGGATCCATCCAGGGGGATGCAGGCTGCCCCTTCCCAGGTGCCTGAGGGCAGACCTGGCCCTTTGGGTGAATATACGCCGGGTGTCCCAGGAGACGTCAAAACAGAACTATTCCAGTGGTGACTGTAAAAGAACCTTCAAACCACAAAGTAAAGCCAAGGAGGGATTTAGGAGCTGAGTGGAAGCGGGGCGGCAGCTCAGGCCACAGAGGCTGGGCTGCCCAGGGGCCGCGCAGGGCTGGTGGGGAGGGCCTGGCTGGCTGTCCCCTGGTGGCTGTGTGACCACGGCCTCACTGGACTTTGGGTTCCTCATATGTAAAGAGAAAAGACATGAATCTGGTGGGCATCAAGGACTTTCCGCCGGGAAAAAGGACTCTTGGCCTGAAAGAAACAAATAAGATGATTAGAAAAACATGCCAAAATGCTTTGGAAAGTGAAAACAGAATTTTTCGTGGAGTGTCTCCACCACCAACTAGTTGAGTGTCGTTGAGCTACTAACTTCCCGTCTGGGTCCTCACTGTTAATAATTAATATTGATAGCAAACCGTGATATAGTGTGTAATGCTTGGAGTGTGTACCACCACGAGCCAGCTGCAGGCCTGTTTCACATATATGAACTCACTTATTCCCCATATCAGTCCTGTGAGGAAGGCAGTATCATTGTCCCCATTGTACAGATGAAGGAGCCAAGACACAGAGAGGTTTAGTAGCTGGCCCTAGGCCACACAGCCAGCAGCAGGAGAGGCAGGATGCAACCCCTTGCTCTTGGGCTGCAGTGGCCACGCTGTAAACCCCCCGCAGCGACAACACCTGGCCCCTCCAGCTCTAAAATGTTATGACGTTTGTCTCTCCTCTCTCCCCTCGTCACTCGGACCTCAAGGAATGTTTGTGAAACTTTGGGTTCATTCCATAGTGTGATAGAGTGACTTACAGTGTTAATAATTCATAGGGACTCACTTTTCCAGGCATATTTGCATTCTGACTGGAGACGCCTGACAAAGAAAAGTCTGAGACTGAGAGTGTCTCTCTGGTGGTAGAGAGAGAAACTGGAGACAAATTCCTAAGAGAGAAATGGTTTGGGTGGGGCCTTCTTCCCAGAGAGCTTGAATCACACCCTGTCAGAAGGCTAGCCCTGAAGGTGGCTGCTTCACTGAAGTCTCAGAATGTTCTCAGCATTTTGAAAAACAGGAAGCCAGTTTACCTTGGGCATGAGGGATTTGGTTCCTAGTTTTTCTCAAAAGCACAGTTCATAGTCCCGGCTTCCCTTGGCCTCTGAGGAGGGTCCCCTCTCATGTCTTGAGGCCACTGAGCCATTTGTCATTTTCAATAAGATGGTCGGAGACCTGGACATCCTCCCTCATGCCCTAATCCTGCCCAGTACCAAATTCTTTTTTTTCCCCTCTTGGAAAGGAAAGAAAAGGAAAAGAGGAGAAAGAAAAAGAAAGCTTAAGCCCTGAATTTCTCTTACATGCCTTTTTTATATAGTAACTTTATTGAGACTATAACTCCCAGACCATACAATTCACCCCTTTAAAGTATATAATTCAATATCTATTCACAGAGTTGTGTATCCATCACCACAATCAATTTTAGAACATTTTCGTCACCCCTAAAAGAAACCCCCTACCCACTGGCAGTCACTCCGCATTTCCCCGCATCGCCTCCTCTTCTCCCCCAGCCCTGGGCAATCGCTGATTTATCTCTGTCTCTGTGGATCTGCCTATTGGGAACATTTCACATCGATGGAACCAGGTGGTCTTCTGTGACTGGCTTCTTTCACGTAGCTTGTGTTCAAGGTTCATCCACTTGGTAGCGAGTATCAGTGCTTCATTCCTTTTCATGGCCAAATAATATTCCATTGCATGAATAGCCCACATTCTGCTTATCAGTTCATCAGCTCATAGACATTTGGGTTGTTTCCGCTTTTTGGTTATGATGAAAATGCTGCCATGAACATTTGTGATCAAGTTTGCATGAATATGTGTTTTCATTCTCTTGGGTATATACCTAGGAGCGGAATTGCTGGGTCATATGTTTACGCTGTGTTTAACTTTTTGAGGAACTGCCGGCCTCTTTTCCGAAGTGGCTGCACCATTCTACAATCCCATAAGCAATGTGAGAGGGTCCCAATTTTCTCAACATCCTCCTAAACACATTTACCTGTCTTGTTGGTTTTGACCATCCTAATGAGTGAGAAGTGGTATCACGTTGTGGTTTTGATTTCCATTTTTCTCAAGGGGTACCGAATCCCTTGATTTTACTTCCTAAATAGTCCTCAAAGCTGGTACCTCTTGCTCCCCTGCCTCAGCCACTACCCTACCCGGGCCCCCATCCTCTCTCAGTCACTTTCCTGACTCCCCTCTTTAACCACTTCTGTGGATTTTCTTCATAAAACTTACTCCAGTTCTAGTTTCATTATTAAATTATTAGGAAGTTTTAAAAACATGTCTGTCTTTCCCATTGGACCACAGTCTTCTTGAGGGCAGCTGTTTTGCTCACTGGACTACAGCATGGTACACAGATCATAGACAGCTGTCAATAAATATGCAATGCAACGTTTATTGCACCGTCCATGAAAAAAATTAATCAACGGTCAATCTAAGAAAGAAAGGAAATTTTTATTCGACCCAACTTGAGGATTATAACCTGGCAGCCAGTCTTTCAGAAAGCCCTGAGGGGGCTTCCCTGGTGGCGCAGTGGTTGAGAGTCCGCCTGCTGATGCAGGGGATGCGGGTTCGTGCCCCGGTCTGGGAAGATCCCACATGCCGCGGAGCGGCTGGGCTCGTGAGCCATGGCTGCTGAGCCTGAGCGTCTGGAGCCTGTGCTCCGCAACGGGAGAGGCCACAACAGTGAGAGGCCCGCGTACCGCAAAAAAAAAAAAAAAAAAAAAGAAAGCTCTTAGGACTGTTCTTCCTGTTAGAAGTCAGAGCACAGTTATATAATTTTTGAGACAAAGTGTTATACATCAAAGTAACATATGACAGTTTACATAGTCTAACAAGGTGAGTAGTGAGTTATTGTGGCCCCTTGGATTGGGGCCACAATATTGGATTGGGAAAGGAATGTTATCTCCTAAGGATTTAGCTTGCTGGTACCAGGAGGGTATTGTTTGTTGTTGTTCTTTTCTTTTTTTGTGTGAGCAGGCATTCCTGTGTCTTCTAAGGGGATCTAGTTAATGTGTAATGCATACGCTTAATGCACACTAAAGGGGAGGGGATAGTAGCTCAAATGGCAGAGAAAATTTTATGCTAAATTTTTCTTTTCCTGCCTTAAAAATAATTTTGTTTCATAAGAATGAAGGCATTTGGACCAGCAAGGTCGGTAAGAACTTGAGAACTTACCCAGAATGTCTTTGCTATTTCCACAAAGGGTGAGCCCTGATTCCTACGGGTTCTTAGAATGTGCCTATGGCTTGAATTCAAGGAGGAAGCCAAGGAATAGAAGTTGAATTATGTGCTCTAGGCTTAGAGACTACAGCGTGAGGTCTCTGATAATTTTTGCTAGAATCCCATAAAAGCAGTCAGAGAGCTGGCTATCCACGTACCTGGCAGGATCGCCCCAGTCTGGGGCATGAGGCCTGGGACACCAGCCAGCTCCCCCACTGAGCTTTGCTAAGGACTTCAAACCTTAGGACCCATCAAAGCAGAATGTTGGAGTTGCACCTGCAGTATGAATGAAGCCTGGTGCATTTATAGTTTATCATTTACTGGGAAGGGAATTAGAAGAGGAGAAATTTTAATCAACTTTTTTTTTCCTTCCTCACCTCCTTCCCTCCCCTCCTTCCTTCCTCCCTTCCACCAAATCAAGCAATAGGACAGCTATAGGGCAGGGATCTTTGTTTTCTTCTCCACTATATCCCTAGTAGCTAGAACCATGGCTGGCTCACAGTGGGTGCTCAATGTGTGAATGAATGAATACCTAGAGCACTTCAGGAGGTGAAGTGTAACATGGTTGGCCCTATGCTACCTCCTGGGTGGGGTTTTGGGGGTGGGGTGGGTATGCCTACTTGTGTACCCCCTGCCTTTAGAAAACATGGTGTAGCAACAGCCCTGGAACCCACCTCCCCTCCTGGGCACCATCCCCTGCTCCCCCCACTTCTGTCACCTGCTGCCCCCTGGCCCGAGGGGGTGGTGGGGCCTGAGGAGAGACTGGAAACCAGAGCCCGCTGCTCCTTGATAGGCTGCCTTGTCTGTGGCTCTTATCATCTTTACCAGAAACTTCCTGTGAATTAAGCATTTGTTAATTATTTGGTGGAAGAGGTGAGACGGGCAAAGTTTCACTTGCGGTTCTGCTCTTGACCAGGACTCCTGCGGGTCCTGCACCTGCTCTGCGGGGTCGGGGAGGGGGTCACTAGCTCAGCAGTCCCCGCCGGGCATGAGGCGAGGCCCAGGTGCCCACTGTTTCTCTGCCTGTCCTGCTCCTACTTGCCTCTCTCAAGAGGTTCCCCCTTAGATTCGGGGGGATGCTGCCCAGGGGAGACATGAGGACCTCAGCTCGCCACCAGAGGGGCTGAGCCTCATGTGATGGGGACCTCGGTTGTAGTACAGGACGAAGGGCGTCAGTGGTGGGTTCAGAGAGCCCAGGCCCACCCCAGTCAGTGGATTCACCTCCACAGCTAGACGCTTCCATAATGAATCCTTGCAATAACTCCGAGAGGTGTTACTATCCTAACGCTAAAGATAAGGAAACTGAGGATCACAGAAATTAAGCCAGAAAGTGGCAGTGAGCAAATTCAAACTGAGATCCATAGATTCTAAGAGCAAAGCTCTTTCCACTTTTATTTTTCTCCCAATTTTCATTCTTTTACTAATGAATTCCCACGTGTCATTAAAGATTGTCTTAAATGAGTGTTCAGTTACCCAGGTGTCAAAGGGGATATCGTCACAGGATGTGTGTGTTTTAAGAGTCCCCAGAAGTCTATATTTAAATATTTCTTTCACCATGCCTTCTGCCTCTTAGAGCAACAGTCCAGAGGCTAAAGGAAGTTAATCAGTGGCCCTAAAAAATTTAAAATTTTCACATTTTCTCTCTGACTTTTTGGGGGGTTTGTGTTTGCAGCAGTGCCTGAGTGCATTTGCTGCAATCAGCAGAGGCAGTCCCGCGCAGGAATGTCGCAGGAGCAGCTCAGACATTAGATGGTGTGTTGAGGGGGTGACCCTTCGGTTTTGTTGAGACCCAGTGATTCTCAACCAGGGGCGATTCCCCACCTGCCCCCAGGGACATTTAGCCATGTCTGGAGACATTTAGGTTGTCCCAGATGGGGTGAGGTGTGTCTCTACAGTGCACACAGGACAGCCTCCCACAACAAAGGATTATCCAGGCTTAAGTGCTACGGTCAAAGAAACCTGCTCCACCCAAGGTGCGTGGAGGGTAGGTTTCCAGACACGGAGTGGTTGAAAGACCACGGGTCTTCAGATCCCATTACATCCATCTTTCTGCAAGACTCTGAGTAAATCAGGAGCTCCCTGGAAGCCCGGGTTGCTTCCTTACCTAAAGCCGTGATCTCTCCTGCAGAGGCTGACACCAGTGCTTGCCCTGGCGACGCTGATAGCTGCCTTTGGGTCATCCTTCCAGTATGGGTACAACGTGGCCGCTATTAACTCCCCTGCCGAGGTAGGTCGCTACGGTGGGCGAGACGCAGCCCCCCGGGAACAGGGAGGTGCGTTTGGAGCAGCCGGTTCCCCGGGTGGCCACTAGGGTGGGACTGTACAGACACTGAGGGCACACAGTGGGACCTCAAGTGAAGGGTGGGGGAAACCCATGAAATAAACAGCGCAAGCCCAAGGGACTTGCACAGGCACAGGGTCATGGGGACACACCAGGTTCTCGTGGAGAGCCAGGCCTGGCTGGACACATGGTGGGCTGGCCTCCAGGGGTGGGGGGTAGGTTTGGGGGCACTCTGATCTTCCGCAGCCTCGTAATCCACAGCAGAGTCTGGAGGGGCCAGGCTCATCCAGCATTGATTCCGTGATTGGAAGCCTGGAGTCATTCCTTTCTGGGGTTAGAAACATCCTGGGCAGGGACTTCCCTGGCGGTCCAGTGGTTAAGACTCCAAGCGTCCATTGCAGGGGGCACGGGTTGGATCCCTTGTCAGGAAACTAAGATCCCACATGCTGCGGGGCGTGGCCAAATCAATAAATAAATAATAAAGAGAACCAACCAAATTCTTTAAAGAAAAAAAAAAAACATCCCCGGCAGCTTGCCCATCAGAGGCCTCCCAGCCGCCCACCCCGGCATGGGTGCCCCCTGCTAATTGCTGTTAATCTTCATTCCTCTCCTCCACTTAATCGTGTTGATGTTCCAACATGCCCAGCTCATCCCATCGGGTGGCCCAACAACTTACACTGTTCTTTCTGCAAAACCAGCTCAAATTATTTTGGTGTTCTGTTTTGCTTTGCCCTCCAGCTCATGAAAGCATTTTATAACGAGACCTACTATGACAGAATCGGTGAATACATAAACGAATTCTCCTTGACCTTGCTGTGGTCGATTTCTGTGTCCATGTTTCCCTTTGGAGGCTTCCTCGGCTCCCTCATGGTCGGCCCCTTGGTGAATACATTAGGCAGGTAAGGCAAGGTGAATGTTCAACTCCCTGAAACTCATAGACCGCATCAGAGTTTAAAACCTGGGCCTAAAGCAGAAATCATTATCATAAAACCAGGTAATGATTGCTGCGATGATTTCTGTTTCCTGGGCTTCCCTGCTGGTTGTTTCCTAATGTGGTTAAGAAGACCAGCCATTGACCAAGTGTTTGGGGACTTAGGCAATGAAGGTCTCAGGGCTGGAGCTGGGTGGGGGTGATGGGTCTCAGGGTCTGGGGTGGGCATGGAAAGAGCAGAGAGTGCTTCAGAGATCAGGACTCACTCCCGCTCTTACCCTCTCTTGCCTTGAAATCGTCCTTTCCAAAACTTCCTTCTGGCCTTTAGAAGAGTCAAATGCCAGATGGCATGGCCAAGACATCAGGCCCAGTTCAGACCATAGACTGGTGCTCCTGAGCTCTGCTTCTTAAATGAACACAAGCTAACTGCTCTGTTCTTTCACCTTGGAATCCAGTTACAGGCAAAATGCAGCCCAAATTAAATTCCTGTGAAACTCTGAAATGGCTGAGATTAATGTCAAGCCCTTCAGTGTGAGACCGTGTGGTCCCAGGGCGACCCTCACTGTGAGTGTCATCAGTGGCAAGAGCAGAGCTTAAATCTTTGCCCCTAATTCTAGAAGCATCAGAGATTCTGTATTTGATTCCAAGAAAGGTCCTTAAGCCCTCCCACCCCCCTGGTAAATTCCATGGGCGTGAGAGAGCAAGCAGCCTTGTTATGAACAGTATTTAAGAGTTCTTCCCCTCCAGGCCCCTCCCTTCGAGGATGGGCACGCGGAGGCGGGTTGAGGTAAAGTGCCCGTTCTCAGCCCCAGATCTAGTGAGCTCAAGGCCAGACCCCAGACCTTGGTGCCTTCTCCGGTCTTTTTCAAAAAGAATCTGAGAATAGAAACATACAAGCTGTGGTTCAGGATCTAAGGTCCTGAAGTCTTGCTGGGAGGTTGGTGTTGAACGCACAGTTCTCCTTGTGGACCACCGGTGGGCAGAGCGTCAGTCAAGTCACAGATCTGCAGGATGCTTCTCCTGAGTGAAGGACTAGCCGTCTGGTCTGAAGATGGAGCTGACAGTTGCTAGTCCAATTGAAAATGTGATAAATGCTATTCAGTTGTTTGTGGTTTTCTTAAAGATTTATCAGTGTTATTTAAATATCAGTAGCAGCTAACAATTAATTGATGGGTTCCTACTTGCCAGCCTCTATCCTAAGTGCTTTTAGGGGATACTAATTGCACTAATCCTTACAAAAGCCCCATCCCCTCGTCACACATGGGAAAAGGAGGCACAGAGGGTGCTGGGAGGAAATTTCACTTCTGAGCACATTGTGCAAGTAACGTCCACACTGTACTCTTGTATCCGGCACATGCCTTCTCAATCCGTTGCCTTATTTATTTATTATTATTTAATTTATTTATTTCCTTGGCTTTTTGGGTCTTCATTGCTGCACGCGGGCTTTCTCTAGTTGCGGCGAGTGGGGGCTACTCTTGTTGTGGTGCGCGGGCTTCTCACTGCTGTCACTTCTCTTGTTGTGGAGCATGGGCTCTAGGCACACGAGCTCAGTAGTTGTGGCACGCGGGCTCGGTAGTTGTGGCCTGCAGGCTCTAGAGCGCAGGCTCAGTAGTTGTGGCGCATGGGCTTAGTTGCTCCGCGGCATGTGGGATCTTCCCGGACCAGGGCTCGAACCTGTGTCCCCTGCATTGGCAGGTGGCTTCTTAACCACTGCGCCACCAGGGAAGTCCAGTGTACAGGTTTTTGGCATTAAATACATTCACACTGTTCTGCACCCATCACCACCACCCATCTCTATAATTTTCATCTTACAAAAATGGACACCATGTACCCATTAAACAATAACTCCCCTTTCTTATCTTCCCATAAGTCACCAATCAACTTTCTGTCTCTGTGCATTTGACTACTCTAAGGACCTTATATGAATGAATCCTACGAGATTTGTCCTTTTGTGACTGGGTTATCTCACTTAGCCTAATGCCCTCAAGGTGCATTCAGAATCTCTTTCCTTTTTAAGGCTGAATAATACTGTTGTATGAATATACTACATTTAGTTTATCCATTCATCTGTCGATGGACATCTGGGTTGCTTCCACCTTCTGGCTACTGTGACTAGTGATATTATAATCCTCCCTATCTTAATAGGTCATACTTCCCATCTTCTCTCTCTCTCTCTCTGTTGCTTTCTATGTAACTTCCTCAGGTCTGCCTTCCTATTCATTAATTCTTTCCTCAGCTGCAATTCACCTAGTACGTTTTTATTTCAATGACTATATTTTTCATTTCTAAGTTTTATTCATTTGCTTTTAAAATCTATCTTTTTTGCTATTGTTTTGGGTAGTTCTGCTTTATGCATGTTCTTGTTCTTTCTATAGTACGCTTTTGATTCCTTATTTTATGACACCACTCATTTAAAACATATTTGATGGCTTCTATCTAATCCTGTTGTCTGAAGCTGTGCTGTTTGTATGTGCGGCCTCTTGCAGGTGTTGGATTGTCTTGTGTGTCCTGTAATGGTGACGCTTCATCTCAGGGGGTGGGGGTCCCTGGCTGGGGGACTCCTGGGGAGCCCAATGGGAGGGGCTTCTCCAGAGAAGCTTTCCCTTTGCCTTTGTCTGGCTCTCCAGGGCCCAAGTCCTACTCCAGTCTTGACTTAAATTGGACTGTTTTGTAAGTTTTATTAAGTTTGATTTTTTTATAGGTTTTCAGGAGATACCCTTTATCAGCTTACATAAGTTCCCTCATTTTTATAGTTTGTTAAGGTTTTCTTTTAAATCATGATAGATATCAAATTTTATTGACTTGTTTTGCTACTTCAATTGATAATCCTATATTTTTCCCCAGTACAATCTTTAATATGGTGTTTTTAACCTTGAAAGAGTCCTATATATGCTGTTGAATTCAATTGGCTAATATTTCATTTAGGATTTTCACATCTATGTTGATAGGTGAGATTGGCCTAAACCTTTCCTTTAATGTCCTCATCCAGTCTGGGTTTCAAGATTACACTAAAATCATGTTAGTTTATGGTTGCAGAACCCTTTACTGTATTGTAATATGGGAGCCTTTCCCTCTGCTCCTCACTACTGATGCCCTCTGCATTGGGTCATTTACATCTGCTCCCACAGAGAATATTCCCACACCAGGCCATGCACTGGACCTGTATCCATCTTAGGTCAACAGCAAATCGAACAACACAACAGCAACTGCTGCAACTGAGTAGGTGCTCGGCAAACATTTGTTAAAGGAGTGGCAGATCCTTAAACCAAACCGACTGGTATTTTGTCCTCTGCAGAAAAGGAACCTTGCTGTTCAACAACATCTTTTCCATCGTGCCTGCGATCTTAATGGGATGCAGTGAAGTTGCCAAGTCATTTGAGATGATAATTGTGGCCAGACTTTTGGTGGGAATATGTGCAGGTAAACCATTCTGTGATTCGGGATGGTCAGAGGGAGGGAGAACAGGCACCTGGTGTCTGAACCAGTCTGGGATCTCTGAAGCATATAGGGTCACGCTGTTCCTACACCTCTGCTGTGGGTAGACGCTTAAGCCCCTGCGTGATAGGGATGTGTGTGGACCGCGGGCAGATCTTCACTGTGGAGTTTCCTGTGAAGAAAGCTGTTCTTTGAAAGACTGAGATACAGAATCTTAGGACAGGACTGGTCCTTCCAACCAGTCCTTTATCTCAATGTTTTCTAAACTGCAGGCTGGGACTGATACTGACCAGGGTTCTTGGCCTTCCCCAATCAACAGAAATTGGCTAGAGGCCAGACAAGAAATACAGGCAAGGCTTTGTTGTGGTCCCTGCAGCCGCAGGAGGGAGCAAAAACAAGTAACAGGTTCCCTTGCTCACTCCCCGAGGTGGGGGGCGAGCTCGTTCCTTATATGGGGTGAGGGAAGAGGTGTGTCCAGGCATCAGGCCAGAGGGGTGGCTTGGGTGTTTTGCCCACCCCTTTGTGCTGTTGAGTGCAGGGGGCATGCGCAGTACACTGCTTTTGCTCAAGACATCCAGTGTTTTCCCCTGGCTCTTCAGAGGTGACAGTTGGGTTTTCTTTGGCCTTTTTGTCCATAATTTGCCCCAACTACACATGCACACAGTTATTTTTAGTCCCTTATAGTTTCTCTGCAGCTTGTTGCTCAAGGAGATGTTTGTCCAGGTGCAAACACCGCAGCAAAGGGTCCCAGATCCCAGCCTGTCTCAGGATCAGTTGGTGGATCAGCAAACAGTATTTTCTTTTTTTTTGCTTTTAACTAGGGTAGACTGTGTCACATGTAGTAAAGATAAGGATTGTCTTTTTTTGTGTGTGGTACGCGGGCCTCTCGGCCCAGCCGCTCCACAGCATGTGGGATCTTCCCGGACCGGGGCATGAACCCACGCCCCCTGCATTGGCAGGCGGACTCCCAACCACTGCGCCACCAGGGAAGCCCAAGGATTGTCTTTTGAAACGTTGTTTCAGTTCTTTATCTTTATACATATGTGAGAACCAAGTTGGATGTAAAATGTATTTCTGTATTTTGCACCATGAGTTGTGGTCCAAAAAGCTTGAGAAATTATCAGATGCATGAATCCCTCTACCAGAAAAGAGTTAATGGTAGTAACCTCTCCAAAGCCATTCTGCCTAGGCCGGGTTTCCCTGGTTATAGAAAGTTCCCCCATGATGGCTTCAGACTGGAGAGACATTGTTCAGCCATGCCGTGGCCTTCCTTCAGGTTGGCTTCCTCTGTAGGCAGAAGGGCCAGGGCCGTCGAGGCAAGCGAGGTGCCCACTCTCGGGGCCGTGCACTGCAGGGTGGGCCCCCAAGGGTAAGCGCCCCTGGAAATGCTGCACCCTGGACACTTCACTCGCCCCCCACCAGGCTGTGGCATTTTCAAGTGACTCGTTCTCCTTCCAAACACAGGGATAGGGATGAAGAAGGGATAATTTGGCTGGATGTCAGTAAACCCCTTCCCTGGAGTTTACTGACAATAGAGGAGACAGCAAGGAGCCTGGTATTGGGGGAAGTGGCGAGGGATTGCAGGGCTGGGGAGATGAAGAGGAAAACAAGATTCCCGAAGACAGAAGAGGTCACCTCAAGGAGGGACTGATGGGCCCCCTGGCAAACTTCATTCATTCTAGCTTTCCCTGAGAGCACCGGACATTCATCTACCATCTGGCCAGGAGTCCCGAGGTGCCTGGCCCTGCTCCTGCACTTTTTCCCTGCAGCCGGGCTCAGCGTTATGAAAAATGGACGATTCCTGGAAGTTGTCAGCAGCGGACAGGTGCTGTGACGTTTCTATTGCCAGCCAACAATTCAGAGCTGGTTCCAAAAAAGAAATGTTAGGCTCCAATAGAAAAATCACAGTTTAACATCCCAACCTTTGTTTTTTTTTTTTTTTTTTTTGGCCATGCCACACAGCTTTCCGGATCTTAATTCCCCAGCCAGGGATTGAACCCAGGCCCTCGGCAGTGAAAGCACGGAGTCCTAACCACTGGACCGCCAGGGAATTCCCAGCCAACCTTTGCTTTTAAATAAGCATGACTTCTGGTCAACAGTTCTCAAACTTTTTGGCCTCAGGACCCCTTTACACTCTTAAAATTATTGAGGCTTCTAAGGAGCTCGTATGGGTTATACTGATCAATATTTACCATGTTAGAAATTGCAACCAAGAAAGGTATTAATTCATTTTAAGATAGCACTAAGAAGCCCATTACATGTCTTTATGAAAATAATTCTAGTTTCTAAAGCAAAACAATTTAGTGGTATTGCTTTACATTTTTGCAAATCTCTTGAGTGTCTGACTTAACAGAAGACAGCCAGGTTCTCAAACCTGCTTCTGTGTTCTGTTGGTGTGACGTCAGAGGGCGTGTGATCTCTGGAAAACTGGTCAGGGAACGAGAATGAAAAGGACAAGTAACATCTCAGGACGGTTCTGAAAACAGTTTTGATCTCACAGACCCCCTGAAAGGGGTCAGGAACCCCCTGTGTCTTCAGGTCATACTTGAAGAACTCCAGCAGAAGCCTAATCTATTTGCTGTTCATTCCTTCACGTATTTCCTGAAAAGTCAGGAAAGGGTGTCATCAAGCCCCGTGGTACTTAGACACCCTAAAAACGAAGTAAACGGCCACTCTGACC
Source organism: Tursiops truncatus (assembly GCF_011762595.2). Classification (NCBI taxonomy): domain Eukaryota; kingdom Metazoa; phylum Chordata; class Mammalia; order Artiodactyla; family Delphinidae; genus Tursiops; species Tursiops truncatus. The sequence continues at coordinate 177,009,941 of NC_047034.1, forward strand.
AAGGGGGCTCAGGGTCAATGCAGCTTGGACCCCCAGATGCTCAGTTTGCTGGTTTGCTGTTAGTCAACACCTTTGATAAGAACGCTTCAGACTTTCACTAACGGAATTTAAACTTTAAAAGCTGCTTCTCTGGCTTTGGTGTCAGAACAGGCTGGCCGGGGGTTGCCCCATGGAGTTGTTTTTAAGACAGAATGAGACTGTTCTCCACCGACATGAAGGGAATCCCATCTCTTCACAAACCTCCTGGTGTTTGTCTCTCCAGTGTTGCTATTAACTAAGTTCAGAAGCACTTGGACTTGAGAAGCGACCACCAGGGCCTGAATGGTGACCGGGCAACATGAGGGCCTCGCTTTCTCCATAGCCCTTTGGGCACTGGGCCTGCAGTGTCCCCCCCATCCACCACACAAGACACCTAGGAGCTGCTCTAAAGACTGTCTGTCTCTGTGTGAAAATCAGAAAGAATTGGTATTAATTAATGAACTGTGATGCCCCTTTTAAAATATGAAGCAGAATCCCACTACTGAGCATATACCCTGAGAAAACCATAATTCAAAAAGAGTCAAGTACCACAGTGTTCATTGCAGCTCTATTTACAATAGCCAGGACACGGAAGCAACCTAAGTGTCCATCGACAGATGAATGGATAGAGAAGATGTGGCACATATATACAATGGAATATTACTCAGCCATAAAAAGAAACGAAATTGAGTTATTTGTAGTGAGGTGGATGGACCTAGAGTCTGTCATACAGAGTCAAATAAGTCAGAAAGAGAAAAACAAATACCGTACGCTAACACATATATATGGAATCTTAAAAAAAAAAAAGGTTCTGAAGAATCTAGGGGCAGAACAGGAATAAAGACGCAGACGTAGAGAATGGACTTGAGGACACGGGGAGGGGGAAGGATAAGCTGGGATGAAGTGAGAAAGTGGCATGGACATATATAAACTACCGAATGTAAAATAGATAGCTAGTGGGAAGCAGCCACATAGCACAGGGAGATCAGCTCAGTGCTTTGTGACCACCTAGAGGGGTGGGATAGGGAGGGTGGGAGGGAGACGCAAGAGGGAGGAGATATAGGGATATATGTATATGTATAGCTGATTCACTTTGTTATACAGCAGAAACTAACACAACATTGTAAAGCAATCAGACTCCAATAAAGATGTTAAAAAAAAAGCCAAAAATAATAATAATAAAATACTAAGCAGAGATGCCCTTGAGCAGAATTGCAGAGCTGAAAACTTGGCCGTCAGTTTCCTCTTATCTCAGTGCTATAAAATACCCTCCCATCACCAGTGGCTCCAGCCTCCCCTCACCCCACACTGTCTCCCTTGGTCTGCCCTTGGCCACAGCCTCCCTCTCAGACCCCACGTCTCTCTGAGCACCAGCTTGCCTCTGGCTCCACGTGCGATACTTGGACCAGTAACAACCCGTCTGACCTTCCTCCCAGACCCCCAACCTTTCATTGGACTTTGAGGAGAACTAAATGGGATAATATCTGTGAAAATACTTTAGAGCCTATTAAATTGTTTCACCTATTCATAAGGGGGTCAGATATCAGTAAGACGGGAAAACCAACAAGATCAAATACTGAGGAGTCAGAAGTAGTTCAGTCATTACACAAATCCCAGAATGCAGTTAGTCTACAATATATATTTAAGTTTTCATTGCTTACTGACAAATAAAGCTTGTGCTTCGATGTCTGTGCATCAGCCTATTATGTAATATACAGTCTCAGAAGGTAAAGCTGGTGGGCAGGGGTCCTTGGCCTTTTAGTAACAGGTTTCCCCCCGAAGGAGCAAGAGAGGAGAGAGAGTCTAACCACACCGAGGCTTTTCCTCTCCGAGACCAAGCCAATCAGGAGGGAAGACCTGAGGCCCGGGTGGCCTGTGTCCCCAGGTGACACCAGTCTGGAAGCAAACGCACTGTCCATGAACTTCTTTGGTCAGACTATTTTCTCTTAAAGTTAAAAGGCCTAAGAATTGCAAGAGGGGTGGTTTGCTTAGTCCTGCAGTTCTGAGACAGTTTCAGCCCAGCTAATGCGATTGCTGAGGAAGAATAAATGTGTTTGAAGACAGAGCTCATCCCTGCCAGATTAATGTTTCCTGATGGTGTCTTTATTTCACCCTCCCTCCCAGGTCTGTCTTCCAATGTCGTCCCTATGTACTTAGGGGAGCTGGCCCCTAAGAACCTGCGGGGGGCCCTGGGGGTGGTGCCCCAGCTCTTCATCACCGTCGGCATCCTTGCGGCCCAGATCTTGGGTCTTCGGAGTCTCCTCGCAAACGAAGCAGGTGAGCTCAGGACACCTCAGACCCCCAGCCCGTTCCTATGAGCTGGTCTTTTCTCTCTAAGCGACGGGGCCCCTGCACAGCCCTGACCCCACGGTGCTGAGCTGGAGGTTGCCCAGAGCGGGCCTGAACAAGCTGGTGGGGACAGACTGACGTTCTCTAGACCCTCTTGGGACACGGATGAGGGAGTTGTGAGGGCGCAGGAGGTGCTGCTATCTTTCTCTTGTTGCTTGGTGGCTGTCACACAGGGACCCGGGGCGTGGTAATGACGGCCACCAGGGTGCCAGGCTCTGTGCTTAAGGCCTCCGGCACCATTGCACTGGAGCCTCCCAGCAATGCAGCTGCCCAGGGGCCCGCGATCATCCCATCACAGACCAGGAAAGAGGGTCACAAGACCCAGCCTCCGTGGGTGAGGTGGTGAGTCTCAGGGCTGGTATCCACACCAGACCCAGACTTCAGAGCCGCACATCCCCCCACCCCAAGAGCCTGGGGCCTGGCACACAGCAGGTGCACAGCAACTCATAACTGGCGTTGTTCTTGCATGACCTCCCTTTTCTTCGTCTTGGGTCTCGAACCTCTGAAAGGGAAATCACCACTAACAAAGCACCAGTCAAAACATATGGGCCAGACATGATGTCTTTTATATAAGCCATTTAATCCTCCAAACAACCTATGAAGCATGTACTACTACTATACCCATTTTACAGGTGCAGAACCTGAGGCATAGAGAAGTTGGATCACATGTGCAATGTCTCCTTAGGACACAAATGCAGGCAGTGCAGGCCTGAGTCCGAGTTTAACTACCAGCTCTCCCACCTTTCAATCGCCCTTGTAAAGAGCTGGGCCCAGGAGTGGAGGAGCTAGGTTCCTGTCCCCCGCTGATGGCACGTAACCAACCAGCTGCACCCAGAAACAGCCACGGATCCCTGGCGCCTGCGAAGTGCTCTGTGGTGTGTGGGAGGCAGCCATGGTTCCACCCAGGGAGGGGGTCTCAGAGAGGGCCTGGGCTTGGGGGGCCGGGTAGGACCAGCATTCCAGATGTGGGCAGAGGGGATGGAAGCATAAAGTTCTTTGTGCATGCAGGGAGCTGCAGGTGTGGTGGTGGACTCTCACTTTGTCCCTCCATCCTTCATGGTGACTAACCAGCCCTCGGTACCCTCCTCTAGACAAGAGTGTGGAGGGCAGGGCTTGGCCTTCCTCATCTTTGTGTCTCCGGTGCAATTCATGGCACATACTAGGTACTCAGTGAAGAAGGAAGGAAGGCCAGAGAGAATAGTCAGAGTTCTTGGAAGCGAGTGGGCAGTCACAGCACAAAGGCTGCATAGAAGTCACGGGGGTCAAGATTGGAACAGGGTGTCTGGGTTTGGCAGTTAGCGGTCACTGAGATCTCATGAGAAGAGTTTCAGTGTCGGGGGCGGGGTGGGGGCCAGAGGGCAGATGGCAACGGCCCGAATGGCTGGCACGTCCATACTCACTGTAGTCCGTGCAAGGGTGATAGAAGGGGGACCCAGATCAGCCAGGCCCTGGATTCAGAGCCAAGAGGTGGGAGAAGGTTGGGAGGATGGGGATTCAGGGTTCAATGTGCCTGAGTTCGAATCTCGGCTTTGCTCCTAAATAACTGATCTCGGGCAAGGGAGCTACATGCCCTCCATGCCTCAGTGTTTGCAGGTGTAACATGGGGTTGATCCTGGTACCTGCCTCCAGACATTGCTATGATGGGGAAGTGGGCTACATGTGAAAAGCCGTTAGACTCTAGTGCCTGGCACGCAGATGTCTGCAGTTATCACCTCCTGCATAGGAGAAAAGGGGGTGAGTCGGGCATTCACAGCTCCTAGAAGGAGCCTGAACCACTCATTCACTTATTTAACCGTTTCTATTGAGTGATGTAACATACATAAGGGCCCGGAACTAGAACCACGCCGGCCCCCTGTGCGCCCCTCAGTCACAGCCTTCCCGCCCCCAAAGGGAGCCACTGTGCCAACATTTATGATCATCGCAGCCTCACTCTTCCCTAGAAGAGTTTCACCACTTTTCTAGAAGACAGAGTTAATTTTCCCTGTTTCCGGACTTAATACGATGGGACCACATCGTGTGGAACCACACTGCACCCAACATCACATTGGTGGGATTGGCTCCTGTCCTGACTTGCTTCATTTTCACCACAGTATAAAATTCCATCTTACGAATGAACCAAGATGTATGCGTCCATTCTACTGTGTGGACATTCGCCTTGTTTCTGGGTTTTGTTTCTATAATCAGTGCTGCCCTGCCCTTGTCCTTCCGGTGTCCTGGTGGCCCAGGCGTGCGTTCCTGAGCGGGACTGCTGGGTTAGAGCACGTGGGTGTCCAGCATCACTAGCTCCTGCCAGACTGTCCCCTAAAGATGCCACGTGTCCACACAGCGGTGTGGACACTTCCCACCTGCCCACATTCTCGTCAGTGCTTGGTGTTGTCAGAAGTTTTCACTTGGTTCGTCTGATAGGTGGGTAGTGGCTGTTCGTCAGCTTCCATTCTCTAAGTATTTAGAGTGTCCGCTCTTGGTTAGGCGCCATCCTAGGTGCTGGGGACGGAAGAGAAGAAAGGAACTCCAGCTCCAAAGAAAACCAATCAGGATAATGGGCCAGAGCGGCTCCGTGGGGCTGGAGGCAGAGAGAAGCAGGAGACGAGGCTGGGCGCCAGTTCTCACGTAGGACTGGTTTCCTTGCAGGCTGGCCCATCCTCCTCGGCGTGACCGGGATCCCCGCGGCACTGCAGCTCCTTCTGTTGCCCTTCTTCCCCGAGAGCCCCAGGTACCTGCTCATTCAGAAGAAAGATGACGTGGCTGCCAAAACCGGTAAGGCTTTCCCCGGAGACCGGAAGAAACGACGACGCAGGTTGCGGCATCTTTGCTGGGGGGCGGGCGGTTGCGTGATTCAGCCCCCAGCGCCCTCCCTGCTCCCTCCCCCAGCGCTGAGGGAACTGCGAGGCTGGGACGACGTGGACGCCGAGACACAGGAGATCTGGGAGGAGGACAGGGCCGAGAAGGCCGCGGGCTTCATCTCCGTGCTGAAGCTGCTGAGAATGAGGTCCCTGCGGTGGCAGGTCATCTCCATCGTCGTCCTCATGGGCGGCCAGCAGCTGTCGGGAGTGAACGCGGTACCAGGGCAGCCGGGGCCGGGGCAGCGGGCAGGCACGGGGTCGGGGTCGGGGAGGGATCCGCCGAGGGGTCCAGGCTGCCCGGCCGGCCTCACCAGCCTCGGGGGTGGCCTTCCAGATCTACTACTACGCAGACCAGATCTACCTGAGCGCCGGGGTGAGGGCACAGGATGTCCAGTACGTGACGGCGGGCACAGGCGCGGTCAACGTGCTGATGACCGTCTGCGCCGTGAGTGTCCCCGGGAGCCGAGTCCCTGTCTGCCACCAGGATGGAGGGCACCTTGAGAGTGGGGAGTCTTGGCCCAGGAAGGAGCCCGGAGCTCAGTGGCGACGTGCCCCTCGGTCCCTCCTCTCTAGCCTCTGGGCTGTCCTCAGATGCCAGCCTGTCTCTTGGCGGGGGTGGGGGGGTGGGGCGGTAGCCTGTGGCCCCAAAGATGGAGGCCCGTCCCCACCGTCCACTCCGGAAGCTACCGCCGTGAGAGGCGGCTCTTCTCCAACGTCTCACACTGGGGACAACTACCTGTGCCAGGGCCACCATGTGACAAATGGGGCCCCTGGACTGCGCAGTGCGGAGGCCCGCTGGCCATTCAAGGACACACACACACACACACACACACACACACACACACACACACGAGCGGGTGGGCGCACAGGGGAGGTGGGCCTGCTGAGCCTCCCACGTTTCCTCGCCCTTTCCCTCCAGGTTTTCGTGGTGGAGCTCCTGGGGAGGAGATTCCTGCTCCTCCTAGGCTTCTCCATCTGCTTCACCGCCTGCTGCGTGCTGACCGCCGCCCTGTCTCTGCAGGTGAGGAAGGGGGCGCCTTGGGGGGGGCTTGCGCCCTCGTGCGCATGCGCGAGTCCGCTGCTTGGGGATCCCGTGCAGCCCCGATCCCCGCCCCAGCAGCGCACTTCCCACTTCCAGCCGGTATTCCAGGGGCATCCAGGTGGCGCTGCTTGTAGAAGGAGGTGCCTGGCGCCCGCCTTCCCAACCCAGGCAGAGCTACTGGCCCTTCGGGAACCGAGAGTCCTGACGCTCCCGTCCCAGGTTGTCTCCGCTTTGCCAGGTGTGATCCAACTCTGTTTTCTCCCCACAGGACACAATATCCTGGATGCCCTACGTCAGCATCGCCTGCATCATCTCCTATGTCATAGGACATGCCCTTGGGCCCAGTATGTACCCCAGAGCTGGTTCTGTGGTTTCACTGCCCCCTCCTGTACCACCAGCCCCAGAAACTGCTGACCTGAGCTCCTTAGAGAGGCTCCAGGGAGGGGCGAATTCGGCCCAAATGGCTTCTCTGCCTGTGTTCTTGTGGCAGAGGGCTTTGAGCGAGGACGGTAAAGCAGCCTGTGTAGGCTGGAGCACGGTGCCCGTGTGGTCGGCACAGAGAGCCTTACAGGTGGTCATGGGCCCCCTTTAGGGACATCACAGGATGTCACCTGTTGTGTCCGACTCTTGCTAGGTGCCTTCTCACACTGCTTCTCCACGAGACCAGGAGTCCTGGAGACACACCGCTCCGCCTTGGGCCGGATGCCTCTGGAACCTTGCACGGGCAGGGGCTCCAGGACCCTCTGTGGGCTTGCTCGGCCGGCAGGGAAGACAGCTCTTCCTCTTCTTCCCCAGGTCCCATCCCCGCACTGCTCATCACCGAGATCTTCCTGCAGTCCTCCCGGCCGGCCGCCTACATGGTGGGGGGCAGTGTCCACTGGCTCTCCAACTTCACTGTGGGCTTGATCTTCCCATTCATTCAAGTAAGTGCCACCCAGGGGCCCCAGAGGCCCAAAATACTCAAGCAGTAAATCGAGAACCTTTTCAAGAACGCGAACCCTCTCCCCTCCCACAGGTGGGCCTCGGAGCTTACAGCTTTATCATTTTTGCCATGATATGTGTTCTCACCACCATCTACACCTTCCTGGTTGTCCCCGAGACCAAGTCCAAGACCTTCATAGAAATCAATGAGATCTTCACCAAGATGAACAAAATGTCAGAGGTGCACCCAGAAAAGGAGGAGCTAAAGGACTTTCCGCCCTCTACTGCGGGGCAGTAACTCGAGAGGAAGAGCCTGTGAATCAGGTCTGCGTGAAGCTTCCCTCCTGGGCTATGAATCCAGAACTAGGACAAGTCCGGTGTGGAAGGCAGACCCTGATGAGACTGTCGTAAGGGCTTCTGTGCAGTCCTTAAAGGCAGGCTGTCTCTTTCCAGGTTGACCCATCACCAACGCCAAGGCATGCCGGGCAGCTGTCCCTCAGCCATGCTGGGTCAGCCATTGTGTGGCTCCTGGCAACACCGGCTCTTATAATGAAAGCCATTACCATGGTGTTGAGATGGAAGGACTCAAACGTGGCCAAAGAAACTAGTTCTTCTCCAATCCCGTAGTCTTCCGGGGGCCACGGGCCCATGTTCAGGGTGGAATCCATCCTCTTGTCAGATCCATCTCCAGAAACACTAGTTTTGAAAAGTATGATGTCGTGAGTGATGAAGTCTAGGAATCTGGGAAGCAGGTCCCTATGGAGACTTTAACCAAGTCAGAGATTATTGTTCCCAAATTATATTATTAGAGGACAATAGAATTGCCTTTGTATACTCAATAAAACAAATATGATCACTTTTCACCAAGACGTGCTGCTTTTCTGTGAGCCGGTGGAAGGCGGGGGGCATTCCCTGCTCCTTCAAACAGCTTGGCTGCACTGGAGTGTCAGCCCCGTAAGGGCAGGGGTTTGGCCAGTTCTGTTTATCCCGGAATCCCCACTGCCTAGAAGAGCCTGGCATGGAGGAGGCCGCTCAGACGATATTTGCTGAAAGAAGGGGAGGAGTGAGAGATGAGGTGGTCGCGAAGTTGAGATTTTTAAGATTTAAGGTTGGGGAAGCCTCTGCATGTGTTCAGGTGCATAGCGAACACCGAGGGGCCCTGAAGGTGGACGGGAAAGGGTGTCGGGAGAAAGAGGCAGTGCCCCCTACACACACACAGCAGAGCTAGAGGCTTTCGTAGAGGGGGGTGTGTGTGTGAAGAGGGTGTGTATAAAAAGGTGGAGAAAACTGAGGCGTAGGAAGGGAAGTGGAGGGACCGCCTGCTGAAAGGCTTCTGACAGGATGTGAAATCTTCTCCCGGGAGTTAGGGAGGCAGAGGCCAGGGGCCGGTGGGACAGAGGTGGGGTTGGGAGCAGCGTTCTTGGGGGTGGAATGAGGATTCCCCAGGTGGTGAATTCCATGACTTACAAATATAGTGAAGGCCTAGACGATCCTGTGGTTGAACCATCCTTACCTTCTGCCACAGGGACCTACAGTGTGAGGGGGCACAGAAAACAACCATAGATGGCAGCTCGCAGTGCTGAGAAACAGTAAGGCCAGAACGTCAGAATTAAGGGACTGTGGCATTATTAATTCCGCTCATGTTACCTGCAGCACCTCTAACCCAGGGGAGGCTCTGGAGCTCACGATTCTGCGGGTCTATTCTCTGGGGTCAACCACGGTTCTGCCACTTAGTAATTGAGCGACTTGGGCAACTTATTTGGTGTTTCTGTACCTCAGTTTCCTTTTTGGTTGAGCTAATAGTAAATGCCTCTCTGGTTGGTTATGAGAATTAAATTCTATGCTTGTAGCTTGTAGATCAGTGCCTGGTGTGTATTAAGCACTTAGTTATTTTTAAGCGCTTGGGATGTTGATCTTGTAGACGAATAAACACACAGGCAAAATACAGTGAGAGACCCCACTCTGCATGAATACTGGGATTAAACAAGTAAGCGGATGGCAGATGCTGGGAACCATCTCACTCTTGCAGTGGGAAATTACAGATAAGCCGAGAGAGAGAGTCTAGAATGATCCATGTGGTAATAGACTAGAGTTGGAGATATTGTTCAGCTGAATAGAGACACAGGTGGCTACACACAGAAATATTTATAGATATGTGGACTTACATGCGTTGGTGAAATACAACAGGAGGAGAAAAAGATGGGCCTGGTGCTGTGGTTGCACAGAAGGAAGATGGGGAATTAGGAAAGACAAAAAGGATTTCTCCACGAGAAAATGCAGTAGGAAAGAGAAGAATGGTCATTCCAGGCGAGGAACAGCACAGAGAGATGAGAGGGTTTGAGGGGAACGCCAGGTAGCTTTGTGAAGCCAGAAAGCCCGAACTAGATTCTGTAGGTCTCTGTGAGCCACACTGAGCCTGAACCTTGTCCTCAATATAAAGGTGGCGGGACTTCCCTGGTGGCGTAGTGGTTAAGAATCCGCCTGCCAATGCAGGTGACACAGGTTCGATCCCAGGTCCGGGAAGATCCCACATGGTGGAGCAACTAAGCCCCTGCGCCACAACTACTGAGCCCACGTGCCACAACTACTGAAGCCCGCCTGCCTAGAGTCCGTGCTCCGCAACAAGAGAAGCCACCGCAATGAGAAGCCCACGCACCATAACGAGGAGTAGCCCCTGCTCACTCACCGCAACTAGAGAAAGCCCGTGCGCAGCAACAAAGACCCAACGCAGCCAAAAACAAAAGATAAACCTGGTGGTACGTGACCGTTGAGTTTCAGAGAGTGTGGCTGCAGTAACAAGACCAGGCAGGACTTGGGGAGGGAGACCGATTGGTGAGAAATAATAAGGGCCCTGCAAAGCCAGCAGTGGTGAGGCCGAGAAGTGAGGGAGAATTCAGAGAGACTGGGTGGGATTTAGGGGCCCTCGGCCACTGCAGGTTAGGCATCTGGCATACGTGCCAGGTTTCTAACAGGGGCCAATGGCGAATGGTTTGGGGAGCTGAGCGGCAGGTTTTGGGAGAAGACTAACAGTTTTGGACCTGTTGAGATGGGGGAGCTCACGGAACATACGGCAGACATCTAGAAGGAAGTTGACCGTATGGCTCTGAAGCCGGAAGAGCAAGGATGTAGATTTGGGGGAAACACACATACTTATCAAGCATCTACTGTGTTCCAGGCACTGGGGCTGCAACAGTGAAGAAAACCATGTCGCTGAGTGAGAGGTGCGATCAAGAAAGATCGGGTAGCGTGAGGGTGACAGGTGGAGAATGGCTGTTTTCCAGGGAGGGGGAGGAAGGCCCCCCTGAGGGAGGGAGGGGGCAGCCACAAGAGAATCTGCGCAGGCACCGGCCTGGTGCAAACGTCCTGAAGTGAGAGAGGGCTGGCCGCAGCTCGGGAGTGACGAGAGGTCGGTGGAACGGCTGCAGCAGAAAGGGAAAGGAAGGAGGTAGCTGGCAGAGACTCAGCAGGCCACCGGGAGGATTGGGGATTTTATTCTGAACGGGAGGGGAAGTCACTGGCTGACTTGAGTCAGACAATTCTGATGTGATTTGCAATTTAAAGAGCCACTCCATCAGAAAATGTCGGGAGATGGGAGGTCCTGGATGCTGTTCAAGGTCAGTCAAGGTCAGGGCAGTTAGCCCTGAGGGATGGCGGTGAGGGGCTACAGACCCTGTTTGTTCGCTGCTGTGTATCCACAGTGCCGAGAGCACGCAGCAGGGCTCACTGGGTGTTGTTTTGAATCGATGAGTCTTGGCCGGGAGGATTTTAAGAGCGAGAACAGAGCAGCGTGAGGCTGAGATGATGTAGGGAGAGCATAATTGGAGGAGTTGCCAGCCACAAGGCAACACGTTCATAACCCCATGAGGCAGGTAGCTTTCACCAGTGGTTTCCACACTTCTGGATTTCACAGACCAAAACTGGGTGAACTAGCGTTTGGCTGCCTACTTTTTATTTTGTAAGTAAAAACCTAAAATAGGGAATTCCCTGGTGGTCCAGTGGTTAGGACTCCGTGCTTTCACTACTGAGAGCGTGGGTTCAATCCCTGGTCAGGGAACTAAGATCCCACACTGTGTGGTGTGGCCAAAAAAAAAAAAAAAAAACAAAAAACCTAAAATAATAATTCTCAACTACTATCATAATGAAAAGTAGGTGATTTAAAAGAAAGGGCATTTTACTATATAGGGAGGATGTGACCACAGAGTAAATTTCAGTCCTTTAAATCGAATAGATTTTTCTTCATGGAAACCTCACTACATTGCCCTCTGTCCTGATGTCACTTAACCAGCAGCAGACAGACTTCAGGAATGGGAGGGCTGCAGTGCTGGCGATGTTTGTTATGGAAGAGCTTGGAGGGCAGCGTCTGAAGTCCCACTTTGGAATGAAAGTGACACAGAGTCTTGCCATCTTCAATCAGCTTCCTCGAGGGCTGGTTCCTCAGTTCCCAGAGGAAGAATGAGGCGGCAGGTGGCTGCTGTTCTGACCCTCACTTGCATGGGTTTCATCGTAAAAGTGCGTGGTGATTTGGTTCTCTTACCCGTGGATGGTTCCTCTTCCTCCCCTCCCCTGTTATTCCTTAACCAGCTGATCAAGTGCTGCTGAGGGCTCTCCAGTCACCCAACATCCAGCTCAGCACTGGGACACGGCAGAGTTGCCTATGTGGCATCTGCTGTCTTCAAGGAATTTACAGTCTAGGCAGGAAGATGCAAACCACATGCAAATGGGAATTACGGGGCAATGAGAATCGACAGAAGACTGTTGTGTCTAGTTTTGAGTCTGCTCTGAGCCTTGTCTTAACCATCTGAGCAGCTCCGATAGCTGATTGGGAGCTTGACACTTGTTGGCACTTAGTAAACGTTGACTGAATGGCCGTGACCTGGAGTGGTCTTCAAGGAAAATGTGGTGTGCTGAGCCTGTAAGAATGGGTGAGATTTGCATAGCAAGGGAGGATAAGGTGTTTGGAGGGTAGTGGGGGAGGGAGCATCATGAAGCAAGGACATTCACTCATTCAACAAATATTTGTTGAGCACCTACTATGTGCCAGCCAGTGGATGTAATGGATCCAATGGCCAAAAATACAAGTAAGCAAATACTGGAGGTCATTTCAGATAGTGCTCAGGGCAAAGCGGTGGAGAGCGCCGGGTGAGGGGTGTGGATTACTTTCAAAAGGGTGGTGCTAGTGAGGACCTCCCCAAGGAGGTGACATTTGACCTGAGACCTGGGGGAGGAATGTTTCAAGCGGAAGGAACAGCAGGAAGGAGCTTGGTTTTGCCATCAGCTTGACTTTGTTGCTGCGGTTGACTCAGAGAAAGGAGGGGAGGCATACAGTGTTGAATCAATGTTATTAGACTGTAAACATTGTGACTAGGTATTGTGATTTCTGCCAAAAGGATACAGAATTCGGCTGATAAAGTGGAAAGATGGAGTGGGCTAGCATTCGAGAGTCCTTAGGAACAAACTGAGAGATAACTGTGGTCTGCTAACCCTGAGATGGGAGACTGCAGTGGATTATTCAAGTGGGACTAATGTAATCACAGGGGGCAGGAAGAACCAGAAAGACGGCAGCAAGAGAAAGACTCAGTCTGATATTGTTGGCCTTGAAGATGGAGGAAGGCTTCTAGCAGCTGGAAAAGACAGAGAAATGGCCTTTCCTTACAGCCTCCAGAAAGGCGACACCTTGATTTAAGCCCACTGAGACCCTTGTCAGACTTATGACCTCCAGAACTGTCAGGTAATACATTTGTGTGGTTTTAACCCACTAAATGTGTGGTAATTTGTTACAGTGGCCGCAGGAAACTCATACAGATCTTGGTGCTGAGAAGCAGGGGAAGCTGTAACAAATACCTAAAAATATGGAAGTGGCTTTGGCATGGGGCAATGGAAAGAGGCTGGAAGAACTTTCAGGGACGTGATAGAAAAATCCTAGATGGCCTTGGACAGACGTGGTAGAAATAGAAATGTTAAGATTTCACTGCTCACTGGGGACCAGGCTGTGCAGCCAAGGTTAAAAGGCAGGGAGGTGAGAGATGAGAGAGAGAGGTGAGTGCATGACTCAAGGTTGCTGAGGACAGAGCACTCACACACCATGCTCAAGCGGTACAGCGTCTACCTACTGCAAAAGAGGAGAGAGAGCACGTGCCAGATCCAGCTCCCGGCCAAGCATCCGCCACCCCCCAGCCAGTGGATGCGCAGCCCTGGAGGCTGCACACGCCCCACTTTGTGCTGCGTGGGAGGACCCCACCTTCTCCCCCGTGAGGGCTGAAATACAGAAGCTGGGGGCCTGCCTTTGGCCACTGCTGAACGTGCTTTAAGCAGAACGCTCGAGCACACACTGAGCCTGAAACAGAAAGATACTCCCTCCCAGGGTGAAAAGCCCAGCACAGGCCGTGAGGGCTCTTCATGTCTTGGTAGGGAAGTGTCCCGGGTCCAGGACTTTCCCAAGAGTTAACACTCTGCTAGCAAGGCCTCAGAAGGGATGAGGGGCGCAGCAGACAAAACATGTAGCACTTGGGAGAATACCTAAATTGTCATGAGCAGACCGTTAGGAGAAATAAGGCCCCCATGTTCTCTTATCCCAGTGGCCGTCATGTGCTGTCCATGTGCCGTCACGCTGCTGTCCACGTGCCGTCATGGCTGTCCATGTGCCAACACGTTTTTACCCAGGCACACGAGTGTACTTTGCTTTAGTCACCTAACATGACGCTCATAACATGTCTCCACGTCCCTAAGTAATTTTCATAATTATCCCTTGAAATGGCAGCCTGGTATTCCAGTTGATTTGTCATAATTTATCCAGTTATTCCCTACGTTTTTGTTTTGCTAATATAGATAATTCCTTTTTTTTTTTTTTACTTTATTTTACCTTTTTATTCTATATTGGAGTATAGCCGATTAACAATGTTGTGATAGTTTCAGGTGCATAGCAGAGGGACTCAGCCATACATGGACATGTATCCATTTCCCCCCAAACTCCCCTCCCATCCAGTCTGCCACGTATCATTGAGCAGAGTTCCCTGTGCTATACAGTAGGTCCTTGTTGGTTATCCATTTTATTTTATTTTTATTATTGGAGTATAATTGCTTTACAATGCTGTGTTTGTTTCTGCCACACAGCGAAGTGAATCAGCCATATGCATACACACATCCCCTCCCTCTTGGACCTCCCTCCCCCCACCTCGTCCCATCCAACTAGGCCATCACAGAGCACCGAGCTAAGCTCCCTGTGCTCTATACTGCAGGTTCCCACTAGCTAACTGTTCTCCACATGGTAGTGGATTTATGTCAAACCTAATCTCGCAATTCATCCCACCCTGCCCTTCCCCCATGTCCACACGTCCGTTCTCTACATCTGCCTTTCTATTCCTGCCCTGCAAATAACTTCATCTGTACCATTTTTCTAGATTCCACATATATGTGTTAATATACGAAATTTGTTATTCTCTTTCTGACTTACTTCACTGTATATGAAAGACTCTAGGTCCATCCACATCTCTACAAATGACCAATTTCATTTTTTATGGCTGAGTAATATTCCATTATATACACATACCACATCTTCTTTATCCATTCATCTGTCCCTGACTTCAGACTATACTACAAAGCTACAGTAATCAAGGCAGTATGGTACTGGCACAAAAATAGAAATATAGATCAGCGGTTATCCATTTTAAATATAATAGTGTGTACATGTCAATCCCAAACTCCCTAACTATCCCTTTCCCCCACCCTTCCCCCCTGGTAGCCATAAGTTCATTCTCTAAGTCTCTGAGTCTGTTTCTGTTTTGTAAATAAGTTCATCTGTATCATTTCTTTTTGGATTCCACATATAAGTGATATCATATGATATTTCTCTTTCTAATAGTGATAATTCTGAAATAAGCACTTTTTTGTTCAATATTTTATTGACTCATTTAATACTAATAAGTGTAAGTAGAAATAACTAAGTTGTATCTCTTTAAAAGCATTTAGTTTGCTCTTTCCCCCAAATGGACAATTAGTCCAAATTCGTAAGAGGAAGCACAGTTGGAGAGATAACACAGGAGACGCATAACGGATCCCGGCAATCAGGCCCGACTTGGTTTCCAAGACACCTCATTTCTAGAGACCCAGGGCAGGTGGTGTTTTTCTTCTCCTTGGTGCAACCAGAGAGTTTCTGGTTTGAGACTTGATGGAGACAAAGACAAAATTCGCTGAGTGTGAATCTTTATCTTATCAACACGTCCAAGGAAAATATTCTCCTGGGGAAAGTCAGCAGGGTCCAGAGACCAAAAGGGTAATAAAATTTCACAGGCCCCAGGCTGTCAACACAGAGCAGGACCCAGGTGTCACTTGGGAGGCAGAGCACACCTGTTTCTCAGCTGAACAAGGACGAGAAAAAAAGGGGCAGGGACTCCTCCACCCACCCCACCCCAGGGAAGGGGTAAGTGCCAAGTCTAGGAAACTGTCACTGCCACTGTCCCTTTGCCACCAGGTGAGGGGACTGTGGAGGGAGGGGAAGACCCCTGAAATGCTTCTAGCAAGGAAAGGACAACACTGCCCCTGCCTCTCCTGGGGAGCCACCAGCCCTGGGAGAGCAGTGGGGGGGAAGCAGCTTCCCCAAACATCCCAGCTCAGACACAAGAGAGGAGGGGTTGAGTCCAGCTCTAGGGAAGTGTGGGAGACCCCTGTCCCCGTCCCGTTCCCCCAGCCTCTGAAGTTGCCCAAATCCTGCTTTTGTCTGCCTGGCTGGTTTGCTGGCTGCACAGGGCTGAGGGCTGTCGGCAGTCAGGCAGATAGTGGGAGCGGGGGTCAGAGGTACAGGTTACAGGCAAGCGGGGAGGCGGGGATGGTCTGGGGCCACGGCTCTGCACCAACTGGCTTCTTGGAGCCCTGGGTGGCACTGACTCAGGCAGCCACAGACCCTGCCCCAGTTCTGCTGGCCCCTCCTCAGACTTTGGCCCCGGGGGTCAGTTCCCGGGCACTACCTTGGGTGCTGCGGTGGCCACGGAAACGTGATTGCCTTGGTTTTCCCCAGGGCCTGTCCAGGAGTGAAAGGCAAGTCATGCCTCTGTTTGCTGCTTCCTCTGTCTGAAAGCTCCTCCCGCAGCAGCTCACAGGCCCACCTCATCCTTTCAGGTTGCAGCTTAAAGTCACCTGCTCAGAGAGCCCCCTTCTCTGTCCCCCATTGGCTTCTACCCCATTACCTGTTTTATTGTCCTCATAGCATTATCGTTATTTGGAGGTCTCGTACTTGTCTGTGTTTTTGTTTTGTTTTGTTGGCCTCCCCTCACTAGAATATAAGCTCCTCAAGGGCACAGTACGCTGGACCTTTTTCCTGAAGCTTCTCCTACTTCATCCAGGGCCAGGCCCAGAGGAGACGCATAGCTGTATCTTTAAGGAGGGGGATTTGTTCAAGGAACAGGAAATGATGCCATCCACTCCCCCCAACCTCCGGCACCTCCCCCACTCCCCTGGACATGGCCTGGGGTCCTCCACCCCCACTTCCAGCCCAGCCTCGGCCTCACTTCCGGAAGTTCCCAGGACTAACCTCCCAGTCCCTGATCGTAAACCTCCTCTCCCGCAGCACCTCTAATCCACGCTGGTGCTGGCCACGCCGAGCACAGCCTTTGGCCAGGCCTTCCAATACGGCTGCAACATCGCTGTGGTTAACACACCGCACAAGGTGGGTGGGCAAGAGGTGGGCAGGAGAAGGTGGCCATTTTGTTGTGTGGAGGCCGCCATCTTTCTTCCGGAAGCCACCGGCTTTCTTCCGGAAGCAGCTGCCTTCCTCTAGTAGTCCTGGGAGGCAGCCTCTGCAGACCAGGGAATGACTAGAGTTGTGGACTATTCCCCTCCCCCCCCACCCCCACCCCCCCGCCCCACAGTGTCATCCTTTCCAGGCACATTGGGAAGCGGGTGAGAGGAGATGGGCTTGGATTCCCTGCCCAGTCGCTTTGGGCCTTAGTCTCACTGCCTTTCCCCTGGGAAGACCACTTGCAGATGACAAAGAGGATGGAGTCAAGGACTAAACCCTTAGGGGTTAGGATTGGGGTGAGGGGAAGCAAAGGAAAAAGAGTCTCCCAAAGGCCTAGTAAAGCATGTGAGTCAGGAGGGAGGGACAGGCCCTGATGACGAGTAAAGATGAAGCCTGAGAGTTGACCACTGGCTTTGACCTCATGGAGGGCATGCGTGACCTTGACAAGAGCAGCTGAGTTGAGACAAAAGCTTGACTGCAGTGGGTTCGGGGAGGATGGG
Source organism: Tursiops truncatus (assembly GCF_011762595.2). Classification (NCBI taxonomy): domain Eukaryota; kingdom Metazoa; phylum Chordata; class Mammalia; order Artiodactyla; family Delphinidae; genus Tursiops; species Tursiops truncatus. The sequence continues at coordinate 177,027,344 of NC_047034.1, forward strand.
CAGAGTGGAGGAGAGACAGCTTTTTAAGGAGTTTTGCTGTACAGGGGAACAAAAATGAAGCTTAGTGAAGGGAGAAGGGGGGTTGTGTTAGGGTTTTATAGGGCAAGAGTCATGTTTGTATTGTGATGAGAAGGATGCAATAAAGAAAGGTGTATTGGGAATTCTCTGGTGGTCCAGTGGTTAGGACTTGGTGCTTTCACTGTGAAGGGCCCAGGTCAGGGACTGAACCTGGGTCCACAAGCTTCAATTCCACAAGCTTCAATCCCACAAGCCATGCCGCGTGGCCAAAAAAATAAAGGAACCAGTGATGCAGGACAGACAGGGAATAGTTACAGGAAGAAGGTCCCTGAAAGGGCAAGGACAGGACCCAGTGTCTGTTCCTATGCATTTGGGTGTATGAGTCCTGCTCTACTTTTAAAAATCACTGTCATTGGGCTTCCCTGGTGGCGCAGTGGTTGAGAGTCCGCCTGCCGATGCAGGGGACACAGGTTCGTGCCCCGGTCCGGGAAGATCCCACATGCCGCAGAGCAGCTGGGCCCGTGAGCCATGGCCGCTGAGCCTGCGCGTCCGGAGCCTGTGCTCAGCAACGGGAGTGGCCACAACAGTGAGAGGCCCGAGTACCGCAAAAAAAAAAAAAAAAATCACTCTCATTACTTTATAGCTACACTTAATTCTGCTTTATAGGAGGTACTGCAGTAGTTGCTCATGGCTTATGTTAATATACTTATCATTATTACCATTGAAGGAACATTTTTTTCTCAGTCAAGCAATGTACCATCACTATAGCACAGTGAAGCTCTTAAATTCTCTATTGGATATATATTATTTCTATAACCAAGGAGGAAACTAAGACTTACAGAGGTAGAACTTGCCCAAAGTCATACAATTAGTAACAATATTTCTTTTTTGTTTTTTTAGCATCTTTATTGGAGTAAAATTGCTTTACAATGGTGTGTTAGTTTCTGCTGTATAACAAAGTGAATCAGCTATACATATACGTATATCCCCATATCTCCTCCCTCTTGCGTCTCCCTCCCACCCTCCCTATCCCACCCCTCTAGGTGGACACAAAGCACCGAGCTGATCTCCCTGTGCTATGCGGCTGCTTCCCACTAGCTATCTGTTTTACACTTGGTAGTGTATATATGTCAGTGCCACTCTCTCACGTTGTCCCAGCTTACCCTTCCCCCTCCCCGTGTCCTCAAGTCCATTCTCTACATCTGCCTCTTTATTCCTGTCCTGCCCCAAGGTTCTTCAGAACTTTTTTTTTTTTTTAGATTCCATATATATGTGTTAGCATACAGTATTTGTTTTTCTCTTTCTGACTTACTTCACTCTGTATGACAGACTCTAGGTCCATCCACCTCACTACAAATAACTCAATATTGTTTTGTTTTGTTTTTATAGCTGAGTAATATTCCAGTGTATATATGTGTCACATCTTCTGTATCCATTCATCTGTCGATGGACATTTAGGTTGATTCCATGTCCTGGCTATTGTAAATAGAGCTGCAATGAACATTGTGGTACATGACTCTTTCTGAATTAGGGTTTTCTCAGGATATATGCCCAGTAGTGGGATTGCTGGGTCATATGGTTGTTCTGTTTTTAGTTTTTTTAAGGAACCTCCATACTGTTCTCCATAGTGGCTGTATCAATTTACATTCCCACCAACAGTGCAAGAGGGTTCCCTTTTCTCCACACCCTCTCCAGCATTTATTGTTTGTAGACTTTTTGATGCTGGCCATTATGACCGGTGTGAGGTGATACCTCATTGTAGTTTTGATTTGCATTTCTCTCATGATTAGTGATGTTGAGCATCCTTTCATGGGTTTCCTGGCAGTCTGTATATTTTCTTTGGTGAAATGTCTATTTAGGTCTTCTGCCCATTTTTGGATTGGGTTGTTTGTTTTTTTGATATTGAGCTGCAAGAGGGGCTTGTATATTTTGGAGATTAATCCTTTGTCAGTTGCTTTGTTTGCAAATATTTTCTCCCACTCTGAGGGTTGTCTTTTCGTCTTGTTCATGGTTTCCTTAGTTGTGCAAAAGCTTTTAAGTTTCATTAGCTCCCACTTGTTTATTTTTGTTTTTATTTCCATTCCTCTAGGAGGTGGGTCAAAAAGGATCTTGCTGTGATTTATGTCATGGGGTGTTCTGCCTATGTTTTCCTCTAAAAGTTGTATAGTGTCTGACCTTACATTTAAGTCTTTAATCCATTTTGAGTTTATTTTTGTGTATGGTGTTAGGGAGTGTTCTAATTTCATTCTTTTATATGTAGCTGTCCAGTTTTCCCAGCACCACTTATTGAAGAGGCTGTCTTTTCTCCATTGTATATTCTTGCCTCCTTTATCAAAAATAAGGTGGCCATATGTGTGTGGGTTTATCTCTGGGCTTTCTATCCTGTTCCACTGATCTGTGTTTCTGTTTTTGTGCCAGTACCATACTGTCTTGAAGTAACAATATTTCTTATGTCGCCTCTTGCACAGCAAGGTTCTGCAAAGTGAATTTTTTTGTTGTTGCCATGTCGCTCAGCATGTGGGTTCTTAGTTCCCCAACCAGGGATCAAACCTGCACCCCCTGGCGTAGAAACTTGGAGTCCTAACTGCTGGACCATCAGGGAATTCCCAACAGTGAATTTTTAACATTTTGAGCAGCCTGGTTCCTCATCTCACCCCGTCATACTGTAGGCTTTTTTTTTTTTTATCTCCAGGTAACAACAGAGAATCAATTGTGTCCTGAGCGTATTGATAGACACATCCTTCAGGACAATGACCAGGGGCAACTGAGAACATTACTTCTTGGTCTCTCATGAGTTGCCTGATTGTCTATGGATGGGGCAATGTCTTCCAGGTCTTGAAGTCCTTTTATAATGAAACCTACTTTGAGCGACACGGAGCCTTCATGGACGAGAAAGTCATGCTGCTGCTGTGGTCCTGCACCATGACCATGTCTCCTCTGGGCGTCTTGGTGGGGTCCCTGCTTATTGGCCTGCTGGTTGACAAATGAGGCAGGTAAAGAAGAAGGGTGCTGTTGTCACTCAAAATTCATATTAGTAAAGCATGTTGTCTCTTGGCACTTGTGCACGTGGTGGGGAGTTGTGCGACCTTGAAAAGCAGGAGGCCTGAAGTCCAGCCCCCACTTTGCCATAGACATCCTGACCCTAAAGCAAGTCCTTGAATTCCTTGGGATTTCTTCCCCTTGTCAGCTGCATGGGAACAGCAGCCCCTCTGTTGTCCACCCCGTGGAGATGGATCAGCCTTTGAGAGCAAAGTCTTGACCATACTCAGCACTTCTAGCAGGTGTTCAATAAATGCTTGTTGACTGGGTTTGATTCGAGGTCAGGTGACCCATGGCTCCAAGTTGTAACAGCTGCAGCCTCTCCCCGTGCAGCCTCATCCGTGTTGTTCTGAGCTTTGGGGTTCAGACCGAGTCAGTCCATGTGCCCCTGACTTGTGTCTTGTTTGAGAATGAAGAATAGTTCTTGTACTTTGCTTGGTTTATACAGACTCACTAATCTTTACACGTAAGCCCAGTTGCTGCCAAGACGTGGTTCTGCAGATAAGGAGGGATGCCCAGATCAAGGTTCCCGGGAAGGAAGGGAGTGAGCCAAGTCCTCAGGGCGAGGCCGCACGGAATCCCGTATGGCCAGATCTCACTCTTGGGAATTCGCAGTTACACTTGGACTTGATGTGCCATGGCCGGCAGTTTGTAGGGAGGAGTGGGGAGTCCTCTAAAGAAAACTAGCTCTTAAAGAACCATACCAGTTCAGTATTCATGCATAAAGGAAAATACTGGGGAACTCCCTGGTGGTCCAGTGGTTAGGACCCCGAGCTCTCATTGCCGAGAGCCGGGGTTCAATCCCTGGTCAGGGAACTAAGATCCCACAAATGGCAAGGCTCAGCCAAACAAACAAACAAAAACAAACAAAAAAACGAAGAAAATATTGGCAATTGAAAATTAATTATGTATTAAAGCAGGACTCATAGGACCTCTTCTCATAGATACTTGATTAACAATTAATTTGCCATTCGCTGTATACTTGAATGAAGGAAACATTCACTATTTTGCAATTATGCCATAATCCAGGCTTTTTTGTGACTCACACTGTGCTGTTCTCAGCTACACCAAGAGTGCCTGGACTGTTCTAGCAGCTTGGCCCCCACCTCCTTGTCTGAACCCAGAGTTACAGAACTTGGGACCTCAGAGATGGCTTCATCATTGCCCTCATTTTGCAGATGAGGACCCTGAGACCAGCTGGTGCGGTGGAGCTGGCCTTGCCCTAGTGGGGTCAGGACCAGCCCTGAGCTAAGCTAAGGCTTCCTGGTCACCAGGAAGGGGTTCGTGTGGGCTGTTTGTTCTCTCCTAACCTGCAGCCTCTGGGCTGGCTGATCCTCTGCTCTGAGTTTGGGCTTGGATGGCAGTTCTCTCAGAGGTATGGCCACCCCAGGAAGAGAAAAGTGGCCTGAGAAAACCAGTCTGTGTATCTGATGAGTCCTCAGTGTTGCCTAGAAGGGGACTTTTGTAGAACTCTTACGACTGTCCCCCCAGGAGGGGTGTCTGGGTTTCTGTTTAGAGATCCCCCTCCTCCACTCCTGGCCTCAGAGATGATGCACCTGTGTCACTCAGGGCCCTGATGGTCCTCGAACGTGGGCAGCGTGTGGAGAGATCACCAAGGGTGGTGCAGCCAGCAGCTACCCTATAGCTGGGCCACCATCTTCCTTCCTGATCCACTGCTGTTTTCTCCTTTGGCAAAATCCAAGCCACATGTGGGGATGAGGGGGGCAAGGGAGCCACGATGCCAGTCAGCATGGGGCACAGAACACAGTCTGGAATGTAGCTATGGATCCTGGGAGACAGGCAGGGGCATCCAGCGTGTTCTATTCTTCAGACACTCCCTCCCCCCACTTCGTAGACTCATGGTTTTTCAGCCTTGGGAGGAATCTTAGCGATCATCTAATCCAGCTCTGTCTCCCACCTGTTGTGGGGTTCCCCTGTTCACCATTCTTGACAGTCTTCATCCGGCCTACTCTCTGCTTGAATACCACCAGTGACAGGAAGCTCCCTCCTTGCAGAGGCAGGCCCATTCCTTCCTCCTTCCTCACTGTCTTCAGTCAGCTCCAATGGTTAGCATGCTCACGCTCCTCCCGCCACCCCTGCTGACCCCAAACCTCCCTTCCTGGGGCCTCTGCCCACTGGTCCTTGCTTTCCGCGCTTCCCAGCCATCAGCCTTTCTCAGGCACGTTCCGGCACTCCTGTAACGGCTGCCCTGGAGAATAGGAGTTGGTGTCAGGAGAGCTTCTGCTGCCTCAGCCCCCATGCCCTCTGGGCTCTGCTGTCCTTGCAGAAAGGGAACACTGCTGATCAACAAAGACTTCGCCATCCCTGCCATCCCGCCATCCCGAAGGGAGTCAGCAAAGTGACCAAACCTTCCGAGCTGATCATCTTTTCTCGAGTGGCACTGGGATTCTGTGCAGGTACCTACAGTGATGGCTGAAGCCCCAAGCCCATGCTCAGGGTCAGCTGTGGGGAGAAGGGTCTGAGTCAGACACACTGGCCAAGGCGGGAAGCAGGGGCAGCAGGGTCTTCCTGGTTCTGAATGGCTCTTTTCCCTTTGGGGGCATCCTCTTGTCTCCATCCCCAGACTCTCGAAAACCTCATGTTCTCTCTCCCCTTCCCCTTATTTAACAAACTCTATCAGAGGAAGATCTTTAAAAACACACTTTTACCTTGAAGTACAAACTGATAAGGCTTTACAAGGTATCTTCCAAGGAAGGTGTCTAGTTCACGCGGAGGGTGAGAAGCTTCAAGCAAAAGAGCACAGAATTTGGGGACTGTCAGCAGGGGACCGAGGTTTCTTAACTAGGGTGGTTTCTTCTATAAAAAAAACAAAAGTGATACAAGTAACCTGTGCTTCAGAAAAATCAGAAAATAATCCCAAGCAAAAGACCTATCTTTCAGTCCCACATCCCAGGAACACAGTCTCGCCTGTAACAAGTGGCCCCAGCTCCGCAGCTAGGAAGGAGAGGACATCCTGCCGTGTCCCCTGGGAGTCTGAGGATTCTGGAAAGGTTTCCTTCTTAGTGCGAACTAAGTCCACGTGGCCAATTTCCATCTCCGTGGAGGGGAGGTGGGGGGCGTACAGGCTGCCTGTCCGTGGTGCTGATGCCACAGAGAAACTCAGGGACTATGAGATTAATTAAATCTCAGGTTTCCGGGGCCCCAGGAGACTGGGACTGTTTCTTTTCTCCTCCCCTGGTTTTTGTTTTGCTAGATCCAGGCACCTCCTACAGTGCCCTTCCCGTGTAGCTGGGAGAGTTAGCTCCCAAGAACCTGAGGGGTGCTCTGGGAACAATGATGGAGGTGTTTGTCATCGTGGGAATCTTCCTGGCACAGATCTTCGGCCTGCAAGCCATCCTGGGCAACCCTACGGGTACCTGTGGCTCACCAAGGTCCGGGGGTGGTGGTGAGAGGGAGCATGGGAGCTATGGGGGGGCCGAGGGGGCGGGGTCTGGACACATGGGCTCGGCTGTGCCCGTGTGTCTGGCGGATCAAGTGAGGTGAGGCCAAGAGGTGCCCTTTGGGTTGGGCAATGTGTGGCTTGTTTGGAGACGGGTGACCTTGACGAGAGCAGTTTGGGTGAGCGATGGGGACAAATTGTGCATGGGGCTGGGAGGAGATCGGAGACAAGGGGCACACACGACTCTTGGGAGTTTTGCTGTAAAGGAAGGAAAGAAGTTGGGGGGTAGCTGTTTCGCTTTGTTTTTTGTTTCGCTTTGTTTTTTCAGCTGGGACGCTGTGCGAGTGGTCCTGCAGCGAGGGCAGTCGATGCAGGAGGGGCAGGCCCACAGCCACGGTCACTGTCACGTGGGTGGATGGTTGCCTCTACTCTCCAAGTGGAAGGTGGCCAGGCCATTGCCTGAGAGGGAGGGTTGGGGAAGCAGGAGGGAAGCTTTAGGACAGAGGAGAAAGGGGGAAATGGCCCTCTGGGGGAGTGGGCGAGAGAATGGCCTCGAGAGTGTGGCTGGAATGCAGGCCAGCATTAAAGGCCCACAAGAACACAGTGGGGTTTCTTTCTTTACTTTTTTTTCCTCGTAAACATTTTCAAGTTACCTAAATTCCACAGGAATTCCTTAATGGGTGGACTTATGACTTTGTATTCCCCAGAGTACCTTGAAGAGACTCAGGACCCAGTCGTGCTCAGTGAAAGGTCATTAGTTTTAACGATTCCCAAACTACCCCAGTGCAGCTGAAGGGGAAGCCAGGCTGGGCCCGTTGCTGCCAACAGCTGCCTTGTAGTGATGCCTAGTGTGCGATGCCTGTCACCCCTCACCACTCTTCAGGGGGCACTTTATCACCATCATCATCATCATCATCTTTATTTTACTGATGAGAAAACTGAGGCCTAGAGAAGTAAAATGCCTCTTCCAGTTCCCATCATAGCTAGTAAGGCTTAGATGAGTCTCAGTGCTGCCTCCTGAACCCAGACCTTCCCGAAGGAGCTCACACAGCCACGGTGCTGGTTCCAGCACGCTCCTCGACCCCCGCCTCCAGCAAGGCAGAGATTATGCCATTTCCAGCCATAAAGTTAGGAAGCAAGACATGGGTTCACCTTTTCCAAGGCTCACACTTTTAAATCATATGCTGTTCCAAGAAAAGCAATACTCTTCCTGCAGAACGAGTTAACAGCAGATCTTTTGAAAACTGTAATTATTTTGTCCATTTTAAAATGTGGAACCCTGCTGTGGGTGGGTTCTGGGCAGCCACGTCTTGGCAAGGACTAGGTCCCTGCTGTCCTTGGCTCTCACGGAGGGGTGGAACAATGTGGGCGAGTGAGTGTGTAAGAGGAGAGTCAGGACAGAGTCGGGACATGCGGAAGGTCAGCTGAAGGGCAGGGATTCCCCAGTGTTGGGTGTTCTTGTTCTCAGTGTTGGGTCCTTCCAGGCTGGCCGGTGCTCTTGGCACTCACGGGGGTCCCCGCACTGTTTTGGCTCCCCTCTCTGCCATTCTTCCCCGAGAGCCCCAGGTCCACCCTGATTCAGAAAAGAGATGAAGAAGTTCGACAAGGTACTGGAGATACAGGCTGCTCCGTCAAGACCCTCCCACCACGTTCACTTCCCAGCCGCCTCCCCGTGCCGCCAAACATCCCTCCCTAGTGCCCGAAGCAGAGAACGGGCAGGGGGCAGGGTGGGGAAATGCACTCCGCAACGCAGGCACCAGTGGGACGGGACAGAGGTGCCCTTGGCACTGGGGAGTCCAGGGCAACTCTGAGGTGTGGTCCAGCGGAGAACATGGTGAGAGCCGGCATCATGGCTGGTGGGCCTTGACTTCTGCAAGCTTGCCCAGGTGGAGGTGTGGTTGTGACTGGGGACACGGTCACGGTGTTGGGGACCTAGCTGGGGTCCAATGAGCATCCTGCCCTGGGAAAACGGGGAGCCTGTGGCCAGGGCTGGGCCGAGCTCCTGGGGAGCTGTGCCCCTGTGTTTCCCTAAGCCTTGGGTCAGCTGCTGTCAGCGACAGGAGGGGACCGCTCTGCTCCCCACAGCTCTGCGGAAGCTGAGAGGCTGGGCAGATGTGGAGGACGAGGTGGAAGAAACGCGCATGGAGGACCAGGCCAAGAGGGCCGAGGGCCACTGTCTGTGCTCAGCCTCTTCACGTGTCCGCCTGTCCACTGGCAGCTGGTCTCCATCGTCTTGCCCATGGCCGGCCAGCAGCTCTGCAGGGTCAACACGGTATGCGCAGTTCTTTTGCTATAATTGTATCTATTGATGGTGTAGGCGAAGGGTGAAGATCTGCAAAAACAGGGCTGGGAGGCTGCTTCCAGAAACGTCGGAGACTGGATGCGTAACCCATACGGTGCTTAAGGAAAGTGTCAGGAAGTGATGGCATCAGGCCCTCGGGGACTCACGGCTGCTCAGCGGGAGACGTCGAGTGGTACACAGCTCAGGCAGGAGCCAGGGCACGTGGTGGCTTTCGGAAGTGCTGCATTGCCCACATCCTTGGGGCTGGGCCAGGAGAGAAGCTTGAGCCTGGGGCTGCCTAGGCCTGGAATGAGAGGCGAGGGGTCATTCTGTGGGGCCTGAGATCATAGACTAACAAAGCGACAGAGGGAAAATTCTCGGGGTCCCATTTTACAGATGCAGAACTCAAGGCCCCGAGAGGGGAAGAGCTATAACCCGGGCTCCGGCAGAGCCAGCCTCCATCCCAGGTCTCAAGTCTTCAGGTCACGGCTCTTTTCTCCCACCTACTGCCTCCTTCCTGTCCAAGGGGTCCCCTAGGCTTTCAGGACTGTGTGTCCTGACTGAGTCAGGAAAGTTGTCAGCGGCTTGGGCCTTCAGGTCTCTCCTCACAGCCCTTGTGCTTTTGTTTTAGGTCAGCTACTACGCGGACGTGATCTACGCCTCCCTCGGCTGGCATGGAGGGGTTCATTCCCCATAACAGTGGGTGCCAGCGTGGTGAACACAGGGATGAGCTTCATCTTGGTGAGCCACCCACAAGCGTCCCTCCCATTGGGCATCTCTGAGTCGGTGCCCCGCAGACAGAGAAGAGCCCCCCAGGGTCCACTGCTGGTGGCACTGCTCCTGGGGTGACTGGAGTGACACAGACTTTCGGACGTGCCCACACTTACCACTGTGTGACCTTAACCAGGCCACTTAAACACCTTAAAATTCAAGTTTCTTCCTTTGTACAATGGTTATGGTGATTGAAATACCCAGTATACTGATGCACGTGTTGTTACTGTTGGCATAAAACTATTATTTCAGAGTTTATATTTAAAATCTGAACCACTTATGCCTGTGTTAAAAAAGTGAATAGACAGGGGCTTCCCTGGTGGCGCAGTGGTTGAGAGTCCGCCTGCCGATGCAGGGGACACGGGTTTGTGCCTCGGTCCGGGAAGATCCCACGCGGAGCGGCTGGGCCTGTGAGCCATGGCCGCTGAGCCTGCGCGTCCGGAGCCTGTGCTCCGCAATGGGAGAGGCCACAACAGTGAGAGGCCCGTGTACCAAAAAAAAAAAAAAAAAAAAATGTGAATAGACATTTACAAGGTCAAGTGACCATGATGGTCCTTTCTCTAGAACTTTTCCGAGTTATCTCACTATTATTTTAGTTCCTGTTTCTTGAGTTACCTTGGAGTTTAAAAGTGTTTTAAAAAATTATTTATTACTTATCTGTATTTTCCCCAGAGCCAGTTTAAGCCCCAATCAAACTTCAGAGGATTCAGCATGGTGGGGAGGGCCGAGTGAAGGAAAAGAGCCGGAAATGGGAGGAGCTGGGAGGCCCCCAGGCCCAATTCTCCACCCTCCCGGGAGTCTGTGCACCCCTTCCTCCAGCGGATTCCCGTAGCCCCTCGCCTTCCTCTAGGGCAGGGTCCACCCTCTGTCCTCAGAGCCCTCCTCCTCTAGGGTACATCGTCATAACTAGGACCCTCTTCCCCATCATCCTACCTGGAGAAAGCCAAGCCAGAAAGACAGGGGCGCCTCCCTCTCTCTCCCTGAGGAGCGGTGTCTGGGTACTAAGCACAGAAGGAGACGTTGGGCTTATCTCTACCTTGTTTATACAATCCTGGGATTGCCGTTTTGCTCCTGTTGGGCCCTCACTGAATGGCAGTGATAATCCCCGTCTGTAGGGTTGTTGGAAGGACGGAGGGGACGTGTAAAGTGACCGTACAGGGCCTGGCGTGGGGTGACAGTGATGCCTTGCTGGTAGCACTGCTGTGGGTGCTACAGGTGAGGATGGAGTAGAATGAAAAGGGCATTAGAACAAGAAGGAAGGCAGGCATGCTGGTCGGACGAAGCATTGTCCAAGCTTGGAATATTCGAGAAGGTACCGGCTGATCAGGAGGTGTGTGTCCTGGCAGTGGAAAAGAAAGTACCTGGGGGTGAGAGGGACCCTCATGAAGTGAGGCCAGATTCTGGGCGGCCTCGACGTGAATTGAAGCAGCAGGTAATGGGAGGGGGTTATGTGAAAATGTAGGTATTATTATTATCTCGGGGGTGTGAGATGATTGCCCCTGAAAAGGCAGCGGTGCTCACGGTTCCCAAGGGAGAGAGGTGCACACAAGGCCACATGGAGAAGCATCTGGCGGGGGGAGGCGGACAGCAGTACGTGGGCAAGAGCCTTTCTTATGGTTTCCGTGGGAAGGAACAGGCAAGGCAGGGTAAGCAGGTTTAGGACTGCCTAGTTTGAAAGATTTCAGGCGGTTCCCGGGCACCAATGCCGGGCTGTTCCTGGTTGTCTGGTACCTGCCCTGGGCGATAAGGCAGAGGGACGCTGGCTGGGGGCGGCGGGGGCAGGTGAGAGCCTGATGGAGCAGGGGGTGGGGTGGGGTGGGGGCGGCTCCGGGCGGGTTCCATGTGAAAGGCGCACGCACAGCTGAGCGGTCTGCTATCTCTAGAAACCGGCTAACGGTGTGTGGGGGGCAGTCCCTCCAGCGTCAGGAAGGCCCCCAGATGTCAAAGCATCAGACGCAGAAACTAGAAAACATAGTTATTACAGTGCGGGGGGCTGGCGGGGGAGAGGTGGTCAAGGAGCCTAGACCCGGGGTCTGTAGATGCCTGAGACAGGGAGGAGTAGTGGTGCAGAGTCTGCGGCACGAACGTCAAGTTCCCGTCGGGATAAGGGCCTAAGTTCCACGGAGCAGGCAGCAGGGGCGAGCGGGCACTTAAGGAGGGGCTGAGGAGATAGTGGTGGCCCAGGCCCAAGAATTCCGGGCGCCCCCCGCCTGGTGCCGTCGAGGCTCCTCATCGCCCGTCCTTCCCCTCCAGGCAGGCGCTGTCGAGCGGCTGGGTAGGCGGCGCCTCCTGCTGGTCGGCTACGGCATCCGCGTCTCGGCGCTGAGCTTCCAGGTCGGACCTCGCTCTTCTGCCCGGAAGGGACGGGGCGGGGGCACGCAGAGGGGTGGGGCGGAGGGCGGGGCACGCAGAGGGGTGGGACGGGGGCCGGAGCACGCAGGGGAGGATGAACAGGGTGGGGTGGGAGGTCCCTGTAACAGAACCCACACCGCTAGGGCCAGTGATCTCAAACTCTGCGTGTCAAACTCCACGCCCCCTTCGTGTGCAATGTAACGCCCCGTCCTGAAGTAGAGTTCGTGGGTGACTTCAATTACCTACCCATGTACATGCAAATAAATAATTAAATCGAATGTCCTAACCATGAAGTAAAGGAGAAACAAGAAGTTCCATAAAACATATATTTCAATATGCAAATGTTTAAGCGCACTGCACTAGAAGATGTCCACCAATAATGATCTAGAGTAGAATAAAGAGACGGAAGATCGGACGTCGTTCCATTCAACAAGCAGAAGAAACTGAGGACGGAGGTCGGCGTGGACGGCAGACTCTACACTAGCGTGAGGATAAGTGATGACCAGGGACCAAACGCATTCGTATGCGGGAAGACGAAGAGAAAGATACCTTAACTGCAGTAGGAACACCACTCACAGGCCAACCGGAAGGTTAGGATGGGGGACATGAAGGAAGGTGAGGTGCTGGCAGGTGAGCTTGGTCTGATTGATGTGTGCCGCGAGTACAAAATGGGGTAGAGCTCTCATCTTGAAATCCTAACACGTGTCAACAAGCATGTCGGTCTCTACCATTAAAAATATCTTGGAGCCCAGATCAGAAAGAAGTAGGGAAAGAAGCAATGAGAGGCTATGGAGTAACTGGGAACAGTGTCAGAGCGAGATTAAAACACAAAAGGCCGCCCAACAAGAAATACGTCACTCTAATTTGTCATTTTCTTAGCATATTTTTGTTATACGTGTTATACAAAAATGTTGAAAATACATAGGATGGCCATAGTATGAAATATTCTGAAAGCAGACAGCATTTTGTATATCCTCAGCTGTTTCTGCCCTGTTGTTGCTTTTGCAGTAACTGTGCCTTTACAATTAAAACTATACGCAGGGGCTTCCCTGGTGGCGCAGTGGTTGAGAGTCCGCCTGCCGGTGCAGGGGACATGGGTTTGTGCCCCGGTCCGGGAGGATCCCACATGCCGCGGAGCGGCTGGGCCCGTGAGCCATGGCCGCTGAGCCTGCGCATCCGGAGCCTGTGCTCCGCAACGGGAGAGGCCACAACAGTGAGAGTCCTGCGTACCGCAAAAAAAAAAAAAAAAAAAGCATTTAATACACCTAACCTACTAAACATCATCACTTAGCCCAGCCTACCTTTAATGTGGTTAGAAAACGTGCATTCGTCTACAGTTGGGCAAAATCATTTAACACAAAGCCTATTTTATAATGAAGTGTTGAATGTCTCATGTAAGTTATTGAATACTGTACAGAAAGTGAAAAACAGCGTGATTGTCACTGACCTTCATGATCATGTGGCTGACGGGGAGCTGCCTGGCATCACAAGAGAGGATCGTACTGCCTATTGATAGCCCGGGGAAAAGATCAAAATTCAAAGTACAGTTTCTTACTTTTTTTTATAAATTTAGTTGTTTTTGGCTGCGTTGGGTGTTCATTGCTACACTCAGGTACGGGCTCTAGGCGCGCAGGCTCAGTAGTTGTGGCCATTCGTGGCATGTGGGATCTTCCTGAATCAGGGATCAAACCTGCATCCCCTACGTTAACAGGCAGATTCTTAACGACTGTGCCACCAGGAAACTCCCTGAAGTATAGTTTCTAGTGACTGTGTATCACTTTCCCACCATGGTAAAGTTGAAAATTTTGGACCTTCTTAAGTCAGGGGACCGTCTGTAGTTGAAAATGCAATCGTATGTGAGGATGAGAATGTGCGAAGAGATTATTCTTGTAATTCAGAGACAATGTCTTCATTCTTCGCCTTTTTTGCCAAGCTGTCCTCTCCATCATGACTTCCTTTTTAATTCCTGGGTGAGCACAAGGACCTTCAGGGGGACAAAGCTGGCTGTGTTCAGGGAACAGCAGGGCAGGGGAGCCTGTGGAGGAACAGGCGAGGTGAAGGGTGATGATGCAGCTATCGAGGAAAATGCTAGTTACAGGGACTTCCCTGGTGGTCCAGTGGTAAAGAATCTGCCTTCCAATTCAGGGGATGCAGGTTCGATCCCTGGTCAGGGAACTAAGATCCCACATGCTGTGGGGCTACTGAGCCCGCACACCTCGACTAGAGCCAGCGTGCCGCAAACTACAGAGCCCACACGCTCTGGAACCCGCGTGCCACAGGTAGAGGGAAGCTCGTGCACCACAACGAATATCCCGTGTGCTACAACTAAGACCGGACGGAGTCAAAAATAAATAAATAGATAAATAATAAATAAATCTTTACCAAAAAAAAGGAAGTGATTTTTTTAAAAAAGCTAGTTACAGTCCTGTTTTGGTTTAATCAAAGTTTCCTTTTTAAATACCTTATTTTCTCATTTGAAAATAATCTAAGTTCTTAGAACATTTAGGGACTTAGGTGAAAAGAAGTAAATAAAACTGGACATTATCTATAAAGATAGTTGCCAGTTGCCTTTTGGAGACCTTGGTGGCATCCCCGGCAACTTTTTTTCTCTCACTCTCTCCTTCCAACCCATTGGCCAGTCCTGTTGGCTCTGCCTGAAAACGTAACCAGCAGCTACCCAGGTGGCACCAGACCCAGGATATCCCTTCCAGCTGCAGCCAACTCCTCTCTTGCTTCAAATACTGAAATGGACCCCATCCTGCCTGCCTGCGTGAATCAGAGCTCGTCACGCCTCTGCTCAGCGGCCAGGCTGGCTCTTCATCCCCAAGTCATCCATTCTAGGAGGCTGCCCCTCCCCCAGCTCATCTCTCACCTTGCCCCTTGGAGACAACTTCATTGAAGGAGTTGTTCTTGGTTCACCTCCACCGCCAGCCCTGCACGAACCCCACCTTCGCAGCGTTTTTCATAACTGTAGTGAAATCGTTACCTGCATACTTAGTTTGGTTGAGGTCTGTTCACCCTGAGTATGTGTCATCTGTTGCCCCGGTAGTGGGGAGCAGAGATAGGGGTCTGCCAGCTCTCCTGGTCTGATGCCTTCTAGAAGGATTCTAGCAGAGAGTGCAGAATCCGGGTCCCAGCTCCATCTGCTGCTGATCATTTGACTTGGGCCATTGCTTGACCCCTGAGGGACCCAGTGTCCTCTTTGTCTGTGTTCAGGCTCTCTGTGCTCTGATTCCACATTTGTAGGATTGAAACAATATTATCCTCCCTCAGAGGGGTGTCAAGAAGATTCAGCGGGTTAGCATCTGTGAAGGGCAGAAAATAAATAAGTGGTCGGCATTCCTCCTGTTACGTTTCTCTCAATCAGGTACGGCTCCCGGAGGCCCCCGTTGACTAGAATGCTAGGTTCACTCCTGATCTCATCTTCCCTCTCTTGCCCTCAGAGCCCTGGAGGCCCACGCAGGTGCTCAGAAATCCAGGTGTGGCTCCTTCCTGTGGCAGGAAGGTGAGGCCCGCATGTGGGCTTGTCCGCATGTGGGGCTCTTGGCCTCAGGCTCTTAGAGGTCCCAAGCCTGGGCCTCTCAGGCACAGACAGCCCTGCCTCTCCCCACAGAGCACGGTCCCTGAGCTGTCTTACCTTGGCATCATCCTACATCCCAGGACATTCCATCGGGCCCAGTGAGCACCTGCATGCCCCACCTCCTCCCAGGGCCCAGCACATAGGAGGTGCCCGGTATTTGTTGAATGAATGGATGCCCTTGACTGGTATTTCTCATGATATTCTCTCCACCTTTTCCCCTGTTCCTACACAAGCCCCATCCACACTGGAATTCTCAGTTCAGTTTACCTTTTTCTTGAAAGGCCATTCCAGCTCACATTCATTCATTCATTCATTCATTCAACAAACATTTACTAAGTTCCAACCAGTGCCACGGCCAGGCTGGGGCCCCCCAATCTCCTGTGGCTCCCAGAGTTGCCCAGCTTCAGTTCCAGTGTCCAAGAACGGGATGAGCCTCTGCAAAGAGGGAGCTCTTGCCAGCCAGACCCCACTGGGGGCCCCTCAGTTTGCATCCAAACCCTCTACATGCTCACGTTAGCCTCCAAGCCCACAGCCCACCCGGGGCTCAGTTGTCTTTGGTCCCCTGGCCTACAGCTACAGTCCTGTGTTGCTTTATCCCCGTGTCCATGTGCTGGCAGCCTTGGGCCTTCACTTCCACCTTCCTTGGGGGCAGCCTCCAGACTCCAGGCTTCCCCTCCCCTGTGTGTCCTCCTGAGAATCTAACGCAGTTCCCACTGCTTGCGGAAAGACCCCTCTGACTCCTAAGACTAGAATATTCCCTGCAGAATCTTGGTTTTGAAAGAGCTGTCCATAAGCCAAAATAAAGGTATTGATCCACTGAACACACGCTGATGGAACACCTGCTGTGCCAGGCACTGGGGATGCAGCTGTGAATCAGACCGACACGGTCGTGTTGAAGGATATTTAAGTGGGATTTTCAACAGGAAGCCTTCCCGGCACACCTCCAATATGGAGGCAGGAGGGCCTGGTGGGAGCAGTGCTGGTGTTTGTGTCAGGAGACCTGGGTTCTGGGCCATTCCACCCCTTACTGCCTGTGCGTTTCCCAAAGCAAGCCACTGTGCTTCTCTGGGCCTCGGGCTCCTCCTGGAAGACCAGGAGTAATCAGCTGTGCCGGCAGATGTGGGATCAGATGGTGGACTGATTTGACATGTGAGCTACCTCCTAAAGGGCTGCTTGGCTGCCTGGCCCCAGGGGGCAGGAGGCAGGAGGCCAGGGAGGGCAGCGTCGATAACTTCCCTCACTGCTACCCCTTTAGGGCACAAAGCCCTGAGGAAGGGGCCCCCTCCTCGCCAGTTGTAGGAGTTTCCCATTTGACTTCCCAAGGGCAGCGCATTCCGGGGCTCTGAATTCCTCTCCATCTTCAAGGGTCGGAAATTAACTGGGGGGAGAGAGAATCTTATTTTTGTAATAAAGAATATAGATAATATGTTAATATATAATGAATATATAAAGTCATAGATAGACCTACTGTATATAAACGGATATAAAGTATATCTGTTGTATTATAATTTCATGAGGGATGGTGATTAAGGGGGAAAAATGGCCTTAGACATTTTAGACAAGACTCCTGAATGAAAAAAGGCTGAGAAACTGCCCCAAGGCAAGGTGCCTGCCATTCCCCAGATCTACCACAGGGGGCAGCACGTCCCACGCTCAAGCGCTCATTCAGCTCTGCTCCCCCTCCCCTTGTCTGCGAATTTCAAAATGACACCACCACGGGGAAGAGCGGCCTTGGTGTGACCTTGAGGCCCTCAGAGGCTCAGCTTGAAGCTCAGCTATGGGCGCACCCAGGAGGAGAGATGTGAACTTCCTCCCTCGGCCATCCGGAACAGACTGTGCCCCTAAAGGGCCCTCCGCGCCCCTCTCCGCTCCCCTGGTCCTGCGCTCTCTGCCCCCAGGTCCCGTGCCCTCCGTGGTGAGGACCGAGATCTTCCTGCAGCCCTCGCGGCCGCCTTCGCAGTGGACGGGGCCGTGCTCGGGCTCACCAGCGTCATCGTGGGCTTCGTGTTCCCGTCCATCCAGGTGAGTGGGGACATGCGGTGGGGAGCACGGCGCGGGGGGGGGGGGGGCGTGCGGCCCCTTGCCCCCAATTCCTGCTCCACCTGCCTCCCCCGCCCCGCCCCAGGCAGAAGGGGCTCCGGGAAATAGGCAGGGGTGCCTCGTCTGCTAAGAACATCTGCGAATTCGACAAGGGGGGGCGACTCTCCAAGGTCCATAAAACACACAGGGCGCCACTTCAGCCAAACTGTAAGTACGCCAGTTTCCCACCACTGAAGGCAGGTCCCACACTCAGGCGGTGACGCGTTCATTATGCAGGGGCTCTGGTCGGCCAAGTGCAAAGCAAGCTAGAGCCAGGGTGAGGGAACGATTCCCCCACGTCCACCTCCTCCCTCTGTTTCTGAAGGTGTGCGGTCAAGTCTAGAGGACATTCTGTCCCTGTTGTTAAAAGGCCGAGTCCTTTCTGATGTGAGGGCAGGACCCAGTTGTCCAGCTCTTCCACTCCTCTGGGCGTAAAGCAGAACTGGCCACTGAGAAACTCCTGTGTGACTCACAGAGCCCTCACCCAGAGCTGTCCCCGGCATTCCTTTCTTCCTCCGTCCCCTCCTGTTTTCTGGTCTCTTGGCCTAGGAGGTCAGTGGTGCCTACAGCTTCATTATCTTTGCCGGAATCTGCCTCCTCACTGCTGTTTACATCTATGTGGTCATTCCTGAGACCAAGGGCCGAACATGTGTGGAGATAAAGCGGATTTTTGCCCAGAGAAACAGAGTGGAGTTTCTGGAGAAGAAAGAAGAAATCACAGATGCTGGGCCTCACATACCGTCTCTGCCTCCCAGGGAGACTTCCTTTTAGTGGCTCCACACATCCCCCAGGTGGCACATTTAAGGCTTCCTTCTCTGAGGAAGGGTCTCCCTGCCCCAGGCCTCGAGGGAGGGTGACTGCTGTGAGATTTCCGTGCCCCCAGGGGCAAATGGAAGACTTTGGTCTTCCAGTTGGGTCCCTGATTTAGTTAAGAAGCAGTTAGCTTCCAACGCTAACCCTGGGAGGAATGACCTAGGAGGACGGGCAGGTAACGTGAGTATTGATTGGCAAGAATAGATTCTCCAATTCTACATCAGCATCAAAACTCAAATGGTGGCTGCACACACTTTTTTAAAGTAAAAATTTTCAAGTTCAGCATTTGATATGGAGGCTGAATCCTGATCAAAGTGTCAGAGAATCGAAGAACTAGAAACCAAGGCTCTGGATCCCATCGCCTTCCTGGGGTGGCTTCCTCTCTCTCTGTAGCTGTAGGTTGCAGGGCTAATCCTGGTCAGCGTGTACAAATTGCAGGAGTTGTTCACTCGCATTTCTGATGGTTGATGCTGGCTGAAACTGACGCATGATCTGGGCTTCCTCATACCTTGGTAGCTGGATTCCTGCGTGTGGGGGAAGGAGAGAGAGAAACAAAATGGTATACACACTCACACCCCTAGCTTTGAACATCACATAGATAGCATCAGTTCTGCCACATTCTGTTCTTTAGAAACTAGTCACTAATTCCAGCCCACACTGAGGGTGGGTGGAATCAGACTGCAACTTTTGAACAGAGGCATGTCAAAAAATTTACAGAAATCGTTTAAAACCATCTTAAGATCTTTTTTGGGGCCCCAACATTTTTGCCTATTCTGGTCCTTTGTCAAGTAAGTTAATCTTGTTTAGCTTCAGTTTCTGCATCCCTGAGTTAAGGCTCATCATTCTTGCCTCATATAAACCAGGTGGAAACGCTGGGTAAGTTAAGAAGCATTTTACAAATGTCAGGGGTTATTTTTATGATTACTGTTATAACCTATCTGTTAGCCGAGCCCCCCAGCACACTCATCCCAGAATGCAACCCCCCGCAGGCCTCGTTCTCTTTACAAGGATATGTCCAATGCCCTGTGGCAGTGACTGAATCTTCAGGAGGTTCAAGATGTGGCCCCAGCAGGCCCTGTGGCTCATCCAGCCTGGGTGTTTCATACAGGAATTCCAGGAGCTCACCAGGATTCTCCCCCAGAATGATGATTCCTCCCTCCTAGATCACATACCGCATCTAGAGGTCTTCTCCACCAGCCTTTCCCATGAGCCACAGATAAGCCTGTCCTGAAGTGGAAGCCCAGGTCTCATGGTGATGGGCCCAGTTGGTGGTTGCAAGAGCAAAACAATAAAGGAGACACCCACCACAATGTTGGCCGAATGAGCCCAGGGTCATCCAAACACATTAGCTGCCTCTGGAGTAAAATAGAAGGTGGTCTGGTGCATTTGTCATTGGTAGGAGTGGACGTATAGTCTGAGCCTGGATAAACGTGACTCGCTTCTACCCAATAGAATACAGCAAGGTGATGGGATAAGAAGGGAATATTATGAACAGTTTTATGCCAATAATTTGGCAACTTAGATGAAATAGACAAGCTCCTCAAAAGATACTAAGTGCCAAAGGCCACACAATAAGAAATAGATAACCTGTATAGTCCTCCGTCAACTAAAGAAATTGAACTCATGGTTAAAAACCTCCCCACAAAGGAAACTCCAGGCCCAGATGGACTTACTGGTGAATTCTACCAAACATTTAAGGAAGAAATCATACCAATGTGACACAAACTCTTCCAGAAAATTAAGAGGAAGGAATACTTCTTAAATCACTTTAGAAACTATCATTACTCTGATACCAAAACCAAACTAGAGACAGAAAACTACAGACCAACACCCTCATAAGCATAGATAGGAAAATTATTAACCAACTTTAAATAGAATATAATAAAGTGTTATAAGGACAATAATATATCCTGTCCAGGTGGGATTTATTTTAGGAATGCAAGGTTGGCTTAATCCTCCCCAAGTTGATCTATAGATTCAACACAATTCCAATCAAAATCCCAGCAGGACGTCTTGGGGGGGGCATAGAAATTGACAAGCTGATTCTACAGTTTATGTGGAAATGCAAAGAAGCTAGAATTACCAAAACAACTTTGAGAAAGATGAAGTTGGAGGACTCATATTACCTGATGTCAAAATTATTATAAAGCTACAGTAATCAAAACGAATTTAGATATAGACAACTGATTTTTGACCACAGCAATTGAATGGTGACAGGATAGTATTTCTAACAAATGTTCTGGTGCAACTACAAAAAAGCAGAAGAAGAAGAAGAACTTTTATCCATACTTCACATCATATATAAAAATGAACTCAAAATGGATGATAAGCCTAAATGAAACTAAATTAAACTTCTAGAATAGAACATAAGAGATAAATATTTGTGAGCTTGAGTTGCACAAAACAACACCCAAAGCACAATCCATACAAGAAAATGTTGATAAATTGGACAAATTTATAATAATTGGACAATAATTGGACAAAATTAAGAATTTCTGCTATTTGTAAGGCACTGTTATGAAAATGAAGAGACAAGCCATGGACTGGCACAAAGTATTTGCAAATCATATCTCTGAGAAAGACTTGTATCTAGAAGTATAATGTATAAAGAACTCTCAAAACTGAATAATAAGAAAACAAACGACTCCAGTTTTTAAATGGGCAGAAGATTTGAATAAACACTTCCCCAAAGAAGGCATGTGATGGTAAGTGAGCACATGAAAAGATACTTAAATTATTAGTAATTAGGGAAATGCAAATTAAAACCACAATGAGATACCTCTACCTACCTCTTAGAATGCCTAAAATTAAAAAGACCAACTACATCAAGTATTGACAGGGATGTGGAGAAACTCTTGGTGGTACACGGCTGTTAGGAATGCAAATGGTACAGCTACTTTCAAAGACAGTTTGCCAGTCTCTTCCAAAGTTAAACATACATCTACCATACGATCCAGCATTCCCTCCTAGGTATTTACCCAAAGAAATTAAAGCCTATGTCCGTATGTCCATACAAAGGCTTGTACACAAATGTGCATAGCAGGTTTATTTGTAATGGCCCCAAACTGGACACAGTATCAAAGTGCATCCCTAGGTGAATGGATAAACAACTGTGGTATATCCATACAGTCGAATACTATGCAGCAATAAAAAGATATGACTGTTGACACATGCTACAGTATGCATGGATCTCAAAGTAATTCTGCTGAATGAAAGAAGCCAGACAAAAAAGTATATACTATATTATTTCACTTATGTAAAATTGTAGGAAATGCAAACTAATCTATAGCGACAGAAAACAGATCAGTGGTTGCTTGGGAGTAATTTTGGAATGATGGAAATGTTCACTATCTTCCCTGTGGGGATAATATCATGGATGTGTACAGATGTCAAAACATCAGATTGTGCATTTTAAATAAGAAATAAAATGGCTAATAAAAACATTTTCAAAATTCACATTAGTAAACCATGCTGTCTCTTGGAGATTGTGCACGTGGTGGGGAGTTGTGCGACCTTGAAAATCAGGAGGTCTAAAGTCCACTTTGCCATAGACATCCTGACCCTAAAGCAAGTCCTTGAATTCCTTGGGATTTCTTCCCCTTGTCAGCTGCATGGGAACAGCAGCCCCTCTGTTGTCCACCCCGTGGAGATGGATCAGCCTTTGAGAGCAAAGTCTTGACCATACTCAGCACTTCTAGCAGGTGTTCAATAAATGCTTGTTGACTGGGTTTAATTCGAGGTCAGGTGACCCATGGCTCCAAGTTGTAACAGCTGCAGCCTCTCCCTGTGCAGCCTCATCCGTGTTGTTCTGAGCTTTGGGGTTCAGACCGAGTCAGTCCATGTGCCCTTGACTTGTGTCTTGTTTGAGAATGAAGAATAGTTCTTGTACTTTGCTTGGTTTATACAGACTCACTAATCTTTACACGTAAGCCCAGTTGCTGCCAAGAGGTGGTTCTGCAGATAAGGAGGGATGTCCAGATCAAGGTTCCTGGGAAGGAAGGGAGTGAGCCAAGTTCTCAGGGCGAGGCCGCACGGAATCCCGTATGGCCAGATCTCACTCTTGGGAATTCGCAGTTGCACTTGGACTTGATGTGCCATGGCTGGCAGTTTGTAGGGAGGAGTGGCAAGTCCTCTAAAGAAAACTAGCTCTTAAAGAACCATACCAGTTCTCATGCATAAAAGAAAATCCTGGGGAACTCCCTGGTGGTCCAGTGGTTAGGACCCCGAGCTCTCATTGCCGAGAGCCGGGGTTCAATCCCTGGTCAGGGAACTAAGATCCCACAAATGGCAAGCCTCAGCCAAACAAACAAACAAAAACAAACAAAAAAACAAAGAAAATATTGGCAATTGAAAATTAATTCTGTATAAAGCAGGACTCATAGGACCTCTTCTCATAGATACTTGGTTAACAATTAATTTGCCATTCGCTGTATACTTGAATGAAGGAAACATTCACTATTTTGCAATTATGCCATAATCCAGGCTTTTTTGTGACTCACACTGTGCTGTTCTCAGCTACACCAAGAGTGCCTGGACTGTTCTAGCAGCTTGGCCTTCACTTCCTTGTCTGAATCCAGAATCACAGAACTTCGGTGGTAGAGGAACCAGAGATGGGTCCCATCACCTCCATCATTTTGCAGATGAGGACCCTGAGCCCAGGAGGTGTGGGGAGGATCCATCCTTGTGCTAGTGGGATCGGAGTTTGCCTGAGGCGAACACGCTCCTGGTCATCAGGAAGAGCTGTTGCACGGCTAGCAAGGTTTGGGCTCCAGCAGTTCCCCAGGGTTCTCCTCAAGATGTGGAGCCCGGTGGCCACTAGAAAACCCACTCAGCAGAGATTTCTTCTAGGCCCCCACCCACCCACCCCCATCTTCTGGCATCAGAGCCTCCTAGGTTGTCTGTCTGGACCAGATTTTCAGGTACTCCCCCTGCCTCTTGATAAGATCTTGGATTTCAACACTGAAAGGGGCCTTAGCTGTCTCTTAGTCCCTGTCCCCAGTAGGAATCCCTCGTTCAACATCCCTGCAGTTGTTATCGGACCTCTTCTTGAATGCCTCCATTGACAGGCAGTTCACTACCTCTAAAGACAGCCCATTCCAGCATGGACTCTGGAGACAGACTTCCGGGCTCTGCACTCGGGTGAGTTACTTAACTTCTCTGTCTCATTTTCCCATCAGAAAAATGGGGATAATAATAGTATTCGCACCTGCCTTGTAGGATTGTCGAGAGGATTGTATGTGTCAACGTGTGGAGGGCAGACACCCTCCGCGTGCTCTGGCTAACACTCTATGTCCATGTCTGCCTTCCTTCTCTTCACCTGAAGGCACTTTTCTGAGCCCAGGTGAGTCCGAAGAGCTGGGTGGTGGGTGCCCTGCACCGCTGGCTGATGGAGGTTGTGTGTAGATGCTCCGGTTTCCACAGCCCCCGCCAGGTCCATCTGAGTGTGTTCTACATGTTTCCTCATGTCCCTTCTGGGATTAAAGCAACAGATGCCTGTTGGTAGCTGGCCCCAGAACACACCCTTCATGGGCTCCTTGCTCTTTCCAGGATCATTTCTCCACTCCCTTGCCGTGTTTTCTTCCACTTTCCAAATGAACTCCTTGCCCTTGACTCAGGCTCTGCTTCTGGGGAACCCGAACTAAGCCAATGTTGAAAGCACTTTGCAGAGCGGCCGGCATGAAGTGCGTGCGTATTCATGTTAGCAACTGGTGTCAGCAGCTTTATGCCATAAAACACTCCTCCTACATTGATCCCAAACCTTCCTCATTGCAGGTGGGCCCCATGGTCCTCACTTTTGTGTTTGTCCCATCCATTGTCCTGTCATAGACACCTTCCCGGCATCTCCGTAAGGATGCTCACCCATTACATTCCCCCTTGTCATTCAGTTTGTTGCGTTTTTATGTCAAAGTTAGATACCACCATCTCTGGGACTTCCCTGGTGGTCCAGTGGGTAAGACTCCACACTTACAATGCAGGGGGCCCAGGTTCGATCCCTGGTCGGGGAGCTAGATCCCGCGTGCACGCCGCAACTAAGAGTCTGCATGCTGCAACTAAGACCCTGTGCGGCCATTACATAAATAAATAAATAATATATATTTATAAAAAAGAGAGATACCCCCGTCTCAACCACCTTCTGTCCCCAGAGTCTGACCCTAGGTCATGCCCTTGCTCCAGAAGGGGAGCCCCGCTGATCAAGAACATTTTCACCATCATTCCCGTCATCCTGATGGGAGCTTCAGAGTGGTCCAGGCCTTTGAGCTGAAAGACTTTTCTTGCTGGCAGTCTGTACGTGCACAGACTGGTGGGTGCTTGTGCCCTGGCCCTGTGCTTAGGTCACCAGCTGGGGGAGGATCTGTGTGCTTTGGTTTCTGAGAGGGACGGGTCAACACCATTGGCCAAGGTTGGAAACAGGAGTGGACAGGGTTCAGGGCTCCTGCTGATTCTCCTGACTTGGCAATTAGAGTCTTTGCTTCCCTGTGAGGGCACAGAATGTGAGCAAGTAAGAGAGTCCCAGACTCCAGTGCTTATTCCCCGCTCTGCCTGTCACAATCCCTTAGTCCTCATTCTCAGGTCTCGAAAGGCTCCAGTCTCCTCAAACTCCTAGATACGTCCCAGTAATGACTTTTTAAAAAAAAACACTTACAAATTTGCCATATTTCCTCTCCTCCTTCTTTGTGGATATATTTTAAAGTAAATTACAGACATCATGAATTTCATCCCTAAATACCTCATTATGGATCTTTTAAAAATAAAGTCATATTTTTATTAAATACTTTTATTTCACATAAAAATTTTTCAAATATCAGTAAGCCCTTCATATCATTTAATATTTCTGCCATGTTCAAATATCTGCAATTGTCCCCAAAACATTTCTGTGTGTGCTCCTGTCAGGCACCAGGAGGGGCCATTGAAGTTTCTAGTTGGTTTTTTTTTTTTTGGTTTAGCTGGGTGTATGTGCTTTTCTATTGTTTTTATTTTTGAGTCCTTTTAACAAACAGATAATATGAATTTGAACCCTGAAGCCAGGGAAGGGCCAGCTGGTGTTTATGAATATTTGCTCAAGGCCCACCTTCTCACCCTCCGCCTAGATCTGAGACCTGGATGCTGTCTCCCTTTATTGGGTGGACTTGTGTCCTGCTCTCCCTTTTGCTGAAGGTATTCTCCCCAGGGTCCCACTTTAGATAGGGGTCCCTGTTCCAGTTCTCCATCTTGGGAACTTCTCCATCTTGGTTGCCGAGCCCAGAGGACAGAATCCTGGAGCTTCTGGCGCCCACTTTGAGGGACCACTTTCGTGAGAACAAGGCCAGAGGGAGGAGGGCAGGGCTGAGGGAGGATGAACTTAGTTCTGACGACATGGTGTGAGCTGGAATCCCACCGAGCCTGAATTTTTTTGTGCTTCACCTGAATTTTTCAGTTCAGTGAACCAATAGATTTCCTTTGTTCCTGAAACCTGCTTGATTTGGGTTTTCTGTCTCTGAAAACAAAAGTCCTGAATGAAATAGCTTCTTAAGGAACAAAGCAAGTCAGAGAAATTCTTCACAGGTCACTGGAGATTCAGACCCACACCCCAGTGCAGACTTCTGGTAAACTAGGTAAGCGACACTAGCAATTCTCAAGTGCTACGTCAGCATGACCTGGGAGCCTGTTACACATACGGATTCTAGCCCCCACCCCCAGACCCCCTGAATCAGAAACTCTGGAGTGGAGCCCAGGAATCTGTGTTTTAACAAGCCTTCCCGATGATCCTAACCTAACACAAGGCCCTCACTCAAGTCTCACCCTTGGACCCTGTCAGCATTCCACTTTAGAAAGGTTGTTTTGACAGCAGCTGGATTGGAATTGAGCAACCAAGTGTGGAAATAAGGAGACTAATGAGGAGGCTGCTTTAGTAGCCCAGGGAAGGGATGATGGACTTGAAAGGGGTCAATGGAAAATAGAGGTAACCGGAGAGAGTTAAGAGGTATTTAGGAGATAAAATCAATGGGACTTAGGAGTGGATTGGATGGTGGGTGAGGAAGAGGGAGATGTTTAAAAGGTTTGCTGTTTTGTTTTGGTTTTGTTTTACATCGTTCATTGGGTGCATTGTGCTACCATTTAGAGTTTGGGGTCACAAGAAGGATACTGGGTTTTGTGGAGGAAAACCCTGAGTTTAGTTTTGTGCATGTTGTGGTTGAGTTCCCCCAAATTCTGGGATTGGCTTTGATTGGGCCACTTGGAACCCTGTATCCCTGAAAACAACCCTTGTGGCCAACAAGGATGGAGCACGTGACTGACCACCCCACCCAAAGCGCGTGGACTGAGTGTTGGGGAGGAAGAAGAGAATTAGCTGCTCCTCACAGAGACCTCTAAGGAAGGGGGCTCTGGGTCAGGAATGGGTATTCCTGGCACCCTCAGCCAGTGCTGTTGAAACACCAACTTGATCACACCACCACATCTCAAATATACGCTATAGCTACTCTTTCAACTTATATTTCATACTTTTTAATCTTGAATTCTACATTCAAGCAACCAAGACTTGCTTTCTGTTTGCATTTGCCTGGTATGTAAGCACTCACCCCTGTATTTTTAGCCTCTCTGTGTCTTATGTTTTAGACATGCTCTAGATTTTTTTGTTCTTTGATCTAATCTGAGAGTCTTTGCCCTTGAATATCAGAGTTTAATCCATTTATATTTGTTATAATCAACGTTTTGCTCTTTGGCATCTTATTTTATGTTTTGCTTCTTATATGTTCTTGCTATTTTCTTTTTCCAATTTCCATTCTTTTGCTATATTGATTAACTTTGCTTATTTTTATATACACATTTGGAAGACTTGCATCCTAATTTTATTTTACTAACAATGCCCACAGACCCCCTGAGGCCCATATAGGTGCTCAAAATCCCAGGTGTGGTTCCTTCTTCCTGTGATGGAGGGTGGGATCCACAGGTTTATCCATGCACTCAGGGCTCTCAGAGGTCCCAGGCCATGCCCCCTCAGCCACAGACAGTCCTGCCTCTGCCCACAGAGCTTGGCCCCTGAGCTGTCTGACCTTGGCTGTGTCCTCATATCCATTTCACTTTGTACCTCCCCTACCACCACCATCCTTCCAGGAACAGCCCCACTGATGCCCTAGCAAACCTTCTTCTGTGGCCCCAGAGGTTCCTAGATTCAGATCCAGAGCCCAGTAAGGAGATGAGGCTCAGTACGGTGGCCTCACGGCCCACCAGGCTCAGGTGGAGGTTCCTTTGGCTCAGTTCTGAAGCCCTTTAAACCCTTGGCTTGGACGACAGACCACGGGTCACCACAGAGAAAATAGTTTCCAGCGCCTTCTCACCTTCCAGACCCTCTTTCATCACTGTATCCATGAACCCTCAAGCCAACCACCTCAGGCCCTCACGCAGTCAATCCTAGCCCTCCAGCAGCCTGTGACACTCCAAATTACTCCCACCTCTTCATCCTCATCAAAACCACCATTCTGGGGCTTCCCTGGTGGCGCAGTGGTTGAGAGTCCGCCTGTCAATGCAGGGGACACGGGTTCGAGCCCTGGTCTGGGAGGATCCCACATGCCGCGGAGCAACTGGGCTCGTGAGCCACAATTACTGAGCCTGCGCGTCTGGAGCCCGTGCTCCGCAACAAGAGAGGCCGCGGTAGTGAGAGGCCCGCGCACCGCGATGAAGAGCGGCCCCCGCTTGCCACAACTAGAGAAAGCCCTCGCACAGAAACGGAGACCCAACACAGCCATAAGTAAATTAATTAATTAATTTTTAGAAAATGCATTCTATGAACCTCTTTAAAAGAAAAAAAGAAGAAAACACCATTCTGGGGCTTCCTGGTGGCGCAGTGGTTGGGAGTCCGCCTGCCGATGCAGGGGACGCGGGTTCGTGCCCGGTCCAGGAAGATCCCACATGCCGTGGAGCGGCTGGGCCCGTGAGCCATGGCCGCTGAGCCTGCGCGTCCGGAGCCTGTGCTCTGCAACGAGAGAGGCCACAGCAGTGAGAGGCCTGCGAACCGCAAAACAAAACAAAACAAAACAAAACACCATTCTAAACCCAAAGGAAAAGTATCACAGTCCTTCACCTTGCAAATATTTACTGGGCTTGAGCTATGCCATTTAATTCACACTAAGATTTAAATAACTGGTAACAGCCTAATCTTTGAACTCCCCGTAGTGTTTTCATTTTCAAAGAGAAGCTTGTGGGTTTTTTTTTTTCAGTCTTAATGATATTCTAGGTTTAATCCAACATATCTAAAACATTATTTCAACATGTAACCAACATAAAAATAATTATTACTGAGATATTTTGACATTTTTTATGCTCAGTCAGTGAAATCCCAGGACATCTCAATTTGCACCAGCCACCTTTCAAGTGCTCGATAGCACATTTGGGGATTCAAAGAGAAGCATGTTGACGATAAAGGATTTTTAATCTCTGATGGTATAAACTTCTGACAGAAGCCCTGTGGTTCTCCTCAAGTGGGAAATGAGTAGAAAAAAACTAACCTAAGGAACAGGAGGCCTGGCTCTAGATCTTGCTCTGCCATCTGGTACCCGAGGCACCTGGAGCAAATGGCTTAACCCCCTCACCTCTGTTCCTTGCTCTTAAACGTGCGTGATATGGGTGCCCTATCTCGTGGGTACGAATACTGCATCCTGAAGGGTGAAGTGGAGCTCACCAGGTGGAGAGGCGGTGACAGAGTGAGAAGCACATATGACGCCCTCCTTGTTGTACGTGAGGAGGGGGCACTGCCTCAAGGGACCCTTCCATGGATGGTGGGTTCTTTCATCCTTGACAAAGGCTAGTGGTCCCATCTGGTATTTTTGATCCAGGGCCTAATGATGGCTCTGTTTGCCCACGTGTGTCTCCTCTAAGAAAGATGTGATCAGCAGGTTTCTCCCGCGTCCCCCCGAAAGAGGGGCCAGTGCTTGAGCAGCCCACCCCGGAGCAGTGGGGGGCCTCTCTCTCTCTCAGCTTCCACCCCCAGGAGCCTGTTATGCTATTAGCAGTGGGGTGGGGAACTCTGGAGCAGGAGCCAACGGGACATTTACCATGTTTCTGGGAGATGCTGGGGTCCTGACACCCTAAAACTCAGCCTAGGGGTATTCCTTGGTGGAGCTGAGGCTTCTGAGCTGCAACCCCGAAAATGAACACCATGCCTCTTCCTGATTTGTTCCCTAAGTCAGTTCCAACAGTCGAACGGGTCAACAAGAAAGTGGTTGCAACCCAGGACTTCGAGTTCGCGCTTCCCTACTAAGATGCTGTGTGTCAGAGCACGCTATCTTGTCCCAGTTTCTTCAACTGGAGATAAACCAGGACCTCCAGCATCCCTGGTTGCTTCAGAGGCTCCAACAAAATAAGACGTGTTGTGTCTTAGTTGGGGATTGTGTGTTTGTGGAGAACAAAAATGCAATCATGCTTGCTCAGTCAAGACCTGGGGCGGGGGTGCGGGGGGCGGGATTTCCAAGGGCAGGAAGTACGGCCCATACCAGTGGTCACCAGCAGGTCATCATCACCCCCCACCTCAGCCACGCTGACCCCCCTCTCTGAGGCCTGGAGGTCCTTCTCTGCTGCTCTCCAGCACCTGCCTCCTTCTCTCTGGACACAGCTGTCCCTGGGAGGGCAGGGTGTCTGCTCCTCCAACATCCACTTATGTGAGGTGTGGGGTTACCAGGTGCCAGTCCTGGGCCCCTCAGTACGGCCTCATGTGAGCTGGGCCTCAAGTCGCTAACTCAGGCCTGAGAGGGGGCATCTGAGTGGCCAGCCTTGTCCATTCAGCGGGGGCAGGGGAGGTGGCCCCCCAGGTGACAAGAAGTTAGATGGGAACGGTTGGGTTTCTATCATCCAGGGTGACGGTGCTTTGAAATTCTAAAAGCAGGACATAGGGGCAAGAGGGACCATAGCCCAGAGCAATCCCACGTCTTATTGTGTGAGAAAGGATGGTAGTCCAGGAACATGCATTGTGTTGTTTGTCCCTGACATGCCTGTAACTTACAGGAGACCTTTAGGGGTCCTGTGTATCCCAGTTTACCAATAAGAAAGACGGGAGGGGTGGACGGGATAGCCAAGGTCTCCTGGGCACGGACCTCGCCATCCTCAGAGTGGCCACTGGAGGGCAGCAGCTTCCCTGCAAACGCAGCCCGTCCGCTCAGCCTTCTAATCCGTCCTCCGCAAACACCTTTGCTTTAGTTAGTTTTTCACAAAATGGCACTAACACAGAAGGCCTTTGGGGAAATTTCTGGCACTGGTGAGAGAGGAACATCAGCTGAGAACACCATGGAACAGCTAAGGGGCCGTTTCTAAGGGATATTTTGTTTCTCAAAACTTTTCTCGAGAACCACGAACTCACAGAAACCAGTTTGGGAATTCTGAAATCCCAGGGCCCGCTAAGGGGGGTGGTCTTCCCAGCTTCTGCTCCCGGGGGACCCAGCCTTGCCCTTGACGGGGGCAGTCGGCCAGGTGACTTTCTTCCCACTGACAACCAGCAGCTGTTTTTAAGGCTGTTTAAAAAGCAGATTCTTTCTGCTTTCACCGGGAGAGGATGTGTTCTCCATCCTCAGCGGCTCCCAGGAGAAAACTTTTGGAAAACAAAGTTGACAGCAATTTAGTTTAAAAAGTGTTCACAGTGACAATCTAGAGAAATAACATTAGCCCCAGATTAATACCACCTAAAGCCATTTTATTTTTTTCCTTGGGTGTTTTTTTTCCTTGGGTGTTTGGTGTTTGGGGGAATTTTGTTATCTTAGTTGGTTTTTTTTTAGTTTTTAAACTAAATTCATCCAAATTCCTACTCTGTGTCGTTTGTAATAGTGAAAAGTTAGCATCATAAATTAACAGTAAGTAATAATACGATTAAACAGTAGTATTTATAGTTTCTATAAAAGTTATAAAAATAGCAATTGATGATTAGAAACTTTCATTTTCAGCCTTTCAATAAGGTCTGTGGGAACTTTGGGTAACTTTTGAAGCACAACATAAATGTGAGTGGGTTTTAATTTTATGTAATTAAAATGTCCCTAGAAGCTGGGTCAATGCTGAGTCTGACTCCTGCCTAGCTCATCCCAAAGCCTCCACCAGCCTCACACCTTGTACTTGGAGTTGTGTGTCTCCCCAGAGCAATGTCTCAATCCGCTGGTGGCCCAGGGAGGCTGCAGAGAGCACGTGGCTCATCCAGCCCAGGGATTCATTGGAGAGGACCCTGGAGACCACCACGATTCTACCCGCAATGACAGTGCCCCCCCCTTCTACATGACACATCTTGTCCAGAGTCATTTTACAACCTCTTCCCCCATCCACAGATGCGCCTGCCCTAAATGACCACACAGCAATGGGCCCAACCCTGGTATCATAGTTCAGGAGGGTGAAGAAGCAGCCCACTGCAGTGCTTCATAAGAGAGCCAGGGTCATCTCAAGCTCATTGTCAATCTCTAGGTTAAAACAAAAGCTGGTCTGGTGGCTTTTGTGGAGATGTGAGTAGAGAAGCATAGCAAGAAAGAGTAAGAGCCTATGCCCTGCATTCAATGCAGGGAGAATAGCATATGCAAAGGCCCTGAGGCTGGACCGTATTTGGTATGTCTGGTATGGCCAGAGCTCAGTGAGCAAAAGGGAAAGTGGTGACAGAAGATGTCCAGGAAGTAGCCAAGAGCCAAATTATGTAGACCAAAATTAGGGCTTTGGAATTTATTCAAAGTGTAATGGGAAACCATTAGAGGGTTTTGAGTAGGAAAGTGATTCCATATTTTAAAAGGAATAAATAGTAATTAACGAAGAGTAATGACCAGCCATGTATCCACCACCCATTTTAAGCAATGTCATTACAGACACAACTGAGGGCTCTTTCTTCCCACCCCTCCCTCCCCATGCTGGATGCAACCACTACTCTTGTAATAGGGAAGAACAAATCTGACTCCATATTAAATCTGTTTCTTTTACTTTAACCTTTGTATTCTAGTACTTTTGCTTCCGGTTAAGAATGTTGCCTATAGCCTGAAGTATATAGGATAGCCTATTCCCAAGGCTCTGACCTTTAAGGGTATAACACTTTTCCATTCATACACAGATAAAAAGTTACAGAACAGAGAATAACATTTTTCTTGTTGGAGGTTTACAGGAACATCATGACCTGACC
The DNA here is from genome assembly GCF_011762595.2 of Tursiops truncatus. Taxonomy (NCBI): domain Eukaryota; kingdom Metazoa; phylum Chordata; class Mammalia; order Artiodactyla; family Delphinidae; genus Tursiops; species Tursiops truncatus. The sequence goes on from NC_047034.1 coordinate 177,059,781, forward strand.
CACGTGGACAGCTGCAAGAACAAAGGATTCCAACACCAAGAAGTCTGCAACGACCAACAATGCCCCTCCCTCACCTTGCCTTTTAAAATGCTTTGCTGAAACCCTTTGGGGAGTTCAGGGTCTTGGGGGCACGAGCCCCCCATTCTCCTTGCATGGCCCTGCAACAAATCTTTCTCTGCTCCAAACTCTGACATTTCGGTTTGTTTGGCCTCACTGTGCATTCAGTAACATTCTGAATTTGGAGTTTTTCTTATGAATCACCTTTACCGTGTATTTTTAAATACACCTTAAAATTATGTAGGTATATAATTCCCTTGTTATTGTTCAGCTTTTATAAATAATACAACACTATATTTTTCCTGCTACTTATTTTGTTGCTTGTGACTTTCTACCATGTTGGTAGGTGTAGTTCTGGTTCATTCATTCTTTACTGCTGCCCAGTATGTTATTTTACGTGATCCTGTTCAAAATATTTCCCCTATTTTTCAATTACAAGTACTGCTGCTGCGAACACTTTTGTTTCTCATGCATATACGCAGGTTTCTCTAACGTAAACCCCTAGGAGTGGGGTTTCTGGGTCATAGGATAGGCACATTTTGCAAGTATCGTCCAAGTGCTTTCAGAGCTGTTGGAGCAGCTCACACCCCCACCAGCAGGAGGAAGTTTGCTCCACAACCTCAGCAGCATGTGGTATCGTCAGATCCCAATCTGGGGTGTGAAATGGTATCGCATTAAGCTTTTCATTTTTATTACCTTAATTACTAGTGAGACTGAGACTCTTCACGTATTTATGGATCCTTCCCATCTTCTCTCTCTGTAAATTGTCAGTTCATCCCCTTTTCTGATTTGCTCTGGGGTTGCTGGACCTTTTTTTTTTATTGGTTTTTAGGATTCGTTTATACAGTCTGGATTCATTCATTCAGCACCTTTTCATTGAGCACCTTTATGCGCCAGATACTCCTCTGAGGTCCTTGGAGTTCATTGTCACGGAGCTTATATCTTCTTGGTGAATACACGTTCTTCTATCCTCTGAATTTCCTGAAAACTGCCTGTTATAGTTAAAGCCTTAATTACATCCAGGTTCAAAAAAAAAATTCTCTTTGCCACTGGTCCTCATGGGCAGTGCTGGGTACTCCAAGACGTCCAGAATGTCAGCTTGTTCCACGTCAAGTGGCGTTAACCCTGCTAAGTGTCCTTAAATCCATAGTATGAAGACCCTGTCAACCTTCCATCTGCAGGTGTGAGGGACCAGTGATGATCAGCTCTTGGGCCCATTTGTTCATTCAGTTGCAAGATGATTCTTTCTGAACTTAATAGCTGGAACTGCTCCAGGAAGAGCTTCCTTTCACCGCGTGCAGTGGGTTGGATGGCGGCCCCCAAAAAGATACGTCCATCTAGAAACTGTAGACGTGAACTTATTGGAAAAAAGGATCTTCACGGATATAATGAAGTGAAGGGTTTTGAGATGAGATTGTCCTGGATTATTGAGATGGACCCTAAATCCAGTGACAAGTGTAATAAGAGAAAGACAGAGGGACACAGACACAGAGACGAGGAGGAGGTGAGGTGAAGACGGAGGCAGAGGCTGGAGGGATGCAGCCACAAGCCAAGGGACACCTGAAGCCACCAGGAGCTGGAAGAGGCAGGAAGGATTCTCTCCTGGAGGCTTTGCGGGGAGCGTGGCCCTGTCCACACCTTGATTTCAGATTTATAGCTTCCAGAACTATGAAACAATACATTTCTGTTCTTTTAAGCCATGCAGTTTGTGGTCATTTGCTATAGCAGCCATAGGAAACAAAAACAACCAACTATGAGGCTACTGTACTTTGAAATACAATTTGGACAGGAAAAGCAGGACAAATGCTTGAGTCTCCCCCTCTATTTGCCGATTTACAGAATAATAAGTGGTTTCCCTGGCAACCTCCAAATTTGGCCAATGAGTTTTATTTTTTTATTATTATTATTATTATTTTAATTTATTTTTGGCTGTGTTGGGTCTTCATTGCTGCACGTGGGCTTTCTCTAGTTGTGGCGAGCAGGAGCTACTCTTTGTTGCGGTGCACGGGCTTCTCATTGCGGTGGCTTCTCTTGTTGGAGAGCACAGGCTCTAGGCGCGTGGGCTTCAGTAATTGCAGCACGTGGGCTCTAGAGCGCAGGCTCAGTAGTTGTGGTGCACGGGCTTAGTTGTTCCACAGCATGTGGGATCTTCCCAGACCAGAGATCGAACCCGTGTCCCCTGCATTGGCAGGCAGATTCTTAACCGTTCTTAACCACTGTGCCATCAGGGAAGTCCTGGCCAATGAGTTTTCCTTCCTTTTTTTTAGCACCATTATGAGTTCATGTCTTTCTATATATTTGCTGCGTTTCAATCCATTGCAGCTATTCTTCTTTTTCTGATATTATTCTTTTTGATGCTTAAGTTGTCTCAGGAGCCGCTTCAAGACGATCCCTGTTCAATATATGCAAATCAATCAATGTGATACACCATATTAACAAATTGAAGAATAAAAACCATATGATCATCTCAGTAGATGCAGAGAAAGCTTTTGACAAAATTCAACACTCATTTATGATAAAAACTCTCCAGAAAGTGGGCATAGAGGGAACCTACCTCAACCTAATAAAGGCCATATATGACAAACCCACAGCAAACATCATTTTCAATGGTGAAAAACTGAAAGCATTTCCTCTAAGATCAGGAAAAAGACAAGGATGTCCACTCTCACCACTATTATTCAACATAGTTTTGGAAGTTTTAGCCACAGCAATCAGAGAAGAAAAAGAAATAAAAGGAATCCAAATCAGAAAAGAAGAAGTACAACTGTCACTGTTTGCAGATGACATGATACTATACATAGAGATTCCTAAAGATGCCACCAGAAAACTACTAGAGCTAATCAATGAATTTGGTAAAGTTGCAGGATACAAAATTAATGCACAGAAATCTCTTGCATTCCTATACACTGATGATGAAAAATCTGAAAGAGAAATTAAGGAAACACTCCCATTTACCATTGCAACAAAAAGAATAAAATACCTAGGAATAAACCTACCTAGGGAGAAAAAAGACCTGTGTGCAGAAAACTATAAGACACTGATGAAAGAAATTAAAGATGATACCAACAGATGGCGAGATATACCATGTTCTTGGATTGGAAGAATCAATAATGTGAAAATGACTATAATACCCAAAGCAATCTATAGATTCAATGCAATCCCTACAAATTACCAATGGCATTTTTTATGGAACTAGAACAAAAAATCTTAAAATTTGTATGGAGACACAAAAGACCCCAGATAGCCAAAGTAGTCTTGAGAGAAAAAAATGGAGCTGGAGGAATCAGACTCCCTGACTTCAGACTATACTACAAAGCTACAGTAATCAAGACAATATGGTACTGGCACAAAAACAGAATCATAGATCAATGGAACAAGATAGAAGCCCAGAGATAAACCCACGCACCTATGGTCAACTAATCTATGACAAAGGAGGCAAGGATATACAATGGAGAAAAGACAGTCTCTTCAATAAGTGGTGCTGGGAAAACTGGACAGCTACATTTAAAAGAATGAAATTAGAACACTCCCTAACACCATACACAAAAATAAACTCAAAATGGATTCAAGACCTAAATATAAGACCAGACACTATAAAACTCTTAGAGGAAAACATAGGAAGAACACTCTTTGACATAAATCACAGCAAGATCTTTTTTGATCCACCTCCTAGAGTAATGAAAATAAAAATAAACAAATGAGACCTAATGAAACTTAAAAGCTTTTGCACAGCAAAGGAAACCATAAACAAGACAACCCTCAGAATGGGAGAAAATCTTTGCAAACGAATCAACGGGCAAAGGATTAATCTCCAATATATATAAACAGCTCATGCAGCTCAATATTAAAGAAACAAACAACCCAATCCAAAAATGGGCAGAAGACCTAAATAGACATTTCTCCAAAGAAGACATACAGATGGCCAAGGAGCACATGAAAAGCTGCTCAACATCACTAATTATTAGAGAAATGCAAATCAAAATTACAATGCGGTATCACCTCACACCAGTTAGAATGGGCATCATCAGAAAATCTACAAACAACAAATCCTAGAGAGGATGTGGAGAAAAGGGTACCCTCTTGCACTGTTGGTAGGAATGTAAATTGATACAATGGAGAACAGTATGAAGGTTCCTTAAAAAACTAAAAATAGAATTACCGTATGATCCAGCAATCCCACTACTGGGCATATACCCAGAGAAAACCATAATTCAAAAAGACACATGCACCCCAATGTTCATTGCAGCACTATTTACAATAGCCAGGTCATGCAACCTAAATGCCCATTGACAGATGAATGGATAAAGAAGATGTGGTGCATATATACAATGGAATATTACTCAGCCATAAAAAGGAACGAAATTGAGTCATTTGCCGAGACATGGATGGATCTAGAGACTGTCATACAGAGTGAAGTAAGTCAGAAAGAGAAAAACAAATATCATATATTAACCCATGTATGTGGAACCTAGAAAAATGGTACAGATGAACCGGTTTGCAGGGCAGAAGTTGAGACACAGTTGTAGAGAACAAATGTATGGACACCAAGGGAGGAAAGCCACAGTGGGGTGGGGATGGTGGTGTGCTGAATTGGGTGATTGGGATTGACATGTATACACTCATGTGTATAAACTTGATGACTAGTGAGAATCTTCTGTATAAAAAAATAAATAAAATTCAAAAACTAAGAAAAAAAAAAAGACGGTCCCTGTGTCTTCTGGGCATGACCCCAGTAGACTTAGGTAGATTTCTTGTTTGCTGGCCTAAAAAGATAACCCAGGTTCATCTTGTGTATCCTCGCCCCAGATCTGGAATCAGCCACTTCTCCAAGGAGCCCTGGTTCCTATTAGTGGGAAATAACATTGAGAGACCACTGTCTGGATATAAGGGTGTTCATTGCTATGGGGTTACTGTTGCTTCTACACCTGAGTGCACAAAGCGAGGAAATACCTGCTTTTTTTTTGGCCACGCAGCACAGTGTGCGGGATCCTAGTTCCCTGATCAGGGATGGAACGCCCACCCCCTGCACTGGAAGCATGGAGTCTCAACCACTGGACCACCAGGGAAGTCCCAATATGTGCTTTTAGAAAGAGAAAAATATTTTATAAATTATACTGATATTTCCAATTCAAATCTACAAATACAGGGCTTTTACTTAGCTTTTTTTTTTTTTTGAATTTTTCAATTTTGTTTTATTTTTTTATACAGCAGGTTCTTCTTTTTACTTAGCTTTTTAAATTTTATATTTGGATCTCTATGTTCCTATGCTGAAAATCATGCTAATCTGACATAAACACAATTATTTATGTATATATAGTAACATATTATAGTAATTACACACACACACACACATCCGTTCTTCTTGTCCTTAGGATTAAACCTCGCTAGGTATGATAGTAAAAATACTGTGTTTAAGGAAAAACTCTTCTCTCTGTGTTTGTGCTACCAACTCAGTGTATGATTGTTCAATCATTTTACTGTGTTTTTACATTGTAAGTTAACTGAAGTTTTAGGGATTTTAAAAATCCTTTAAATTTAATTTAATTTTATAACTATTTAAAACTAAGATTCCAAGGTTAAAACTACCAAACAGGGTGCCTCCAGAAAAGTCCATTTCCCAGCCCACCCTACACCCTGTCCCGTGCCCACCAACCCCCTGCTTAGGTAACCATTGTAATTAAGTTTGGTTCCTTTTTCCCTTTTTTTCAACCTTTATCCAAAACTGTAAAAAATGTTTAAAATGTGTAGTCCTGAGCTTCAGATGCTGAACTACAGCCTCACAGGCAAGTGGGGAGAGAGGGTCAGGATGGAGGTTCAGAGTTCCTCCCACCCCCGTACCACGCTCCCGGTGTGGTACAGGATTAGAACACCAGGGCCCTATGGAGGATGGGACCCCCTCTCTCCTAGCACCAGACCAAGACCCCACCCACCCCCCCGCTACCCTTCCTCTTCAATGGAGAAGACACAAAATTCCTGAAACTTGTACGGGAACCTGGAGCATGGTGCACGTGGCAGGCAGCTAGCTAACCAGGGAGGGTCAGCGCTGCCCCCCTGCTTCCTGGCGGGCAGGATGTGAAGTCAGATATGAAAGTGCTTTGGATACGATGAATAACGACATGGAAGAACAAAGATAGTAATGAGAGCAGATAAAGGGATTCAGAAGAATGAGGGTGAGCTCAGTCGGAGATGAGCAGGAAGCTGAAGAAGGACGAGGAAGGTCCTCCGTGAAGAGGATGGTAACTGGCCGGTAAAGGTTAGCGGCCACTCTGCGGGCTGCTCCCCAGGCTTGTCTTACTTACTCAAAACCACAGCCCTAAAAGACAGGTAATTTTATTATCCCATGTGACTAGTGACAGCAGACACCATCGGACCAACAAGGACACGACCTCAGGGAAGCCCTTACCCCTCCCCCCAGCCCCCACCCCCACCTCCTCTCCCGGGAGCCCGCCTCCTCCCTCTTCTGTCTCTCTCTGACTCACTGGGCACGATCACTGCTCCAAACGTCTCCACCCACACGTTCCTAACGTAAGAGGAAAGCACCAAGTCCTAACCGCCGGACCGCCAGGGAATTCCCAGGTCTCTTTCCTTTTTCTTAATCTTCGTCCTGGAAATCCCTCCCACCTTGATTTCTACCCCATCACCTGGGTCTCTCAGGATAGAGCAAAGAAGGGATATTTGAAGTGGTACAAAGGCATAGAAAAGAGAAAACTAAGTAACAAATTTCCAAAGTTACTTTATTTCATCTAAATGCTATAGGGATGTTTGGGCTGATTTGTAATTTAGGCACATCAATGTGCGTGATTCGAGAGGAGGATAGTTAGGTCTCCATCTCCTTTAGATTTCTATTCCAGTCAATTCCCATTGACGTTGTCTAACTCAAGTCCCTTCTCATATATTTAAGCCATCTCACTTCCTTTCATGGATGGTGGTTTCTCCTGTTTTAATCATAAATTAAACAGGTGCCTCAGTGGGAATGGTGTGATCCAGACATACAGGGCTTCTTGGAGACAAGGCAGGGCTCACTCTTCAAGGTCATTACCCTTGTCTTTTTCTCTTTGCTTTCTTCTGTTCAGTAAACCTTCTCGAGTACTCAAGGTTACTGTCAATATTGTTTGGATAAAACTGGAGCTCAGAGCCTATAAAAAGAAGAGTGAATAGGAAAAGTTCAGAACTTTGGAGGTCCTCATGCCTACCTCCAGCACCCTGGTGTCTGCAGCTTGATCTCCAAGAAAAGGGAGTAGACAATTGTGGTCTAGTTAACCCCACCTTGAGGGAATTTATAGGAGGAGCTGTGGATGGGTTTGTAATAGAGACCAAGATAGAAGTGTGAAATATCTGAGTTGGATTTGATAAGATTAACTTGAGCCAAAACTCTTATGGGAGTATCTGGATGTTGCTTGATATCTTGCTTCTCCTACTGTCTCTGGCCAAGACTAGGTGGGTTATAAATCATGTAGCTTCTCATACTCATCGTCCCCTCTGTTTTACTCACTGGTACCACTGTCTGGACTGGGAAAATGAGTCACCCCCTTTGCCAAAGTCCTGTACAGCCCTGAGCCTCCTGTTGTTTAGATAACTCTCCTTCCTTTACTATTTTTTTTTTTTAGGCCATGCCGTGTGGCATGAGAGATCTTTGTTCCCCGACCAGGGATCGAACCCATGCCCCCTGCATTGGGAGCATGGAGTCTTAACCACTGGACAACCAGGGAAGTCCCTTTTCCTTCCCTTACTATTGCCAGAAGAGATGGGTCCACCCAGAGAAGCAGGAAAACAGGAAATTATAATTGCAACTTGCAAAGAACAAACAAGAGTTGATCTCACTCACACTGATTAAGTTGAGACATAAAGTTGGCTTCTACCACTCTGTTGTTCAGGGTCTGGGTCCCACGGTAATCATTGTGGATGGTCTTGTTCTGGTGATTCAGTAGGGAATTCTCCAGCTTCCAAACCTGCAGGAAACGTGAAGGGAATTAAGGAGAGGAGAGGCACTGGGTGAGTTTTTAAATTTAGCTAGCAACTGAACTAGAGCTTGGATTTATATAACCCTGATAAAGCGGTTGTGAGAAGATCTCAATTCCAGAAGTGGTTCTGCGTGCTGTGTGCCAGGCCATTAATCCACCCATTCATTTCTCCAACAATCTCTTTTAATCTTTTTCTATGAGTGTTTAGTCAATAGTAGAAAGGAGAGGAAGAAGTAAACAGAGACATACCAAGCAGCAAGCTCAATTTTTGTTTTTTCTGAAAATGTCTGTATTTTGTCTACATTCTTTTTTGGTTAACATTTATTTATTTATTTATTTTGTTGCTCCGGGTCTTAGTTGCGGCAGGCAGGCTCCTTAGTTGTGGCTCACTCACTCCTTAGTTGTGGCTTGCCAGCTCCTTAGTTGCAGCACATGCAATCCTTAGTTGCAGCAGGCAGGCTCCTTAGTTGCAGCATGTGGGCTCCTTACTTGTGGCTCGCCAGCTTCTTTTTTTTTTTCGGTACGCAGGCCTCTCACTGTTGTGGCTTCTCCCATTGCGGAGCACAGGCTCTGGACACACAGGCTCAGTGACCATGGCTCACGGGCCCAGCCGCTCTGCAGCATGTGGGATCTTCCCGGACCAGGGCACAAACCCGTGTCCCCTGCATCGGCAGGCGGACTCTCAACCACTGCGCCACCAGGGAAGCCCTCGCCAGCTTCTTAGTTGCAGCTCACCGGCTACTTAGTTGCAGCTCACAGTCTCCTTAGTTGTGGCTCACTGGCTCCTTAGTTGCAGCATGTGTGCTCCTTAGTCACAGCAAGAGGGCTCCTTAGTTGCACCTCGCAGGATCCTTGGTTGCAGCTCACAGGCTCCTTAGTTGCAGCATGTGCGCTCCTTAGTTGCAGCAGGTGGGCTCCTTAGTTGCAGTTCACTGGCTCCTTAGTTTCAGCACATGGGCTCCTTAGTTGCGGCTCACCAACTCCTTAGTTATGGCTTGCAGTCTCCTTAGTTGTGGCTTGCTGGCTCCTTAGTTGCAGCACGTGAACTCTCAGTTACAGCATGCATGTGGGATCTAGTTCCCTGACCAGGGATCAAACCTGGGCCCCCTGCATTGGGAGTGCAGAGTCTTATCCACTGCACCAGCAGGGAAGTCCCTTGTCTATATTCCTGAGAGATATTTTTGCTGCCTGTACAACTCTAGGTTAGCTATTCATTTCCCTCAGTTCTTTGAAAATATGGTTCCACTGCTTTCTGACTTTCATTGTTGCTGTGTTGAATCTACTCTTGGTCTATAGTATTTTTTTCATGAAAATCTGTCTTTTCTCTCTGGTTGATTTTTAAATCTTCTCTTTGTCTTTGATATTTTGTGGTTTCACTGTGATGGTTTAGTGTGGGCTTCTTTTTGTTTTCATTGACTCGTTGGGCTTCCTTCATATATGACATGGTGTCTTTCAATTCTCTGGAAAATTGTCAGCCAATATTTCTCAAATTGTCCCTCTTCTCTATGCTACCTCTCTTCTCCCTCTAAATTTCAACCAGACATTTGTTGGACCTTTCTAGTATGTTCTCTATATCTCTTTACTTCTTTTTCATATTTCCATCTCTTTTTCTCTTTGTGCTGCATTTTACATAATTTTGTCAGCTCTGTCTTCCAGTTTACTAATTCTTTCTTGAACTGTGTCTAACATGCTATTAAACCCATTTGTTGGGTTGTTAATTTCATTACTATCTTTTCATTTCTAGAAATTAACAACCCATTTGGTTTTTTTTTTCTTCTTTGAGTTTACTTCGTCATTTTTATACTTTGTTCTTTCCTCATATTTAAAACTCCTATATATATTAAACATACTAAATATGTTTAATTTTACATATTATGCATTATTTATGCATATTAAACATATTTTATATTAACTGACTGATAATTACTATATCTGAAATCTTTGTAGTTCTATTTCTGCTGACACTCATTCATAGTGCCTTTTTCCTGATATTTTGTGATTTTTTAAAAATTGAGCTCATTTCAGGTAACTTTATTCATGTAAATTCTTATAGATCTGGATTTAAGGTGCATTTTTCCTGAGATAGTTTACATTGGCTTTTGTTAGGTATCTAGGGGCACTTCAAACCTGGTTGGCAATGTTTTTTGTGTGGTTATAAGAATAGGGGTCTTTCCACCTTTTTCCTGGAATAGGGAAATGAAAAGTTTAAAAAAAGAAATATTTGTTTCTGAGGACGAACATCACCCAGAAGGAAATGTCAGCTTTGTTTTGAAACCTCAGTAACGTTTGTCCTTTATTTAACTCAACAAATATTTATTATGTACCCATGCTATGATGAAGGACAAAAGACAACTGATACAGCTCTTCCCCTCAGAGAGCCACAGGGATTTTATGTGATGAAAGGCTAAATATGAAGCTATCCTTCTTGCATGGAGTCATTTATGAAGTAATGTGTTACTTCATATAGAGCAGTGCCTGATGGGAGCAGCACTCAGTAAATATTTGCCTTCACTGTGCAACTCTTGTCCTATGACCTGGACCACGTCCCAGTTTTTTTTTGTTGCATTACCTATAGGTTTCTTGGATTCCCTGATGCCTGTTTGCCCATTTCTGCCACAACACTAGTAAGATCTCCCCTAGCAATAGAGGTGAGGCACTGCAGCCCTGTACATGGAAAACACTGTAGGAGCCCAGGTATCAGCATTAGGTGAGATTTAGGGAGCGCTCTTGTTAACCAGGCCGTTGAAAGGAGAGACTTTGATAAAGTGATTCTACACACTACCTGTGTCCTGGAGAGCTTGACGGTATCTGCCAGCACAAACCAGTGGACATTCTCAGTACAGGGAGGAGTGGTGAGTGACCCCCAGTAGCTGTAGTAGTAGTGGAGGTTCCCAGGTAGCATGTCCTGAACATCAAGGCCCCTCAGAACTGTGCTTTGTCCTAAAAGAGGGGACAAAAAAGAATGTTAGGAACCACTGCTACCCCTTGCAAGGACAGCCCTGGCTCAGATCTCACCATCTTTAAATCTCCTGATTTAAGCAGGGGGACATAGAACCTGGTCATTGGGAAACATCCCCCAGTGTTCTGCTTCCAGGGGGGTGTTAAGAGCAAAGACTTTGGGCAGAAACCCACTCAAATACCTCCTCCTGGCTGAGTGGCCCTGGCTGGGTCTGTAAAAAGGGGACCCCCAGGAGCATTGGGGAATGTGTTTATAAAGTGCTGGCATTGGACCAGCACATAGGAAAGTGCTCATGGGTGTAGCCATCACCATCATCATTGTTAGGCAGAGGATATATTTTATGATAAATGAAAGCAATTATGACTCCTAGGGGCTTGTGGGTAAGTGCTCTCAAAGAAAGAACAAAATTCCTTGAGTTGTGCTCATCTGTAAATGAAGGGGAGGGATAGAGATTAGAAAGGCAGAATCAGAACTAAGCAGGAGTCCAGGTGCAGGCGTCAGGCCACGAGCACCTCCTGCCATGCGCATTGGCAACCAAGCTCAGCCACAGGTGAGGTGTAGAGAGGGGGACATCCACAGGGCATCCGAAGCCTCCACGGCACCCACATTTATCGCTGCATCTAGAGAATTCCTCTTTTGTTCCTGTCAGTGACGCTGAGTCCCTGAACTCAGCAAGAGACTCTATCAAAGCAACACGGAGTTGAGTTGACTTTTGCTTCACCTTCCCTGAGCACTTTTGCATTTTTCAATGGCAAAGACGATATCATTTTGATCTATACATAAAAGGTTTCTTTAACCAAGCATGTGAAGTGTAGTAGTGCATAATCCCATGAATAAGTAAAAGATTTCTAAGTTTTGTTTGTTTTTGTTTTTTGCGGTACGCGGGCCTCTCACTGTTGTGGCCTCTCCCATTGCGGAGCACAGGCTCCGGACGCGCAGGCTCAGTGGCCATGGCTCACGGGCCCAGCCGCTCCGCGGCATGTGGGATCTTCCCGGACCGGGGCACGAACCTGCGTCCCCTGCATCGGCAGGCGGACTCTCAACCGCTGCGCCAGCAGGGAAGCCCTAAGTTTTGTTTTTATTGGATAGATTTCAAGATATAACCGTCTAAAGGACTCTATTGCATAGATTTTGTTTCATAACTCCAATACGTTCAAGTCAGTGAAGAATTCAAGAACCATGATGAGCCACTGTGGAAAATAATATGGTGGTTCCTTTAAAAATTAAACATAGAATTACCGTATGATCCAGAAATTCCACTTCTGGGAATATACCCCAAAGAATTGGAAGCAGGGAGGTAAAAACAACAGGGCCCACTGATGGTTTGGGTGTGGCAGGGCAGGGTGGGGAATGAGAAGAGGGAAGTCCAGAAAAATTTTGGGATTTTTGGCTTAAACAAGGGGATAGATGAGGATGCTCTTTGCTGAAATGAGGAAGTCGGTTTAGGGACAAGCCTGGAAAGGGATGGGAATAAGTGATGCTTTGACCATGTTAAATTCTAGATCCATCGGACAACATCAACTAAACAGTTGGGTAAAGGAATCCAAAGTTCAGAGAGAGGCCAGTGTTGTGGGCAGTATTGATCAGCAGTGGAATTTATTGAATTGGAGAAGGAAATATATCAGGATCAGTTAGTAGAAATAGAATATCTGAGGTCAGTGAATTCAAGGCAACTCCTTAGTTATACCACAGGCCTGTGGTGTCTCCTGCTGGCTTTGTTCATGGTCAGTAGATGAACTAGACAGTTCTTGCCTCTACTTTGCCTCACCTGTCCTGCCTGGTGCTGTTGTTGCCTGGAGGACCAGATAGAGATTTTTGGAGTCCACAGCCTAAAGATGACATTTCAGGCCATAGGACTGAAAATGAGGTCACCGAGAGAAGTCAGAGTCCTGGCACCCTCTGACATTAAGGCAGGAGCCAGGAAGAGAGAGCAAGAGAGTAGTGCTGGGGGTGGGGGCGGGCTTTGGCCAGAATGCAAGCCGCGTGTAATGCATCACTCTTTGGAGGTGGAGCAAGAGAAGAGAAAAGTGCCCAGGAGATCTGACAACCAGGATGACCTTGAAGGCTTAGGGTGAGTGAGAAAAGAGAACAGGACAGTAGACAACTCTTTCAAGGGGAGATGAGAATGGGGTGGAAGCTGAGGGAATGATGGGGGTCAAGAGATGGAGTTTGTGTTTTGAAATGGAAGAAATGAGAGCACTGTGCTTTGTGTTGAGTGGAGTGATCGGGTGAAGGGTGAGCTGCAGGAGAGAGGGGAGACGGGCAGGAGAAAAGGCCCTGAGAATGGGGGGGTCAGTGCCCACATGGAAGGCTGGTCCTGGACCAGAGCAGGGACCTCTCATCCAGTGTAACAGAGGAGGGAACATGGAGTTTGGTCAGACGCAGGCAGGTTAAGATGAGTGAGTTTCTGACTACCTTCTCCATGGAGTGGGAGGCCAGGCATCACCTCCAAGGGAGAAGCTGGGGCCAGAAAGGAGGGGCTTTGGGAGAGAGGAGAAAATATGATGCAGTAATTTTGGAGAGGGGAAAAGCAAATGTCTAGAGTCGTATTTCAGGATTTCTGAGCAGTGTTAGTACTTGTGTATATTTGTCGCTGTGAATGAAGCTAGAAATCTGTGTGCTTCTCTCTGGCTACATTCAGCCATTTGGCTACAGGCTGTGAGCAAGTGGGAGTTAGTCTGGGGCTTTGCCAGGTGAGCTTGTGGAAGGATGGAGGGCATTTGAGTGGGCGTGTCAGAAGTATGGCCCGTGGAATCCAAGCTAGAGAGATGAGAGGCATGAGGCGTGGCTAATAGTGAGAATGCGGAGGTCCATGGATAGGAGGTCAGCAGATTGCTGGAGGGGGTGAGGACTGAGGTCAGGGGCCTGGAGTCTGGGAGATGTGGCCAAAGTGAGATGCACACAGCCAAGGCTGCAACAGACCTGGTTACTGCTCAAGGTCAAGGGTTGACCATGGGAGTGGGCAGACACTCTGACAAGAACCCTGCCTTCTGGCGGCAGAGATAAGGGAGAGCAGCCCTGTGTCTGTGTGTACAGGCACCGTGACAAGAGGCTTCACTCTTGAGATTCTGCTCAGCTTGAAGCCAAGGAGGTCATCTCTCTCTAGAGACCAGGATCATTACTACCAGCTGGGGCCAGAGGGGAGAGTCACTTAAACGAAGGTATCCCTCATTAGTGGAACTCTGGCCATCCAGAAGTTCCAACTGTGGCAATTGACAGGTAGAGTTTATGAACGGGTTTCTCCGAGGTGTGCACAGCCTGAGCCAACCTTGGGAATTGCTGGAACCAGAGACCCTGCACAGGGAGGGGAGCGTCCCCTGGCAGGCTTATCTGCCACCCTCTCCACCAGTGACACTCTTCCCTGCTCCCCTGCCCCGCATCACACTCACACTCATTCCTCTGCCCTCATGCAGCCGCTGTCGGTTTCCCTTACCTGGATACCTGATGCTCTTCAAGTGAGAAACGAAGTTGCTATAGTAAGTATTTTCAGCATCATCCTTGACCTGCAGGAGAAACACAGAGCAGTTCACCTAATGGAGAAGGGCCGTCCATCCAGAACTATCCCCGCTAATCCAGCTATTTTGTAAACTGGCTGATTGGGCAGGGCCTCAAGGGCAAGGAGGCAGCCCACCCGTGCCCCACTTGTGCTGGGGGAGACCATCTGGCTGTTCTTTGCCACCAAGTGCCTGGGCTTCCCTGTCTCTTCCAGAAAGACAAGATCTGAAGCATTTTGGCAGCTTCCAGGGAAAAGAGCTTCTTGGTGGTGACTGGTGATGTCCTCAAGGAATGGCCAAAAGTCACTGTCAAGATATCCCCAGTGACCCTGTTTTGGGCAATGTCAGCCACAGTCAGATTCACTGTGTTTTTTCATTTGTTTGTTTGGTTTTGGTTTTTTGGCCATGCGGCATGCGGAATCTTAGTTCCCTGACCAGGGATCGAACCCATGCCCCCTGTATTGGAAGCATGGAGTCTTAACCACTGGACCGCCAGGGAAGTCCCCAGATTCATGGTGATGCAGGGGCTTGCTCTGAAGTGCTCCCTTCTTCATCCTCAGGACTTTTGACTGAATGAAGGAAAGCCAGATGTCCAAGGCAAAACTGCTCCAATTCTGACCACCGCCATCCTTTATTTATTGTATGAGTGTTGACTTTTTAGAAGTCAGAATAGTTGCTTTTTGTGAAAAAGGTCTATGGACAATGGTTCTTTTCAGTCAGTGATGCTGACCCATTCTTCCCCTGGGTGTAAATTCAGACTTTCTTGGATTTCTGATTGCCATTTATTTGTTTTCTAAATGTCTCATCTTTTTCTGTTCCTCTCTTCTACCTTTTGTGTTAAACTCTGTTCTATACTTTTAGTGTACCAGTTAACCGTGTTAGGTTATTAGTGGTTGCTCTAGTGACTACCACATACAACTTATCACAATCTATATCAGGTAAATACTAACTTAATTCTAGTAAAATATAGCAACTTTGTTCCAATATAGCTCTATTTCTTCCTCATTTTTCTTCTATTTTTGTCATACATTGTAAAGCTAATACTACAGGGGTATAATTATTGTTTTAAACAATCTTATGGTTTTTTTAAAAAAAGAAATTAAAAGAAGACAAGAATATGTATATATGTATATATATATGTGTATGTTTGTATATGTGTGTATATATATATATATATTTACTATTTTCTGGCAGTCTTCATCTTTTTCTGTGGATTTGAGTTGCTATCTGGTGTGATGTCCTTTCAGCCAGAAGGATTTCCTTTAATTTTTCTTGTAAGACAGATCTGTTAACAATTATCTCAGTTTTACTTTAACTGGGAACGTCTTTATTTTGCCCCATTTCTGAAGATTGGTTGACTGGACATAGGAATCCTGATCGTCAGTCATTCCACTGCCTTCTGATGCCTTGCTTCTAATGAGAAGTCAGCCATTAAAGCACTGTCAGTCCCCTCTATATAATGAACCCTTTTTCTCTTGTCAATTTTGACCGTTTGATTTTGATGTGTCTAGGTGTTTATCAGATTTGGAGTTTGTTGTGTTTCTTGGATTGGTAAATTATTGTTTTTTCATCAAATTTGGGAAAATTTGGTCATTGTTTCCTCAACAGTTTTTTCTGCCACTTTCTCTCTCTGCTCTCCTTCTGGGACCCCCATTACATATATGTTGGGAAGCATGATCTTGTCCCCATGAGTCTCTAAGGCTCTGCTCATTTTTCTTCTAGCTTTTTCCTTTGTTCTTCAGATTCAATAATTTATTTAACCTGTCTTCAAATGCACTGATTGTTTCTTCAGCTGCCTCAAATCTGCTTTGAGCCCATGTAGTGAATTTTTCATCCTTTTATGATACTTTTCAACTCTAGACTTTCCATCTGGTGCATTTTTATAGTTTCTGTTTCTTTATTGAGATCCTTTTTGAATCATTGTCATCATATTTTCCTTTAATTCTTTGAACATAGTTTCTTTTCATGCTTTGAACATATTTATGATAGTTGTTGAAAGTACTGTCTGCTAGGGAAATCCCTGGTGGTCCAGTGGTTAGGACTCCATGCTTTCACTGCTGAGGGCCAGGGTTTGATCCCTGGTCAGGGAACTAAGATCCCACAAGCCACGTGGAGTAGCCAAAAAATAAAATAATAATAAAGAAAGTACTGTCTGCTAAATCACTCTTGGTCTACTCAGTTTATATTGACTGCTTTTTTTTTCTCCTAAATATGGATCACATTTTCCTATTTCTTTGCATGCCCAACTTTTTCTTTGATATCTGGACATTTTAGATAATACATGGCAGCAAATCTGAATTCTGATTTTTTTTTTTTTTTTTTTTTTGCAGTACGCGGCCTCTCACTCTTGTGGCCTCTCCCATTGCGGAGCACAGGCTCCGGACGCACAGGCTCAGTGGCCATGGCTCATGGGCCCAGCCGCTCCGCAGCATGTGGGATCTTCCCGGACTGGGGCACGAACCCGCGTCCCCTGCATCGCAGGCAGACCCCCAACCACCGCGCCCCCAGGGAAGCCCTTGAATTCTGATTTTTAAAAATTGTCCTGAGGGGTTTTTGTTGTTGTTCATGTGACTGTTTAGTGACTTGCCTGGACTTCTTCTGCAGGATATGTCTCACAACAGTATATAGCAGCTGATGAGCCTGCTTAGGTCTTAAGTCTTATTTTTAATTTTTAGCCTGGGGCCATCTAGGGTCAACATAGTCTTGTGGCCAATGACTTTGCAGAGGTTGTGCTCAAACCCCATGAGCCCAAGATTTGCACCCTCTGCTGATGGATCTGTATGTGGGTTGAGAAGCACATTCAAAGCTCAGCCAGTTACTAAGTCAGCCTCAGCCTTTACTTTCCATCAGGGTTTCTTGGGAAGCTTATACAGCCTTCCTGTGGCTCATCTCCCAGTTAAATTTCTGATTGGTCTGCCACTTGCCACTCGCCTCAACTAGGACTGCAATCTCAGACCATCAAACCTGCAGGTTTTCCGTTTTCTGTCTTTTCGGTTGTTTGCTACTTTTACCAGCAGTGCCCCCTGGGCATGGGTTTTCAAGTTCTACTCCAAATCAAATTAGTCCCCTGTACCAAGCAGTGAAGCTGCTGGTTTTCCTGTCCATGCTGCCCTGATAAAACTACCTTGCTGACCAAGTTAGGGGAAGGGGATGGGAACAGCCCCAGGCAAGATGTCCACAAACTCCCATTGTTCTTACTCAAAATTATAGCCATTTATCATAAATAAATGCCTCACCTTGTTATTTGTCTTTGGTCCATTTCCAGAGCACTGATACGGTTGTTTTTGACAATTTTATCCAATATAAAACTTGTTTGGGGGTGATTGGATTCACTGACCACTTCTTTCTACCTAGACATAAATCCCACCCTCCAGACTTTCTGAGAAATGCAGAGATGTTGGCTTTGTCTAGGGGGTTGCAGGCTTCCTCTTGCCCTCAGAGCAGTTTTTGTCAAGTGGACCCTTCCGTGATCCCAGCTCTTTTAAGTCAGCTCGTCCAAGTTATGCAATGTCCTTGAGGTTGGTGACACAGAAGGAACACAGTAACTGTGAGCAAGGACTGGAAAAAGGGTAGGTCTTTCATTGGGTGAGTGTTTCCAAGAAGTGTGAGCTCAGGAACAGATGAGGAGGGGCAAGTAGGAAGACCCTTTGTCTACACTTAACACCTTGTTTTGACACCAGTTTCTAACTCTGCATGTGTAGTTTCAGCTTTACCTCAACGAGGGCTGCCAGCACAGCCAAACCATCCGGTGCTTTCTGAGCCTGGTCGTAGCTCTTGTATTTAGAATTGTAATGAACGACGTGAATCTGTGGAAGCAAGAAAGTGTAAGTCGAGGGCAGTTCCTGTAAACCTCCAGTGCTTCAGGTTTTCAGGGAAGGAGGAAAATAAAAAAGGGTGCTCCATCCCACACCTCAGCTGACCCACATAAACACCTCTGACCACCATGTCCCTCCCTCTGGGCTACAAGATCTATCAAGACCAGAAAGTTCTCCAAGAATGCGAAGAGTATGAGTGGTATTCTGGGGAGATGGCAATTCACCTTCCCCCAAGCAGACAAGCTGGCAGAGTCCAAGGGATCATATGAGGCCACTGGGTTCTCCTGAGGTCTCCCTAGAGTGGGCATGTGCCCCCTTACCCCAGGAGGCCACTGTAAACCTGTGGTCATCCTGAGCAAGAGGGGGAACCGGCAAATCTACCACATAGAAATCCGGTTGAAACTAAGGAGGGCTTGCCCCACTCTGTGGGCTGTAAACTCCTGCGTTGGGGTGACTTCTGTGAGGTCAGGGACCCTGCCCGAACCCCCAGCACATAGCAGTGATCAGTGAATTGTTGTAAATCAATGAAAAATAAACTCAACCTCAGGGTGACTTGACTCAGCAAAGCCTTTTTGGCTGTTTTAATAAGAAAAGTGACCATGGGGTTTGAAAGAAAGAGGATCCTCAGGGTACCTCCATCACATATCTGATCCCGTCAATGGTGTGCTCGGAACCGCTGATCTCCAAGGAGGCGCCACCCCAGTGGAAGTGCATCTGCTGGGCTATGTACTGGGTACCATTGGCAGCCGTCATGCACATGGTGGGGGGCAGGCTGATCTGTACTGGAAGAGAAGACGAGGGGCAGGGAGTGTGCAGATGGGCGTGGATGGCTCAGGCCTACAGGTGAGGCAGCTTCCCTGGTCACCTGCCCACTCCTGGGGCAAGCTGGTACTATAGACAGGCCTAGACTGCCATGAGCAGGGTGACCAACAGAGAGGGGGCACCTGGCACATGGGGAAGGATGGTGACCAGACACTGAGTAAGCTGGGCTGGACAGGCACCCGTCCCAGGGCACGCACCTTCCCACCCAGGACCAGAAGGTCAGGGGCAGGACCTCTAAGTGGCAGGTCCAGCTTGTTAGCCCTAACGAAGGGGGGAGCCCTGAAAAAACAGGGCTAATGAGTGTGGAAATCAGAATTCCGCTCTCCACCTCTGGCCAATTTTGGAATTTGCCCACAGGATAGGGATAGGAAGTAGGGCCTCTTGGACTATTTTGATTACTTTACTACCCAGCGTGAGTACTCTGTAAGGTCAAGTTGAGGTCATTATCTTCTCTATGATGTGGTTAAAATCTTCATCCCATATCGACTTCTAGAACTAGACCAACTACCAACCCATCCCACTTCGTAGAAAGTAGCATCCCTGCGGGGCTTCAGTACTTTTATTTTATGGACAAGGAAGCCAACCTTGGTAGAAAGATTTGCAGAGTCACTCAGTTCATTGGTCAGGGCAGAGCTGGGCCAGAACTGGGCCTGGACAGGACATCACCATTATAGGCTTCAACTTGTCTTCAGAAGACGAAAGACCACATTCCGCGGCAAGTCAGGGGACACACAGACTCTTGGCTTGGGATTGAATTTGACGTGATCATCAACAGATGCTTTCAAACGTTAGGTTCTTGCCGATGGGAAAATGGATCCCTCTTCCAGCTTCCTTTTGCCCTGTGCCCCACAGACTTTCTACAGGGAGGTTACTTTGGTGAGACAGCTGCCTTGTTCATTCCACTGGCTTAGGTCTTAGAGAAATCTCTATATTTTGGAATGACCCAGGCAAAAGGGAGACATGGAGAGTGACCCCAGAAAATGACCAAGAAAAATATCTATGAGGGTATAATTTAGGACTTGAAAAGGGACAGTCAGCATCTCTCCTGATAACAAGGTTTTTCTATTTAAAGTCATCGAAGATGGTTATAAACAAGTAAATTTTCTTAAAGAGCAGATAGTAGGTACTTGATATCTGTCAAATGACCCCTTCTTCCCTTCCAAATCATCTAAAGCAGCAGGAAGCTGTGATGAAATTCATAACATAATATGACAGAAGGCAGAAGTCCAGCCTCAAAGATTCTTACACGCCCTTTGGCAGAACAGGTGCTTTGTATTCAGTGCTTAAACTGTAGCCGGCCTCAAAAATCACTGCTCACGTGAGAAAAATGGAAGAGGTTTTCAAAGGAGATACGCAGTCATCTGTTCCCAGAGATTGGAGAGCTGAGGAGAGTTAGTACCACAGGAGCAATAACAGAGATCCAGACAAGCATGTTTCCCTTGAAACACAATTCCCTGCAGACAGAATGTCTCAATTCTCAAGCTGTGTCAATAGAATCGCACAGGCCAGATTGAAAAATGGCGGCAATTCTGGGCTTATCACTGTGCTTTTGCAAAGGTGAGGCCAAATATCTGTCCTCCCACAAATCAACTTGCTGAACCTTCCAGATTCTGAAAAAAAATGGATTTAACTTGCAGAACTTACTCCCCTTTGTTTGAGACTAATTTAACCAAGTTCTTATCAGACCAGAGAAGAAACACATGATCTGAGCGTTTACTGTGCTCAAGAAACAACTGCAAAGCGTCAAGGTTACAAAAGACTGAGGAGCTGACCATGATTGGAGAAGACTAAGGAGTTATGATGACAAAATGCAATGTGTGGTCCTGGATTAGATGCTGGACCAGGATAAGGACATTCTGGGCAAGTGATGAGATTCAAATGAGGTCTAGAGTGTAGTTCATCATGTGGTATCAACACAGTCCAGCTATAAGATAATAAAATTAGGGGAAGTGGGAGAAGGGTATTTGGGAACTCTGTACTATTTCTGCAATTTTTCTAGCCTAAAACTATTTCAAAATAAAAGTTTAAAAAAACAAAGACAGAACCAGTCTTGCTCCTGCAGCTTTCAAAGATCAAAACCTGCTCAGGGGACTTCCTTGGTGGCACAGTGGTTAAGAATCCGCCTTCCAATACAGGGGATGTGGGTCTGATCCCTGGTCAGGGAACTAAGATCCCGCATGCTGTGGAGCAACTAAGCCTGCGTGCCACAACTACTGAGCCTGTGCGCTCTGGAGCCCACGAGCCACAACTAGAGAGAAACCCGGGTGCCTCAACGAAGAGCCTGTGCGCCGTAACTAAGTCCTGACGCAGCCAAAAAAAAAAAAAAAAAAAAAAAAAACCTACTCAGAATACTGCATCGCTCATGGAGCCTATTTGGGGATTTATCCTTTCGTGCACAAGTCTTTTCGCCTCAAATGCATTAATCTATGTCAGGCTCTGTGCCAGGTACCAGGATAGAAGGATGAATAAGAGATCATCCCTCCTTTCAATGAGCCCAATAAGTGGAGTGGCTGATAGTACCTATTAAGAGAACAGTGTTGCCCTTCCCCTTGAACACTACAGGCCCAGTACTCCCAGCCTTTAAGCTTTTCTGGAGCCTATGCATGTGTGTTTCGGGCAATTAAAAAAAAAAAAAAAATCAATCAATCAGTACTGGTCCACCTACTGTCCCTTGTTTACAACAAAATAGAGAAATTGAAAATAAGCTTTAGGGCTTCCCTGGTGGCACAGTGGTTAAGAATCCCTGCAGGGGACATGGGTTCGAGCTCTGGTCCAGGAAGATCCCACATGCCACAGAGCAACTAAGCCCATGAACCACAACTACTGAACCTACGCTCTAGAACCCGTGAGCCACAACTACTGAAGCCCGCACACCTAGAGCCTGTGCTCTGCAACAAGAGAAGCCACCGCAATGAGAAGCCTACGCATCGCAAAGAAGAGTAGCCCCCACTCACCTCAACTAGAGAAAGCCCGCGCAGCAACAAAGACCCAATGAAGCCAAAAAAGAAAAATTAATTTTAAAAAAAGTAGAATTTGAAATTAAAAGCACAGTAATTAAATTAAATAATTAAATTTAATTAAATAATTAAATTAAATAATTAGGTATAATTAAATTAAATAATTAAGTTAATTAAATTAAATAATTTGGTATAATTAAACAATTAAATAATTAGGTATAAATTAAATAA
Source organism: Tursiops truncatus (assembly GCF_011762595.2). Lineage (NCBI taxonomy): Eukaryota > Metazoa > Chordata > Mammalia > Artiodactyla > Delphinidae > Tursiops > Tursiops truncatus. The sequence continues at coordinate 177,082,077 of NC_047034.1, forward strand.
TTAGGTATAATTATTAAATTATTAGGTATAAATTAAATAATTAGGTATAAATCTAACACATTACATATAAGATCTATATGAGGAAAACAGAAAAACTCTGATGAAAGAAATCACAGAATAACTAAATAAATGGAGAGATATTCCATTTTCCTGGATAGGAAGACTCACTACTGCCAAGATGTCAGTTCTTCTCAATTTGACCTAGAGATTCAATGCGATCCCAGTCAAAATCCCAGCAGGTTATTTTGTGGATATCAACAAAGTAACTCTAAAGTTTACATGGAGAAGCAAAAGACCCAAAATAGCTGACACAATGTTTAAGGAGGGTAACATAGTTGGAGGACTGATGCTACCCAACTTCAAGGCTTACTATAAAGCTACAGTAGGGACTTCCCTGGTGGTCCAGCGATTAGGACTCTGCGCTTCCACTGCAGGGGGCACGGGTTCCATCGGGAACTAAGACCCCACAAGCCACATGGTGTGACCAAACAAAAAAAAGTATAGTACTCAAGGCAGTGTGGTCTTGGTGGGAGAATACACAAATAGATCAGTGGAACAGAATAGAAAGCCCAGAAAGAGACCCTCATAAATATATTCAACTGATCTTTGACAAAAGAGCAAAGATTATCAATGGCGCAAAGAGAGTCTCTTCAACAAATGGTGCTAGAACAACTGGACATACACGTGCAAAAAAATGAACCTAGGCACAGACCTTACACCCTTCACCAAAATTGACTCAAAGTGGATCACAGACCTAAATGTAAAGTGCAAAACTATAAAATTCCTCGAAGATAACATAGGAGAAAACCTAGACAACTTTGGGTACAGTGATGCCTTTTTAGATGCAACACCAAAGACACAATCCATGAAAGAAAGAATTGATAAGCTGGACTTAATTAACATTTAAAACTTCTGTTCTGCAGAAAAGAATATCAAAAGAATCAGAAGACAAGCCACAGACTGGGAGAAAATATTTGTATAAGACACATCTGATAAAGAACTGCTATCCAAAATATACAATGAATCCTTAAAAGTCAACAATAAGAAAACAAATAACCCAGAGACCATAACAGACACCTCTCCAAAGAAGATATACAGATGGCAAATAGGAAAAGACGGTCCACAGCATAGGTCATCAGGGAAATACAAATTAAACCAACAATGAGGTGCTCCCACACACCTAATAGAATGGCGAAGATCCGGAACACTGACAGCACCAAATGCTGGCAAGGTTGTGGAGGAACAGGAACTCTCACTCACTGCTGGTGGGAATGCAAAATGGTGCAGCCACTTTGGAAGAGAGTTGGACAGTTTCTTACAAGACTAAACATACTCTTACCATATGATCCAGCAATCACACCCCTTGGTATTTACCCAAACGAGCAGAAAACTTATGTCCACACCAAAATCTACACACTGGTGTTCAGTGATGTTTATAGCAGCTTTATTCATAATTGCTGAACCTTGGAAGCAGCCACATGTCCTTCAGTAAGTGGATGAATAAGCGAACTGTAGTGCATCCAGACAGTGGAATATTATCCAATGCTAAAAAGAAATGAGCTATCCAGTCATGAAAAGACACGGAGGAAGCATAAGTGAAAGAAGCCAATCTGAAAAGGCCGTACACTTCTGCCAACATGCTGGTAGCTTCAGAGAGTAACTTTGGAAACAGGAACGTGATACGGGTGATAAAATGAGGCTTTCACGAACTACGTGTGGAGGTCAGTAATCCAAATCACAGCTGATCTGAGGGCTACTACCTTCACCAGCCCCATCGAGGGCAATTGGTTTTATTTTCTTAATAGTGCAAAAAGGAAATCTGAGTCCTATGACCGCCCCCACATACACCTGTGCGAATGGACAGTAAACTGTCCCAACCCAGGTGGGAGTGGAGAGGGAAGTTTCCAAGGAGGACATGACCGAGGAATCAGACATCCGAGGCCTGGATCCAGCTCGGCCACTAGAGACTGTGTGACCATAAGTCCCTTGGCCTCCCAAAGCCTCTGGTTTCAGCTTAAACAATGCCCCCCTCTGGGCTTGTCATAAGGCTCAGAGGAGACGAGCCCACTTGAAAAACATCAGAAGGATGTCTGCAAACCTTAAGCAGGATTTGATGGTTGTCCAGTCTAGGCTTCTGGAATGGAGGCCCCCCAAACCAGCTTTTCCTGTCTGACCTTCCCACATAGAAAATATGGCAGATCAGACCTGGGCACAGATCAACAGAACAGACAGTGGGTCATGTGGCTTCTCGGTGTTGCCTCTCTGTCCGCTGAATTTCCTGCTGGTTGGGTCAGAGTGAGCTCAGAGAGAGGCCAGTGCAGGATGAAGGGGCCAGTGGGGAACCGAGTCTACAGACGGATGCTGCCCAACCAGGGACGAAGTACCAGGGCTCGACACCGGTCTGCCCCGAGTCTGAGGCCTGCAGCCCCCAGGCCGCACTCTGGATCTCTGAGCATACAGCTCCTGGCAGCCTTGCCTGCCTGCCTCCCCCCGATGCCCGCGCGGGCACGGGAGCCTGTCGCCCGCCCTTACCTGTGTGGCCATTGTTGATCATAAGGAACGCCCCGTGCTGGACCTCGTAGCCTGACAGGTTCAGAGCCCTCAGGGAAGGGTTGTACCACACTTTCTCCCTCTGCAGGTCGATGGGCGACTGTCTCTTCCCCCCGCAGTCGGGGTACTCCCTCGGCCAGTGTGCTTCATCCAGCACCCCATCTGACACAGGAGAGAGTCCAGGGGGTCACAGTGCAAGGGGCTCCCTCTGGGCACTCACTCAGGGCCCGCTCGACAGGAGGCCTGCAGAGGCCACAGTCGAGACTAGAGGCCTGTCTTCTAGAAAGCAGGGCCAGGCCTCCAGAAGGAGGTGGGAGGGGCACCTAAATCAGCTCCACGGACCCTGGTGTCTGGGGGGCTTTGGGGCTGGTTCGTAACTTTCCTGTTGCACCCACTGGCCCTGAGAACATGCCTTCGTGTTTTGAAAGCAATGGATGTCTTTAATACAGAGCTTTGGTTTTCCGTTTACGTGACTGTCGGCTGATAAATGCACTCGAGGGCTACTTGGGCTTCGCATGCCTGTGTTACTCTCAGGGCCTTTTCCTCACTTCTTCTGAAAGACAGTTTCTCTTTCCCAGCCCCCAACAATACCACGGCCCACTCCACGCCCTACGCCCTACGGCAGGACCTCCCCACCTCCTTGCTTGACCCCTCCCCTTTAACTGGTTCCCAATATGGTAAAGACCACCTGGGTGCCTACACTTATGGATTCAGGACAAGAAAGGAAGCATCGGGTTCAAGGATGACCTAGAATGATTAGTTGAAAAAAATATCAAAATAAGGAAATTTACCTTTTTTTAAGGTAGTTACTAATGACAGAAGAGAGGAGAGAGGGTGATAAAAGCAAGTCATTATAATGGGTGACTCGGCCTCCAAACAACTGTGGGTCCTGGTCTCATCCATTTGCAGTAGGGAATCCAACTCTCTTTCCCCCTTAGGGGACAGCATCACCCATAGCTTGTTTTGAGGAAGATGTTTGTACTTAGGCCTCTCACAGCTTCTCGGTTCAATAAAAAAGGCAATTCTTTTTTTCTCTGTTCCTCTCTTCACTGTTTAATAATACAAACCAATCTGTAGACAATTCTTTCCTAGGGGCAGGTGCCAGGAGCAAGGCCAGACGTCTTGAACAAAGCCCCTTCGTGGATCAAAAGGTTTTTTAACAGCATTGGTGTTTCTCAAGTATCCCCGACAGGCATTCGCAGCAGCTGCTGCCGGAGTTCTCCTGGGCCCCGTCTCAGAGGCTGTGTTGAGCTGGGGAGGACAGACTCCACTGTCGGAATCCTCTCTCTTCCTTACCCTCGAACCACACCCAGTACCAATGGGCCTGACCGAGCGGAAGCCCCGGGGTCTCGTGGCACTGGGCCGGGTAGGGGAATCCTCTGGTCCAGACAGAGCAGTTGGTCAGAGTCAGCTGTCCCGCCCTCTGAAGCTGGACTTCCTGAGCCTTGCCACAATGCTCCTAACTCTGCTGCCCTTGACTTAGAGGGCACACATGCACCCTGGGAGGACGCTTCACCCTGTATCTGCGGCCAGGGCAGACTGTGCAGAGAGCAGGCTCAAAACCCTGCTTGCTCCTGGCTCCTGCATCAGCCAGCGGCCACGAGCATCCTCTCCGGCCCCATGCCTCCATCCAGGACAGAAAAGAGGGGGACCAGGTAGGCGCTCTCTCCCCTGCCACACAGAAGGGGTGTTTAGTGTCTGAACCCCACTGTCTTCCTCTCTTTGGTCCACACGTGGGCCGGGACCTGTGCTAAACGCCAGGGTTTTCCACTTCACGTCCTATAAGTGGGGTTCTGGATGTGAGACTGGGTCTCAGCACGGCCACGGCGACCAAGAGAGGCCAGCCTGGAGGCCATGCAATGGTCACTGGGTTCTCGGCACGTCGAGACGCTCTGGATAGACCGTGTATCATGAAATTTCCGGGAAGAAAGTGCTGGCAAACCCCACACACCCTCGGTGGGGCTGCAGGGAGCCCCCTGCAGCGGCTTTACTTTCTGTCTACACAGACCAAGAAAGCAAATGGCTTTGCCCTCGTAAGCACTAAGTGGGCTCTCAAGCCAGCTTCTGGGGCAGCAAAGCAGAAACCCTGCGGGTGGCTCAGGGATCCGGGAACAGGGAGAGTTCTGCCCTCCGCTCCTTAGCCGAGGTCTAAGTTCAGTATGCTCTTGCCCCAGCCCGAGACCTTGAGACCCCAGCAAGCACCGTACGCAATCATCAGGCATGGTCACCCCGAAAGGCCAGGCTTCGTCCTCGAGAAGTGGGTGCCCCCTTCCTTGACGTGATGGCAGAAAGGCGGCGTGCAGCCCTTGGGGTGAGCCTTACCTGAGTAGGTCCACTCGGTCCCGTGCTGGGCCTGGGGTCCCAGCAGGAGCAGGGACAGCAGGGTGACCAGAGCCGTCATGACGCTGTGGGTCTGGAATCAGGGCCGATTCTGGGGAAGCTCTTCTTTTAAAAGTTCAGAAACTGTAAATAACAATTTACCGAGTGTGGTCAGCTGATCCACACTTTGCTGCACCCGCTGATAAACAGCACGGCCTTCTCACCGGCTTCACTCAGCCAGGTGGTGTGCACCTGTCTCAACAGCCCTGGCATCAGCCGTGACGTGTCCACTTACCCAGGGGTTTGGTTGTTCACTGTCTGATTTATGAAAACTCACTCACAGGGTCCCACAGGGCAGCCTTTGTGGACGAGCAACTACAGGCCAGGGAAGGACCCAAGGCAGAGAGAAGCAGGATGGAGATGCATTCCCAGAACAATGGCATTTCCTGTGCCCTTGCTCCTGGCAAGGGCGGCCCAGGGAGCTGGTGAGGGGCATCATGGGTGCCTGAAAATGCCAGCCGGATGCCGAGGGGTATTTCCTGCCTGTCTCAGCAATCGACACCTGCCACTCATGCAGACTCAGGGCTGCCCTCAGCCAGGCGGTGAGAGAGATGGCCTGGGTCCCACGCATTGGGCATAAAGTGGAGAATCCAACTGGCAGCAGTCCTGTTCTCATCCTAATTCTTAAATCACTGGTGGACCCCTAGCCCCAGCTCACAAGTCACATCCCAACACGTGTCCTGGGCTGTCCGAGCTGCTATAGGCGTCCGAGCTTCTCCGTGGGATGGATTTGTTCTGACAGCCGCAGTGCGCTTGGTCACACCCAAACCCACCCAGCGCGTCAGATCAGTGGATTGCCTAATCCTCCTGCATTCACTTAGGTAAACAGTCCTTGAAATTAGCTGAGGGAGGAACTTTTGAGTTTATACCTGCTGACAGGCCAGCTCTTCCCATGCCCTTCAGAGAGGGCACAGGTGAAGGGCAGCAGCGTTCCTGGCCAGAAACAAAGGCCAGGACACGTGTTGTTCTGCAGAACATCTTGTTCTGCAGAACAGAGCTAACGCCCTCTGCAGCCTCTTTTATCTCATGGCCCACTTTTTGCTGGAGTCTGAGGGCTGATGGAATGGCAATACGGTATGAATTAATGAATGAATGGCATACAGTAGCATGAATTAACCATGGTAAAGAGCAAGGATTCTGCAGCCAGACCCACAGGGTTCAGATCCCTGCTCTGCCACTTACTAGCTGTGTGACCTTGGGCAAGTTACTCAACTGCTCTGTGCCTCCATTTCCCCGGTTTAATAGGATTTAATGATAGTACCTCCTCCTGAGGATTCAATAACAAATCTGTGTGTAAGTAGCACCTGGTTTAGCACCTGGTGTGTATCATTTCCTTTCTCATTTTACGGAGAAAGGAAATGGGATCGTTGTCACCCAGCCTGTTTGTAAGGGAACTAGAGGTGAGAATGAAGGACTCGATCTCCAACTCATGGAACTGCTTCCCATGATTTCAGAAATAGGAAACCCACTCTCCAGTCTTTGCTGAGAAAGTCAGATCCCTGCCCGCTGGGCCCCGGTCTGGCTTAAAGGGCCACCTTGTGAGACGCCAGCTCTGCTGAGGACAGCAAGATGGGCATCAACCTTTAGGACCTTTTAGATGCACCAGGGAGCCCCGACATCCTGCTCAGAAAACAGAAACTGAGACATCTGAATTTTTTTCTTGAGAATGACACAAAGAATTAGGGAACTGCAGAGGGAAGCAGAAGGATCACGATGTGGGGAAGCCAGGGAGGCTTGCTGGGGTGAGAAGGAACTCTGAGTAAGCCCGAGCCATGAGGCAGGGGAAACTGCAGAGAGAGGGAGGCAAGAAGGGGCTGTGGGGAGTGGAGACGGGGAACAGATGCTCGGAGAAAGGAGGGCTCCTGGACCCACACAGCCACTTCCAATGGTTCCTGGGCTCTCACGGGAAGTGCGGTCCTGAGGTCAATGCTTTGGGATGCCCAGGAGAACCCTGGTGCTTTCATTGCCCCACAGAATCCTCGCAGTGAGTGCATCTGGAATGTTAGCAGCCCTCCCATGGAGCCCTACTGCAACACAGGCCTCCACCAGACCTGCAGTTTTGCCCTGGTTTCTCCGTATCTTTGGCTCAGGAAGAGCCAGGGCTGGCTGGTAATCTATGCAGCTAATGCTGAGAATAAGTTGTTAGAGTGAGTGATTAAGTTAATACAGCAATCAGACTAGTCAAGACCCATCTGCTAACGAGGCACGTTGCCAGAGAGTGGTGGGGGTCCCCTGCCTCTCCTAGGTAGCATACTCCAGGGATCTCATCCACACCAAATCAGACACTTTTTTTGTTTTTGTTTTGCGGTACGCGGGCCTCTCACTGTTGTGTCCTCTCCCGTTGCGGAGCACAGGCTCCGGACGCGCAGGCTCAGCGGCCATGGCTCACGGGCCCAGCCGCTCCACGGCATGTGGGAACTTCCAGGACCAGGGCACGAACCCGTGTCCCCTGCATCGGCAGGCGGACTCTCAACCACTGCGCCACCAGGGAAGCCCGAATCAGACACATTTGTTGCCTACTTTCTAACTCACTGTGTTCTTCAACCCTAAAATTCTCCATTAACTTTGAACATGAGTTTCCGCCTCGCAATTTGCAAAGCACATAGTTTGCTTGGATTCTGTTTCTCTTGTGCCACATTCCACTCTGAACTTGCTTGTTCTGCCTTCATCCAACCACATCTCCAGCTCATCAAGGATGTATCTTATGCTCAACTCTTGTTTTTCTGGAGCCTATGATTTGAGTGGCTGTCTGAGACGCGTTGACAAGTATGCCATTTTTAATCACAACGCAATGTCAGAAATGAGGAAGATTTGTTCTTCCTTGGTGCCACGACAGCTCTGCGATGGAGGCCCGCTGAGGCCAAGAAAAAGGGAGGGCAGCGAGGTGTGGTCAGCCCAGGTAAGCAGGGAAGTACTATCCACCCACATAAACAGGGAAGTACCATAAGCCCAGGGGAGCATGGTGGCACCGTCAGCCCAGGTGAGCCAATGCTCAGCTTTACACAGGACTGGCATGGAAAATGAATCTGGGGGACTTCCCTCGTGGCACAGTGGTTAACAATCCACCTGCCAATGCGGGGACATGGTTCTATCCCTGGTCCGGGAAGCAACTAAACCTGTGCGCCACAACTACTGAGCCTGCGCTCTAGAGCCCGCGAGACACAACTACTGAAGCCCACGCACCTCGAGCCCGTGCTCCGCAGCAAGAGAAGCCACTGCAATGAGAAGCCTACGCACCGCAACAAAGAGTAGCCCCCGCTCACCTCGACTAGAGAAAGCCCACATGCAGCAACGAAGACCCAATGCAGCCAAACAATAAATAGATAATTTTTTTAAAAAATCTGGCTACGTGAGAATATGCACATTTTGACCCTAAGTAATACAGACAGGCCATTGTTCTGTTTCATTCAGGAGTTCCAGCTCTGGCGTCCTGAAGACTGAGTCATTCTGGACAAGTTAGTTATCTAGATGAGTAAAGGCTCAATTCTATTTAAGCGCCAAGACGTTTAGTCCACTTTGGATTAAAACTTCTAAAGTGGACCCAGGGAACTCTGCTCAATATTCTATAATAACCTAAATGGGAAAAGAATTTGAAAAAGAATAGATACATGTATATGTATAAACTGAATCACTTTGCTGTACACCTGAAACTAACACAGCATTATTAATCAACTATACTCCAATATAAAACTTAAAATTGTTTTAATATTAAAAAAATAAAGTATACTGTGCTCTTGCCTGCTTTTTTAAATAGATGAAGCTGAATGCAATTAAACTTTTTTTTTTTAATATGTATCTATTTTTTTAGCTGCACCACGAGGCATGCGGGATCTTAGTTCCCCGAGCAGGATTGAACCTGCACCCCCTGCGGTGGAAGCGTGGAGTCTTAACCACTGGACCGCCAGGGAAGTCCCAGTTAAACTTTTTTTAATGACTGAGACCCACTAATATACATATCAGTTGTTATCCTGCATTGTAATATGTTGACGCCCGCTGGGCCTATAATTATAGATTCTTCTCCCTATGTGAAACAACCCTAACTGTTATACTTTTGGATTTCTTATTTTATATTGAGGGGGGGATTCAATTGCTCAAATATTAAAGCAATGTACACCTATGTTCACGGGTGAGAGCCAATTATTAACATGCATAAGGCCAGGGCAGGACCAATCAGAACAGAAATGAGACTTCGTGCTAAGACAGGGTCCGGAAGCCCCTGCTCTGCCAGGAGTTAACCCTTTAGTTGATGGATTATAAAGAGATTGGGAGATCCTGGGGAAAGGCTGGGCAGCTGGGGTCCTGGAGGTACCAGGGTGTGTATGTTCACTTTTTAATAGTTACTATTGCAACATAGGCTGCCAGCTGTTTCCTCTTAGCTGTCCGTTTGCCTGCCCTCCTCTCCTGACTTACTTGCTGTTTTTGACCTATTTGGCCAGCGATCAGATGACTGCACTTCTCAGAATTATATGCACAGGAAGAAGAGATAGAGCTGAACTGAGAGTCCAGAGGCTGTTCTAAAACCAAAGAACGCAAACACTGAAATATTCGTTTTGACTACTCACAAAATTTTTATTTCTTTTCTGACTTTTGGTTATACCCATATAAGTGAAGCATTACTGAATTGTCAAGTTAAATAAACTACTTGCAGAATATTCAAACGTATCCAGCCCCAATTCAGTGGGGCCCATGTTTTCTCTCACCAGCCTCTTAGTGGATGAATTCCCCAATCTTATAGGGTATTTCCAGTCTCGTCTGTCCTCCTAGAACTCGGCACCTATCATTTAATCTACCAGCAGGCATTTTCCTCCGTTATATCTATTCTTCTTCCTTACTGGGCACCAGTAACCCACATCAGAAAACATCGAGACCAAAACCCTGGTAGCGATTCTCCATTATTAATATAGGGATAAGCAACGTAGTATCCAAATACCTAAAAATATTCACAGCTCAGCCTGCCATCCACATTCTGCACCCCTTTTCTGTGCAAACTCACCGTAGGACCTGCTGTTGGAGTTGGAAGTCCCATTCGCCTCTCCTTCTGGCTGTCCCTTTGGCTTCTTGGAAGACTCTTGGGCCAGGTCTTGCTTCAGTCCCTTTTATGTACTCCTCCCCTAGTTGATTTCTGTAGGACAGGTTTGTGTGCCTTCACCTCCACCCTTAACTGTTCAATATGCGATTCCCAATCTATACTGAGTCCTAATTCTCCCCTTACCCCCAAGGGACTGGTACACAAGTAGAAGACTGTGACAAATTGCCACAAAGTCAGTGCTTAAGACAAGACGATGTTATTGTCTTAGAGGTTCAGAGGTCAGAAACCCAAAATCAGTTTCACTGGGCTGAAGTCCAGCACAGGCAGGGCTGGTTCCCTTCTGGAGGCTCCGAGGGAGAATCCATCCCTCGTTCTTTTCAGCTCCTGAGGCCACCTGCACTCCCTGACTCACGACCCCTTCCTTGAATCACACCGATCTCTTGCTTCATTCATCACATCTCCTACTTCCTCCTTTGATCTTCTTGCCTCCCTCTTATAAGGATCCTTGTGATCACATCTAGGGTTCACCCAGGTAATCCAGGATCATCTCCCCCATCTCAGAATCCTTAACTTAATCACCCCTGCAAGTCTCTTTTGTAACATTCACAGGTTCTGGGCATTAGGATGTGGAAATCTTTGCAGGGCCGTTATTCAGCCTACCACAAGGGTTCAGGAGACTACCAAGCTAAATTAAACCACGAGTAGCTGAAAATGGGATTTAGACTTTAAAGAACAGAGGAACAAATCCACAATGTCATGAAATACACCAGGAAAGGAGGGGCTGTGGGAGAACAAGATGGACAACAGCTGATCTGTTGGGAGAACACACAACTGCCAGGCACTTCGCTGAGCTCTCAGTGGTCATAATGGTATGACCAGAGTCAGCTGGTTGGATTGGAACAGCAACCCAGCAGCCTGAAAAAGTCTCAATAGCATGGAGGAGAACGGGTGTAGCCAATCTGCCAGGTGTGGGTGGGACCAACACCCTCTGAATGTGTCATGGGAGAAGGAACCGTCAGCCTTTGGCTTGAGTCATGCATGGGGTGCCTCTGCATCAGATACAGAATCCTTTGCTCTGTGCCCACACAACCCTCTAGAGGACAGAACAGTACAATGAAATTAAAAATCTTCGGCAAAGGTTATCCCAATACTTCAAATGTGGGACAAATTACTTTTTTTTTTAAAATCTCTCTAATAGCATCAGAGATCATCAAGGCAGACTTATATAAATAGGATAATATATCACCAGAGGTTGGGTTTGTCCCAGGAATGCAAGGTTGGTTTAACATTTGAAAATTACGTAACAAAAATAGGAGAAAAAGATACCAAAAGCATTTCAACATATGGAGAAAAATCAATTGATAAAATTCATCATCCAGAAGAGAAAATCAAAATCCACTTATAATATTTTTAAAAAACTAAGGAAAGGGCTTCCCTGGTGGCGCAGTGGTTGAGAGTCCGCCTACCGATGCAGGGGACACGGGTTCGCGCCCCGATCCGGGAGGATCCCACGTGCCGCGGAGCGGCTGGGCCCGTGAGCCATGGCCACTGAGCCTGAGCGTCCGGAGCCTGTGCTCCGCAACGGGAGAGGCCACGGCAGTGAGAGGCCCATGTACCGCAAAAAAAAAAAAAAAAAAAAAAACACTAAGGAAAAAGGGTGGATTTCCTCAATCTAAACTGTAGATAAAGAATATCCACAAAAAAAAATTCTACAGCAAACATCACACTCAGTGGAGAAATAGTGGATTTTCCCCATGAGTTTGGGAAAAAGAACTAGGATGCTACCACAACTTATATCAAATTTTTCCTGGAAGTCCAGGCGAATACAATAAAGGGGAAAAGCTTTAGGTATTAGAAAGGAAGAAATAAAACAGTCTTATTTAGATGACATAATTGGGTAGGTGGAAAATCCAAAAAGATCAACAGGTAAATTATTACAATTAATGAGCAGGTATATAAAGCTAATATACACAAAGTCAATACACTAAATGCAATTGGATTTCTATATAACAGCAACAGAAAATTAGGAAATAAAACTTAATTTTTTTTAATTTAAAAACTGATTCCACTACAGGAACCGTCTGCATCATGTTTGTAAATTTTTTGTAAAACTAAAACTATTCTAAAATATGAAGTCTATTTTTTTAAGTATATCATTTACAGTGGCATCAGACAATATCAAATGCCCTTGGATAATTCTAATAAAAGATTACTGAGGGAAATTAAAAACGTTAATACCTAAAAGAATAGGCAAGAATTTCTTAAACAAGATATAAAGAAAAAGATTGTTTGAACGACATTAATATTAGAAACTTTAGTTCATCAAAACACCATACCCAGGCTTCCCTGGTGGCGCAGTGTTTAAGGATCTTCCTGCCAACGCAGGGGACACGGGTTCAAGCCCTGGTCCAGGAAGATCCCACATGCCGCAGAGCAACTAAGCCCGTGCACCACAACTGCTGAGCCTGTGCTCTACAGCCTGCGAGCCACAACTACTGAAGCCCACGCGTCTAAGAGTCCGTGCTCCGCAACAAGAGAAGCCCACACACCACAACGAAGAGTAGCCCCTACTCGTGGCAACTAGAGAAAGCCCACATGCAGCAACGAAGACCCAACTCAGCCAAAAATAAATAAATAAAATAAATTTTTAAAAAAAAACCCACCATACCCAGTGAAAAATTAAGCCCTATCGTGGGAGAAGATATTTTCCAACATTCATGTCCAGATTGTATAAAGAGCTCTTACAAATCAGTAAGAAAAAACATGCAACAGCTCATAGACAAATAGGCCAAGACTTGAGTCACTTTAAAAGAGGGACTTTCAAATGGAAATAAAAATAAACAAATGGGACCTAATGAAGCTTAAAAGCTTTTGCACAGCAAAAAGGAAACCATAAACAAGACGAAAAGACAACCCTCAGAATGGGAGAAAATATTTGCAAATGAAGCAACTGACAAAGGATTAATCTCCAAAATTTACAGGCAGCTCATGCAGCTCAATGTCAAAAAAACAAACAACAATCCAAAAATGGGCAGAAGACCTAAACAGCTATTTCTCCGAAGAAGATATACAGATTGCCAACAAACACATGAAAGGATGCTCAACATCACTAATCATTAGAGAAATGCAAATCAAAACTATGCAAATGAGGTATCACCTCACACCGGTCAGAATGGCCATCATCAAAAAATCTACAAACAATAAATGCTGGAGAGGGTGTGGAGAAAAGGGAACCCTCCTGCACTGCTGGTGGGAATGTGAATTGATACAGCCACTATGGAGAACAGTATGGAGGTCCCTTAAAAAAGTAAAAATAGAGCTACCATACGACCCAGCAATCCCACTACTGGGCATATACCCTGAGAAAACCATAATTCAAAAAGAGTCATGTACCACAATGCTCATTGCAGCTCTATTTACAATAGCCAGGACATGGAAGCTACCTAAGTGTCCATCGACAGATGAATGGATAAAGAAGATGTGGCACATATATACAATGGAATATTACTCGGCCATAAAAAGAAACGAAATTGAGTTATTTGTAGTGAGGGGGATGGACCTAGAGACTGTCAGACAGAGTGAAGTAAGTCAGAAAGGGAAAAATAAATACCATATGCTAACACATATATATGGAATCTTAAAAAAAAGATTCTGAAGAACCTAGGGGCAGGACAGGAATAAAGACGCAGACATAGAGAATGGACTTGAGGACATGGGGGAGAGGGAAGGGTAAGCTGGGACTAAGTGAGAGAGTGGCATGGACATGTATACACTACCAAGTGTAAAATAGATAGCTAGTGGGAAGAAGCCGCATAGCACAGGGAGATCAGCTCGGTGCTTTATGACCACATAGAAGGGAGAGCTAGGGAGGATGGGAGGGAGACGCAAGAGGGAGGAGATATGGGGATATATGTATATGTATAACTGATTCACTTTGTTATACAACAGAAACTAACACACCATTGTAAAGCAATTATACTCCAATAAAGATGTTAAAAAAAAAATAGAGGGACTTTCCAGACAGACAATTAACATCAGAAAAAGTTAAAATTCTTTAGTGACAAAAGAAATAAAAATTAAAACCACAGTGAGGTAGCACTACACAGTCATCCTTACCCTGATGGCAAACACTTTAAAGCCTGATAATACCAAATGTCATCAAGATTGCAAAACAATCTGAACTCCCGTCCATTTCTAGTGGGAGCGCATGAAATTGATTCAGCCACTTTGGAAAACTGTCAGTATCTACTGAAGTTGAATATAAACAAACTCTATGACCTAACAATTCTTCGGAAAGGTATAGCCCAACAGGAAGCCATACATTTGTGTACAGACAGGCACACGAATATTTCTAACAACCCTATTCATTATAGCCCCAAACTGGAAACAACCCAAATGCCCATTAACAGAAGAATGGATAAGTAAATGGTGGTATATTTGTACAACCGAATGAATTAGCTACTGCTCCAGGGAACAACATGGATAAACCTCAAAATATGTTGAATGAAGTCAATCACAAAAGAATAAATAAAATATGATTTTATATTTATGCAGTTCCAAAATGGACAAAACTAATCAATGGTGTTAGAAATGAATGGAAGGGGACATAAGAGGTATTCTGGAGAGCTGGTCCTGATTTTGAACTGGGACAGTTTACACAGGGATGTTGATGTGAGACGATTTAATGAAGCGTACGTTTATGATTTGTGCAATTTTCAATATGTAAAACTGCAATCATAAAGTTCATAATGGGGGGCTTCCCTGGTGGCGCAGTGCTTGAGAGTCCGCCTGCTGATGCAGGGGACACGGGTTCGTGCCCCGGTCCGGGAAGATCCTACATGCTGCGGAGCGGCTGGGCCCGTGAGCCATGGCTGCTGAGCCTGTGCGTCCGGAGCCTGTGCTCCGCAACGGGAGAGGCCACAATAGTGAGAGGCCCGCGTATCGCAAAAAAAAAAAAAAAGTTCATAATGAAGGAAAACAGTTTGGTAATTCCTCAAAAAGTTAAACATAGAATTACCATATGAGCTAGCAATTCCTCTTCTCAGTGTAGACACAAAAGAATTGAAAGCAGGGACTCAAATACCTGCACGCCCATGTTCTCAGCAGCGTTATTCACAATCGCCAAAAAGTGCAAACAAATGCCCATCGACAGATGAGAGGGTGAAAAAAGTATGGTAGACCCGGGGCTTCCCTTCCGTGGTGGCGCAGTTGTTAAGAATCCGCCTGCCAATGCAGGGGACACGGGTTCGAGCCCTGGTCCAGGAAGATCTCACGTGCCGCGGAGCAACTAAGCCGTGAGCTACAACTACTGAGCCCACGAGCCTCAGATACTGAAGCCCTCGCGCCTGGAGCCAGTGCTCTGCAACACGAGAGGCCGCCGCTGTGGGGAGCCCGCGCACTGCATCGAAGACCCAACGCAGCCAAAACTGAATAAATAAAATTTAAAAAAAACAAAAAAAACATGGTAGACCCATACAATGGAATATTATTCAACCTTAAAAAGGAATGAGATTCTTTTTTTCTAAATTTTTTTCCCAGCTTTATCTGGATATAGTTGACATATAGTATAAGTTTAAGGTGTACCACATGTTAATTTGTTAATATCGCAAAATGATTGCCACCATAGCATTAGCTAGGAATGAAATTCTGATACATGCTACAACGAGGATGAACCTTGAAAAGACTGTGCTAAGTGAAATACGCCAGACACAAAAGGACAAGTATTGTATGACTCCACTTAAATGCAGTACCTGGAATAGGCAAATTCATAGAGACTGAAAGTAGAATAGAGGTTACCAGGGCCTGGGGAGGAGAGGGGAATGGGGAGGTTTTGTTTAATGGGTACAGTTTCTAACCGGGATGATGAAAAAGTTCTGGAGATGGATGGAGGTGATGGCGCTACAACACTGTGAATGTGCTCACGCCACCAAATTACACACTTAAAAATGGCTACAATGTTCAATGTTGCAAGGTGAAAAGAGTTCTGGAAATGGGTTGTACAGCAATGTGAATGTACTTAACACTACTGGACCATAATTTGGTCGTTGCTGTTGGCCTCACCACTTGGCTTGTGGGATCTTAGTTCCCAACCAGGGACTGAACCCAGGTCCCCTGCAGTGGGAGCATGGAGTCCTAACCACCAGGACCCCACTGCAGCGGCCACCAGGGAATTCCCCGAACTATACTCTTAAAAATGGTTAAGGTGGTAAATTTTATGTTATGTATATTTTCCCACAATTTTTTAAAATTCTTAAGTTTTATGGTTAGAATGAATATCTTTATATGTATTTTACCACAATAAAAAAAAGAGTTAATAATCAAAAATGCTTTGTTCATTTGAAAACATAGATCAAATGGACACATTTCCACAAAAACACAGTGTAACGTAATGTCTCTTAGGAAGAGATGACCAGAACAGTCCTATAATTATTAAAGAAATTGAATCAACTGTTTAAAAATATTTTCACAAGTCAAAAACAGGCCCATGAGGTATTACTGGAGAGTTTTCCCAAACATTTAAAAAACAAATAACTCCAAATGCACATAAAACATAGCCTAGAACAGGGATAGGGAAACCACAGCTTGTGGGCCAAACTTGGCCAGGACAATTCTTTTACGTATTGTCTGTGGTTCTCTTCACACCATAACGGCTGTGCTGAGTAGTTAGGACAGACATCATAGAATCTGCAAGGCCTAATATTTACTCTCTAATGTTTGCCATCTGGCCCTTTACAGAAAAAAACATGCCAAAAATAGAGAACTCTCTCCCAACTCATTTTATAAGGCAAGTACAGCTTTGGCACCAAAATCTAACAAGGATAGCATGAAAAAGAAAAATTATAAGCCAATGTCACTTGTGAACTTGGACAGAAGAAACCTAAACAAGACAGGAATGAATGAATGAATGAATGAATGAATGAATGAAAGTCTTCCTGAGACTTTTTTTAAAATATTTATTTATTTATTTATCTATTTGGCTGCGTCAGGCCTTAGTTGCGGCATGCGGGATCATCGTTGGGGCATGTGGGCTCAGTAGTTGCGGTGCACAGCCTCTCTAGTTGTGGAGCACGGGCTCTAGAGCACATGGACTTAGTTGCCCCATGGCATGTGGGATCTTAGTTCCCCAACCAGAGATTGAACCTGTGTCCCCTGTATTGGAAGGCAGATTCTTAACCACTGGACCACAAGGGAAGTCCCATCTTCCTGAGACGTCCCTAGTTTTCAGTCTATATTCACTGGGCTTTTTGGGTCCCTTAGATGAGTGTCATCTTTTTATTGATCAATTTCTTCCAATTCGTTTACTCAACCCTGGAAGGCATCATTTCTGGCTAAGCATCCCCTTTTCCTTGCCCACTTCCCAGCCCCTCTTGTAGCTAATAGTAGTCATGTCTCTCACTGAGACATAAAGGGTAGTCAGCTGGGGACATTTCTGGGAAATCTTTTGCTTTCTTATAAAAACAAGCAAGAGGAGAGCTTGCCAACATTGTTTCTTCCCCCTTTTTTGGCACTAAAATCAGGTGTGATGCCTGGAGCTGAGGCATCTATCTTGTGAGCGTGAAGATAAAAAGCCAGGGTGCTAATGATGGCAGAGCAGAGTGAAAGGAAAGTTGGGTCCTCAGTGGCTTCATAAGGCAGCTAAAGCAGTGTTAACAACTGCTTCTAGACTTCTTGTTATCCAAGAAAAATACCTTTTTTTGTTTTTGCTTTTGTTTTGCAGTACGCGGGCCTCTCACTGCTGTGGCCTCTCCCATTGCAGAGCACAGGCTCCAGACGCACAGGCTCAGCGGCCATGGCTCACGGGCCCAGCCGCTCCGCGGCATGTGGGATCTTCCCGGACCGGGGCACGAACCCGCGTCCCCTGCATCGGCAGGCGGACTCTCAACCACTGCGCCACCAGGGAAGCCAGAAAAATGCCTTTTTTAATGAGTCTCTGCTAGTTGGGGGAGGGGGGCTGTCAACTGCATATAAAAACATGGGATACATCCACAAATATACAATATTTCTGTCACTTTTCTAAGCTATGCTTTCACAGGGCTTACATTCTGGGTGGAGGAAACAAATAAAAAAAAGTAGATAAGGTTTTTCAAATAATGATAAATACATTAAGAAGATAAAGCAGGATAATGAGATAGAGGATGAGGGGAAGGTGGGAGGAGGAAGACGGGGGGTCGGGGAAGGGCTCTCTGAGGTGGCATTTGAGCTGAGGCCTGACTGAGAAGGAGCAAAGTGAAGATCTGAGGGGAAGAGTATTCCTGGCAAAGAACAGTTTTTTAAAATTCATCTCTTTATTGCATATTGCTATGTTTTTAAAGTATATAGTCTCATAAGCCGTACAACATTTTTTTCTTGGTACTATAGCAACAGTCTTGCAGCTAAAGACTAAGTGGCTCCAACTGCTAAGCTAATAAGACACAAGACATATAATTAACTTTACAAATTATAATGCTTTTTCTTTTTGGCATTAATTAAAAAACAAAAACAAAAACTTTTAAAATACACACCTAAGAGGAAAGTGACCACTTACACCAGCGCCCATCTAAAAAGTAGTTTGTTTTTTTCAGCAATGGCACATGGAGTTACCTGCACACAGCTTTCAGGGAAAGAAACAAAAAATGGAAATGGCCAAGGAGCCCCACCAGGATGGCCACGCAAAGGTGGGAAGAAACTCGGTAAGTGTGAAGGTCACCCACACACAATCCATTAATGCCCTGATCCATCGTCAGCCTGATCTAAGCCACTAGATCCCTTGCTTGGACACCTGCAGTGACCTCCACCTGGTCTCCCACTTCTACTCTGGTCCCTGACGTCTATTCTCCAAGTGGCCACAGAGATCCTTCTAAAACATGAGCCAGCTCAGGGCAATCCTTGCTCAAAGCCATCCAATGGCTCCGATCTCACTCAGGGTAACAGAGTCCTCACCATGACTTCCAGGCCCTACACCATCTGCCCTGCTCTTTCTGCAACACCATCTCCTACTACTCCGCCCTCCTCTTCTGCTGTTCCTTAAACCTACCAAATGTGTGCCCTCACCACAGGGCCTTTGCACCTGCCGTTCCCCCTGCCTGGAATGCTCTTCCCCCAGATAACACACGGCTCCTCCTTCATCCCATTCAGATTACTGCTCAAGGGCCATCTCTTAAGAGAAGCTTTCTCTGACCACCCATCCCGAAACACCCACCTGTCACTCTGGGTCCTTTGTATTTATTCCTGTGCTATAGCTGTGAAGACCGGGCAAATCTTCTTTTTAAGTTCTGAGTGTGATCTTTTTTCCGTACTGGAAGTCCTTAGCGTTAAGGATGGGGAGAATTGGGGTGAATTCTCAAAGTCAAAGCACCCCTCTCTTCACTCCTCGGTTTGCTCAGTTGTTGGGCTGCTGCTCTAAATCATCTATTGTTGAATACCTCATAGAAATAAAAGTATATTTTTTAGAAGTCTTATGCAAATTTGTGGATATTTCCTTTTTTTTCCAGCCCCCTGGCTCCAACTTCCCTAAGCCCAGATTTCAACAATTCCACCTTCATGAACATGAATAGGCTTTTAACAAACCATTAAAATCCTTATAACTTGCAGACAGACCCACCGTGGATAAATGACCCACCTTCCGTGGTGTCCTTGGAAGTATTAGATTTAACCTCTCAAGAGCCCCAATTTACTTCCTACTTTGTTCACTGACCTTCGGTCCTCATTAAAAAAATGTTAATGATGTTATCAACACAGGCGATTTCCCATAGCCAAGAGGAATAATTAAAGGGGCTGGTTTGCACATTCAGGGCTTCCTCGGCTACCCCAGCTTGGACAGGAAACCAAGAGTACATTTATCAGTGAGGAAGTACTGGTGCCAAAACTGGGCATAGCCAGAACTTCCATAATCATACGATTATGAAGTGGGATCAACTGTACTCAGGACGATTTACAAGGAAGTGACTCTCTAGTGAAATTAAAAGACCAGTCAGTGGGAAATAAGATAGTGACGACTGGCATCTACTCGTCCTCATTTTAATTTTCTGGTTGAGCAGAGTCCTGTATTCTTTGAGGTCAAAGAGTCCCAGGTCACTCACCTTTCTTGGTCAAAATACTTGAGAAGTGGCCCTAAGAATACCTTATCTTAGATTTTGATTTTCTTCCCGTAACGGGTGACCCATTGAAATATCCTGGAAAACACAGAGAAGAAGCCAGTGCTGTATTTTTGCTTGTCTTCAATCACCCGTATTTTGTTTGCTTCTCAGTCATACCTGCAGAAACAAACTTTGCAAGGGCTCATTACTTGATTACTTCTCAGGCACCCTCCACGCGGTCATGCAGGGGAGTGCTGCGAGAGTGGACGAAGCCGTGTTCCCCTAAGCGTGCTGTTTTTCTAGCTGAAGCATATACTGTGCGCTCATGACACCCAGTGGTCAGAAAAATACCATGCAGAATTTTCTAAAGTTTTATACAAGAGCCAGGGTAACTGCAAACAGCTGATCTGCACAGGGATAAAGGATCCACAGTGAAAGAGGGATGCGTTTGGTATCTCGCTGCTGAGATGTCAAGGAGAATCCAGGCTGGACCAAGAAACCTATTTGACGGATGCTCAGAAAACGTGGTTTAGCTTTTCCCAGAACACTCGTGGATGAGCTGTCTTTTCATTCCTTGTCTGCAGCCGCTGCTGCTGTCCATTCATCCTCGGGCAGTGAGTAACCCTGCCTCTGCCTCTCTAACTAACCCTTCGCTATGACAACACAAACTTCCAGAAAAGCATAGACCTTAGTCACAGGAAGTGCTGCGGTCGGCACCCCCTCGTGTAAGAGGGTGTTACGTGTCACTCTGTGAGGGGAGCAGGATTAGGGACACCCTGCTCTCCCGCAGTATCTACAATGCTGTACAACCCAATTCCTGGTACGCGCAGTGGGAGATCCCCCTGTGATCCTGGCCAGTCACATCTCGAGGTCGGCATATTTTCACCTCTTCTTTTGGGATGAACGAGGAGCTGCACCACCCAGGTCCCCCTTCAAAGAAGGATTTGTTGCCCCAGTTGAAGCCTCCAGCTATGGTTCCTTCAGGAACTACCTCAGCTGCAGGATGGCATCTTGCCTATAATGATCACCTCTTCCAGTCCGGCCCACCCCTGCGACTGACCACATGGTGGGTGTAAAGGCCCAGCCATCTCAGCCCTCCAGGGATGACTTTGCGGGACAATATAGGCTCGAGAGCTCCGCAGGGTGGGCTGAGATCTGTCAGACCTGTTCGACTTCCCCCATGCCCACCCCTGCTCTCTGCCCTTTCCTTCCATAGGTGTTCGTCCCTAATAAACATTCATTGTGCCCAACTCCAAAAAAAAAAAAAAGAAAAGGTGGTTTAAGGTCTTCCCTGCCAGTCCAGTGTTTAAGATTTCGCACCTCCACTGCAGGGAGTGTGGGTTCAATCCCTGGTTGGGGAACTAAGATCCCGCATGCCACAGGGTGCGGCCAAAAAAAAAAAGTGGTTTGGATTTTCAGGAAATCCCATTTCCCAAACCATCAAATATGTGGTTATAGAGAAAGTGATAGAATTTTTTAAATTGAGGTGAAATTTCCATAACATAAAATTAACCTTTTTAAAGGGTACAGTTCAGTGTCATTCAGTCTATTCACCATGCTGTGCAATCCCCATGTTATTAGCTCCAAAATATTTTCATCACCCCCGTGAAACTCCTGTGCCCATCACTCTCCATTCCCTCCTTCCTCCAGCCCCTGGCAACCACCAATCTGCTTTCTGTCGCTGTGGATTTACCTATTTCATATAAGTGGAGTCGTCCTATATGTGACTTTTATGTCTGGCTTCTTTCACTTAGCATTTTTTTGAGGTTCCTCCATTTGCAACATTGTATTCCATTTCTTTGTTTATCCATCTAGCTATTAACGGACATTTCCCTTCTTTCTACCATTCGCCTGTTATTAATGGTGCTGCTGTGAACATTTGTGTGCAAGTCGTTGCTTGAGTACCTGATTTCAATTCTTTTAGGTATAACCTAGGAGCGGAATTGCTAAGTCACGTGGTAATTCTATTTAACTTTTTATTTTAATTTTTATTGGGGTATAATTGACTTACAATGTTGTGTTAGTTTCAGGTGTACAGCAAAGTGAATCTGTTATACAAATACATATATCCACTCTTTTTTATTTCATTTCTAATATTTATTTATTTATTTATTTTGGTTGCACCGGCTCTTAGTTGCGGCACTCAGGGTCTTTGTTGCAGCATGCAGACTCTTTAGTTGCCCCTAAAGTTGCGGGATGTAGTTCCCCAACCAGGGATCGAACCCTGGGCCCCCTGCATTGGGAGCATGGAGGCTTACCCACTGGACCACCAAGGAAGTCCCTATCCACTCTTTTAGATTCTTTTCCCATAAAGGCCATTACAGAGTATTGAGTAGAGTTCCCTGTTCTATACAGTAGGTCCTTATTAGTTACCTATTTTATATATAGTAGTGTGTATGTGTCAGTCCCAAACTCCTAATTTATCACTCTCTCCCCATTCAACTTTTTGAAGAAAAAAATGTTAGGCTCCTTGAACTTGAGAGAGAAAATTGAAATAGATTTTTAGATTCTTTGAAATGGATAGAGGAAGAATTTCATTTAGACCAGGATCAAATTTTCCCAAATGACCTATTGATCTAACTTGCTAGCCCTATCTGAAAGTACCCACCGGAATGAATGCAGATGGGTGACATAAAAGAACCCATTCAGGGGAAAGTTAATTGCCTAAGGATTCTCTGTTGGCATTTGTTTAGCTTGAGATGACAGCTCAGCAAACAGAAATTCTTGCCCCAAATCTTTTGTATGAACTCTGTCTTAACATTTTGTTTGAAAATTGCTTGCAGACCTAGAATGAATTTGGACAGCCAAAGGGAATTAATTAAGCTGAAAAGAACTCTCCAAACAAAGATTTCCCTGATGTGTTTTTTATTCAAAGCTTCCAGGTCACTAATTTGTCATGTTTGCTTTAAAAGGAGAAAGCAGTGAGGGGGTGTATTGGGTGCCCTTTACAGAAAAATATTCTTGATTTTAGCATCAATGGAGAAGGAGCTGCTTGGCATAAACGAAAGTTCTCTCGAAGTCCCCATGATAAATATGTTAAACATTTTGGATGAAATACTTCTAAAACTGAGCGTTTGATTTCCTGTTTTATTAAACAGAACGTTCTGAATGTGATTATAAACACATCAGTCAGACCCAGTTTGAGCTACAACACAGTGGTCTTCTCAAGAGCGAAGCTTGGAAAGTGGGGATAGTGCCTGCAATCTATTTTTTTAAAATGTTTATATATTTATGTATTTTTATTTATTTGGTTGCGCCGGGTCTTAGTTGCAGCAGGCGGGCTCCTTAGTAGCGGCAGGCAAACTCTTAGTTGTGGCATGCATGTGGGATCTAGTTCCCTGACCAGGGATCGAACCTGGGCCCTCAGCACTGGGAGCGCAGAGTCTTATCCACTGCACCACCAGGGCAGTCCCTGCAATCTACTTTAAAATCCTTCAGTAGGATCTACCTGTACATGTGAATTAGTTTCAGTCTACTTCCTAGGGGCAACCCGCTCAGCTAAGCTGGAAATGCAAAAATCCAAAGGTAGTTAGAACCTACATTTAAGAGACTCATCAGAGGGTTTCCCTGGTGGTGCAGTGGTTGACAGTCTGCCTGCCAATGCAGGGGCCACGGGTTCGTGCCCCGGTCCGGGAAGATCCCACATGCCGCGGAGCGGCTGGGCCCGTGAGCCATGGCCGCTGAGCCTGTGCGTCCAGAGCCTGTGCTCCGCAACGGGAGAGGCCACAGCAGTGAGAGGCCTGCATACAGCAATTAAAAAAAGAAAAAAAAAAAAAAAAAGACTCATCAGAGACACTGCTTTGGGAAAGATCCTCCGTGTTCTGCTTACTTTCTGCAAATACTAAACCCTCGCTTCTCCCAATGTTTGGCTTGGTTGTGTCTTTTGGCTCAACACCCGCCAAGAGGTGAACCCAGTTTTCCGGTAACATAATGTTATTATTCATTACTGTGAAAGACCAATGTGTTGGTATAATTTTTTCCTTAAAATTAATGTAATTAAATAGGATTAATTCGGGAATTCCCTGGCAGTCCGGTTCACTGCCGGGACGTGGGTTCAGTCCCTGGTCGGGGAACTAAGATCCTGCAAGCTACAAGTCTCGTGGCCAGAACTAAACAAAACAAAAGGAAAACCAAATAAATAAATAGGATTAATTCACTACAAACAATAATAAAATAAAAGACTCATCAAAGCTCACGTTGACTCTCTTTACCTCCAATCAATGCCAGACGGTTTGTTAACTAACACAGTGGGTGCTAAGAATAAAGTTTCATCGATGAAATGATGGAAATGCCAAGGATATTGTCTAGGATCCAGACTCTAGACATTCTTACCTGCATATGAGCAGGGGCTATGAATCTAATGAGCACCCCCCCACACACATAATTTTAATTCTCTAATAGCCACCTTTTTAAAAAGTAAAAAGAAGCGGTGAAATTAATTTAAATAATAAATTTTATTTAGTCCAGCATATCCAAAATATTATCATTTCAGCAAGTAATTTATAAGAGAAATATTTATGAGATATTTTGCGTCATTTTTCATGTACTAAGTCTCGGCAATCCATTGTGTGTTTTGCATATTACTAGCCATACTAGCACTGGGCTAGGAGCTTTATACGCATTTTATATCTCTAATCCTTAAGACAACCCTGAAAGTTAGGGTATCTTTGGACCCATTTTACAGACGAGCAAATGGAGGCTGGGAGGAATTCAGTAACTTTCTCAGGTGATATAAAGGTATCAGTGGCAGCCTGGCCAGCCAGCGGCAGCCAGGTGTAGTGGATAGTATAATCACATCCAGATCCCCTCTTCACGGCAGGTAACCATCCTCCACCTGGTGATGCGGGCATACAAAGGCCCAGCCCTCTTGCCTCAATTTAGGACCAGAGCTTTCCCGCAGGATGGGCCTCAGTTGCAGCTACTAGGGTTGCCTTCTCCCTGTGCCCAGTCCTGCCCTCCTCACTGCCTTGGGCATCTCTCCCCAGAGACTCCCCAGGCAACCTCTGCAGTGTTTCACCGGAACCCTGTCTAAGACACCAGGACCCAGCTCAGACTCCAAAGCCCTCGCTTAGGAACGTCTCCTTCCTTATGAGCTAAGCCTTGGCAGTCTTCCGGACACTGTGTCTCCCCACCAGGTTAGGGAACAAGCAGAGGAGTCCTTTCTCATGTGGAAAGGGGTTTTCCCAAGAGGGGATGGAGCGCTGCACTACTGACCCTTGGGTCTCTAGAAGCTCGGCAATATGAACTCAATAAGGAAATAAACTAAGGGGTAAGTTATCTGCATTTTTAGAGCACACACACAGAGCAACCAACGAGAATAACACAGGGATGATTTCTGAGGGGTCCCCGCCCCCCGTAACAAAATGTGTCTTTAAAATGTTCATTGAAAAATAGCAAGAATCTTCGCAAAGCCTTTGTCACCTGAATCTTTGTGTCACTTTCAATCAGCTCAACCTCAGAGATTACAGCAGCAAAATTCTCAAGTTGGCCAATAGCAGGTCAGGGTCACCTGGGAGTCACCTCTGACCCAGTTGCCCATCCCCAGAGCATGGACTCACCCAAGACCACTGTGTTCATGTAGAAGCTAATCTGGGGGGCCCTCCAGGACCAGCAAAGACATTATAGTCTTTGGAGACCCCTTACTGGGAGACCCAGGTGGTTAATTAAGCAAAACAGCCCTAGTCACTGAATTTGAACTTTCTGTTCAGCACAACCTCATGCTGACTATGCATTTGATTCCTGGGGTCCCGCTGGTGAAATTATGTAAGGCTTTTTCTAAATAATCAAAAGAACTTTTGGAAACATGCCCTGGCTGGTCCTTGACACCCCACTGGGGAAGACAAAGCAAAAAGAGACTGAAGAAAATGCATCACTTTTATTTACTTCTGGAACCCAGGGCCAACTCTGCATAGCAAGGAAAGTCATCATCAGACAAACCCTTCCCCAGAAAAGAAGAAAAGGCCGAGGGCCAAAGTGGACCCTGCAGGGCCCCACCAAGAGGTCCACCTAGCTTGTAGCTCATAACCCCGCTGGGGGCGAGGAAGTGAAGATGAAAACCCAACTGAAGCTAGCCATGGCCGCTTCCCCTCCTCCCCTCCCCCTGGCCATTCCCTTTCTCCAATCTGCCCGAGGGGCACACATGACGTCACCCCCTCTTGTCGGGGCCACCCCTTACTGTACCTGATCTGAATCCCAGCCACAGGCAAATGTGTGCGGACTACGAAATTGTACACTACAAGTAATACATGCTTGTTTTTAAAATAAATAAATGAAATAAATAAAATAAAATAAAGCAATAAATTAAATATCCAAGTAGTGTATCAAGGAATAAAAATAAATCCATTTCCTTTCCTCCACTCAGCCCACTCCCCAGAGGCAGCCACTGTTAACTGTAGGAGTGTGTCCTTCTAGATATTCTCTAGATGCACACATACACACACGTGCACACACAGTTGGGTTCATATTATGCAGATGGCGCCAAGGTTAGATTTTTTTTCCACCTCTGTACCGTGGACATTTTTTTCATGTCGTACAGATTTTGAGCAGAGCAGGACCACAATCTGATGATTCAACTACCCTGGGCACTCTGTGCAGAGAACAGGCTGCAAGGGGCAAAGGATGGAAGCAGTGTGGCCAGTTAGCAAGCAATTACGATAACACAGGGGTGAGATAACCTACGCCCAGCCTACCTGGGTAGCAAGGGAAGTGGTGAGAAGTGTTTGGAGAAATATCTAGAGCTTGCATGTATTTTTTGTTGTGTGTGTGGCCTCACTGCGTGGCTTGTGGAATCTTAGTTCCCCAACCGGGCATCGAACCTGCACCCCCTGAAGTGGAAGCGTGGAGTCTCAACCACTGGACCGCCAGGGAAGTCCCTGGGGCTTGCATGTATTTTGAAGGCAGAGCTAACAGGAATTCCTGATGAATTGGATCTGGGGTGTGAGAGAGAAGTCAAGGTTTGACCTAGACTTCAAGGTTTTGACCTGAGCAACTGGAAGCTGCCATTTCCTGAGACAGGAAAGACGTGGTTCCCCCAAAGACAAAACTGCAGCAAGAACCTGGGGGCGGGTGGTTCACTCAGGGGGGATCCAAGCAAGTAGAAGAAGGGAGCAGGGAGAGTGAGACAGTTAGGAATAATACATCTGGGACCGTGTCATGTTTCTCCTTGAATATATAAATAAACATGCGGACACACGTGTGAATTCACATTCCCCTCCCCACACTTTTTGCTTAAAAGCTAGCATTCTACAAAACCTGTTATGCACCTAGCTTTGTTCACATTACAGTAGATCCTGGCACTCACTCCCTGGACATGCTGAGTTTGGATGTTCATTGGCCCCAGAGGGAAAAGTGAGCTGGCCCTTGAATGTGCATGTCTGGAGCTCACAGGAGGGTCTGGCTTGAGATCTAAAATTGGGAGGCAAGTGAGACCACCCAGGGCATGACTGTAGATACAGAAGTGGTCTGGGATGGAGTCCAGGGTCACACCATTGACACAGTATATTTTAAAATTTTTTGTTCTAGAAATGTTCAGCCATGCATAAAAGTAGAGATAATGGATACTGAGCTTCCTTAAGCTCATCACTCAGTTTCAACTGTTATCAACATTTTTCCAACTTTGTTTTATCTCCTACCACATGCACTTTTGGGGGATATTTTAAAGTAAATCCTGTGTCATTCCACCCTTAACTGCTTCGTTATATCTCTAACTGACAAGGCCTTTAAAAAATAATAATAATAATAACCACTGTATTAGTTTCCTATTGCTGCTGTAACAAATTACCACAAACTTAGTGGCTTAAAACCATACACACTATAATCTTACAGCTCTAGAGGTCAGAAGTCCAAAATGTGTTTAAAATCAAAGTTTGGGCAGGGCTGCGTTCCTTCTAGAGCCTCTAGGGGAGAACCATTTTCCTTGCCTTTCCCAGCTTCCAAAGTCTCGTACATTCTCTAGCTTACAGCCCTGCATCACTTCAGCCTCTACTTCATGTTCCCCTTCTGCTTTTGACCTTCCTGCCTCCCTTTTATAAGGATCCCTGTGATTAAAAAAAAAAAAAAAAAAGGATCCCTGTGATTGCTTTCGACTCACCCAGGTAATCCAAGACGATCACCCCATCTCAGGTTCCTTAAATTAATCACATCAGCAAAGCCCCTTTTGCCATGTTAGGTAACGTATTTCTAGATCTGGATTAGGATATGGGCGTATCTTTGGGGGCCTGCCAGAACGACCATGCCGTCCTCGCAATTAACGAAATTTACGGTAATTCCTTATTATCATCTAATGCCCAGCCCGTATTTAAATGTCTCTGATGTTTTTCAAAAGTGTCTTTTACATTTAGTTTGCTTGGATCTGGAGCCACATTGTGGCAGGTCGTCAGGTCCTATAAGTCTCCATTTTCCTGTACCAGTCACTCCTTCCTTCCTATTTCTTTTCTTACAACTGTG
This sequence comes from Tursiops truncatus, assembly GCF_011762595.2. Lineage (NCBI taxonomy): Eukaryota > Metazoa > Chordata > Mammalia > Artiodactyla > Delphinidae > Tursiops > Tursiops truncatus. The sequence goes on from NC_047034.1 coordinate 177,110,535, forward strand.
ATTTGCTAGAGAAACTGGGTCATTTGTCATGTGGAGTATGTGGATTGCTTCCTTGTGGTTTAATTTAACCTGTTCCTCTGTCTCCTGTGTTTCCTGTGAAAGGGCAGATCTAGATCCAGTTTCCTTTTTTTTAAGCAGGAATCCTTCAGACGTTGGTTCCCAGTATTTTCTCTAACATCAGGTCATGAGGACATGTCTGCTGGTCCTGGTACTGTAATGTGAGGATTGAGCACAGGGCAAAGATAGTAGAAGCCTCATGCCTCCCCCAGAGCCAGAAAGCAGTCTGCAAGAGGCAGACTTGGGCATCATGCAACCGCACACATCACTACCAACCTTCTGCCTCACTGCTTTAGCATCCATTGATAATTGTTGTTGCATCAAGGACACACAATGTCTATTTTCTACTTTTATCAGTCTACATTTATTATCTGGCATTCTTCTGTAAGCAGAGCTTTCCCCTATCAATGGATGCTACTTGGTTACCCTGAAATAGTTTCTTTCTTTTTTTTTAAATTAATTCATTTATTTATTTATGGCTGTGCTGGGTCTTCGTTGCTGCGTGCGGGCTCTCTCCAGTTGCGGTGAGCGGGGACTACTCTTCGCCGCAGTGCACGGGCCTCTCGCCGTGGTGGCCTCTCCCGTTGCAGAGCACCGGCTCCAGGCACACAGGCCTCAGCAGTTGTGGTGGGTGGGCTCAGTAGTTGTGGCTCGCAGGCTCCAGAGCACAGGCTCAGCTTCAGCAGTCATGGAGCACGGGCTTAGCTGCTCTGCAGCCTGTGGGATCCTCCCGGACCAGGGCTTGAACCTGTGTCCCCTGCATTGGCAGGGGGACTCCCAACCACTGAGCCACCAGGGAAGCCCCTGAAATGCAGTTTCTACCAGGATAAATGCTCTCATTCTTTTCCTTCAATTACCAATTTCCAGAGAAAAGAGTTTGTGTTATAGTCATCTCCAGTGGTAACAAATGAGACGGACATATTTTTAAGCTTTTTTGTCATATTTTTTTCTTGGTTATTATTGACTTGTGGATTTTAATATATTTATTATGGTAGAACTCACTACAATCATCTACTATTCTTCTCCCTTTTTTTTTTTTTTTCTGGCAGTGCCACTCGGCTCGTGGGATCTTAGTTCCCTGACCAGGGATTGAACCTGGGCCCGGGCAGTGAAAGCACCATGTCCTAACCATTGACCACCAGGGAATTTCCATTACTATTCTTCCTATATCCATTAGGGTTTGACCAGAACCACTAAGAATGAACTACAGAAGAAGGTACTATTTTGAGGTATTGACCTTGTGTGAATGTGGGAGCTGGTCACATAGTTTATGTAGAGCTGTGTTTCAGTGTAGGCAGACAGTTGAACAGGAAAGATGGACATAAAATGGGGAAAGTAAGGATAACTGGAACCCACAAGGATGAGCTGGACCCATGTTTGTCTATCACCTCCTCAATGCCTCCAACTTCAATAGTGTGGGTGACCTGCAAGAGAAGTCGGGGTTTTCCCTCCAGAGTTACACACAAACCTGTCTGGAAGAGGTCTGGCAGGAGCTGGAGTTGCCTTGGACCACCTGTGGCTCCACACCAACAAGGTGAACCTGTAATGATCAACATGTGTGAGCTGCAACAGTGCCTGACGTAACACAGACCCTCCCACAGAAACACGGCTGCTTCACTGCTGAAGGTACATGTGGCTGTCCAGTGAGCCACACATGGTTACCAAGCACCAGAAATGTGGATAAAGTGAGATGTGCTGTATGTAAGATGTACACCATACTTCAAAGAAAAAGTGAAAATATCTCATGAATAAGTTTTTATATTAGTTACATATTGAAATGACATTTTGAATATACTGGGTTGAATAAAATATAGTATTAAAATTAATTTCACCTGCTTCTTTTCACTTTGTTTAATGTGGCTACTAAAATTTTTAATTATATATGTGGCTTACATTATATTTCTTTTGGATAGCATGGATATAAACAGTCAGGTCATCTTCAAATGATGACAGTTTGGTTTCTTTCTTATTCTTCTACATTTATTCTATTTTTCTTGTCTTACTGCATTAGCTAAGACCTCCTATTTCATATTAAATAGAACTGTAATGGTGAGGATCCTTGTTATGTCCCCAACTTAAAAGGATGGTTTCTTGAATTAAGGAATTTTCTAGTTTATGTTATGAGTTGAGTTGTACCCCCCCTCCTTCCAAATTCATATGTTGAGGTACTAACCCCCAGTACCTCAGAATGTGACTGGTTTTGAAGACAGGATCTTTACAGAGATAACTAAGTTAAAATGAGGTCATTGGCTGGGGTGGGGGCAGGAGGAGTAAACCAATATGACTGGTGTCCTTGTTAAAAGGGGAAACTTAGCCACATAGAGGGAAGACAGTTTGAAGAGGCACAAGAGAAGACGGGCGTCTACAAGGAAAGAGGCCTGGAGAAGATTCTCCCTCAGAGCCCTCAGAAGGAACTGCCTGCTGACACCTTGATCTCAGACTTCTAGCCTCCAGAACTGTGAGAAAATGCTTTTCTGTTGTGAGTCCCCTTGTCTGTGGTGCTTTGTTAGGGCAGCCCTAGAAAACTAATCCACTCAGATTCAGGAATTTCCCTCCTATTCCTAGTTTTGCTAAGCTTTCTTACCGTTAATGACTGTTGACTTTTCTCACATGATTTTTCCAGGCTATTGAGATCATCATATGGATTTTCCCCTGTAACCTATGTTTGTCGTGGACTACTCTCAGCCATTATCTTCTCAAACATTGCCTCTCCCCATTCTCTCTTCTTGCTGTGGAACTCCAATGAAACTTACGTTAAACTTTATCATTCAGTTCTCTGTGTTTCTTAACCTCTTGTGGCTTTTGTCTGTGTCTCCTTGTGCTGCATACTGGCTAACTTTTTACACTCAGTCCTCCTGGTGATCTATTCTATCTTCAATTGTGTCTAATTGTCTGCTTTTAATCCATTAATTTTCATGTCTAAAAATTCTATTTGGTTCTTTTAAAATTGTACCTGGTCATCTTTGGAAGTCTCTTCTGATTATTCTTTTTTTTAAAAAAAAAACTTTATTTCTTTTTTTTTCTTTTTTTTAAATTTTATTTATTTATTTATTTATGGCTGTGTTGGGTCTTCGTTTCTGTGCGAGGGCTTTCTCTAGTTGCGGCAAGTGGGGGCCACACTTCATCGCGGTGCGCGGGCCTCTCACTGCGCGGGCCTCTCACTATCGCAGCCTCTCTTGTCGTGGAGCACAGGCTCCAGACATGCAGGCTCAGTAATTGTGGCTCACGGGCCTAGTTGCTCCGTGGTATGTGGGATCTTCCCAGACCAAGGCTCGAACCCGTGTCCCCTGCATTGGCATGCAGATTCTCAACAACTGCGCCACCAGGGAAGCCCTGATTATTCATTTTTTAAACTCTTTTTTCTTAAATTTCACATACCATTATTTAGTGTTTTGTATCTGATTGTTCCACAATCTGAAATCTTAGGTGAGCCAAGTCTGTTGTTCATAGTTTCTGCTGATTCTCACTCACGATGGCTGGTTTCCTTATGTGTTTGGAAATCATGTATCGTGAGCCTGTATTTAGTTGAACTTAATCTGTGTAATCCCGAGGGCTAGATTGGGATACTTTCCTCCAGAGAGGAGTAACGTAACACAATCAGCTACAAAATGGAAAAGCAGTGAATGATATATAGTAAAATGCCTGGTGGTCTGACACTGTGGAAGCACTAAGTGTCCCAGGAGATGAAAAGAGAGAAAACATCTGATATGGGTGTTAAAGGCAGTGAAAGAAATGGGTAGTTGTGTGACAAAGTCATGTGAGATCCTTTTTCTTTAGAAAAAAATTATTTTCACAGTCACACAGGAATGTTACCACATACAATCTCTTTGGAATCCTTGCTAACTTGGCTGGATAAACTTAGCCAGGAAACGGAACTTCAGCCTCGAGGACACTGATACAAGCTGAGCAGGAGCTCCAGAATTTCTGGGTAATACAGCATCCGGGGCAGAAGAGAGACTCAAAGATTTGCCTTAAAACTGTACTCGTGCACATTTTTATCTAGATCGTGTTTGGGGAGATGACTTGGGGGAGATGCTGGTGGAGATTGTAGGGAAGCTAAAGACCCTCTATTGATGCCCCCACTAAGGTCAGTCCACAAGCTGCAGAGAAATCAGTACCCCTCCCTCCATTCAGAGAGGTACTGAGCCCGGCCTGGAGCTGACGTTTTCTCAGCCTGCTCCACGTGCCCTCTTTGACATGGTGTTTGGAGCCAGAGTGCCTTGTCAATTGCTGATTACAGGAGAAAAACATTATCCAAACAGCAGATCGGTGCCAAAACCAGCATGTCGTGGATGCCTGGCTAATGCTGCCTCGGGCAGCCTGCTGAGCTGAGTTGCTAACTGGGTTCATCCTCTTGGTTCAGGAAGCTGGGGAGAGATGTGGCTGGCCCACGAATCCACGTACCTGCCGGAGTCCAGAGAGATCCTGCTGGAGCCACGGGAAGACGGAGGGGTCTCCTGCAATCCCCACAGCCAGTCCCCACTGGAAAGGGGACCTGGATGCCTGCAAAGCCTGGATCCCATTCTCCTTCAGATGCTCACGGGTGCAGGTAGATTCCTGAAGAAGGTCACCGGCAAATCTCAGTATTGAGACATTGAGAGGATAATGAGAGCAAGCTGAGACTCAGAGAGGGGTTCTCAGGAAGCTAGAAAACGGCATCCTACATCCCCTACGGAGAAGCACTTCATCCCTCCAAAGAAAACGCATTGAGCATCTGCTTTGAGTTGGACGTGGGGACATGACGGTGAATAGGAGGAGTCCCAGCCTGGTCTTCCCTGTCTGATGGGGGAGAAAACCTTGCGAGCAGGCGGTGTTAGATGTGGGATATACAGGTGCCAGGAGCCCAGAGGAGGGAGCACCCAGGCCACGGTCTAGGGGTCAGGAGCGGTGTGAAGATGGAAGAAGCGGTAGTTGGTTTACAAGTCCTCCGTACGGGCTCTATTTAAAGCAACATAAGAGGCTTTGGTGTTCTGTCATTTTTATCAGCCAGCCAAAGAGGAAGAGGGTCGGTACCTCAGGTGGAAGAAACCCCACGAACGGAAACACAGGTTGTTGCAGACCTCCCCACGTGTCCCCTGACCCTACCAAACAGCACAAGGGTGACCAGAGCACAGGGGCTGGGACATCAGGCTTCCTCATCCTTGAGCCTCAGGCTTCCTGGCCCTGAACCTGGAATTCTACCTCCCCAGGTACTGTATTTCTGGGTTGTACAAACTAAGGTCATCTCACTCCACATCTGGACATCAGTGCTTTCCAGAAAGCTAGAGATTTTTTTTTTAATCAAAGTATAGTTGACTTACAATATTGTGTTAATTTCTGCTGTACAACAAAGTGATTCAGTTATACATATACATACATTCTTTTTTATATTCTTTTCCATTATGGTTTATCACAGGGTATGGACTATAGTTCCCCATGCTATACAGTAGGACCTTGTTGTTTCTCCATTCTATACACACCAGTTTGTATCTGCTAAGCCCAAATTCCCACTGCATCCCTCCCCCACTGCTCCTCCCCCTTGGCACCCACAAGTCTGTTCTCTATAAAGACATATTTATTAATATCACTAATTCATTGACTTTGTCCAGAGCTTTATTCTTTCCAGTCCATGCTTGGGTTTGGGAAACAAAAACCATCTTCGCCAACACTCAGCTGAGAACCAGACCCGACTGTCTGCATTAAGGTGACTTCACTCTTCCCCCGTCTTCCGGAGCAAGTCTTTGTGCTGCCCAGAGTCTCCTGTCCAGGAAAATGGTTTGATCATCACAAGAAATTGCTGAAAGGCCCATCAACTCTTCAGTGGAAAAAGCACCGACAGACAGTTTGCACCCTAAGATTCTCTGGATCCCTCGAATTCTTGGCTTATTTCAAAATCCTCGTCTTAACCGTTCCCACAAATCCTGGACCATTGAGTCATGATTCTTACCCAGACCTAATCAAGTCTCCTCATTGAACGATTTGCCTGAAGCCACACTTCCAGCTCTCAATCAATTCTGACCTTGCCTTGCCCCTTCAGAGGCCCTGGGGAAACTTTGCTAAGTGGGATTCCTCCTTACCTGGTAAGCAATAAACTCAACTTGGTCTTCTCAGCAGATTGTGTTGGTGATATTTTTTGGAGCCAGTTTTCAACAGTTCCTTTTTGTGACAACCTTCTGAGTTAGGCAGGACAGGTATTTCTTCCCCCATTTAGCAGATAGGGAAACTGAGGTACTGAAAGTCACAAGGTATGTCCCAAGTAGGGGCAGGACCAGAGAGCCCCAAGCTCAGGGGTTCATCCCCTGACAACAAGCATCAGCTAGTTCCCAGAAGGAAAACCATCACTAAGCCAACGATGGTTCAAAGGAGCCAGAACCCAGCTGCCCACAGGCCCCAGTTAGGAAAGGCCTGGACAGAGCTCTGTAGAAACCAGACATACAATGAAGGTGGTTGGAAAACTCACTCAGGTGGCTTCCCCCAGCACTCTGCTGCAACAACTGGGTACAGGTGAACAGGACTAGGTGATGAGGCTGAGAATGGGAGGGATTGCCATCGTGAGAAATCAAAGGACAGACACGTGGCCCCAAGAACAAGAATGTTCAATGTTCATCCAAGTTCTGTTGCTAACATCAGACGGAGGCACCCAGGACTTCCCTGGTGGTCCAGTGGTTAGGACTCCACTCTTTCACGACCGAGGGTGTAGGTTCAACCCCTCGTGGGGGAACTAAGATCCCACAAGCCACGCAGCATGGCCAAAAATAAAATACAATAAAATAGAAAAAGGAGCATTCAAATATCCATCACCAGTAGACTGGAAACACAAAGCTGGGTTATTCCTACAGTAGGGCCCTATTGTGTTGTGAAAATGAACGGGTTAGAACCACATGCAGTAATCTCAGGTATGAAATATTGGAATCCAGGGGCGGGGGGCAGGAAGGGGGTGACAGAGTGAGAGGAAAACAGAGTATAGTTCTATTTCTATGAAGTTCAAAGACCTGTAAATGACACAGTCTATTATGTAGGGATACGAGCACGTGTAATATAACTTCAAAGAAAGGCAAGGGAACCATAAACACAGTTCAGGACCATGGGCTCCCCCAAGGAGGGCAAGGAGTGGGTGGAATCGAAGGACCAGGGGTCTTCATAGAGAGCCCCATGTTCTTTTTCTCCAGTGGGCGGTGGTCCCGGTGTTCAGTGTATCTCTGTCATCCATAACTGACCTTTATTTTTTTTTAATTTTAATTTTATATTGGAGCATAGTTGATTAACAATGTTGTGTTAGTTTCAGGTGTTTCAGTTATACTTACACATGTAACTATTCTTTTTCAAATTCTTTTCCCATTTAGGTTATTACAGAGTATTGAGCAGAGTTCCCTGTGCTATACAGTAGGTCCTTGTTGGTTACCTGTTTTAAATACAGCAGTGTGTGCATGTCAATCCCAAACTCCCAATCTATCTCTCCCCCCGACCCACTTTCCCCTGTGGTAACCATAAGTTCATTCTCTAAGTCTGTGAGTCTGTTTCTGTTTTGTAAATAAGTTCATTTGTATCTTTTTTTAGATTCTGCATATAAGCAATATCATATGATATATGTCATTCCCTGACTTACTTCACTTAATACAATAATCACCAGGTCCATCCATGTCATTGCAAATGGCATTATTTCATCCTTTTTATGGCTGAGTAATATTCCATTATATATATGTACCACATCTTCTTTATCCATTCCTCTGTCAACGGACATTTAGATCGCTTCCATGTCTTGGCTGTTGTAAACAGCACTGCAATGCACATTGGGATCATTTATCTTTTCAAACCATGTCTTTCTCCAGATATATGCCCAGCAGTGGGATTGCTGGGTCATATGGTAGTTCTATTTTTAGTTTCTTAGGGAACCTACATACTGTTCTCCATAGTGGCTGCACCAATTTACATTCCCACCAACAGAGTAGGAGGGTTCCCTTTTCTCCACACCCTCTCCAGCATTTATTGTTTGTAGCGTAACTGACCTTTAAAATATCATTTTGGTACTTCCCTGGTGGCACAGTGATTAAGAATCCCCCTGCCAATGCAGGGGACATGGGTTCAGGCCCTGGTCCAGGAAGATCCAACATGCCATGGAGCAACTAAACACATGTGCCATAACTACTGAGCCTGCACTCTACAGCCCGAGAGCCACAACTACTGAGCCCATGTGCTGCAACTACTGAAACCTAGAGCCCATGCTCACAACAACAGAAGCCACCACAATGAGAAGCCCACGCACCGCAACAAAGAGTAGCCCCCGCTCGCCCATCGCAACTAGAGAAAGCCCACGTGCAGCAACAAAGACCCAATGCAGCCAAAAATAAAATTAAATAAATAAATTTAAAATACATATATATATATATTATTTTGTGGGGCTTCCCTGGTGGTACAGTGGTTAAGAATCCTCCTGCCATGCAGGGGACGCTGGTTCGAGCCCTGGTCGGGGAAGATCCCACATGCCGTGGAGCGACTAAGCCCGTGTGCCACAACTACTGAGCCCATGAGCCACAACTACTGAGCCTGCGTGCCTAGAGCCCATGCTTTGCAACGAAGAGTGGCCCCCGTTCGCCACAACTATAGAAAGCCCGTGCACAGCGACGAAGACCCAACGCAGCCAAAAATAAAGAGATAAAATAAAATATCACTTTGTATCTAATCCAAAATTTACTCAAAACGATGACAAACAAGAGAGGTAAGCCTGTGCTGCTGAATTGCCAACTCCTTTCTCCTGCTCCTGCTCTTTCTTTTCATGCCTCACCTCTGTCTCCTCGTCTGGGACATGACCAGACACGCTGGTTTTCAAGTACGAGCCTCTTGTGTCCTGTATTGAGTCCCAATGGACCGTTTTAACTTTTAATCATTTTTTAAATTTTTATTTATTTATTTATTTTTATTTTTGGCTGCGTTGGGTCTTCGTTTCTGTGCGAGGGCTTTCTCTAGTTGCAGCGAGCGGGGGGCCACTCTTCATTGCGGTGCGCGGGCCTCTCACTATCGCGGCCTCTCTTGTTGGGGAGCACAGGCTCCAGACGCGCAGGCTCAGTAGTTGTGGCTCACGGGCCTAGTAGCTCCGCGGCATATGGGATCTTCCCAGACCAGGGCTCAAACCCGTGTCCCCTGCATTGGCAGGCAGATCCTCAACCACTGCACCACCAGGGAAGCCCTCATCATTTTTAATCCCAGAATTTCATTTTAGGTACATTTTCTGTATTTGGTGTCAGTCCTTTTTATACCCAAAATGTTTGAAAATTGAATTGAAAAATCCCTAAAATCCTTCTCAGGAAGCATGCTGTTGTCAGTTCAGAGCTCTCTGAACACTGGGAGGGTCAGCGGGTCACAAAGGAGCTGAGGACAGTGTGAAACCCCAGGGGGACTCCCTGCCCCTGCTAGCCACACAGTAAGCCTCCCCCTGCGGAAGAAATGGCCTCCCTCCCTCCTGCAGGGCCTTTGTTGGGGAAGGAACCCCGGCCTGAAGGCACCGAAGTGGAAATACATGACCCACACTCCCAACAGTAAGGAATTCTTATGATTCTCTATTAGAGCTTTATTGATATTTTAAAATTATGCATCACTCCACGAAAACAGACAGTTTGTGTTTTGTTTGGCTTTAGTATCAAAATACCCCCAGAAAAGTTGGGGTGGGGGCCTCTGGTGGGCTGCTTACAATGCCACCTCCTAAATATTATTTTCTAGACACAGGTTGTATTTTGCCCAAAACATGCATTTGTTTTTTTGTTTGTTTGTTTGTTTTTGTTGTTTTTGCGGTACGCGGGCCTCTCACTGTTGTGGTGGCCTCTCCCGTTGCGGAGCACAGGCTCCGGACGCGCAGGCCCAGTGGCCATGGCTCACGGGCCCAGCCGCTCCGCGGCATGTGGGATCTTCCCGGACCGGGGCACGAACCCGTGTCCCCTGCATCGGCAGGCGGACTCCCAACCACTGCGCCACGAGGGAAGCCCCATGCATTTGTTTTTGAGATTAGAGTTTGGGCATACTTAATGATATGAAAAGATGTTTCAGCAAATCAAAACGACAATGAGATATCATCTCACACCAGTCAGAATGGCCATCATCCAAAAATCTAGAAACAATAAATGCTGGAGAGGGTGTGGAGAAAAGGGAACCCTCTTACACTGTTGGTGGGAATGTAAATTGATACAGCCACTGTGGAGAACAGTATGGAGGTTCCTTAAAAAGCTACAAATAGAACTACCATATGACCCAGCAATCCCACTACTGGGCATATACCCTGAGAAAACCATAATTCAAAAAGAGTCATGTACCAAAATGTTCATTGCAGCTCTATTTACAATAGCCCAGAGATGGAAACAACCTAAGTGTCCATCATCGGATGAATGGATAAAGAAGATGTGGCACATATATACAATGGAATATTACTCAGCCATAAAAAGAGACGAAATTGAGCTATTTGTAATGAGGTGGATAGACCTAGAGTCTGTCATACAGAGTGAAGTAAGTCAGAAAGAGAGAGACAAATACCGTATGCTAACACATATATATGGAATTTAAGAAAAAAAAAAATGTCATGAAAAACCTAGGGGTGAAACAGGAATAAAGACACAGACTTACTAGAGAATGGACTTGAGGCTATGGGGAGGGGGAAGGGTAAACGGTGACAAAGCGATAAAGAGGCATGGACATATATACACTACCAAACGTAAGGTAGATAGCTAGTGGGAAGCAGCCGCATAGCACAGGGAGATCAGCTCGGTGCTTTGTGACCGCCTGGAGGGGTGGGATAGGGAGGGTGGGAGGGAGGGAGACGCAAGCGGGAAGAGATATGGGAACATATGTATATATATAACTGATTCATTTTGTTGTGAAGCTGAAACTAACATACCATTGTAAAGCAATTATACTCCAATAAAGATGTTTAAAAAAAAAAAAAAGAAAAGAAAAAAAAAAAGATGTTTCAGAGTATGTTTTTAAATGTAAAAAAATAAAAGCAAGCTACTTAACAGTATGTTCAAAATGAGTCCATTTGTAGGGGGAGGGAACCCCTATATCAATATGTAAGCAAAGGAAAAAAGATGAATATGACATAAGCATTTCACTTCTAGGTTTACACCCAAGAGAAATGAAAACGTGTCCACACAGAAACATGAATATGAATGGTCATACAAGCATTACTCACAGTAGCCAAAAAGTGGAAACAACCCAAATGTCTACCAACTGTTAAACAGATAAATAAAATGTGGTATATCCATGCAGTAGATTATTAGTTGGCAATTAAAAAGAAATGAAGTTTTGACGTATACTACAACATGGATGAACTTTGAAAAAATTATGGTAAGTGAAAGAAGTCAGACACAAAATGTCATATATTGTATGATGCCATGTGTATGAGACATCCGTAATAGGCAAATTTTGCCAGAGATAGAATATAGATTAGTGGTTGCTTAGGACTGGGGAAAATGGGAATTATCTGCTAATGGGTAAGGGTTTCTTTTAGGGAGGACAAAAATATTCTAAAATTATGTTATGGTAGTGACTGCACAGCCTTTGAACAAACTAAAAAAAAAAACTGAATCAAATACTTTAAATGGGTGAATTCTCTATTATGTGAATTCTATCTGAATAGAATAAAGCTGTTAAGGAAAAAAAACAACCTGCAAATTGTTAATAGGACTGTTTATGGGATGATGAGTGGGTGTAATTTGCTTCTTTTCACTCATCTGTATTTTCTAAATTTCTGACCACTTTATAAAAGGAAAAGGGCTATTTTTAAAAAGATTATGTTTCACAGTGACTATGCATATTAATATTCTTGCTTTGCTCCTTTTGCTCTGACCACGGTTCACAACCTTCAGACTGTTTTCAGAAAACAAGGGAATTGGTTTTTTCATGTAATACCAGTCAATAAACATTTATTAAGGTCTTACTGGGTCTTACCATATACTCTATTTGCCACTAATTCTACTTGTCCTAAGGCTTACTGGGGACACTGACCTCTACCTCCATCGGAAGCTAACTTTACAGATAACAAGCTTGAAGTTTTAATGATGGGCTTAATAGATGGTTTATGGTGTTTCTTTTAAGTATGAAACTTACATAACATTTTTCTAGCTGATTGGAAAATGTATGCAGGTTTAATAGTGTTGACTGATGGTAATCTAGTGATTTGGTGGCCCTTGGTTTTTGTTTTTGGGGGCTTTTTGTTTGTTTGTTTTTTACTTTTAAGTGTAGATGATCTCTACTTCCTACTGAGTTTTTTACATTTTGAGCTAATCTCAACTGAGGTGCCGAGGAATGTCCCAGCCTATGAAAGGGAAGGCTTCGCCCCAGACAGAACTGCTGGCTTGGGTGAAGCCAGCCAATAAGCAAGTTTCAAATTTCGTTACTCCCCTCTCTCACTCCTTCTGCTTAGAGGACTGCAGGGGCTAAAGAATAAACATGGGGAATAAACATGGGGGCTTCCCTGGTGGCGCAGTGGTTAAGAATCCACCTGCCAACTCAGGGGACACGGGTTCGAGCCCTGGGCCGGGAAGATCCCACATGCTGAGGAGCAACTAAGCCCGTGCGCCACAACTACTGAGCCTGCACTCTAGAGCCTGCGAGCCACAACTACTGAGCCCGCGTGCCCGCGTGCCACAACTACTGAAGCCTGCGCGCCTAGAGCCTGTGCTCCGCAACAAGAGAAGCCACCGCAATGAGAAGCCCGCGTACCTCAACGAAGACTAGCCCCCGCTCACCACAACTGGAGAAAGCCCGCGCGCAGCAACAAAAACCCAACACAGCCAAAAATAAATAAATAAATTTTTTTTAAAGAGAATAAACATGAAGAGAAGCTCAATTTAGCCTAAACTCATAAATACAAATGCAAATTAAAGCAAGATAATGCCCTTCATCTCACAGACTAGCAAAAATTAAAATATTGTTATTATCAAATATTGGGAAAGACATGGAGACATGAGCTCTTTTTTGCTGGCAGTGGGGTCATGGAAATTTGTATGGTCACTTGAGCAATATCTATGAAAATGTTTTATATTCGTACCGTTTGACCCAGCAGTGCAAATTCTAGAAATCTGTCCTACAGAAACACTTGCACACTAGGACGTTTGTCAGAGCCCTACACATAAGAGTGAAAATTTGGGAACAACGTAAATGTCCATCAGCGGGACACTATTAAATCCTGAGTGATATTTAAACGATGACATCCAAGGTAGCCTTTAGAAGAGCAAGGACAGGTAAATGGTAGTGGTGTTCTTGGAAAGATACACATGATATAACAGTGTGGGGAGGGCGGCAAACTGCAGAATGTATATACCATTATTCCATTTTCTTTTTTTTTTTTTTTTAAAGTATGTAACCATCTCTATGTGAATATGTATATGTTTCTTGGAACGTGCATAGAAAAAAACCTGGAGGGTCACACACCAGACTGTTAACAGCGCGAAGCAAAATAAAGAGGAAACGGAAGGAGTATATTTCTGTTTTGACATTTTTTAATAACCAGCATAGAGTACTTTTGTTATTTTAAAAAGCAAGTAGCAAGAAACTCAACTGCTTCTTTTCTGCCCTTTTTTTTTTAAAAAAAAAAAAAAAGGGACTTCCCTGGTGGTCCAGGGGGTAAGACTCCGCACTTCCAATGCAGGGGGCCCGGGTTTGATCCCTGGTTGGGGAACTAGATCCCGCATGCTGCAACTAAGAGTTTGCATGCTGCAGCTAATAAGCCCGCACGCTGCAACTAAAAGATCCTGCATGCCACAACTAAGACCCAGCACAGCCTAAATAAATAAATTTTTTTTAAAGGGAGCATCTTTAAAGATATAAACTGCTAGAATTTTATATTGAGAATTTTCGTATGGATCATATAGTATTCATACACACAGCAGTCCCTTTCCCCCTGAGAACTGTTTTAATGGTCTCTGTATCATTTACCACCAACTGAGAATCTATATATTTACTGGCTTATTGTCTGTTTTCTGCACCAGAGTATAAGCACCATGAGGGCAAGAAATTTGCCTTGTTCTCTGTTCTGTCTCCAGTTCCTGGTAGATACCAGGCCCTCAATAAGTATTTGTTGAATGAGCCTTGACCAGCAGAGGAAGAGCACAGTAACTTTAGAGTATGTAGCCTGCATATTTCATCACAAATCAGAAACTAAAGGTATTGCTTCCCCAGTTATGACATTGTCTGGGAGGAAAAACTTTTCCTCTACTCTCTTGGGCTCTGTCATTGGGGTCCTGCAAATTAAAACTGACAAAAGACAGATCAGCAAGAAAAAAAAGATTTTTATTCACATATATAGGGGAGTTCACAGAAAAATGTAACTAGAGGGGATTAGAATTGGAGGCTTATATACCATCTTACTAGGGGAAGGGAAGGGAGGGAAGGGAAGGGAGGGAAGGGCCCTTAGGAGAATAGATGGGACATAGGACAGTTTCGTGACAATGTCTGTTTATAAGAGCCAAGGGAGTTCCCTGGTGGTCTAGTTGTTAGGATATTGCGCTTTCACTGCCGTGGCCTGAGTTCAATCCCCATCCCGCAAACTGCAACATGGGGCCAAAAACAAACAATTTAAACAGGAGCCAATCTTCCCTGGCTTATCCCAGAGAGGGAATTTATGAAAAATTGAGTTCTTTTGGGAGGTTCTGCTTTTGGGCAGATAAGGGAGTTCAGAAGAAAAAAAATCCTGTTCTCAAATGCCTTCAGCTCAAAATAATTCTCATGCCACAGGGCCATATTCCGGACCCCATCAACATTTAACTTTGCATCACAGCTGTGTATGCTTTTGTCCACTCAGCCAGCCCAGGTGTCTTGGAAGGCAGGAACTGTATTTGACTCATCTTGGAATCCCCAGCACTGAGCTAGTGGGTGGAAGGTATTTAATAAATATCTCTGTGTGAGAAACTTTTCTGAATAGCTCATGCATAAGGCAAGCAAGAAGGGGGTGCCCTCTCCCCTACTTACATCTAAGAACAGCCCCAAACTCTGCGTGACTCTACACACAAATGTACTCTTTTATTGGGCGAGAACCCCAAATTCAAAAAAGGTATAAAACACTCTTTGAAAGGTAAAAACTACCAATTTGTCGGGTAGAAATTCATGCCTATTCTTTTTTTTCCTTTTTGGTTATATTCTTCTGACATATTTATCATAGATTCTCCGAATTAAATTGGCAGGGGGTAATTCTCCCTCCATAAGATGCTGAGCTAAGCTTCTGACTATTTTTCTGGGGAGTAAAATGCCAGAATCAAAGACTTTGATGTACCCTAGTACCGACACATACCCAATACACAACACAGGTGCAAGTAAGCACTTGCCTGGCACAGGAAAGGACTGGGAGCCAGGAAAGCACACGTGAGGGGCCTCTCACCTCTTGTTTCCAAGGGCATCTCCTGAGAAGCTGGTAGAAGAGGAGAGACAATGAATGAGTTCCTTCAGAGAGTGTGGAGAGCTCTGCAGCTCAATGTAACACAGTTCCTGAGCTTAAAGTGGAAAACTATGATCTGAGGTCAAAGAGTACAGCAACATTTTACAGAATTTACAGAAAAGGTAATTCATTTGTTCCAGTGATACAGATATGCAAAGACAGAATTAATCAGGGCAGCCTCTGGAGCAGTGGTTCTTTTTTATTTTAATTAATTTATTAATTTATTTTTGGCTGCGTTGGGTCTTTGTTGCTGTGCGCAGGCTTTCTCTAGTTGCAGCGAGTGGTGGCTACTCTTCGTTGTGGTGCATGGGCTTCTCACTGCAGTGGCTTCTCTTGTTGTGGAGCACGGGCTCTAGGCACACAGGCTTCAGTGGTTGAGGCACGCGGGCTTCAGTAGTTGTGGCACGCAGGCTTAGTTACTCGGCAGCATGTGGGATCTTCCTGGACCGGGACTCGAACCTGTGTCCCCTGCACTGGCAGGCGGATTCTTAACCATTGCACCACCAGGGAAGTCCCAGAGCAGTGGTTCTTAATCCTTGGGGGCCATGGACCCCTTTAGGAATTTAAAGCAGAACCCTTAGCCACATAAAATGTGCACAGACACACCACATTTGTACACAGTTTGGGGCATTCCTTGGACCTCTAACAGCTTGTTCATGGGACTCCTGCCCAGATTAAGAAACTGTGCTTTGCAGTAAGTGGGACTTAGGATATTGACTCCTCTGAGGAATGAGAATCAATCAGACTTACAGTATAAGAAGCACTGCCAAGATGTAAGCTCCTGCCTGCTGAGCTGGTACCTGTGGATCCGGCAGGCGTAAAAGCTCTGTCCAAAAAAAAAGGCTCTGTCCACTGTGAGCCCAAAGACACCATTAGGATGGGACCAAGAGACGGACCCTGGCATCACATTAGTGAGGCCTGGGACAGTGTCCAAATGGGGCAGACTTTAACTGAAAAGTAACAGAAGCATCTTTGTCTTTGCTGAATCATCTTTGTCTTTCCTGGATCCAAAAATCTATCTGCAATTAATGGAAGAAGAGGCAGGATACTGGAATGTTAATTCTCAGCCTTGGTTTTCTTGTTTTTTCAACTATTTCTTATGGTTTTTATGATGTGTGTCTTTTTTTTTTTTAACTGCGATCAGTCTTCCGGTTTTGTTTATCTTTGTTTTTTTTAATCCCAAAGTAAGTTTCACATACTCTAAAAATCTCAAAAGGAATGAAAGTAAATCAATTTTAATTCACCATATATAGAGATATATATACACCACGAGCAACTGCAGACCCCAGACTCTCCCTGAACAACTTCCAGTGGCAGGAACTGTGTGTCGTTTTGGAAAAGATTTCTTCTTTCTATTTTCTCTTAAATTGAGTAGCTCTCCGCTCCCCTGTAGCCCTCATCCTCAATTCTGGAGCCAGAAAAATTAAATTTATGCCCTTTACTGCCTAATAATCCTTCAATAATTCTTGTTTGCTTCTCAAGACCCCCCAAGTCTGCACTCCTCCACAGGGGGGTATGGTCCTCCATACCTACCCCCCAATCCTACCTCCCTAGCGAGGTCCCAGGTGAGCTTGTTACTCAGAACTCAGCACCCTTCTCCAGACTTGACCTTCACACTGGACGGGCATCTTCTATTAAGTATTAAATATTAGCGGCCACATCACCCTGGGCCAGGAATTAGGGTGAGGCAAGTGAGGCACTCGCCTTGGGCAAAAAAATTCAAGAGGGTGCTGAAAACCTCAGGAATTGAGAGAAATCATATTTAAAACATCAACATTTACACCAAAAATCCACAAGAAGCAAAAATATAAAAATTTTAAATAAGAACCTGAAGCAAGAGGAAAGATGTATGGCGCCCCCCCCAGTACATTTTTATGTATTTTTTAAGCGATTTTTTTCAGAACTTTAAAATGGTTGAAAAAAATATTTAAAAATTGAAAAGTAGGTGTATTAAAACTCACATTATTTTAAGTTTAAATATTTTACTTATACCAAAAAAAAAGATTGATTATAATTTTACGTTCCTGGCTTTAAAGGAAGCAATCTCATCATAGTCTTTTCCAAATCTTCTATAATAACGTGCACTATTACGACGACCAATCACACACCCCCTCGATGCTTACAGTGAACTAAGTCCGAAAGCAGGGTCATCACATACATGCCCTCAGGATGCAACACCCAAGGGTGCCTCTAAAGAGGCATCATTTCCATCATGGCCATCTTTCTTATTTTGACATTTTGATATTTTTATTATAACTGTAAACTCCTAAGATGGAAGCAAAATGTCTCGAGGAAGAGGTGGCTTTTTCTTATCCCCACACAGGAGCGCTCTGGCCCAAGGGCAGCCCTGCTCCCATGGGTTTTGCCCCACCTATGCCTGTTTGCCTCTCTCCCTTGATCCTTGGTGCTTATTTTCCCAGTCTTGATTTAGTATGTACTGATTTTATCGCAAACTTCCTTCCAGGAATCCCAGATCTTTTTTAAAAGTAGGTGGGGTAGAAATAAAGAATTCTGTGCTTTGCTCACATCCAGCCCATCTGCAAAAACATCAGCTCTGTTTGCAACTATATCTGGAATCCAGTCACTTCTCACACCTCCACGGCTACCACCCTAGGAACCTACGGAGCCACCATGGTCTCTCTCCTAGACAGGCCTCCTGTTTCCAGCCCTGCCCCTGTGGAAGACTGGTCTTGGTGGCCCCAATGAGCCAACCTTTTGGTATCCACATGGGTAGCCGCTCCCACACTCATGCTAGGCTTGACCATGTGACCCGCTTTGGCCAATAGGACATCAGCAAGAGGCGTCTCCATCACCTCTTGCACAGAGTCCTGTCCTCTTGGATGGATGCTTCTTGGGCTACCGCTGCCATGAGAGAAGCTGGGACAGACAAAGCCAAGGGATGGGCAAAATTTCTCTATAAGGATTACGTTTAGACAAATACATGATGTGGCTTATATGTGGAATCTAAAAAAATGGTACAAATGAACGTATTTACAAAACAGAAGTAGAGTCACAGGTGTAGAAAACAAACTTATGGTTACCAAGGGGGAAGGGGGGGAGGATAAATTGGTAGATTGGGATTGACATATACAAACTACTGTATATAAAATAGATAACTAAGGGGCTTCCCTGGCCGTCCAGTGGTTAAGACTTCACATGTCCACTGCAGGGGGCATGGGTATGATCCCTGGTCTGGAAACTAAGATCCCACATGCCATGTGGCGTGGCCAAAAAAACCCAAAACCTGATAAGAACCTACTGCATAGCACAGAACTCTGTTCAACACTCTCTAATGACTTACATGTGAATAGAATCTAAAATAGAGTGGATATATGTGTATGTATAACTGATTCACTTCGCTGTACAGCAGAAACTAACATAACATTGTAAATCAACTATACTCTAATAGAAATTAATTTAAAAAGAAAAAGGGTTAGGTTAGGCTCTGCAGGCCTTATGGTCTCTGCTGCAACTACTCAACTCTGCCACTGTAGCTTGAAAGCAGCCATAGACAATATGGAAACAAAGGGGAGTGACTGTATTCCAATAAAACTTTACTTACAAAAACAGATTTGGCCCATGGGCCATGGTTTGTCAACCCCTGGGCTAGACTGCTGAATGATGAGGGGCTGCAGGGAGACACCCTACAAGATGGGAGGCTGGACTGGGTTGAATAGTGTCCCCCAAAACTTCATGTCCACCTGGAACCTGTTAATGTGACCATCTTTGGAAATAGGGTCTTTGCGCATGTAATCAAATTAAGATGAGGTCATATTAGATTAAGGTGGGCTTTAAATCCAATGTGACTGGCTTATAAAAAGAGAGAGGTGTGGTGCTAATCCTCGGTCCAGTCAGTTGTGTGGAGGTGGCCAAGGACTGCCCAGTCTGCGAAATCCTTCCAATGGCTCTCTGAAAGTGGCAGGGACTCATAAGCTCCTCAAAAGGGGCACTTCATCGGCCTGGCACCTTGCTTGGCCCTTCTGGTGTGAATCCTGAGTCAGCCCTTCACTAGGGCAGCTGTCCCGCCCAGCTCTGCTGATCTGTGAACTTAGGGCTGCGTGTCCTCGCCACACTCCTCCAGGGGCGAGCCTTTAGTCTGAGATCAGCCCCTTAAGAGACCCATGCAGCCAGGTCTAAACCCCTCCGCCCTGCTGCAGTCTGCATGGCTCTTCTGGCCACAGGAATATCCATCCCGATGGACTCTGACAAATGCTGTGCTGAAATCCACTCTCTCCTCTTCACTTTCCTGGCCACCAGGAAACAAACAAATGAAACATCAGATCAGTCAGGGAATTTCAATGTAGGAGGACCAGGGATCTCGCTTCAAGGGAACTGTCAAAGATTGTAGAAAATCAGAGTTTCTCCCCTTTTGTTTAGGAAATGCCAGCAAATGCCACCACGAGTGTGGGGTTGGGGACATTTTGTAACTGGAACTCGAATTGCCATACAACGTAACTGCCACTCCCATTCTGTGGGCTGCTCTCATCTTCCAGCTGAAAATTTATTTGAGAGAGAACACAGTATCTAGCAGACATGAAACCTTCCTGAGTCCTGCTTCTCAAAACCTGACGCTGTTACAGTTAAATTCCGTGTATGGGGCTTCCCTGGTGGCACAGCGGTTGAGAGTCCGCCTGCCGATGCAGGGGACACGGGTTCGTGCCCCGGTCCAGGAAGATCCCACATGCCGCGCAGCGGCTGGGCCCGTGAGCCATGGCCGCTGAGCCTGTGCGTCCGGAGCCTGTGCTCCGCAGTGGGAGAGGCCGCAACAGTAAGAGGCCCGCGTAGCGCAAAAAAAAAAAAATTCCGTGTATGGTTATAGTCACGGCTTAGAGGTGCAAATTCAGCGAGGGCTCTTTGGGCTAAGTTTAGTGTCCTGTCATCTCATCCAAATCCAAGGTCAAAGTGAACTTCATCTCGGAAGAGCAGAATGCTGAATGGTTGCGGGGGCGAGGCCTGGGGAGCCAGGCTGCCTGGGTTGGTTCCCCACCCCCCAACCCCCGACCCTGGGCCTCCATTCACTAGCTTCAGGCTTGGGCAGCTCAGCTCACCTCTCCGTACCTTGAAAAGCAGAGATGGCCACAGGGAGCAGGATTAAATGAGCTACACCTGGCAGATAACTTGGCCTCAGTAACTGATCAGTCACTGATAGGAGGAGGAAGGAATTTCTCATTATCAGGCCAGCCATGCAAGGCCTCCGTGGAAACCCTACTCTCAGCGAATCACAAGGGGCCACTTCCTTCTGAAGGAAGAACTTGGCTCCTGTTTTTCTGTCTGGAGCTCACACACTGCATCCTCTGACTTTTACCGAGAGCAAGTTCGTGTGCCCAGCGCGCTCTGAGGCCAAGCAATACCGAAACATCAGCGTTTGGAACAGAGAAAGGTTTACTGCAGGGTCATGCGAGGAGGCAGGTGCCTCATGCCCCCAAAACGCGGAACTCCCAAAGGGTTTCAGCAAAGCATTTTTAAAGGCCGGGTGAGGGAGGCGCATGGTTGGCTGTTGCAGACTTCTTGGTGTCAGACTCCTTTGCTCTCGTAGCCATCCACGTAGGTCAGGTCACGATGTTCCTGTAAACCTCCAACAAGACAAATGTTATTCTCTGTTCTGCAACTTTTAATCTCTATATACATGAGAAAGGTCAGAGCCTTGAGAATGAACTATCCTGTATATTTCAGGCTATAGGCAACATTCTTCTTTTTTTTTTTTTTTTTTTGCCACACCACGAGCCTTGCAGAATCTTAGTTCCCGGACCAGGGATTGAACCTGGGCCCCAGAAGTGAAAGCGCCAAGCGCAGAGTCCTAACCACTGGACAGCCAGGGAATGCGCTGTAGGCAGCATTCTTAACACAAAGCAAAAGCAATAGAATACAAGGGTTAAAGTACAAGAAACAGATCTAATATGGAGCCTTCCCTGTTACAGGACTTCTCTTTCCTTCGCAGCGACTGGCATGTTTGGAGCGGGCCATCTGAGGGTCTGGTGCTCCAGCCTCTAGGAGGGCTGCCAGCCTGGTGACTGGAGATTGGGGTTTCTTGGCCCCCAGGCTGCAGCTGCCCTGGGCCTCCCTTTAAGAGAAATCCTTAAGAACTGTGAGAAAAAGAGGATGGGGACAGATAGAGAGGAAAAGGGAGGCTGCTGGGGATGGGGCCGAATGCAGCTGCTATTTAGTGATATCAGTGCCTTGCAGGCCTCCATTCCAGCCGTAAGCAATGATTTCCAAACTGGTGGTAAGAGGACTGTTGGGGCTCAAGACTGCCTCCTGAGGGTAGTCTTTTCACACCCATTTCAGAAATTAAGGAGCTGAGGCACAGAGGATCCACGCAGAGCTTTTTGACACAGGACAGCAACTCTTCCCCAAGATTTTCTCTTGCTGGTGCAGAGCCCTCTCAGTCTCCATCTGCCCCCTCTTCATTAGCTCCTCCCGGAAGCTCCTGGTTTCCCTGAGACTCCTGGGGTTTCTTTCTTTCTTTCTTTTTTTTTGCAGTACGCGGGCCTCTCACTGTTGTGGCCTCTCCCGTTGCAGAGCACAGGCTCCGGATGTGCAGGCTCAGCGGCCATGGCTCACGGGCCCAGCCACTCCGCGGCATGTGGCATCTTCCTGGACCGGGGCACGAACCCGTGTCCCCTGCATCGGCAGGCGGACTCTCAACCACTGCGCCACCAGGGAAGCCCTGGGGTTTCTTTCTTTAATCCCTCTGCTCCTTACTCCCCTCATTTGGGCACCCCTGATAAATGCCCTCCTAGCAATGACTTTGTTTAAAAACCATACTGTGCTCTCCCTTCTGCCTCCCCAGAGTCTGCCTTGCCCGGTCCCTACTTCTACAGCTGACTTTGTGAGGGGCTGTTGACAGCAGGGAGCCCTAAGAGGTGCCCTCAGAGCCATCATAAGGGTAGAATGCTGACTGTAACTTACACAGAGGGCACGAGGGTTTCCTTAAGCAAAGGACTTGGAAAGGATGTTAAATTGAAAATCAGTAGGGACTTCCCTGGTGGTCCAGTGATTAAGACTCCGTGCTTCCACTGCAGGGGGCACAGGTTCGATCCCTGGTCCGGGAACTGAGATCCCACATGCCATGCGGAAAAAAAAAAATCAATCAAATTTCTAGAAAGGAATTGCAAAGGAAGAGCTGAATTTTATTTTTTTTACATCCAGGTCAGAACTTGTATTCACTGCTGGTGGAAGTACATAAAGATACGAATACTCTGGAAAACAAAGTTGAAGATGCTTATAACCATGACCCAGGAATTCCATGTCCAGGTGTGTGTCCTAGGTATTTGCCCTAGAGAAACTCTTTCTTGTACCTGCACCCAGGAGACATTTGCAACAAAATTCATAGCTGCAGTGTTGGTATTAACAGGAAAAAAAGAACTGGGAAACTCAAATGTACACTGACAGGAAAACGTGTGATAGTCACACAATGGAATACTATTCAGCACTGAAACAAACCATCCACAGCTCACAAATGTCAAGTTGAGCCAAAAAAAATTGTAGCAAAGGCTAGAAACAGTATGATGCCATTTATATAAAGTTCAAAAAATATTTAAAAACCACAAAGTGAGGGGAAAATAAACACAAAATATAGGACAGTGGTTACCTCTGGGGCCAGGGAAGAATACACAGGGCACGTGAATGGCATTGCCAGTATCCACTTCTTAAGCTGGCAAGTTGGGTACACTTCTGTTTATTATTTTTTACACCAGATATACTTTATGCAGTCTTTGGTATATGTTAAATACTTAGTGGTGTAGAATGGGGAAAAATGCACAATCTAAAAGTTGAGGATTATGTTGTATTCAGTGGACTTACTGAGGGCTTAAGCACAGGATACATCCTCTCAGATAGCTCTGAGGGACTATTCCAAAGAGGTATGGGAGGAACCAGGATATACAGAAGTTTTTGCAAAAAAAAGACCCAGGTAGTTGAACAGCAAGAGATTACTGCTAATTACAGAAAAACCTGGACATCTCAAATTAATGAATTTAGTACTTTTCTGTGTATGGGAAGATACAAGAATCCGGGCTAAATGAAATTATTCTTTTGAGATGCACCTTAACTATCTAGGGCCAGTATCTTATTTTTCTCCATCCTGAATCCCCACAAAGTGCTGGAGGTGGCTGCAGTGGCTGATGACTTGATGGCTGTAACATCCTTTGTTTACTGATAAGGCAGGCGTCATTCTTTGTCCTCAGGGGTAAACAAACACAAAAACTTCCTAGTCTGTTAAGGGGAGGGGCGATCCACCTAGATCCCCTGAGGGCCTTCCTCACTCATCTGACCTCCCTTGGGCTGCTTCTCCAACCCAGAAGTTTCCTATCTGTCTAAAGACCTGCCTTCCAAAAGAGGTATGTCACTTTTTCCACCGACCAGCAGTTTTCAACCAGGGGTGCGCAGACCACAGATAGAATCAGTAATCCAGGTGGGTCATAGGCTGCTGCAGATTCATCTTCCCTCAATTCTGATGTCCCCCTGCAGATGTCATGCAGGCCCTACCTGCAGTGTGGTCTTCTGATAATAGCCTTGCACACACGTTTCCCCTCCCTGCCCACCAGCCTTTGGTATGCCACTGCACTAAAACTGCTCAATGAGCATACTGTCAACTAAATGCCTGTAACAAGGTAAATGCCCCTGCACTGGACTGAAGGCTCACACGGGTCCTACAGCCTGCTAGCAAAGCCTCAGGAGCTGTGGAGACAGGCAGGGCATTTGGCAGCTTGCGGATTTTGGAAAGGATCTGAGGGCACATCTCATTAACAGTTGAGCTACAATTTGAGGTCGAAGTGCTGGCTCAGAACACTGTGCTGTGGCCTCCAAGAATCTTGCAACAGCAGCAGTCTGAGATCATGTTCTACATCTGATTTCCTGCTAGGAATCACTGGTTGTGGCCAGAAACCCGTTATAAGAGCCATGTCTTTCTATCTTTATCTCTCTAACCATTTTAACATAAAATGAAAGAGATTGTTTTGGAGCCCTTTCAGGGCCACACCTTAGAATTGCTCTGAAAATAAGAGCTCTAAGTGTCTGATTTCTGTTGAGTTCTTAAGGTTTAGGAGATAGTGGCTGTTGATTTAGCTGCTGGGTCATGGGGCTGGGATCTTGGTCTTAAGCAGTCTGAAACACCAGTGTATTGCTGGGGAAACCACAAACCCTGCTTGCAAAATTCACGTAATTCTTTAGGAAACATTTTACAATTTCCTTGTTGTTTTTTTGCTGAATTTAATCCTAAAGTTCTTTCTTCTTAGTCAATGGAAAACAAACACAGTGGACTCAATAGGTCTTCAGCTTTACCCAAGGCTAGGAATTAAGGAATAAAAGCAGTTTTTGCAGCTGACCAGAAGAAATAATAATTAAAATCAAATATACACTCGAATCTCTCCATGCAAGGCAATGGGTTAAGTATGGAGATGAATGACATTGTTTTAGCTCTCAGACTTACAGACCAAGAGGAGCACTAAGAAAATACAAAAATAACTCTATCATAAAACGAAGCCCTCCCTTGAGTGTGTGTTGCGGGGTCGCGGGGAGATGTGCTGCAGAACTGATTTGAAATGGTATCAGTCTTTCTTCATCAGAAGGGGAAAATAACTGCACCCACTCATGCCTGTTTTTCATTTGTCAGACTACTCTGGAATATTACCTGTTTTGAACTTTGAGAAATTCCCCGAGTCTGTGTGAAATTCCATTCCCAAATCAGTACAAGTATGGTTCACGTGTATGGGAAAGGGAGGTATAGAAGCTTACTTTCAAGATCCAACATAAACAAGAGCCGAAGAAGGAACTAACCCTGGGCACTCACGTGGAGTGCCTGCCACGTAGGAAGCGCTCAAAAAGTATTAGCTGCAATTAAGGGAAAGCGAACATCCTTTCGGCTCTTGGCCTAATAACTCCTGTGTGACCGACGCAAGGACAAAGAGACCGGGTCACCTTGGCGGGCTGTCGGGCGCGCAGGGCGCAGGCGCGGGTGGGCACACGTGGCCGGCCTCGCGACCCCGCGGCCCGGGAGCCGGGTCCGGGCGCGCGGCCGCCAACTGTCCAGGCCGCCGGGGTCTCCTGCACCGCGCTGCGGGGCGACGGGTGAGGCGGCCGGGAAGGGCGGGCCGCGAAGGTCGTCACCAAGGTCGTGGGCCGGACGTGCGGCGCCGGGGCGACGCGGCGTGCGTGCGGGACTCGGAGTACGTGACGGAGCCCCGAGCCCTCATGCCGGCCGCGGCGCCCCGCCCCTCCCCCCGGGCCCCGGCGCCACAGACTCGGCTCAGCCGCGGATCCCAGAGCGGCGGGCGGGAGCGAAGGCGGACGGGGGCTCGCCCGCATCCCCACATAGCCGCGGGGTAGTTGGGACGCCCAGCCCGACCCCACCCCAACTCCCCGGGACATCGCCCCCTCTTCCAGTTCCCGGCGCCCGCAGTCCCACCCCTCCCTCGGAGGCGAGGGCCCGAGTGACGGCGCGCCGGGCCAATGGCGAGGCAGCGCGGAGGGGGTGGGCTTGAGGGGCGGGAAGTGGGCGGGGTCCCCTCGAGCTGGGCAGGAAGTCCAGGCCGGCGGAGCGGAGAGGAGCTCGCGGTACTTGGAACGTCTGGACCTTGCGCCTTAACGCTTGCCCTCGGTGTCCGCAGCACCCTCTGCTTCTCTCTCGTGCGGCGACCTCAGGCGGCCGGGTGAGAACTCAAGGAAGGGCTGCCGAGCAAGCGCCCGGGCAGGCGGCGCGTGGGTGCCCCGGGTCCGCGGGCGCTCCTGCGCCTCAGACGGCGTGCCCGGGGGTTCGGCGGGGAAGGGGCGGGTTGGCGCGCGCGAGCGGCCTCCCCGGGTCAGAGTTGCGGCCCGAGGCGGGGGCGCGGCGCCCGGTTTCTCCTGAGGGGAAGGTGCAGCTCAGCCTGTGATTACGAGTACGGGGCCGCGTCACTGTCCCGGGAGGTTAGAGGTAGAACACGCGGTCACCAGGACAGCAGGGGGTGAGGGTGGAAGGTTTGGCGAGCGCTCCAGGCCTAACCCGCGTGCTCATTAAAGCCAGGCCCTTCCGAAAATGGAGAAAGGGGGCCGGAAAAGGAGAGATGCCCGGGAAGCGGCAGCCCACCCCACCCCCGCGCCCGTGCCTCCCGCTGGTGGCCCTCGGCCTGGCGCCTGAGTGTCCATCCCTTTGCTGCTCCGGAATGAGCAGGGACTGATCTGCCTTCAGAAGGCACTTGATCTGGAGGGGACTGCAGGCGACCTCGCCCAAGTCGGGCACGAGGCGCTCCCTGTTCCCTGGGCTGGCCACCAACAATCGGCCCCTGATCTGACATAAAAAGGATGCACTTTAAGAAAATTTCCTGTTCGCTGCTTCCTCTGCAGTGTGGTCTCTTCCTCCTGGGCGGTGTGGGCAGCCGGTTGACCTGCTTCCGGGGCACACCTAGGCCCCAGCTGCCCGGTGTGCTCGTGCAGCCCCTGGTCCGGGCTTCAGTTCAGGCAGATAAAAGGCTGTGCAGGCTCCTAGTCAGACCCATCTTCCGCCCTGCCTGTGCTCCCTGCATTTTAATGACTTCGGAGAAAAGTTTTTCTATCTAATTTCAAGATAAGTTGAATTTTATTTTCACATCGTGAAGTCAGTCGACTGCCTTGTTTTGTATCACTAAAATAAAACCAGAAATGAAATCTTACAACTGTATGATGAGGAAGTGTAATGAAGATGTGCTTAAAAGTGCATCTAAAATCTGTGAAGTAAATCAGTGATGGCATGGGGGATGCAGGGGGGAGCAATGACTGGAAATGGCCTCTGGGGACTTTTTTGGGGTGGTCATTGTTACACACGGGTATATGATTTACCAAAACTCAAAGTTAACTAAAATTTTAAAACTAAAAGATTTTAAGCAAATTTGCCTTTCTGAGATAAAAACTAGATACCTTTTTATTGGCTAATGAGTAAAATTCCATTGTTACAAAGAAAAAACAAAGCCACAGAAGTGACTTCAGTATCTAATTTTGAAACTTAAAAAGATGCCATCTGCTGCTTCAGAACATTCCAGAGAAGATAATGGAGAGGAGCCCAGCTAGATAATGGCTTCCAAACGCTGATTTGGTTCCTCCCCTCCACTTCAGTCCTACAAGTTGTTCAATTCTGTTGTTCCTTGGAGAGCCTCTGGGGGAAAAAAGCAAGAAAGGGGCTTTCTTTGAGCTCTTGATATTTGTTCTCTGTAGCTGCAAACCACCCCCCTCCCCTTTTTTCTAAAGGTGTTTTCAAAGGAAAGCGCTTCCCTTGGCGTATCCTGGTGCTCAAAGATAGAATCCTTTCTCTAGTTACAGATCACGACATTTCATAATTAAGTTTTTTAAATGGGGTGAAATGCCCATTGAAAGCAACACTGACTAGATAATGTTATTTGTTTGCCCTGTCTTGCTGAAGACCCAAATACTCTGAAATTGGCAAAGATCACAGCACATAGACCAAGGAGCTCATTCCTGGCCTCCAAACTCAGAATTTCTAACTGATTATCCAACATCGACCAATTGAGCATTCTCCTGCTACCTCAGGTTTTACTTGATGAACTGTGTTCCCAACTTTTAATTCACTGTTCCACTACAAACCAGATTTTCCTCCTGGTAACCCCCGCCCCTTTTTTTTTTTTTTTAATCTTAGATGGGTTTGCTTGTGGCCCTCACGTCCCCTTGGTCCTGATTTGGTCCCTTTCCCATGGCCCCGCACCTACCCTTGTTGGTAACTAATGACAGCCGGTTTCAGACTCTCTCCTCTTCAGGCACCCTGCACGCCATCAACGTGTGAACCTTGCCCGCCAGCACGCGCACTGCCGGACTTTCTTTGCCAGTAGGACAAGACCTGAACTACTAGGGCCTTGCAGAGCTGCCCCTACCTACTTTTTAGGAACAATTCCCAGTGCTCTCCAGCAGGCATTTTCTCCCACTCCAGTCAGCCTTCCTACATGCAGTTTCTGGTTTATGCAGAGTCTTTCTAGTCTAGGGATCCTCAGAAGTGACCCCTTGCATAATGAGTTGAGACTGCATTATGGTTTATGGAAAATATGGACTGTGCTTCCCCACAGAAATTCACCATGTCTGTCCTCAAGATCCACGCCAGAGAGATCTTCGACTCTCGTGGGAATCCCACCGTTGAGGTTGATCTCTACACCTCAAAAGGTATGGGCCACCTTTGTTTCTATAGACCATAGCACCACACTCCATTTTTTAAAACTTCAAATGACAGAGCCTTAGGCGAGAAAACATCTGTTACGGTAAAAGCCTTTCTTTCTGGTCTGCACATGCTGGTAGGCTGTGGTTCCCCACTGGGGGAAGGTTGGGAGGGTTTTAAGGCAAGAGGCCCTTGTCTTGGTGCTTCTTGGTACGTAGAGCAGAACACAGGTTGGCTGCTAGGTCAGTGAGGTGGGGAAGTAATGTGATAACCTTGTCCCTAAAAGGGCCTATCACTAGTTTGCTTCACAGCTTGCTGTGACCAAATACGTAGATACAGCAAGATAGGATGGGTCTTTCTTCCTTGTAAAGGAAAGAGATTAGGGGACTACAAGGGTATATATAGTGTTCTTATCTGCGTTTCCAGAAATCACTCTTAGAGGATCCGGGACAGTTTTTACTTTGGGGTGTTGGAACATTCCAGAGGCTCATATTTTTACCTGGCTGTAAGTCCCTGTAGGAAGAATTTGCCCACGTGAGAAAAGAATAGAATGGGAACCCTTAAAAGCTCCCCCATTTTTCTTTTTTACTTTAAGAAAATCTAGTGCTTCCCTAGCCCTGCATTACCTCCAGCAATGTCTCAGCTGCTTTCTAAATGGTTGAAGTTGGAAAAGGAGCTTCAGGCAGAATCACCCAGAGGTGCTGAGCACAGACCTGCCAGTCAGAGCTGAGTCATGGTCTGAATCACAGGCCTGGCTGTGGAACCCTTCCCTTCCTGTCCTCCCTTCCCCCTTGCCCAGAAAATGAAGGCCCCTCGAGTCGAGATTCACAGGGCAGGAGTCTGCCTTTGCTTACTCGGGGTGCCCTCAGAACACAATTCCTTCTGGGCATGTGCCTTGTGGCAAATGCCGTGTGTTCTCAGAAGATGGCGAGAATTTCCTTTCAGCTTATGAAACTGGCACACTTAGTCAGAGAGTGGAACTTTCCACTTGGAAATTAATGGACTTTGAACGACGAAAAAAGACCCAGGACACTAGAAGATTGTTGGGAGGGGGAATTTTCTTTGAAACTCTTTAAAATGACTAAAATTAATGTCTTTTGACATTGAAATGAATGGAACTTTCTCTTATGTGTCTTAATCCTTTTAAGAAAAGAAAAAAAACCAGGAAGTCATAAATTTGTTAAGAACCTTTCATCACTTCTTTCGTTCTTAGAATTTATTTTTTAGACCAGTTTTAGGTTCACAGCAGAATTGAGTGGAAGGTACAGAGCATTCCTATCTACCCCCTGTCTCCACTATCACCATCCCCACCAGAGCGGTACCTTTGTTACAGTCGAACGTGTGTTGACACATCATCACCCAAAGTCCACAGTTGTCCTTAGGGTCACTCTTGCTTTCCTCATTTCTTCACCTGGCCCAGCGCCTGATGGATACAGAGAAAGCCAGGGCCTGTGTCGAGAAGAACGTGTGTCCTGCTGGTCACACAGTCAGTGCGGTGGCACAGGCATGCAGCCAAGTATGACTGCGATACTTGGTTGGGTTTTTCCTCTTAGTTCGTTGCCTTCACATCTCCCACACCCCCTAGTTCTCGGCATACCTCAGATGGGGAAATCCCTAACGGTTTCAAGGAGATTCAAGAGGCTGCCTACACTTCCTGCTCCCCTAACCCTCCTGCCCCGTGTAACCGGATTTCTGCGGTACCTTTCTTGGCACTGTCTGTCCTTCTCCAAGAAGATTTGCCGCTTTTCTGCTCCACAGTCTCGGCTTAGCCAGGCAGCTGGTTTCTGTATCTGCAGGACTGCGCAGTGCATGCTTGACTGGGTTCTAGTGTTATTGTGCTTATTCCTTTCCTCTTCCAGTCTGTCCTGTTTTCTGGTTTCCTGTTATGCAGAGAAGCCCCATATAGCATTTATTGCTCCTTAAGCTGAGGCAGATGAGCTGTAGATTCCTCTTGAGCCAGCGCTTTCAAGGCTTGAAAGCTGGCAACCTGATCTCACTTGTCTAAGGGAAGCTTGGCCACGGTGCTCTAGAGCTGGACTGTCTAAAATAGCCCAGTGTTTTCGTGGATTACTAGCTGCTAGACAAGCTTAAATCCCGTAGGTGGCCTGCATTGTATTTCTTTTAGGCCACGCTGCTGGGGGTGGTCCACGGCCCAGCTCCGGGGCACCCATGGGGAGCTTTGAGAGGTGTGGGCTCAGACCTCCCATTTGTTTTGGAATCTGCACTTTAACCCGCAGGTGATATGTGTGCACGTTAAAATCCGAGAAGCTCTGCTCTAGACCTTTTTCTTTAGAGAAATTCATCAGCTGTGCTCTAGTGTCTGCAGTGCGGAATCATAAAAACATGACAGGCAGGAGAAGCAGCCCGTCTGAGTCCTCCCATCGTTGGGAGGAAGTAACTGTTTCCTAAGGGCAGCTCCCTCAGTGAGCAGGGAGGGACTTGGTCAAGGGCGGGAGCTATTTCTTAGTCATTAACTATTTCTTGCCCTCCCTCTCTCAACATCCAGGTCTCTTCAGAGCTGCTGTGCCCAGTGGCGCCTCAACTGGTATCTACGAGGCCCTGGAGCTCCGGGACAATGACAAGACGCGCTACATGGGCAAAGGTAAGGGCCGAACCCAGGCCGGCCTCCCGGCAGCCACAGCCTCCCTCCCGCTCCCCGTGGCTTGCGTTTGAGGGTAGCAGACCTCTGACTCGGCCCAGAGTGTGGGCAGCGAGTATGGGCGCCGCACGTGGAGGAGAGGGGAGAGCGGGCTGATGGGTCCCAGCACCCCTGACCCCGTAGCTCAGGGCAGGTGCCGTAACACTTACTTCTGCTGCGGTTTGTCTCCAGTCTGTGAAGAACTCCTGGTTGGGTCAGGGGATGTGGGAGAAGAAGAGGACAAGTTATCTAGTACTAAGGGGCAGCCTCGCATCCTCCGAGAGGACTCAGAGGGCCTTCCGGGCCATCAGGCCTCTTCAAGGATCTAGTCGCGGAGGAGAAGAGCTCCCAAAGGCCTGGCTGATGGCTCACCGTTGATGGGCTGTCGTTGTCTTTCGGTCTCTGGCAGAGCCAGCCTGCGCTGGGCTGTATGCAGACGGGCTGGAAACTGTGTTGGCAGTGCTCACCTTTCTGTAGATAGAACCTGTGTGGCCAAACTCCAGAAAAGCAGATAGGGCTAGACCGTGCATTCTCAACGGGGACGGGAATTGGTTCTGGAGAGGAAGCAAAAACATCACGACAGTTCATGGTTTGTGGCCCTCCGAAGGGCCACACGTGTAGACAGGTGGAGGGCACGTGTGCTGCCAACTCTCCAGGGAGGGCGATTAGGAAAGAGTCCAAAAACACTGCAGAGGAGGGGGCGCGGGCGAGGGCGAGGTGGGGCTGGGGGCACTGGGCCAGGGTCCCAGCGGCCCGCTGTAGGGAGGCAGCTTGTGCAGAGAGCTCTCCCCAGGGGCCTTGCAGCCCAGGTGGTACGTGCCTACAGCAGCAGGACAGCGCTGTGCCCTGACTGTGATGAGGACAAATGCATGGTCCCTGTCTTCCTGTTTCCTCTCTTTCTCTCACTCAGCCTCCTTCCCAGCCTGTTCTCTTCTCAGTCTTTCTTTTTTCCTTCTCTGCCCATCTCTACTGGTCAGGTGTCTCCAGACCCGTTAAGTATATTAACGAGTTCCTGGCACCAGCCCTGTGCACACAGGTAATACATACATTGGGCGTCCTTTAGTCTCTGCAGCCGGCCTGCCCAGTGCATGGTCTTGCCAACTAACCTCCCTTCAGACATTCTGGATGGTTGCTCTGTGTGTGGCTCTAACCCTTGGGGGTCCTAGGTAAGAGCACTCAGACTGGGCCAGAAAGCCCTCCGATTCCGGGGGAGAGGGCGCTGGGGATTTGAAGGAGGTCCCATTGAAGGTATTTGGTGGGCTCTGAATATCTGGGTTAACGTGGTGAGTGGTTCTCTCCAGCAATGCTGCTCAAGCCTGTCTTTCATTAATGTCGGTAATTTGATTTGATTATTCCTTCTAGGTGTCTCAAAGGCTGTTGAGCACATCAATAAAACTATTGCGCCTGCCCTGGTTAGCAAGGTAGGACCTGCCTCCTGATAACTAATGTATGTTAATGCTATCAGAGCGCCTCCCAGGCCAGCCCAGGAGGCTTTTCTGTTCATGGAGAGCTTATTCTGAGAGCTAAAGAAGCCGGTTGGATTCCCTGTCGTGCATGCGAATAACTTCGCCTTTCCTAACCCACCCTCGGCCTGTCCATGTGTCCATGGCTAACAGCGCATGGAATTGGATCTGAGGGACGGGAGGCTCTTAGAGCCATGATGTTTCCCCACAACCACCTTGACCTTCGGGGGGTTAAGATCCAGATTTTAAGAACGGCTCTCAGGGACGTTAAATGTAGTATCCGTGGCGACTGACTCATTTTTCGTGAACTGTGGAATTATTTACTGTGTTTTTAAACAGCAGAACTTCCGTTATATAAATTCCTACCTGGAGCCTCAATGTGTCAAACAGATAAAAGCGGAGCTGCTGTAGGTGAAGTGGGTCTGGGGATCCCACAGCCCAACCTACTGTGCAGCTTGGTCTTGTTGATCCTCCCTCCAGCCCCGCTCTCCGTAGCTGTGGCCCTTTCTCGGGTCCAAACCCAGCCTCAGCCTGTGTGTCCTCCTTGGTAGGGCCCCTCTCCCGGCTCCACCCTGCACGCAGGTGGCAAGCGGCTCCTCTGCCGATCCTCTCCCCAGCTTGCCTGCTGTGGCCTGGCCCACATGGCTGGCTGTAATCGTCCCCAGGCAGAGGTTTTCAGCACTGCCCTGCCGCGCACACCTTCGTCCCGGCCTCCTGGGGCCCTCCACACGCCAATGTTCTTTGTGCCTCAGCGCCCTCACCTGGCCTGACAGTGAGCAGGGCTTTCCGGGACATTTTTCTTTACCTGGGGGAGACAAACTTCAGTCTAACTCTTGGTGAGGGTTGGCCTCAAGCCATCTGCCGGGGTGGCTTCTAACTTTACCCAAAGATGCCTTGTCATGAAAGCCAAAGATGCCAAATTGTTAACGTGGCATGATGGACTTACAGATTCTGGTTTTCTTTCATATTTTAGCTTTTATATAAGAAACATTATAAATAACATGCTGGTATCATTCACTTACGGAGTATTTAAAGTAATGCCGACTTGTATTACATTACTTTGAGCCAGTTTTTAAGACACTAGTTTTATTTATACTCTCGCCAAAAATAGTCATTTTCATCAGTCGTCAAACATCATGCTAAATGATGGTGGACTGCATACAAAACTCGTATCTCCCATCAGATGATGGAGTTTGCTGTCAGGGCAGCCGAGTGACGGCAGAAACTGACTTTGACGGTAAAGAACAATGAATTCTGTTATTTGCTGCCCCAAAAGTCACACTGCTTTGGAGTAATTCCTTCTTTAGCATGAACCAGACAATTCTGCCTTGTGTGTAACGTGACCTCGGACTCCCTCGGTAGACTCCCCTTCACGACATGAGGACCATGCATTGTCGGATCCCTCGTGCTTGGAGAAGTGCCTGATGCTCTTAAAGCAAGTGAAGGGCATTGTTCTGCTTCCCCATTTTCTCTTGGCATTCCCTCCTTTTTTTGCCTGCCAGACGCATGGATAACACAGAACTGATCTGGGCTTCGCACGGTTCCCAGGGTTGATGGCTCTGGGACAGGAGGGCACAGGGCATGCAGGTAGAGACCCCACTCCCTCCCAAGCAGCTTATCCTCGCTCTCCCTGTAGAAACTGAGCGTCGTGGAGCAGCAGAAGATCGACAAGCTGATGATAGAGATGGATGGCACGGAAAATAAATGTGAGTGGCCTGAGGTGGGGTCTTTGCCAGGGAGGTTGCGGCTTCTCCTGAAGACCCTTGAAGTCCTTTGGGGAGAGGTCGTGTCGTCCCTAACGATGAATTACGTAACTGTCTGTGGTCCTCCCCTAACTCTAATAAATCACGTTTTTGAATATCAGGAGCATAGCCAGCTGACAGCAGCAGGCATGCAGGGTTACTCAGAAGAGGCTCGTGCTTTATATAATCGAGCAGTTTGTGGAATTTTCCAGAGTCCCATGGACCAAAGAAAGGGCTTTCTCTTTGGGGGAAAAAGCAGCCTATGTGGAAGGCTATTGCATTTCTGGTGTGAATATGCAAAGGAGATAGAAAGGAAAAGGTTCCGAATACAATCCAGGGTACACACAGTGGTGCAGGCGGGGGCGGCCAGCAGGAGGAAGGCTGGTGAGTAAGAAATCCCTTAACGTAACCTGTTCTGTTCTAGCCAAGTTTGGTGCGAACGCCATCCTGGGTGTGTCCCTGGCTGTGTGCAAGGCTGGCGCCGCTGAGAAGGGGGTGCCCCTGTACCGCCACATTGCCGACTTGGCTGGCAATGCTGAGGTCATCCTGCCAGTTCCGGTGAGTGGCGAGTGTTCGCTTTCTCATGGGGTCCTGAGACCTCCCGCCTCTTGACCTCATCCACGTGTGACTCTCCACACGGGTTAGGAGCAGGCTCTGGGGGTCTCGGCTGCAAATAACTCTGCCGCCGCCGCCGCCAGCTAAGAGTGACCCTGAGCAGGTGACTCAGCCACCCTGCACCCATCTCCTTAGTTGTCGATGGGAGATGAAAATTGTACCTGCCTTGTCGGGTTGTGTGCACTTGCGGTGGTAGTGACTGCAGTGCAGAGAGACCTGGTGGCTTCAGAGCCGCACGGGCCCCACATGGGAGCCATGCACCTGGGCGTCGTGGGGCTGCTGAGGGGCGGGACCCCCCGGGCCTGGAGCTGTACTTGTGTTTCTCCCACAGGCTTTCAACGTCATCAATGGGGGCTCTCACGCTGGCAACAAGCTGGCCATGCAGGAGTTCATGATCCTCCCCGTCGGGGCCGAAAACTTCCGGGAGGCCATGCGCATTGGAGCGGAGGTATACCACAACCTGAAGAATGTGATCAAGGAGAAATACGGGAAAGACGCCACCAACGTGGGAGACGAAGGCGGGTTTGCTCCCAACATCCTGGAGAACAAAGAAGGTAGAGGCTCCGGAGGAAGCCCCTGGGTTTCTGAGCACCGCCCCCAGCGTCTGCGAGCCTTCCACGCCTGCCCTCAGGGGCGCTGCTCTTTCCACCGTTCGTTCATTAAGTAGCAAAATGCAAAACCCTGCAGACATGGGAGCTAGCGCTTCATTTTTTAAAAAAACAAATCACGCGAAATTATCTTACTAGTTCGACTTCTGAATGTCCTGATGATTTGCTTAAACTGGGCTGACGGTGGGGTTGGGAGGCAGTTCGTTTTCTTGCTGTCGTCCCTGCTCCCCCAGCGATGGCAAGGGTTCGCAACCTGCTCCGTGTTCAAGGATGCTGGCTGTGATGAGGACTGCTGCCGTCAGTAACCATTTCGGGTCATTCAGCTGCCGTAATGCTGCACAGGCTTTATTTAACTTTGAATCCTTAGGCACAGGATGAAATGTGAGAGTCGAGTAGAGAATACAGAAGTCCTAGGAAAAGAATTCACGGATGAATTTTTTGTTTTAGGAGAACAAGTAGGGTTGCAAGCATATTTCATTGCCTTCAAGGATGGCTAGTGAAGGAAATGTCCATCCTGCTCATTGGGTCAGTCATACGAAATTGCTGACGTTCGGCTATTTTAACCTATAAAAAGTGGCCCTTCACGCAGTTTGAATCTTGGGGGTCTTGGGGACACTGGAACAGGGGCCGGTGTCTGTCAGTTTCCCTACCGGCAGCGCTGCCGAGCGAGGCCGACCCTGAGCCTGGGCCGGACAGCAGAGCTGGAGCGGGGGCCTCGCTGTGCGGGCTCCCTCTTGGATCTCAGCATTGGCTCTATTTAAAGCCAGTCCTGCGGGACAGCTGATCTCAGCTGGTCACTGTATCTTGGCCGGCACAGCTGTTCTTTGGTGCTAAATTTGGGAGCACTTGTCAGTGAAAAAGCCTCTTAGAGTCCATTTCCAACTTGGCCATGCACTAGTGGCCCTGACCAATGGTTTCTTGCCCCGAAGCAGAAAAGAGTAACTGGAATCTTTGAAACTGGTGCTTGGGGCCAGAGCACCTCTTCCTCTTCCGTTACGGTTCCCATTTGGCAGAGTTAAAGGGGAATTTTATCTCCATCCTCCTGGTTTCCAAACTCTCACCGCCATCTCTTTCCAGCCCTGGAGCTGCTGAAGAACGCCATCGGGAAGGCGGGCTACACCGATAAGGTCGTCGTTGGCATGGATGTGGCCGCCTCTGAGTTCTTCAGGTCGGGCAAGTATGACCTGGACTTCAAGTCACCCGATGACCCCAGCAGGTACATCACACCCGACGAGCTGGCCAACCTGTACAAGTCCTTCATCAGGGACTACCCAGGTGAGTGCTCCCGGAGCGGCTGCAGGTGTGCGAGTGGGTGGAGCCTTCACTGGGGTGCCTGGTGCAGCAGAGCGGGCAGCCGGCCAGCCGTGGTGCAGTGCGATCGCCTCCTGTCACTGTCACAACAGCCTCCTGAGCAAACGTGGTCCTGGCTCCACTGACAGTGAGGAAAGGAGCCGTGAGAGCCAGGACCACTGGGTGCTCCTAGGCTCTGCGTCACCTGATGCGCATGGGAGAGGGGACACAGAGGCACAGAGTGGGTTAGAACTTGCCCAGGGACACACAGCAAATGGTGGCGCAGGTGTTCAGACCAGGAAGCGTCTCTAAGTCCCTGCGTTTAACGTTAAGTAACTTGGTGGAAGCGGAGCCAGGACGTGGAGCCAGGACACGAAGCCCGGTCTTTACCCCTCTGGGTCCACAGCTCTGTTTTTACTCTCAGTGGCGCTAAACTCACCGTCCTGGGCCGCAAGTTTCCCACTTAACAACTGTGGGGTTGCAGGATTGCACGTGACTGCAATCCCTGTCCCGGGAGGGGGTTGGGAGGCCAGGTGAGTCGGGAGGGAGGACAGGAGGGGGCTCTGGGGTGCTACGGGTCAGCAGCCTGGGAGGACACGCTGAGGGAACACGCCCTTGCCCTGCTTTGCTCAGTGGTGTCCATCGAGGACCCCTTCGACCAGGATGACTGGGAAGCTTGGCAGAAGTTCACTGCCAGCGCGGGAATCCAGGTGGTGGGGGACGACCTCACCGTGACCAACCCCAAGCGGATTTCCAAGGCTGTGAGCGAGAAGTCGTGCAATTGCCTCCTGCTCAAAGTGAACCAGATCGGCTCCGTGACTGAGTCCCTGCAGGCGTAAGTGCCCTTGCATGGAGGGCGGGGCCTCCTGACTGGGACTCCTGGGGACCTTTAGAGTAAGCTTTGGCCCCAAGGGGATCAGGGTGTTGGGCGGTTGTGTTCTAATCCTGACCACTTGGTGACCCTACACTCCTGATTTACTGTCACACGGAGAACGTTAGTCAGGAGACACACGTCTCTGTCCCTCGAGGAGGCTGAACCCAGTTGTTCAAACGTGACTAGAGGGCAGAGAAAGGTCCTCGGGCCCTTCAGAGTCGGTCGAGGGTTACCCTCTTCCCCAGCAGTTGGGAGCTCAGGGCTGCCCCTGGCCCCCCACCAGGAGTGATGAGTCATGGCCTCAGGAGGCCAGCAGGGGCCACAGTGCCCAGGCAGTGGAGCCATGCTGTCTGCTTGTCCCTGGCTTCTAGGTGCAAGCTGGCCCAGTCCAATGGGTGGGGCGTCATGGTGTCGCATCGCTCCGGGGAGACTGAAGACACCTTCATCGCCGACCTGGTGGTGGGACTGTGCACTGGGCAGGTAAAGAGCTCCCTGGAGTGAAGGGTGCTCCCTGCTTCTCTCTCTGACCTCAACTTCCTGAGCACAGACTTGGGGGGCAGGGGGGAGAATGGGGTCCTGGGTGCCCCTTTTATCCCCTCCTTCCTAGGGCCAGGGATCCTCTTTAAGAAATTGCTGGCTCTCTGCCATGGCACCCTCCCCTTACCCAAAATGCCCATGAAGATTCAGTGTCCACTGTAAGCAACCGTGGCCTTTCTTTTCTCCTTCCAGATCAAGACTGGTGCACCATGCCGATCCGAGCGCTTGGCCAAGTACAATCAGATCCTCAGGTAAAGAGGCTACCTTCGCTGCGTGTGTGGGCTTGCTTGGTCTCCAGGAGGAGCCCCTGGCCCTGTGGGGCTGGTACAAGGGTTGGGGCAGGGGCCCTGGCCCCTG
Organism: Tursiops truncatus; assembly: GCF_011762595.2. Classification (NCBI taxonomy): domain Eukaryota; kingdom Metazoa; phylum Chordata; class Mammalia; order Artiodactyla; family Delphinidae; genus Tursiops; species Tursiops truncatus. The sequence continues at coordinate 177,149,221 of NC_047034.1, forward strand.
ATAGGTTAGGTTGGGGCGGTCGGGTGCCTGGCAGCATTGGCCCAGAGCGGGGCCTGTTCCACACGATGCTGCCATCTTCTGGTGGGAGAGGGAACTGGCTCCCCTTTAGACAACTGAATCAGAAGTTGGGGAGCTACAGGGAAGCCTTAGTGATGCTCTCATTTTACACCCTTGTTTTGTGGACAAAGATACCAGAGCTCACAGAGAGGAAGAAGAATCGCCAGCGAGCACACAGCAGGGTTTCAGTGTTCAGCGCCTTCTGACGTTCTGGTCCCTCCCCTTTTTGTCTCAGTGTGTCCTTGGGAAGCACCTATAAACACAGGGAGACCTGCCCTTTTGTTATTTTATTCCAGTCTTGAAGGGAAAAGGAACTTCCATTTTATAAGTCCTCCCACCATACCCCATCTTTAAAACTTTATCCTGGAAAATTTCAGGCATATAAAAAAATCAGTGGGGCTTCCCTGGTGGCGCAGTGGTTGAGAGTCCGCCTACCAATGCAGGGGACACGGGTTCGTGCCCCGGTCCAGGAAGATCCCACATGCCGCGGAGCAGCTGGGCCCGTGAGCCATGGCCGCTGAGCCTGCGCGTCCGGAGCCTGTGCTCCGCAACGGTGGAGGCCACGACAGTGAGAGGCCTGCGTACCGCAAAAAAAAAAAAAAAAATCAGCGAACAGTAGAATGTACTCCCTTCCCCATTACCTGGATACACCAGCTGTCTGTGTTCCTCCATGTTTTGTCTCTTTACACCCTTTTTTCCTGGAGAATTTTAAAGCGAATTCCAGGCATCTTATGATTTCACTTGTATATATTTCTTTCAGATAAAGACTTATTTTTGTTTTTTAACATAGCCACTCTACAATGATGATGCCCACGATTAGTGGTACTATCAATACCCCCTTTTTTTTTTTGATATCAGGATCCAAACAGAGTTCACACTAATGAGTGCTCCCTCCTTATTTCCCTGTGCCATTTGTTGCAGAAACTGGGTTATCCTTTCATTGAAAAAACATTTTCTTAAATATTCTAAGAAATAGCAATCCTACCATTTCTTCTCCTTTGTCCTTCAGAAACATTGGGGGGAAGAGAAGGAAGGCGAAGGGGCGGCCAGTGGACAACTTGTTGGGTGAATTGGGTGGACGGAGAGAGCCGAATGCTCTTCTATTCCTGGCATCTCCAAGAAGCTCAAATTTAGGGGAATAGTTAGACAGACTGGGCGATGGTTGGGTCCCCAACTTCCTGGCAGGAAGTGTGTCTTTAACCACTTTTCTGGGTGGGAAAACTTACTGCATTGATGTGTGACTTCTCTCTTTCCCTCCCTGTCTCTCTATCTTTCTGCTTCCTAAGAATTGAAGAGGAACTGGGCAGCAAGGCCAAGTTTGCCGGCAGGAACTTCAGAAACCCCCTCGCCAAGTAAGCTGTGGGCGGTTGAGCCCTGCGGTCACTCGTCGGCTAATTAGACCTGCTCCTGATGTCACCTGGGCAGCTCAAGGCCCCCGCCGATGCTCTGAGGGGCCTCTGATAGTTAACTGCCCTCTCCCCTTCCTGTGACGTTCTCACTGCTTCCTTAGACCCGCTGCAGAAGCCGAGCTTGACCACCTGGAACCCTGCTGGAAACCCTAGCTCTCTAATTATATAATTGGCCCAAATCATTGTTTCTCTCACCTCGCTTCCACCAAGTGTCTGGAGCCATGTGTGTCTGCATTGTAATCTCCGAGGTGTCTACAGGCAAGATCCCCGGTGGTTTTGTGTGCAAAATAAAAGGCCTCAGTGACCCATAGGGATGCTCTGTGTGTATGAAGTGGTCCGTCAGTCTGTCTGTCCTCACGTCTTGAGTATTCATGGAGCACCTCTACAAGAGCTGAGGCTTTGTGTCATGACAGAAGGGGGGAGGAGTTTGTGCAGGACGTCACGTAAGCCCTGGGGAAGGGCAGGTTTGGGAAGAGGTGGGAGACGGGGTAGCCTGTGCCCTTCCGCAGCAGCTCAGGCAGCGCCCGGACCGGAGGCCTGACTTCAGGATCAGACATGTTAATTTGGGAGAAAAGAGTTCTCACAGGTTACCTCAAGGACAGCAGCTTCCAGGTCACAGCATGAGTCCAAACCAGAGGGAAGCTGAGCGTCCTGGGCAGGCTGGGGGGCAGGTTCTCCATCCTTAGGGGAAACTGGTAAAAGAATGGTTAGAGGTAGCTCTGGGGCGGTAGGAGGGCATCCAGAAGGTCTTGGAGAACCCTATTTAGATACATTAAAATTTAATTTTGGGACTTCCCTGATGGTCCCGTGGTTAAGACTCCACACCCCAAATGCAGGGGGCACAGGTTCGATCCCTGGTCGGGGAACTAAAATCCTGCATGCTGCACAGCATGGCCTAAAAAATTGAAAGAAAAAATTTTTTAATTTAATTTCTTTCCTCATTTTCACTAACCTGATTTCAAGTGCTCAGAGGCTCCACGTGGCTAATGCCCACTGAGTTGGGTACCACGGGTGTGAAGCATTAGCACTGCAGAAAGCACCATTGTAGAGAAACGACTGAGCACCAGTGAGACATGAAGTACTATGGTTGCTCTGAATTGTGTTATAATACCTGGTGAGGCCCCCCAGTGGACACTGTTGTTATTGCTCATCTGTATCAGGGTTTAACCCAAGAAGCAGAGCCAGTAGAAGGTACATATATTAAGGGATTTCTCACAAGGAATTGGCTCCTGTGATTGTGGCTAAGCTAATCCACAATGCATAGGGCAGCCAGTCAGAAGGGAGGGGACCAGGACACAGGTGAAATTTCTCTTGGGTCAGCCCTACTTCTAAGACCTTCACCTGACTCAGGCCCACCTGGGTCATCCAAGATCATTCCTTGTTCAGAGTCAGCAGATAAGTGGTTTTAATTATGTCTGCAGAATAGCTTCACAGTAATACCTAGATTAGTATTTGACTAAACGGTAGGACTCGAGTCATGTCACAAAGCCACCACCCCTTTTGCACTTGGCAACCACACACATACGTCTTAAACCATAATCTCCAAGTAATAACAAAACCCTTCTTCACCTAATGTGGTACAGCTGTCCTGTGTACAGCCAAAGCCACTCACCTGTCCCAGCTTTGTATGACTGGTTTCCATCTAAAAACTGACTGCAAGGAAGTGAGTCGAACTCGGCCTGACAGTCTCACTAGAATGTTCGTTCATCCAAACTTTAAAGCAGCAAGTTAGCATTACTGTCTCTAAACTTGGTTTCATGTCAACATTTCCTGACACTTTAATTTTAAAACAATGACTGGCAGTTAAACGCATTTATCACTCTTGGGTTAAAGGGCAAGGAGCCCTTTCAGATCTGCTCCACCCGGAAGGAAGGCTGCTGGGGCCTCCCTGGCCCTGGGGACACTGAGCCCCTGGGGAGAATGGTTGACAACTCTGACCCAGCAGAGACAGCACGAAGCATGTTCCTGATGCGGATGGGCAGGAGTAGGCCAGGAGGAATTGCAGACCCTTGGCCTCTTCCTGGGGGCCCTGTGTGAAGCAGGACAGGCTACGTTAATTCTGAGTTTCCAGAAAGCCACTCTTGGGCTTTAAGATGAGCTATGATGTTAAACATTTCTCTGGATCACAACTGCAGGACCTTAAAGTGTTTTTAAAGTAAACATCTTTGGTAGTAGTCTCTGGACTTGCATTATGTGTTTTCTTTTTAAATTTTAACCTCATAATACAAATACTTTCCCGCAAAATATTTACTTTTCATCTGTGGTGGTCTTCCAGATTCCTGCAACATCAGAACAAAAATCAACTGAAAAGTTGAAACAGTGTAGTTTGCAAACCTGGCCATACACTGGAATCACCTCGGAAGCCTTTAAGTCTCCCATTGCCCAAGCCAAGTAAATCAGAACCTCAGAGTAGAAACCAAAGACTCAGTATTAAATTTCCCAGCTGACTCCAATGTGCAGCTCAGCCTGAGAAGCACTACAGCACAGGAGGTGGATTGCAGGACTGGCGATGACCAGGCAGGCCTAGAATGCCAGGCTCCCCTGAAACAAACCCGCCCGCCCTGGTAATTTTATTTTTGTTGAATGCAACTGAGGCCGGAAGATGGCGTCCGAAGGCAGTCAACTCAGGCCACAGAGCTGCGAGCTGTGCCATCTGCAGGGAAGGAGCCTGGCTCTTGACTAGGAATTCTGTGTACACTCAGCTCTCCTCCCAGCAGTGGAGATCCTGCTGGCCACAGCAGCCCAGGCGTATGCGGTGCAGTGGCTGAGCGCACAGCAGGAGCTGGACCACCTAGGTTTGGATTCTGGCCCTCCCACTGAACAGCTGAACAAATCTGTACGATGAGGCTAATACTCCAATAGTGCTACCTCATGGCTTGTTACAGAGTATTATAAATGGTCACATCGACTTAGGCTCCCACTCAGCATAGATTAAACCATCAGGTGCTGATACACTTACTTAGGAAGAGGTACAGGGCATAGGGAAAGAGGAGGAAGGTCTTTAGAGCATATAAAGCACCTGTGGCCATGACTGAACAAAAAGGGACAGAGTCTGGAATGGAAAGTTCACAGCAACCTGGGAGAAGTGTGGGGACCCACTGAACCAACCTCAGTGACGTATAATTAACATTCAGTAACAGGCACCTGTTTTAAGTATACAGTTTGAAGTGTTTTCACATATACGCCTGGGTAACCAGCACCACCACCACAACAGACTGTTTCCAACACCCCCAAGAGTTCCTTGAGCCCCTTCCCGGCTAATCCCCACCCCCACCCCCGCAAACGCAGGCAACCTAGTGGTTTTTTTTTAGTTCAAATGAGTTGTCAAAATCTAAAAACAGATTCCTTGTAAAAAAAAGAAATCTTGCCTGGTGGCGCAGTGGTTAAGAATCCGCCTACCAATGCAGGGGACACGGGTTCAAGCCCTGGTCCAGGAAGATCCCACATGCCACAGAACAGCTAAGCCCATGCGCCACAAGTACTGAGCCTGTGCTCTAGAGCCCGTGAGCCAGAACTACTGAGCCCACATGCTAAAGCCCATGCTCTGCAACAAGAGAAGCCACCACAATGAGAAGCCCACGCACCGCAATGAAGAGCGGCCCCTGCTCGCTGCAACTAAAGAAAGCCCGTGCACAACTATGAAGACCCAACACAGCCAAAAATAAATAAATACATTTATTTTTTTAAATATTCCAATTTCTGCATTCTAATGGATTGGAAAATTGCCAACACTGGGCCCGCATCCCTAGAAGACAACAGTTGGCCACCATCTTTTTTTTTAAGCCATTTTTTTTTTAACATTTATTTATTTATTTATTTTTGGCTGCGTCGGGTCTTAGTTGTGGCGTGTAGGACCTTTCCATGCGGCGCGAGGACTTGTCTGTAGTTGTGGCCCTCAGGCTCAGTAGTTGCAGTGAGTGGGCTTAGTTGCCCCACGGCATGTGGGATTTTAGTTCCCCGACCAGGGGTTGAATCTGGGCCCTCGGCAGTGAAAGCCCAGTGTCCTAACCCCTGGACTGCCAGGGATTCTTCTGAAGGCAGCCCCCTGCCTCCTGCTTCTCTTAGTTACAGGCCTGCCCAGCCCTCCACGGCTTTTGAATTGGCCACCCCTGGTCCAGGGTCTCTTCTGCAGGCCGACATCTTTCCAAATCTTTCCTTTTTGTAAGAACCCTCTATCCCCAGGGGTTCCGGAGTTCAGGTCCTCCAGGGCTCCTCTGCCATTGACAACTCATCTCTCGGTGCCTCCAGGTAATAACGGCTCCCCAGACGCAGCCTTGAACGTGTCAGCTCATCTAGGCTCATAAATGTGGCCGGCAAGGCACCACCTTCATCCAGTTCTGCTCTAGGGGGAGGCCAGCCTGGCCTTCTTCCTGCCCATCTTGCTGCAAAGTGTGAGGGCTTGGTAATCAGGGCTGCCATCCACAGGGACCAGGAATGGTAGCAGATTCATTTGCATATGTGACCTAAGACAGTAATTAAACCCAGGCGCCCCAGGGGTGAGGAGTAAGCACATTAATTCAGGAGCAATTAAAACCCTCCAACATCACTGTCACACAGCCACCACTTCTGAAACCAGCTGTAACTAATGACAGTCACCTTTGGGCCCCCTCTTTTGGCCACCAGACTGCCGCCATGACTGCACATTCTTGAGGGGGGCACTCTTGTGCCTAAGCGGGGGCAGCTTCCCCAGACGCTCGGTCTTTCTGTAGGGCCCCTGATGCTATTATGGACAAGTTACTGAGAAAGACAATGCCTTAGTCTTTTTTGTTTGTTTGTTTTGTTTTGTTTTGTTTTGCGGTACGCGGGCCTCTCACTGCTGTGGCCTCCCCGTTGCGGAGCACAGGCTCCAGACGCGCAGGCTCAGCGGCCATGGCTCACGGGCCCAGCCGCTCCGCGGCATGTGGGATCTTCCTGGACCGGGGCACGAACCCACGTCCCCTGCATCGGCAGGCGGACTCTCAACCACTGCGCCACCAGGGAAGCCCGCCTTAGTCTTTTTCTTTTTTTGGTGGCAAAATATGCATAGCAAAATTTACCATTTTAACCATTGTTAAGTGTACAATTGGCTGGTGTTAAGTACATCCAAAGCTTTCATAACCATCACCACTATCTATTTCCAGAAGTTTTTCATTATCCCAAACAAATTCTACACCCGTTAAGCAATAATTCCCCATTCTCCTCCCCCCACACTAACTCCTGGTAACTTTTATTCTATTTTCTGTCTCTGGGTGTAAATTTGCCTATTTGAGATATTTTATATAAGGAGATTCATACAATAGTCATCTGGCTTATTTCACTTGTTGTAATGTTTTCAAGGTTCATACAGGTTGGAGCCTGTGTCAATACTTCATTCCTTTTTATGGCTGAACAATGTTCCATTTTAGAGATATACCACATATATCCATTCATTTGTTGATAGACACTTGGCTGGTTTCTACCTTTTGGTTATTGTCAGTAATGCTTCTATGAACCTGGGTGTACAAATATCTGTTTTAGTCCCTGCTTTCTTTTTTTTTTGTTTTTTGTTTTTTGTTTTTGTTTTAGTCCCTGCTTTCAATTCTTTTCGGTATGACTTAGCAGTGGAATTGCTGGGTCACATGGTAATTCTATGTTTACCTTTTTGAGGAACTACTAAGCCATTTTCCACTACAGCTGCACCATTTTACCTTCTCACCAGTAATGTATGAAGGTTCCAATTTCCCCACATTCTTTTTTTTTTTTTTTTTAAAGAAGATGTTGGGGGAGCTTCCCTGGTGGCACAGTGGTTGAGAGTTCTCCTGCCGATGCAGGGGATGCGGGTTCGTGCCCCGGTCCGGGAAGATCCCACATGCCACGGAGCAGCTGGGCCCGTGAGCCACGGCCGCTGAGCCTGCGCGTCTGGAGCCTGTGCTCCGCAACGGGAGAGGCCACAACAGTGAGAGTCCCGCGTACCGCAAAAAAAAAAAAAAGATGTTGGGGGTAGGAGTTTATTAATTAATTTATTTATTTTTGCTGTGTTGGGTCTTTGTTTCTGTGCGAGGGCTTTCTCTAGTTGTGGCAAGCGGGGGCCGCTCTTCATCGCGGTGCGCGGGCCTCTCACTATCGTGGCCTCTCGTTGCGGAGCACAGGTTCCAGACGCGCAGGCACAGTAGTTGTGGCTCACGGGCCTAGTTGCTCCACAGCATGTGGGATCCTCCCAGACCAGGGCTCGAACCCGTGTCCCCTGCATTAGCAGGCAGATTCTCAACCACTGCGCCACCAGGGAAGCTCTCCCCACATTCTTATCAACACTTGTTATTTTCCATTTTTTTTATTATGGCCATCCCAGTAGGTGGGAAGTGACATCTCACTATGGTTTCGATTTGCATTTCCCTAGTGTCTAATGATGTTGAACATCTTTTCATGTGCGTATTGGCCATTTTTTAATCTTTCCAAGTTGCTTGGTCATTTTGTTCATTGGGTTGTCTTGTTCCTGAGTCATAGAGTTCTTTATATTTTTTGGATCCTATTAGATATATGATTTGCAAATATTCTCTCCCATTCTGTAGTTTGTTTTCTCACTTTCTTGTAGTCTCTTTTAAACTTTTTTTTTTTTTTTTTTTTTTTTGGCCCGGCCACGCGGCTTGCAGGATCTTAGTTCCCAGACCAGGGGTTGAACCTGGGCCCTCAGCAGCAAAAGCGCGGAATCCTAACCACTGGGCCAGCAGGGAATTCCCACCTTGTAGTGTCTTTTGATACACAAAAGTTTCTAATTTGAAGTCCAATTTATCTATTTTTCCTTTTGGTGCTTGTGCTTTTGGTGTCATGTTTAAGAAACCATTGCCAAACCCAAGATGATGGGGACCTCCCTGGTGGTCCAGTGGGTAAGACTCCATGCTCCGAATGCAGGGGGCCCAGGTTTGATCCCTGGTCAGGGGACTAGATCTCACATGCCACAACTAAGAAGCCCCCATGCCCCAACTAAAAAAAAAAGACCCCACATGCTGCAACTAAGACCCAGCTCAGCCTAAATAAATATTTTTTTTAAAAAAATCCAAGGTTATGAAGATTTGCCCCTGTGTTGTTTTATGGTTTTAACTCTTGTATTTAGGTGGATTTTTTTTTGGTTTTTTCTTTTGGCTGCCTCGGGTCTTCGTTTCTGCGCACAGGCTTTCTCTAGTTGCAGCAAGTCGGGGCTTGTTGTGATGCGCGGGCTTCTCACTGTAGTGGCTTCTCTTGTTGCGGAGCACGGGCTCTAGGTGTGCAGACTTCAGTAGTTGTGGCTCGTGGGCTCTAGAGCACAGCCTCAGTAGTTGTGGCACATGGGCTTAGTTGCTCTGCGGCATGTGGGATCTTCCCGGACCAGGGCTCGAACCCGCGTCCCCTGAGTTGGCAGGCGGATTCTTAACCACTGCGCCACCAGGGAAGTCCCTGTATTTAGGTTTCTAATCCATTTTCAGTTAATTTTTATATATGGCATAAGGTAAGGGTCCAACTTCATTCTTTTGCATGTGCCATTTGTTGAAGAGGCTGTCTTTTCCCCACTGAGTAGTCTTGGCACTCTTATTGAAAATCAGTTCGCTATATATACGGGTTTATTTCTGAGTTCTCTATTCTATTGGTCTGTATGTCTGTCCTGATGCCACGCCACACTGTTGCAATCACCTTCACTTTATAGGACATGACCTGGCCTTTTACATACATCCCTTCATCTCCTCCTCACCAAACACTCTGAAGTAGGCATTATAATCATTCTTACTGGGTAAAGTCAGGCCTAAAAGGTTAGGGTGACTTACCCTCCGTCACAAAACTGGTGGACGTATTATCCTTTGCAAGGTGACATTGCAAGTGCTCCCAGGTTGACAGACATACAAAAACAGTGAATTCTTGTATCTTGACCTTAAAAACAACCTCCATGGTCAGGTGATGTCTAGCCAGGCCTTCAGCAACTATGATCCCAAAGCCAGGATCTTCCAAGAGGAAGAAAGTGATCCTGAGCATCTTTGATCAAGGTGAGGACAAGAAGGTCCTTCCCCGCCAAGGCCACAGATCCCCTCCTTGAGATGGCTGCTTACAAACTCCCGTTGCCCAAAGGGCTGAAGCTGCCTTCTTTGCACCCCAGCTAAATTTTTCCTTAAAAGAAGGAAACCCTGGAGCTGTTTGGGTTTGCTTTCTCTGGCCACGATTCTGGGCAGGTCTTGCGAGGAAGTTTCCCTCTGACCTGCTCTACAGTCTGGGCGTGTCTGTTTGTTCGCGAGTTCCCCGCCTATTAGGATGCTGGGACTTTGAGAAACACTTTCAAGACGAGGGGGTGCTGCCATCTCCCCCGAAATGCACATACACACACACACACCTGCCCCTGCTGACCCTCAACCCCCTACCCTGCTGAATTTTTCTTCAAACCATACGACATCACTTAAAATATCCGGCATCTGCTTTTTGGTCTTCCTTCATCAGAATGTAAATTCCACGAGACTTTATCTTGCAGGGACTTAGTTTTGCTGACTGCAGTGTGTCTGAGGCCGAGAATAGTGCCTGACACGTAGCAGGTGTCTCAGGCGTGAGTGAGTGCGTGGACCAGACCTGCAGGCCACACAGGCCACGCCAGGCGCCATGCATGAGGAATTGTAGCCACGTCTGCTGAGAGGACCTTTGAGCTCAGAAGCTTGGGTGCTTAAGATGAAAAGGAAAGGAAGACTTTTTTTAATTACAGAGATTAAAAAAAAAAAGTTAGTGGTTGAAGTCCGAGAGCATGATCTCAGAAGCAATCAGCTGAAGGAAGGGAAAACCTGGAGAATGGGGTCAGCCAGGAATCAGATGTTTTCAGAAGGTGAGATCACGAGGAAGGTAGCGCCTTGGACCTGAGAGCACCTGAGTTCCTGGATCCCGCAGGCTGGGGCTTCCCTGAGCTGTGAGGCAAGAAATGTCAGCCTGGGGCTGCTGGGCCCCTCAGGGAGCAGTGATGTTTTCAAGGTTCATCTGGGTCATGGCTTGTATCAGTATGTCACTTGTTTTTATAGTATTCCACTGTACAGATATACCACCATTGCCTAATCCAAGGTCTCAAAGGTTTACACCTATGTTTCTTTCTAGGAGTTGAATAGTTTTAGCTCTGGTATTTGGGTCTTTGATCCACTTGAGTTAATTTTTGTGTAAGGTGCTGCCTGTGGATATCTATTCATCAGTGGATGGACATTTGGGTTGTTTCCACTTTTTGGCTATTATAAACAATGCTGCTGTGTACATTCACGTACAAGTTTTTGTGTGGACATATGTCTTGCATTTTCTTGGGTACATACCTACTAGTGGAATTGCTGGGTCATATGGTAACTCTATGTTTAACTTTCTGAGTAACTGCCAAAGTGGTTTCCACAGTGGTTGCACCATTTTACATTCCCACCAATACTGGGAAAGTAAAACTGGGAATTTTCCATATCCTCACCAACATTTATTTTCTGGTTTTTTTAATAGTGGTATCTTACTGAGGTTCTGATTTGCATTTCATTAATGTCTAATGATGTTGAACATCTTTTTTTCAGTGTGCTTATTAGCAATTTGTATATCTTTTTGGAGAAATGTCTATTCAAATCATTAGCCCTTTTTTTTTTTTTTTTTTTTTTTTTGCAGTACGCGGGCCTCTCACTGCTGTGGCCTCTCCCGTTGCGGAGCACAGGCTCCGGACGCGCAGGCTCAGCGGCCATGGCTCACGAGCCCAGCCGCTCCGCGGCATGTGGGATCTTCCCAGACTGGGGCACGAACCCTTGTCTTGCACGAACTCTCAACCACTGCGCCACCAGGGAAGCCCCATTAGCCCATTTTTTAAATTGGTTTATTTGTCTTTTGGTTGCTGAGTTGTGAGAATTCTTTATATATTCTGGTTACTATCATATATATGATTTGCAAATACTTTTCCCCATTCTGTCGTTTGTTTTTTACTCTTTTGATAGTGTCTTCTGGTACACAAAAGGTTTTCATTTGGATGAAGTCAAATTCATCTCTTTTTTCTTTCCTTGCTTGTGCTTTTGGTGCCATATTTAAAGGACAATTGTCTAATCCAAGGTCCTGAAGATTCACAGCTATGTTTCTTTCCAAGAGTTTAATAATTTTGGCTCTTACATTTATGTCTGTGAGCTATTTGAGTTCATTTAGCTGTGGTATGTGGATATCCAGTTGTTCTGGCACCATTTGTTGAAAAGATGTCATTTTCACCTGATTCTCAGATGTCATGGTCACCCCCAGCACCCTGCCTCACCCTTGGCTGTGATTCTTGCTATCTTTCAAAAAAAATGAACTCTGGGTCTTCCCTGGTGGCGCAGTGGTTGAGAATCTGCCTGCCAATGCAGGGGACACGGGTTCGAGCCCTGGTCTGGGAGGATCTCACATGCCGCGGAGCAACTAGGCCCGTGAGCCACAACTACTGAGCCTGCGCATCTGGAGCCTGTGCTCCGCAACAAGAGAGGCCGCGATAGTGAGAGGCCCGTGCACCGCGATGAAGAGTGGCCCCCCCTTGCCGCAACTAGAGAAAGCCCTCGCACAGAAATGAAGACCCAACACAGCCAAAAATAAAATAAAGTAAATAAATAAATAAAAAGCCAAGCATTTGAAGCCCTTTAAAAAAAAAAATGAACTCTTAGGGTACAGCAAGGGCTGTCAAAACTGCTGCCTCAGCTGAGCTCAAACCTGGCTAGGACTGGGAAAACGAAATTCCCAAGTCAGCATGAAACCTTCAGTCTGTCTGCTGGTGTGGCACTAGGACCCCAGGCGTGTAATGCCCGGGGCTACAGGGGTAGAAAGGACCCCAAGCCCTCAGCACCCTGGCACGAGAGCAAGGTGCCCCTCTGTCCACCATCCTAGGGTGAAAGTCAGGGCCAGGGCTAGGGTGAGGCAAGAGAAGCCTGCGGGGCACAAAATGTAAGGAGATGCTCGCTCCCGCTCTCTCGTCCTGGCTACTCAGGTGCAGAAGGTAAGCTAGTGGCCAGCAGTCTGGGCTCATAGGGGGTTGTGGGCGCTAGGGCAGCCCTTAGCCACCAGGGGGTGCTGTGGGAGCTGCCCTGAGCCCTTCGGCCTCCCGGCCTCGCCCTGCCTGCTGGGCCCATCCCGCTGGCTCTGCCGGGCTGGCCAGCCTCCCAGCCCTCCTCTCCAGCCCCAGCTGACACTACCCTGTGGTTCTCAGGGGCTCGGGGCCAGGGCCAAGACGGCCCAGAACTCTGGGCAAAGCTCTGTGAGATGAGTGGAGCTGTCACAGGACAAAGGAAATTCCTGGACAGTGTCAATACCTGCTCTTCCCCTGTCACACAGATGCTGTGTCGAGGCACAGAGGAACCGGCCACTGCAAAGGCCACCACAGCACCACGGGGACATGGCCCAAGGGAGCTGGTCTGGCTTGCTTTGCTCTCTGAACCTTTCAGGATGCATATCCCTCCCTTCAATTTATTGCACGTTGTTCAGTCTTTCCAGGAACCAAGGGAAGGAGAAGGAAGCCGGCAGAGGGACATGCCTCCCGCTCTTGCTGTGCTGCCCCTAAAACCACACTCTGGGGTCAAGCAGTGGGCCTCAGCTCGCCTGCCCAGCCTCCCGGGGACTCGGTCCAGCACACAAGGGCCGGCGTGGCTCTTCCTGGGAGGCGCCCCAGCAGACTCTCAAGGAGCAGGGCCCAGGCGGCTGCACCGTGGTGGGTGAGTCCACGTGGCCCTGCTCCCAAGGAAACCACTGCTCGCTGGACGCCTCTGCGCTCAGACAGCAACACGAGCTGGGAATTTCCCACACCCTGAGTGAGAGCACCCGTTTCCAGGGGTGCTCTAGGGTCGGCTTTCTGGCCTTGCAGTCTGGCTCTGCCCTGTTCTCTGTTCTTCTCTGCTTCCATTCAGGGAGAATCAGCAATGGCCGGAAGGGCAGGGATGCCTAGTCTGGGGAGGGATGGCCCGAGGTGGGGCGGGGGCAGCCACCACTTCCTCGAGTCTCTCCTTTGTGGCACCTGCTTTCCTGGAATGTCAGCCCTGTACTGTCTGCCAGCATCAGGTGCAGCCAGCCTCCAGAGAAGGGGCGCTGAGGTATTTGGCAGAAAGAGCCTGTGGCATTAAAAGACTGGCCAGCACCTCCATGAGCTCTAGAAATATCAGTACTGGAGGCATCTGAATCCTAGAGCAGAAAGAGAGACACCGGCTGAAAGAGCAAGGGCTTGACCCTCGCTTCTCTGACCTCAGGGGAGGCTGTGTATTGTGGGGTGTGGCCCCTCCTCCTGAAAGAAAGCCACTCGCTCAGCTTGATCCACCAGGACTAATGTTTCCATACTCGTATCACCTCAATTCAAGTGCCCCCGAGTACAGAGACTTAGAAATTAACCACTGACCTTGAGTGCTGGAGCTAAAAAGAAATGCCTCCGCCCGTGTGGGCGTCCTTTGTCCTAACCGTGCCTGCCCAATAACGCAACAGCCTCTGTATTCACAAAATCTTGTCGTGCCCTGAGTCCCATTCACGTGGAAGGGTGGGGATGCGGGTTCCTCAGGGGTGTTGGCACGTGAGGTTTGGAGTAAAATCCCCCAGAAACTGCACACAGACTGGGGGTGCCATATCGTCGGACAGCCCTTGAGATCTCGGGGTGCAGCTCTTGCCAAAAACGGTGTTTGTCATCCATGAGCCCACAGCAGAGCAGCTGCATCTGTCACACCAACAGTGATGCTGGAAATTCATGCTGACATGGGCACAGACTAGCTCCCTACCGTGATTTCTTTTTCCCTGTAAGGGATTTCTCCCCCTACCTCCTCCCCCAGCCCCAGATATTATGAGGAAACGTCTGTGAAATAAAAATAACAAAAGTTTATAAGATACAAAGCTTATAAAGTTTTACATATAGGTCCCCATCATGGTTCCTGCCTCCTCTGAGACGGTAGATGGAAGCTTCCATTTCACTTGTCTCTAATTATCTCCTGTTTAGGAGGACGAAGAGCCCATAGGGTGACTGTTAAGGAGGCAAAAGGAAATGCACGGAGGGCATCCTGGGCTCTGCTGAGGGTCCCACTCTCCCTGGAGCTAATTTGATCCAAAGGAGGGAACTAGAGCAGAGCAGCAGCCTCCTGGTCACCTGTCCCCGCCCGCACCTATCCTGGGCTGGGACCTTGTCAGGGGCCGGGTTTTAAAGGGCAACACAGCTTACAGAGCAGAGACAAGCTGAGGCTAAGTCCTGCTGCAGTAGAAACCCCAGGGAGGGTTGGAACGGTGCTCTGGGGGCTTGATGGATCGGCTGAGGGCAGTTTGGTGTCGGGAGGGGGCATGGATTTGGAGTCCACTTGGTTAAGGACTTTTCGTTTGCAAATGGCAGTGACCAATTCAAATGGGCTTCAAACAAAAAGAACGTTTATTGGCACTTAGCTTCAGGCATGGCTGGATCCAGAAGCTGAAAGACTGTCACCAAGACCCAGTATCTCTCCATCTCTCCACTCTGCTGTCCTCTGTGCTGGCTTTTACCCACAGGCAGGCTCTCCAGGCTTGGTGGCCCCTCCCCACCTCTTTATGTTCAGCTCAGCTGCCCCAGCTTCTCTCTCACAACTGTTCTAGCCAAAATCTTAAACCTGACTCTCACGGGCTTGAACTGGGTCATGTGCTCATCCTTGAACCAATCATTGTGGCCAAGGGGGATGAAATCACTGATTGGTTAGGCCTGGGTCACATGCTTACACCCAGATTCTGGGGCCAGGTTAGACGCACTCAACAACATGAACTAAAATTAGGGAAGGGACATTTCCCAAAAGAAGAACAGGGATGCTGCAACTAGAAAAAGGGTGAATGGATGGTAGTCAGGCAAAAACTCCATACCTGCTCTCTCAGAGCAGCAACTCCTGCCACCTCCTGGCTGTGTGACTTTGTCCAGGTCACTTAACTTCTCTGAGCCTCAGCTGGAAACACAACTTGCTTCAGTTTTAATGTCCTTTCCTTTATAAAAACAGGGATGGGGTAGAGATATCCTAGGGCTCTTACTGTATTGGAAACTTCTGTTGGAATAGATTACAAGGTGATTTATTAAGAATTCAGTTCCTTTAGCCCAGATAAGCAAAGGATGAAGAAGAGGAATGGAAAATAATGATACTGGCAAAGGTAAACCCCTTAGGGTTCGCTTTCCCTTACCTTTCTTTAAAGGTGTTCGGCAGGGCTTCCCTGGTGGCACAGTGGTTGAGAGTCCGCCTGCCGAAGCAGGGGACACGGGTTCATGCCCTGGTCCGGGAGGATCCCACATGCCGCGGAGCGGCTGGGCTCGTGAGCCATGGCCGCTGAGGCTGCATGTCCGGAGCCTGTGCTCTGCAACGGGAGAGGCCACAACAGTGAGAGGCCTGCGTACTGCACAAAAAAAAAAAAAAAAAAAAATGTGTTCAGCAAAGGGAAGTAGGAAGTGGATCTCAGATGAGGAGGAGGCCCAGCTCAAGGGCTCAGGGGGACTAGGCAGCCTTGTCAAGGTCCAGGCCTGTCTGAATTTGTGTTGGAGCCTCAATTCTCCCTCTGGGGCCTTGGAGCAGTCAGGGCTAAGCAGAGACGGAGTCAGGCACCTCCACCTGGCCCTCTGTTCTTCCTGGAAAGGCTGGAGCAAAGGGGTCCTTACCTGTTTTTACAGCATCTGGACAAGGCGGCATGTTGATTTCAGGGACCCATCCACAGCCAGGGTCTGAGCACAGTTATGCAAGGTGGTCTCTTTCCCTTGGAGCCCCGAGGGCGCTGCTGGAGGCTGGTCCGTGTGCAGCCGACATCTGACCTATTTATGGCCACCGCTCTGCCGGTGACCATGCTGGATTCATCCTGGCTCAGCGGAGGTGAAGGGTGACCAGTCCTTCCTTCTGTTTCCCAGTGACTCTGAACCGGTTTGCCTGGAGCTATGAATAAAGCCCCAGATCCCTCCAGCTACTCCTCCCAACCTCTCCCTGTTCTTCCCGGCATCACTTACAGAAGAAGGGTTTCTTGGCTGTTATGCTTATCACAGTTTTGTACAGAGTTGTTTTGTTTTGCTTTGTTTTTTAATTTTTATTGGTGTATAATTGATTTACAATGATATGTTAGTTTCAGGTGTACAGCAAAGTGAATCAGTTATACATATACATATATCCACTCTTTTTTAGATTTTTTTTTGTCATAATAGGTCATTACAGAATATTGAGAAGAGTTCCCTGTCCTATACAGTATGTCCTTATTAGTTATCTATTTTATATATAGTAGTGTGTATATGTCAATCCCAATCTTCCAATTTATCCCTCCCCCCGCCCACAGAGTTTTAAATGCAAAGTATATCAGATTGATCTTTCCTGCACCATCATAAGCCATCATGCTACGATTGAAAATGGAACAGATGGGGCTTCCCTGGTTGCGCAGTGGTTAAGAATCCACCTGCCAATGCAGGGGACACAGCTTCGAGCCCTGGTCCAGGAAGATCCCACGTGCCGCAGAGCAACTAGGCCCGCAACTACTGAGCCCGCGAGCTACAACTACTGAAGCCCGTGCGCCTAGAACCCGTGTTCCACAAGAGAAGCCACTGTAATGAGAAGCCCGCGCACCACAACGAAGAGTAGCCTCCACTCACCGCAACTAGAGAAAGCCCGCGCAACAGAGACCTAACGCAGCCAAAAATAAATAAATAAAATAAATTTATTTTTAAAAAAGAAAGAAAGAAAATGGAACAGAAAATGTATGGTAATATGAACCACTTTTCAGTAAGAAAAAACGGACCAGGAGGAGGGGAGGATGGGGAAGGGGAAAGGGGAGTTAGTGTTTCATGGGGACAGAGTTTCAGTTTAGGAAGGTGGAAAATTCAGGAGATGGATGATGGTGGGAGTTGCACAACAACGTGAATGTACTTATGCCACTGAACTGTACAGTTAAATATGGTTAAAACAGTATGTTTTGGGGCTTCCCTGGTGGCGCAGTGGTTGAGAGTCCGCCTGCCGATGCAGGGGACGCGGGTTCGTGCCCCAGTCCGGGAGGATCCCACGTGCCGTGGAGCGGCTGGGCCCGTGAGCCATGGCCGCTGAGCCTGCATGTCCGGAGCCTGTGCTCCGCAAAAAGAAAGAAGTGAAAAAAACTGATCACCCTTCTGATTCCAGCCACTAAGGGGTCTTTGCTCTGCTGAGCTCTGTGTCAGCCCCTGGAATACGGCTCCCAGAGGACTCAGCCCTCTGTCCCTCTGACTGTTGGTCTTGGGACGGGCTTCTAGGCTTTCCATCTGTTACCTCCCACTAAACCTTTGCCACCTGAGTCATCAGCCTGCAGTTGGGGGTGGGGATGCAAGGCCATGGCACCATGCCTGAAACAACACAGTATGAAAGTCAGAGCTGGGATCCTGATGTTCTGGGCCCAGTGTAGCAGCAAGCACGACTTAGATTTGTTCAGATCTTTGCCGGGCACAAAGCCCAATCAGGACACTACCTGTTCTCCTTATGCCACCAGTAACACCTACCATTCCTACCATTTTTGCTTCTTTATCATGGAGGATTGGCCGAAGGAGTTGAATTACAAAGGAGTTAAGTTAGTTACAAGGGGTTAAGGCTTGTGCTCCCTCTAGCACTGCCCTCGGGTGAACTCCACGTGTCCACTAGTGAAGGAAGCAAGACAGGATCTTGAAAATCCTGAACTACTATTAATATGTGTGCTTTTCTTTTTCCAGCTTCCTTTGCACCTCCTCCCTTAAGAGAAGGCATCTGCATTGCTTCAAGAGTATGAGGCGCAGTAAGAATGTAAAGGTGAAGAAACAATCGATAGCCCCTTGGTGGGGGGACTCAACAGGGTAAAGCTAAGGAAGCAGCAGAGTTTATGTCATGCGGAGAGAAGGAAAGAGGATCACCCTTGCCTCTGCCCAGACCATGGGAGAGTCCCCTGGGCTGGGGCAGGGAAGAAGAATGGGGCTGGGGGTGACCTGAAAAGAGGTGGTGCAGCAGAGGTGCAGAGGAGGTTAGCCCTGGGAGCCCTCCCTGCAAGCAGTGCCCCTCCCCCCCACCCCAAGTGACAGTGTGAAGCACCTGCTATTCGGGGGAGGGGTATAGTACTTTCCCCGGGGCCGCCATAACAAATGACCACTAACTGGGTATCTTCAAGCAACAAAGATGTATTCTCTCACAGTTCGAGAGGCCAGAAGTCTGAGGTCAAGGTGTCAGCAGGGCCATGGTCTCTCGAGGCTCTAGAGGAGGCTCCTTCCTGACCTCTTGCAGTTTCTGGTGGTTACTGGCGTTCCTTGTCAATCCTCAGCTTGTGCTGAGTAGCCGCATCGCCCCAGCCTCTGCCTGCATCATCACACGGCCTCTCTGTGAGTTTCTGAATTTCTCTCTTCTTGCAGGAATACCAGTCATTGGATTTAAGGCCCACCCTATTCTAGTGTGACCTCATTTAAAAAAAAATTTTTTTAAGGATTGGGGTGCAGGTAGCAACTAATAAAAAAAGGAAAAAAAATTAAGATTTTTTTTAAAGATTTTTTTGATGTGGACCATTTTTCAAGACTTTATTACATTACTCCTGTTCTATGTTTTGTTTTTTTGGCCACGAGGCACGTGGGATCTAAAATCCCTGACCAGGGGTCCAACCCACACCGGCTGCATTGGAAGGCGAAGTCTTAACCATTGGACCACCAGCGAAGTCCCTAAAGGTTTTTTTTTTAATTGAAGTATTGTTTTCTGTTCTTTGTATTCTTTCTTTCTTTCTTTTTGGCTGTGTTGGGTCTAGTTGGGGCGAGCGGGGGCTACTCTTCTTTGTGGTGCGCAGGCTTCTCATTGCAGTGGCTTCTTTTGTTGCGGAGCATGGGCTCTAGGCACGAGGGCTTCAGTAACTGTGGCTCGCGGGCTCTAGAGTGCAGGCTCAGTAGTTGTGTCGCACGGGCTTAGTTGCTCCGCAGCATGTGGGATCTTCCCAGCCCAGGGCTCAAACCTGTGTACCCTGCATTGGCAGGCGGATTCTTAACCACTGCACCACCAGGGAAGCCCTATTGAAGTATTGTTGATGTACAATATTGTATAAGTTACAGGTGCACTTGTATAAGTTACAGTTATAGTGGTTTGTAATTTTTAAAGGTTATACTCCATTTATAGTTATATTATAAAATATGGGCTGTATTCCCTGTGTTGTACCATATATCCTTGTACCTTATTTTATACATAACAGTTTGTACCTCTTAACTCCCTTTCCCTATATTGCCCCTCCCACCTTCCCTCTCTGCACTGGTAACCACTAGTTTGTTCTCTATATCTCTGAGTCTGCTTCTTCTTTGTTCTATTCATTAATTTTTGGCATTGTTTTTAAGATTCCACATATGATATCATACAGTAGTACACCCTCATCTTAACTTGACTATATCTGCAAAAAGCCTATTTGCAAACTAGGTCACGTCACAGGTGCTGGGGGCTGGGACTTGGACATACATTTTGGGGGGACACAACTTAGTCCACACCAGGGCCCTTCAGGCAGAAGATGACAAATGCCAACATCCTGGGGTGCCAAATCTAGCAGGCTAGGTTTGTGTGGATAAAAACCCAGAGGCCAGTGTGGCTGAAGCAAAATGGGCCAGGATGAGAGAACCAGGGAATGAAGCTGGAGAAAACAATGCATGTAGATCATGTAGGACTTTGTCAGCCCCTGGTAAATCCTCTGGGCTTTCTCTGACTGACCTGGAGGCCAGTGGAGGAGTTTGAGGGGAGGAAGGCAAAATCTGACTTAAGTTTCAAAACCATCAGTCTGGTGGCTCTAGTAAGAATAGACCGTCAGAGGTGAGGAGACAAATATGAGGATGCCAATACCATGGTCCAGGTCAGAAGCCCTGGAGGTGGTTAGACGTGGTCAGAGCCTATATCCCTTTTGAAGGTAGGATTTACGCACAGATTGGATGTGGGGTATGTAAACAAATAGTGGTGACACAAAGATATTTGTGAAATTATTTGTAAATTAGCCAAGTTAAGAATGACCAAATGATCCTATAAAGATTTTAACCTTTTAGATAAGCACTATTAAATAATGAACTATAAAATAGAGGGGACCATAATATAGAGATGGGTAATGATCAGAATGTTCATTCTTAATACTCTTGGCATCCATCAGAAAACCTATAACTTCTATGACATAGTAAAGAGACTGTTTTGGACTCAAACCAAAATACTTTAATTAAACGGTAATATTTTACCGGATAAAAACCAAGAATGAACTACTTGTTTTCCTCTCACTGTTGTGGCCTCTCCCTTTGCGGAGCACAGGCTCCAGACGCGCAGGCTCAGCGGCCATGGCTCACAGGCCCAGATGCTCCGCGGCATGTGGGATCCTCCCGGACCGGGGCACGAACCTGTGTCCCCTTGCATTGGCAGGCAGACTCTCAACCACTGCGCCACCAGGGAAGCCCAAGAATTAACTACTTTTTATTGCTGCAAGATATAAACAGAATTCACAAGTAGGGATCTGGGGGGATATGCAATTAAATACCACTCAGGGGGAAAGACCTTTATTGGCCAGAAGCAGTTTCCACATTTGTGAATTTAAAGGTGAAGCAATATGATTCTTGGAAGAGAAATGTCCTTTTCCAGAAACAGCCATGACCTCTTTTTGTTGTGCCATGAAATATACAAAAATAAATGATGAGTTATTTCAAACATTTGTTCAGTTGAAGTTTTTTAAAAATTGTTTTTATGCTGCATAGTTTGGTGTTTAGATGAGAAGTCAAGCTGCTAATTTTCACTGCTCAGAATCCTCCAAAAATAATGTGATTTGGGACTTCTCTGGTGGCGCAGTGGTTAAGAATCTGCCTGCCAATGCAGGGGACACAGGTTCGATCCCTGGTCCAGGAAGATCCCACATGCCGCGGACCAGCTAAGCCCATGCAACACAACTACTGGGCCTGCGCCCTAGAGCCCACGCACAGCAACTACTGAGCCTGAGTGCTGCAACTATTGAAGCCCATGCGCTTAGAGCCCGTGCTCCGCAACAAGAGAAGCCCCCGCTTGCTGCAGCTAGAAAAAGCCCGCGCGTAGCAACGGAGACTCAGCGTAGCCAAAAAAAAAAAAGTGATTAGGAGAAGTGCAGCTGATTAATGAACTTGCAAAGACAAATGACTGACACTTGATTATCATGAAATTGAGCTTTACACCGTTGAAGGGAAAAAGACAAGCATTTGTAAATGTCATATATTTTATATATATTTAAATATATATATATATATATATATTTACTGTTTATTTCCAATTCGAAAAAGCTTCCTTTAGTGACCTAGAGCTGAGTTTAGCCCATCAAGGTCCACCATATATGGGTTCAAGTATTAAAATATTTAGAATTGTAAACGTCACTGTTCCCGGATTCATGTTTATATGAACATTTGGTCGTTCTAGGGCAAAAACTGAAGGAGCAAAAGGGGCAGCGTCTCTGCCTCCTGGTCCCCCTCCCTCCCCTCCAGCCCTGAATCATTCTGTTATTTGATGGCTACCGCAGGTGGAGGTCATTCTTCACATGACTTTTTAATGAATTGGCTGTTTCATGCACAGCTGTTTTCATGTCGTGAGAGTGGAGTGAAAGGGTCAAGACTGAGGGAGGTCCCATCCACACATAGTGGAGAGCCGTGCAGAAAGCCTTGTCCTGTGGGCAGAAAAGGGAGAAGCAGCTTGATTTCAAAGTCCTCACTCAGTGGAGAGAGAAAGCCTCTAAGTCGGCACCGCTTGGATGACTTTTCCCTCTTTTTTTTAATTAAAATTTTTTTTTGTCTTTGTTGGGTCTTTGTTGCTGCGTGCGAGATTTCTCTAGTCGTGGTGAGCAGGGCCTACTCTTCATTGCAGTGCACCGGCTTCTCACTGCGGTGGCTTCTCTTGTTGCGTAGCATGGGCTCTAGGTGTGCAGGCTTCAGAAGTTGCAGCGCATGGGCTCAGTAGTTGTGGTGCGTGGGCTTAGTTGCTTCACGGCATGTGGGATCTTCCTGGACCAGGGTTCGAACCCGTGTCCCCTGCATTGGCAGGTGGATTCTTTTTTTTTTTTTTTTTTTTTTTTTGTGGTACGCGGGCCTCTCACTGTTGTGGCCTCCCCCGTTGCGGAGCACAGGCTCCGGACGCGCAGGCTCAGCGGCCATGGCTCACGGGCCCAGCCGCTCCGCGGCATGTGGGATGTTCCCGGACCGGAGCACGAACCCGTGTCCCCTGCATCGGCAGGCGGACTCTCAACCACTGCGCCACGAGGGAAGTCCTGACTTCTTGCAGTGGTGTGTCACCTTCTTTGAGCCTTGGACCCCCTTTGAAATGAGTGTTATGGATCCTCCTCCCTTGCAAAAAGTCCATGTGTCAGGTGCTCGCACACACGTGTACGCACATGCACACACACACTCACATTTTCTTCATATAATCTCAGGGGTTCCGTGGCATCAGAGTCAGATGTGTCCTTAAATGTTGGGAATAAGCATTTGCTCCTGGCTTAAAATGTGGACCATGCTCTTTAAATCACTTTTTAAAATAAATGAGTGCTGTGCACAAGCCCGTTTAAAGGACCTGTGCTTGACTCACAGATATAGAGAACAGACTTGTGGTTACCAATGGGGAGGGGAGGATTGGGAGTGTGGGGTTAGCAGATGCAAACTATTATATGTGGGATGGATCAACAACAAGGTGCTGCTGTACAGCACAGGAACTATACTCAATATCCTGTGATAAGCCATAATGGAAAAGAATATGAAAAAGAATATATGCATAACTGAATCACCTTTCTGTACAGCAGAAATTAACACAACATTGTAAATCAACTCTACTTCAATAAAATTGAAAGAAAAAAGAAAAAAAGTAGAGCCTGTGCTTGGAATTCCCTGGTGGCGCAGTGGTTAAGAACCCGCCTGCCAAGGCAGGGGACACAGGTTCGATCCCTGGTCGGGGAAGATCCCACATGCCGCGGACCAACTAAGTCCGTGGGCCACGACTACTGATCCTGTGCTCTAGAGCCCACGAACCACAACTGCTGAGCCCATGCACCACAAGTACTGAAGCCCGTGTGCCACAACTACTGAAGCCCACTCGCTTAGAGCCCATACTCTGCAACAAGAGAAGCCACCGCAATGAGAAGCCCGTCCACCGCAACGAAGAGTAGCCCTGCTCGCCACAACTAGAGAGAGCTCACATGCAGCAATGAAGACCCAACGCAGCCAAAAAAAATAATAATAATAAATAAAATAAAATAAAAAGAGTCTGTGCTTAGTGATGTAACGAAGTCTAGAGCAGCATCTAGTCTGGACTAACTAGTTGGCTTCACACCAGTTACTTGTCTTCCCCCCCTACCCCCCATAAACGTTTGTTCATGGCTCTGTGAGTCTAGGAACACCCACATGGGAGTCAGGAAACTGGAACGGGAAGCTGGAACTCTATTTAGGCCCAGAGGAGGGAGGCCAATTCCCCATCATTGAGCCTCAGTTTCCTCTCGTAACAAAGACAAAATTTGGATTAGTCAGCAGTTCTCAAAGTGAGGTCTGGGGACCCTTTTGGGGGTCTGTGGGGTCAAAACTATTTCTGCAACAAAATAAGATGTAATTTGCCTTTTTCACTCCCTCCCTGCCACGAGTGTACAGTGGAGTTTTCCAGAGGCTACATGACCTGTGACGATGCCATTGCTCTGACAGTCAGTGGAATGTGCATTTGCACATTCTTGTGTTTCAAAGACACCGAATTCAATAAATATCAGAGGGTAAAAACCCACCCAAACAAAAGCTTTTGGGGTCATTCTATTAGTTTCCTAGGGCTGCTGCAACAAAGTGCCACAAACTGGGTGGCTTAAAACAACAGAAATTTATTTTCTTGCAGCTCTGGAGGCTAGAAGTCCAATATTAAGGTGTTGGCAAGGTTGGTTCCTTTTGAGGGCTGTGATAGGTCTCTGTTCCATGCCTCTCTCTAGCTCTGGTGATGGCCAGCAATCCCTGTGATCCTTGGCTTGTAGACACATCATGAGATCTCTGCTTCCATCTTCCCATGGCATTCTCCCTGAGTGTCTGTGTCTTCACGTGGCCCCATCTTCTTATGAGGATATCAGTCATATTGTATTAGGTACCCATCCCACTCCAGTATGACCTCATCTTTTTTTTTTTTTTTTCCCCAAGAGAAGGAAGGATTTATTAGTACTTACAGCAAGGAAGGAGAACACCAGCGATCTTTCCCAAAGCAATACCTTCTAGTATGACCTCACTTAACTAGTTACCTCTGCAATGACCTTTCTTCCAAACAGGGTCACATTCTGAGGCAGCAGGGGTTAGGATTTCAATATCTTTTCTGAGGGACACAATTCAACCCAAAACAGTCACCAATAATATTTAAGATTCTGAAACCAAAGAGTCTGACTAGGTGATTGTGACGGTTCTACTGTCATGAAACATTATGAGATTCTAAGATAAATTTTAATGGATTGGAAGTACTTGGCTTCTGTTAACGTACTTTTCGTTTAATGATATTTGTATGTTTACACCATCCTGAGGATCTAGATCAGTGCTAACAGCCATGACAAAATGAGACCATTGCTGTATCATTTGTGTTTACTTCCACGAGTACCATTTTATTGATTTATAGATGTTTATACTTACCCTCAAAGATCAAAATATCAGTTTAAAAAAAGTGATATAAACTGAAGGTATTAGCTGTCAACTGTGCACCCAGGGTGATTAGAAGCACTGATACCAAAGCCTTTTCATGGGGATTGAAGCCAGATGAAAATTTCTCCATACTGAACAGGGATACATTTCAAATAGCTGTTTCCTGAACTGGATCCTAATCCCATTAAGTTCAGCTTTGAGATCCTATGCAAAGCAAATGGAAGTGTTGTTTACTGGGAAGGGCACTTGTCACTTCTCTTATCTGTTGCTGAGCTTATCTCTACTGGTGAAAAGGTCTTTGTAAACTGAGTGCTGGGATTTGTCTTTAAAAATACGGAGGAGCAAGAGAAAGTGGCTTTTTGTAATAGTGTGAGGATTCTGTGACTCGTAATTGCTTCCTTGAGTTTTTAAAAATTGAACTGTAGTTGATTTACAATATTGTGTTAGTTTCAGGTGTACAGCAAAGTGATTCCTTGAATTTTTTTTTTTTTTTTTTTCAGTACGCGGGCCTCTCACTGCTGTGGCCTGTCCCATTGCGGAGCACAGGCTCCGGACGTGCAGGCTCAGCGGCCACGGCTCACAGGCCCAGCCGCTCCGCGGCATGTGGGATCCTCCCGGACCGGGACATGAACCCATGTCCCCTGCCTCGGCAGGCGGACTCTCAACCACTGCGCCACCAGGGAAGCCCTCCTTGAATATTTTTTAAAACTTTTCATTGAGGACTTCCCTGGTGGTCCAGTGGTTAAGACTCCATGCCTACCCTGCAGGAGCATGGGTTCGATCCCTGGTTGGGGAACTAAGATCCCATATCCCATGCAGGGCAGCCAAAACAACAACAACAAACAAACAAACAAAACAAAACAAAACTTTTCCTTGAGTACAGGAGATAATAGATAGATAGATTTTGAAAATGTTCTTTTTTTCATATTTGCTTCAGGTTTTTCTTTTTTTTTGGCCATGCGGCTTGTGGGATCTTAGTTCCCCAGGAAAGAGGTGGTGGTCAGTTGTCTCAGATACTGCTGCTGGATCAAGAAAGTGGAGGACAGAGAACTGACTCTTCTTTCTAGTAATATGGAGTTCATGGTGACTTGGAGAGGAAAAGTTTTTGTGGAGAGGTCGAGTCAATGTGAGATTGGAGTGCATTTAAAAGGGAATGGGAGGGGGACTTCCCTGGTGGTCCAGTGGGTAAGACTCTGGGGTCCCAGTGCAGGGGCCCAGGTTCGATCCCTGGTGGGGGAACTAGCTCCCGCATGCTACAACTAGGAATCCACGTGCTGCAGCTAAAAGATCCTGCATGCTGCAACAAAGATCCTGTGTGCCACAACTAAGACCCGACGCAGCCTAAATAAATAAATATTTTTTTAAAAAGAGAGAATGGGAGAAAGGGAATTGGAAATAGCAAGTATAGACCATTCTTTTCAAAGTGTTTTGCTTCAAAAGGGAGCAAAGAAATGGGGGAGTATATAACACGTAAAGTGTGGTCAACAGAAGGCCAAAGGTGGAAGAAAAACTGTCTTACTTGTATTCTAATGGGGATGATCTAGCAGACAGCAAGAAATGGATGTAGCAGGGAGAGGGGCAAGTTGCTGAGTGATATCCTCAAGCGATGAGAGGGGATGGGATCGAGGGCACAAGCAGAGGGTTGGGCTTTGACAGGACCACAGATGATTCATCTGTAATTGCAGCCAGGAAGCCAGAATATGGGGGGCTTAGAGATGGATAGATGGATGGGAGGGGGCAGTCTGTGGTGTTTCTCTGCTAATTGAATCAGTACCCAAGATGAACCTGGAAAGAAGGAAGGAGGTGTTGGAGGTTTGAGGAGAGAGGAGAGGATGTGAAATCACAGGCAAGAAAATTAGGAGAGAAATTAACCTGGGTTAGTATTGTATGATTGCCAAGGGCATTTAAGAAGCCACTTGAGGTTTGTGGTCATGAATTTAAAATGAAAGCAGGAGGTGTGATGCCAGCCTCATTCGGCTGGACAGGTGCAGGTGCAAGACGGAATTATCACCATGGCTGTGGGTTTGCCCAGGAAACATTAGGAAGCTAGAAGGAAGATGTTGCTGAGGGTATATGCAAGGGAGAAGGTGCACAGATTGACTGTGGAATGTAAACAGTCCTTGATATTATTTTAGTCAAATGTGTCTTTGAACACTTTGTCCTTTTTGGGTCTTGTTCAAAAACTTCTCACATATTTGACTCCAAAATTTCTTAATTTTGCATTTCACATTTGAGTTTTCACATTCCACACTATTTGATGTCTATATTGGATTTGGGAGTGCCTTTTCATTAGTATATTATCACAGGCTCCTAAAAGAAGTTTAAAAAAATCTGAAAGATAAAAAAATTATTTTTAATGTATTTTAATTTTTAAAATTGAGATATAACTGACTTGTAAGATTTTGTAAAACACAACTGGGTAACTATCAATCTTGGTTTTCTCTATCACAGTATCTCCCTTTGTGGTGTGTGTGTTTGTTTTTTTGTTTTTTTTTTTTTTGGCCGCGCCGCGCAGCGTGCAAATCTTAGCATGTGGATCAGAGTTCCCTGACCAGGGACTGAACCCATGCCCCCTGCAGTGGAGACACGGAGTCCTAACCCCTGGACTGCCAGGGAATTCCCAGTTTGTATGTCTTTACCTCTGCTGGCCATGATCTATGAGCCTGTTGCTTTCATTAGTTTCTTTTTCCTCGATTTTATTCTTAATTATTGGGGCTTAGATTCCTTTCTTGTATTTGTGATAATCAACTTACCCAAAGTTTTTATGTCCTGGGAGAAAGTCATTTTGTCACCTCTCCCTGGCTTACTAACCCTAGACTCTTTCTTTTACCCTGGGATGAAAATTAATCACATATTACTAGGTCAGATGGGGTAGATGGTGCTTCAGTGTAAAGATCGGTCTTCGTTTTTCTTGGCTGTCTCTTTCCCCTCCTTGAGTGTGGTAAGAATTTGCTGTTAGTTTGAAGGTAATGGGGCTCTTTTGCAGGTTGGCTAGAAGGCCTTTGTGGGGGGGGTGGGATGTGCTCTGGGATAATTCTTATGAAATTTTTATCGGTTCAAGAGAATGTGAACATTCTGTCACTTGTGTGTGCTCCTTTTGGGTTTTCTCTATCAGAAAGGCCAAAGGTCCCTTGTAAAAGTTACTGTTAAAAATTGTGTTGAGGGCTTCCCAGGTGGCTCAGTGGTTAAGAACCTGCCTGCCAATGCAGGGGACAGGGGTTCGAGCCCTGATCCGGGAAGATCCCACATGCCGCGGAGCAACTAAGCCCGTGCGTCATGACTACTGAGCCTGCGCTCTAGAGCACACGAGCTACAACTACTGAAGCCCGCGCGCCTACAGCCCGTGCTCCGCAACAAGAGAAGCCACTGCAATGAGAAGCATGCGCACCGCAACGAAGAGTAGCCCCCGCTCACCGAAACTAGAGAAAGCCCGAGCGCAGGAACGAAGACCCAACACAGCACCCCCCCCCAAAAAAAAGTTGAATTACTTAGTTGCTAAGGTTCAATTTTGCTCTTCTTCTTTTGATTGATTGATTGATTGATTGGCACAAGCAGTTCCAAAAGCATGCTCTGGATGTCAGGCTCATCAGGGAAGCGGCTCTACCACAGTTCCTGGGGTTTTCACCTCGGGACACCCTTCACCCCTGTTCATCCCTCTGCTGCTTCTTGCACCCCACAGGGGGCCAGGGACCAGGACAGGACCCGGTCTAAAATGATGAACTGGACCAATTAGGTTTTTCACTCTCAGGAATTTTAAGTAGGAAATACTAAAGTTGTGAGGCAGCCGGCAGAAGCAGCTGTAGCTGATAAGTCATAAGTTCCAGAAAAACCCAAGAATCTGGGAGAGGCCCCATGAAAGCAGCAATTACGAGGGAGAGCAGACTCTTTGAAGTGAAGAAAAGCTAAACCGTAGAGGGTGAGGAGGTCAGCTGGTGGGAAAGATGAGAATAGTGGGCCAGTGATGCTAACGGTGGAGAGAGCTGGGGGTCCTGACCTTCCTGTGGCCCTGCTTCTAGTCCCTCCTTTTCCTGATGTCACATGGTTCAGCTTTGCCCGGGCGGGCTTCCGTATGGGAACATCTGCACGTAAATCCCCAGTTCCTTGAGATGCTGAGTGAGTCTCCATTCTTTGCAACACAAAGAACAGAACTAAAACGCTCTTTTTAAAAAAAATTAATAGACTTTAGTTTTTAGAGCAGTTTTAGGCTCACAGCAACATTGAGCAGAAAGTACAAAACTCCTATATACATACCCTTTCACTCCCACCCGTTTCCCCTGTTATTAACATCTTGCATTAGTGTGGTCCATTTGTTACAATGATGAACCACTATTGATACATTATTATTAACTAAAGTTCATAGTTTACAACTGAGTTCACTCTGTGTTGCATATTCTGTGGGTTTGTATCCACCCTTATAGTATTTTACAGAATAGTTTTTACTGTCCTAAAAGTCCCCTGTATTCCACCGATCCATCCCTCCCTCCTCCATCCCTGGCAACCACTGATCTCTCTACTTCCTTTTCCAGAACGTCTTTTTCAGCATAGTTTTGCCTTTTGCAGAATGTCATATGGTTGGAATTAAACTGTGTATGTAGCCTTTTTTGAGATTGGTTTCTTTCACTTAGTAATGCCTTTAAGGTTCCCCCATGCCTTTTTGTAGCTTGATAGCTTATTTCTTTTTACTGCTGAATAATATTCCATTGAATGGATGTACCCGTTTATTCATTCGCTTATTGAAGGACATCCTGAATGCTTCCAAGTTAAAATGCTCTTTTTAAGATGGAAAAAGTAAACATACAAGAATTTATCTGGAAGTTGGAGTATTAGAAGGAGGCAATTTGGGGTTGAGAGGGCCAGGAATGTAGATATTTTGAAATATAGATGCTTTAAGTGTTGAAGGGAGAGAGGCATTAAAATGAGTGCCCCAGACATGTCCAACTTAGACACCAAAGCTGGATGACAGAGGGTGAATTTTGCTGTTTCTTCTGGGTTATGAGTTACTTGCCTGTTTTCTGTGTGTGTGTATATGCCTTGGATTGAAAAAATGAATTTTGGTGGCATATAGCACCTGCCACATCAATGTTGTAAGACTGAATTCTGGGTCCCCCAAATAATACAGTAGAATCTAAAATATATTTTCTTTGGACTCCTCCTTCCGAGGGCCCCTTTGTGATCCATGCCCGCCTTCTTTGTTTACCATTTAGACAAAATAGGGTTTGTGGATAATTTTCAACTCTCCATTATTATGCCCTTATTCTCCCCAGAAAACTACACCGTCCCTCCAAGGTAAACCTAAGTAATTTACCAATAGATGCTGAGGATATGTTAATCTTGAAATTCAGTTTTCCCCAGGGTGGAATTTGCTAGCTCTTTGGCTCGCTCAGTTAACAGTGGACAGCTGTTTATAGCAGGAAGTGTGGAATGGCACGTCTCACTGAGATGGCAGGGAGACAAAGGAGGAGACAGCTAATGATCAAACTTGGAATTAGGCCAAGACAATGAAAATCAGCATCTCCTCCCCTTCATTCTTTCACAAAGCCCTGTGCGACTTTTCAATCACCGCAAGTGGTCAGAAGTCAGATTTGGGGTTTAGATCTCATCCAAAAGGCACCCTTGTGCCCTCGGACAGCACACTGTGACACTGGCTGGCTAAGCGTGACTCAGAGGAGAGAACGCTCCACTGGTCAACAGACCCGCTTCTACTCTGGCTGAAAGAAAATTCATCTAGTCTGGGGTTGAATTGAGAACCTTAATTGCTGTCCACAATTAGGCATGTCCAAACAAAGGAAGAAGGTTTCCGATTTTGATCCTTTTTTGGGGGTGGGGGAAAGGCTGTTTCCCTTTTGCATGTGTTTGCATGCATGACATATGCCTCCTGCAATTTGCAGTAAGCCCCCAATACTCACCCACTGCTCCATTCCAATTCAGTGCAGGGATTTTCAAAGGCTACCACGGCTTACTTATTCGGCCTGAGGAAGAAGGCTAAGTATAAACCCACTGTGGGTACGTGAGTGCTGAGCGCCTGCAGAAAGAGGGGCTGCTGTGGGGAGTAAGTAGCCAGCACTGCTGGTGGCTAGACCGAAAGGTGCAGTGGTGGGTGGGGTGAAGCTCATTATTGGCTGGTATTTGCACTACATAAACTTGGAAGGCAAATTCAAAGAAAACGCCTAGAAACAAGCTTCCGTCTGTTACCAAGCTTGATAAAGTACCATAGTGTCGCTTAAGGCATTTCAGGGGAAAATAATTTACTTGTTCTAAGGCTTGAGTACTTCTGATGAATTATGAAGGCCAGTTACTGGCCATACGTTCAAAGAATTTGAATTTTTTTTTAATGATAAGAATTATACATGCTTGATACGAACAGAAAAAAAATTTAAAAGAACAGAGTTGAATGAAGTCAAAAGTCAGTCTCCTGTTCCCTCCTTGTTTTCTGTTCCACGCCTGGTGGATACGTTTCTAGACGTTTTGAAGCAGATACAAATTTGTCCTTTTTAAAAATACAAATGGAATTATACTTTACATAATTGTTCTGTGACTGGCTTTTTTCATTTAACTCTGAATCCCAGCTACCATTCATTATCAATTCAGATTTACCGCATTCTTCTTGAAACTTGTAAGGTATTCCGTTGTATGTTTGTACCATAGTTTATTTAAACATTTTTTGTTGATGGATGTTTGGCTTTTCCCAGGTTTTCACTATAATAAATCATGTTAAAAGTTTTTTTTTCTTGCAAGCCTTTTTGTATATATTTTTGTACACTTGTGCAAGACTATTTGTAGAATGGCTTTCTAGAGGCAGAGTCGCTGGGTCAGAGGGTATGGGTATTTAACATTTTCACAGATCGTGCCAAACTGTGTTCTAAAAAATGGAACGATTACATTTTTACCAACAGTGCAGCAGAGTGCCTGTTTTCCCATATTCTCATCAATACTTTTGAAAAAAAAAATTCCTGAGGTGATTTTAATTTGCATTTATTTCATTATGAGTATATGTTTATTGAACACATTTTTTTCTGAGACTTTTTTGTTCATATATTTGTCTGTTTTTCCATTGATTTTTTTTCCGACGACAGATTTGTGGGAGCCTGTGTATTAAGGAAGTCAGCCCTTTATTATAGGTGTTGAAAATATTTTCCCTCCGTTTGCTTGTTTCTTGCGCTGCTATGGTGTTTTTTATGCTTTATAGTGATATGAAATATTCATGCAGCAAAATTTATTGGTATTCTTCCTTTATGACCTCTGGGCTTCCTGTCATGCTTAGAAAAAACTTCCTCAATCCATGATTTGAAAAAGTTTTAGTATTCCTCTAATACTTTTATTGTTTCATTTTTTAAAAATAATAAAATAGCCGACATATACAAAAGAATAAACATAACCTATATGTGGGTTATAGAGGACAATAATAAAATAACCACTAAACTCAACCTAAGAAATAATGGTTTAGTGGCTTCAATTTTTACATTAAAAAAATCCATTTATAATTTGGGAGAAGGGGTTTAGGAATAATAGGAATCTAGTTAAAAATGTTTTGTTTTTCTGTGTTGCTTTTGTTTTCCCATATAGCTATCTGATTACCCAACATCATTTATTAAATAATCCTTTCAAAAAATAAATAAATAAATAATCCTTTCTTTTTTTCTCCTGGCTTCTTTTTTTTTTTTTTTTTTTTTTGCGGTACACGGGCCTCTCACTGTTGTGGCCTCTCCCGTTGCAGAGCACAGGCTCCGGATGCGCAGACCCAGTGGCCATGGCTCACGGGCCCAGCCGCTCCGCGACATGTGGGATCTTCTGGGACCGGGGCACGAACCCGTGTCCCCTGCATCGGCAGGCGAACTCTCAACCTCTGCGCCACCAGGGAAGCCCATCTCCTGGCTTCTTTTAAATAATGGTATTACATCTCTGATGTGACTTCTATATACAAATTAAATTGCTTCTACCTGTATTAAGATATATAAAACTAACGAAAGTCCTTCCTGATGTTTTCAGATTCAGATAAGTGTTCTCCATATTCTAAAGCTTGCTAAAAAGAAAATAATGAAACTTTCTCTAATTTCATAATGGGAAAAAATCCCACTGGATATTTGAACTCTTTCACCTTGAGCAAGTTGTTTAACTTCTCTAAGCCCCAGTTTCTTGACCTTTAAAATGGAGATAATAATAATACACATCATGGGCTGCTGTCAGGACTAAGTGGGCTGAGAAAGCAACATGCTTTGCCTGGCACTTGGAACATAATAACCTTTCAATCAATGGTTTAATCGTTGTTCTTGTTACAGTGTATTGTTATTACCTTATCAGTCTCTTAGTTCCTTGGAAGAAAGCCTGTATTCTCTGGCTTTATAGTTGGACTACAATTCTTGCATGTGATTGTTATAGTTAAAAAGGTCTAGTTTGCTAATTTTTGGCCCAATACCATAATATTATGCTTTATAACGATGTGAAATTTGGAGACTTCTAAATCTACATTAAAAAAAAAACTAAATGAAAAGGATGTCAGTCCCTAGTACTAGGTAAATATAGTTTCCTGATCTTGAGAACCTTTCTCTTCCCTGCTGAATGGCACTGTAGGATCCACGGGCATCACCTTGGAACTGTCATCCATTCCTCCACCATGGAGCTGAACCTTTCTTAGAAATAGTACTCCTGGGAATGCAGATTTTGGTGGAAACTGAAGCCATCTAACTAATGCACTTTACCCTTCATTATTTCCAAACTGATGTGGAATAGTTCCATCTGAGAACCGTTTACTGAATTTATTATGCTGTAAAATTCAGTTCTCACATATTAGATAGATAAGGCGGTACTAACTAGTTTTCCCATTTCATAGCTGAAGGAATTGCAGCAGACAGGATTTTTCCTGCTGAAAGTTACTCAGAAAGGTAATGGCAAAGACCCATTTGATTTTAGATCCCTTGGGTCACAGTCCAATAATATCTACTAGTCCTATCATTTAAAAAAAATCAATTAATTAGGGCTTCCCTGGTGGCGCAATGGTTGAGAGTCTGCCTGCCAATTCAGGGGACGCGGGTTCGAACCCTGATCTGGGAAGATCCCACATGCCGTGGAGCAACTAGGCCCGTGAGCCACAACTACTGAGCCTGGGCGTCTGCAGCCTGTGCTCCGCAACGGGAGAGACCACAACAGTGAGAGGCCCGCGCACCGCGATGAAGAGTGGCCCCCGCTTGCCGCAACTAGAGAAAACCCTCGCACAGAAACGAAGACCCAACACAGCCAAAAATTAAAAAAAAATAATTAATAAAAAGTAATTAATTTTTATTAATTTTAAAAAATTTTTGGCTGCCTTGGGTCTTAGTTGCTGCGCTCAGGCTTTCTCTAGTTGCGGCGGGCGGGGGCTACTTTTCAATGCGGTGCGCGGGTTTCTCATCGCGGTGGCTTCTCTTGTTGCCGAGCACGGGCTCTAGGCGTGTGGGCTTCAGTAGTTGTGACATGCAGGCTCAGTAGTTGTGGCTCATTGGCTCTAGAGCACAGGCTCAGTAGTTGTGGTGCACGGGCTTAGTTGCTCCGTGGCATGTGGGATCTTCCCGCGCCAGGGCTCGAACCCATGTTCCGTGCATTGGCAGGTGGATTCTCAACCACTGTGCCACCAGGGAAGCCCCCTATCATTTTTTAAACTGTTGGATGTGGGAAACTGCAATCTGAATAGATATTGCAAAGAGAAAATTATCACTTCATTTTAAATAGATGAGTGAATTATTTTGCACTATGTTCTATCCCTTAATTATTCTATTATATACAGATCTGAACTCCTTCAGGAAGAGTGTGTGATACAAGGACTCCAATAAGCATTTATAGTGTATTAACAAACTAACAATAGGTTGATGATTCACCCTGGATTCATGCCAGGGTCTGTGAAAGAACTCAATAAGCATGATATGCATTTCAAAAACTGCTAATCATAATTAAAAATTCCAAACCCTTCAATCCTATAAATTATGTTAAATAGAATATGAGCATTTGTCCTGCCCCTCACTCCCCTTATAGCATTGTAGACCCTGTGATTATCAGTTTTTGGGAAAGTGGGACACAATACAATGTTTTTCACAGAAAAGGTGATACTTGGATTTTTTTTTTTCAAACTTACGGCATAGAGTTTTATACACGCCGCTCTTTCCGAAATCCTCTGTGTGTCTGTGTTCCTTCTTTATTCCTTGATGAGAATTTTCAGGCTTTTCATCTTTATACTTTTTTTCAAATAAGCAGTGCAATCTACCAATTTCTTTTTTTCTTTAAATAAATTTATTTATTTTATTTATTTTTGGCTTAGGTTTTCATTGCTGCCCGCAGGCTTTCTCTAGTTGTGGTGAGTGGGGCTACTCTTCATTGCGGTGCGAGGGTTTCTCATTGCCGTGGCTTCTCTTGTTGAGGAGTATGGGCTCTAGACACTTGGGCTTCAGTAGTTGTGGCACGTGGTCTCAGTAGCTGTGGCCTGCGGGCTTCGGAGCGCAGGCTCAGTAGTTGTGGCATACAGGATTATCTGTTCCCCGGCATGCGGGATCTTCCTAGACCAGGGCTAAAACCCACGTCCCCTTGCATTGGTAGGCGGATTCTTAACCACCGCGCCACCAGGGAAGCCCCTACTAATTTCTATTTTCTTTTTCTATTTAATCTTTACCATAGACTTATTTTGAAGACGTTAATATGCATCAGAATTTCGAGTCTTTGAGCGAATCGTTCGAACCCACTCCAGGTCCCCCCAGGGATATGAATCCGCATCTTAAGTGGCTGAAAAGGCAAACCGTGACCCTGGTAATAACAG
This sequence comes from Tursiops truncatus, assembly GCF_011762595.2. Taxonomy (NCBI): domain Eukaryota; kingdom Metazoa; phylum Chordata; class Mammalia; order Artiodactyla; family Delphinidae; genus Tursiops; species Tursiops truncatus. The sequence goes on from NC_047034.1 coordinate 177,184,964, forward strand.
GAGCACTGGGCTCCAGCCAATCCCGCCCCTGGGACCTGCCCGCTGCGCGCCGCGGCCCGGGACCCGCACAAAGACACGGCCGGCGGGGAACCCAGCCCACCGCCAGGCCACCTCCTGGAGCGCGCGCTCAAGCCGGGCCGCCGCGGAGCCAGAGCTCTGCCGCTCCCCTCCTTCTTTTCTGCTCATTTTATTAGAAAGAGGAGAAAAAAAAAAAAAAAAAGAGAGAGAGAGAGAAAGAGGGAGAGCGAGCAAGCTCAGTCTCAAAGAAGTCCTGCCCCTTCGCCCGCCCTCCGCCTCCCATTGGCCCGGCCTCCTCATGCGTCACGCCGGGCCTCGCCAATGGTGAGGCGCGATACTGCGAGGTGGGCCGGGCCCGAGCGCGGAGTGGGCGGTGGGTCGGTACAGCAGCCCCGCCGCGGCTCGGCCACCATAGCCGAGGCGCCGCCGCTCCTACAGACGCTCGCGAGCCGTTCCCCGCGCTCGTAGCCTCCTCTTCCTCCCGCACGCCCGAAACGCTCGCCCGGCTCGGGTCTCGCCCCCGCCTCCGCGCTTCTCTCCCCTCGCTCGTCTCCCACATTGTCTCTGCCTCGTTTTCTCTCCTACTTGAGGGGGAAAAAAAATACACCATCATCCTCCGGGAGCCCCCTCGCCCTCAGAAAAACAAAACCAGACATGAGCCTTGGCTCCCGTTCCTGAAGGACTGGCCGAGCGCGGAGCCTGGTGGAGCCCGCACGAAAGGTCACGGGAGAGAAGCCCACGCAGCCCCCGGCTCTGTCCCCGCGGCCGGCCAGCCCTCGGCCCGAGCCCGGCGGCCCCAGACCCGCGGGCCTCCCGCCCCGTCCCCCCACTTTCCCAGGAGCCGTTCGAACACACCTCCGTTGATGGTGTAGCGCGTCCGGGGGAGGTAAGTCTCCAAGTTGCCCGCGCGCGGCGTCTGCCCGCTGTTGTGGCCCCTCGTCCTGGGCCCGGGCGTGGGGCGGGCCGAGGGCTCGGCATGGAAGCCCGGGTCCCGGGTGGGGGCCGCGCACGGCCGGGGCGGGCGGGAATAAAGGGCCGGGGGCCGCTTGGCCCTGTGCGGGCCAGGTAGCTGTCCCTCTCGCCCGCTGACCCCTGCTCTTTCATTGCTTTTCATTAGTCCTGCTCTGGTTTGACTTGTCTGAGGTTAAACTGTTTCATGTGACTAAATCATGGGCTGAACTGGGGGGCGGGGGGCGGGGAGGCGCGGAGGGAGAAGTCCAGGACAGAAACTGAATTTCTTGAATGTTTGTGGATTTGGGGGTCTTGGGGGTTGGACTTTTCTTAAAGTCTCATTTTCACGTTAGGGGAAGATACTCTCTTTGTGTTCGAAATCTCTAGTCCTTTGCTCTGTGTGGTTCTTGAATTTTAAAACCAAAAATCACTTGCGGCAGCAGAGGATTCTTACTATCATGTTTTAGTTCAGCTCTCTGAAGGAGAGTGGCTTTTATTTTTTTAGTAGTAGTATATTTTTTAGGGTTTTGGAAAGAAGAAAAAGTAGTTTTACATAGATCATGTGTTGGGAGGGAGAAAGTATTGCAGGTTTCCTTTGAAACTGGTTGCTTGAGAAGTTGTTGAAAGGAAAACAAAATGATTCATTGTTGAATTGTCATTTTCCTCTGCCTCTTTTCCAAGGTTTGCTTACAGTTTTTTCTGGATTACAGACTTCAAACATTGATTTAAGCAAAATGTGTCCTTGAGAAAATGGGTGCTTTAAATGTTTCAGTATGTGTTGCTATTTTAAGGTACATTTAGAAAGTAGTTTTGTATGAATCCTGAAATAGTTTTCTCCAAAGCAATTTTTTAAACACAAAAAAGATAACTAGTAAAAGGGTAACTCGGTGAATTGCACAACAAACATTTTAATGTAACACAAATTAACACGTCCTATGTTTAGATTTGAAGCAGTTTCCATAATTGCTTTCCATTTAAAGAGAGACCTTTTTGTCTGGTGTACACTGGTTTCTGTAGTCTCAGTCTGTTGGGGGAGGGGAGAGAGGATGGATTTATACAATAGTAAAATCATCTTTGGGTAGCTATTTCCTTTCCTCTATTTGCTTGCTGAGTTAATTCCACCGTAAATTATGAACCAGTTTGGATTTCGATGGCCTAGGCTGGATGGGAAGCTGGCCTCCAGCTCTCCTTGTTGAGGTCGAAGGGAAAAAAGGCAGAGGCAGACACACACACACACACACACACACGTACACACACACACACACAAAATACCAGGCAGAGGGCTCATTGTTCTTCCATACACACATTCATTCTCTCTCTCCCATATTTGGGACTAGGTTTGCACAGACAAACACAGCTCTTTTTGGGAGAGGGGAGAGGAGATGGAGGAAGGGTGGGTGCTTTTCTTCTTCAATTTTCTTCACCCATCTTCTGTCTGGCCTTTTTTTGCAACCTTGTTGAGAGGCAGAAGAGTACGTCAGAAACTAAAGGACAGTCAAAAACATGTTCAGAGACTGCTCTTTTCCATCACCCCTTCTTGCCTTTGCAGCCCTGGTTTCTACTGTTCTTTCTTTTTTGTGCATGTGAAGATAAAATCCCTCGTTATATGTCGTGGCCTTATAGTCAGCTTTCGTATTCCTCATTGCCCCTGACTTTGTTGGAGACAGTGATTTGTTTAGTTGACTGTAACTGTAGTGAATGTGACCAGGGTCGTCTTTTCTAGGTAAAAGTAGATTGTCTCAGTTAAGATTATAAAGATTGTATTTGAGATTAATAGTTAGCAAAGTGTGTGTGTTTATGTTTTGACATATTGGTGGTGGTCTGTAGGTTTGATAAGACAGGTATACTGGCTGTTGAGCTCTCTGTGTTTTGTTTTGTATTGTTTTAAAAATCGGGGTTATAAGAAAAGATCTGGTTTTCTGCTTTTGGGGCTAATGTAGAGGCTTCCTGGAACGCTGGACAGGGAATAGGCTGAGAAGAGTACACCTGGGTTAGACCCAGCTCTGGGCCCAGGATGCAGGTTGGTGTGAATATTGTGGGTTGCAGAGTAGCGCCTTCTACTGGTTAATTGCCTTGAAGGATCCGGAGGAAGAGGATGGGGGAGGGGATTAACCTCTGAGGCCTAATGATTTTCTTTTGAACACTGTTGTAGTGCTTTCCTGCACATGCCACTTCCCTGAGCTACTAACACAGATGCTCTTTGACAGGCACGGCTGCACTGAGGCTTTTTACATTACTGGCTGTCTTGACATTAATTTGTTCTGTTATTAGAAGTATTTATACATTGTGACTTCCAAGGACTCTCTTTTATGAGAAATACAGTTTGCCTTGAAATATTAAAAAAGGTAAGGGGGCTTATTTGTGTTCTTGGTGTCTGAAACTCTACATACTCTAGCAGTCTTTTTATTTATTTATTTGGCTGCGCCGGATCTTAGTTGCAGCATGCAGGATCTTTAGTTGTAGCATGTGGGATCTAGTTCCCTGACCAGGGATTGAACCCAGGCCCACAGCACTGGGAACTCGGGAGTATTAGCCAGTGGACCACCAGGGAAGCCCCACACTAGCAGTCTTTAAAAAGTTTTCGGTATCATTAGTAAAAAGTCAAGTAGACCTACCCTATAGAAAAGAAAAATCCCAGCACTGGACCCAGCACTTTTCCCCCAAGATTTAATGGGGGTGGGAGGGGTGGGGGATGGAGGGGTAGGAGAGGAGCTCACTGAAATCAGCAGTTTTGCATATGTAATAGTGCTGCACTGCAGTAGTGTTTCCAAGAGTCATATAAACAAAATTAAGTCTGATAGGATAAATTGTTCTATGGACTAGAGTAAAAAAAAATAAGAGTCAAGAGAAGATGCAAAATGAGTATGTACAGATTAACACAGAAGGCCAAATTTCTGCTCAAAGGCTTCTAAACCAAGCTGTAGTTTCAGAGGTAATCTGCTTGATAAATACCTTGAAGAATTCTTATTATAATACGTCCTACCCATCTCAACTGTTTTAAGCGTAATGAACTGTTAGAGAGGTTTGCAGTGGCAAGGGGGATTCAGTGTAGAATAAACATCTTCTGTTCCAGACTGGCTGCTCTTAGGAATGTGATTTCTGATTCACTTTGCTTTCAAAGCTTAGAGTGTAATCTCTAAAGCTGTGGATCTTTTACAATGAAATGTGAACAGGTCAAATGTATTATTTATTCAGCAAGAGTAGAGTCAGGTAATTTCAATCCCCTATAGTCTCTGCCAATGTTTTGTTACAAGGTAACTAGAATAACTGAGAACCAATTCACAACAAGAAGGTAACCTAAATCAAGAAATAAATGCACCAGTTACTTTTTCAACTTTGACTTAATGGTTAGTCATAAAGTTTTTAAAAAGTGAGACAGTAATCATTGTCAGGTCCTGCAACAATTATATGTAATATTGAACAGAAATATGCCAGGTGCTGTAAACACACACACACGAATATGGCTTGCGCCCTTCTAAAAACCAGTGTATGTTGAATATTATTATGGATTTAGTAAGCACCCCTTGCTTTTAAAATTAGTTTTGACTCTCTAACATCTTGTTCAAATCTCAGTAATGAAAATTTACGTAGTAAAATCAGTCGTATATACCAAGTTCTTTGGGGAATTTTGTGGTTTTCTCCTAACTGCTTTTGGCAGCTTCTTTTGTAGTTGATTTAAAGGTTAAGATAGCAGAGAATTCAGGTGTTTGAGTCATTAGTGTAGCACAGCTGTGAACTTCATTACACACACACACACACACACACACACACACACCCTGAAACAATACACTATTGTCTGAGATAATCAGTTTCTGATAATGTGCTCTAGTTCGTTGTAGGGTTTTTCAACAACCAAGAATTTCTCTTAAATCATAGTTAAGTAATTGTTAATAATTAATATCTTGGTAATTATTCCAGATTTGTAGCTCTGCTTGTCCTAAGTGTGATTTTGGTGAGCCTGTTGGCTTGTGCTTAGTTTCTTGTCTAAGAGAGTGCTAGTGTTTTTTAAATAATGAGGAGAAAATGGTTAGGATTGCTTAAGACATTTTAGTGAACATTTGACCACAAATAACTCAAATATGCTGAAATACGAAATCTATTTTCTAGATTGGATTTTGTTTGGAATTGTGATTTGTATAACTTGTTGGTTTGGCAAGCAATGCAAGATGTAATATGTGTCTGTACGTTAGGTAACAAGGTCAGTAGGACTGCTAATACTGTATGAGGTTTTTTGGTAAGGTGACCTGTTTGTGCTAGTGTAAAATTGTTGTTTTTATTTGGTAAAATTTGCCAGTATGTCAGCAACATACTTAACTGTGGACTATTTCTTTATGTGGTTACGTTACAAAATGATAAGACTTCTAATTCATAGATCACTTGGTATTTGAGGAATTCTTACAGCCTATTTGTCTTGGGCTTTTGCAACAGAAGTTGAGGCTACGGGTCATATCCTGATTTTAAACTAGTTATATACATGTGCCTTGTGAGGGTTTTGTACGAGGAGCAGAGAGTCTTCCAAGTCATTCTCACATATTGGGAAAAAGTGGAACAGAAATTTAAACTTCGAGAGGCCTCACGGAAGCACCACAGGTTCAGACGGGTCTTGTGGATGCCAGAATGCTGTTAGGGGTATGGACACTGCCCAGCTTTAGTGACCCGATTACCGCGTTGCCGCCTCAGTGGGAAGCGTTTGTTACCGTATACCCTAGCGCCGGGGCAGTGTATGGATGTCCAGACTGTGTGTAGCATAAGGACACCATTCATAAGGGCACAGTGTTTGCGCTGTGGGCCTGGACTAACCTTAAGGAGAACTCGTGAGCAAGCATGGCCGTGCAACATCTCTAGGCAGAGTGTTGGAGCAGCACGGGAGAGCCCCTCCTGCAGAGACCCATTCCAGCACCCATGGCCATGGCCACGGTCACGCTCAGCAGAGACACCTACAGGTGTCCACTGGCTCCCAGAGGTCTGATTCCTGATGCCCTGACTTCTTTGGGGGGTGGGGAGCAGGAGGCGGGTGGAGTTGCCGTGGCACTTAGTGTGTGGCGTGAACACAACTGAGGAGGGTGAGCCAGCTGGAGTGTGGGCATGTGTCTGCATGTATGAATTCAGAGAAGCTGCCTGGGAGGCTCTGGAAACCTCTCCCTTCCTGGGCAGAACCTGGCTACTCTGGGGAAGTGTATCGACGCTAGAACAGCTTGGCTTGATTCCTCATGGGGTGGGTAGACTCTGGCCACTGATTTGAAAACATATTTGGTGTATGAAAACATCACTCAGGTGGATTTAAACTAGATGCTTCTGGGACTTCCCTGGTGGCACGGTGGTTTGGAGTCCACCTGCCAATGCAGGGGACACTGGTTCGATCTCTGGTCCAGGAAGATTCCGCATGCCACAGAGCAACTAAGCCTGCGAGCCACAACTGCTGAGCCCTCGTGCTGCAACTGCTGAAGCCTGCACGCCTAGAGCCCACGCTCTGCAGCAGGAGAGGCCACCGCAATGAGAAACCTGTGCACCGCAGGGAAGAAGTGGCCCCTGCTTGCTGCAACTGGAGAAAGCCTGTGCGCAGCAACGAAACCCAATGCAGCCAAAAACAATAAATAAATAAAAATAAATACATTTAAAAAAAGAGAAAAAATTAAAAAAAAATAAACTAGATGCTCCTTATTAAAGGCAGAGCCTGTGTTCCTCCTGCCCATTCACTCCTCTTTCCCTTCCCTCTCCCTTTCTGGGTGGGTCATTGAATGTGACTGAAGGGGCATCACCTGGCTGAGATCCTGCTGTCTCTGGCAGGGCCATCACATAAGGTTGTTCAGGTTGAACAATAATAACTTAAATTTCTTATTGAAGAAAGGTGTTCTTTTCCTGCACAAGGCACTAAACAGCCAGAGCTTGCCCACCTAATCTTCTACTCTTCACTCAACTGCTTTATCTCTGGTTTCTTCGTGTCTTTGTCCCTCTGCTTCCACTTCCACTGAGGACACTTTTTTTTTTTTTTGGTACACGGGCCTCTCACTGTTGTGGCCTCTCCTGTTGCGGAGCACAGGCTCCAGACGCGCAGGCTCAGCGGCCATGGCTCACGGGCCCAGCCGCTCCGCGGCATGTGGGATCTTCCCGGACCGGGGCACGAACCCGCGTCCCCTGCATCGGCAGGCGGACTCTCAACCACTGCGCCTCAAGGGAAGCCCAGGACTCTTAATATATTTAACATTTCCCAAGAAAGAAGATCTGATAGGTTGTTAGTTATCATCACTGTTGGTAAAGGGTTTGGGATCAGACCGCCTCTTAAGCTACCTGCCTACCTTCTAGATGGCGGGGTGCTCACACCAGCTCTCATGAGGTGCACAGTAGGAGCTGAGGGGATGGAAGGCATTCTGAGCCATGGCCTATGGAAAGGAAATTTATTTTCTTCTTTTCTATCCTATCACGTTTTTTCCATCTTCATTTTCCCTGACATCTGGTGCAGCTGTTGTTGCTTTTGATAGCTTATCTAAGTTTATTTTCCTTTAAGAAACTGTACATAATCATCAGTGGTAGTCAGTTATGTTCTCTTTTTTAGGTGAGGTCATTTTTTTGCATTTGTCTTGTTTTATTTCCTATGAATCTCCTCATCTACTTGTCTACCTACCTGCTTACCCAATTTGGTGTTTCCCAAACTATATTCATGGCATACTAAAATGCTGCAAGTATTTTAACTGTTCTAAGGTCAAATAAATTTATAATGCATATTAGCACCCTAAAGCCTTAAAAACTTAGGACTGTGGTATGTAGAGGGTTTTTGTTTGTTTGTTTTTCCCTTCCCCAAAGAATACCTGTGATGTTTTAATGAGAACCACTATTCTGTAGAACAGTTTGAGAAACACATGTGAAGCTAATCCTTTCTTAATCAAGTGGCTTGTCCTTTTTTCCTTAATAATGAAGAAGTCAGTTCTGGGTGTTACTGTTATAGTGCTTTGCCACTCTCTACTGTTTTTCTTCAAGCAAGTTTTCCACTTCAGTCTTTCCAAGGGTACAACATAACTACTATTTGCACCTTATACATTTGTCATTCTGGAGTTACTTTTGATTGTTGCATCTGTTATCCCTCATTCCATCTTGTAATCAGGTCAAATCAATATTTTTCTTTTTTACCCTGCTCCAGTAGCTATACTCTTCTTTTTTTTTTTTTTTTTTTTTTTTTGCGGTACGCGGGCCTCTCACTGTTGTGGCCTCTCCCGTTGTGGAGCACAGACTCCGGACGCGCAGGCTCAGTGGCCATGGCTCACGGGCCCAGCCGCTCTGCGGCATGTGGGATCTTCCCAGACCGGGGCACAAACCCGTGTCCCCTGCATCGGCAGGCGGACTCTCAACCACTGCGCCACCAGGGAAGCCCCCAGTAGCTATACTCTTATTCAAGATATAATCACTTCATTTTTGGATAACTGCAGTCAATTGTATAAGCACTAGTCTTTTTACAAATAATAAACAAAAACAGGTACTTAACTATGCAGTTCACTGAAGTAAGCCTTATAGGCATGTAAAGATGAAGAGAGCAGCCTTCTAGAAATTTTCTCTATACTGGCCATCGGTGTACATTTAACTGTTAGAAGATAAAGGTAAGTGTTTTAGGGGATAAACAACAAGGTTCTACTGTATAGCACAGGGAACTATATTCAGTATCCTGTGATAAGCCATAATCGAAAAGAATGTGAAAAAGAATATACATAAATGTATAATGGAATCACTTTGCTGTACAACAGAAATTAACACAACATTGTAAATCAACCATACTTCAATAAAATTAAAAAAAAGGTATTTTAGAGACACAAAATATTCTGGGGTTGTATTAGTTATGTATTGCAGCATAACAAATTACCTCAAAACTTGGTGACAGCACAGTAAAATTCATTATCTCACAGTTTCTGTGGTCAGTAGTCTGGGAGTGGCCTAGTTGAGTGGTTCTGGCTCAGAGGTCTCTCCTGAGGTTGCAGTTAGGATGCAGCTGGAGCTGCCATCATCTGAAGGCTTGATCGGGGCTGGAGGCTCCGCTTCCAAGTGACTCACTCACTGGGCTGTGGGAAGAAAGGCCTCTGCAAGAAGCCTTGGTTGCTTGCCACATAGACCTTTCCATATGGTTACCTGTATGACCTCATTACATGGCATTTGGCTTCCCCCAGAATGAGAGGAGGGAGGGGAAAGAGAGAAAGCGAGGAGGAAGTTTTTTATGGCTTCGTCTCAGAAGTCACACACTGTCACTTCCATCACTTCCATTAGTTAGAATCAGGTCACTAAGTCCAGCCCACAGGCAAAGAGAAGGGAGTTAAGATGCAGCTCTTGAAGGGAGGAGTATCAAAGAATTTGTAGATTTTAAAACTACTACAGGGGGGGCTTCCCTGGTGCCTCAGTGGTTAAGAATACACCTGCCAATGCAGGGGACACGGGTTTGAGCCCTGGTCTGGGAAGATCCCACATGCCACGGAGCAGCTAAGCCTGTGTGCCACAACTACTGAAGCCCGCACGCCACAACTACTGAAGCCCTTGTGCCTATAGCCCGTGTTCCACAACAAGAGAAGCCACCGCAATGAGAAGCCCATGCACTGCACCGAAGAGTAGCCCCCCCCCTCACTGCAACTAGAGAAAGCCCACGTGCAGCAACGAAGACACAATGCAGCCAAAAATAAATAAATAAATAGATTAAGAAGAAAAGCTATCACAGGGATTCAAAGGAGAGAGATACAGAAGATTAAAAAAAGCCTTCCCCTTTGATTAGTTATCTTCAAGCAGTGCTTTACTTTAACTAGCAGGTAGTTGCTGGTTCTAAGAGGAGAGAGATGTGACCATAACCTCACATTATTCATCTTCTCTCTCTGCCTTTGTTGAGATATCATTTATTTCCTACCTTCTTTCTGTTGTTGTTCCATCAGATTTCATCTATTTCAGTTAAAACTGTGCTTAGGACACACTGCCTTAAGTTGTTTTGGTTTGGCTACTCATATTTCCTAGCAATTAAGTACCTTCAGTTCTTTAACCTTTTCACTCATTTTATCACTTCATATCTTGTATCAATGTTTATTCTTTGCATTTGTATCTTATTGTTAATCATGTTCTTTCCATTAGATTGTAAACCCCTTGTAAGCAGAAAGCTTTCCTGTAACTATACCAGTATGTATGCTCACATGTAGAATGGGATGTATTCTAAAAGACACATTTCATGGTGTCTTAAGATACCATCAGTAGTAAGATGCACCATATTTTATGTACCACTAAGAAATAAAATGCTGCCAATTAAACTATGTGAGACCTGTCCCAGTTCTCCTGACTTACAAATGTGAAACATCGTGTGCCTTAGAATCATTGAAATTTGGCCATCTATTTAGGCTGTCTTTCTTTTCACAACTCTGTATTCCTTGGAGGTCATTTCTGAAGGTAGATTTTAGAGCAGATTATTCCCTCCCGTTGAAACAGTGTTGTGGGTGGTGTCCCGTCTAACGTGCTGCGCCCAACAGTGTATTGAAAGCAGGTGCTTCCATAACCCATAGTCGTTGTAGTTCTAGTTCCCAGAGTAGGTATACCTATTACATATTTTGATTTATAATTTACTGTGTGTTTTATATGTATGTAATACAAAAATACCGGCTTACTGCATCATCAGTTTGACTTAAAATGTCAACTTTATTTTAAATATTGGTGTTCCGCATGGTTCTGTCCATTAACTCCTCCCTCAGCGCTGTCTTCCAGAGTGACCTCATTCCACCTAGTGCTTCCAACCTGCAAGTTTATAAATACAGCCCTGATCTCTCTTCTGAGATCTGGACCCATGTTGCCCTCTGTCTCCTCGGATGTCTTCTGGGCACCGAGCCTCAAAATTTACCAATCTGTATTTGTCCACCCATAACTATTATACTATTGTAGCAAAGTAGTTAAGAGCTCTAGACTCAATTTCCAGCTTTCTGCTTAATAACTCTGACTTTAGGCAAGTTACTTACTTTCTGTGGCTCAGTTTCCTCATCTGCAATGTAGGGGTAATAATAGTACTCATAAATTTGTTGTGAGGACCAGTGTAATTAATACATATAAAGTGCTTAAAATGTCTCTGGTAAATAATAAGTGCTCAATGTTAGCCTAATTTTTAAAATTATTCCTGTATCATTGTCATTCATAGATCTAGCTTTCCACTATGTCCTGTTTCTTTATCTGCAACACTCAACAACTACAAGATATGTAGGAGCAATGGGTCAACTCTAGAGGGTTCAAATAAATTCTAAGTCAGCAACATAAAGTTTTTACTATTCCTTGAATATAGGAAATGCTACAGAACAGTACATGATTAAATGTAAAGTGAATGACATAGACCAGAAAGTATTGGTGAGGTTTGGGGGTGTTAATGAATAATCAGACGTCATAACTTAGCTGTACCTCTTCCTTGTGATGTTCCTAAAGGAGATTTATGTAAGTAGAATAATGGCAAGTGGGAAATTCAAAGTATTATTTTATTATTAATTGGGCTTTTGGCCAAAATACCAACACAGAGCTGTCTAATAAACTGGGTTGGGGTGTGTATTGCTTAAACTTAAAGTCTAGGCACCTCCCTTCGTCCTAAATCTCGCCGACTCACTCCTCTGGCTGGCCACTGTACCAAAGACCCAAACGTTAGTCTTCTAGAGCGTGTGTGAGAGAAACGAGCAGGAGCATGACGGCCATGCCTGAGCATATATGTGTGTAACTTTCAATCTGCAATTAATATTCGAATTTATAAACAAGTCCAGTCAGTGTTGTGGACTGTGACCCCATCAGATTAATACTCCCTCCTCTTAGAGAGGTTCAGGAAGGTAGGATATGGAGAGAGAGAGGCGCGTCTTGTTGGTCCACCTTCAGCTCTCTAGTGAGCTTGGTTTAACGGCCTGTGAGAAATAACCAAAAACAGTTGGCTATAGGTCTAGCAGCCCTACATTCTGACTTTTTTTTAGATCAGCCCCTGGGACCTGGGGGGAGGTGCAAAGTATTTTTCAAATTTAAGGATAAGGTTACTCTCTGAGATGAAATTAATGAGAAATGTCATGTGATAAATAAGATTTGCCATTTGGAAAAGTGGCCCACCATTAATGATAGCTACTGTGGCATTTCGGTAATGTGCTGATTTTAATTTTGGAAATGGGAGTGTAATCTTTGAGGAATATGATTATATATAATTATGTTAACAGAGCAGAACTGACGCCTAATCATATTATGCTCAGTCTGAAACAAGACTATGACGACAGATGGGGGATGATTAACTTGGAGGTTAGAAAAGAGGCACCTGGAGTGCGCCTTCAGATTTTGCAATCTCAGGTACATTGTTCAGGTAAACTCCAGGAGGGCGGAGCTCAGTGTTCCTTGCATCTAGCATGTGAGGAACGCCGTAGGTTTTCATTCACTTGTTGAATGACTGAATGAATAATTTTATTGTGTAATATTATTGATGTTGATGATAAAGGAGATTTGGCTTAATCTCTTAACCCCAAGACATATTCAGGAAGCTGATTTCTGGACAAATTCTTGATAATGACATTAAAAAATGAATTTATTTATTTATTTTTGGCTGTGTTGGGTCTTCGTTGCTGTGCGCAACTAGCTTTCTCTAGTTGTGGCGAGCGGGGGGCTACTCTTTGTTGTGGTGCACAGGCTTCTCATCACGGTGGCTTCTCTTGTTGCGGAGCACGGGCTCTAGGTGTGCGGGCTTCGGTAGTTGTGGCACGGGGGCTCAGCAGTTGTGGCTCGTGGGCTCCAGAGCACAGGCTCAGTAGTTGTGGTGCACGGGCTTAGTGGCTCCATGGCATGTGGGATCTTCCCAGACCAGGGCTCGAACCTGTATCCCCTGCATTGGCAGGCAGATTCTTAACCACTGCGTCACCAGGGAAGCCCAAACATTTGATTCTTATCATTTATAAATTAGAAAACTGTGCAGACATCTTTTAGCTATTAATATGATATTGAGAAATGCTTTTATAAACAGTTTATTAATATTCTTTAAGATATCTAGCTTTATAAAACATCTGCATTTTTCTTTAGTATTTTATCTGTAATGGCTTAGCACCTTTTTCATAGCTTAGTGAGAATTTTATTTTATTTATTTTATTTTTTGTTTTTGTGGTACGTGGGCCTCTCACTGTTGTGGCCTCTCCCGTTGCAGAGCACAGGCTCTGGACGCGCAGGCTCAGCGGCCATGGCTCACGGGCCCAGCTGCTCCGCGGCATGTGGGATCTTCCCGACTGGAACATGAACCCGTGTCCCCTGCATCGGCAGGCGGACTCTCAACCACTGCGCCACCAGGGAAGCCCTTAGTGAGAATTTTACAGTCTTTATGGAATCCTTAAGCAGTTTTTACATTATGAAAAAACTCTAATAACTTGGTTTATCGGTATGCTTGAAACAGTCTATAAGTTTCTTGTTAATGAACGATGACTTTTCTTCTCACAACTCGGGAGAAATTTAATTTTGTAAGTCATAGGACACAGCTTATCTTTCTGTCGGTTGTCGTATTTTCTTTGCCGCAGCATACATGTACACAGTGTGCAGTTGCATAATTGACATCCCAGTTACTTCTGTCAACTTAGACCCAAAGTTATGAATGTGTCATAAAGTTATAGTGTCCAAGAACTTCTTAAAACCCTGTGTTAAGAAATTGATCATGGTGATTGCCTTTTAAGGAGGCATGGTAGGGCACTGGGGAGGGGGATGGAGAGAGAGGGAGCCTTACTTTTCATACTCCTACTGTTTGTCATGTATAAATATGACATAAATACATAAGAAAAAGCTGTGCTTTTTATTTTTAGATTCTTGCCATGCTTTTGTTATTAGATGCTATAGTAACACATCAGGTTAATTTATGTATGAACTGGGGTATACACAATGATGTATACACCAGTTGTGTGCCTTTGAAGAGTTTTCTCACCAATGAGAATAAGACATGTACACAGTGGAGTACTAGGTAGAGGAAAGTACCTCAAGGTGTTGGTGCTGTGGTTTAAGAAAGAGAATAAGCTCTGGCTGGAGGCCTTAGGGAAGATGTGGTGTAGGAGGAGGTGTTTAACCTGTGTTTTGAAGGATTGGCAGGATTTGGACATGTGATAAGTAGCTAAGAGGATTTCAGGCAGGAAATGTCATGGAGCAAAGGCACAAAGTCTGGAAAACATGGGAAATGGTACATTTGCTGCTTCTATGATGAGGATTATTAAATTGTGTTTCAGTTTCCTTTTTTTAAAAAAAGTCTTTAAAAATGTTCTGTAGCAGGTGCAGGCAGACATAGTTCTTTCAACTCAGGTAATTTATGTTTGAAGCTGTTGCTGGTAGCGGTTCCAACCAGATCGCAGGAGCATTTTGGAGGAGGAGTCCTTTGGGCTGATTTCTCTAAGGAAGAACAGACTGGTTCGGCTGGAACAGTAGAGCACTGGAAAGACAGGGGTCATTGCATGGGGAGACTTAACACCAGGGTGAGACTATTTGAGAGCCTGATGCATTGTAATTAAATATAAGTTGTAATTATAAAATTAATGTATACTCATTATAATTGATTCATACAGTTCAAGAAGAGTAGTGCCCACTCCCGCAATATTCTTCTAGACATTTCCTGTGCATATATAAGCACATGTATGTGCTGTACATACTATCTTGAATTTTGCTTTTTACTTAATACTCCAGTCACACATTTTTCAAGTCAATTGTAATTATACCTCGTCTTTCTTTTAAAAAAAATCTGCATAGTGGGGCATTGTGTGGATGCATACTTTAATTTCCTGTTGATGGACACTTAGATTGAGTCTGGCTTTTTTTTTTAATCCTTGTACCTGTACAATTGCATAGGTGTATCTGTAGGGTAAATTTTTAGGAGTGGAATTGCTGCAGCAATAGGTGTGTGCATTTTAAATTTTCAGAGCTGTGAATAAATTGCCCTCCAAGATGTGCCAGTGTACACAGAGTGTTTTAGGGTTTAGATTTCCTTATCTGTTCTTGATCTTTGGTAATCTGATAGGTGAAAAATGTACAATATTTTATTTTAATTTGCATCTTAGACCATGAATGAAGTTAATGATCTTTTTGTATATCAGAATTTTAAAATACACATTTTTGTTGTCTCTCAGTAGTAGAGCTGGATGGTTTATGTTATATGGATCACTTCTTTCCAAGTACCATTTATTTGTTTATTTAAAAAATAACTTTACTGAGATATAATTCACATACTGTAAAATTTACCTTTTTAAAGTATACATTTTGTGGGTTTTACTCATTTGTTTAAAAATTGAGTGCCAAGCATTGCTTTATTATTTGTAGTAAATAACTATCAAGCTGAACTTGAGGTCCTCTCTTTCCAAGCTCATCGGCATATTAGGCCCAAAACAGGAAATGGGAAATGCAACTTTTCTTGTTATTTTTCCAGTGTATAGGCCTCTCTTACCTGAGAGTACAGTTGGGCTAGCTGGGTTCCAAATGGAATTATGCATGACAACTGCTTTGGAATCTCAGTGCTTTGGTACTGGATGGGGAGTGATTTCTTTTAAATAACTTGTAGTTGAAACTGATTTCCAACTGCTAAAGGTGACACAAACTTTTCGACTTTTTCTGAAATTAAAAAAAAATATGAAATCTGAAGTGTAAAAGCTTTTGAGGTAAAAAGATTTAAAAAATATGGTAAGTGTTTAAAATTAGTAAGTCAGTTTTTTTACGTGGGTGAGTCAACTCCTTTGTAGTTACTATAGTCATTTTTTATTTCAGAGGTTTCTTATTATATACTAAAGTGTGTGTGTGTGATGAGATGATTACATGGCTTCACTTTAAGAACAATGGTGATCTGGCTTGTGTGTGTTTCTGTTATGTTTCACAGGTATTTTCTTGTGGAGAAAAGCGTGCTGGCAACTGTCAGACTGATTTTTTGACCAAAATCTTTCTGTCCTCTAGCATTGACTCCCATCTAGTAGAGTCCCAGGTAGCTCCTGTCCAAGGACTATTACAGAATAGTAGCTCTTATTACTGGTCATATCTGGGACCCTCATCTGTATGGTTGTTCCACTTGGGGAAAGATGTTGACAGAGTCTTACAGTGATTTTCTATTGATTTTGATAGAACTCAGTTATTCTTTACTTTGAGTTTTATAAAGTAATGCTTTAAACATTTAGTTTCCTATTCTTCCTAGTAAAATGTCCTTAAAACTGTGATTCTTTTGCACTTTAATCCCCTCATCTTCTATTATTTCTCCATATTTTTATGCTTCTTCTGTTTGGAAAGTTGTTTTTGACTGGTTTGGTTTTAATCCTTTAAATTAAAGTGTCTCCTCTTTTTCTCCCTTGACATCTCTTTTCTTGTTAACAGTTTTTTCAAGTTTTAGGATTTTTCCTACCATAAAGTCCCTTGGCCTTTGGCTTGTAGTTTTGATTAAAGTGGATTTTTTTCTTGGACTTTTAATTAGATTTTCTTTTCCTTTAGCTCTTCATAGGGAGATTGAAGATGGTGCTGACTGACACTCGGGTCAGTGGCATGATTACTTAGGGTGAGACTAATATGAACACTGAGTGGCTTGAATATCGCATTTATCTTAATTTATGTATGTTTCCATTTATACTTGAGGGCAGTTTCTTGGCTTAGAAGCACTGTCCTAAAAAAATACCCAAATAAAATTCTTGTGTGCTGTGTGCATTTGGGTCAAGGTGAGATATGAGAACTGGGTGACCTTTGGGGAAACTGTTTATAACCCTAGAAATAATGTTTTGCTGATATGTGATGTTGCTTTGATAGGAGAGAATAATTGGGTCTTTTAAACACACTGTACGTGCTGTGTAATTCATGTTCTTTCTTGCTTCACCAAAATGTCCTGAACCATGACAACCAATGAGCATTATAAATAAGCTTGATTAGTTAGCGTGAGAGGACCTGGATTCTGAATCCACCTGTACCGTGCGTTCGAAGGGTGATGAAGTGCCGTACTTGCTCAGCTGTCGAATGGGGACTGTAGTACATCAACTGAAATGAAAAAATTGATATGGAAGTAAATTGAAAAAATAAACTCTGCAAATCTGGGGGCTTCCCTGTTGGCGCAGTGGTTAAGAATCTGCCTGCCAATGCAGGGGACACGTGTTCGAGCCCGGGTCCCGGAAGATCCCACAGGCTGTGGAACAACTAAGCCGGTGCGCAACAACTACTGAGCCTGAGCTCTAGAGCCCAAGAGCCACAACTGCTGAGCCTGCGAGCCACAACTACTGAAGGCTGCACGCCTAGAGCCCACGCACCGCAACAAAGAGTAGACCCCACTCTCCGCAACTAGAGAAAACCTGTGCGCAGCAATGAAGGCTCAATGCAGTCAAAAATAAATAAATGAAATAAATAAATTTATTTAAAAAAAACCTCTACAAATCTGAAGTACTTCAGTTATCGTTTTCTTTCTCAGGAGCCTAGGCTATTGCAGCTCACAACCCTTACTTAATCTAGCAGTATTTATCTTCTGTAATGTTACTTCTAGAGAAACCCACTGTTTTCTTGATGTATTTCTTACACAAACACTACATGCAGGTGTATTTGTTTTAGATGTTTTCATGCAGTTACTGCTAAGTGCTCAGTTAGTGTTCAGCTGTAGTAGAGAACTTAGATGTCTTGTCCTAAAATAAAATTGTTTTCATTTTATGACAAGAGACATCAAAAATACATTTTATGAGAGTGATAATGCATTGCCTTTTTCTTCTTTTTTAATAAACGCAGCAATTTAAAAATCTCAGAGATCTGTAAATATATTTTTTGGTGGAAAAATGTAACGAGGACGACATCAATAGGTTGTTTGACTTAGGGGATAGGAGCAGGTAGCAGTTTTTCCTGCCACCTCAGTCACAGGCCTGTGAACTTTTAATGTTAAGATCTAGAGAGAGCACTGTTAGCATGTGGCCCCTGAAATGATTTAAGAAGCTGTTTAAGTTGGTTATTCCAGTCTAACTGCTCAGGAAGGAAGCTTTGAAGTTTTTTTTACTTTCTGGGAGTCAAAGATTAATTTGTAATTAAAAGTTAAGGGCTTCCCTGGTGGCGCAGTGGTTCAGAGTCCGCTTGCAGATGCAGGGGACACGGGTTTGTACCCCGGTCCGGGAAGATCCCACATGCTGCGGAGCGGCTGGGCCCGTGAGCCATGGCCGCTGAGCCTGCGCGTCCAGAGCCTGTGCTCCGCAACGGGAGAGGCCACAACAGTGAGAGGCCTGCGTATCGCAAAAAAAAAACCAAACAAAAGCAAACAAAAAACAACAGTTAGTATGGGGTCCCCCCCCCGCCCCGCCTTTTAAAAAATGGTCCTGAGTCAGCGGAGAGTTGGCTGGTTAAGTGCTTACTTTTCCCATGAGGTGTTCAGATAATTGGTTTTCTCATTTGGTTTGGATATTTGGGGTAATTTCTCCCCTTACAAATCAAATTCTGTGGGAACGAGTCATATTTTTATCACTCCTGGAGAAGAATACAGGTGGCGTCAAATTCCTTGCATTCCCAAAGTCCATTTTGCTTGGATCTTGCCTGCCTTCTTGCAGTTTTCTAGAACGCTGATTGCCAGTCTTGCAGATGTGGGGCTGGCTTTGATATCCAAGGCATCCTTTGAGGCTATTGAAGGACCGTAGAGGATGGAAATGTTAAGGTTGCAAAGCGCTTGCGGAGTACCACACGCTGCAGATGTGCTTGCTGCAGTGATTCTTTTTCTTTTTCTTTTTTTTTTGCGGTACGCGGGCCTCTCACCGCTGTGGTCTCTCCCGTTGTGGAGCACAGGCTCCGGACGCACAGGCCCAGCGGCCATGGCTCACGGGCCTAGCCTCTCCGCGGCATGTGGGACCTTCCCGGACCGGGGCACGAACCCGTGTCCCCCGCATCGGCAGGCGGACTCTTAACCACTGCGCCACCAGGAAAGCCCGCTGCAGTGATTCATGGCCCTCGGAAATTTACGCCTTTGATACTGTTGTCATCAAGGTGGGCCTCAGCGCCCTCAGCGCATTGCTTAGAAATGATTCACTTTTAGCTCCCAATATAAAAATGGACCCCTGCTTCTCTGAGGTACCCCTCCCCTGCCCCTTCACAGCATCTTTAAACCTTCTTAAAACTGAGAGAAAATACTAGGTGTAAGACATCACTAAAAAGAATCCAACCTCTGGGGGAAGTGTTAAGAGAATTGAATGTTGGGCTTCCCTGGTGGCTCAGTGGTTAAGAATCGGCCTGCCAGTGCGGATTGGGACACGGGTTCGAGCCCTGGTCTGGGAAGATCCCACATGCTGTGGAGAAACTAAGCCCGTGTGCCACAACTTCTGAGCCTGCGAGCCATAACTACTGAAGCCCACATGCCACAACTAGTGAAGCGCACATGCCTAGAGCCTGTGCTCCGCAACAAGAGAAGCCACCGCAATGAGAAGCCCACGTACCACAACAAAGAGTAGCCCCCGCTCGCTGCAACTAGGGAAAGCCCGCATGCAGCAAGCGACGAAGACCCAGCGCAGCCAAAAATCAATCAGTCAATTAATTAAAAAAAAAAAAGAATTGAATGTTGCTAAAGCACCAAGAAGGGAGGAGGTGGACCTATTTTGAGCTTGTCTGCTACACATGTTTAGTTTAGAAAACTTCGGTTTCACTTTAGACACAGTGAGAATCATCTGTCTTCTTTTAGGAGGTAATTGTCTAGGGGTAACTGTATGTGCACTGTGGCACAGTCACTGCAGGACCACTTACAGAGATGCTCTGTGGAGGGCTTCAGCCTCCTGCTCATGGTATTACTGAAAAAGGAACTGTGGCCGTTTGATGTAATTCTGGACAGGAGACTTGTTGTTTGTATTACGTTGAATTAGAGGTCAGTATTTGAATTTCTCTGTTTTAGTGGATATTATAAGAGAAAGGTCCATAAGAATAACAGATGGCTATGAAATTAGCCAAACACATAGTTATAAGTATATTTCAGAGATGAGGTAAACCTGTTGTGACTACCTGGTTTCTGCTGGTTTCTGTGAATTACTGACCTGACGTGTGTTTTTGGATGTGTTGAAAAAGGTGTACAACTTGGTACTTTTTCAATTATAAACTTAATGGGTTATGAAAAGATATAACCTGAATTTCATTACGTGAAGAAGGTGCCCTTCTGATTTATCTTTTTCTGTGAAGCTTCACCTTTTCTGTTGGTGATGAATTCTGGGAGAGAATTGTTCTAAGTTTATAGTGATGATGTACCTTACTTATCCTTAAATGGTTTCTGACAAAGGCTTTTTTCCCTTCATACTTTGTTTTGCTTGATTTTTAGAGAATTATTGGTTTGTAACTAATGTTACAGTGTGTTCCCTTTTCTTCTTAAATACAGTGTGTTCCCTTTTCTTCCCCTGTGATTCCCATGGATGTGTTTAATTTGAAAAAAAGAGATTTCAGAATGATCATACTTTCCACGTACCTTACTAATCATGAAAAGGAAAGCTCAATCTTGTTTTTCTGAAAGGATAGATAAGGTGATTAGTAAGTGAAATGTAATGATTCTTATAGAAATGATCTGTAATTTAAGGCTGTACCTTCTAGGAGGCTGCTCTCAGCTAAGTCTCCTTTTCTCTGGGCAGTTGGCGTTTGGTAAGGGAGCATCTGAGTGATACATTGGGCTTGTCGACAGCAATTTTTAGTGTCTCTTGCAGGGCACTGTACTAGGCCGTGGGAGCTCAAAGATGAGTAAGGAGTGTCCCTGCTCTCAACAGAGTTCATGAGCAAAAGGAGGGAGCAGATATGAATAAAAATCACTAAAATACAGTCTGAAAGGAACTGTAGTAGAAGAAATATCATGCTCCGACAGCCCCGAGTAAGAAGCGTACATACACCCTGGACATTTATGTAGCACTTAACAGAGTTACAACACAAGACATCTTTACTTGTTTGTCAACAAATTGGTTCTTCAGCTCCCCTTCAGGCAGCTACGTTTATTGTGGATGTGTGGCCTGGTGTAACTGGGATGAGGTTTTCCTTGTCACCGACAGTTTCCAGGGAGTAGAAGGTACATCTCTTCTTGGGAGAGGTTGGGCATCCTAACCCGTATTATACTTAACACCAAATAGCTTTCTATATGTTTCGTTTACTTTTAAGAACATTCTCTCAGAGCTGATGTGAAAATAATTTTGTTCATTCTTCCTGAGTCCCTTCTTTGGGGAAAAAATGCTTTTCAAATAAAGAAAGAGGAGTCCTATAGCAGAAGGACTTAGCATTGCCCCTTGATCTTCTCCTCTGCCTTGGGAGCTTGCATACTTTTTTTGTGGACACATGCTATGAGTAAATTAGGTGCTGATCTGATTACATGTTTTCCTCTTGGTGTGGTGGGGGACACAATACTTAGTTTTTCAATTCATTCTCTCCTTCCTCCCTAAATAAGAAGTAAAGCCTGACCCTTTTTTCTTCCTGGAAAATGACTCACTTAGTTTTTAGAAAAATTAAGATATCTGTGTATGGAGGATATGAAGCATTGTTTAAAAATAAATATATTGCATTAAAAAAAATGACACAGGGATCACCTTGGGGCTTTATTAATTAAACTCCAAGCTGTTAGTCATACCTATTACTTCCATATTTCTCTTACTGGCATTAAATCTATTCATTCACCAAATAGATTTATTATTTATTTGTATTATTATTTCTTATTTGCTAGATAATGTGGAAGGTGCTGGGGAGACTTGCACTATGGTGATTTTTGCTTGCATTAGGAATGAATGAGTGAGTGAATGAATGAATTAATAAAGAAGTAAATCTGTTTCCTGTGCTAGAGGGGCATGTAAATTCAATCCTAATCATGGTGTTTAAACCTGTAGTTGCAGAGAAGAAGCTGGCACTGAATCCTGCCCGGCTGAACCTCCCACACAGGCTCTGTCAGCCAGCCAGCAGGTATTGGATGTGTGTTTCCAAGTTTAATACTGATGAAAGTGGGATATAAACTTTGGCCTTACAGTTTAGGAGGCAAGCCTTGCAAAAATGCAACATTTTGAGTTTTCTAGAACAAAAATGGAACTACTTATTGTATAGCATAACAAATATAGTTCACATTCAGGCTAACTAGAGGTTATTGTGGGTTAAAGAAGTTAACTAAGGATCCATTGAGAAGCTAAGAGGGGGGCCTTGAAGAATGGGTGCTATTTGACTAGGAACTGGGAGAGCAGGTTAGGGCAGTCCTAGCAGGGTCAGCCTGAGGCAGGAATGAGGATGGTGTGTACAGTGTTAAGTAAAGAGAGCCTGGTTGGGGTAACAGATCTGTGGGGAGGAATGGGGTGGGATAAGTTAGGTGGACCAAATGAGAGCGGCTTGGAATGCTCAGCACAGAATTCCTGTTGACACCTGACAGGAAGTGGCGGGGGTTGAGGTAGTAAAGTAGCAAGGTGGCCAGCGACTGTGGAGGCCTGAGTACTTTTGGCCCCAGATTGGTAATGTGGCGATAGGAGGTACACTGGCCAGTCCTGGGAAAGACGTGTATGTGCTGGTGTGCTGTGTTAGAACTGCTTCCTGTCCCTGCTTGTATTTGGTCAGATGGCAGGATAGACTGGAGGAAAGAGGAATAGCCACAGGACAAAATAGGCTCTTAGTAGTCTAAGTGGTTGGTGAAGAATCACTGTTGGCTTTTATTTAGTATCATATCTCATAAAAATTTTTTACCAAAGATCCTGCCACCAAATGCAGTAGTTATTTTAGTTTTCTAAAAAAAAAAAAAGAAAAAAAAAGGCATAAATCATAGATTATGTATGATTCTGGTTCATCTGTTCTTTTGCCTCTCACCCCAGACACCCATTCTGCTTCATACCTCTTTCATCCGCCCTCCCCGCCCCCTTTTCTTTATGCTCCCTCCTGTTTGTTCTTCAGGTCTCAGTTTAGGCATCATTTCATCTGACAGCCTTTCCTCAGTCAGGGCTGTGTCCAGCTTTGCTCTCCTGCGGCATCTGTCCTTCCTGGGACATCCTGGGTCACACTGCGCTGTAAGTGCCTGCTCAGCCCCTGCCACCTGGGAGCCCAGAGCACCGGCCCAGTCCTAGTCTGTCAGGGCGGGTCTGTCAGGGCGGGCCAGGCACAAGACAAGTGCTTGGCAAATGTTTGAGCAGTGTAAAGGTTGGACTTACTTTTTGTTGTCATTAATTTAAAAAAAAAAGAAGTCTCCTAAACACTTTTCTCATTATTATTATTTTTTAATGGTTGTCTTATGTTTTTTAATGTACGTATTTCTTCATATATATACATATATGTATTGGGCATTTAGGTTATTTCCATTGTTCTTTTTTCCTACTATATCTAGTACTACTAACAAACTTTCTTGTACGTACAGCACTTCTTTTCAATGCTTCTAAATATAAAATAAAGAAAAACCATACACAAAGCATAGAATTATTTTTAAAAAGACGTGTGTGTGTATTTATTTCTATATTGTGTCTAACTTCATAGGGAGTTGCCTATAAAAATTGCAGTTTTTTGCTCAGATTTCATTTTTAAAAAATAATTATTTGTTTTTTGCTGTGTTGGGTCTCTGTTGCTGCGGGCTTTCTCTGGTTGCGGTGAGCAGGGGCTACTCTTCGTTGTGGTGCGTGGGCTTCTCATTGCGGTGGCTTCTCTTGTTGTGAGCACGGGCCCTAGGCGTGCAAGCTCAGTAGTTGTGGCCCGCGGGCTCAGTAGTTGTGGCTCGCGGGCTCTAGAGCACAGGCTCAGTAGTTGTGGTGCACAGGCTTAGTTGCTCCACAGCATGTGGGATATTCCCGGATCAGGGCTCAGACCTGTGTCCCCTGCGTTGGCAGGCGGATTCCTAACCACTGCACCACCAGGGAAGTCCCAGATTTCATTTTTTAATTTTTTTTTTGCGGTATGCGGGCCTCTCACTGTTGTGGCCTCTCCCGCTGCAGAGCACAAGGTCCGGACGCGCAGGCTCAGCGGCCATGGCTCACGGGCCAAGCCGCTCTGCAGCATGTGGGATCTTCCCAGATCGGGGCACGAACCTGCGTCCCCTGCATCGGCAGGTGGACTCTCAACCACTGCGCCACCAGGGAAGCCCCCAGATTTCATTTTGAACAAGGAGAATATACCTTTATTCTTATTGAAATTAAACAAATTGTAAAATGAAGCAACTGTGTTGCTTAGACAGGGGAGAGAGACTCATGGGGTGTATGGGGGATGCTGTGAAGTAGGGTATGCAGGGAGAGCTTCTCTATAGAGGTGACATTTAAGCAGGCCTTGAACAGGTTAAGGAACTGTCCAGAGAATTGGCGATAGAGCATTCCAGGCAGAGGGAACACCAGGTGCAGAAGTCCTGAGGTGGGAGCCTGCTGGTGAGGTTAAGGAACAGTGGACTGGCTCTGGAGAGCTTAGGAGGTGTGGGAGGAGGTGTGGTGGGAGGGGGTGTGTGTCTTACAGGTCCTGGTAGACCACGGTAAGGCCTCTGGCTTTTACTCTAAGTGTAATGGGACGCCAGCGGAAGGTTTTGATCGGGGTGTGACAAGATCTGATTTCTCCTTTTAAAAAGATACCTCTGGCTGTTGTGTAAAACGACTGTTGTCCTTCAGAGTAGAAGCGGGGAGACTGGGGAGGAGGCTGCTGGCGGCATACAGGAGAGGCGGGGCGGGGGACTTGGATAGGGTTGGGGCCGCGGGTGATGAGAGTGGTCAGGTTTGGGATTTGGTGAGATGCTGTGTCCTGAGAGATGGAAGTATTGCCACTAGTTAAGGCAAACCACCCCTTGTTGAATATGAGCTAGTAGTGTTCAAAATGCCTTTTTCTTCAGGGTGTTTGGTAGATTTTGTAGCCTTGAAATTGCTAAACTGGTGAAGTGGGGAAAAAACCCAGTAAAGGTGAGGGCTGGGACTTGATTGTATTGTTAATCCGTTTGCTGATGGAACAAGAAAAATTCCATAACAGCAGATGTGCAGATTTTCTTCTGTAATGGTCCTTTATGTAATATAAAATGTATGTCTGAAGAGTATATACTTGGGTAAATTATATACTGAATTCTGGTGCTTATTAGTAGGGTTGTGTTCAAGTAGACCCATTTAGGATTGAGTGTGAAATACGCTGCAGCAATAATAAGGGGTGCAGTGGGTGCCTTTCTGCCGTTACCGGAGTCCCTTAACAAGTTGCGCTGTGCCTGACTGCTCCCTGTTGTTACACTTTATGGTTCATGCTAAGCTGTAGATGTAAATGACATTCACTCTCCAGCAGTTTCTCAAGGCCTTATATACAATGATGTTGTATTTTGAGTAAACATTTGTTTACTCCATAGTAAAGGTAGATACTAGACAGTTACGGTTTGCTTTGGTTCTACTCCTCTGTTTTGCACAGGGTTTTAGCTAGGTAGAGAAAAGTATTTGACAGTGTTCTTGAGGTTTGTGAAACTACATTGACTTACTTATGTGAGTGCTTCACACTGGTGGCCACTCCTCTTTATCAGTTTAGCTATAGAGAGACAGTAGCTTAGGCCAGGGACACCCTTTAGTGTAGAAGGTCCTGTGAAAAGGGAGTGAAGTTACTTCTCAAGCCACTAAATTGAAGTGGATTGTGTTTTTTTTTTTTTTAAACAAAATTTGGTTTTTGGAGTAGGGAATTTAAACTCATGATATCTGCTGTTTGCAAGATGTTAAGTCATGGTGTTGAGTGTTTAATGGATTTTGTTTGCTTTTTTTAAGGGTTGGGGTCTTTTTTAAAAAATAAATTTGTTTATTTTTGACTGCATTGGGTCTTCGTTGCTGTGCACGGGCTTTCTCTAGTTGCGGTGAGTGGAGGCTACTCTCCGCTGCTGTGCGCGGGCTTCTCATTGCAGTGGCTTCTCTTGTTGCGGAGCACGGGCTCTAGGCGCACGAGCTTCAGTAGTTGTGGCTCATGGGCTTAGTTGCTCTGTGGTGTGTGGGATCCTCCCAGACCAGGGCTCGAACCCGTGTCCCCTGCATTGGCAGGCGGATTCTTAACACCGCGCCACCAGGCTTTTAATTGGGGAATCAGGACAGGCCTGATAGAGAGGGTGGTATTTGAGCAAAAGGTTAAAAGTGGTGCTCAAGTTAGCCATTTGGAGTTCTGGAGTTTGAGCATTCCAGGAAGAGAGGAAAAGCCAGCACAGAGGTGGGAGCAAGGAAGACAGCACAGTTGGAGTGGGACAATAGAGGGGAAGGGTGGTGTGTTAGTTTCCGGGGCTGCTGTAGCAAAGTACCACAGACTGGGTGACTTAATACAACTGAAATTTATTCTCTCATTGTTCTGGGGGCCAGAAGTCTGAAATCAAATTGTTGGCAGAGTTGGTTCCTTCTAGAGGCTCTGAGGTAGTATTCATTCCATGCTTCTTGCCTAGCTTCTGGTGGCTGCCAGCATCCCTTGGCTTATACACTCATCACTCCAATCTCTGCTTCTGTCTTCACTTCTTTATCTCATTTCCCTCTGCCTGTCATCAGTTTGGGGACCCACCCTAAATCCAGGATGATCTCATCTTGACATCCTTAACTTGATTACATCTGCAAAGACTATTTTTCCAAATCAGGCCAAATTCACAGGAACTGGGTGTTTAGGACTTGGACTTAACTTTTGGGGGACCACCATTCATCTGTATTGACTCCTAAGATAAAGTGTAGTATGTACTGGTAAGGGAGTAGGGGCAAGTAGATCTCTGGTGCCCCTGGGGTCCTATTAAGGACCTTGGCATAAATTGAAATGGGAAGGCCTTGGAAGGTTCTGAGCAGAGAGTGACATATGATTTGTATTTTTAAAGGATCACTCCGACTGCTGTATTAACAACAGACTGGGGCAAAAGGGTGGAAATAAGGAGACAGGTAGGAGGCTATTGTAATAATAATCAATGTGAGAGATGATCGTGGCTCAGAGCAGGGTAGTAGCAGTGAGGGAGTGAGAAGTGTTTGGCTTCTGGATGTCTTTTGAAGGTAGAGCAACAATATTTTCTGATGAAGTTTGATGTAGGGTCCTGGTGAAAGAGAAGAGTCAAGAATGATTGCAAGGTTTTGGGACTGAGCAGCTAGAAGGATGGTGTTGTCAGGAAGGAAAATGAGGAGACTGAGGTGAGAACAATTGGCAACAAAAATTGCTGAGGAGAGATCAGCAAACATGGAAAACCAAGAGGCTGTAGCTGATAGGAGATGGCACCTTGGAAGCCGAGCAAGAAGAATATATCAAGCAAGACGGGGAGGTGAACTGGGGAAAACAGCCCTGCTAAACCAGGTCAGATTAGGACTGAGAACTGATCATTGGATTTCGCAATGTGGAGGTCAGAAGTGATCTTCACAAGACTGGTTTCAGTGGAGTCAGGAGCCTAATTGGAGTGGGTTTAAGAGAGAATGAAAGGAGAATTTGAGAGAATATAACACCTTTTGGGAGAATAGTTGCAGGTAGTAGAAATTTAGTGAAGAGAAGAAATTTTTTTTTTTTTTTTAAGGTAGGAGAAATAACAGTATAGAACTGTCTTAGTGTCTCAAAATTTTGTGCAGTTTCAGGGGATTAATGGGTTGCCTGAATCCCTCCATGAACCTGCAGTTTAGAAATTCCTAGCCTGTGGCTTGCCAGTGAAACCATGGGGCACCAACGTACTTTCTCCCTTGAGATTTCTCTTTTGTATTAATAGTTTGCATGGTTTGGTAATTAGACCACAGGGAACGAGAATTCCTAAGTATCGTCAGTTTTCCTTATAAGGCGTGGACCTTAGTGCAAATCCTTCACTTTACATTAAAAAATTATAATTTTACACTTCGTACTTATCCAGGCACTGTTCTATGTGAGTTTAACCTTTATAATAATCCTATATGTTATTTTATTGTCCCTAAGTGGAGGTACAGAAAGTTTCAGTAACTTGCCCAAAGTCACCCAGCTAGGAAGGGGCAGAGCCAAGTTTTGAATCTAGGCAGTCTGGCTCCAGGGTCTGTGCTCCTAACCACAGCGCTGTGCTTCCTCTGGTAGTTCTGTAGTGGCTGCTAATAGTGTTTGGCTGTGGGGTGAGGGAAGTGGGATGGAGGTAGGTGTTGAAGGGCAAATGATGCTTTTGGAAAGTCTTGGAGAGTTTCATCAGAAAGAGTCTGTAAAATAGAAAGTGTCCTTGTGGATTTGTCCCAGGTGATGTGTAAAGAATATAGTAAGATTATAATAGTTTTTATTCAAAGGATTTGGAGAACAGCTGCTTTTCTTCCAGCCTGTTGGCGAGCAGCCTACTCCTTTCTACGGGAGTTGTTGGCTGGCACAGAGAACAGCAGGTGAAATCGCTCCCTTTCCACCTGTACTTTATTTTCTGGTTCCTTTGACAGTAGGGCTTGATATTTTGGTGTACCCTGGATGGCCTTGTTCTCTTGGATCAGATGACCGAAGTTACTGGCTCTGTTTATTGTAGAGTGGTTGGTTAAGTATGCCTTTGGGACCCTCGAGTGAAAATGGATGATCCTGAGTCAGTGTGGCTTGAAGAGCATATCACTAAGAAACTCTCAGTCTGGTTGGATAGGGCAGATTGCGTTTGATTTGGTACAGGTTGCTTACCCCTTTTCGCTACCATGTGGTCAGTCTTTGCTTTCTGAGGTAACTCAGGTGTGTTCTTCTTCCTATAATTTCTACTTGAGAATGGACCAGCAGAGGCCAAGAAGTAGGGGAAGTAGTTCACGTGAAGGTACTGGAACCCATATAGTTTGTCATTTACCCCAGAGCACAAGTGAAATTAGTGACCGAGTTGATACTGGAACCCAGTTTTCTTAATGTCTAAGTTAATACTTTAAAAAATGTTATTTTGGGAATTCCCTGGCGGTCCAGTGGTTAGGACTTGGCACTTTCACTGCCATGGCCCGGGTTCAACCCCTGGTCGGGGAACTAAGATCCTGCAAGCTGTGCGGTATGGAACCAAAAAAAAAAAAAAAAAGTAATTTTATTTTATTATTTATTTGTTTTTAAAAAAGATTTATTTTTTTGTTTTTGGCTGCATTGGGTCTTCGTTGCTGTGCGTGGGCTTTCTCTAGTTGTGGCGAGAGGGGACTGCTCTTTGTTGCCATCCTTGGGCTTCTCATTGTGGTGGCTTCTCTTGTTGCAGAGCAGGGCCTGTAGGCACATGGGCTCAGTAGTTGCAGCTCGCAGGCTCTAGAGCACAGGCTCAGTAGTTGTGGCACACGGGCTTAGTTGCTCCATGGCATGTGGGATCTTCCTGGACCAGGGCTTGAACCCGTGTCCCGTGCATTGGCAGGTGGATTCTTAACCACTGCATCACCAAGGAAGCCCGAAAAAGTTATTTTAAAAAGTATAAGTACTTCTGTGCAATTATATAGTCTTCATCATTACAATGAATGCGTACTGTTTCATATGTGTTTTCAATTTTTTACTATTGTGAGTAACACTGTATGGATCTTTTAAAAAATTCAGTAAATATCTAGTGTCACTGGTCTAGGCACTGTGGATATGATAATGAATAAAGAGAAATAGAAAAAAAATCTCTGGTCTCATGGAGCTTGTCCTTATAACAAGATGTGTCTTCTCATATTTACAGTTATTTCCCTAGATAGAGTATAAGTGAGTTTTGATATTACAAATAAAACTATTCAGTAGCGGCATAGCTAAACATTAGAACAAAGTTTCTTTTAAATTCTATGTAAAAAACTGAAGTTTTCTACACTGTTTTCTTTGATTTGTTTGCCTCCTTATATATAAGTGCTATCAAAAATTAAAATGAATAGGGACCTCTAAAAGGAAGTGTTTTAAGTATCAATTTTTGATAATTGAAGAACTTGGTTAATTGCTTTTTTCCACTAATCAGCTAAAATGTATTAATAAGTCATGATTTTTGGCATGGTTGAGAAATTTTTCAGTCAGTTTATTGTAAATTTAACTGTTAAGATCTATATTAAAGTTAAATTTTAGGTTGTAAAGGTGGCTAGTAATTTTCCATGCCTTGCACCATCCTGCTTTCATTTCTAGAAATTCTCTTAAGGACTTGGCAGCATCTTTAATAAAACTGGATGACTTGGGTGCATGGCATTCGACATGATCCAGTCTGCTCTGAGATGCCCAGTTTGAACTTGCACTTGAAGTGTGCCTAACAAAGTAAGGTGTAACCAAATCTCAGCTGGAAAAAAGGTAGTTGATCTGTTCAGACTACGCATCAAGAAACAGCTTCCTATAGCTGAATAGAGCAGAGGGACTTTAAGACAGCAGTCTGTGTAGGTGATCACAATGAGTTATTTTGATACTTAGTCTAATAGTAAATATATACATTAGAGAAGCTTTATATAACGGCTGATACTTGAGGTGCTCTGCTGTTAGCTTAGTATGGCGAATATAAGATAGCGTTGGAGCATGGGGAATTATTCTAGTTGCTGCATACTCTCATTACTTCTAATAACCCATTTCTTCTTCAGAGAGGTCTCACCACTACTAGTAGTGATATCAGATTTTGGGTTCAAACTGAGGTCTGGGTAGTTGAAGCCTTTTCTACTATGTCCCACACCTTTCCTTAAAATTATGACACATTTTGTTGTTAGAATGACCTGTCTGAAACTGTATTTTTGTTTTGGCTGTGCCAAAAAAAACATAAGGGATCTCAGCTCCCCGACCAGCGGTTGAACCCCGGCCACGGCAGCGGAAGTGCCGAGTCCTAACCACTGGACCGCGGGGGAATCCCAGAACTCTGTGTTTTTCTTTAATTTCGTTTAGAAAGTAAAATATTCCCTTCTGTTTTGTTTTCCCATTTTATTGATTTTTTGCTTTAAGAAGTTCTAAAAATTGAACCTAAGTTAGATCCTTCTTTGTTTTTTTCCTTTCACAGTTAGTTCCATTATTAAATTTTAATGGTGTAAAACATAAGAAACATATTCAGTGACACTTGACAGTATGTTTTTTTTCTAGGAGGGCAGAGAGGAAATCTGGATTTCTTAGATAAGCCGATACCTTCCAGAAATGGAAACAGCCATATAACTTACTGTTTTAAGTAGGTTGCAGTGTAAATGTTAGCAGATAAAATATTGATGGCTTTCTTGCTCCATTTAGAATTCCTTCAGAGGTTTAAGTGCTTATTGGCTTCACTCAGAATAAGTAGTTCTAATTTTTGGCTTTAATGTTATTTTAACATTCAGTAAAAGAGAACACATTTAAGGGGAAGGTCAAATATTGATGGTATTTAGAGGAATTGGAAAGAGAAAAATTTATTTTTAAAATTTGGAAAATTGTGCATTACATACTCAAAATAGAATGAGACAGTTTTTTGGGGAAGAAAGTACCCAATAACTTCCTGTGAGTGAAAAAATTTAGAAAGAATTAAATGAGTTAATATATACAAAGCAAAAGTGATGAAAGCAGTCAAGCATTCCAGTGTTTATTGAATGTCTACCATGTGTATTTGATGTTAAGTGCTGGGAAATACAGATGTGGGAAAGATTTAAAAAGAATTGAGAGAATAGATTATGAGAGGAAGTATGAGGATAACGTAGTTTACCTGATTGAATTTTGGTCTGCTGGAATAATGAAATAACTTTGAGGAAAAGCAGGAGATGAGGGTTGGACCATCCATGAGTTAAAATGAAAACGCCAGTACTTGAGCAGTTTTATGCTTCTCTCCTTGAGAGGATGAGGTAAAGTATGATTCTCCTTTATATAATAGAATAATAATCCGTTTTGATTCTTATTTTAAGTCATTGAAGTAAGTTGGGTGTAGTTTTTAAATAGTTTACCAAAATGAAGGGGGAGATAGGAAATTCCTGGAAGCAGGGAGAGTAAACCAGAGTAAGTATGAGTGAACTCTGAACGATATTGGCAGGAAGAAAACAGGTTCAAAGGAGGAAAGGTTCTGATGGACAAATCTGTCTGATTATTCAGGATTTCTGGGGGCAGTGGTCTGAATGGAATGCCTTGAATTTGATGGTTTCAGACACGGAGCAGGTTGTGGCTGTGTAAGTGGATGGCTTTATGGAGTGAAGGGGGAGGTCACTGGACTTGAGAACCAAGCACCTGACTTGGGTATCCTCTTGTTGCCGTCACCTTGATTATGGTAGGACTTAGGTTAGAAGGAAGACTGTGAATAGATGTCAAAGACCTCTGTAAATGGGGGGAAAGACCACGCAGAGATGGTTCTTTTTTTTTTTTTTGATTCCTCTCTCTCCTTTTTTTTATCATTTAAATTTTATTTTATTTATTTATTTATACAGCAGATTCTTATTAGTTATCTGTTTTATACATGTTAGTGTATATATCGCAATCCTAATCTCCCAATTCATCTCACCCCCCGCCCATCCCCCACCACTTTCACCCTGTTGGTGTCCATACATTTGTTCTCTATACCTGTGTCTCTATTTCTGCCCTGCAGACCAGTTCATCTGTACCCTTTTTCTAGGTTCCACATATATGCTTTAATATACGATATGTGTTTTTCTCTTTCTGACTTTCTTCATTGTGTATGACAGTCTCTAGATCCATCCACGTCTTTACAAATGACCCAATTTAATTCCTTTTTATGGCTGAGTAATATTCCATTATATATATGTACCACATCTTCTTTGTCCATTCGTCTGTCAGTGGGCATTTAGGTTGCTTCCATGACCTGACTATTGTAAATACTGCTGCAGTGAACATTGGGGTGCATGTGTCTTTTTGAATAATGGTTTTCTGTGGGTATATGCCCAGTAGTGGGATTGCTGGGTCATATGGTAATTCTATTTTTAGTTTTTTAAGGAACCTCCATACTGTTCTCCATAGTGGCTGTATCAATTTACATTCCCACCAACAGTGAAAAAAGGGTTTCCTTTTCTCCACACCCTCTCCAGCATTTGTTGTTTGTAGATTTTCTGATGATGCCCATTCTGACCGGGAGAGGTGATACCTCACTGTAGTTTTGATTTGCATTTCTCTAATGATTAGTGATGTTGAGCAGCTTTTCATGTGCCTCATGGCCATCTGTACGTCTTCAGAGAAGAGAGATGTCTGTTTAGGATTTCTGCCCATTTTCTGGTTGGGTTGTTTGTTTTCTTAATATTGAGCTGCATGAGCTGTTTATATATTTTGGAGACTAATCCTTTGCCCGTTGATTTGTTTGCAAATATTTTCTACCGTTCTGAGGGTTGTCTTTTTGTCTTGTTCTTAGTTTCCTTGCTTTGCAAAAGCTTTTAAGTTTCATTAGGTCCCATTTGTTTATTTTTGTTTTCATTTCCGTTACTCTAGGAGGTGGATCAAAAAAGATCTTGCTGTGATTTATGTCAAAGAGTGTTGTTCTTCCTATGTTTTCGACTAAGAGTTTTATAGTGTTGGGTCTTCCATTTAGGTCTCTAATCCATTTTGAGTTTATTTCTGTGTATGGTGTTAGGGAGTGTTCTAATTTCATTCTTTTACATGTAGCTGTCCAGTTTTCCCAGCACCGCTTACTGAAGAGGCTGTTTTTTCTCCATTGTATATCCTTGCCTCCTTTGTCCTAGGTTAGTCGACCGTAGGTGTGTGGGTTTATCTCTGGGCTTTCTATCTTGCTCCATTGATCTCTGTTTCTGTTTTTGTGCCAGTACTGTATTGTCTTGATTACTGTAGCTTTATAGTATAGTCTGAAGTCAGGGAGTCTGATTCCTCCAGCTCTGTTTTTTTTCCTCAAGACTGCTTTTGCTATTCGGGGTCTTTTGTGTCTCCATACAAATTTTAAGATTTTTTTGTTCTAGTTCTGTAAAAAACGCCGCTGGTAATTTGATAGGGATGGCATTGAATCTATAGATTGCTTTGGGTAGTATAGTCATCTTCACAATATTGATTCTTCCAATCCAATAATATGGTATATCTTTCCAACTGTGTGTGTCAGCTATGATTTCTTTCATCAGTGTCTTATAGTTTTCTGAGTACATGTCTTTTACCTCCTTAGGTAGGTTTATTCCTAGGTATTTTATTCTTTTTTTTGCGGTGGTGAATGGGGTTGTTTCCTTAATTTCTCTTTCTGATCTTTCGTTGTTAGCGTATAGGAATGCAAGAGATTTCTGTGCATTAATTTTGTATCCTGCCACTTTACCAAATGCATTGATTAGCTCTAGTAGTTTTCTGGTGGCATCTTTAGGATTATCTATGGGTAGTGTCATGTCATTTGCAAACAGTGACAGTTTTACTTCTTTTCCATTTTTCGTTCCTTTTATTTCTTCTTCTCTGATTGCCGTGGCTAGAACTTCCAAAACTATGTTGAATAATAGTGATGAGTGTGGACATCCTTGTCTTGTTCCTGATCTTAGAGGAAATGCTTTCAGTTTTTCACCATTGAGAATGATGCTTGCTGTGGGTTTGTCGTATATGGCCCTTATTATGTTGAGGTAGGTTCCCTCTATGCCCACTTTCTGGAGAGTTTTTATCATAAATGGGTGTTGAATTTTGTCAAAAGCTTTTTCTGCGTCTATTGAGATGATCATGTGGTTTTTATTCTTCAGTTTGTTAATATGGTGTATCTCATTGATTGGTTTGTGTGTATTGAAGAATCCTTGCATCCCTGGGATAAATCCCACTTGATCGTGGTGTATGATCCTTTTAATGTGTTGTTGGATTCTGTTTGCTAGTGTTTTGTTGAGGGTTTTTGCATCTATATTTATCAGTGATACCAGTCTGTAGTTTTCTTTTTTTGTAGAGTCTTTGTCTGGTTTTGGTGTCAGGGTGATGATGGTGGCCTCATAGAATGAGTTTAGGAGTGTTCCTTCCTCTGCAAGTTTTTTGGAAGAGTTTGAGATGGAAGGGTGTTAGCTCTTCTCTAAATGTTTGATAGAATTCACCTGTGAAGCCATCTGGTCCTGGACTTCTGTTTGTTGGAAGATTTTTATTTTTTAATTTTTTTAATTAAAAAAAAGTTTTTTTTTTTGTTGGAAGATTTTTAATCACAGTTTCAATTTCATTCCTTGTGGTTGGTCTGTTCCTTCCTGGTTCAGTCTTGGAAGGTTATACCTTTCTAAGAATTTGTCCATTTCTTCCAGGTTGTCCATTTTATTGGCATAGAGTTGCTTATAGTAGTCTCTTAGGATGCTTTGTATTTCTGTGGTGTCTGTTTTAACTTCTCCTTTTTCATTTCTGATTTTATTGATTTGAGTCCTCTCCCTGTTTTTCTTAATGAATCTGGCTAAAGGTTTATCAATTTTGTTTATGTTCTCAAAGAACCAGCTTTTAGTTTTATTGATCTTTGCTCTTGTTTTCTTTGTTTATGTTTCACTTATTTCTACTCTTTATGATTTCTTTCCTTCTGCTAACTTTGGGTTTTGTTTTTTCTTCTTTCTCTAGTTCCTTTAGGTGTAAGTTTAGATTGTTTGAGATTTTTTTTGTTTCTTGAGGTAGGCTTGTATTGCTATAAACTTCCTTCTTAGAACTGCTTTTGCTGCATAGGTTTTGGATTGTTGTGTTTTCATTGTAATTTGTCTCTAGGTATTTTTTGATTTCCTCTTTGATTTCTTCAGTGATCTCTTGGTTATTTAGTAACGTATTGTTTAGCTTCCATGTGTTTGTGTTTTTTATGTTTTTTTACCCCTGTAATTGATTTCTGACCTCATAGCATTGTGCTTGGAAAAGATGTTGATATGATTTCAATTTTCTTAAATTTACTGAGGCTTGATTTGTGACCCAGGATGTGATCTATCCTGGAGAGTGTTCCACGTGCAGTTGAGAAGAAAGTGTAATGTGCTGTGTTTGGATGGAATGTCTTATATCAATTAAATCTGTCTGGTCTGTTGTGTCATTGAAAGCTTGTGTTTCCTTATTAATTTTCTGTCTGGATGATCTGTCCATTGATGTAAGTGAGGTGTTAAAGTCCCCCACTATTATTGTGTTACTGTCTATTTCCTCTTTTATAGCTGTTAGCAGTTGTCTATGTATTGAGGTGCTCCTATGTTGGGTGCATGTATGTTTATAATTGTTATATCTTTTTCTTGGATTGGTTCCTTGATCGTTATGTGGTGTCCTTCCTTGTCTCCTGTAACATCCTTTATTTTAAGGTCTATTTTATCTGATATGAGTATTGCTACCCCAGCTTTGTTTTGATTTCCATTTGCATGGAATATCTTTTTCCATCCCCTCACTTTCAGTCTGTATGTGTCTCTAGGTCTGAGGTGGGTCTCTTGTAGACAGCATATATATATGGGTCTTGTTTTTGTATCCACTCAGCGAGCCTGTGTCTTTTGGTTGGAGCATTTAATCCATTCACGTTTAAGGTAATTATTGATACGTATGTTCCTATTACCATTTTCTTAATTGTTATGGGTTGTTTTTGTAGGTCCTTTTCATCTCTTGTGTTTCCTACTCATAGAAGTTCCTGTAGCATTTGTTGTAGAGCTGGTTTGGTGGTGCTGAGTTCTCTTAGCTTTTGCTTATCTGTAAAGCTTTTTTTAAAAATAAATTTATTTATTTATTTTTGGCTGCATTGGGTCTTCGTTTCTGCCCATGGGCTTTCTCTAGTTGCGGTGAGCGGGGGCTACTCTTTGTTGTGGTGTGTGGGCTTCTCGTTGCAGTGGCTTCTCTTGTTGCAGGGCACGGGCTCTAGGCACACAGGCTTCAGTAGTTGCAGCACACAGGCTCAGTAGTTGTGGCTCGCGGGCTCTAGAGCGCAGGCTCAGTAGTTGTGGCACATGGGCTTAGTTGCTCTGCGCATGTGGGATCTTCCCAGACCAGAGCTGAAACCTGTGTCCCCCGCATTGGCAGGTGGATTCTTAACCACTGTACCACCAGGGAAGTCCCCTGTAAAGCTTTTGATTTCTCCGTCAAATCTGAATGAGATCCTTGTTGGGTAGAGTAAGCTTGGTTGTAGGTCCTTCCCTTCATCACTTTAGATATATTGTGCCATTCCCTTCTGGCTTGTAGAGTTTCTGCTGAGAAATCAGCTGTTAACCTTCTGGGAGTTCCCTGTTATGTTATTTGTCATTTTTCCCTTGTTGCTTTCAATAATTTTTCTTTGTCTTTAATTTTTGTCAATTTGATTACTATGTGTCTCGGTGTGTTTCTCCTTGGGTGTACCCTGCCTGTGACCCTCTGTGCTTCCTGGACTTGGGTGGCTATTTCCTTTCCCATGTTAGGGAAGTTTTTAACTACAGTCTTTTCAATGATTTTCTCAGGTTCTTTCTCTCTTCTCCTGGGCCCCCTGTAATGTGAATGTTGTTGAGTTTAATGTTGCCCCAAAGGTCTCTTAGGCTGTCTTCATTTCTTTTCATTCTTTTTTCTGTATTCTGTTCTGTGGCAATGAATTCCAGCATTTTGTCCTCCAGGTCACTTCTCCCTTCTTCTGTCTCAGTTTTTCTGCAATTGATTCCTTCTGGTGTATTTTTCATTTCAGTTATTATATTGTTCATCTCTGTTTGTTTGTTATTTAATTCTTCTAGGTGTTTGTTCTTTAATTCTTCTAGGTCTTTGTTAAACATTTCTTGCATCTTCTCGATTTTTGCCTCCATTCTTTTCCCGAGGTCCTGGATCATCTTTGCTATCATTATTCTGAATTCTTTTTCTGGAAGGTTGCCTGTCTCCACTTCATTTAGTTGTTTTTCTAGGGTTTTTTCTTGTTCCTTCATCTGGTACGTAGTCCTCTGCCTTTTCATTTTGTGTATCTTTCTGTGAATGTGGTTTTTGTTCCACAGGCTGCAGGACTGTAGTTCTTCTTGGTTCTACTGTCTGCTCTCTGGTGGATGAGGCTGTTTAAGAGGCTTGTGCAAGTTTCCTGATGGGAGGGACTGGTGGTGGGTAGAGCTGGGTGTTGCTCTGGTGTGCAGAGCTCAGTAAAACTTTAATCTGCTTGTCTGCTGATGGGTGGGGCTGGGTTCCCTCCCTATTGGTTGTGTGGCCTGAGGCGACCCAGCACTGGAGCCTCCTCAGTTCTTTGGTGGGGCTAATGGCGGACTCTGGGAGTGCTCACGCCAAGGAGTACTTCCCAGAACTTCTGCTGCCAGTGTCCTTGTCCCCACGGTGAGCCACAGCCACCCCCCACCTCTGCAGGAGACCCTCCAACACTAGCACTTAGGTCTGGTTCAGTCTCCTCTGAGGTCACTGCTCCTTCCCCTGTGTCCTGATGCACACACTACTTTGTGTGTGCCCTCCAAGAGTGGAGTCTCTGTTTCCCCTAGTTCTGTTGAAGTCCTGCAATCAAATCCCGCTAGCTTTCAAAGTCTGCTTCTCTAGGAATTACTCCTCCCGTTGCTGGACCCTTAGGTTGGGAAGCCTGACGTGGGGCTTGGAACCTTCACTCCAGTGGGTGGACTTCTGTGGTATAATTGTTCTCCAGTTTGTGAGTCACCCACCCAGCAGTTATGGGATTTGATCTTACTGTGATTGCACCCCTCCTACCATCTCATTGTGGCTTTTCCTTTGTCTTTGGATGTGGGGTATCTTTTTTGGTGAGTTCCAGTGTCTTCCTGTCAATGATTGTTCAGCAGTTAGTTGTGTTTCCGGTGCTCCCACGAGGGGGAATGAGTGCACGTCCTTCTACTCCGCCATCTTGAACCAATCTCTCAGAGATGGTTCTATTACCACTACGTGACATTTCTTTTGTGTAATTTCCTTTTCTCTTTATCTCATTGTGTTTGAATATCATTGGTATCATATATTTGTACTGTTTTTGAACTTACTTTAAATGTAAGTTTTGCGTTTTCCTTACTTTATGAAGTGGTAGTAGAAGTTCATTGTATAAAAGTCAGAAAGTGGGCTTCCCTGGTGGTGCGGTGGTTGAGAGTCCGCCTGCCGATGCGGGGGACACGGGTTCGTGCTCCGGTCTGGGAAGATCCCACATACCGTGGAGCGGCTGGGCCCGTGAGCCATGGCCACTGAGCCTGCATGTCCGGAGCCTGTGCTCCGCAACGGGAGAGGCCACAACAGTGAGAGGCCCGTGTACTGCAAAAAAAAAGAAAAAGTAGGATTAAAAAGAAAGTTAAAAGAATCCTAGGTAACCAGTGTTAGCTATTTGTGATATGTTCTTCCAGACTTTTTTCCTACATAGGCAGTATTAATACATTTAAAAAATGGTATCATTTTAGATATATTTTTGCAGTTACTGCTTACTCAGTAAAATATGAATGTTTTCATGTCATTCAGTGTCAGTCTCTTTACTTTCAGGATTTATTTTTAGTATCTTTGCCATAATTT
The DNA here is from genome assembly GCF_011762595.2 of Tursiops truncatus. Taxonomy (NCBI): domain Eukaryota; kingdom Metazoa; phylum Chordata; class Mammalia; order Artiodactyla; family Delphinidae; genus Tursiops; species Tursiops truncatus. Next base: position 177,223,925 of record NC_047034.1, read on the forward strand.
ACTGACTGAATCCAGTTATTATCGAACTGTTCTAACATCTGCTATTTTCCTCACCCAGTTGTGTATTGTATCTTTAATATGGTTTATAATGGTTGCATAGTGTATTGCTGTGTGGGTGCACTGAGAGTTGACAGTAGTGAAGGGTCGCTTTTAACCCCTGACCTGATTGACATGTCATTTATGGAGGCTAATTCAGTTTTGTAGTTATAGCCACACACATAAATGTTTTCTCTGAGTATGAACTCCTAGGATTTTTGGATTTTTTTTTTTTTTTAATGAGAGGAAGTTGACCATGTTAGCCTTGGTCTTTGTGCCATTTCCTGGACCCAGAAGATTTATACTGAAGAATGTTGGGTGTTTAACAATTAGGAATTTATTTTGCCATGTTAACAGCAAGATATTCTTATTTGCCTTTTTCAGTGAAAAAGGATAAATAATCACTGATTTTTTCCTCTTAATTAAGCATTAAAAGCAAAATTGGGCATTTAAGTATTATGAGAATTATGACAATGAGATAAATTGCTTTGCATTTTCTTGTGTGATGTCCTTGGGAACAGTACACGTGTTTTTCAGAAAGCTTTGATTGAAAATATTTACACAGAAAATGAGCTTGTATTCTGCACACATTGAAATAACTAATTTATTTATTTATTTATTTATTTATTTATTTATTGGGAAATGAAATTATGATTTATTAATTTACATACAAATTACTTTATACATTAATGAATAAATTTTCAACTTGTTAAAAAACAAAGTCTGAAGCTGTCATTATTGGGATTCGTGGGATGTGGTTTGCTCTTCTATCACTTGCTTCACAATTTCTGCCAGTTTTAGTCGATCTACTTTATCTGTGAATCCACGACCATTCCAGCTGAAGCTTTGCAGAGTATCTCTTAGGAGTTTGCATTCCCGATTATACTTCCAAGCTTCCTGAACTACTTCATTCAGCTTTTCATCTTCATTCTCTCCAGCCTGGGGGAGAATACACTGAGCAATCACATCTCGGAGCTTTTCCAAGGCAACATTTGAATCCTCGGCTCCATTCTCACGGTTGTGGATATAAACACCATCCTTTGGCTTGGTGCCGAGTAATTTCCTCTTCCTTAGAATGGGGTTGTTCACAGAGTGCAGGGGTTTGAGGCTGACTTTCAGGTCCTGGATTCGCATGTTGGCCAACTGTTCTGCATGGGCCTGTTGGATTCCTGCAACCACCGCCATCCCTAAACACCTTCCCTGTGGCAAATCTCTTCTCCTATTTATTTTTTTTTATTTTTATTTTTTTTGCGGTACGCGGGCCTCTCATTGCTGTGGCCTCTCCTGTTGCGGAGCACAGGCTCCGGACGCCCAGGCTCAGTGGCCATGGCTCACGGGCCCAGCCGCTCAGCGGCCTGTGGGATCTTCCCGGACCGGGGCACGAACCCGTGTCCCCTTTATCGGCAGGCGGACTCTCAACCACTGCGCTACCAGGGAAGCCCTGAAATAACTAATTTATCACGCCCTAAAAGAAATCTCAGTGTCTTCAGCATCTAAGGACTCCTAAAAGCTGATTCTTCTTGATTTATTTGTTTTTGGCTGTGTTGGGTCTTCGTTGCTGTGCACAGGCTTTCTCTAGCAGTGTTGAGGAGGGCTACTTTTCATTGCAGTGCGTGGGCTTCTCATTGTGATGGCGCCTCTTGTTGCGGAGCATGGCCTCTAGGCGTAGGGGCTTCAGTAGTTGTGGCATGCGGGCTCAGTAGTTGTGGCTCGTGGACTCTAGAGCGCAGGCTCAGTAGCTGTGGCCTACGGGCTTAGTTGCTCTGTGGCATGTGGGATTTTCCTCGACCAGGGCTTGAACCTGTGTACCCTGCATCGGCAGGCAGATTCTCAAACCAGTGCGCCACCAAGGAAGCCCCATAAAAGCTGATTCTAAAGATAGAATTGAACTGGAAAGAATGACTAATGACTTTTTTCATATAACTTCTTCCAAGCACTTTTCTGAAGTGAGTTTTTTAGTTATTTGTTAACTTTTTCATTCTTTGCACATCACTGCCCCCCCCGCACACCAGAAAGCAAGTCACAGTTGTAAATTTACCACTGTATCCCCAGTCCCAATTAATAAAAATTGTAAAATGGATGAATGAATTGTATTATATCTGTTTTTAATCCATTTAAGTTGCTAAAGAATTAACTTCTAAAAAGAGAGTAATTTTCCAGATACACGTGAGTAAAACGAAATGAAGCAAGGAGTGTTTTTCTGGGGTGTTCTGGTGATGTAGAAGGATAATCTGGGGGTCCTGCTTTTCTGTAAGTAGTATTCTGCCCTCTAACTCGCCTAGATAACAACCACAACTCTACCATTTTGACCATCTCAACCATTGCATGTTTTTCTAAGTATTGACTCTGAACTTGTGTTTTTTTTTGTTTTTTATTTTTTAATTGAAGTATAGTTAACAGTGTTTGTTACTTTCTGGTGTACAGCAGAGGAGTAATTCAGGTATATATACGTGTGTGTGTGTATATATATATTTCATTCTTTTTCCAATTTTTTCATTATAGCTAATACAAGTTAATGAATGATGTTCCCTGTGCTATACAGTACGACCTTGTTGCTTATTTTATATATAGTAGATTGTATCAATTAATCCAAAACTCCTAATTTATCCCCCTCCCTTGCCTTTCCCCTTTAGTAACTGTAAGTTTGTTTTCTGTGTCTGTGGGTCTGTTTCTGTTTTGTAAATAAGTTCATTTGTATCATTTTTTTAGATTCCACATAAAAATGACATGATGTTTGTCTTTCTCTCTCTTACTTCACTTAATATGATAATCTCTGGGTCCACCCATGTTGTTGGAACTGGCATTATTTCATTCCTTTTTATGGCTGAGTAATATTCCATTGTATATGTATACCACATCTTTATCCATTCATTTGTCGATGGACATTTAGGTTGCTTCCATCTCTTGGCAATTGTATATACTGCTGCTATGAATATTGAGGTGCATATATCTTTTTGAATTAGAGTTTTCTCTGGATATATGCCCAGGAGTGGGATTCCAGGATCATATGGTAATTCTATTTCTAGTTTCTTAAGGAACTTCCATGCTGTTTTCCGAGGGAACTGTACGAATTTACATACAACTAAGGAGCAGGTGGGCTCCTTAGTTGCAGCACGTGGGCTCCATAGTTGTGGCATGTGAACTCTTAGTTGTGGCATGCATGTGGGATCTAGTTCCCTGACCAGGGATTGAAACTGGGCCCCCTGCATTGGGAGTGCCGAGTTTTAACCACTGTGCCACCAGGGAGGTCCCTCCAGCATTTATTATTTGTAAAGCTTTTTGATGATGGTCATGCTGACTGGTGTGAGGTGATACCTCATCGTAGTTTTTTTTTTTTTTTTTTTTTTTTTTTTTTTTGCGGTACGTGGGCCTCTCACTGTTGTGGCCTCTCACGTTGCAGAGCACAGGCTCCGGACACGCAGGTTCAGCGGCCATGGCTCATGGGCCCAGCCGCTCCTTGGCATGGGGGATCTTCCCGGACTGGGGCACGAACCTGCGTCCCCTGCACCGGCAGGCGGACTCTTAACCACTGCGCCACTAGGGAAGCCCCCTCATTGCAGTTTTGGTTGGCATTTGTCTAATAATTAGTGATGTTGAGCATCTTTTCATTTGCCTATTGGTCATCTGTATGTCTTCTTTGGAGAAATGTCTATTTAGGTCTTCTGCCCATTTTTTGATTGGGTTGTTTGTTTTTTTGTTATTGAGTTGTATGAGCTGTTTGTATATTTTGGAAATTAAGCGTTTGTTGGTCACATCGTTTGCAGATATTTTTTCCCATTCTTGTAGGTTGTCTTTTTGTATTGTTTATGGTTTCCTTTGCTGTGCAAACGCTGATAAGTTTGATTAGGTCCCATTTGTTTATTTTTGCTTTTATTTCTATTGCCTTGGGAAACTGACCTAAGAAAACATTGCTATGATTTATGTCAGAGAATGTTTTGCCTATGTTCTCCTCTAGGAATTTTATGGCATCATGTCTTATATTTAAGTCTTTAAGCCATTTTGAGTTTATTTTTGTGTATGGTGTGAGGGAGTGTTTCAACTTCACTGATTTACATGCAGCTGTCCAGCTTTCCCAACACCACTTGCTGAAGAGACTGTCTTTTCTCCGTTGTATATTCTTGCTTCCTTTGTTGAAGATTAATTGACTGTAGGTGTGTGGGTTTATTTCTGGACTCTCTGTTCTGTTCCACGGATCCATATGTGTATTTTTGTGCCAGTATCATGCTGTTTTGATTACTGTAACTTTGTAGTATTGTCTGAAGTCTGGGAGGGTTATGCCTCCTAGCTTTGTTCTTTTCCTTCAGGATTGCTTTGGCAATTCTGGGTCTTTTGTGGTTCCATGAAAATTTTAGGATTATTTATTGTAGTTCTGTGGAAAATGTCATGGGTAGTTTGATAGGGATCGCATTAACTCTGTAGATTGCTTTGGGTAGTATGGCCATTTTAACAATATTAATTCTTCCAATCCCAAGAGCATGGCATATCTTTGCATTTTTTTGAATCATCTTCAGTTTCCTTTATCAGTGTTTTATAGTTCTCAGCATATAAATCTTTCACCTCCTTGGTCAGGTTTATTCCTAAGTATTCTATATTTTCCTGATGAGATTTTTTAAAAAAAATAATTAATTTTTGGCTGCATTGGGTCTTTGTTGCTGTGTGCAGGCTTTCTATAGTTGCAGCGAGCGGGGGCTACTCTTCGTTGTGGTGCGCGGGCTTCTCATTGAGGTGGCTTCTCTTGTTGCAGAGCATGGGCTCTAGGCATACGGGCTTCAGTAGTTGTGGCTCACCGGCTCTAGAGCGCGGGCTCAGTAGTTGTGGCGCATGGGCTTAGTTGCTCCGCGGCATGTGGGATCTTCCTGGACCAGGGCTCAAACCCGTGTCCCCTGCATTGGCAGGTGGATTCTTAACCACTGTACCACCGGGGAAGTCGTCTTGATGCGACTTTAAAAGAGGTCTTTTTTTACTTTCCCTTTCTGACATTTCATTGTTAGTGTAAAGAAATGCACTCGATTTCTGTATGTTAATCTTGTATCCTGCTATCTTGCTGAATTTGCTTATCAATTCCAATAGTTTTTGTATGGAGTCTAGGGTTTTGTATATATAATATCATGTCATCTGCATAAAATGACAGTTTTACCTCTTCCCTTCCAATTTGGATGCCTTTCATTTCTTTTTCTTGTCTGATTGCTGTGGCAAGGACTTCCAGTACTGTGTTGAACAGAAGTGGTGAGTGTGGACATCCTTGTCTTGTTCTGAAATTTTAGTACTTATTCTGGTGCTACTTTGATGTATCTAGGATAGCACTACAGACATTATAATGAGATCATTAACTGTGAGCTACATATGTAATTTAACATTTTCTAGTAGCTGCTTTAAAAAAAGGCATGAAATTAAACTTTAGCAGCATATTTTTGGTAACCCATTGTGTCCAAAATATTATTCCGACATATAAATAATATAAAATCATTGGGCTTCCCTGGTGGCGCAGTGGTTGAGAGTCCGCCTGCTGATGCAGGGGACCTGGGTTCGTGCCCCGGTTTGGGAAGATCCCACATGCCGCGGAGCGGCTAGGCCCGTGAGCCATGGCCACTGAGCCTGCACGTCTGGAGCCTGTGCTCCACAACGGAAGAGGCCACAACAGTGAGAGGCCTGCGTACTGCAAAAAAAAAAAAAAAAGTGAAGTTTTTTACATTCTTTTTTTTTTTTTCCATACTAAGTATTTGAAATCCAGTGTGCATTTTACACTTTTATTTCAGTTTGGATTAGCACATGGCAGGTGCTCAGTAGCCGCATGTGGCTGTGTCTACTGTACTGGACAGTGCAGATCGAAGGAATCATTTAAAAGCAAAACTGTGAACCAAAATGCTAATAATATAGGTGATTGCAAAGATAGCCATTTTATAGTCTTTCTGAGGATGGCTTTAATGGTTTTCTTCTTTGTTTTTTTTTGGGCTGCACCACATGGTACGGGATCTTAGTTCCCCGACCATGGATTGAACCCAGGCCCTCCGCAGTGAGAGTACCAAGTTCTAACCTCTGGACTGCCAGGGAAGTCCCCTATATATATATATTTTTTTTTTCTTACAGCTTTATTGGAGTATAATTGCTTTACAATGGTGTTAGTTTCTGTTTTATAACAAAGTGAATCAGTTATACATATACACATGTTCCCATATCTCTTCCCTTTTGCGTCTCCCTCCCTCCCACCCTCCCTATCCCACCCCTCTAGGTGGTCACAGAGCACCGAGATAATCTCCCTGTGCTCTGGGGCTGCTTCTCACTAGCTATCTATTTTACGTTTGGTAGTGTATATATGTCCATGCCACTCTCTCACTTTGTCACAGCTTACCCTTCCCCCTCCCCATATCCTCAAGTCCATGCTCTAGTAGGTCTGTGTCTTTATTCTTGTCTTACCCCTAGGTTCTTTATGACTTTTCTTCTATTTCCTTAAATTCCATATATATGTGTTAGCATACGGTATTTGTCTTTCTCTTTCTGACTTACTTCACTCTCTATGACAGACTCTGGGTCCATCCACCTCATTACAAATAGCTCAATTTCGTTTCTTTTTATGGCTGAGTAATATTCCATTGTATACAAGTGCCACATCTTCTTTATCCATTCATCCGATGATGGACACTTAGGTTGTTTCCATCTCCTGGCTATTGTAAATAGAGCTCCAATAAACATTTTGGTACATGACTTTTTGAATTATGGTTTTCTCAGGGTATATGCCCAGTAGTGGGATTGCTGGGTCATATGGTAGTTCTATTTGTAGTTTTTTAAGGAACCTCCATACTGTTCTCTATAGTGGCTGTACCAATTCACATTCCCACCAGCAGTGCAAGAGGGTTCCCTTTTCTCCACACCCTCTCCAGCATTTATTGTTTGTAGATTTTTTGATGATGGCCATTCTGACTGGTGTGAGATGATATCTCATTGTAGTTTTGATTTGCATTTCTCTAATGATTAATGATGTTGAGCATTCTTTCATGTGTTTGTTGGCAGTCTGTATATCTTCTTTGGAGAAAAGTCTATTTAGGTCTTCTGCCCATTTCTGGATTGGGTTGTTTGTTTTTTTGTTATTGAGCTGCATGAGCTGCTTGTAAATTTTGGAGATTAATCCTTTTTCAGTTGCTTCATTTGCAAATATTTTCTCCCATTCTGAGGGTTGTCTTTTGGTCTTGTTTATGGTTTCCTTTGCTGTGCAAAAGCTTTGAAGTTTCATTAGGTCCCATTTGTTTATTTTTATTTCCATTTCTCTAGGAGGTGGGTCAAAAAGGATCTTGTTGTGATTTATGTTATAGAGTGTTCTGCCTATGTTTTCCTCTAATAGTTTGATAGTTTCTGGCCTTACATTTAGGTCTTTAATCCATTTTGAGCTTATTTTTGTGTATGGTGTTAGGGAGTGATCTAATCTCATACTTTTACATGTACCTGTCCAGTTTTCCCAGCACCACTTATTGAAGAGGCTGTCCTTTCTCCACTGCATTCCTGCCTCCTTTATCAAAGATAAGGTGACCATATGTGCGTGGGTTTTTCTCTGGGCTTTCTACCCTGTTCCATTGATCTATCTTTCTGTTTTTGTGCGAGTACCATAGTGTCTTGATTACTGTTGCTTTGTAGTATAGTCAGAAGTCAGGGAGCCTGATTCCTCCAGCTCCGTTTTTTGTTCTCAAGATTGCTTTGGGTATTCGAGGTCTTTTGTGTTTCCATACAAATTGTGAAATTTTTTGTTCTAGTTCTGTGAAAAATGCCAGTGGTAGTTTGACAGGGATTGCATTGAATCTGTAGATTGCTTTGGGTAGTAGAGTCATCTTCACAATGTTGATTCTTCCAATCCAAGAACATGGTATATCTCTCCATCTATTTGTATCATCTTTAATTTCTTTCATCAGTGTCTTATAATTTTCTGCATAGAGGTCTTTTGTCTCCTTAGGTAGGTTTATTCTTAGATACTTTATTCTTTTTGTTGCAGTGGTAAATGGGAGTTTTTTTTTTGGGGGGGAGTGTTTTCTTGATTTCACTTTCAGATTTTTCATCATTATTGTATAGGAATGCCAGAGATTTCTGTGCATTAATTTTGTATCCTGCTACTTTACCAAATTCATTGATTAGCTCTAGTAGTTTTCTGGTAGCATCTTTAGTATTCTCTATGTAGAGTATCATGTCATCTGCAAAAAGTGACAGCTTTACTTCTCTTTTCCGATTTGGATTCCTTTTATTTCCTTTTCTTCTCTGATTGCTGTGGCTAAAACTTCCAGAACTATGTTGAATAAGAGTGGTGAGAGTGGGCAACCTTGTCTTGTTCCTGATCTTAATGGAAATGCTTTCAGTTTTTCACCGTTGAGGACGATGTTGGCTGTGGGTTTGTCATATATGGCCTTTATTTGTTGAGGAAAGTTCCCTCCCTCTGGAGGGTTTTTATCATAAATGGGTGTTGAACTTTGTCGAAAGCTTTTTCTGCATCTATTGAGATGACCATATGGGTTTTCTTCTTCAGTTTGTTAATATGGTGTATCATGTTGATTGATTTGCGTATATTGCAGTATCCTTGCATTCCTGGAATAAACCCCACTTGATCATGGTGTATGATCCTTTTAATGTGCTGTTGGATTCTGTTTGCTAGTATTTTGTTGAGGATATTTGCATGTATGTTCATCAGTGATATTGGCCTGTAGTTTTCTTTCTTTGTGACATCCTTGTCTGGTTTTGGTATCAGGGTGATGGTGGCCTCGTAGAATGAGTTTGGGAGTGTTTCTCCCTCTGCTATATTCTGGAAGAGTTTGAGAAGGGTAGGTGTTAGCTCTTCTCTAAATGTTTGATAGAATTCACCTGTGCAGCCATCTGGTCCTGGGCTTTTGTTTGTTGGAAGATTTTTAATCGCAGTTTCAATTTCAGTGCTTGTGATTGGTCTGTTCATATTTTCTATTTCTTCCTGATTCAGTCTTGGCAGGTTGTGCATTTCTAAGAATTTGTCCATTTCTTCCAGGTTGTCCATTTCATTGGCATAGAGTTGCTTGTAGTAATCTTTCACGATCTTTTGTATTTCTGCAGTGTCAGTTGTTACTTCTCCTTTTTCATTTTTAATTCTGTTCATTTGAGTCTTCTCCCTTTTCTTCTTGATGAGTCTGGCTAGTGGTTTATCAATTTTGTTTATCTTCTCAAAGAACCAGCTTTTAGTTTTGTTGATCTTTGCTATCGTTTGCGTCATTTCTTTTTCATTTATTTCTGATCTGATCTTTATGATTTCTTTTCTTCTGCCAACTTTGGGGTTTTTTTGTTCTTCTTTCTTTAATTGCTTTAGGTGCAAGGTTAGGTTGTGTTTTCGAGATGTTTCCTGTTTCTTAAGGTAGGATTGTATTGCTGTAAACTTCCCTCTTAGAACTGCTTTTGCTGCATCCCATAGGTTTTGGGTTGTCGGGTCTCCATTGTCATTTGTTTCTAGGTATTTTTTGATTTCCTCCTTGATTTCTTCAGTGATCACTTTGTTACTAAGTAGTGTATTGTTTAGCCTCCATGTATTTGTAGTTTTTACAGATCTTTTCCTGTAATTGATACCTAGTTTCATAGCATTGTGGTCAGAAAAGATACTTGATACAATTTCAGTTTTCTTAAATTTACCAAGTCTTGATTTGTGACCCACGATATGATCTATCCTGTAGAATGTTCCATGAGCATTTGAGAAGAATGTGTATTCTGTTGTTTTTGGATGGAATGTCCTATAAATATCAATTAAGTCCATCTTGTTTAATGTATCATTTAAAGCTTGTGTTTCCTTATTTATTTTCATTTTGGATGATCTGTCCATTGGTGAAAGTGGGGTGTTAAAGTCCCCTACTATGAATGTGTTACTTTCGATTTCCCCTTTTATGGTTGTTAGTATTTGCCTTATGTATTGAGGTGCTCCTATGTTGGGTGCATAAATATTTACAATTGTTATATCTTCTTCTTGGATTGATCCCTTGATCATTATGTAGTGTCCTTCTTTGTCTCTTCTAATAGTCTTTATTTTAAAGTCTATTTTGTCTGATGTGAGAATTGCTACTCTGGCTTTCTTTTGGTTTCCATTTGCGTGGAATATCTTTTTCCATCCCTTCACTTTCAGTCTGTATGTGTCTCTAGGTCTGAAGTGGGTCTCTTGTAGACAGCGTATATATGGGTTTTGTTTTTGTATCCATTCAGCCAGTCTGTGTGTTTTGGTGGGAGCATTTAATCCATTTACATTTAAGATAATTATTGATATGTATGTTCCTATTACCATTTTCTTAATTGTTTTGGGTTTGTTATTGTAGGTCTTTTCCTTCTCTTGTGTTTCCTGCCTAGAGAAGATCCTTTAGCATTTGTTGTAAAGCTGGTTTGGTGGTGCTGAACTCTCTCAGCTTTTGCTTGTCTGTAAAAGTTTTAATTTCTCCATCAAATCTGAATGAGATCCTTGCTGGGTAGAGTAATCTTGGTTGCAGGTTTTTGTCCTTCATCACTTTAAATATGTCCTGCCAGTCCCTTCTGGTTTGCAGAGTTTCTGCTGAAAGATCAGCTGTTAACCTTATGGGGATTTCCTTGTGTGTTATTTGTTGTTTTTCCCTTGCTGCTGTTAATATGTTTTCTTTGTATTTAATTTTTGACAGTTTGATTAATATGTGTCTTGGCGTGTTTCTCCTTGAATTTATCCTGTATGGTACTCTCTGTGCTTCCTGGACTTGATTAACTAGTTCCTTTCCCATATTAGGGAAGTTTTCAACTATAATCTCTTCAAATATTTTTCAGTCCCTTTCTTTTTCTCTTCTTCTTCTCGAACCCCTATAATTCGAATGTTGGTGCATTTAATGTTGTCCTAGAGGTCTCTGAGACTGTCCTCAGTTCTTTTCATTCTTTTTTCTTTATTCTGCTCTGCAGTAGTTATTTCCACTATTTTATCTTCCAGGTCACTTATCCGTTCGTCTGCCTCAGCTATTCTGCTATTGATCCTTTTCAGAGTATTTTTAATTTCATTTATTGAGTTGTTCATCGTTGCTTGTTTCATCTTTAGTTTTTCTAGGTCCTTGTTAAATGTTTCTTGAATTTTCTCTATTTCCAAGGTTTTGGATCATCTTTACTAACATTATTCTGAATTCTTTTTCAGGTAAACTGCCTATTCCCTCTTCATTTGTTAGGTCTGGTGGGTTTTTATCTTGCTCCTTCATCTGCTGTGTGTTTTTCTGTCTTCTCATTTTGCTTATCTTACTGTGTTTGGGGTCTCCTTTTCGCAGGCTGTAGGTTTGTAGTTCCCGTTGTTTTTGGTGTCTGGCCCCAGTGGCTAACGTTGGTTCAGTGGGTTGTGTAGGCTTCCTGGTGGAGGGGACCTAGTGCCTGTGTTCTGCTGGATGAGGCTGGGTCTTGTCTTTCTGGTGGGCAGGTCCACGTCTGGTGGTGTGTTTTGGGGTGTCTGTGGCATTATTATGATTTTAGGAAGCCTCTCTGCTAGTGGGTGGGTTTGTATTCCTGTCTTGCAAGTTGTTTGGCATAGGGTGTCCAGCACTGTAGCTTGCTGGTCGTTGAGTGAAGCTGGGTGTTGGTGTTGAGATGGAGATCTCTGGGAGATTTTCGCCCTTTGATATTACGTGGAGCTGGGAGGTCTCTTGTGGACCAGTGTCCTGAAGTTGGCTCTCCCACCTTAGAGGCACAGCACTGACTCCTGGCTGCAGCACCAAGAACCTTTCATCCACACGGCTCAGAATAAAAGGGAGAAAAAGTAGAAAGAAAGAAAGAAAGAGGATAAAAGAAAGTAAAATAAAGTAAGGTAAAATAAAATTATTAAAATAAAAAAATAATTATTAAGAAAAAACAATTTTAAAGTAAAAAAAAACGGATGGACAAGAACCCTAGGACAAATGGTGAAAGCAAAGCTATACAGACAAAATCTCACACAGAAGCATACACATACACACAAAAAGAGGAAAAGGGCAAAAAATAATAAATCTTGCTCTCAAAGTCCACCTGCTCAATTTGGGATTATTCGTTGTCTATTCAGGTATTCCACACATGCAGGTACATCAAGTTGATTGTGGAGATTTAATCCACTGCTCCTGAGGTTGCTGGGAGAGATTTCCCTTTGTCTTCTTTGTTCGCACAGTTCTCGGGGTTCATCTTTGGATTTGGCCCCGCCTCTGGTCTACATACCCAGACCTCCGGTATGTAGGTCGCCGGAGGGCGTCTGTTCTTCGCTCAGACAGGACGGGGTTAAAGGAGCAGCTGCTTCGGGAACTCTGGCCTACTCAGGACGGGGGAAGGGAGAGGTACGGAGTGCGGGGTGAACCTGCGGCGGCAGAGGCCAGCGTGACGTTGCACCAGCCTGAGGCGCGCCATGCGTTCTCCCGGGGAAGTTGTCCCTGGATCCCGGGACCCTGGCAGTGGTGGGCTGCACAGGCTCCCCGGAAGCGGGGTGTGGATAGTGACCTGTGCTCGCACAGAGGCTTCTTGGTGGCGGCAGCAGCAGCCTTAGTGTCTCAGGCCCGTCTCTGGGGTCCGCGCTGTTAGCTGCGGCTTGCGCCCGTCTCTGGGGCTCCTTTAAGCAGCGCTCTTAATCCCTTCTCCTTGCGCACCAGGAAACAAAGCGGGAAGAAAAAGTCTTTTGCCTCTTCGGCAGGTCCAGACTTTTTCCCGGACTCCCTCCCGGCTAGCCGTGGCGCACTAACCCCCTGCAGGCTGTGTTCACGCCACCAACCCCAGTCCTCTACCGGCACTCCGACCGAAGCCCGAGCCTCAGCTCCCAGCCCCGCCCGCCCCGGCGGGTGAGCAGACAAGCCTCTCGGGCTGGTGAGTGGCACCGATCCTCTGTGCGGGAATCTCTCCGCTTTGCCTTCCCCACCCCTGTGGCTGCGCTCTCTTCCGCGGCTCCGAAGCTTCCCCCTCTGCCACCCGCCTTGTCCGCCCGCGAAGGGGCTTCTAGTGTTTGGAAACCTTTCCTCCTTCACGGCTCCCTCCCACTGGTGCAGGTCCCGTCCCTCTTCTTTTGTCTCTGTTTATTCTTTTTTCTTTTGCCCTACCCAGGTATGTGGGGAGTTTCTTGCCTTTTGGGAGGTCCGAGGTCTTCTGCCAGCATTCAGTAGGTGTTCTGTAGGAGTTGTTTCACATGTAGATGTATTTCTGATGTATCTGTGGGGAGGAAGGTGATCTCCGTGTCTCACTCTTCAGCCATCTTCCCCTAGATCCCGGCCCGCCGTCCGCATGACTCCAGTAGTTTTTTTTTGTAAAGTTTATTTGGTGCAAATAGGTTTGTGTAACTATAGTAACTTTTTAAAAAAATTGATTAATTTTAGTGTTGGCCGCATTGGGTCTTCGTTGCTGCGCGTGGGCTTCTCATTGTGGTGGCTTCTCCTATTATGGAGCACGGGCTCTAGGCACGCGGGCTTCAGTAGTTGTGGCACGTGGGCTCAGTAGTTGTGCCTCGCGGACTGCAGAAAGCAGGCTCAGTAGTTGTGGTGCACGAGCGTAGTTGCTCTGCGACCTGTGGGATCTTCTCGGACCAGGGCTCAAACCCGTGTTCCCTGAATTGTCAGGTGGATTCTTAACCACTGCGCCACCAGGGAAGCCCCTATAGTAACTTTTTGCTTCAGACTGGACATTGAATTGGTGAAGAGTTTAAATAGAATAATAAAAATGTGTTATTGTGGATTAAAAAAAAATCTAGGGGCAGTTTCCTGCTGCTGCAGTGGTTAGGACTTTGCACTCTCACTGCCGAGGGCCCGGGTTCAATTCCTGGTCCAGGAACTAAGAATTCCGCAAGCCGTGTGTTGTGGCAAAAAAGAAAAAAAAAAAAATCCAGGAACCCTGTAGTTTGGTCACATCTAGTTCCTCCTTTTTGAATATTAAAAAAAAAAAAAGAAGTGGGTGGAGAGCATCTAACTATAGCTGTAACATTAAGGGCTTTAAGAGCAAAGAGATCTGAAGCATATCTGGCAAAATGTTAACATTTGTTAAATCTGGGTAGTGAGTACACATGGTGTCCCTTGTATTCTCTAAGTCTGTAAATTGTAGATATTTCATGAAAAGATTTAAAGATATAAAAAATTTTATTCATAGTAGTAAAATGTAAATGAGAACATTATTTGGTGTGTTATAAATTCTGGAAATGATGTTGTGCTTGTACTTTTATGTAGTGACTATATTCTTTCTTTTGCCTGCAATTAGTAGTGAGTTGCAGGAAAATGACAACCTATATTCATTAACTGCATTCTTTGGATGAGACTTGTTATGGAAGACATAGCATCTGGATATGATTTAATGTAATTTCATGTTATAGCTATACCATTTCGAAGAATGCAGTATTCCTTAGACATCTCGGTTTAGACAGATGTTTGACTTACAGATCTTTTTTTTTTTTTTTTTGGTTTGTTATTTGCTCTACGCGGGCCTCTCACTGTTGTGGCCTCTCCTGTTGCGGAGCACAGGCTCCAGATGCGCAGGCCCAGTGGCCATGGCTCACGGGCCCAGCCACTCCGCGGCATGTGGGATCCCCCCAGACGGGGCACGAACCCGCGTCCCCTGCGTCGGCAGGCGGACTCTCAACCACTGCGCCACCAGGGAAGCCCTTAGCCTACTTTTTTTGTTGAGGGCTAGATAGTAAATGTTGTAGGCTTTATGGGCTGGGTGGTGTTGGTCACAACTATTAAACTCTGCCCTTGTACCCCAAAACCGACATGGATAATATGTAAACAAATGGGTATTAAAAATTTTTATTTATTTATTCTCGGCTACGTCCGGTGTCAGTTGCGTCATGTGGGATCTTTGATTCCGGTGTGCAGGCTTCTCTCCAGTTGTGGCACGTGGGCTCCAGAGCGTGTGGGCTTAGTAGTTGCCGTGCGCAGGTTCTTTAGTTGTGGTCCTAGGGCTTAGTTGCCCTGTGGCATGTGAGATCTTAGCTCTCTGACTAGGGATCGAAACCGAGTCCCCTGCTTTGGAAGACTCATCCTTAACCACTGGACCACCAAGGAAGTCCCCAGTTTTTTTTTTTTTTTTTTTGTAACACTTTATTTACAAAATCGGGTTTCAGACCAGATTTGTCCACCCTTACCTCGCCTTTAGAAGATGCCTGATAAATACTTTCACTCTAAGGATGATGGCTCCTTAAGTATACTGTATTCCATTGAAACTTGGGGTGTCAAATGGGTTTCCTTTGTCCTCCTACTCTACACCCACACTTTTGAGGCTTCGGAACTGTGGTATATGAGAAATGAACCAAAGACTCTTCATGGGCAAGAATCACAGTTGTTACATGTATTCATAAATGAGTGGATGAGTGAATTCACATATCTGTTTCATCTTTTGTGCTATAAACTTAGGACTCTTGGGCATCTAGCTGGCCCATAAATGTCTTCATTTTCGTTAATAGAAAAGTCTATTGTGCTGTCCCATTTGGTAGCCACTAGCCTCATTGGCTACCTAAATTAATTAAAATTAACTTAAAAGTTAATTTCTTCATACTAGCCACATTTCAGATGCTCAGCAGTTACATGTGACCAGTAACTGCTGTATTGGACAGTACAGATACAGAATATTTTTATCTTGCTGAAAGTTCTGCTGAACAACACTGGGCTAGAATCCTGACTTAGGAGTTAGAGGAAAAAAGGCATGGAAATGTTATTAAAGCATAATGAGTAAATGATGTATATTTTTTTATTTTCTAGAAGAGATACTGTGTTTTACATTTCTTTACTGGAGAGAATTTTTTGCATGGCTAGGATTAGAAAGCAGAAGTACTCCTCGTTTTGTACAGTATATGAACAGATTTTGATTTTAGTTATTTCTGTCTTTATAGCTGAAAATCAAAAGTTTGGAAGCATGTTATGTTTATACCTCAGAGTAACCAAGTGCATATAACATTATTTGGAAGAAGGTCATGCTAACTAAGCAGTTGTAAAGAAAAAGGCATCATTCAGCTGATGGATGCCTCTGTGAGGTCATGGTCTCCACATCCAAACTAGGCCAGTGACAATGCCAGGTGGTCCTGTCCCCGCCCCACCCGTCCCTCCGTCCCCCCGTCCCCCTTGCCCATCATTTTTATTTCAACTATTCATTAGACCTAGGGTTTCTGTTCCTCTTTCTCTAATCCTTGCTTTCCACCTTTTGAATAGATGACCGCACTTCCTATTTCACAGACAAAATAGAAGCCATCAGATTGGAACCTCTCAATTTCCAGCCACTAATGCTACATGTCACCCACTAATGCTACATACCTAACTACTTACAGTTACTGGTGTTCAAAATTAATAGTCAATTTATTAAACTTATAAATCTCATTAGTCTATTCATGTATTCAGTACATTTTATATAAAAATATAAGAAAAATAACTTTCAAGATAGCTTCTGATGTATGTTGATTAGTTCAATTTGAACAGACTTAATTTCCTTTAAACATCCAGTTCCATTTATGAACATAGCGAACGTTAAATTACATTTAAAAATTGAATAAACAAATGCCTGACTGGGAAAGCTTATAACGTCTTGAAACAAAATCCTCTCCAAGTACTTATACAACTTTTATAAAAATAGTTAAAAATACAGTGAATTTCCTTTAACCCAAACATGTCTTTCCTTGTTTTCCTGTTTCAAGAAATGCTGCTCATTTGTCTAAGCCAGAAACCCTGTATAGTGTAGACTCCCTCTTTCCTCCCCACTGTAAACCAGGCCTTGTTTCTTTATCCTCTGTCTCTTCCCACTCCTGTTACTCTAGTTCAGGCCACTGTCTTTCTCCTGAGTTACTTTACAACTTGGAAACCAGTCTGCTTGTTCAAATCGTGTCCCCTTCCAGTGTATTCTTCACCACTGTAGTCCTTTTGATCTTTTTGTTTTGTTTTGTTTTATAATAGCCCTATTGAGATTTAATTCGTATACCAAACTGTTTACCCACTTAAAGCATGCAATTCAATTATTTTTAGTATGTTCACAGAGTTGTGCAACCATCACCACAATCATTTAGAACGTTTAATCACCCCCAGAAGAAACCCTGTATTCATTAGTAGTCACTCCCCATTTCTTCCCCACCCACCCCTCAGCTGTAAGCAACCACTTTCTATCTCTATGGATTTGCCTGTTCTGGACATTTCACATAAATGGAATTATACAGTCTTTTGTGATTGGCGTTTTGGACTTAGCATAATGTTTTCAAGTTTCATTCATGTTGTAACATATGTCCGCACTTCATTATTTTTTTTTTAAAAATTTATTTAATTAATTTATTTTTGGCTGCATTGGGCTTTCTCTAGTTGCGGCTAGCACCGTCTGCTATTCGTTGTGGTGCGCGGGCTTCTCATTGCGGTGGCTTCTCTTCTTGCGCAGCCCGGGCTCTAGGTGCGAGGGATTCAGTAGTTGTGGCACACGGGCTCAGTAGTTGTGGTGCACAGGCTCTAGAGAGGAGGCTCAGTAGTTGTGGCGCATGGGCTTAGTTGCTCTGTGGCATGCAGGATCTTCCTGGACCAGGGCTCGAACCCGTGTCCCCTGCATTGGCAGGCGGATTCTTAACCACTGCGCCACCAGGGAAGCCCTCATTCCTTTTTATTGTCAAACAACCGTCCATTGTATGGATATACAACATTTTATTTATCCATTCATTCATTGATGGACATCTGCTTTTTGGCTGTTAAAAAGTGCTTCTGTAAACATTGATATACAAATTTTTGTGTGGACATGTATTTTGATTTCTCTTGGGTATACACCTAGGAGTGAAATTGTTGGGTCATATAGTTCCTTTATATTTAACGTTCTGAGCCAAATAGTTTTCCAAAGTGTCTATACCATGTTACAGTCCACCAGCAGTGCATGCATGTTCCAATTTCTCTACATCCTTGATAACACTTATTGTTACCAGTTTTTTTTTTTTTTTTTTAATTGTAGCCATTCTGGAGGGTGTGAACTGATCTTAGTTTTGATTTACGTTTCCCTAATGGTGTTTAGAATCTTTTCTTTTACTTTTTGGCCCTTTGCTGTCTTCTTTGGGGCTTTTTGATATTTTAAAAATACAAATGTGACTGTATTAATTACCTGGGTAAAGCCCTGTCTCTGGTGGCAAACAGTCTTCCCTTTAGTCTTCCCTGCTTCTTTGACTTTTCAGCTCTTATTTAACTTTTCAGGCTTCAGTTTAGTTGTAAGTTCCTTCAGGAAGCCTTTCCTGACCCCCATTATTAGCATTCAACCCACCATGTTGTGATTGTTTATCTCTACTTCCTTTCCCAACCAGGCAGTTCCCTCAGTCAGCAGGGATTGTGCCCGGCACATAGTTGGCTGAAGGACTGAATATATGGATGAGTGTGGTTTTTAAAAAAAAAAAAATTTAAAGTTTAAAAACAAATTAAAAAAAATTTTTTTTAATTTTATTTTTTTATACAGCAGGTTCTTATTAGTCATCAATTTTATACACATCAGTGTATACATGTCAATCCCAATCACCCAATTCATCACACCACCACCACCACTTTCCCGCCACTTTCCCCGCTTGGTGTACATAGTTTGTTCTTTACATCTCTGTCCCTATTTCTGTCCTGCAAACCGGTTCATCTGTACCATTTTTCTAGGTTCCACATATATGTGTTAATATACGATATTTGCTTTTCTCTTTCTGACTTACTTCACTCTGTATGACAGTCTCTAGATCCATCCACGTCTCTACAAATGACCCAATTTTGTTCCTTTTTATGGCTGAGTAATATTCCATTGTATATATGCACCACAACTTCTTTATCCATTCATCTGTCAATGGGCATTTAGGTTGCTTCCATGACCTGACTATTGTAAATAGTGCTGCAATGAACATTGGGGTGCCTGTGTCTTTTTGAATTATGGTTTTCGCTGGGTATATGCCCAGTAGTGGGATTGCTGGATCATATGGAAATTCTGTTTTTAGTTTTTTAAAGAAGCTCCATACTGTTCTCCATAGTGGCTGTATCAGTTTACATTCCCACCAACAGTGCAAGAGAGTTCCCTTTTCTCCACTCCCTTTCCAGGATTTGTTGTTTGTAGATTTTCTGATGATGCCCATTCTAACTGGTGTGAGGTGATACCTCATTGTAGTTTTGATTTGCATTTCTCTAATAATCAGTGATGTTGAGCAGCTTTTCATGTGCTTCTTGGCCATCTGTATGTCTTCTTTGGAGAAATGTCTATTTAGGTCTTCTGCCCATTTTTTGATTGGGTTGTTTGTTTTTTTAATATTGAGCTGCATGAGCTGTTTATATATTTTGGAGATTAATCCTTTGTCCGTTGATTCGTTTGCAAATATTTTCTCCCGTTCTGGGGTTGTTTTTTCGTCTTGTTTATGGTTTCCTTTGCTGTGCAAAAGCTTTGAAGTTTCATTAGGTCCCATTTGTTTATTTTTGTTTTTATTTCCATTACTCTGGGAGGTGGATCAAAAAAGATCTTGCTGTGATTTATGTCAAAGAGTGTTGTTCTTCCTGTGTTTTCCTCTAAGAGTTTTATAGTGTTGGGTCTTCCATTTAGGTCTCTAATCCATTTTGAGTTTATTTCTGTGTATGGTGTTAGGGAGTGTTCTAATTTCTTCTTTTACATGTAGCTGTCCAGCTTTCCCAGCACCACTTATTGAAGAGGCTGTCTTTTCTCCATTGTATATCCTTGCCTCCTTTGTCCTAGACTAGTTGATGATAGGTGCGTGGGTTTATCTCTGGACTTTCTATCTTGCTCCATTGATCTCTGTTTCTGTTTTTGTGCCAGTACTGTATTGTCTTGATTACTGTAGCTTTATAGTATAGTCTGAAGTCAGGGAGTCTGATTCCTCCAGCTCTGTTTTTTTTCCTCAAGACTGCTTTTGCTATTCGGGGTCTTTTGTGTCTCCATACAGATTTTAAGATTTTTTGTTCTAGTTCTGTAAAAAATGCCGCTGGTAATTTGATAGGGATTGCATTGAATCTGTAGATTGCTTTGGGTAGTGTAGTCATTTTCACAGTATTGATTTTTCCAGTCCAAGAACATGGTATATCTCTCCATCTGTTGGGTGTCATCTTTAATTTCTTTCATCAGTGTCTTATAGTTTTCTGCATATAGGTCTTTTGTCTCCCTAGGTAGGTTTATTCCTAGGTATTTTATTCTTTTTGTTGCAGTGGTAAATGGGAGTGTTTCCTTAATTTCTCTTTCAGATTTTTCATCATTAGTGTATAGGAATGCAAGAGATTTGTGTGCATTAATTTTGTATCCTGCAACTTTACCAAATTCATTGATTAGCTCTAGTATTTTTCTGGTGGCATCTTTAGGATTCTCTATGGATAGTATCATGTCAGCTGCAAACAGTGACAGTTTTACTTTTTCTTTTCCAATTTGTATTCCTTTTATTTCTTTTCCTTTTCTGATTGCCATTGCTAGGACTTCCAAAACTATGTTGAATGATAGTGGCAAGAGTGGACATCCTTGTCTTGTTCCTGATCTTAGAGGAAACGCTTTCAGTTTTTCACCATTGAAAATGATGTTTGCTGTGGGTTTGTCGTATATGGCCTTTATTATGTTGAGGTAGGTTCCCTCTATGCCCACTTTCTGGAGAGTTTTTATCATAAATGGGTGTTGAATTTTGTCAAAAGCTTTTTCTGCATATATGAGGTGATCATATGGTTTTTATTCTTCAGTTTGTTAATATGGTGTATCACATTGATTGATTTGCATATATTGAAGAATCCTTGCATCCCTGGGATAAATCCCACTTGATCATGGTGTATGATCCTTTTAATGTGTTGTTGGGTTCTGTTTGCTAGTATTTTGTTGAGGGTTTTTGCATCTATATTCATCAGTGATATTGGTCTGTAATTTTCTTTTTTTGTAGAGTCTTTGTCTGGTTTTGGTGTCAGGGTGATGGTGGCCTCATAGAATGAGTTTGGGAGTGTTCCTTCTTCCACAATTTTCTGGAAGAGTTTGAGAAGGAAGGGCATTAGCTCTTCTCTAAATGTTTGATAGAATTCACCTGTGAAGCCATCTGGTCCTGGACTTCTGTTTGTTGGAAGATTTTTAATCACAGCTTCAATTTCATTCCTTGTGATTGGTCTGTTCATATTTTCTATTTCTTCCTGGTTCAGTCTTGGAAAGTTTTACCTTTCTAAGAATTTGTCCATTTCTTCCAGGTTGTCCATTTTATTGGCATAGAGTTGCTTATAGTAGTCTCTTAGGATGCTTTGTATTTCTGTGGTGTCTGTTGTAACTTTTCCTTTTTCATTTCTAATTTTATTGATTTGAGTCCTCTCCCTCTTGATGAGTCTGGCTAATGGTTTATCAATTTTGTTTATCTTCTCAAAGAACCAGCTTTTAGTTTTATTGCTCTTTGCTATTGTTTTCTTTGTTTCTATTTCGTTTATTTCTGCTCTGATCTTTTTGATTTCTTTCCTCTGCTAACTTTGGGTTTTGTTTGTTCTTTCTCTAGTTCCTTCAGGTGTAAGTTTAGATTGTTTGAGATTTTTCTTGTTTCTTGAGGTAGGCTTGTATAGCTATAAACTTCCCTCTTAGAACTGCTTTTGCTGCATTCCATAGGTTTTGGATCGTCGTGTTTTCATTGTCATTTGTCTCTAGGTATTTTTTGATTTCCTCCTTGATTTCTTCAGTGATCTCTTGGTTATTTAGTAACGTATTGTTTAGCTTCCATGTGTTTGTGTTTTTTACGTTTTTTTTCCTGTAATTGATTTCTAATCTCATAACGTTGTGGTCAGAAAAGATGCTTGATATGATTTCAATTGTCTTAAATTTACTGAGGCTTGATTTGTGACCCAAGATGTGATCTATCCTGGGGAATGTACCGTGCGCACTTGAGAAGAAGTGTAATCTGCTGTTTTTGGATGGAATGTCCTATAAATATCAATTAAATCTATCTGGTCTATTGTGTCATTGAAAGCTTCTGTTTCCTTATTTATTTTCATTTTGGATGATCTATCCATTGGTGTAAGTGAGGTGTTAAAGTCCTCCACCTTTTTTTTTTTTTAAGTCCCCCACCTTTATTGTGTTACTGTCGATTTCCTCCTTTATAGCTGTTAGCAGTTGCCTTATGTATTGAGGTGCTCCTATGTTGGGTGCATATATATTTATAATTGTTATATCTTTTCCTTGGATTGATCCCCTGATCATTTTGTAGTGTCCTTCCTTGTCTCTTTGTAACATTCTTTATTTTAAAGTCTATTTTATCTGAGTATTGCTACTCCAGCTTTCTTTTGATTTCCATTTGCATGGAATATCTTTTTCCATCCCCTCACTTTCAGTCTGTATGTGTCTCTAGGTCTGAGGTGGGTCTCTTGTAGACAGCATATATATATGGGTCTTGTTTTTGTATCCACTCAGCGAGCCTGTGTCTTTTGGTTGGAGCATTTAATCCATTCACGTTTAAGGTAATTGTCGATATGTATGTTCCTATTACCATTTTCTTAATTGTTTTAGGGTGTTTTTGTAGGTCCTTTTCTTTTGTGTTTCCCACTTAGAGAAGTTCCTTTAGCATTTGTTGTAGAGCTGGTTTGGTGGTGCTGAATTCTCTTAGCTTTTGCTTGTCTGTAAAGCTTTTGATTTCTCCATTGAATCTGAATGAGATCCTTGCCGGGTAGAGTAATCTTTGTTGTAAATTCTTCCCTTTCATCACTTTAAGTATATCATGCCACTCCCTTCTGGCTTGTAGAATTTGTGCTGAGAAATCAGCTGTTAACCTTATGGGAGTTCCCTTGTATGTCATTTATCGTTTTTCTCTTGCTGCCTTTAATAATTTTTCTTTGTCTTTGATTTTTGCCAATTTGATTACCATGTGTCTTGGCTTTTTTCTCCTTGGCTTTATCTTGTATGGGACTCTTTGCGCTTCCTGGACTTGGGTGGCTATTTCCTTTCCCATGTTAGGGAAGTTTTCGACTATAATCTCTTGAAATATTTCCTCTGGTCCTTTCTCTCTCTCTTCTCCTTCTGGGACCCCTATAATGCGAATGTTGTTGCGTTTAATGTTGTCCCAGAGGTCTCTTAGGCTGTCTTCATTTATTTTCATTCTTTTTTCTTTATTCTCTTCCACAGCAGTGAATTCTAGCATTCTGTCTTCCAGGTCACTTATCCGTTCTTTTGCTATTGATTCCTTCTAGTGTAGTTTTCTTTTCAGTTATTGTATTGTGCATTTCTGTTTGTTTGTTGTTTAATTCTTCTATGTCTGTGTTAAACATTTCTTGCATCATCTCGATCTTTGCCTCCATTCTTTTTCCGAGGTCCTGGATCATCTTCACTAACGTTATTCTGAATTCTTTTTCTGGAAGGTTGCCTATCTCCACTTCATTTAGTTGTTTTTCTGGGGTTTTATCTTGTTCCTTCATGTGGTACATAGCCCTCTCTGTCTTTTCATCTTGTCTGTCTCTCTGTTAATGTGTTTTTTGTTCCACAGGCTGCAGGATTGTAGTTCTTCTTGCTTTTGCTGTCTGCTCTCTCTAAAAAATTTTTTTACCTTGGAATCAGTATTGCATAATTTTTGTGTATGCTTTGTTTCCCTTCATGCTTTTACAGGTGACAGGAGGGTAAGATCATACAGAGGCCATGATGTGTGGCTGTTGCTCTGCATAGCCAGAGGCCAGCTGAAGCCTTTGTGCTCTCTGCTTCACAGCGGCTGCTGCCTGCCTGCCCCAGGGCAGGGGCTGGGGGAGCCGGGGTAGGTGGGTGCTCTTTGATCTGGAGTTGGCAGAGATAATGGAAAGGGAAGATGAAGAATGGGGACCACAGAGTTCATTAGAAGCCAGGCACTCTGAGTAACAGCTTTCCAGGACTGACACTGCATTAGATGGCAGAGGTCTGATCTTGAGTGATCTTTTTGCATAGAAATAAATATATTCAGTCAACTAGGCCCTGGTTCTGCCTTTAGTTCTTTTTTTTTATTATTTTTTAATGGTCTTTTATCTTATTATTATCATTTTTTTGGCTGTGTCATGGGGCTTGTGGGATCTTAGTTCCCCAACCACGGATCGAACCCAGGCCCTGGCAGTGAGAGCACAGAGTCCTAAGCACTGGACCAACAGAGAATTCCCTGCTTTTAGTTCTTGAATTATAGGCCTGACATTCTTTTTTTTTTTTTTAATGAATTTATCTATCTTTGGCTGCGTTGGGTCTTTGTTGCTGCACGTGGGCTTTCTCTAGTTGTGGCGAGTGGGGGCTACTCTTTGTTGCGGTGTGAGGGCTTCTTATTACAGTGGCTTCTCTTGCTGCGGAGCACGGGGTCTAGGCGCGTGTGCTTCAGTAGTTGTGGTGTGCGGGGGCTTCGGTAGTTGCAGCACACGGGCTCAGTAGTTGTGGCTCTCAGCCTCTAGAGCGCAGGCTCAGTAGTTGTGGCGCGCGGTCTTAGTTTCTCTGCGGCATGTGGGATCTTCCTGCACCAGGGCTCGAACCCGTGTCCCCTGCAGTGGCAGGTGGATTTTTTTTGCTGCTGTGCCACCAGGGAAGTCCCCAGACATTATTTTTTAATACTGTAGGGAAAAATCTGATAATGGGGATAGATTTTTTTCCTTTTAGTTTTCAAGAAGGATCTTTTATTTCTGAACTGAAGAAGTGCATTCCAGCCTGATCCTTTTATTTGGTTGTATAAAACAAGACGGAATCTGGATTTGTTTCTGTGGTTGTGACTTTACTGAGGTGAATATATTATTCTCCATCAGAATATCTAGAAATAGTGTTCCATTTTCATTTTTCTCCTCTAAAAGTGCTGTAGTTTGCAGATAAGAAATTTCACAGGATAGATGTTTCCTTTTCTCAATTTACTAAGCCCTAACTTCTTTGGCTCTTTCATGCCTAGATTTTTGCTGATTGCCGGGTCATGATAATGTTTTAAATTTTGTTTCTTGCCCAAGGGTGTAACTTCACTGTGGAGGGCAAAATATTAATTTTTTTCATAGTCTAGGATTTTTAGGCATTTTAAACGCCTAATCTTTATTTAGATGGCTTAGTTTCTCCATAAATCATACCATTAGGGCTTTGTCATACAGGGGAAAAAAGGGGACTTGACTTTATGCCAGAAACATCTAAATGCTTGAAAGAGAAGTTTTGGGGAAATGAGGAGGGTGTTTTAGACAGAGTAGTCATCTCAGAGCAGTTAGAGCATTGTCAGAAGAAAGGCCTCTTGAGGCTTCACCCAGTAGTGCCAAAACTGAGGCTTCATGAAGCCATGGCTCTTGGTCTTAGTGAATAGTAGGATTAGATATTGCTTTACCTAGCCAAATCATGCTTTTTTCTGTCCCTGACTAATCTAGGAACCAAGTAAAACTTTTTTTTGCGGTATGCGGGCCTCTCACTGTTGTGGCCTCTCCCGTTGCGGAGCACAGGCTCTGGACGCGCAGGCTCAGCGGCCATGGCTCACGGGCCTAGCTGCTCCGCAGCATGTGGGATCTTCCCGGACCGGGGCACGAACCTGTGTCGCCTGCATCGGCAGGCGGACTCTCAAGCACTGTGCCACCAGGGAAGCCCCCAAGTAAAGCATTTTAAAGAGCTGGTTCAATGGAAATAATGTTTATTTTTCACAGATTTGTATGCATGTTTTTTAAAAAATTGAGTAAATGGACACAAATCTTTTTGCTAAAAAACTTCCGTTATAGCCTGAAAGGTGATTTAGAATTTTTTGTTCATTTATCAGATATTTGAGTACCTACCATGTGTGCTGTTTTCTCACCAGAATCTGTGGGAGACTCAGACAAATTAGATGTTGACCTGCTACTGTGGGGCTTGTCCTTTGGTGGGGAGGTGGCACATGTATGTAATGGAAATACAGATACTTGCCATAGGAGGTCAACTGCTATGAAGTGCGGAGGAGGAAGCAGTGACCTCTCTCGTAAGGGAAGGGAATTAGACAAGATTGCGTGGAGAGGGAGGCATTTAATCTGAACATTGAAGTGAAGTTGTTTGGTGGAAGATGAGCTTTTTTGGGAAGGTTTTCTGGCGTGAGAGTTACATGGTTAGAGTTGTGCTTTAAGAAAACTATTTCTGGGATGTGATCAAAGATAAAGAGTGGAGAGTTGGAGAAAACTAATGCAGAGCTGACCTTTCTAAGTGGTAGTAGAAGTGGAGAGGTGCAGCAGTTGTGAGAGACGCGTAGGATCGATTGGATTTGGCAGTTGTTGGAGCCAGGTGTGGTGCTAATTGGGGCTTTTAAGCATTGATACTTAGGGGTAGGGCAATGCCTTTAAAATTTGGGAACACAGGAGGAGAAAATGATTTGAACGGAAGAGAATAATAAATATAACTTTTTATGAGAAGTTGGGTGATTTTTGTTGTTAGGCCCGTGGAAATATTTAAGTAGAGCTGGGAAGAAGTCAAGGCTGAAGATAGAGTTATTGAGAGTGGGGGATTGATGCCTTGAGATGGAATGAAATTGCCAAAGGATTTAGTATCAAGTGTGTCTTTACTAAGAATGTCTCATGGCAAATCCAAAAATCCTCCAGTTTTAGGGCAGGAGTGCTCCAGAAGAGAGGGTAGTGTTTAAAGAACTCAGACGCTTCTTTGAGCTTTTATTTCTCTCTGGGATTCTTTTTCTTTTTCCTAAGATTTAAGTTTATTTATTTTTGCCTGTGTTGGGTCTTCGTTGCTGTGCACGGGCTTTCTCTAGTTGTGGCGAACGGGGGCTACTCTTCATTGCGGTGCGCGGGCTTCTCATTGCAGTGGCTTCTCTTGTTGCGGAGCACAGGATCTAGGCACGCGGGCTTCAGTAGTTGTGGCATGCGGGCTCAGTAGTTGTGTCTCGCAGGCTCTAGAGCGCAGGCTCAGTAGTTGTGGCGCACAGGCTTAGTTGCTCCGCGGCATGTGGGATCTTCCCGGACCAGGGCTTGAACCCATGCCCCCCACATTGGCAGGTGGATTCTTAACCACTTTGCCACCAGGGAAGCCCCAAGTTATCTGTCCTAAACCACTACCAAATACTCTCCAGGTTCATACTAACAAAGGTATTCTAGTGGCCCAGGACCTTTACTTTTTATTTGACTCGGATTTTGTTTGGCATCCTAATCCCTGGCTGACTTTTCTGGACTGTGGTGATTGGTATAAATGATTATAATTGCTATATAATTGTTTGTTCAGTGAAGTATAAGTGATGGCCTAAATTTACTTATTTGGTGGGAATTTATTTGGAATCATTTCTCAGGTAAATCTTTTTCCCATGTGGGAAGTTGGCCTTGATCAATTAGATCAAGTGTAACAGTGCACTGATCATCAATAAATATATTAGATATATAATAAGAATTATCATCCATGTGTTGGCAGAAAGCTCATCCCTCATATTTGAATTTTGTAGGTTTTTTTTTTAATATTGGATTTGGTAATGCTCTAAGTTCTTTATGGCTCTTTTGCTATTGAGCCTGGTGGGTGTATAGTTGTATGCAAGCTGCAGTCAAAGCAGCAGTATAACTTAGTTTTTGGGATAGAATTGGAAGCCACGTCTCTTGGTTTTGATTTAAAACAAAACAAAACAAAAAACTGTACTAAACCGTATTCCCTAAAGGAGAGGATAAAGAATTTTCTACTTTCCCTTCTGTTTTTCCTTACCTTACAAAGATCTTGATTTGAAAAAAATTTAACTCTTGTAAAGTAATTGTAGAGGTCTTTTCACCCTTTTTTAAAAAAAATAATACCTATAATTTGAGCGTATACCAACCAAGGCCTAAGGTGCCTGTGTTTTAGTTGTGTACTTTTAGTCTTTTCCTTTCCAGATGTTGAATATATTTTTCATCCTGCCTGTTGAAAGGATGATGTTCCTTTCCATGTTACACTAGTAAATTCTGAGATGTGGGGCCTGCTCTAATAATTTTCTCATATAAAAAGATTCTACATTTAGGGACTTCCTGGTGGTCCAAAGCAGGGAACCTCAGGTTCAATCCCTGGTTGGGGAATTAAGATCCCACATGCCGCGGGGAAGTTAAGCCTGCGCACTGCAACTATTGATCCTATGTGCTCTGGAGCCCGCTTGCTGCAACTAAGACCAGAGGCAGCCAGATAAACAAACAAACAAATAAATAAATATTAAAAAAAGAAATAAAAAAGATTCTACATTTAATTATTATCTCAGGAAGAGGTAATAATTAACAGCAAAATATTAATTTTTAATTTTTCTAAGGAAAAATTATAACCTTTCAGTGATTTAAATACTTTGTTTTCTCTGATAATCTGTACTAAATATCTTCTTAGATTGTACCTTCTGTTGAGGTGAGAGAATAATCTCATTAAAGTCCTTATATGAGTATTAAATATTCAACATCTTTATGATGGGGAAGAGGGGTGTGTTTGGTAAATAGAATGTTTGGTATTTTGGTTGAACTAATACTTGGGAATGGAAAAAAAAAGGTGAAGTCCAACTAAATAACAAGTTACCAGTATTTTGTACTAGTTCTCTTAATCCAGCTACAAAGTTTGATCAGCTGTTGGGAGAATTAAGAACAGAAAAATATAAACAGCAACAATGAGCTTATCCTGTTTTCTTCTCATTGTTTTGTATTTGCTCCTCTGATAAGCTTATGGGGAATCTGTAAACTCCTGGTCCCTTTTCTTAGAGCATCACATTAAGTATTACATTAGTGATGCTAAAGAGAGTTTGATTTTGGCAGCCTATATAGCTCATTCACTTAGTTGTGGGTAGAGGATGAGAGTTTCCAGTGGTGTTTCCTCGGTGTTAATTTTAGAAAATATTGATTATTTACTGAAGAAACGATGGAGCAAATAATTTGCTAATCTAGGGAAAGATTATACAGGATAGTGGTTATTAGAGCTAAATTTCATTTAATAGCAATAGGAAAATGTTTACTTTGTGACACTTGCCATTTCTTGCCGTTTTGTTTTTGTGTGCCTGTGTTTTACGTTGAGCAGCAAGTAGCTTCATTATCTTTCACCACTGGAAGCAGTGAAGAGAAATAAGTGACTTTCTAATGAGGGGATTATTTTCAAAATTTCAAACCCGCTAAAACTAAAGAGATTATTTTCGACGCCAAAGGAATATAATTGCACATTTTTCTCCTAATGTCAAAGTGATCCCGATCGTCAAAGAGAACTTTCAAAAAGATACAGTAGTTCAGCAAAGCAAACTAATACTTTAGAAAGAATATTACCAGTAGTAAAAAGGATAGAATTATGATAGTTTGTTGCATTAATTTTAATAATTTTTCCCCCTTAGCTCTTGAGTCAAGATGAGAAAAGTTAAACAGAAGTATGGTTCTCATTTTGATTGTACTGAATTATTATATAAAACGCTCTTCTCCCTTCAGATGCAGAATCGGGGTTTAGTTCCTTTTTGTTTAAAAGAGTGTGGGTAAGTGAGGCTAATTTTCTATAGCAGTGGAATTAAAAATTCTTTTCACTGAATCGTTCAAAGCAATGCAATAAAAAATGCAGTAATTTGAATATAGCAGTCTAGGCAGTAGTTATTTCAGTTACAAGTGGTCTTCTGCCTTTTAAAATAGCAAATTGTTAGAGATGATCTAATTCTGTTTTATGAAATAGTTGCTCATAAAAATCCTTGTTCCTCAGACCTCCCTGGTGGCGCAGTGGTTAAGAATCCTCCTGCCAGTGCAGGGGACACGGGTTCAATCCCTGTTACGGGAAGATCCCACACGCTGCGGAGCAACTAAACCCATGCGCCACAACTACTGAGCCTGTGCTCTAGAGCCCGTGCGCCACAACTACTGAGCCTGTGCTCTAGAGCCCATGAGCCACAACTACTGGAGCCCACACGCCTAGAACCCGTGCTCCGCAACAGGAGAAGCCACCACGATGAGAAG
The DNA here is from genome assembly GCF_011762595.2 of Tursiops truncatus. Classification (NCBI taxonomy): domain Eukaryota; kingdom Metazoa; phylum Chordata; class Mammalia; order Artiodactyla; family Delphinidae; genus Tursiops; species Tursiops truncatus. The sequence goes on from NC_047034.1 coordinate 177,253,672, forward strand.
CCCGCACACTGCAACGAAGACCCAACACAGCTTAAATAAGCTTAAGTTTAAAATAAATTTAAAAAAATTACTTGTTCCTTGTCTTATAGCTATTATAAAATTGGTAAGTTCTTTTATTAACTTTTTTCCTTTATAATATAGTATTTTGTTCCAGTGGTCTGCCGCAGATTTTGGGGGCTCTCCATTTTATGAATATGTTATAAGTGCATTCTAAGAAGGTAGCTTATTTTTGCTGGTGTGCCTGCCTAGAAGTCCTTTTTTGCTCCTCTGCAGGTTGTCAGTTAAATGGTCTGCTTTTTAGATTTTTTAAAACAAATTTTTGGCTGCGTTGGGTCTTTGTTGCTGCACTCCGGCTTTCTCTAGTTGCAGAGATCGGGGGCTTCTCTTATTGTGGAGGAGGGATCAAGGCGTGTGGGCTTCAGTAGTTGTGGCGTGCAGACTCAGTAGTTGTGGGCTTAGTTGCTCCACAGCATGTGGGATCTTCCCAGGCTAGGGATCGAACCCGTGTCCCCTGCATTGGCAAGTGGATTCTTAACCAGTGTGCCACCAGGGGAGTTCCCTGCTTTTTAGATTTTTAAATTCTTTGTACCAATTCCATGTGCCACTTGGTATACCATTTAGTCTTTACCTTACACTGCCTTTCAACCCTCCCCAGAGGTGGATTGTCCGTGGAGCTAATGAAGCTTAAACCAAAGGGACCCTCATCCCCTTGGCATTTTAGAGACAAAATTTTGTAGTCTTTTTCTTAAAGAAGTCCCTGCAATTATGTAAACATTAGATCCCAGAAAACCTGCCTTTTCTAAAATAGAAGACTGTTAGAAGAGGTGAGAAACAAAAGTAAGTGTAGATTGTTAGCTTAAAAAGAATACAAACAGAATATTTGAATGGGCTCGTGTGTGATGTCAGATTTAATTTATCATGATAACCATCAGTAGTACACCAGATGTTTTGGCTATATTTAGCTTCATATTAAATTAGGCATGGCCAGTGGCCTCTGAAGTCCATCTGTACTGCTGCCAAAGGTAGCACTGAAGACAGAGCCTTTCCTGCCTGTTACCACTGCTAGCTGCTCTTCCCCTCTTGCCATGATATTTAGGCTTTCGAATTGCTCTTGCAAAAGGTGAGTCTTTGTATTTGAAATTTGTATTCTCTAAATCTTCTCTACTGAATGAAGTGGTTTGTATTTCTCTTTTCATTCCAGTAGGTAGTCATTTTAAATTTTTGCTGATCCATGAACCAGTGGAAACAAATCAAATAAATAAGATTGGTTAGGAGTTTATTGAGGCCTGAAGTCTAATGAGAGGGAAGCCATTTATACACAAGTAACAAACACGTGTATGCCTGAGAAGATTTTTCTGTACCTGCTACTAATCACGGAAAAAACAATTAACTTACAGATTTTGTCATATAAATATGTATTAAGATCTGAAAATCCTTAGTTTTATTTACACTCAGACATGTGTTAAAATCACTCATAACCTTTATAAGGATTTAAATGAATACACCTTGACTTTTACTTGATTCCTGCTTCATCAGAGTAATCAGAGAATGCATGGATTCTTTTCCCGTGAGTGAGGGTAAAACATACATCTGCAGTGTTCTTTGCGTGAGGATTATTAAGATGGCAGACCTTGCAGATCATACAGTTTCCTCCCATACATGCTCTCTCACTCTTTCCTAGAAAAGCATTTAGACATCTCTGAAATTAGACCTGTAAAGCCTGTTCTAACGCCAAAACAAATATCTTGGAATTTTTATCATAATGTTGCTTTTTAAGGTCCTAAACGTCCTCTATTTAAAATGAAATTCTTTTGTATTAACTTCCTTTCATATGCTAGCTTTCACCAGACTGCAGAATTGCCTGATTTGACTTTCTAATGTAACTGTAATGAATCTTCTGGGAAGCCAAACGATTGAACACACGCGCTCTGCAACTCCATTGTAAAATATTCAGTCAGTCCTGTCGATGTTGCTGATTAAAAAAGGGAAAAAAATCAAAAAAGAATTGGGGATGGGAGAGAAAAATGATAAACTCCCTAACACATATTAAGGCTTAAAACCAAACATATTCTCTCAGGGATTTCAGCCTTTACTAGACATCATGATGTGCAATAATACCTTGCTTGAGCGTATCCAGGAGCACCTTAATAAAAACATCAAGCTGGGGGGAGGCAGAGTCAGCTTTGTAAAGCTAGAATGAGGGCATATGATTACAGTCGGTTTTGACACGTTTATCTGAAAAGGCACTTGGAAAAAACCTGGTCCATTTGCACAAGCAGACAAATTGCTCTATGCATTAATGTTGAGTAACCAGCAGAGTTAAATATTTGCTAGCCAATAAATGCAGCAGCTACGCACACCAGAGTCCAGATGTTTAAAGGCGGTCTCTCAAATGTATGTTCCTTATGACATACTTGGGGTCTTATTTAACAGCCAGAGAAGCAAGAGGAAGGCTCTTCTATGATACGTTGTTGTAACTGATTTATCCCAGGTATTTATAATTGTAGCAATATGTGTTTGGCTTATCCATGTGAAAGAAATTGAACACCAGAGTTTAATAATTAAGGATTTATTAGTTAAAACTGCATGTTATAATGAGCCAGATGCTGCTGCACTGCAACAGCCATTCTCATTAGCATTAGCATTTTTAAATCGAATTTAAATTTGGAGTACCTTGGCTTTGATGAGTTAACATTTTAATATCCATCAAACAAAGGGTAGATTTCCTTTAATTTCAGTGAAACACCAACATTCACACTGAAATATCTGGATAGGTAAGTGAATTAAAGCCTCTTTTAAAAATATGGAATTCTATGTTTTGAATATTAAAAAATAGTCTTAAATGCTTATGAAAAGAATTTACAAAAATGTGTGGAGTGTGAAGAATTAATTTTACTTTTGACTGGAAAAGATATAAATCACTCAAATGGAAGAGGCAGTGGTGAATGGGAATGGGAAAATTTTTTTTCCTCTCTCTCTTATCACAGGGAAGCATTTTTAATAATAGCTTGAGTGGTTTGATAAAGCAGCCAAAGGAAACTCCCAGGAGAGGAAGATTATACTGGAGAGAGAGATCTCTCTATGAATCATTTACGCTAACCTCTTGCTGAAGCACAGCTTGCATTTTTAATGAAGGATGATTGCATTTCATAAACAGACCTTTAAAAATTAAAATAATATTGATCCTTCCTCATTTAGACCTATTAAAATAGCATGCTATACATCTCTTTCTAATAGCTCAGGACAGGTTATTACTACTATTTTTACCAGTACATACACAGTTTAATAATTTCTAATTAGAAGTTTCTTTAAATAGGACTTTGATTAAAATGTTTTTGGAGAGTATCTTTCTAAAGTAATAGCCATGAAAGCGAAATTTAAAAATTATGATATGGTTTAAAGTTTGGTGCTTTAAATTATTTTCAACATAAACTCTCTCTAGTAAGTTTCATTTATTTTTCTTTATTTCTTGTGATCACATCAGTTTCCTACAAAGGAAGTGGATTTATTAATTAAAACATAGACTGTAGTTTAGGAAAGGGACTGGCTAGGTTTCAAAAAACCTTGGTTTACTTTCACCCTTATGACTGAAGGCAAGTCACATTATCTGTCAGTAGTCAGTGTTCTTACTTTTAAATATGTCCCTCAGTGAGATAATATATGTGTTAAGTTACCTTGAAATTTTCTGAATTACCACTTTGCAGTTGTATATTATTTTGAAGACTCTTCTCTGAACAACGGTCGTAGGAATCGTGTGGTTTAGTGCCTTCCAGTCTAATATAACTGGAGAATGATACTGATAGTGTTGCTTTCTTTTTTTCTTTTTTTAAAATGAAAGTGTCCCTAAGCTGAAAGATTTAGTACAAGAACATAAAACTGAAAAGGTAGTGCTTCTCTTAGGTAGTAGGATTAGAAATATAAAACAAAGTCAAAATTCAGCATCAGATGACAATATTCTGGGTGACAGCCAAAAAAATTTTTTTTAAAAAAAATGGCACAATGTCATGCATAAGAGCACAGACTTAGGAGGCAGTCGGTCCGGATTCAACTGCTGTCTCTACCACTTACCAGCTGTGTGACACATGGGCATATTATTCGGCCTCTGTTTCTTTTTGTTGTCTGAAAATGCAGATTAGTGATCCTTCAATGGCTGTTGTGAGGATTAAATGGGTTACTCCAGAGAGCTATGTAAGTTTTAGCTATTATATTATTTATTTTGATTTTGTCTTTTTTACTTTTTTTTGCAGTGGCTAAAGAAAAGTTATTTAGGGAATGTTCTTATAGTACAATGGAATAAAGGAAATTCTATTATATCTTCTGGGAATCAAGTTCTTTTTTTCCAGCTTTGCCTTTTATTTTACCTCTTTAGTGCCTTGTGCATCACTAGATGATGATACTGATAATAGAGTTACTTTTTTTTTCCCCTTTAATGAAAGTGACCCTAAGCTAAAGATATAGTGTAAGAATGTATAACTGCAAGGAAGGGCTTCTCTGAGGTAGTCTATGGAGTTACCATGAGGACTCTGTTTAGCTTGCTGGTTGCTATAGGAGTAAGCACAGTGGGATCTTTAGAATGCATATTCTACGTGTCCTTTTGCCTGATAGGTTTTTTATCCTTGATAGGAAAGGATCAGCAGAGCAAAACTAACCAGGTTAGCATAATTTTAACTTTGTTACAGTTGAGGAATCCTGGCCAGAAATGTGGAATTTGCCCATCTCTACCCTGCCCTTTAAATTCTCTGTCAGAGAGGTTTGCAGGTAGGTGCCAAGTAATGAAAACATGCTTCCAGTCAGAACAGTGCCTTCATTGCCATACTGTTGCTATTTATTTGGAGGTAAAATGACTCCATTGTTTTTAATTAAAAAAAAAACAAAAAACCCAAAAACCCACAGTAAATTACATGTGGTCAAGGCTGATTGCTCCTGAAATGCTGGGCTGCTAATTTGTGTTGACCCTGGCAGGGGCTGCGCATTGTGAACCAAGGTCAGCAAGGGTGTGTGGTTTTCCTGGATACTGTGGGGTAGGAGGGTTATTCGTTCTTATGCTTGACCTCTTCATAGTGGCTGAAGGAGTGGATATTATGGGAAAATAAAAGAATGTAATTCTAGTTGAATTCATAGTATTTTACTAATGCTCTCCTAGGCCCCCCACCCCCACCCCTTGTCTGATTGTCTGATGACCTTTTGTCTGAAGAAATATAATGGAGAATAGTTTTTTCTCCTCGGGAATAGTGCTGACCTTACGTATAGTTAAGAAATGGACAGTTTGTTTTCCTTCTATGGGACCTTCTTACTTCCCCCACCAGCCCAAAGCCACCCTCTCTCCCCCTCCTGTGATGCTGGCAGCTTATTGCCCTGCACCCGCCTAGCTGGCAGGCGCTCCGTGCCGCACCTCAGCTTCTGGAGACCGGGCTTGAGTGCTCGATGTTCCTGCTCTCAGCCATCTGGTTGAACTTTTACACATTCAGATGTCTTGCCTGTAACCCCCAGAATTATTCACGTTAAAAGAAGGTATAAATAAAGAACAGACAGCCTTCATTGCATACCTGCTATGTGCCAGGCACTGTCCCGAGCTTCCTGATGGTGTGTTAGGGACGTTTATCATTGCAGCAATACTGTGAAGGAGATATCGGTTGGCCAAAGGTTCGTTACGTTTTTTCCGTAAGATGGCTCTAGTAGCGCTTAGTTGTCTTCAACTTCGTTCGAAACAATTTTGTCAGATTGTATTGTGACAGCTGTCATATCAGCGTGCATTTAAAAAGAAACTTATCAGAAATGGTGAATTTTTGTGTAGCCATTTTAATACTGAAGATGGAAGAAAAATAACACTTTTGGCATATTATGCTTTATTGTTTCAAGAAAGGTAAATGTGGAACAGAAGAGATCGGGGGCAAACAAAATGAACCAGGACCAGCCACACTAAAGGCCAGTCTTCATCTAAAGAAGGTGATGGGATTGGAAGGGAGTCCTTTATCTTGAGCTCCTTCCAGAAAACCAAATGATTAATTCCAACAAGTACTACTCCCAGTTAGACCAACTGAAAGAAGCACTTGATGAAAAGCATCCGGAATTAGTCCATAGAAAAGGCATAATCTTCCATCGGGATAATGCAAGACCACGTGTTTCTTTGAGGACCAGGCAAAAACTGTTACACCTGGGCTGGGAAGTACTGATTCATCTGCCATATTCACCAGACATTGAACCTTCGGATTTCCATTTGTTTCGGTCTTCACAAAATTCTCTTAATGGAGAAATTTCAATTCCCTGGAAGACTGTAAAAGGCACCTGGAACAGTTCTTTGCTCAAAAAGATAAAAAGTTTTGGGAAGATGGAATTACGAAGTTGCCTGAAAAATGGCAGAAGGTAGTGGAACAAAAGGATGAACACGTTCAATAAAGTTCTTGGTGAAAATGAAAAATGTGTCTTTTATTTTTACTTGAAAATGGAAGGAACTTTTTGGCCAGCCCAACATTATTTCTTCATTTTACAGATGAGGAAACCAAGGCAGAGAGAGTAGTAATTTAAATAAGGTTATACAGGTAGTAGGTGGTAGAGCAGGGCTTCAGACCCTGGCAGTCAGGATCCACAGACCAAGTGCTGCATCACTGTGCTGAGCTACCTCTCTGTCAATGTGCATGGATTTCCGATTGGTAGTTACAGTTGTCAAGGTGACAGCCGTGTGTATGTTAAATGTGTGTAGGGGGAGGGGTGGGAAGAAAGGTGCAGAGGTTTTTTGCTTTCTCTGCACCTCTTTATCTTCAGGCTGGTCAGTGTTGCCTGAAATAAGTTTTTTTCACAATTTACCTGCTTGTCCTAATTTCTTTCCTTCATATTCTAAATATCTAGTTAAGGTAGCAATTCTAGACAAAGTTGGATTTATAAACATTGTATAATTTTGAGCAAGGTATTTAACCTCTTCCAACCACAGCTTCCTTATCTCTAAAATGGGCATAACAGTAAACCTACTCTTAAGGTATATATAGTAAAGAGCAAGTGACAGAATTGATACAAAGTGCTTGGTATAATTCCGGGCACATCTTAGGTGTTTTTTTGTTGTTGTTTGATTTTGTTTTGTTTTTGCAGCCGGAGCGTGGGCAGAGGTGGGATTGGTGGGTGTTTGTAAACAGGGACTGTTTGAATGTATTTTTCAGAGTTAATGGGAGATTGTCGTGATGGGCAACGGAACGACTCCTCTTTCAGGAATTGTGCTTAGGTATTTTAAGCACTTTGGAGCAGCTCATATCAGAGAGACAATGTTGATAACTGCTTTTGAAATAATATGTTCAGTGTTATAGTAGTTTGAAGTTATGAAAGACACACTGTGACTGACAATCTTATTTACTTGGGAGCTTTCCATAGTTGATAAATAATAGAGATTAATTTCAGAGGAAATAGAAAAAAAGCAGATAGATTTTGCATATAAAATATGTAAAATCACATCAAGAGAAAGGGATTCAGAATATGAAAGAATGATTTTTATGTGGTGACAACATCAGTTTTCCAGTCTCCAGTTAAATAATATTTAAAGCTTGCTTTTGCCAGAAACCTTAAAATAGCAGATATTTCTCAGTGTTACAGATAAGTGAGAAAATACCTTTTTAACAAAAGCAATTCTGTAAAATATGTCTTGATTCTTACTGTTAGATACTTAAGAATTATTTTTTAAATTAGGTTTAAAATGGGGGTTTATAAGCAAGCTTTCTTAGGCTGTGTTAATATCAGAGCTACTATTTGTGACTTTTTTTTCCATTAAAAAACACAGGTGTTATTTAAAAAGAAACTCCCCAAATTAAATGAGACCTTAAAATCCTAATTATTCATAATTCTAAAGCATTTAGTAAGATTCTTCTTTAACAATGAAAATCTCTGAGATTTTTCCTGTTTAATGTAGCCATTAATTCTGAAAGCATGGAGGATTACAAATGTTGGCAGATAATATAGAAAAGGTGTACAGGAGGAATTATATTAAAAAGACAGACTGAGTATATCTTTTCTACAATCCAATTTGCAGATCCTACTCCCATTTTAAATGTTTAGTTTTTTCCTTCCTTAACTGCTGTGTTTTTCTCATTTCTTCTCTCTTAACTCCACTATCTTTCAATAATGTATGCATATATTAATCAGAAGCATTTTAATTCAGTTTTGAAAAAATACTTATTAAATTATTACCTTCTCCCCCTCAGTCCCTACAGTAGGAAAACCTTGTTGGTAATTGGCATGACATTTTCTTAGTATTTTTGTCTTTCTGTCTATTATGTGTAGATTTTGACAGTTGTAGAAGATGTCCACAGAATCCAGTCCTCCCAGGAAATTCCCTGTGGTGACTGACTGATGGATCCTGGTTGTGCAGTTACACTAATCTGTGTGCAAGAGTGAGCTGCAGCACAAGCCTGGAGCGTTCGGCACCCATCACCATGTCCCCAGCTTGAAGCGTTTCTCTACTCTTCCTTGGCAGTTTATTCAAAGGAATATTTGTTACGTTTCTTTCTATTTGGTACCTACATAGTTTCAGCTGTCACAGGAGAGGAAAACAGTATTCTAAGATTCTGTCCCAAACCACAGTACTTATATGTAGCAATTTAAGGCATTTGATATAAAGAAATTATGTGATTCCAGCAATAGGTACAATATATTTTTGTTCCAACTCTACTTTTAGAGGCAGCTTTGATATATTCTTAAAAAGTCTGGCGGGGGGGGGCTTCCCTGGTGGCGTAGTGGTTGAGAGTCTGCCTGCCGATGCAGCGGACATGGGTACGTGCCCCAGTCTGGGAAGATCCCACATGCCGCGGAGCGACTGGGCCCGTGAGCCATGGCCGCTGAGCCTGCGCGTCTGGAGCCTGTGTTCTGCAACAAGAGAAGCCATGGCAATGAGAAGCCCACGCACCGCAATGAAGAGTAGCCCCCGCTCGCCACAACTAGAGAAAGCGTGGACGCAGCAACGAAGACCCAATGCAGCCAAAAATAAATAAAATAAACCATGATAACTGTAGAAAAATGACTGATAAAAAGCTCCAAATATTAAAACAAAAAAAAAGTAAAAAAAAAAAAAGTGTGATATTTAATGTGAGCTAGTTAGTGGCAATAGTATGATTATATTTGGTGGCTAAAGTTAAAAAGTTTTATGGCAAAAAAGGGAAAAAGAATGTAGAATTACACAAACCAGAGGCAGATCCTGCTAGGGCACCATGACTATTTGTAGATGACCACTGCAACCTCAATGAACGGGTGGTTTTCTTATTATGATGCCTGATAGGAAAGGTTTTTTTTAGCCCTTGGCTTTCGTGAGGAGGGAGTCTTATTTTGAGAGTAGATATTTTGAAGTCACAAAATAATGTAACATTTTATAGTTTAATTGGACTATTTAGTAGTTCTAAAAGGGACTGAAGTTGGTTAGTGTGGAAACTTAAGTTGTGTTGTCTTTTTTTTTTTTTTTTAAATTGTCAGTCAGTATTATTCTGGAGAAAATTCAACATTGTACCTTCCCTGATAAGAAATCTTAGGCATCGGCCGACTCATTTCTATCAATCAACTGCCATAGAAGAGTTACAGAAGATCAAATACTAAGGCTAAAGAAACTGGTAGCGTGTGTAAGAAGGAGCTGCTTTAGTTAAGTTCTTTGCAGAAGTTAAGAGTTGTGTAAAGGGATGTTGCAAACTTATCTGAGTGAATTGATTGTTCACAATTCTTAAGTTCTTTTTTGGATATCAGTGGCATTCAATAGTTAGAGGAAGGGGCTTCCCTGGTGGCACAGTGGTTGAGAGTCTGCCTGCCAGTGCAGGGGACACGGGTTCGAGCCCTGGTCTGGGAAGATCCCACATGCCGCGGAGCAACTAGGCCCGTGAGCCACAACTACTGAGCCTGCACATCTGGAGCCTGTGCTCCGCAACAAGAGAGGCCATAACAGTGAGAGGCCCGCGCACCGCGATGAAGAGTGGCCCCCGCTTGCCACAACTAGAGAAAGCCCTCGCACAGAAACGAAGACCCAACACAGCCAAAAATAAATAAATAAATCAAAGTACCCTTAATTAAAAAAAAAAATCTGCTCATGGATGTTTAAAAAAAAAAAGATGAAGAAAACTGCAGTGGCAGAATGTTGAAAAGGCTGAGAGGGGAGAGGAGCATGGAGATGTTAGTAGGACAACAGCTGCTGCTGCTGCTGCTGCTCAAAGTAACTTGCTGGTAAAGGATGGAACCAAGACCTGAATCTAGGCAGTCTGATTCCAGAGTCCAAGCCCTTAACCTCCACCTGAATGGGCAAGAAGCCTCTGAAAGAGCCTGGACACTGCTCAGTCAGAATGCGTGTTGGTTCTTGAAAGACCACTAGGTTTCTGGCTCTCCCCAGGTGTTGTATAGAGGCAGCACTGTTTGCACACGTGCAGCACTGTGCCACCCTAGTCTGTGTCCTCATCTTTTACTAGATTTGCAGCATTCATTCATTCAACAAATCTTTACTGACTACGGACCGTGTGCCAAGCACAGCTCTAGGAGTGATAGCCTCCTTGTTCCCCTCCAGTCTTCCACTTTTGTCCCTCTGAAACCAGTCCTTAATGCAATGGGAGTGATTTTTTCAGAAATATAGATCACATCATTCTCCTACTTAAAACCATTTAGGTATTCCTTATCCCACTAGGCGTAAAATCTAGATTTCTTCTGTGGCCATGGCCATCTGCCAGCTCTTCCAAGTCTTTGACGTAACCTCTGAACCCTGTCTGCTTTGCTCCTGCTCTGTTAGCTTCAGTCACGTTGGCCTCCTGTCTGGTCTGTCGTTTGAGGAACAGGCAAGTTGACCCTTACTCCAGGTATTGATATATTGTGTTTATCGTAACCCTTGTCGGGAATGCTCTTACATCAGGTTTTTGCTTTGCTTGCTCTATCGTATAATTTAGGTCCTCCTTCAGTATTACTCCTTTAGAGAGGCCTTCCCTGGCCCCCAGTCTAAAGTAGCCCATCGTGCTACAGCACCTTATACTGTCTTACTATTCTCAGATCATTTATTGTCTGAAATTAATGTTGTTTGCTTATTTACTTATATATTTTTGACCCCCTCCCCTAATTGTAAGTTCCATAAAAGATCATCTAGGATTGAATTCCCGGTGCCAGGAACAGTAAGCTCTCAAGAAATGTTTTGAAAATGAGTAAGCGTATAGTGATCTCCTCCACATATCTCTGTTAGAATCAGCTACTGGAGTGGAGTTTTAGCAATGAGCTGGTTGGGAGCATTGGGTCTGGGTTTTTCATCCTGACACCATTTACTAACTGTGTGACCTTGGACATGTGTGACATGCTCCTTAACTCCTCCAGATTTCAAATTCCATATCCAAAGATTGTGATAAATAATAATAATAATTATTATACTCATTTCATGGGGTTGTTGTGATGATTAAAAGAGTAGATGATTAAATACTTGTAAAGCAAGTAAAACAGTACCTGGCACACAGCTTTCTAGATCTTGATAAAGGTTAGCCATTATTATTACCATCACTGTCTTTTGCATCTGTCATGGGTCAGATTAGAGACTCATTTGTTTAATTAGTTTCTGTTTTAAAATATATATGCCCTGACCCCTCATTATGAACTACTTTAATCAAATCAGTACCTATTGGGGCTTTCCAGGAATGGCAGGTTTGATTGGATAAGAGGAGACAAGGGTAATTTAGGAAAGTGGGACTAGGTGGGGTGAAGTCCTTGAAATGCTTAATGTCCCAGCCTTCGTGACTGGGAAGATGAAGGCTGAAAGGGAAAGTTGCACAAACATCAGGGTTTTCCTACTTGGCAACATTAACAAGAATCTTGAGGTTGTGATGCTGTGGAAGATTGCTTGGTAAGTTGCTGGTGCTGGAATGAACGCATCCATACTGATGTGGAAAGCTGTATCCTGCAGCTTTTGAACTTTGAGCTCTGTTCCACTAATCCATAGGGTTCCCAATGCTGTGCTTGGGTTGGAGTACAGAGCTCGTGTTTAGAAACGAAGAGAGTGTCTGATGATGGCAAGGAGGAGGGATGGAAGGAGGACAGCATGAGAAGAGGCAGCATGACCTGCGAGGCTGTTGTGGTGACCAAGGGCAGATACGAGGAAGCTCTGAGCAAGGGGGATGAAGGTGTGAGGATGAATCGAGAGGGTCACGAGGCTGGTCATTCCTGATCTGTGAGGAGCGGGTCTGAGAGAGGACCTTAGATGATCCCCAGGTTTCTGACTTCCGTGATTGGGTGAATTAGGAGTGCAGGTTTGAGTCTCAGCTCCACCACTTCCCAGCAGAGTGAACTTTGGCAATTTACTTCATTTTTCTGAGCTCAGTTGCATTGCCTGTAAAATGGCGGAGGTAACTAATGGTGTTTGTCTTACAGAATTGTCTTGAGATTATAAGACACTTAAATATAAGTGAGGTTATATTTAGTGTGTAGTAATTTATGTAGTAATAGTGAAAGTGATTAGTAAATATACCTTCTTATTATCTTTACTAACAAATAGGATTGGGAATAATATTAATGAGACAATCAGATTGGGGAGGAGAACGTTTTGGGGGTAAAGTGTGTATGGGCCATGAGTTTAGGTAAGAGGTCTGGAGCTAGATAGCTAGATCTGGCCAGGAGGTGATAATTAAGAAAAGTGTCTTACGTATACTAGATACTCAGCAAATCAGATATGAATGTCATGTGTTGACTTATCTTTCTTTCCAAAGTTGTAGTTGGTAACCAAAAAGTGAATTTTTTAAAAGACAAGCAAATTCTGGCCTGAGCCAGTCTCTTAACAGGTTTTGTGCTCCAAAGACAACTTCCCTTCCCCCACCCCACCTCGCCCAATACATACAGTTTTCACAACAGTTTTCACAACAGTTTCATGCAGTTTTCACAACACTGCAGGCAGTGATCTTTTAAAAACCTCACAACACTGCAGGCAGTGATCTTTTAAAAACCTAAGTCAGATCCTGTCCCTCCTTTGCATGAGACTTTGCAGTAGCCTGACATGCAACTCAGGAAGAACCAGAATCCGTACAATGCTGTCCAGCCCTTACCCGCCATCCCCACCCCTCCGTGCTTGCTCACTCACTCCCCACACTGGCTTTCTTGCTATTTCTTCCTTCTGCCCTGGGCACTATTCTTTTTTTTTTTTGTGGTACGCGGGCCTCTCACTGCTGTGGCCTCTCCTGTTGCGGAGCTCCGGACGCGCAGGCTCAGCGGCCATGGCTCACGGGCCCAGCCGCACCATGGCATGTGGGATCTTCCCGGACCGGGGCACGAACCCGTGTTCCCTGCATCGGCAGGCGGACTCTCAACCACTGCACCACCAGGGAAGCCCTCCTGAGCACTATTAATTATAATATACCTCAGATCATGATTTCAACTCGTATTAGTACTGCGTCAGTTGACAAGTGGCAGAAATCCAGCTCCAACAAAAAAGAATGTTAAGTTTGTATAATCTGGAAGCTTGGTGGGTGAACCTGGGTGGATCCAGAGGTTCAGAGAAACAGTGAGAATCTCCCTTTTCCCCCATCTTATTCCTTTGTTTTCCTTTGTGTTAGCTTCATTCTTATCAGGCTTTCCTCATGTTGTAGCAGAGATGACTGTCTGCAACTCTAGGCCTCAGCCCTCTAGCTAGGGGACCCAGCAAAAGAGATTATTTTTTCTCGTGGTTCTAGTAGACGTTCTAGGAAGGGTTCCAACTGGCTGTGCTTGGGACACGGGCCCATTCTTGAACCAACTGTGGTGGCCGGGGGGATTTAGCACACTGATTGGGCAGCCCTGGATCCACCCAAAATACATATTATCAAGTCCCCGCAAGAGAGAGGGATTCTTTTCTTAGAAAGGGGTGGGAGGAGGGTAGACAAACAAAAACTATCATCAGACTGTTATTTAACATGAACATAGATATAATCTGTTTTAACAGAGGTACAAACAAAATGCTTTCATAATGCTCAGGAAGCACCAGGTAATCCTGAGTGTGAGGCTCAAAGGAATCTTCAGAGAGTTGATGTTTAAACTGGGCCTTTCAAAATTAAGAGAGATGTTGAAAAATAGAAAAGGAATGTGCTTTACGTGGAGGGAAAGTGTGTATGCCAAGACGTGGCGGTTGGAACATGGAGAAGTAAGGGCTGAGACCAGAAGTTTAATGCTTAAAATTAGAGTGCCAAGGAGTTCAGACTTCAATCTCAGTGGGGAGTGGAATCCAGTAGAAGTCTTTAGGCAGAGGAGTAATTTCAGCAGGCTTCTATTTGCAGTGGTTTAGCTAGATGATCAAGAGGACTGAACCAGGCCAGAGATAGTGTGGTATAGAAGGGGACAAGTTGGAAGACATTCGGGAGATAGAAATGAAAATACTTAATAATAGCTGGACATGCCAGGTATCAACAGATGGGGAAACGTAACCATGGAAATAATAATAATAGCCTGGGGTGAAGCTTCAACAGTGCCATTGATTTTAAAAATAAAAATCAAGTTCTAATATGTGGTGTCTGTTGTCTTGGGTCTAGGTGATTTAAAAAAATTTCCATTTTAGACTAGGTACATTTTTCTCCATTATGCTGCAGTTCCTATTTATTTTGTCTCAGCTAGATTTTAAAAGTCTTTTAGTATGGAGACCGTTTGTTTTATTTCTTTTGTCTCTTGACCACAAAACTCAGTATAGAATTGTACATTTGGCTTACTTAAATATTGAATATGTATTTGTTAACTACACTTCTACTTCTATGTTTCTTTATTTTGTTGCTCCACTAAAATCTGAAGGTGATCTCTTCTTGACTAAATAAATATTGTGAGCTATTTGATCAGTCATATTCCCTATTTTTGTTTTTTTGGCCACCCGCGAGGCTTGCGGGTTCTTAGTTCCCTGACCAGGGATTGAACCCAGGCCACCGCATTAAAAGCACAGAGTTCTAACCACAGACCGCCAGGGAATTCCCCCTATTTTGTTTTAATGGCCAAATGGCACACCTGATAGTATAATTTTCTCCATCAGAGTTACTTGATTCAGAATTTACCCATTAATAATACTATGTACAGGACTTTCACGTAATGAGAGTATTTAAGAATGCAGCTACCATGACTTACTATAGTGTTTGTGAAGAGTTGTAGTATCAGTGGAATTATATCTGGAGAAAATTCTGTTACAAACAAATGTAAAACAGGATTCTCTGTATAGTTAGTGTAGACCTTATAATGTTATGAGACGTGTGATATAAAATTCCTAACTAGCCACATATAGAACTTGTAGAATTTACGTTTTCCACAGCAGGGTTTTCTCTAGTGCTAAAGCAGGGCATAGAATTTGTTGCTTTTTGTTAAAATGTACTTGAGCAGTTACTAAGGAGCAGCAGCCTTAGTGATCTTTGGGTGCAGCTTGAGTAGCAGTTTAATTTGTAAAGTCCTTTGGGCTTTAAGTTAAGTTAAAGAGAATCACCTCTTAAATATACGTCCTTTCCCCTTTTCACTTAACAGCCTCAGTATTAAGATCAGTTTCTGGGACTCTGTTTTCATTCATTCAATCAATATCTGTTGAGTACCTGCCTTGTTTCACACAAAGTCCTAAGAGCTGAGGAAGCAGCATTGAATAAAACAATTGAAAACATTCTTTTATTTCTGGTGAAACATTTTGGTGGGAGAAAACAGACAATAAACAAAGGAGTACAGACATGTTGTTGATGGTAATAAGTGCTGTGGAGAAAAAAAGGGGCTGGAAAGGGGGAGAGGGAGGGCCAGGATTTGGCTGAGGGCGTAGTAATGGTGGGTTTGAAGAGTGGTTGGGGAAGGGGACATTTGAGCAAAGAAGTGAGTCGTGCAGATGTCTGAGGAAAGATCATTCTTGCTGGAGAGAATAGCTCTGAGGTCTTTTCTGTGTTTCATCTCATTGATTGGCTTTCCTTGATCAGGCTATGGATGTATGTATGAAGAAACTTTATAGAAAATGAAATACATCAGTTGGAATAAAAAGTTAAAGAAAAATAATGACATGAATGTATTAGGTACTTGAATCCTTTTCGTGATTTTGGACTAGTATTAAAAATATGTGTGGAGTGTGTGGGCATGCGTGTCCCAGGCTGCGTGTGTATGAGGGTTTTACCAAGGCAGCCTTGGTAATTATATTGAGGCATTTCTTCCAGAGGAAGTTTTGATTGGTCATTTGAGTCCAGCAGTCAGCCTGTGTTTATTATGCTTCTGCTATTAGAGTAACACTGTACTGAGTATTGGGGGGATAGAAAAGTACAAGACATTATGTTCTGCTCAGATTGGCCAGACTGTTGTCTGTACCGATAGAGTAAAATCAACCAGCGTGGCTGAATAGGAGCAATGCTGGACCCGCAACCCTAAATACCCTTCACATTTGCAGAATAGCTCGAGATGCTGATTCAGCTCTGTAGCTTTTGCTCCTTGCAGCCCTGCTCAAGTTTTTGGAGAGTCATCAGAGAGATTCCCTTTTGGAGTAGGTGTCAGAGAAGGCCTAGTTTTGATTTCAGATGGGTTCAAAGTGCTTGTGAAGACTGTTTACATTGCATAATGATTCTAGAACTGTGGTTGGGAAAACAAGTTACTGAAAATGAATATGATATATTGATTTTCTACTGTGGAAGCATGATGTGCTAGGAATGTCATGTTGTAATATTTGATTTTCATTATTAGGTGTAAATAAAATGAATCCTTTGATATACACACTACATTGGAATTACACTATTCACTTTGAAAGCTAACAGGCTTTTCCCTTATTTTATAGAATATAATCATAACAATTTATATTACCAGCTGATAGAATTAGTTTCTTTTTTTCCCCCTAAGGAATAGACTTTATATTTTACTTACTTGTTAAGCATGTAACAAAGGCATTTTCTTATCCTTAGAATGATATATGGATAATCTTATTGTATCTACACTGATCAACGTGTCAGGTATAATGTCAAAACCAAAATCTTTTCCTTTTAAGCTGTTATTCACTTCATAAAGTCATCCTCCTAATTCATTCAGGATTCATTAACTGAACTGATATTCATTGAGTGCCTACTTTGTTCTGGACACCTTGTGATTCACTGGCAAGGAAGACATTTTTTTTTGCCCTCATAGAGGTAAAGTATGGAAGATAGTAAACAGTTACACTAATGTGTGGTATGTGTTCTAAATGTGGAAGAAGAAGGTTCTGTTGGGTGTACTTTAGCAGGGCCACCTAACCTGGAGCAGGAGGCATCTAAGCTGAGACCTGAAGAATGACAAATACCCAACTAACTGAAAAGTGGGTGTGGCAACATGGGGACAAAGGAAGGCTGTTGCAGGGAGAGGAAACCCCTGTGGAGCAGCCCAGAGGGCAAAACAAAGCAATAAAAAACAAGCAGGCAAAACGGGTATCTCCTCCTGTGGCAAACAGTGTAAGTTCTTAATGTCTGGAGCATAGATTTTGAGGAGGGAGGATGCAGGGAATTTTCAAAACCATTACTAATTTTGGATCCCATCCTATTGACATTTGATAAATGCCTGAGAGGTTTTAAGCAGTGGATTGACAGAATTGGATTTGCCATTTACAGAGATCACAGTGGTTGCAGTTGCAGGAAAGAGAGAGGACGTATCTATGGTAGGAGGCTTATGGCTGTGATGGCAGTACTTGTAAGAGATGTTGTGAGCCAGGACGAGGGCATTAACAGTGGGAATGGAGAGAAGTGGATGGATTCAAGAAATACTTAGAAAGTAGAACCTATAGGACTTGATTGAAGGAAGAATCAAGGTTGCTGCTAGGTTTCTGGCATGGGCCAGAATGATGATGATGATGATGGTACTTATGTCAGTCAATCATTGATTTATTGCCTCTCACCTCTAAGTTTGCCCTATACTGCCTATTCTGTGAAAAAGAATGTGGACCCTTTAAATACTTTCCCTTGCCAGCTGACAGGATGTTAAGAGAGAGACTGAAGGAGGAAAGAGTTTTACTCGCTGGCCCCAATGTCTTGCCTGGCAGGCTCCTGTGGCATGTGGGGCTTCTGTGTCTGGGCTCCTGCAGCTCTTAGTGGCCGGCCGCTTCCCCCCACTCCCACCCCCTCCCTTGGACAGTTTGGTAGCAGAGTGCCTCCAGTGAGATGCTTCCCCACAAACAAGTTTCTTTGTCATTCTAGAGCACAGATTTCTGGCAAGGTTTAGAGGGCAGATTTCCAGAAATTCTGCTGGATATGAGCCCTCTCCAACAAGGTCTGGATCTCAGCCCTAGAACTGGGGAAACTCTTTTTTGGGTGCTCTGTCTCAGCCCCAAAGGTAGTGGCGATGATTTATTATGCTGTATATATTATGCTGTTGTATTTTGTGTCATCTATGCCTTTCTTTTTTTTTTTTTTTATAAATTTATTTATTTTTGGTTGCACTGGGTCTTCGTTTCTTTCTGCATGCGGGCTTTTCTCTAGTTGCGGCGAGCCTAGGCTACTCTTCGTTGCGGTGGCTTCTCTTGTTGTGGAGCACGGGCTCTAGGCTCACTGGCTTCAGTAGTTGTGGCACGTGGGCTCAGTAGCTGTGGCTCTTGGCCTCCAGAGGAGAGGCTCAGTAGTTGTGGCCCACGGGCCTAGTTGCTCCGCGGCATGTGGGATCTTCCCGGACCAGGGCTCGAACCCGTGTCTCCTGCATTGGCAGGCGGATTCTTCACCACTGTGCCACCAGGGAAGCCCCTGCCTTTACTCTTTAGAGTTCTTTTTACTTCTTGCTAGCCAATTCCTTATTACTTCAGTCCCCTGTTGTAGTTAATTATTATTTATCTTAAAAACTTTTCTTGTTCGAATTACTGTGTGGTTTCTGTCTCTTGATTGGATTCAGGCTGATACAGTGCTCTGATATGATCCCAGAGGAACAACTTATTTGGGGAGAGGGACAGACAGTGAACTTGGTTTGAGACATGCTAAATTTTGAGTACAGGACTTGTAGGCAGAGATATCCAAGAGCTGGTGATACATATGGGTTTATGAGCTCTGGACAGAAGACTTGGGTTTGGAGATTGTTCAGGGAGTGTGTGAGGAAAGAGATGAAAGTAAGGCCCACGATAGAGTCCTGTAGATCACTGTCCTGAGGTATGTTCAGATGCAGAGGATCCTATTAAGGAGCCTCAGGGAGATTGGCCACAAAAATAGGAGAATAAGGCGTCAGTGAAGAAGTGGGTAGTTATCGGTGTTGAATGTTACTGAAAGGTCAAATAATAGAAGGAATGGAAATTGTCCACAAGTAGCGAAACTAGCGAAAAGCATATGCAACCTTAAAAATATTTGCTTGTTTATTTAGAAAGGATCACTGGAAATTCCATCCAATTAAATTTACCAACTAGACCCCACATGCATGCCACAACTAAGAGTTTGCATGCCACAACTAAGGAGTCCACATGCTGCAACTAAGGAGCTGGTGAGCTGCAACTAAGGAGCCCTTCTGCCACAGCTAAGACCTGGTGCAACCTAAATAAATAAATAAAAAGAAAGTTCTGCTTCTGAATCTTCAGAGGAAGGGTAAACATATTCTCTAAAGAAAGATTAGAAGAATCATCATTGGCTACTTCTCCACCCCCATGGAAAGAAAAGTTAAACCGTTCTTTATTGGCTAGGACTTTTGGGAATTATACAGGAAGGAAGCTAAGAAGGAAAGATGTCAAACTGGGACCCTTTGAAGATTTTTGTTTTTGTTTTCCCCTTGCTTCACTTAGATGTAGCAGAGACTTACAGGGAATTTTGTTTTTGGTGAAAACCAAGTGTTTATGTAAAAGAGCATTGAGAGACCAAAGAAAAGACTCTTGGGGCAATTTTACTTTGCTTGACTATGCCTTGTATAAAATAACAGAAGTTGAAGTGTTATTCTTCTGTTAATTACCTCTTTTGCAAGGGCAAGAGCAATTTCCAGATTATTATATTTTTGGAATTTTTTGGTTTTGAAGGTTGATAAAATATTTCATACTGGTGATTTATTGAAAAGTTGAAAGAAAAATATACTCACTTTAAGAACAAGTATAAATTTCATAGCTGAAATATAGAAGCTGAATGTATAGAACCATACATTTTACTGTATGGTTAGCTTTCTGTATCTGTGGTTTCTGCATCTGTGGATTCAACCAACTGTGGAGATATTTGAAAATATTTGGAAAAAAATTCCATAAAGTTCCAGAAAGTAAAACTTGAATTTTCTGCTCACCCAGCAGTTATTTACATAGCATTTACATTGTATTAGGTATTAGTAAGTAATCTAGAGGTAATTTAAAGTAAACAGGAGGATGTGTGTAGGTTGTATACAAATACTATACCATTTTATAGAAGGGACTTGGTTAAGTTCTTGAGGACACCAAGGGGCAATGTATTTACTGTATGATATGCATTTACTATATCAATGTACTGTATAATCATATATCTTCTATCCATACCTTTATTTGTGTTGAAGGATTATCATTGCAGCATTATAGCAAAAGTTGCAAACTTATAGGCTAATAGTTAAATGAACATGGTATATACCCATACAATGGAATTCTGTGCAGCAGTTAAAAAGAATGAGCTACTTTGTGTACACTGACTTGAAACAAACTCCAAGATAAATGAAGTAAACATAAAAAGGTTGCAGAAGGATATATGGAGTATATTACTATTTATTTGTATAAGAAAAAAGGTATTTATACCTGTATCTATATATGAATGGAATATCTCCAGAAAGCTTAAACAAGAAGCTAATAAAAGTGGGTGTGTGTCTGACACCCTCCTACAGTTTTGTGTATATGTATATCTATATAAAAAACTGTAGCCTGCTTATATTAACTGTTAGGAATTTTATGTGCCTCCCTCACGTATTTCCAGGATGTCAAGATGTTAGATTTTAGGTGGTAACAAACAAAAATTGCAGCCAGACAGCTCAACCTTGAATTCCTGCTCTGTTGTGGTATAAATTCTGCTGTCAATAAAATTAAAATAGTAATAATTGAAGAGGTTTAACTTAGGTTGTCCATGTAAAGTACCTAATATAAGCACAGTGTCTGGCACACAGTGCTTGACAATCAATAAATATCAATATTAGGTATTATTATCAAGAAGTAAAAAAAAAAAGTGTACAGTTTTATGGGAAAGGCAAATAATAAATTTAACTATTTTATATGGGTGTTTCTGTGGGGACGTAGTAAGTAAAGGGGAAATCAGAAAAGGCTATATAAAAAAAGGAACTTTGAAAAGTTTAAAGTGTGAGAGAGTAAGATAAATTAAGGAAGGCCATTCCAGGTACGAGGAATTCTCCTTATACAAAAGTAAGAAACAGTGTGAGTGAGTTTGAAAACTAATAGTTAATAATGGCTTGAACCGGTCTAGGTTACGAGAGGGGAAATGGCAGACAATGATGATAGCTAACATTTATCGAGCACTTAGGTAAGGTACTGCTCTAAATGCTTTTTATGTTTTAATTAATTAAATCCCTACGGTAACTATGATATCGGTACTGTAATTAACCTGATTTTACTGATGAGGAGACTGAGGCAGGGAGGTAAAGTTATGTGTCCAGAAGATCATATAAAGTAGTAAGACCATGTCTGTGTGTACCCATTCTTCAGTCTGCCCAGGAGTCTAGTAGCTATAGGAATAGGGCAGACCTTGAACAGTGACTGAATTCACTCTCATAAACTTTGGGACACTATTGAAGGATACTTTTAAGCAATAAAGTAAAACTCTCAGATTTGTACCCGAGGATGAACAGTACTGGCTTAGGGGAGATGACGAAAGTTTTGCTCCTCTTTTCTTTCCCTTCTCCTTCCATCCCATATCCTTTACGTTCTGAAGAAATTGTGCAGTTAATTGTAATACTTGGAGAAAACTGAAGGAGCTCTTTAAACCGATCTTCACTTGGTTAATGTGGAGACAGTTTTAGGACTTCTCCGACTGTATCAGAATAAAGATAAGGATGAAAAATAGCTCATCCTATTATGTACATATTTTGGATTAAGCTCCTATATTATAAATTGTTGTATAACACATTACCCCAAAACAGCAGCTTAAAACAGGATTCAGTGTTATTATCTCACACACTATTTTGGGGTCAGGAATCAGGAGTGGCTTACCTGGGTGGTTCTGGCTTGTGGTCTCTTCTGAGGTTGCAGTCATTGGAAGGCTTGACTGGAGCTGGAGGATCCAGTTTCAAGTCGCTCACTCACCTAGCTGGCAAGTTTGTGCTGGCTTTTGGCGGAAGCCTTAGTTCCTTGCCGTATGAAACCTCTTCATAGGGCTGCTTGAGTGTCCTCATTGACATTGGCACCTGGCTTTCCAGAGGTAGGGATCTAAGAAAGAAGAAGCTACAATGTCTTTTATGACCTAGCTTAGACACAGTCATTTCTCCAATATTGTATTGATTATTTAGGTCAGCCCTATTCAACTGTGGGATGACATCATACAAGGGTTTGAACACCAGGAGGCAGAGATCAGTGGGAGCCATTTTGGAGATTGGCTACCATAGTTCCCATGAAAACATTACGGAATAGAATAGTAAAAGCTAGAACTTGATCAGGCAGATGAAAACCTGCTCAACATCGTTATTCCTCAGAGAATTGCAAGTTAAAACCTCAATGAGATAACACCTGTCAGAATGGCTATCATCAAAAATACCACAAATAGCAATTGTTTGTGAGGATGTGGAAGAAAGGGAACCCTGGTGCACTGTTGGTGGGAGCGTGCAGCCACTGTGGAGAACAGTATGGAGGTTCCTCAAAAAATTAAAACTAGAACTACCATATGACCCAGCAATTCCACTCCTGCGTATTTGTCTGAAAAAAACCGAAAACCACTAGTTCGAAAAGATACATGTACCCCAGTGTTCATAGCAGCATTATTTACAATTGCCAAATTATGGAAGCAACCCAAGTTTCCATCAGCAGGCGAATGGATAAAGAAGCTGTGATACACTCACACACGCAACCATACACACAGAACCATACACACACAACCACACACACACACGTACACAAATACTACTCAGCCATAAAAAAGAGCAAAATGTTGCCATCTGCAGCAATATAGATGGACTTGAAAGGTATTACGGTAAGTGAAATAAGTCAGAGAAAGACAAATACTTATGTGTGGAATCTAAAAAATAAACTACTGAATATAACAAAACAGAATCACAGATAATAGAGAACAAACTAGTGGTTACCAGTGGGGAGAGGGTGGGGGGAGGGGCAAGATAGGAGTAGGATGTTAAGAGGTACAAACTACTATGTATAAAATTAATAAGCTACAAGGATATATAGTACAACACAGGGAATATAGCTAGTATTTTATAATAACTATAAATGAAATATAACCTTTAAAAGTTGTGAATCACTGTTGTACACCTGAAACATATAATATTGTATACCAACTATACATCAATTAAAAAAAAAACAATTAGAACTCGAAGGAGCCCAACCCTGGTGGTTTCAAAGTGCGGAGCTAGACCATCAGCATCACTTGGGAGCCTCTTAAAAATGTGAAATCTGACCTGATGAATAAAGACTTAGAGTGATGCCCAACAATTAAAAAAAAAAGATTTTATATTTTAGAACAGTTTTATTAGATTTATAGAAAATTTGAGTTGATAGTACAAGAGAGTTCCTATATAGCATGTCTGTACACACATGCACACACATAAGTTTTCCAATATCTTGCATTAGTGTAGTGGTATATTTGTTACAATCAACCAATATTGATAACACTATTATTAACTAAAGGTTTACATTGATTCACACTTAGTGTTGTATAATTCTGTAGGTTTTGACAAATGCATAATGCCATGTATCCACCATTACGTTATCAAGCAGAACAGTTTCACTGCCCTAAAACTCCCGTGTGCTTCACCTATTCATCTCTCTCTTTTCCTCCCTTGAACACCTGGCAATCAGTGGTCTTTTTACATTCTGTAGTTTAGCCTCTTCCAGAATGTCCTATAGTTGGACTCATGCAGTATATAACCTTTCGGACTGGCTTCTTTTACTTGGCAATATGCTTTTAAGCTTCCTCCATGTTTTGGGGTGTGTGTGTGTATGTATGTGTGTATACTGAGAACTCGTTTCCTTTTATTGCTGAATAACATTCCATTGTATGAATGTACCACAGTTTGCTTATACATTCGCCAGTTGAAGGACATCTTGGTTGCTTTTCTGTTTTTGGTAATTATGAATAAAGCAGCTGTAAACATCTGTGTGCAGATTTTTATGTGAACATAAGTTTTCAGGTCCGTTGGATAAATACCCAGAAGTGCAGTTGTGGGATTGTATGGTAAGACTGTGTTTGCTATGTAAAAAATTGCCATGCTGTTTTTAATGTTTCCTGTAGGTGAAGGTGCCAGATATTTCAGCTTCTGGTAGTTTTCTTGATTTTTTTCCTCCTCTGTTGTCTTTGGGTTTCCCTAAGAATTCCTTCTTAAATAGAGTCTTGTCTTGCAGCTCTCTCAGTTGTAAGCCACTGTTATTTATACTGGAGCCCTGTTGGTTTGGTGGTAAGGCACTGGGGAGGGGAAACATTCTATAATCTTATATTAAATCTCAGTTTTTTAGTGGGTCCAAAGTCCATGGGCTGTGACCGTCAGAATTTCTTAGCCTTTTTCCCCCTTTTTTTTTTTTTTTCTTTGGCGGTACGCGGGCCTCTCACTGTTGTGGCCTCTCCCGTTGTGGAGCACAGGCTCCGGACACGCAGGCTCAGCGGCCATGGCTCACGGGCCCAGCCGCTCCGCGGCATGTGGGATCTTCCCGGACCGGGGCATGAACCCGTGTCCCCTGCATCGGCAGGCGGACTCTCAACCACTGCGCCACCAGGGAAGCCCTTTCCCTCCTCTTCTTAATGTTAAGACAGGAAGGTGAGAGGGGACTGGAGTTGACTAATTGCCTTTGCTCTGGCAAAGTAGTTTCCCTTAGAGAACAGGCCCTTGTTATGGAGAATGAGCTGAGCTATTTCAAAATGGTTATTCTCCCCTCCCCCTGCCAAAACTACTAGGGGATTTTTCTCTGATCTTCATGTGAGAACCTGGTGGGTGTTCCTGAATCTGGACCTCCAGGAGTTTTTAACTCTCAAGCTAGTGCTTACTCAGAGTTTGGAAATTTGTCAAAATTACCATTTAAGCGTTCCTACCAGTTAACTGGCTCTCGTAGCTTTGCTTCAGGTCAGCTGATCTTGGCTGTGTGGCTTTCAGTATTTTCCGTCTCTCCAGATTTTCGAGGTGGTGTGATTTTAGTTCTCTGATGGATCTAAGAAAAGTAATTGATTTCAGTTTTTTTAGCTTTTTTCTTTTCGTGAAGATGGGAGTAGTGATTTCCAAGCTCTTTTTATAAGAGTCAGGGCTGAAATTGGAAGTCTGGTGTCCACGGGTCTTTGCTTAAACAAATAACCTCTAGGTGATTCTGATGAATGCTAATGGTTGAGAACCACTGATTTAGCCCAATTTCCTCATTTTACAGATGAGAACACTAAAGTCCAAAGAGGGGAAATGATTTTTCTAAGATTATGCAGAGTCCAAAACCTAGACTAGAATCTGGGTCTGTTGGCCAGATCATCTTCGTACTGTTTTTTCTATTTACATGTAGTTCCCTTCAAAGGGATTAATCATATTTCATATTGAAGGTTGTGGGAAATACCTTCATTTTGATGGTTCACTGATTTAAATCCTTGATATTTACCTCAGATTCATTCTGGGATCTGGTTTATAATTATACTCATTGTTGTAGCTATTGTGAAGCTCGCTTGAAATGTTCCCTTTGATATCAATCTCAGACCACCTCAGAAGTGAGCCCTTAATGCAGCCCGGCTATGAGTAAAATAGTGTCTAAAGGAAAACCCTGGAGTTCTTCATTCAGTCTTTCGGAAAGCCTAATGTGAACCATTTATGGGGCATGACTCAGCTGCATCTGTCACTTCTTCCTTCCCATACATTCCCATAATTTTATTTCCTTAATTTTTGGTATGGAGTGGATAGCAGCTGTAAGCCTGTTTTCTCCAAACCAGCCCCTCTCCTGTGCTTGCGCATCTGACATGCTTCTTAATCTCAGTCTGGGGAAGCCTTGGAATATTTGTTCTAGAGCAGGACCTGGCAGACTTTTTCTGTAAAGGGCCAGATAGGTAATATTTTAGCCTTTGCAAGTCATGTGATCTTTGTTGCAACTACTCAACTCTGTTCTTTTAGTGAGAAAGCAGCCAACCTCATGCAGTATGTAAGCGAACGGACGTGCCTGTGTTCCATTAAAACCTTATTTACAAAAACAAGCTGCTGCCCATGTTCTAGAACTTCTAGAAATCCTGTATTCACTTTTATGTGCCAAAGGATGCTGTTTTTTTTTTTTTTTTTTTTGTGTTACGCGGGCCTCTCACTGTTGTGGCCTCTCCTGTTGCGGAGCACAGGCTCCGGACGCGCAGGCTCAGAGGCCATGGCTCACGGGCCCAGCCGCTCTGCGGCATGTGGGATCTTCCCGGACCGGGGCACGAACCCGTGTCCCCTGCATCGGCAGGCGGACTCTCAACCACTGCGCCACCAGGGAAGCCCTTTTAAATTTTTATTTATTTATTTATTTATTTATCCATCTATCTATTTATTTATTTATTTATTTATTTATGTTTTTGGCTGCGTTGGGTTTTAAACAAGTTTTGAGCAGGGTTGAGACCTTATGGTCTTGTGTGAATGTAGATTAAAACAAGGGGGAAAAACCCCACAAACCTGGTTATTTACTGTAACAGCGAAGACAGTCTGTACTGCCAGTGGTGCGTGGTAAAACATGTCTTTTAATAAGTTCTTAAAGATAAAAAATAGGGGCTTCCCTGGTGGCGCAGTGGTTGAGAGTCTGCCTGCCGATGCAGGCGACACGGGTTCGTGCCCCGGTCTGGGAAGATCCCACATGCCGCGGAGCGGCTGGGCCCGTGAGCCATGGCCGCTGAGCCTGTGCATCCGGAGCCTGTGCTCCGCAACGGGAGAGGCCACAACGGTGAGAGGCCCGCGTACCGCTAAAAAAAAAAAAAAAAAAAAAAAAAAAAAAGATAAAGAATAATAGAAAATCTCAAGTTATGGTGTGTTATAGGTGCCTATGGAGTTATTAGGTTAGAGGGATGGTTTTAATTTACTTGGAGGCCTTGGTAGGTTGCTTCTTGCATGCTTGGAAAATATGGGTATTGGTGTTTGTGCTCTGCAGCTCACACAGGTCTTGGTTGCCATGGCTTCTCATTAGCTCCTTAAGATCCCTTTAGGGCTCTGGTTGCCAGGCTAGTGAAAGGGCAGGAGTTGCTAGGAGCTGAAAGGACAGTTGCAAGCTGAGAAGTAGCCCCAGGGAGCACTGGCTATTTGGGGCCAAGGTTTGTATGTTATGTCAAAGGTATGAACTTGAAGTTTTGTTAGAGAGAACTCCTCGCTAACTGGGTTAATTTATATATGCTACAAGTCATCTTTGTTTCAGAGATCTCAGCAATTTGAATTAATTAAAAAAATTTAAAATGCAGATTATAAAATTCTGTTTTGGGTGATTTGTTGTCCTTTGGGAAGTACTTCTGACCTTTAATAATGGTGGGTAATTGAAATAAGTTTTAGTAATGACTGCTACCAATCCATTTAAAAAAGGTCAGTCTACAGTATTAGAATACTGGAAGCTTGCTTATTAATTAGAAGGGTCTTATGATTAGAGTTTAATTATTACGGGCTAAAGAGAATATCACAAGGAGACTCTAGAGGGCAGTGTAACTCAGCATGTTCATGCTTCTGGCATTAAGTTTAGTTTTGGAAAAATAACCTATGTGTTCTGAACTCTTTCCCCACTACACTGTGTTCCAATTTGGTAGAATGTGAGTTTTGGAAAGAAGTGCTCTGGTTTGGCTTGGAGAGGTTATTTAGATAATATATCATAATTATTGGCCCTAGAGAATATCTATGCTTGGTTTAAAACACATTGGCTTAGAAAACCCGGAATTCTCTTATTGATTCAACTAAATTGAATTGAGTTTGCTTTTCAGGCATTTGTGGAACATTAAGCAAAAGGAATGGTATATCTTGTGTTTTCAAATATTTTTTGAGTAGGAAGTAATGTACCCTCTATTAGAGTTCAGACAAGTGAGAAGAGTTTGACTTATTCTGACACATTTAAAACATCTCTTGAAAGTAGAAGGTTGCAGCCGGATGCTTGATTGGCAGATGTCTGAATCAGTGTTTAACTTTTCAAATGTATGCATTTAGCAAGATCCAAAGGCCAATCATTTTTTTACTTTTACTTTTTTTTTTTTTTTTTTTTGCGGTACGCGGGCCTCTCACCGCTGTGGCCTCTCCCATTGCGGAGCGCGGAGCACAGGCTCCGGACGCGCAGGCCCAGCGGCCACGGCTCATGGGCCCAGCCGCTCCGCGGCGTGTGGGACCCTCCCGGACCGGGGCACGAACCCGCGTGCCCTGCATCGGCAGGCGGACTCCCAACCACTGCGCCACCAGGGAAGCCCACCTTCTAATTTTTAAACTTCCATATATTGGGGGGAAATCTATTTTTTTGACTCATTTACACGTAAGTCATCAAATGTGGTTTCGAAAAAACTGTTTTGAAGTCTAAGGAGCTTTTGGGTCATTAAATTTTTTCTCCCTTAAAAGCAAAAACTGGGAATCACAAAGGACAAAGTAATGCATCTCCTAGAATTTTAGATTTGAGATTTAAACTATTAAATGTAAACGTAGGAAACTGATTTTGTGATCGCGTTTCCTGGTGTTATTATGCTGTGGAAATTAGTATGTCCAGCCGTTAAGTGTGACACATGTACATCTGGGATTTTGAGCTTTTCATTTAAATTTTGACCTATTAGAATGACCTTAAAAATCTACTTTTTTTAAGGTTTTCATTATCTGATCTAGTATAAGTAAAGTTTTCCATTCATGGTTAAAATGAATGCGTTTGGTAGAGCACTTTGAAATTCTTGGAGGAAAGGCCTTATGTAAGTGCAAATACTGCAAATTTAAGAAACATATTATGGGGATTCTTTTCCTAGTGTTTGTTCACATTGGTTTGTTCACATTGGTTTATAGATATCAACCAAAGGATCTTCTTTTTGTTAATTGTCTTGTCTAGTTATTTATCTTTCCATTGCGTTCTACTTCAGGTTGGGTAAAATCGTTATTTTGACCTAGTTCTTTGGAAAGAAATAGATCAGAAATTATTTAAACGATAGTGTTCCTCACATTTTGAATAATGTTAAGACTGAAATACTTTTGGGAAACAGGTTTAAGTATCGTGTATTAGCTTTGATTACTGGCATTGGGTATTAGCTTCACCTCTTGTATCACCTGAATACGCATCTTTTTTTATTTTAATCACGTAAAATAATATATAATACTATTCATGTGTATAAAATGTATAACACCTCAGAGCTTTCACCTGAAATTATGTATTTTAAAAAATTTATAAGAATTGGTATGGTATGTAGGTAAACAAAAGAGCTTTTTTTTTTTAAAATGAAATTAGTAACAGAGAGTGTTCTTTGGAGAAGGTTTGAGGTTATTAGTTTACACTGTATCTAGAAATAGAAGGTAACTTTTTCTTTTTAAATAAATTTATCTATTTATTTATTTTTGGCTGCCTTGGGTCTTCTTTGCTGCGTGTGGGCTTTCTCTAGTTGCGGCGAGCAGGGGCTACTCTTCGTTGCGGTGCGCGGGCTTCTCATTGCGGTGGCTTCTCTTGTTGTGGAGCACAGACTCTAGGCACGCGGGCTTCAGTAGTTGTGGCACATGGGCTCAGTAGTTGTGTCTCACGGACTCTAGAGCGCAGGCTCAGTAGTTGCGGTGCACGGGCTTAGTTGCTCTGCGGCATGTGGGATCTTCCTGGACCAGGGCTCGAAGCCGTGTCCTCTGCATTGGCAGGCGGATTCTTAACCGCTGTGCCAGCAGGGAAGTCCCTTTTTTTGGTTTGTTTTAGTCTAGCAAATTCACAGCCCATTTACTTTGGTGTAGATAGTATTACTCAGTTTCTTTTAAAAAAAATTTTAATTTGTTAAAGTCTCCTGGTAGTTTGAAATATATATGAGAAATTTTCCTTAACCTAAGATTTAAATACTGTGTAAGTTTATTCTATTCAGTTTATGTATTCTATTCAATATATACGCTCAATTTATTACTCACACTTTTGAAAACTTCCCTATGTACAGTACCTTATCCCCATCCTTTGGAATAAATTTTTAGTTACTGTTTTCCCCCAGCTTCCCCCAACCCACTGTTTCGGTTTCTCCAATTTACCCATTTCTCCAGTTTACCTGTTTCGTTCTCCATTTTGTTGATTTTGTTTTTTTCCCCTTTGATGGCAGTGGCTCCTTTTGCTCAAGAGAAAAAATTTCTCAAGTCTGATTATAAAATGTCTTGAATTGTCTGTCTAAATGTTTTGTTTTCTATGGATACACGTCTTTGGTTATTATGTAAGAGAATCACAAGTTATGGTTATATGGCAATTTCAGATCTGGGATATTTCATGAAATAGAGATGTCAGCTGGTCAGTGCCAGCAGGAATTTACTTTCCAGCTCCAGATCTGCCCGTCACAGCATATTTTCTTTGAAAAACCACACCCCTTCTGGCCATGTTGCTGTCCATTGCTCCTTAAAACATGTCTGTGAGTCTCTGGCAGGAGCTAGAACAGGGGTGGGCAAGTTTTTTATGAAGAGGGCCAGATTGTAAATATTTTGTGCTTTGTGGGCCATATAGTCCTGTTGCAACTATTCAGCCTTGCCTTTGTAGCCTAAAAGCAGCGAAAGACAATATGTAACTGAATGGATGTGACTGTTTCCAATAAAACTTTATTTATGGACACTAAAATTGGATTTTAAATAATTTTCATGGGTTATGGAATATTATTATTCTTTTGACTTGTTTTCCCCCCAAACCATTTATTAATATGGAAACCATTCTTTCATTTATGGGCCATAGAGAAGCAGGCATTGTGCTGTTTGACCCTTGGCCCATATTTTGCTGACTCCCTGAGAAGCAAAGAACCCAAAGAAGGAGGCACATAGAACTGGTTCCTTATTGACAACTTCAATTCATGCAGATATCCAGGGTTGCTTTTGTTACTATCAAAAATAAAATAAATGTATTTCTTAATATGAGAGATGATATAAATGATGTCATTTTTAATGATAACTTCAAAGTTTGGGTTTAGTCTTATAGAAGATTAAAGCTGGTTTTCTCCTTCACGTATTAAATGTGGAAAATTGTTAAGGCCTGTGGAACAAAATCTTTGATTTACACATTGTCAAAAGACTAGAATACATAGGAACTGTATAGATTTGTTTGATATGAAGGCTTCATTTAAGGCAAAGAACCGCCTTCAAGGCTGTTTTAGCTTGTGATTCCGATTTTGGTGTATTCTGTCCCTACCTGATGATTTGTGCAATCTAATGATGGTAATTCAGAGCTGGAAAGTAGGTTGTCTCTAATTTTTATCTTTCTTAGCTTTACAGTTTTGTTTTTTTTAAAATTAAATCTGAAGTAAGAGTCAAACTGTCTTTACAGGTAGGGATTGCTTTCCTCCTCCTGCTTAAACTTAAAAATACAGCCTGTTTGTTAGCTTTTTTCGGCCCTGAATAGTGCTTGGGCACTACATATTTCACAGCAAACATTTTTGCTACTTAACGTTGTGAGCAGTTGGTTAATTTGAAGAACTGTTATTCTGTTGATCCTTGCTATGACAAAAATCAGTGTACACAGCACAGTCTGAATTAATAGGACTCAAACTCATTAGGCCATGAAAATGGTTTAATCAACAGTGAACCCTTTAAAGACCTTGTCAGATAGTATTTTAAAAGAGATTCAAGGGAAAAAATGGTTAGCACCTAAAAATACTCTTTGTTTCAAAGTTTATATTTTTCCTTTTTAAAACCCTCTTGAATAATTTCTGCGGTTGCCCCTATGTTCTATTTAGAGGAAAAAACCCTATGTTTGTATTTTTTATATTGGACCATAGCCATTCAATCTAATTACTAATCTCTTTTTAGTAAAAGCCCTTTCAGACACTGAAAGACACTTTGTTTATTCATCCTTATATGCTGGATGAGTTACTTTGTTTATTCATCCTTATTTCTAACCTGAGGGTATATTCTGGATGAGTATGTAGATTTTCTCCGCTTCCTTTAGTTTGGTAATAGTTGGCTGATTTGATGTTCGTGGGGTGTTCAGGATTTGATAGCTGTGTAAGTGTGGATCAGCATTTCCTTCTAAGCATCCTTTTTCCTCTAATGAGAGTTCTAATTGGATTGTACTGTGGGTAGTTTGTGAGAGGTAGCTAAAGGTCAAAAGGGGAAACCTATATTGACTAATAAATTGAATTTCCCTGTCGGAGAGCTTTTCATTTTGTGGTGCAGAGCCTGAGTTTAAATCCTGGTTCTGAAACGTACTAACCGCATGGCTTTATTGAACAGATGTCATTTAATACCTTTCTTGCTATGTTTGTTCATTTATAAAATGGAGAGAATAATAGTACCTATCCTTTAGGAATACTGTCATGTATGTAAAGTACTTAGAACAATACTGGGCACATAGTTAGTACTCAGTACTAACTGAGTACTATCGTCATCATCATCATCATTCACAGTTTGGATGAAAACAGCTTTTTGGATGAAAAATGTGAGTTTTAAGCAGGAAAAGGACATTATCAGAATTGAATTTTGGAAAGATTGCTTTCATAGTTGAGGGGAAGTGGAGAGCCAGGTGAGCAAAGGTAGAGGCAGGAAGACCAATGTTACGGGTTGAGTTGTGTCCTTTCCAAATTCGTATGTTGGAGTCCTAACCCCGTTCCTCAGACTGTGATCTTATTTGGAAATAGGGTCATTGCAGTGTAATTAGTTGAGAAGAGGTCATTAGGGTGAGCCCTAATGCAACATGCCTGGTGCCCTTATTAAAAGCGGAAATTTAGAGATAGACACACACAAGAAAAAGGATGTGAAGAGACACAGGCCATCCACAAACTAGGGGACCGGGACAGATCCTTCCTTCACAGTTCTCAGAAAGAACCAACCCTGTGGACACCTTGGTGTCTGACTTAGAGTCTTCAGGACTATGAGACCGTAACTTTCTATTGTTTCAGCTCCTCAGCTTGGGGTACTTTGTTAGTGGAGCCCTAGGCAACTAATACAGCCAGCTAGGGAGATGGTGAGATTCTGAACTGAGGCAGTGGTGGTGGTGCTGAGGAGAAGGGGATGAGGCGTTTGAAGTGCAGAACCGATAATCCTGGTTAGTAATCCTGATAGGCTGTGATGAGGCGGGAGAAGTAAGAGATTGTTTTACTTGAGTGGATGATGGTGCCATTAACTGACACTGAAAACACCTGAGGAAGAGAAGGTATGAAGAACAGGTTGAGTTAGAGGTGCACGTAGGACATTCAGGGAGGGGCCGAAGGTCGGCAGTTAGATGATTCTGTATCTGAAGCTCAGGAGGGAGGTTGGATCTAGAGATTTGGTAATCATCATTTATGTAAGCAGGTGTTGAGAACATCGGGGGGCACACTGCACAGTGTATAGTAAGTCTGTGAAGACAAGCCTGTAGAGAGGTCCTCTGAGGAACACTCAGATTCAAAAGTGGCAGGCAAAAGAGGGCCAGTTGTGGAACAGAAAAAGGAGCTGACCGGAGACATGCAACAGGATGGGGCTAAAACGGGAGGAAGTACGTCAGTAGCATTTCCGGTCTGCGGGTTTAGGTGGTTTTGTCACAGTGCTCAGCAGCCCATATATAGGAGCTAATATTTTTAATCCTTGCGCCAAGATTTTATATGCATTAGCTTATTTAACCCTCATTATATCTCTAAGTCAGGTATTATTGTTCTTATAGATGTGGAAACCGAGACTTGGAAAAATTAAGTTGCTTGCCCCAGATTACACAGTGAGAAGGCAGTAGAGCCAGAATTTAAATCGAGGTGGGCTGACTCCTCCTGAGCCTGAATTCTTACTTACTGCACCAGGGTGCCTCCTAACCCAAATGCAGGGTTGCAGATTTTCTGGGTAGATATGAGGCAGGAACAAAGGAAGCTGAAGGGTGAGATTGCTAGAAAGAGCAGTGGAATAAGAATGGAATGTTCAGTTCTGTGTCAGAAGTGGTCATTTGGGACAGAAGGAACAGATCAGTGGACTGGAGTTCTCATGGAAAGCCAGGATGATGGCAGGAAAGATGGGCATGCAGGGAAAGTGCTGTCAAAAAGTTCCATGGACCAAGGGCCTCTCTTACTGGGCATAACTAATGCTTGAAGCCAAAGGCTGAACCAAGAACTTAAAACCATTTTTTCGGTTTTCTACGCCAGCCCCCTCAACTTCCAAAAATGAACCAATGAAATAAAAATGTATTGAGATTTTGATGGAAGTAGTTTTAATTAATTTGAGGAGTAAGGCAGAAGACTTTTTCTTGTAGAAACATTGTATTTCTCTATTTATTCAAGCCCTCAATGAATTGTGTATGTTTGTATACACACACATAAAATTTTTATAAGGCAAATACAATAGTTTCGTTTTTAACATCCTATGTGTTTCCTGTTAAATTTATTCCTAAGAATACTGTTTGTATTGTGAACCCCTCTCCCCAATTTCTAATAGATGTGCTGATTTTTATTTATTGCATAATAACATTACTAAACTCTTATTAGTTCTGATACTTTTCTAGTTTATTATCTTAGATTGTTCCCAGATAGGCAGTCATATTGTCTACAAATAATAATTGTATCTTGTTTTTTTTTTTTTAACCTCTTTATTTCTTTTTCTTGTCTTAACTTCAGTTAACTGGAACTTCCAAAAATAATGTTAAATAAAGATGATAATAGTATACATCCTTGCTTTATTCAGAATTCCTCTAATATTTCACACTCATAATGATGTTGAATATTGGCTTGAAATGTAGTTTTTAAATCATGTTAAGGAAGTATTGTTTTAATGGAGAATTTTATCAGTTGCCTTTTTTGGCAAGGCCTCCTTTAACAGAAATACCTTCATCTCTGCCATTGTGTGGCGCTCTTGGCTGAATTAAGGATGGGCTTTGGAGATTTCCTGAGGGAAAAGTTTCCCAATTAGCCAGTTCTCTGACTGCTGCATCTGTGTCATTTAGCGAGGCAAGCTCATGCTAACATCTTGTCATGATCTGGATGTTAATGGAGTTTCCCAGGCAGGATAGGATGACTCTAGAAGTAGTTCATTTGGATGAAGTTGGCTAAATCCATTCAAATTTGATACATCAGTGCCTTTGTACCCAAAGCTAGCCAAATTCCCAGACCAGGGACTACGGCTGTGACCTGTAATCAGGAGTTCCCAGTACTAGACCAGTAGTAGCTGCTAGTCTCCTGGACCCACCGATGGATGGGCCAGAGCCTAGGTCTTTGTGTCTTGCGTGATGGCAGTCTAGTCATTACCTAGAAGGCACAGAGAAGGTGGGGCGGGGGACTCTACTTGCCTTGGGGCTATGCTGAGCACAGTGGCTTCTTAGTCAAAGACTGGCTCAGACTATCCCTTGCCCCAAGGTTTTATTTCATTCTGCAGTATCTAAGGGGGTGTTTAAGAAGTACGCAGTGGTTGAGGGACAACCCAGGTGGTTAAGTTCTGTGGCCCACCTTTTTAAGAAGGAGGGAAAAAAGAGTAAATTTTAGTGTTTTCCGTTTGCTAAACTTTCTTATTTAGTAGAGTACTCCCTACATTTATAAATAGCTCAATTGTAAGAAAGACTACAGTGTACCAAATAATGGGCAAATGTATGCAGGTGCTTGCCATTTGCATTTTTGGCAGTACCGAGTCCCTGAAGATGGGAAGTATGAAATACCCCTTTTGAGAGAGTTGATGATTTCCATACTGAATTGTGGAATCCGTTTCCTTTCAGTCACTTCCAAGAAGAGTGGATGAGAAAGTAGAATTTTTTTGATTTGTATTTGAACTGTGAGATTGTCTATTATCATACAGTTCATTTAGTCAATTAAGTCAAAATACACAAAAGCGCTTTGGAACGGACTTATTTTGATATGAATGTCCAGAGGGCTGGATCTGCTGTGTGTAATTCGAGTCCCTTTCTCACTCTAGAATTCTTCTCTTTTTCTGTAGGCATTTGCACCAAATATTATGATAGCCTTAAGATCATAACATGTGGGTGGATTTTAGTCAGGCAGAAACCTGACTAAAATACCACAGAAGGATAAGAAGGTGAGACAACTGAATGTGCTGGATATGGAATTATCTGAGGCCATTAGAGAGCATTTGACAGCAGTAGTTGAACGACGCCTATCAACTTGGCTCTCCCTTAGATAAGTGGGAAATTGTCCTGAGGATGGGGTGGACCTCAGAAAATAAAGATTGTTGAGACTTAAGTAAGGGGCTTAGAATTTGTTGGCCCCTTCTTCTTTCCCTCTTAGCTGCACACAGTTGAGTAGTGATGTCTTTCAGCATGGTCCTTCTGTCATTTCTGTCCTCTAGCTGTGTCCCAGGGAGAGCTCTCTTCCCCTGCTCCTTTTCTTTGACCTGTACTGGGCTTGGCACACATTGTCTTACCAACTCCCTTTTCCTCAGTCTTTTCTTACCCATTTTATTCCACCTCAGGTGGTATTTAATGTCCATCCTTTCTGCTGTCTCTTTTAATTTTTCCTTGGTTATCCCAGGAAAATATTTCTTTCCAAAAACTGACCCTGATTATGGCAGGTTAAGTATAGAAAGTGGAACTAGTAATATCTGCGCTAAGAAAGAGAAAAGCTGTACATTTAAAAAGTAAAAGGCAGGGCTTCCCTCGTGGCGCAGTGGTTAAGAATCCGCCTGCCAGTGCAGGTGACGCGGGTTCCAGCCCTGGTCCGGGAAGATCCCACATGCCGCGGAGCAACTAAGCCCGTGAGCCACGACTACTGAGCCCACGTGCCTAGAGCCCGTGCTCCGCAGCAAGAGAAGCCACCGCGATGAGAAGCCCATATACCGGAACGAAGAGTAACCCCGCTCGCCACAACTAGAGAAAACCCGCGCACAGCAACGAAGACCCAACCCAGCCTTAAATAAATAAGTAAGTAAGTAAAAGCCAATGTCAGAAAGAACTTCTTCACAACCCTTGAAAATACCCAGAAGACTCATTTAAACTCTCTGCAGGTATCTCCTCCTTTGGCAATTAAATATGTTTTTGCCTCAAATGCCAACATTCAAAATAAATAGAAAATGATTCTTAATTCACCTCAAGACTTTTATAGGTATTCAGAAGCATTGTTTTCTAAAACTTTTTATTGGAAAAATATATGTCAACTTCTTAAGGGATTTAGTAGTTTAGTGAGCTAGCCTAGAAATATAACTGTAATTTATAAAATTGTTTCTTCGGAAATGTGAAATTTAATTTATGAACCCACAGGTGAACTCGTGGATCATACTGAGGTTATAAATTGGAAACAGCCTGTGTTTTATGCCACATATGAAACGTAGTCATGTTTTTACTTCTTTCTCTGATCCCCGCCTAACCCCCCCATTTAATCATCATCTAGTCCTGTTGATCCTGAAATCTTACCATATCTGATAGTATCAAATCTAATTTTCACTCCCTTGCTTAAAGCCTTTTGATGGCTTTCACAGCACCCAATGGGGATGGGGTAGAATGCAAGATGGCAACAACCTTAGCATGTCATGCCTTAGGAATCCTGCTTTATAAAAACAGTATGTGCCAAAGAGAATGAGCCCCTCTCAATATGTAATGATCATCCCACCCATTAGTAAATGCGGTGTCATCAGGGTCCTAGAATCTGACGATCATATTAGCAGTTCTTTTTTCCCTGGTCAGAGTAGAATGGTGGGATGACCAATTTGTCCCTGGGGCTTTTCTGGTTTTAAAATGGGAAATCTGGGGCTTCCCTGGTGGCACAGTGGTTAAGAATCCGCCTGCCAATGCAAGGGACACGGGTTCGAGCCCTGGTCCTGGAAATTCCCACATGCTGCAGAGCAACTAAGCCGTGTGCCACAACTACTGAGCCTGCGCTCTAGAGCCCGTGAGACACAACTACTGAGCCCATGTGCCACAACTACTGAGCCCATGCTCCTAGAGCCTGTGCTCCGCAACAAGAGAAGTCACCGCAGTGAGAAGCCCGCGCACGGCAACAAAGAGTAGCCCCTGCTTGCCGCAACTAGAAAACTAGAGAAAGCCCATGCACAGCAACGAAGACCCAGCCATAAATGAATGAATGAATGAATGAATAAATAAATAAAAAAAATAAAACGGGAAGTCCTATGTCCTGAGACCCTCTCAGTCCTGGGACAGTCCTTGGACAGTTGGTCACCCTAGGTGGGAGAGAAAGGAAGAATGTGAATTTTTTAAAAAGTATATTTACTATGTCATGTTAGTTTCTGCTGTACAGCAAAGTGATTCAGTTATACATACACATATATATTCTTTTTCATAAAGAATGTGAATTTTAAAGTTTATCATGTATTTTCTTAACTCCGGGTCTTTGCACCTGCTATTCCCTCTGACTAGAATGTACACTTCGGCTAATTCCTTCTCATTCTTTCAAGTCTCAGTTAATTGTTCCAAGGGCTTTCAGAATAGGTTAAGTTGCCTGGCTCTAGGTACTGTACTTGCCCCAGGATAACACTGGTCGCTCGGGACTGTAGTTGTTTGACTAAGAAGGCAGTGCTGTATGGGACGGCGGTATGGCAGCCATTGGCGCACACTAGAATCACCTGAGGAGTTTTCTAAATTTTAAAAACACTCCACAGCTCCTGGCAGCCAAGATTGAGACTGATTGGTAGTGAAAAGGGTAGGAAGTGAACTTGAGAGCCAGTGAGATACAGGTTCAAATTCTGGCTTCACCACTTTCGTTTATTCAGCAACTATTTACAGAGTACTGTGCCAGGCACTGTGCTGGGAACGTAGACGGAGAATGAGGTGGGCACAGCTTTGGTCTCGTGATGCCCACACTTCAGTGCTTTGTGCCGCAGCGTTTCCCTCAGTGTCTTGTCGTTCACTCTGTACCTCTTTGTGATTTCTGTTAGTTCTCTACACACCACTGGCTCTGTCATTTAATATTTTAAAAGTTCTAACTTGTGCACTTAAAACACATTTGCTTTATTCATTTTTCCGAATTTTATTTTATTTATTTTATACAGCAGGTTCTTATTAGTTATCTATTTTATACATATTAGTGTGTATATGTCAGTCCCAATCTCCCAATTCATCCCCCCCCGCCCCCGCCGCTTTCCCTCCTTGGTGTCCATACGTTTGTTCTCTACATCTGTGTCTCTTTTTCTGCCTTGCAAACCAGTTCATCTGTACCATTTTTCTAGATTCCACATATATGCGTTAATATACGATATTTGTTTTTCTCTTTCTGACTTACTTCACTCTGTATGACAATCTCTACAAGTGACCCAATTTCTTTCCTTTTTATGGCTGAATAATATTACATTGTGTATATGTACCACAGCTTCTTTATCCATTTGTCTGTCGATGGGCATTTAGGTTGCTTCCATGACCTGACTATTGTAAATAGTGCTGCAGTGAACATTGGGGTGCATGTGTCTTTTTGAATTATCATTTTCTCTGGGTATATGCCCAGTAGTGGGATTGCTGGGTCATATGGTAATTCTAATTTTAGTTTTTTAAGGAACCTCCATACTGTTCTCTATAGTGGCTGTATCAATTTACATTCCCACCAACAGTGCAAGAGGGTTCCCTTTTCTCCACACCCTCTCCAGCATTTATTGTTTGTAGATTTTCTGATGATGCCCATTCTAACTGGTGTGAGGTGATACCTCATTGTAGTTTTGATTTGCATTTTTCTAATAATTAGTGATGTTGAGCAGCTTTTCATGTGCCTCTTGGCCATCTGTATGTCTTCTTTGGAGAAATGTCTGTTTAGGTCTTCTGCCCATATTTGGATTTGGTTGTTTTTTTAATAGTGAGCTGCATGAGCTGTTTATATATTTTGGCGATTAATCCTTTGTCCATTGATTCGTTTGCAAATATTTTCTCCCATTCTGAGGGTTGTTTTTTTGTCTTGTTTATAGTTTCCTTTGCTGTGCGAAAGCGTTTAAGTTTCATTAGGTCCCATTTATTTTTGTTTTTATTTCCATTATTCTAGGAGGTGGATCAAAAAAGATCTTGCTGTGATTTATGTCAAAGAGTGTTCTTCCTATGTTTTCCTCTAAGAGTTTTATAGTGTCTGGTCGTACATTTAGGTCTTTAATGCATTTTGAGTTTAGTTTTGAAAATGCATTTGCTTTAAAATGAAGATTTATGTCACTACTAAAATTAAAAAGCCTACATTGCTTGCCATAAGGAGAAGGTGACTATAAAAATAAATACAATAGAAACAAAACAAACTTTAAAAATGCATTTATAAGAATGTATTTATAAAAGTAAACTCTTCAATGTGCGATACAGAGCTGTTTATGATCATTTAGTAGTAGGTGACTCTCCAGCTCCATGTCATGGCTATTGAGACAGAGAGGAGGATTTTGCATTAATAAGATGGTTTAGTTTTGAGTTTTGATATTAACTAGCACTGAGAGACCCATTTCACATGTTTAAATAACAGTCAGAAAGGACAGCATATTTGCCAGAATGTGATTAAAGTTTCTAATAGAGGCCAGCAACTCTTCCAGCAGAAGGAAAGCAGGTGTCGGAGCAAGTTGCCAAATCTCACTGGTCCAGGTCCGGTGCCTCTTTCCTACCCAGGGAGAAGAGTTAAGCAACTCTTGGATAGGGAAACGAAAACAAAAAACTGCAAAACCGTTCCAGTTCAACCCTCCGACAACCTGGGATTTTCTGTAAGGCCTGCAGAGAAGTTGCAGACTGTGTTGAGGGGCTTAGGAAAGCACTGCTCCCAGTTATGAGAATATACTGTTAACTGTCTGAGCTGCGATAGCTTAGGGTAGTGGTCTTCAGAGTGGGGGGACTGCTTCTCCAAGGAGCAAGAATGCGGGATGGTCCACTGGGGTGAGGAGAAACGCAAGTCTTGTTTGAAAATTTTAGTGGTGCCTAGATACATATTTTGGGATGTGCGAATAACGCAGGGACTTCCCCGGCGGTCCAGTGGTTAGGACTCCACGCTTGTACTGCAGGGGGCACGGGTGTGATCCATGGTCAAACCTGGTCAACCCTGGTCGGGAGATCCCACAGGCCCTGCAGTGCGGCCAAAACAAACAAACAAACCCCCCCACTCCTATAATGGCCTATGAGGTCCTCTCTGACCTCGTTACTAGTCGTGTCCCCCCCGCCCCCCCAAGTAGGGCTGGTGCCCTACCCCTTGTACACTGTCGATCCTCCTTGTCTTGCTCTGCTCTTTCTTTTTCCTTAGCACTTTGGATATACTGTATTATATCTGTTGGTTCTTGTGTTTCCCCCTGCAGAATGTGAGATCTATGAGGCCAGTACTCTCTTACTGCTTTGTTCACAGATGTGTTCCAGATGCTTATTAGAGCAGCACCAGTTCAATACATTTTTGAATGACTAAAGCATCTGACACATAGTAGGCTCAGTAGTTTTCTTTTAATGAATGAATAAATTATTTAGGAAAATTGGAAATACAGAAGTGAATAAAACGTGCTGTGTGCCTTGAAGTAGCTCCAGGTAGCAGTGGAGACCAGGATATAAGAAAATAATTCTAAACCTGTGAGAACTGTAGCAGTAGAATTATGTGGTGGGTAGAGAGGTGGCATTAAGTGGTGATTAACTCTCTGGGGTTGGAGGCACTTCAAAATCAATGCCTCTGAAAGGGATGAGTCTAAATGTAAAAGCCTTAATTAACATGTAGGAACTGTCATAAACCTGGAACTTGTTTATCAAACATGTATGTAGGATGGGCTTTGAAATGAGGAGGAACATTTATAAGATCAAGATTACTGTTTTATTTTTTATTTGTTTTTTTCTTAACTTCTCTTTTGGAGTATAATTGCTTTACAATGGTGTGTTAGTTTCTGCTGTGTAACAAAGTGAATCAGCTATATGTATACATATATCCCCATATCCCCTCCCTCTTGCGTCTCCCTCCCACCCTCCCTATCCCACCCCTCTAGGTGGTCACAAAGCACTGAGCTGATCTCCCTGTGCTATGTGGCTGCTTCCCACTAGCTATCTGTTTTACATTTGGTAGTGTATATATGTACATGCCACCCTCTCACTTCGTCCCAGCTTACCCTTCCCCTCCCAGTGTCCTCAAGTGCATTCTCTGTCTGCATCTTTATTCCTGTCCTGCCCTTGGGTTCTTCAGAACCTTTTTTGTTTTTTAATTCCATATATATGTGTTAGCACACGGTATTTGTTTTTATTTGTTTTTAAAGAATGAGATTAATAATAGGCTGTTCTTGGAGGAAGATCTGATAGAAAATTTTCAAATGCATATTTTTTTTCTTGGGCAGTCTATTAACCACAAAGGAAAGTGCATTTCCACACACATTCGCCAGCCCTTAGTTCCTTTCCCCCTACCTCACTCTGTACTTCCCATGCCTTGGGCAAATCGTAGTCTGGGTTACCTTCAAGCAACTGATCAGCCCGTAAGTATTTATTTGTTAAAAACTCACTGTGTACCTAGCACTGTAAATAGAAAAAGAGCAACATCTCTTTATGAGAATATATAAGGGTGGAAATTGCTTACTGGAAATACATTGATCTCATTTTTTTAAATGTTTTTTAAAATAAATTTATTTATTTTAATTTATTTTATTTTTGGCTGCATTGGATCTTCGTTGCTGTGTTCGGGCTTTCTCTAGTTGTGGTGAGCGGGGGTTGCTCAGCAGTTGTGGCACATGGGCTTAGCTGCTCTGCAGCATGTGGGATCTTCCCGGGCCAGGGCTCAAACCCGCGTCCCCGCATTGGCAGGCGGATTCTTAACCACTGCGCCACCAGGGAAGTCCCATCTCATTTTTTTTTAAAAAACAAAACTTAGTCTATGGCTAGTTAAATGTGCCTCCCCCCCAAAAGGGTAAACATTTATTTTTGTCTTATTTATTTATTTATTTTTATTATTATATTTTTTTAGGGTAAACATTTAAATAAGTTATTTTAAGTGTTTAAAAAAATTTTGAGTTTTTAATCCATTAATTGTAGATAGGCCTGCTTTTACTAGTCCAGAGGAAATACAAAATTATTTGAATACAGTGCTTGTGACTCTATAGAAACCCTTTCTTTGTTAGACACATGTCTTTTCTCTAGCTTAAAGCAAATGGCACATCTCCATCATTTGTTCCTCTGTGTTTATGTTATGTAAATTGCTGTTATTTTAATAATTTCATTAG
This sequence comes from Tursiops truncatus, assembly GCF_011762595.2. NCBI lineage: Eukaryota > Metazoa > Chordata > Mammalia > Artiodactyla > Delphinidae > Tursiops > Tursiops truncatus. The sequence goes on from NC_047034.1 coordinate 177,296,797, forward strand.
TTCTACTTTGGTAAATATGTAGAAGAGTGCCTATTGGAACTGTATCTATCCTCCCCCCTTCCCCGCCTTTGTCTGTAATACACCTTGGGCTTCTTTGGATATTTAATAATACCTTAAGGACATAAATTGGGAACAAAAAGAGTCAGATCACTTAATTTCATCAAAACCTATGGCCAGATGCTTAGGCAGTAGCATTTTGACATTGTACTGCCACTGCCCTTGGTCTGTGGGGACGAGTGGTGAAGGGAGGGAGGAGGCAGGGAATGGGCTTGCCCTGAGATAGGCCCTGCTTGTTGTCATAGATGCTTTGCTTGCAGGACCCAGCTGAGCGTCTGTCCAGACACTCCTCCTCTGCTCAAATAAATAACGTAGCAGTGGCGGTAACAAGAATGAAAAGAAATGCTGATTTTCTTACCTCCCACTCCTGGCTTTTACGGAGTAATGTTCTTTGTAAACAAATAGTGAATTGCTGACCTCACTGATGGGGCGATTTAGGCCCAGGCTGATTGTTTTAATCGGTTTCTTAAGGTGAGTCCATGATCACAATGCTAATAGTACCTAGTGTTCATTAGACCATTTCTTGTGGGCCCAGCACTCTGCTCAGGGCTTTACTTGCTTGAATCATTTCATTCCTTGTCGTGATAACCTTATGCAGTAGGTACTGTTATTAATCACATTTTATAAATGAGCATATGGATACTTGCCCAAGAATACCCTGTGAGTAAATTGTAGAGCAGGGATGCTGCTGGTCATCTGGCTCCAGAGCTGGCGCCTTCCACCATTAGACTAAATTTCCCAAAGACTGGGAAGCTCCGTCAAGAGCTGATGAAACATTGTCGCCTGCTTTCAGAGGAGCAGATGAGAGCATCACTTACCACTAAAATCATCTGGAAAAATACACAGAATTACACCTCACCGTTGGTGAAATGAAACGGTTTTAGTCCCAGAACTGAAAAAATTTCAACTGACTTAGTGCCTTGCTGGAGGTCAGAGATCATTAGCTTCCACCATTGCTTTTTTCTCATGAACTATAATACATTTCTGCTTTTGCCTGTCTTGTTTGCTTGATTTTCGGAATTTTGCCACTCTTCAGTGTGGAAACAGGCCCACTGCCTCAGCTGGTGGGGACTAAAAAGCAGCAGAGGGAGAAACTGCATTCTCATCTGACCTTATTTCTTAAGAAAATCAGTAAAGTTGTAGAAATCTAATAGCTTTAGAATTTATTATTTTAGGAATTTATGTGAAAGGCCCAGTATTCCCTAAAGTAAACTCACTTCTTTTTCTTTCATGTGTCATACCTGCTCTTGTTCTTATTCTCACGTTCTCTTTCTCCGAGCAAAGAAATGGAGGATATAGCAAGGATAGTATTAGTAAAACAGATGTTTCATACTTGAAATTGGATGTGCTTATGGTCTTGTGTGTTAACTACTCTTAACAACTGTATTGAAACTGGAAATACAGATTTGATTATAGTTTAACCAGCTTTATTTTTGTACTGCTCTCCTGTAAATGGTTTATTTTTAGTTTAAGATTTTGCTGCAAGCCCTTTCCCACTACTTAATTGACTCTTCAATCACACACTTGCAGTGCACATGTCAGCATTCCCAGGGACGCTAAACACACACAGTGTAGGCAGCATAATGGCAGGTTCTCTGTGAATTACTGGCCTCCCTTGCTTTTAATGCTGAAAGTGGAATCCATTCTGGTTTCCCTCCAGTTCTCTAATGGAAATCTAGGGAGTGTATGTCAGTCTCCTTTTAAAGTTTATCCTAATAGCTCTTGGTGGTCATTGTAAAATTATTCGTCTGAAACTTAACAGATTGCAAATGAAATAGGTATCCTAGTATTTGTTTTGCTGCTGCCTAATGATACCTCTGTTTGAGTCATTGAATACTTCCAAAGCATAACCTTTAAAGAGTGTTCCCACATCTTAATTTGCCTCTTGGCACATTTAGTTCCAACAAACCAGAAGCAAATTTTGTTTCATGAGAAACTGCTTGCCAAGCTTTAATTTAGGTCTTCTTAGAGGTTTATTAATGAACTTGTGAAGTGTATGTGAACACTTTTTATTGACAAAACAGTGGTATTAAAATTTAGCACTATTCTCAATAAAAGATAAAGCATGGCGTTTGGGAGATAACTGATAAGCTTGCAATTTTACCTCTAACTAGTGTTTGAAAACATCCTCTGTTTTCCTTTATTTTATCAATCTTATTCTCTTTTTAAAAAACTTTTAACGGATTTTGGAACATATCTTTGAATAAACAAATGGGTAAAATGCTAAGACATTGTTTAGAAAATTATGTTAAATTTTTTGAGGCTAGATAATGTATTTGTACTTTTGCTTTTATAGCATTTATCTTTTAAAAGCTGATACTATATAGTTAGTGATATGTTTCTCATTTATGTATACTAAAATTATAGGGATTGAATTTGGTTGCTATATCATTTCTTTTTCCATTTCTTGGGATTGTTTGTGTTTTTTCTTTTTTTTGAAAAAAAAAGAGAAAACTGTGAGTTGTTTTTTAAATGGAGTGGCTAAATTTCAAGAATCTTGCCAGCAGGTGGCAAAATGTAGTACAGCTTTCTGTATGAAGAAAAATAAATTTCAGTTCTGGTCTCTGTGTCTTAAAATCTAGCTTCTAGCTTCTTTGGCTAGATTTCTTTCCCTCCCTTCCTCTGTTCACCAGGTGACCAGAGCACACTGTAAAATGCTAATGGTATGTGTAAGCAAATTTCTTAAACAAGAAGCTAAGGTCTTTTCACCAACATCTTTGTTAATATTTACTTTAAATTTAGGTAATATATGTACGTGGACTTAATGAATCAAATGTGTTACAAGGTTTATTTATTTATTTTTTAATAGTTTCCTCTTCCATCCTTGGGTCTCACTCCCCGGAGAACCCATTTTAACTTTTTGAACCATTTCTTTTGTTACCTCAATGTTGATAAAGAGCATGCTTATGTTTTTATTTTATATTGTAGACATTATTTGCCGACTTTGCCCAATGAGAGATGAGGATTTATCCTTTTTATATCACCTACTTTCTCCTCCTCCATCTTCCTAATGTAGTTATATCACAGTTTGTGATTAAATCAATATAGAATATTTCTGTTACTGTGACAACGTATATATTGTTATAGCTGAAGCACATATTGTATTATGATTTAATTTCCCTTCTTGTACAACTTCTTCATTTTCTTTCCTAGAGTTAATAATTCATTTCTAACCCAGCTCCCCGCCCCTCCCGCCCCTTTGTTTGTTCCTTTGCTTAGTTTTGTATATTCTTATCTTGAAATCAGCCTCATAGTTTCCAACAGAACTGTATAAAACTCCTCTCAATATAGTGGAAAATATTAGGAAATCTATAAATCACTCTTGGTGGTATCCCTTCTGGAGCCCCTCCTCTTGATTTAATGTCTAGACCTGCCACCTAGCTGGTGGAAGGGGTCTTCCCTTTTGTGTCGCTCTGGACATCATCTTAGAGGTCAGTTTTTGCAGGGTTTTCTTTGGTTCCTTTTCATTTGTGGGATAACTTCCTAAGAAACAGTGCATGGGAAGTAAATGTTTTGAGGCTGTGTATGTCTGAAAATGTCTTTATTTTATACTCATACTTGATTCATAGTTTGGATGGATGTAGAATTTTAGGTTGGATACTATTTTTCCTCAAAACTTTGAAGGCATTGCTTTATTGTCTTCTAATTTTCAGGAAAAAAGCTTAATCATTATACAGTGTACATTAAACTGAAAACCAGCAGGACTCTTTTAGGGATAGTTGTTATTAAAGCAATGTCTTTTGAAAGATAAGGAGGACACCTAGTTGGTTGAAGGAATGTCATTTTAGTCCCATATGTTAAATGAAGGTAGTTCAATCCCCTGTGGGAATATTGTGGAAGTAAACATGAAAAATGTTAAGGTAGCTATAACTGTCAAGTAGAAAATCACTTTGGTTTATTTCCCTTCTTGACACACCTCAGGGTAAATGACAAACTTATGTGTTAATAGCCCTTTATGTTCATATTTTAAAGCACTTTATCTCGATATTATGATTTTCCAAGCAGTGCCTTGTAGAAGCCAAATGGATTTTAAATTGACAAGATACATATAATAATATTTAGATTTTTGCCTTAAAAGTTTTCATAATATAACATTTAATTCCAGGGTGGGGGGAGAGAGATAAATTGGAAGGTTGGGATTGACGCATACACACTACTATATATAAAACAGATAACTGATAAGGACTTACTGTATTTCACAGGGAACTCTTCTCAATACTCTGTAATGACCTATATGGGAAAATAATTTAAAAAATACTGGATATATGTATATGTGTAACTGACTTACCTTACTGTACAGCAGAAACTGGCAACAGTTTGAATCAACTGTAATCCAATAAAAAAAAATTAATTCCATTATGAGAGTCCACGAATGATAAAGCTGTTCTTTTTTTTTTCACTTTAATATGTGCAGCTTATCGTGTTGATAAAGCCATTCTTTTTTACTGTCTATATACACAAAGGCTAAATAAAGAATAGAATCATGAAATTGGATTTTTTTGAAATAAAGTATCTTTGATGTTGGATATGTTAGGAATTTCTTTTGCAATCTAGTAGAATTGAAAAAAAGCAAACCAATGTCTTTAAAAACAGACACCAACCATTTTGTTGGGGGATAAAAAGTTTTTTTAGTTAATCTGCACTGATTTGGTTTTTTAGCAAGAATTTGCATTTAAGAAAGATTGTCATTCTTATATTTGATTACAGTAATTAATTTAGTATGTTAAGAAAATGAGGTAATCAATAGAAAACACCTATAAAATGGCAAGTATCAATTCTTAACCCAACTGCTAATTGTTGCTTGGTGGCTGTCTTAGCATTGGTTACTATGGTTTTCCTCTAGCCTTTATAAATTACCACAAAAGATAAATTGTTCCTCCTGCTACACTTACTAAATTAGCTCCCAGGTAATGTTGAAAGGGATAGCTAGGAAGATTTGTAGTTCAGATTCTATAACAAGTCTTATTTTAGGATAATATGCTTTTCTAGTTGTTTGGGCACCTTTTTGGCTTTTTCCCCAGGGATGTTAATCCTTGGCTGGAAAGAATAAACTCTAGTCCTCCATAACACCTGACTGCAAACTGCAACCATAAAGCCTTAGACTGTTAAAACAAACATTTCTCAACCTTATAGCAAGACTTCCTGTTTTTAAAGCTTTTCTGGCCTTCCTGAGAAAAAGACCAATACTGCTACGGTTACATCCTGTGGTTATTACCATTAAAAATAAAATCTATTGAATTTTTCTAAAGCCCTCGAGTATAAAAGTGATTAATGCACCAAAAAAATGTAAATAGCACTGGACTCATGTCTGATCTTTGCTAGGCCTTCAATAAAAGATAATAGAACCAGGTCAGCTTTTAATGTGCCTCTGTTTGTTCAAGGTCTGCTACAATTGGAGTGTCAGGAAAATCTCACATTAAAGGGATCTGCCCTATTCTGGAGAGTTTGTAAAGGAAGCCTTTGGCAGTCGTTTCCTTTCACTGGTGAGAATGAACATGCTTTACATTATAATCGTTTAAACATACCAGAGTCTGCTGATAGGGCGCTCATATTTTTCACTGTAGAGTTAACTTGCTCTGAAGATTAGAGGGGATGATCATTGTTTAGGTTTTATTGTTAGAATTAATCAAATGAAGTAAATGTTAGAAGTTAGCTCATGTCTTCCTTTGTACTAAGTTGTGTTTCCTGCAGCCCAAATATTTGCTTTTTCTAGTCAGTTAAAATTAAACTCAAATGGATATTCCAAGTTTGTCTCCTTCCTCCAAAGAAAAGAAAAGAAATCATCCTGTATTGTTTAGGGCAAACATTCTTGAGACTCTGGCTTTTTATTTTTGTTTTAGTTGATGTATTGCACGTTTGAGTGGAGTTTTTGAACTAGAGTCTTCTGACATTTTTTTAGAGAGAAGTGATTGGTTTTTAAGCAGAAAACTACTGGATCTTTGATGCTACCTGCAGTGTTGAATCTGGCAAATGGTACTTATTTAATGTTTTGAAACATTTACATTTATATTTTTCCCAAAACAGACGTTGGTGATTTTATTTTAAAAGAGTTTAGTCTATTGGAGGCATATTACAAGAGAAAACATATGGCAGAATTTTTTTTAGAAAAAGGGCAAAGTTATGTTTTGGATTTGTAAGCATTATCTGGTTGATATTTTAAATTCTTGGTAAAGTGATTCCAATTAGGGTTTTTAGATATCTTAAGATTACTTCCAATAAACTTGGCTGGATCTCCACACTGATTTTATCACGTATTGTCAGGCCCCATTCTAAACATCCTGTCAGGGTCCTGAGATTCTGAACTGTTTCTTTCACAAAACTCTTTTTTTATTGGTAACACTTTTCCAAATGAGAGATTTCTCTTAACTGTATTTTTGCCGTCTCAAAGTATCACTCTAAGGGAACATTGTAATTTCATCTGTACAATCTGAGATCTTTAGTGAGTTTTTAAAATAGAGGTGAAAAGGGCTTCCCTGGTGGCGCAGTGGTTAAGAATCCGCCTGCCAATGCAGGGGACACGGGTTCGAGCCCTGGTCCGGGAAGATCCCACATGCCGCGGAGCAACTAAGCCCGTGCGCCACAACTACTGAGCCTGTGCTCTAAAGCTCGAGGGCCACAACTGCTAAGCCCGCGCGTCTAGAGCCTGTGCTCCGCGACAAGAGAAGCCACCGCAATGAGAAGCACGCGCACCGCAATGAAGAGTAGCCCCCTCTTGCGGCAACTAGAGAAAACCGGTGCATGGCAAGGAAGACCCAATGCAGCCAAAAGTAAAAAATAAAGTAAAAACAATTAAAAAAAAATAGAGATGAAAACGTCCTTAAAAATGTTTAAAGCATATGCTCTCTTAGAGTTCCGTTTTCTCTCAGGTTGCTCTAAGGCTTGTTTCATATCCTACATCCATGAGAGGGCCACACACTTGTAAAAACTAGAATCTCCAGGTCTGACCTTTGACTGACTTACTGCGTCGAAGAGTTTGTGCTGAGTGCACACCGGAGCCAGCGCTTCTGCTCTCCGTTCTTAGAAAAGCGGGATTTGGTGTGCTGCAAGCTGGGTTGTTTTTTTTTCCCCTTTCTTTCCAGGAATATATTTTAATAATGTTAGTAATTTTGTACTTCATGAAATAACACCTTAAATACTTATTAGCAGTTTATCACTCAAATATACTTGGGTCTGTGTTGGCAAGTATAAAACAAAAGTTGTAATTAATGTGTAATCTTAATGTCGTATCTCTGTATTTAATTTGGAGTATGTGCTGTTCATAGTTTTACTAAAGGTTAGCCTCCTTGATTTTTAGAATCTGATTTATTTCTAGTTATTTTGAAAGAGTATATTAAGTAGATTCCAACAGTATCTAGGTTGAAATTAACTCAATTTTTTTCTTAAATATAAAAGAGTAAATATTAAGATTCTGGCATTAGAGGGCATAAAAACTCACTTATCCTCAGTAATTTGTAATATTTGCCTAATTTTTGCATCATATATGTCAGTGGTTTCCTGTGTGAGTCTTTTTCTGTAGGTATAATTATCATCACCGTCCTAGTTGATTTAAGTTTTCATATTTCTGTTCTTCAGCACCTTTACCTACAAAGAAACTATGACTGAATGGAAAGTGATGTGATAAATGAATGGATAGGTAATTAGGTAGGAAAGGTATTTTAAAAATTCATATTAGTAAACCTTGATTTGCACTTAAGACTTGCAGAGTATGGATTAGATGGTTGTTAGCCATTATTAAACAATATGTCATTCAGTAGTGCTAAAGGCTGAGAAGTATATTATGTTTAATGTGCTAATTCTGATTTCACATACATTTTAGGGTGTAAGTCATGATTTCTCTTAAAAAGGAAGGGCATGCTGTTAATTCTTATACCAGGGTAACAGGAGTTCCTGAGACTGGGTTGGGGAAGCCAGGACATGTGGGGGAGAATGAGAATATTTTGATTTTGTTTAGGATGATTTGAGAGTGTCTGTGGAATACCATTGTGGCGGAACTCAGAGGGCATTTGAAAGCATGAATCTGTTGCTAAGAAGCTAGCTGAGGGTTAGAAAAATAAAATCTTTCGATCGATCAGTAGTAACACAGAGGCAGCTTGAGAATTAAATCTTCTCACTCATGACAGATACCAGAGTGTGATAAGAAGAGGCCAGACGTTGACTACCTGTATGTTTCAGAGCAGTCATGGAAAGAAATAGAAGATGTGGCCGGGGCAGTAGGGGGTCCAGGAGAGGAGTGTGTGATGCAAAACTCAGACCGCCAGAATGCAAGTATGGGAACAGGGCCTACTGTTGGGAAGAGTGCTATATACATTGGTCCACTTTTTTTGGAGAGCAGTTTGACTCAATCTTTTTGACCAAAAAGTGCATATTCATTGACCTAGAGATTCCAGTATAGAGATGCTCACAGGTATGCACAGTGATGCACAAAGAAGTGGGTTGTAGCAGTTGAGGACTTGTTAATTATGGTACTCCCACACAATAGAATTTTGTTCAGCTCTAAAGAGGAATTGGATGTTAATGGTCTGCTGTAAAGTGAGGGAAGCAAGCTGCCATATAGCATGAATAGTAGAATTTTATTATCATGAAATAAAAATTAGTAGAATGAGCCCCTAGACGAATGAATATATATGTTCTTAAATATTTGTGTAAGTTTGTGTACATATGTTCTAGAAGACAGTCCGGAGAGATACGCTTCAGCGTGTTGAATGGGATTGTTTGGATTTTCTGTAGGAACATATAATAACTAAAAAAATCCAAAAGGGCTTCAGAAAGAACTATATATTTTTCTTTTTTTCTTTTGAAAACTATAGAAGTGTTGTGTGGTGCCACTTTGTGAACTGGAAAAGGGAAAGAAGTAGATGGTTAGCTTAAAATTATATATCCGTATTCCGCATAGTCATACAAAACAAAACCTCCCTATCCTAGGACAGTGTGCAAACATTGCTAGCTAGTACTAACACAACCCTTGGTTTGGTCATTGCTTGATTGACTTTGCTAATCTTTTGACACATTGGCACTCAGGTGAGCTAAGTTTCTTGATTTGAGTGATTTTACTAGATAATGCGATAGGAAGGAATGTTGTTGTCTCAACTTGATAGTTATAGTTTTGGCAGACCTCACTAGTTATTGTTATATGAATGTTATTTTTAAACTTTCATGTAAAATTGCAGTCTCCTTCCCCTTTGATGGTCTTGGAGAGTGGTCCAAAGCTGCTATCTTTAGAAGATGTGGCCAAGGGTCTCATGGCTGTGATAGAAGCCGGGTGGCAGAGAGAGGAAACGCAGGGTAGTTGTTCAAGGTTAAGGTTCTGGAATAACCTGAGCCCTATTCAACTAGTGCTAAGTTTATACTTCACATTTCCCCTGTGTACTGTTCCCTGTCATAGCTTTAATGTTAGTTTAACTAGACTTTGTATTTAATTATAAATGTTAGGGTAAAGTCAGATGTCAGCTCACTTAGCTGCATGCTGAGGCCTGTAGAATATGGAGTGCTTTGTCTCTCCTCATTATCTGTTAATGGTACTCAACTTGACAGGGTTGTTTTGATAAATGAAGAGTGTTATAAAACCTGGAGCTGGAATTTACGTGGAGTGGAACTTAAGACAAAAGGAAGCAGGACATATGACATAGACAAGGCCAGGGTGAACTCATGTGGGAACCAAGCAGTGCCACGTGAAATGCTGAAAATAACAGTGAGGAATAATTTGGGAGTGAAGCTGGGGAATATCTAATATCTTTTCATTCATCTCACGCTTTCTCTTTCGCTTTTTCTTGTGCTCTTGTGCAGGACATCTGAGAAATTGTTCTTGTTGTAAGAACTCCCCTTTCTTATCTACAGATTCCTTAATTTACAGGCTCGCATTAATGGTGTTTAAAATGAATTCTTCATTTTGAGGAGTCAGGGAGGGCAGTTTTGGAATGTCTGTCACCAATGACTATGAGTCCTCAGGTCCAAAGAATTCTTACAAAGGCTTCCGTGTCAGGGAAGTAGAAGTCTTTTAGAGAGGAAATAACTGAAAATAAAGAAAAAGTTCAGTGTAAAAGAGAGGTGAGGATTATACCCCTTCCCCCACTTACAGGAGAAATTTGGTAGTACTTTCGCATTCAGAGAAATGTTGAAGACAAACTAGTGTATAATAATGTGCTTTCAAAATTTCATATTCTGTTTATATTGCTCTCTGCGCGCATACAGGATTTAGTAGTCTGTCCAGTTTACCTGCTGCTGTTTGCTTCTTAAATGCCACATCACTAGGAAGAACTTACCTTGAATGTATTAATGATGGCATCTGTACTTCATTGGCTCTTAAAAAAAAAAAAAAAAGTATAGCTTGCAGATAGGACCCTGGTTTAGGTCTCAGTGTTTTTGTAAGTTATCCCAGGCACAGTTATTTACATCTCTATAAAGTGGGGATAAAAAATGTTCATTTTCCTAGACTTTTAATTTATTTGCATAGGTACTACTTATTTGAGAGGGGCTTCTTTTGTGCCAACAACTGTGTGGAGAATATACAAATGAGTAGAACAGTATGAGTAGTATTATTAATGAATAATTCAGTTATTCATTTCAAAGATATGTGTGCTTGGTAACCGGGTATTTGATGATGAGCAAACATACAGAACTTTCTCTGATGGAACTTGCTCTCTAGAGGGGGCTATGAACATTAATCAGAAAGTCACACCAATGAATTACAAACTGAGATAAATGCTCTCAAGGAAAGGAACGCAGTTCCCTGAGAACTTATTATAACAAAGGAACTTGACCTAGAATGGGGCCGCAGGGGAAGCTTCTCTGACAAAGTGATATTTTACCTGAGGTCTGAAGGAGTAGGCTTTAAACTGTGTGCTGGGGAGCTTGGGGGTTCGGGGTGGCAGGGAGAGAATAATGTTCTAGTGGGAAGAAGCGGCCATGGCCTTTGGTAGGAATCCTGATACCTTGGAGAGATTGAAAGACTGGTGTAACTAGAAAGTGGGGGGCTGGGTGTGGATGGATTAGCAGAGGGTGCAAGATAAGGACAAAAGAATATAAGTGTCATAAAGTGCTGTCAAAGCATTTGGAATCCCAGGAGACTAGGTACAGTATGAGTTTAGAATGAAGCAGTTTGGTTGTCCTCACCAGCCCTTTCCAATTTGTGATAAACCAGCACTTTTTAAAGTGCTGCAGACAAACACCCCCCCCTCCCATTGCTTCTGGCCCTGCCATGTATCTAGATAAGAGCTGGTGGGTAAATGGAAGTGTGCCCCAGTATAGGAGTGGCTTTTGTAGCTAGGCTTTAGGGTCAGTTTCATCTCCGACATGGATGGAGTGATCTCAGAACCACTTGGTCCTGAGTAGACTTTCAAGGCTTCGGTCCCCTCAGGATGGTTTTATTGAGGAATGGTGGTACGGGGAGCTTACGGCAGAGCTGCACTTGCGTGGGGACCGCGTCTGATTTGTGTTGGTCACAGCCACCTTTCAGGGTGGCAAAGGCATTATGCTTCATCAGCTCTTGCTCTCAGTACAAGTGCTGTGTTAGTAGTTTTAGAGAGAGATTTCTATCTCCTGTAGACTAACTTGAGTTTTCTTTGAAAGAACTCGGCAGAGTGATGTTTAAATAGCAAATGTGCATGTCAGTTAGGTTATCTGTGCCAGAGAGGCAGGATCCCTGGGTACACTGTGCTTCTCCTCCATACCTGGCCCCCCACTCCCTTGTTGAGAAACTTTGGGCAAATCACTTAATCTAAATGTTTGCCTATTGGTAAGGGTACCTAATAATTCAGCAAAGTTATTGGACCTTGGAAGGTCCAGTAACGTGTATAAAGCTATTTGAGAGTTCCATGAAACTTGCCTGGAGGCTAAAAAGTGTAATATTAAAGGTACCAAAAGTGATCATTTAAATTTTGAGCTTGTAACTTTCAAATTTGGGTTGATACTGAGTTTAGTAATTTGAATTTGTATTCCATAGGAACGTATTTTTTAAAATTTGCTATAGAGTGTCTTATTTAATAGGACACAATGATTGTGGCTGTTACTACTAGGGAATACATGGTATAAATGTAGTTTAATTTTGAGCAAGTTGATAGATATTTACCAGTTTGGGGGTGGGGAAGAAACTAATTTGAAATTTACTTTTGGTAATTCTGTTTCCATGCACATAACAATGGAATTAATGACAGGTCTGGAATCTGGTAGCTGGTGGGTTTTATGTTTATTTAAGGCTACATGGCAAGGAATGTGTATTTATTTTGCTTCCTTATTAGATGGATTTCAATCAAGCCCAATTTAAGCTATGCCTTGTCTAGCAGATGGATCTTTGTTTTCTTGGGGAAAAAAGATCAGAGAGAAGACTTTTTAAACAAATGACTTACAGAGAATTCTTAAACTGTAAGGAAAATTGGGGTCAGAAATGTTGTTTGACACCAAACAATGCTTCTTTCTCCTGTGCATCTTTGAAACAAACGTTCATCGTGGCTGTGATTGTTGGTTATTTCATCTGCATTTGTTAGACGTCAGAGGTGGTTGGCATTAATATTCCTGGCAGAAGCAGAGGCAGCTCTAGGATGTGTGCACTGCTGATCACTCACGGGGATGCGCTGCCTCTTTAATATCTTGCTTGCAGATGCATTTTCTAGCTGACCACGCTATTAAGAGCTGCCATCAATCACACAGCCTCCCAGTTCCGGCTGTCGGGAGGGGAGGAGGACTGGGGAAGAGGGGAGGCTGGCCGAGCTGGGCAGGAGGTACAGTTGCAGCGGCACAGGCTTTGTGTGCGCGCGTCCCCGCGGGCAGAGGTGCGCGCGGAGCGGGCCAGGCTCCAGCCCGGGTTTTGTCGGCCGCCGCCGCCGCCGCCGCAGCGGGGAGGCTGCTCTTTCTCTCCCAGCGTCTGGGTCACTGGCATGTGGCAGTGTTGGCCCGGACGCCTGGGCTGAAGGAGAGTGAGCCGCGGCGGCCGCTTCCCCTAGCTGCGGGCGGGGCCCGGCGCGGCCACCACCTCCCGGAGCCGCTGAGCCGCGGGGACATGCGCCCGCGCCTTGCTGCCCTGCGGCCTCCCGGGCCTCCTTTTGTTTAGCAAGTGCATTTCACGGCCCGAGCCCCAGCCCGTCCCTCCGGTGCCCACGGGCCTGAGTTTGCGAGGGGGCCCTGCACCGGAGGACGAGGAGGAGGAGAGGAGGCCCCTGGGCTCAGCTCCTGCTGCGACCGGCCGCAGGCAAGTGGCTGGCCCCTCTTGCTGCGAGGGGGACGCGGGTCTCGGGCCAGGAAGTTGGATAACTGTGGGCGCAGGGGCTCTCGGAGGTGGGTGTACGGGAGTGAGGTCGATGACCCCAGAGAGATGAACAACTCGGGTATTAAGAATGATGGTGGCTTTCCAGGAATCAGGAATAGGTGTTTACTGTGTCCCATTGCATTTCTGTTGGGCTTACTAGTTTTTGGGTTTTTGTTTGTTTGTTTTAAATTGTCAAAACTCTAGAAATCCCAATTAAATAAACTAAGTAAGAAACATGTTTAGGGCAGAGGAAACACTTTTTTTTTTAAAGGTGTGTGTGTGTGTTCTCTAAAAGGAAAGCTGAAGATGAGGACTGTATGATCCGGAAGCCGCTGTTTGGTCTGGAGCTTTATTGCTTACTGTGGAGTAGATTTAAGTTTTAAAATAAAGTGAATTGGATGGACTTGGTTATAAAGTAATTTGGGGCTGCTTAAGTGACAAGTATAATTTGTTTCTTGGATCACAGTACTGTTATTTTACCAGGTTAGCTAAAACGCAGGGATAGTTTTGAAGAAGATCGCTCTAAGTTTAAATTGTTATTTTTTATATTTTTATTTTTTGTTTGAGGTGATGGCTTCCCTGCCCCCTCCACCTGTTTACTCAGATCTTGTACTCTGGTTGAAGCTGTATGGAGACCTGCTTGACCACTTTCTGTTTGCTGAAAAAGAAACTCTTGTCATAGGTTACTTTGTTTTACTCCCAGCCATTCGCCTTCCTGGCCCACATGTGCCACTGTTCTCCTTGGGGCATTGTTTGGCTGGAGGCCTCCTCTCAGCCATATGGAAATTCAAAAAAAATGGTATGTGAATGAACACTGAGGTCAGTAGAGAGATTAATTTTTCTCTTTGATATGTGTGTCTGTGTGCTTTACGATTGAGACACTGAGTGAAAGTTGAGAACAGAGTTGACAAAGTCCTTTAAATTACATGCCAAAATTACTATATTTTGGTCATTCTTACTTTCTTCTTTTTCCTTTCTTTTTTTTCTTCCTAGGAACTCCAAATTTAAAGTAGACATCATTTGAAACCCTACAGACGGGAACAATATCCCATGTAAGCCTGTTGATCTGTGGGCAATTATTTCCAGATGCACAACCAAACTCTACATTTTTATGTGTGTGTTAGATTTGGGCTCTGAGAGACAATTGCCTTCCTGAAAATCTACATTGCCTAGTTAATAACACAAGGCAGACATTTTAGAGGCTTAACATTTAACAGCAACTTCACAATAGTATGGGAGCAGCAGTTAGAAGCCTGTGTTTGTTTTTTTCAACTCTGTAATTTAGTAGTGTTTAAAGTGTTTTATAAAGATCTCTGGGACCAGTGAAAGGTGGTTTTCAGTGCAGAGCACTTGAGTGCTCGTTGTACTCTGGCAGGCCCTGGTGCTTGGCAGGCTGTGCTTGAAATGTTATGTGATCTGGTTGCATGAGAGAATGGACTAAGGTGACACTTCTTCCTTCCCCTTGGCTGTTGGAAGTGATGCATCAAGGAGTGCTGTTCAGTAACATATTTGAAGACTTCACCTACATTCATTCACTCTGAGAAGGTTTCCAGCAAAAGGCCGTGTAGGTTTTTGTCTTGTTTTGTGGTTTTGCATTTATGAATTGAGGCGAGAGCTGACGTAATATAGCTGTACCACTTCCTTTGTGTGTGAATGGGTTTTTATAAGCCTGTAGGATATGTTCCAGTCTACATGGTTGTGATTACTTCTGAAATGCTTGAATGTGTATGTATCTTCAAATGTGGGTACCCTGAGCCATGTGCCGGTTTATTTTTTAGCTTGTAGGTCTGGTGGTGGGGTGGGGTGCGGGTGTGGAGTGTCATGGGGAGCCCCATCAACTCCTCAGGAAGGTTCAGCGAATGGCCTGTGTGTCATGCAGACTAGCTCTTCATTTTAATTAGTGCAACTGTGTACAGCTGTTAGGTCAGACTGCATTGGCTGCTCCTGCAGGGTAGTTTTATTTTACACTGGAGGTTTTATGGACTTGTCTGGCTCTGTTTCTTAATCCCTCTCCCACCGCCCTTGTGCTTGCTTTTAAGCAAATGATAGAACAAGACAAGCTTTTGTTTACTCATGTAATAGTTTACTCGTGGGAGATTTATTTTTGGTTTTGAGGAAATTGATAAACCATGTAATTTAGCAGTAGGTATTAACATTTACCATGCTTTTCCAAGGTCAAAGGTTTTGCTTGCTATTATGTTAGTCTGAGTAGCCAATGGAACCATCCATTTTATAATGACATAGGAAGCCCTTTTTTTTTTTTTTAAACTGGGTCTTTGTTTGCTATTCTAGGATTTGTTTGTAAAACTCAAATAAATGTTAGCCCAATGGAGATAACATGGCTAAAATGTTTCCTTCTGTCTCTTCCCTCTTGTTACACTGTACCAAAGGGACTGAGAGAACCTTTGATTTAGAGCAGTCTGGCCACGGGCTAGATGATTAATACAAGGATTTAGAAATGTCTCTGTTCAAGGGTATGTGTGGCTACCTTTAAATTTTAAAATGTGCTTTTGGCTCCAAGTTATTGGAAAGTATTTACTGTAAGATTGAGTAGCTTTGAGTCTTTGAATATAGGTCCACGACAAAGTCAGACTTTTCAGGCTGTAAAATAGATTGTGGTGTGAATGACACATTTTCTTAATGGTTTGGTCTCCTTACCGTATGCCTTTGTCTTGAGGAGCTGCCTACCACCATGGTTTCTAAGACTGTCCACTACATTTTTAAAAAAAGGAACAAAAGTCAAAAGACAAAATTGACAAATCTGTTTATATATAAAGCTAATGTGAAGCCCGTCCACGGGCCCAGTTTACTGTTGGAAGAACGTGGGTGTGTGTTGTTGGAGGGACTTGTGGGGCTGGTGTTAGGGACGGGGTTGGGGGGTGTTTAGAGGGACAAGGGAAGCGGTCGCAGGTTGAGATACTTTTTAACTCATTGGAGAAATGGGTCCTTCTTAACATAACCTGGAATGAGGAAAGAGAGTGCAACATCTTCTAGAAAATGTAATAATTTCAGTGTGACATGTATAAAATGTTTTCTTTAATTAAAAGAAACCAGGACATTTAGATTGGCAGCAGAGAATGCTGAATCTACAGAAAAATAGAAGGAAGTATATAGTAAGTATCCTAGATCCAAACAGGTTATTTCAAAAGTTCATTAGTATGTATTTCTTTTTTATTTATAGGACCATATTTTTTAATTCCATATATTGATGGTGATTAGGGTCGTAGCCTTGCCCTCCACAATCTTTTTAATTCTCGATTTAGTTGACATATGTTTGTAATGAAAAATAGTAAAACAAAATGTTAAAATTTAATTAGCGGGAAAATAGAGCATGTTCAGTTTTTAATGCTATCACATGGAGGCTCTGCTGGTATAAGTAATCAATTTATTCATTATAAGTTGGTGGTAAATAGCTAGACTGTGTTCTGTCCTTAGTTCTACCACTCACGCACTGTGAGACCTGGGGTAAGTTATTTATTAGCCTCTTTGTGGGAAAAATGATGAATCTACCTCAGAGGGTGTGCAAAATGCTTAGGAAAGTGCCTGGCAGATAATGGCAGCTAGTACTTAATATAGCGAGCAGTAGTTATGCTCTAGATACTGTTTTAGTTGCTGAAGATACAAAAAAGATGAAGTCCCTGTCCTCACAGCACTTACATTCCAATGAAGGAACACCAAACAAATTTAAAAGAACATGATGGTGCTTCTCTGGTGGCGCAGTGGTTGAGAGTCCGCCTGCCGATGCAGAGGACACAGGTTCGTGCCCTGGTCTGGGAGGATCCCACATGCCGCGGAGTGGCTGGGCTCGTGAGCCATGGCTGCTGAGCCTACGTGTCCGGAGCCTGTGCTCCGCAACGGGAGAGGCCACAACAGTGAGAGGCCCGCGTACCGCAAAAAAAAAAAAAAAGAACATGATGATTCACAAAACTTCCAAAGATAACTTCAGGGCATGCCAGTGATTTTTAGTTTAATATGGGATGTTTACTCTCTAAGTCATTATTTTCTTCTTCCTTGATGAAAATGTGTTTCTCACACTATTTGATGATTTATTACCCATTGTTAACAATTTTTGGCTCACAGGTGGAATAGAGAGGGAGGAAGAGAGTTTTTTCTGGGAAAGGAAAAAAGAATGGAACAAAAAAGAAATTAAACATAGTGATTTGTCAGTTTAAGCACCCAGTAGTAGAAGGGAAATGTTAAATCATGATCCATCCATAAAAGGAAATTTTATGCAACCACTAAAAATCATCATGATATAAAAATATAATGTAAACCTCAGTGGGAAAAAAAACTGTGGATGCCAAACTGTTTATGCAGTATGATTCCAATTATGTGCACACCCACATTTACTCACAGAGGCTAAGGAAAAAGATTAGAAAGAAATATACCAAACATTAATAGTGCTGATCTCTGGATGATGGGATTATGGATGACTTCATTTCCTTAATATTGTTCTGTCTTTGCGTGAATTATTTAATCCTTGCAGGTCTAAATGCCTGTGAGGTACCAGTGAGGAAACCCAAGACTTAGAGGAGTTAAGCAACTTGACCAAGGCCCACGGGTGGTGAGTGGGGAGGCCCGGATTCCAAGCCAGAGCCTGATCTCTGTTCTTTCCTTGACCTCCCCCCCACCCCATCCTATTAGAGGTGACCTTTGTGAAAGGGCTTCCCCTGGCCTTCCTCCACACACTGGTGGCCCAGCCAGCTTTGAGATTTGTTTATGCCACCAAAGGGCCCTCACTGAATCTCACATAGGAGGAGGAGCCAGTGCTGAGGTAATGCTGAGCATCACGTCATTGGGAAAGAACAGCCAGTGTTATGGCAGGAGGAGGAAATGGAAGAATGATTTGAGAGAAAGCGGTCTGAAAGGTAAAGCAATATAAAGAGAGTACAGGGTAGAGGGTGCTTCAAAGTAGGGGGATGACAGTAGAATCACATGTTCTAGGTTTTGGACTAGAGAATGAGAACTGAGAAAACACAGTGAAAAAGTGCTATTGACTTAATCAGGAATCAGTGGAACCCCTGAGAATTTGTTGAGCAGAGCAGCCCAGGAGGTGGAGGATGGCCAGTGATGGTGTAAGCTAGTTTGCAGTTGGTAAGGAAATGTTGAGAAGTTTGGTAGCGAGAGAAGGAATGATAGAAGCTGGAAGAGGCTGCAGGTTAATGGCATTAGCTGGTTGATGCATTAAGAGGTTAATGGCAGTTGTGTTCTGTACGTAGGATTTTATGATGATTCATATGACAGTTGTACTCAGGTTTTTGTGATAAAATGAGGTAGTAATGGATGTGAATCACTTTAGAAAGAAGAAAACATTTTCATTTTAGAGGATTAATCAGAAGTTACTTGTGAAGTTTTAAGAATATGGTAGGTAAGTATGGGGGATCCTTTATAAAGCTAAAGTATTTTTGCCGGTAAAGATTAGAAATAATCACTTGGTTCTAAAGATGAACAATTAGATCTGTTTCTCATGTCTTGTTTCTGCAAAGTGAATGAGCTTTTGTAGTTGCAGTTTAAAAAAAGGGTCAGTTTGTATGTGACTGTTCAGCTTCAAAGGAACAATATAGAGTTGAATATACTATTATGCATTTGAAAAACTGCTTATGTCAAATGCCTCCAGATGGTGCGTGCTGCTGAGTTCACAGCTGTATTTACCTCAAGCTCACAAGATTATCTTCTAATAATTTAAAAATAGCTGGTTAGAAACAGTGGCATAGTCAAGTTTCTACTGGTTTTGAACGTCAGCAGCAGTGGGGACTTGACTTGTATGCATTTAGTAAAATGCCAGTTGATATTCCTTCCTTTTGCATTGTTTTCAGGATTTCTTATTGGGCCAATTTATGCTTTGCAGAAACAACTGTAGTGCTTATGTACAGGTGCAGATGACCAGGTTCTTTTTATGTGGTCTCAGGAGTGAGATTGGAGAATGGCTCTTGATTATCTTTATAAGAAGTTTTTGCTGTTTTACTAATCACCTTTTATTTTTTTAAACATTTTTAATATATTAATATAGGCAGTTGATATTTTACACATATGGTCAGCTTTCTGTATTTTTTGATATTACCACCCAACAAAAAACAAGAGAAAGACTCTTTAATACTTGCATCTGCCTCCCAATATAAATGCCTTTCCTTTTACAAGGATTTAATAAAAGTCATTTTGGAAGAACTCAAATTACTAAATCTTAATTTTTTTGGACACACATACTACTGTTTGTTTGCTTAGCAAAAGAAGGTTTTCATAAATTAGATGTAAAACATAGGAAAATAGTTTGAAACATTACCTAGGAATTTTAAATATGTGAGGGGGGATGGTAAGAAAGACATGCACATTCTTTATTAATCAACCAAAATTATATAGAAAAACATTATCAAGATCGAAGTGTCTGAACAGTTATTTTCTCCTTTTGGTTTTAGATATTTAGCTCTTACTGTTGTCTTTTTTGTGTGTATGGATATTTTATAATGAGAAAAATTATGTACAAAACTTTTTACCTATTTGTATATTCTTTGACTACCTATCTAGGCAGTGTCTCTTTCATAGGCTCTGCTCTTTCCATAGGACATAATTCTCACATTGAATAGGTAAGGGGAAATGTTCAGTAACGGAATGTTCACCTTTTTAAAAACATGTTAGATGTGAAGGGAAGGAAGTAGAGCAATTAATATTCATTCTGAAGTGTGCTGGCGGCAGATGCGGGGTACATTTTGATCTTTGAATGGAAAGGAAGAACAAAACATGCTGGCAAAAAGTAATGTCTGAAGCAGTCTGGCTTTTGGGGGGAAAGTTTTCTTCAGTTTTGTGAACAGGCTTAAATTGATTGCATAAACATTTATTATTGGATAAGTAATATTTTATTTATGTGATACACAAAAACATTAAAAAATTAAACCACTATTTAATAAATTAATTAATAGGCTATTCTACGGAGCAGTTTTATTTTATTATTATTATTATTTTTAACGGTACGCGGGCCTCTCACTGTTGTGGCCTCTCCCGTTGCGAAGCACAGGCTCCGGACGCGCAGGCTCAGCGGCCGTGGCTCACGGGCCCAGCCGCTCCGCGGCATGTGGGATCTTCCCGGACCGGGGCACGAACCCGTGTCCCCTGCATCGGCAGGCGGACTCTCAACCACTGTGCCACCAGAGAAGCCCTATTTTATTATTTTTAAAAATATTTATTCATTTATTTATTTGGCTGCATCAGGTTTTAGTTGCAGCACATGAGATCTTAGTTGCGGCATGCGGGATCTTTTGTTGTGGCACGCAGGCTTCTCTCTCTCTAGTTGTGGTGCACAGGCTCCAGAGTGCATGGGCTCAGTAGTTGTGGCACACGGGCTCTAGAGTGCGTGGGCTTAGTTGCCCTGCGGCATGTGGGATCTTAGTTCCCCCACCAGGGATTGAACCCGCGTCCGCTGCATTGGAAGGCGGATTCTTAACCACTGGACCACCAGGGAAGTCCTGGGAGCAGTTTTAGTTTTATAGAAAAATTGAGTGGAAAGTACAGAGAATCCCCACATGTCTCCTCCCACCCAGTTGTCCCTATTATTAACATCTTGCGTTCGTGTGGTACACTGTTAGAGTTGATGAATCAGTATTGATACTTTGCTATTAACCAAAGTCTATGGTTCAGTGTTTGTGTTGTACATTCTATGGGTTTTGACAAATGTTTAATAGCATGCATCCACCATTACAGTACACACTGAATAGGTTCACTGTTCTGAATACGCCCAGTGCCCCACCTGTTTGTCCCTCCTTCCCTTTCCCTTAGCCCCTTGCAACCACTGATCTTTTTACTGTCTTCATAATTTTGCCTTTTCTAGATGTCATGGAGATGGAATCACAGAGTTTGGAGCCTTTTCAAATTGGTTTCTTTCACTTAGCAGTATGCATTTAAGCAGTCTGCATGTCCTTTTGTGGCTTGCTGGCTTCCTTTTTATCACTAATAATATCTCTTTGTTTAGATGTACCACAGTTTATTTATCCAGTTACCTGTTGAAGTACATCTTCCTTCTTCCAAGTTTTGGCAGTTACAAATAAAGCCACTGTAGACATTTGTGTGCAAGTTTTGTGTGGAGATACGTTTTCAGCTCATGTGGATAAATACCGAGGAGCATGATTTCTAATCTCTGGTAAGAGTATGTTGGGCTTTGTAAGAAACTGCTATACTGTCTTCCAAAGTTTCTGTACCATTTTGCATTCCCAACAGCAGTGAATGAGAGTTCCTTTTGTTCCACATCATTGCTAGCATTTGGTGTTGTCATTATTTTGGATTTTAGCCCTTTTTATTTATTTGAAAAAATTAAAAGTATCTACTTATTTTCTGGTGTCAGCTATGTTGCAGTTTTGATTTTCTCTGCTATTTACCATAGAGAGGGAGAAATGAGGACCATAAATATATTGCATATGCCTCATTCTCCATCCTGTAGGGGAAAGGCATAAAGGTATAAATTTGGGAATACAGTCTGTTACACTTTAAAAAGAATGGGCATGATGCTGATATAATGATGTTAGGTTATGGTTCATGTAAAATGCAGTAGTACTGATTTCTTAGTGGTTCCATGTAAGCTTTATTTCCTCTTGGTTACCTGTGTTCCTCATTTGGCAAAGTATTTCATTTTATGAAGGGAAAGGGATACTTTGAATTATTTTGAAATAAACTAATTCTGGCCAGAGGTCTTTATCTGCTAGATACTTATAAATGTAAATAAAGATTTATATTAATTTCTTTATTGTAAGACCATTTATCGGATGGTCAGGGCACTCAGAGATGAGGACCATTTGATCCTGCCTTTGGAGGTTATAAATTGCAGCAGTGACTATTGGAGGGTTTACTATAGGGTAGATACCATGCAGTTCTGAAACGAGGTTAGAATTACTTCCCAGCTATGCTTATTTAGAATGTTTTTGACTTTGCATTTATCCAGTTACTTATTGGAATTTAACATCAACCTAATTGTGTTCTATACCTACCCACAGCCTTGCTTGTGAAGATGATTTGGATAGGTTCTCCTGGGGGTTATGCAGTTCATTAATTCCTTTGTCAAGGGTTCTTAACTTTATTTTTATCAGAGACTCCATTGAGTATTGGTGTAAGCTGTGGTATTTCCCCCAGAGCAGAGTTGTGAACATTTGCCTACATGTCCATAATACACAGTTGCAGGTAGTTTATGGAACTCTTGCAGCCCATCCATGGACGTCTCGTTTAAGAACTCCTGTTCTGGTGAGCCTTAAGTCTCGGTTTGAATTGCTAGGAATCCTTTGTATTTCTTACTTTTGGCAGATTTGCTTACTCGAATAGTGTGGTGTGAGACCATTGACCGGTACGGAGCCTGTGGAGCTAGCTGTTTGTGCTCCCTGAATGGCTTATCCAGGGGTACCTGAGGCTACTGGCCGTGGCAGATTGCTGTCTCTGGGCGGACCCACAGGAGAGACTTTTCTCAGCTCTTAGTTCCAGAACGGACTGACCTCCTGAGCATGTGATTGCTTCTACCTTACGGATTTAGAATCCTGTGACTGATCAAATTTCTTCTGAGGTATTTGCTTATAAGATGTTGGCTGCATCTAACAAATGGTATACAATGAACCTGAACACCTATTTCATGGTTCCATTTTCTCAGTCCCCTCGCTCCCCCTACAATTTTCCTTTTTCCCAAGAAAAAGAGAAGCAGTATAGTAGTATATAGTTAGAGCACAGGCTCTGTAGCCTGTACAACATGTGAGACCTGCCATGTGGCCTGAGGGAGCCTTTTTCACCCCTGTGTGCTCAGGGTCCTCTTCTGTAAATCATTCCTACTTTGTGTGGCTACTGTGCGGGGAAAATGGAGAGCTCTCAGAGCAGTGACTGGCACAGGCAAATGCTGGATGAGTCTTAGCTATTGTTGTCAGTCCAGTTCCCTCATCTGTTCAAAATTTTATTTTATATGGTATGAATATCAGTAAGCTGCCTTAAGTAAGCTCTTTTAAAAGTAAGCCATTCTTTAAATCTCCCCTGCCCCCTGTTTATTTTTTTATGCAGAGGTTTAATTTCTGCCTGAAGACGGTCATTAAATATGTTGAGCTGGCCAAAAAGTTCGTTTGGGTTTTGTTACGGAAAAACCTGAACGAACTTTTGGCCAACCCAGTATTATGTAGGGGAGTGCTAAGGGGCTGAATTGTGTTCCCCCAAATTTCATATGCTCATCTTAACCCCGAGTATTTTGGTATTTGGAGGTGAGGTCTTTGGGAGGTAATTAGGTTTAGATGACGTCGTGAGGGTGGAGCCCCATGATGAGAATGGTGTCCTTATATGAAGAGAAAGAGACCTGAGTGTGGCCTCTCGCTCTGCCGCTCTGCTGTGTGAGGACACAAAGAGAAGGCCACAAAGAGCAGGCAGGGAACTGAATGAACCGGATTGGCCAGGACCTTGATTTTGGACTTCCCAGCCTCCAGAACTGTGGGAAATAAATTTCTTTTCTTTAAGCTGCCCAGTCTGTGGTACTCTGATATAGCGCCTGAGCAGACTAATGCAGAGAGTACATTCCATACATGCAGAGCAGAAGGCGATCAATAGCTTATCACAGAGACAGCTTTTCAAGAGTGAAATGGGGATGATGCTTCTCTTTGCAGAAGGCTTTACCCCTGCTGGATAGCCTTCCCTGACCTCTGGTTGGTCCTCACAGCTACCTTCTGAAGGAGGCAGCACAGATGCTGGCTGCTTGGGCTACGGAGTGAGAGAGCCAGCTCAGGAGAAGTCAGTGGAGTTGTCCCGTCCACAGTTTCCATTTTGGAACTGGCTGAGCCTCTTTAGTAGCTGTGTTTTCTGACTTCTAGATCCATTGATCCTTCCATGAACACCTTAATATTCAGTTCAGTCTTATAATTCTTTTGCTTAGAAGAATATAATCTTCACTTGTAGTCTCTATAGGAATATTATTTTCATGGTTGAAACATCAATGGTGAAATTGTTGAATTTATCTTTACTGTCTCAGGGAGAAAAATAGAATTTATGAGTTCTTTGGCCTGTTGGTTAGATTTGAAGTATAAAATTTCTGTGAAGTGACATAAGCCTGAGAAATGTGATACGACCTGAATTGGTACTTATGACATTTTTTTCTTTTATTTTGGTCCACATATTGGTTTGCCATTCAGTCTTGCTGATGAGTTTCTAAGATGTAGGAGTTTTTTGGAGCTATCCACGGTCAAAAGATTGCTATTCATTTTGGTCAAGTTGCTGTGAGTATGTCTTGATCAAAGGGATGAAACAGGAGGGATAGAACCTACAAATTAAAAAAACTCTAACTTCAAACCTGCAGCCAAACCCTGCCCTTCATTCTGAATGAGTTCTGGATCCCTACAAGGTTAATATTTATGAGCCATCAGAACATACTGTATTTGCTCCATTTCCCATTAAATTTTAACAAACTAAAAAAAAAAAAATCAAAATTTTACTTCCTGAAGATAAAATGATTCATTTGAGACCAAAAACTTGGAATAGATGTAAAAAAATCTTTATTGAGGTAAAACTCCCTTAAGAGATAATTCATCTATTAAAGAAGTGTACAAATCGATGGTTTTTAGTATGTTCACAGAGTTCTGCCATCATCACCACAATATAATTAGGAATAGATTTTATATGGCAGTTTCTGGTGATTAATTGAATGCTCCTAGATAATCTTTTATGTGTAAATTTGTACTTCTATGAATAAGAATATAACTTATCTGTATGCTTTAGTACTACAGTACATAATTGGTTGAAGGCATTCAAACCCATCTTTTGTTTACAGTGGTCTGACAGAAGGGAGTTAACTTCAGACCAAGGTTATTAAATCCTTCAGTGACTGATGACTCCCTTCAAGGGATGATAAAGCAGTTATGAATATGGTATGAAAAGGGTTGTAGTCTCTTTCAGGATATTATCTGGAGAAATTGCAACTTTCCCAGGGCATTGTTTGTATATTTGATGTGCTCAAACTATGTTTAGACATTTGCCATTTCCAGCAGTTTGTGTTAAAGAATGTTTCATTTGTTAGTAGAAAGGCTGATAGCTGGGTATGTCTTACACTAGGGGAATTTCCTAGTGTTGGTTCCCAGTTAGTTCATAAGATTCAAGTGGGCCCTTAGGCTGCTGAGCAATCATACTTTTTCCCCCTCCTGGTCCATTCACTTGCCCAGTTTCCTAGATGACTGTTTCATACTTCCTCCCTGTCTTCCTGCTGGGTTTCCTGCTTCAGTGAGAAAAACCAAAGCAGTCCGCAGAGAACTTCCGCCCATACTCACCTCCCTGTGGGCCCAGCTTGCAGCACAGACTCCGCCTTCCCCCTGCCTGGAGGTAGAGCAGCAGAGCTCTCACCCTGCAAGGCCGGTCCAGCCAGTCCTGCCCTCTCAGTAGTCATTTCCTGTCTCTCCTGTCTATCCTGTATCATTGTTTTGGGCTCTACTGGATCATTCTCAACAGCATACAGTTTTTCTGCTTTTCTTCCATCTTAAGACAAATACAAAAGCAAAATCTCCCTCTTTGACCCTGCTTCCCCTGTCCACTGTTGCTTATTTCTGTGCTCTGCTTTGCAGCAAAACATCTCAGCAAGAGTTTTCTGTACTTAAGGTCTCCAGCTCTGCTCTCCTCTCTTAAATCCATCACCCATCATTCCAGGGAAACTGCTGTGGTGAAGATTACCACGTCCTCTGCACTGCCGGTTCCCTCTCCTGGAATCTGTCACCCCATATACCTGTGTGTCCTCACTTTCAAGTCTCATTGAGGCCTGCCTTGACCCTTGGTCTTTGCTCCTGGTTTCCCTTTCCCTGCTCTGTCTTTTTCCCTAGAGTATCCTCTTTTCACAAACTATATGTGTATTTATTTTCATTACTTATTGCCTTGTTCCTCCCACTAGAATGTAAAGTCCTGAAGGGCAGGGATTTTTAACTGTGCAGTTCACTGATATATCCCCAGCATGTGGAACAGTAACTGACACACAGAAGATGTCTGATAAATTATCTACACCGTGTCCTGGGACTCACAGCTTTAAAAATTATCTAAATGAATATAACTAAAATTTTATGTCTCATCCAGGTCTTAACTCAGCTACCTTCTTCACATGTCTAATTCGATGTCTGATAAGCATCTAAAACTTACCACACCCAAATGGAACTTCTGATGTTTTCCCCCTACACCACACATAGCTGTGGGGTTTTTATATTTTAACTTCTCCATTTGGTAGGATTTCCTTGTCACCTCTTTTCTTTGGTGTATAAATTGTACCACCTGGAATGCCAGAGGTGGACTGCAGCAATCTTAGGTTGTTTAGTTTCATCTGGCACTTTTAAAGCAGTTACATTTTTTTGAACGTTGAAAAAAAATTTAAACAGTGATGTACAAATGAAAAGAAGTCAATGTTCATCATTTAATTTACCTTAATAACTTTTTTACTGTAGATTCCATAGACCCATTAGTTAGTTTTTTGATGTTTGACACTTGGAAATATGGTTTTAGCATTCAAAGTAGAGTAAGAATATTTTTTATCAAAACTTTGATTTATAATTGCCATCTACTTAGCAAATATAAAATACTTTTTAGAAAGCTTTCCTAAGTGTAGTGGGTAACCTATTGAATCAGGAAATATGTACTTAGAAGTTCCTCTCTGGGAGAATCAAATCAGTCCTCTTAAGATCCAAACTTGAAACTTGTTTTAGCGAGAGATGGAGTTAATGGCATCTCTTCTTTAAATGCTGATCCGGTCTCACAGCATCAAATACTGAGGTAGCTTTCTTCCAGTTGGACTTAAGTTGGCAATTACATTTACTGTCTACCAGCAAATCATTAGATTTCTTGCCCATGAAACTCTTTCAAAGACTCTTATCCTTGTAGATTAATGTATGTTGATAGTTTATAGGACAGTGCTCGGGCACTGTAAGCAGACTTGTTTGGTGGAAAAATTACTAGTGATTTATTTAATATATATACATATTTGCTTTAGTATTACATTTCCCTAGATGATAGAGATCAAAGGAACTTGCAACAATGTTTTTCTCTTTTTTTGGAACAAGTAAGCCAGCAGAACAATCCTGTTTAGCCTACTTCAGTGCAGTGGTGTCATAAAGAGAATCACACTGTGAGCAGACTATACCAAGACAACCGAGCTGATCAGTGAAAAATTTGGTTGGTATTTGATAGACGGGAAAAGGAGGAGGAAATTGCCTGAAGTTTTTACTTTTAAACGAATGGAGTTTCCTTTCTGGGTCCAGTGCATTGATGGGGGATCTGTTTTTTTTTTTTTTTTTTTTTTTTTTTTTGCGATACACGGGCCTCTCACTGTTGTGGCCTCTCCCGTTGCAGAGCACAGGCAGGCTCTGGACGCGCAGGCTCAGCGGCCATGGCTCACGGGCCCAGCT
Organism: Tursiops truncatus; assembly: GCF_011762595.2. Classification (NCBI taxonomy): domain Eukaryota; kingdom Metazoa; phylum Chordata; class Mammalia; order Artiodactyla; family Delphinidae; genus Tursiops; species Tursiops truncatus. The sequence continues at coordinate 177,324,454 of NC_047034.1, forward strand.
GCTCAGCCGCATGTGGGATCTTCCCGGACCGGGGCACGAACCCGTGTCCCCTGCATCGGCAGGCAGACTCTCATCCACTGTGCCACCAGGGAAGCCCATGGGATCTGTTTTTAATAGTCATTTGCAAAAAGTTTAGTGTGTGGTAGGTCTGTGATGAGCTATAAAGATAGAGAAAGAATCCTTGGTTTACAAGTCAGATAATACTACCTTTCCTTTCTGTGTGACACTGAAATACTCTAAACTTAATCCTCAGTGTAATTGAGGTAGGACCATAATTCCCATTTAACAGAGGAGAAAATAGCTGAGAGGTCAAGTCACCTTACTCACTGCCCCTCAGTACTTGGTTTGATTTCCATGTCTGATGTTATTTCCACTACATCACAGCCTCCAGACTTGCTGGAATAGATGAGCAAGACACAGCAAAGGTGGACCACTGGGAGGAAGATTTCTATAGACCGAATGTGCTTGAATGTGTAGAGGCGGAGAGGGAGAGAAAGGAAGCTTATACATACTTTGGATGTGGTTGATTTAGGTAGATGACTTGACCCTAGAGAGAATCCTTAAGAGACGGGTTTTGGTCATATATAAATATGTCTACTTCTACCTTGTGTATGGTCGTATTAGAGAATTGTCTGGAGAGGCAAGGTGATTTCACTGGACTTTTTCCAATAATTTATCTTTAGAATGAAAACATTAATCTGATTTCAGTTTTTCATTTTCCCAGGAGATCCCCAATATGGTTTACCAGGGATTGAGTCTTAAAATAAAGGGGCCAGGGATAGTGTTTGTGTTCAGTGTCTGCTTTTTAAAAGTCAGTTCTAGCATTTAACGCTTAAAACACAGGAAGCAAAGCTTAGTCTAGTGACAATGCTAGGATTAATTTTACTTGTTGAAATTAATGTTTCCTTGATAAATAAACCATTTTCAGGTTCTTGGTAGATGAATTTAACTGAGGACTGATTACAGATTATTACCTTAATTCATAAGAATTGTGCGAAATCTGAAAACAGAGAAAAAGAAGCAAACTTGTTTTCACTGTTAGATGTCCTGGCTTGATTGTATAGGTCCCCCGCCTTTATCTTCAATGCCTTCTCTTCTGAGATTAAAATCAAACCTTAATATGTTGACGTGTAGTATTCAGGTACTCTTATAATTAATTAAGTTAAATTTCCTTTAACTTCTGTAATGCTCATTTGAAAAAAAAATTGACGGAAAAGTTTTTCTGGTTTTCCTAGCAATATAAACAGCAGGTAAAAATGTACTCAGAAGTTAAAAGCTGAATTTGTTAGATTGATCAGTTGGGACTTGAAGAGGATTAGTTAAAAAATGGGCTTTAATCAAAAACTGATAGCTTGAATTGAACACTGTGAATTCTGTACTCAGGAGGTTAGCTCTAAATATCTGGACTAGGAAAGAGGTTTCGAATCCAACTTTGCTATTTATCCAGTTTGTCTTCTGTGTTCACTGGCGTCGCAGGAGGGAAAGTGGGATGCACAGACCTTGTCGTAATGGTGGGGTGGGGGGAGGTGAGGCTGGAGGGCACAGATTGTGCTTGATCTTGATTGTCTTCTGTAGGAGCCACAGTGATTATTTAACCAAGTACTGTTGAACTTGATTATTGCTTAATTCATCATTCTTGGTTCTTTTAAATCCCTTGTGGAAATAGTGTTTTGTTGTTTCTATAAGTCTGACGCTTAGTGCTAATATAACAATTAAAAATTTATTTTTCATTGGAGTATAGTTGATTTACAATGCTGTAAATGTATTTTTTTTTTTTTTTTGGCTGCACGGCATGCGGGATCTTAGTTCCCTGACCAGGGATCGAACCCTCGCCACCTGCGATGGAAGTGTGGAGTCTTAACCACTGGACCACCAGGGAGGTCCCTAATATAACAATTTGACGGAATGATTTCATAAGCTTGTGCGTTTCAGCATTAATTCTGCCACGTGAAAGGAAGGAAAGGTTTTTTGTTTATGTCCAGGACATTTAAAAAAAAAGTTTATTTATTTATTTTGACCGCACCGGGTCTTAGTTGTGGCACGCAGGATCTTTTAGTTGCAGCATGTGGGATCTTTTTAGTTATGGCATGTGGGCTTCTTAGTTGTGGCATGCATGTGGGATCTAGTTCCCCAACCAGGGATCGAATCCAGGCCCCCTGCATTGGGAGCGGAGTCTTACCCACTGGACCACCAGGGAAGTTCCTGCCCAGGACGTTTTTAAAGTGAGAAATGATTTGTTTAATGACACTGCCTTGCTGCTACTGGCTTTTCTAGGAAACTTGTCTATAATTAAAGAGAATCAAGATTTAATATGCCTAATGTATTATTTGGTGGACTGATTCATTGAAAATGCACTTGGTCACTGAAGTATGCTTTTAAATTTATTTAATTATTGGCTGCGTTGGGTCTTTGTTGCTGCGCCTGGGCTTTTGTCTAGCTGCGGCGAGCGGGGGCTACTCTTCGTTGTGGTGCGCGGGCTTCTCATTGCAGTGGCTTCTCTTGTGGTGGAGCACGGGCTGTAGGCACGTGGGCTTCAGTAGTTGTGGCTCGCGGGCTCCAGAGCACAGGCCCAGTAGCTGTGGCGCACGGGCTTATTAGTTGCTCCACGGCATGAGGGATCTTCCCAGACCAGGGCTCGAACCCATGTCCCCTGCACTGGCAGGCGGATTCTTAAGCACTGCAGCACCGGGGAAGTCCCTGAAGCATGTTTTTAAAATAAGGGCTTTTGGCACACTTGAACCATGAAAAAATTTAAGTTGCTCTTTAGCATGTCTCTAAATGGACATTTTATTTAGTATCTGTCTTTTATTACTAAGATCCTCTAAGGACAATCGTAAAAAACTAAAAAACTAGTATTTTAAACCTGTTAAATAGTATTGTTAACCTGGCTTTGAAGGAGGGCCTGTGGAGTAATCTTGTTTGTTTTTTGCTTAAGATTAAGTTGAATAACCCCATAGAGTTATAGTTGTGATGAAAAAAAATCAGATAGGTAGATATATTTTGTTTTTATTTTCTGCCATAAATGAATATTTTCTGTTTTATACCTTTATAAATACCTTTATTGGTATTCTGTCAAAAGCAGCTCCAGTAACTCTGGGGAATGGTTTTCCCTGAGGCAGTCAACAGCACACAATTTGTAGAGTTTCTGTGAGTTACTGAAGAGGTTTGTGGCAAGGTATTCCCGCCCGCCCCTTTTTTTCTTTTTAGCAGGGTTCAGCAGTTTAATTTCTCTAGTCCTTACGTAGAATCATTAGATCTAAGTAGTGCCCTTTGGTGCCACTCTCAAGGAGAGAATTAGGGAAAAAGTGAAGAACAAACCAGGAGAGAGACATGGGATAACAAGGGGCAACAAGGGGGCAGAGGTGCATATGTGGGGTGTTGAGTTGTAAAATACCTGGGAAATGGGTGCGGTGGGGGGCTGCCACTCGGCCTCATTGGGCCCCCATATCTCCGTCTGTTCGAATGTTGAAGCTTAGGTGTTCTTACTCCTACAGGTATTTGGTACCTAAAATATTAATAATTTGTAACATCTCTTACATTTGGTTTACCAGGTCATTCAGTTGAAGTTTGTTGAATCTTTCTAATAGAGTTTTAGAGTCCTATTCATTTTTTGTTTTTTAAGATGAAGAATTTTAAGGTGAAAGAAATGAGGTACAGAGTTGGTACATAATACAGCCTAACTTCTGATTGGCGTCTTTGGACTTCACCAGTGCTCATTCTACCACATCACAGTATTGGGTAGCTTTATTTCCCACTTTTGAATCTGTTATCTTCCTGAGACTCAGAGTCTTGATTGCTCTTTGGATTGAGTTAAGGCATGTGAAAGAATCCCTTGTCATTCTAATAAAGGTTTGGTGAACAAAACTTGATTGAGGCTGGTGTACCTGTGAAACATACATCACTACTTGCCTCTATAATTTTTATTCTAGGTTATATTATTAGAGCCAGCATTTTTCTTAAATGATTACTTGCATGCTTCACATTCCTGGATATAGAGACATTAGTGAGTTAGTATACTGTTTTCTTTGTTTTGTAGATAACATTAATTTTCATCATCTGTACATTGGAAGGCTTATTGTCAATAAATAGTCAACATTTTGACCTCAAAGAAACCAGGAAATATATTCATAAAATGAGACATGGCCACAATCATTTTGAGAGAGTTTATGACGGGTTATACTCAGTTGGACAGATTATTAAAGTCAGTACCACAACAAAAATGCACATCCCCCCACCCCCAAGAAACCACATAAAATTTTCTTTCTTTAAAAAAAATAATTATTATTTATTGGGCTGTGTCGGGTCTTAGTTGCGGCACGTGGGATCTTCTTTGTGGCATGAGGGGTCTTTTGTTGCTGCATGCAGGCTCTCTAGTTGTGGCGTGCAGGCTCAGTAGTTGCGGTGCGCGGGCTTAGTTGCCCTGCGGCGCGTAGGATCTTAGTTCCCCAAACAGGGATCGAACCTGCGTCCCCTGCATTGGAAGGCAGATTCTTAACTGCTGGGCCACCAGGGAGGTCCCCACATAAAATTTTCATAGTGCCTCAACAGAAACTGGTTGTATAGCTTAAGGAGCGAGGTCAAAGGCTGTGCTTTTGATAGCAAAATTTGTATTGAAATGTGAAGAATTTATTGTATCATATTCCATAAATGATATAAAGGAAGTGAGATGTAATTTACTTGCGATTATTTGTCGTGAAATAACGAAGAATATAGAGCCTCACTCTTATAGACAACCTGTAGTGTAAGGAAAGGAACAAGTCCCCATTTCACACATGAATAAACAGACTTAATCTCCTGATATGAAGGAGCCACAGTACAGGGGACAGCCTGGGGGTGAGGAAGGCAGAAGTCTTTGTCACTTAGCCAAAATAGGCCAGGATTCAGAGTAAATGAGATTTGTGATCAAAGTAAGCCTTAAGTCTCATTAGGGCTCTGCATGATTGTGCTGAAATGAGAGTGTAGTATACAGAAATGTTTCTGGTGTGAAGTTTATTGTACTTAAGTGCCTACTTTTCAAACCTAGGACCAAGTTGCGTACTATATTTGCCCACATCTCTCAGTATGAGTATCAGGATGTGAAATAATCAGTCTCAGTTTCTCCTTCCATTCCTGTCTTACTTCCTTAATGCTACCCTGAAAATTTCAACTGTGACTGTATGTCTTTATTTTTCCTGGGGTCTGTGAAGATCTATTTGAGGTAATTTCTGTCTGTGCTGGTCTTAGAGTATAGGTAAGTTCCATTTTATTTTTTTGATTTAATAGAAGGTCTGTGATACAGAACCTTAAGTGTTACCCAATCTCAAATTTTGTTTTGTAGCACATTTTAATCTGTGGCTGAATTTAGGTATTAATGATTTTAGGTTTCAGCTCACATTTTATATTTACAGGGGAAGTAGAATAATGTATAGAGAATGATTAAGCTATGTAAATATTTGTACTTTGCCACAGTGTTAGACGTCCTAAAGTCAAATATTTGCTATAGAAATTAAAGCTTAGCTAAAGAACCAGCTATTTTACCTTTTAAGATAGATAAGATGTGGTTTCCAAAACTTCATTTTCAAAGCACCTGACAAAAATATTAAGAAAAAGACTCCCTGGTTACCATAAATAATTTAGTATATGAACAGCGAATCTGAGATTCTTGTGATTTATTCCTTGTATGTAAAATCCGTATCTGGTCTGGTTTGGAATTGCTCGCGCCGGCTGAGAGGGGCGTAGCTCTTGGCACCTAGCTCTCTCCCTCCTCCGCCTCCTCCCCTCTCTGGTTTTCTTCGCGCATGGTTTCTGTTTGCTTTTTTGTAGGTTAGAAATGACAGTTTTAAAAGCCCAGGAAATTGGTTTCTAGAGACCTCCCCTCCCCGTTTTTAGCATTTCTGTCTCTCTGTACTTACAATTATTTTATGGTAAATTTTCAAATTTCCATTTTCTCTTTTGTTCTACATGCTTTCCTATTTCCTTTCTCTGACCCTCCACTCAGGTGGTTGAGCTATTGGACATTTTGTCCTATATTTACCATTTGTAGAAAACACACGGTAATGTTTTCTTGACTGTATTCCTGCAAAGTTGACCCATATTAGTAGGAAGCAGTTTTGTTCTTTTATCTACCTGTGTCCTTTTCCTGTGTTAAAATGTTTACAATTCCTGAACAAGAAAGGGTATTCTCTCACTTCTAAATTGCTAAGGTTTTTCACACCCAAGTGGGGAACTGAGGGTGGTATAATTCTTTTCCTTTTATCCTGGCTGAGGGCTTTTTCTCCCAAGGATCCATTTAAGCATGGATGTTATATTTCACAGTCTTTCTTTGCTTTTTACCTTGAAGTCTACAATGCTGATTCTCATGTCTCAAGATCTAAGATTTCCAGGTTCGTCCCCCACCCTTCTTGCCCCCACTCCCCTCCTGTCCCTGTGACTTCAGGTCCTTGTTCCGGAGTTGCTCCTTCATGCTGTCAGCGTCCTTCTGGAAACATTTCCTACGGGATCCTTTGCGTTCAAGCCAAAATTCCCTGGGGAGAAGTTGCTTCCACCACTCTGCTTTTGTTTGCTCTCTCAGATTCCGAAACTCTTTCAGTGGAAAGGCATAGTTGCTTGCAGTTTGGCCTCCTCTCATGGCAGATAGCTGACCTTTCCCCTCAGAGATCATTGGTACCTGGGACTTGCAGGATGGAAGGAAGTGCCCTGTAGAGAAATGCAGCTCATACATACACTCAAGGTTTCTTTTTTTCTTCTTTGTTTTTGTAATGAAGTGGTAACCAAAAGCTAGAATGGTCATCACTGAACAAGTTTATCTGGCTTTCCCTACTCCCCCCCCCCAAGTCTCTAGGAAAAGGGTGTTTCCAACATTAAATCCATTGCCGCACCCTTGTTGTAACACCCCCGTCAACCTGCCTCGCTCAGCAAACAGGTCTCCCCTGATTATTGCTTTAAAGTTAGTACTGTAGTATTGCATTATGGAAAGACATTTACGGTTCTAATTTTAGAGAAGAACTTTATTAAAATATCCCTGCCCAAGGTCGTGAGTTTTTCTCTGCTTTGCCTCTTTTCCTATGTAAAAGCAGCCTGTGGTAATCCACGCAGGTGGCAGATAAAACTAGCGAAGCACTCAGCGAATGCTTTGAGATATTTCAGTCATTATGGAGAAATAAGTGGTTAAAAACATATGCCCCTAAGAGCTCTAGTTTTGTAGAAAAACAGAACTCTGCCTGTCATCTTGTGTTATAAATACAGAGGTAACTTACCAGCTTTGCAGAAATTGGGGCTTTGTTTTTATTATGAAGAAAAATGTGCGGCCTCCCACACACCCTCACAGCAGTTGCACAGCATTGGAAAAATCCTCCAAGAGCAGACAGACTGATGGTTTTATCCAGACTGTCATTACGTATGGCCTGTCTGCCAGAGACTCTAGGCCCTGAACTGGGAGTGAAGGCAGAATGTGTGGAGCAAATCAGAGGAGATCAGTTTGGAAAGGGAGTTTACAAAGGAGGAATGCTGACAGTGTAAGATAATGGAACCTGTGGTTCTCAAACTCGGCAGATGTGACCGTGTTGGAGAAAAGCTGCAACACAGTGGAGAAAAATGCTTTCTTGCTCTTTTTCCCCTCAGGTCAGGTTGTGTAAATTGCTGAAGGATGGAAGACCAAAGCCTTAGATTGTTATGAGGTTCTCTCCCTCTATCTTTTCTAAGAATCATAATCTGTTGTTAAGGGTAAAAGCCACTGGGTTCATGTTTATGCATATTCTTGTACTTAAATCAGTTAGAATTGATTAAAAGGGAGTGGTTTACTGGTGAAGTGGGAGTCGTGATAGTTTTATTTATACACATTTAGATCTGGATCAGCGCTGATAGATTTCTCTGTGAGGTCGGTAATGTTCTATATCTGCGCTGTCCCCCATGGTACCGTCAACACTAGCCACACACGACGGGTGAGCACTTGAAATGCCACTAGTGTGACTGAGGAACTGAATTTTTTATTTTATTTAATTTTAATATATTAAAATAGCCACATGTGGCTAGTGGCTACCATATTGGACAGCACAGCCCCAGATGAAAGCTCTTAAGTGATTCACATGGCTGTCAGTGAATAACACTGAAGGGCATTCTCTCATGTACAGACATGTTATAGTTCTGAGGACGTATGCTTTTATTTATTTATTTTTTAGAGAAAGTTGGAATGAAAGGGGGAGTGTAAAGGTACTATTGGTGTGTGACATGGAGAATTACAAGTTAATTTTTAAAACAAACCCCCCAAAGGTAGCCTGTTTTAATCTATTTAAGAAAAACATTAACGAGAACTATATTATTCTGCTTTAAGAATCTGTGCCCTTTGATTATAAGAGGAAAGCTTGTTAGTGGGTAGCGAAAGATGAAGTCTAATTAATAAATGGATTTTGTTCATTCATCAAATATTTGATTGCTTTCAAAGTTAACATGGCACAAATTCCTGCTCTCAGGAATCGGAGCAGAAACCAGGATACCGTGCTTGTATACCCAGAGTAAGGTTGGAGTGGGGAAAATTTCCCACGGGGCTGTGAGAGCCCTTTAGAGAGGCTCGAGGACTCGGAGCGAGCTTCTTCGAGAACTGATAACTCCTTCTGTTGAACAATACAAACTAAAACAGTGTTCCTCGGACCAGCTAGATGTATTCTGACACAGCGTCTTCGGCAAAATGTTACTGAGTTCCTCTGTGTCGTGGGGTTCTTAGATGTGTAGAACGTGGGCTGTCTGTTAACTGATATCTTTGATCTGCTAGGTATTGTGCAGGTTAGTGCCTTACGTGGGTTATCTTATTTATTCCGCACAACTCCTCTAGGGGGTATGCTGTTATTATTTTCTTTATAGATGAAGAAACCAAAGTTTAGACAGAGAGATCAACTGCTCATGGTTATAAAGCTAGCAAGGACCAGGGTGTGTTTCTATCAGCAAGGCCTTATAGAGAAGATGAGAGGAGACAATATATGAAACATATGAGCTGGTAAATAATAAGGTATTTTGCATTTGTAATATGTTAAAATGCTAAGTGTAAAATACAGACTATGCTTGCAGAAGGAATTAATTAAAGAGGGGCAAGAAAGGCATGGCACAGTTTGGAGGCATCATGGATTCCTTCTCACACAGTGTAGGGCTTGGAGTGGACTTGAATAATACACAGTTATTCAACAAATGTTTATTGAGCTGGCAGTAAAGACAGTGTGAGCAAAGGTGAGAGTGAGAGGACCAAGTAGGGGTACATGTAGAAGGCTTTTTATTGGAGAGTTGTCGGGAAGCAGGGTTATGAACTGAGGACCAGAGAGGTGGTTTCCTGAAGGAGGAAATTGAACCTCATGTAGTCTTTCCTGGAAAGTTTTTTTTTTTTTTAATTAGTATACAATTGACATAAAACATTGTATTAGTTTCAGATGTACAACATTATGATTTGATATTTGTATATAATGCAAAATGATCACCACACTAAGTCTAATTAACAGTTCCCTCACTACATATAGTTACAAATGTTTTTTTTTCTTGTGATGAGCACTTTTAAGATCTACTCTTTTAACAACTTTCAAATACAGTCAGCCGTCTGTGTCCGTGGGTTTTCCATCCACCGTTGATTGAATCTAAGGACGCAAAACCTGGGGATATGGTGGGCCAACTCTATTCATTGTTTGAGCCATTTTATGGGAAGGACTTGAACATCCGTAGAATTCGGTATTGGTGGGGGCTCCTGGAACCAGGCCCTCTTGGATACCAAGGGATGACTGTGTACCATATGGTATTGGTAATATAGTCACCATGCTGTACGTTACATCCCATGACTTATTTATTTTGTAACTGGAGGGTTGTACCTTTGTCCCATTTAGCACATTCTTGAATGTTCTTGAATGAGGACATTAAAAATTGAGATAAAAGGTAGGAGTGATTTGTGTTTATAGAGAGAATTGAGGTCCAAGGTAAATGAGGGCACTGGGAATGGAGAAAAAGATTGACGGTATTTTCCCAGATGTTTTCCTCCAGATACATGTGATTCAAGGTAGTGGCCACTTTCTTGCCATTATCTCCAGCCTATTACGTGGTGCTCATCGCTTTGATTTGTGGGTCATCTCTGGTGACTACGGGGAGGTCCACCTTTCGCCTTGGCTTGGAGCCTGGGCTGTGGTTAGGGCACACCGAGGCCAGAGATACTGTCACTGCCTTGGCACCATAAAGTGGTTTTAGGCATCTAGTCTCTTTTTTCTTGAGTTCTTGCGATCCCCCTTCTGTTTTAATTTAATGTTCCACTTACGGGAGTTGATTCCTTTCCCTTGCTGCTGAGTGGCAGATTCTTTTCTTTCCTCTTTTGGTAAAAAATACCTGATTTGCTTTATTTAGTTCTTTCAGCTTGCCATCTAAGAAGGTTTTGTGGAGTGAATCATTCTTCATGTGGTTCTGTAGTCCGAGTTGATGTTGGTCTCTAACGTGAATAGAACGACCAGTGAATAGTTTGGATTATTTTCTAAAACCTGATCAGTGGTTAAGGCTCATGCTGATGTGGCAGGTATTTGGGGAGTCAGAGTCCTATCAAGAACTCCTGATATTAAGTGCAGTTAAGTTGTAGAATTTCTATTACTCTTGTTCACAACTCATACCGTTCTAAGGAAGAATGAGAGTTTGCATTGATCGTTTATATGCTTTGTAATGTGGAGATGAATTACACTGGGCAGTAGGCTCTGGATATTTGATTCTGTTGATAAGCAACTTACTGAACAGTTTTCTTACGCACAGACTTCTTAGACTCTTTAGTATGACAAATACACCGTAAACTGTGAGAGTATTTGTAAGCAATGCATCCTACACTTTACACAGAAGATTTTATTGTTGCGCTCGTTGGTTTGGGGCTGTCTGTCATAGGGTCTCCAGATTCTTTTTGGGGGGGATTTATTTTGGCAAATGCTTATGGTGTCTGTGTTTAGCCCTGTACTCTCCATCTAATGCTCTTCCCAGGTCATCTCATTTAGTACTCATAGATACTATATGACTTTGACTCCCAAGGCCTTGCCTTGGTTTCTTCTCTCCGGAGCATCAGGTTGTCTTTTTAGCTGCCTAGTAGATACCTTAGTCTGGATGGCTCTGTATTAGCAGCCGAAACCCAACACTTGGCAAAATTGAAATCTCTTCTCCATTTAGTCACATGCATCATTCCCCCACGCCCCCGTCCCCATCCCCTTGTTGTCCAAACTAAGGATGGAAGCCCTTACATCATCTTCACTTCTCTGTCTTTGATTCCCAACTGGTTGATTACCAAGCCTAAAATCCATTGGAATCACTAATAGTATCGTCCTCCTGTTTTGATCCTGGTGGAGAGTAAGAATGGCTTAATTGTGGATGTGGTGATGGGGCTCTCAGGATGCTTAAAAATCTCTTCTGGGCTACCCTGGTGGCGCAGTGGTTGAGAGTCTGCCTGCCGATGCCGGGGACACGGGTTCGTGCCCGGGTCCGGAAAGATCCCACATGCCGCGGAGCGGCTGGGCCCGCGAGCCATGGCCGCTGAGCCTGCGTGTCCGGAGCCTGTGCTCCGCAACGGGAGAGGCCACAACAGTGAGAGGCCCACGTACCGCAAAAAAAAAAAAAAATAAAAAAATAAAAAAAACTTCTGTATTATTGGGAATCTCTGTGGATTTTTCATTGGTATGAAGAGCTGCCTTTTATATCACTGCTTTTTCTACATATTCTGAAATTCTGTAATATTCTAAAAAATGCTTCTTACCTGTTCGTATCATATCATTTGTTTAAAAAAATATCAAAAGTGACAGACCTTTAGGGAAGAAGCAACACATCATATCCAGCTGCTTAAAGAAAAGAAATCCAAAACAAAACGGTAAATTACCAATTGCTGAAAATGGCACATATGTCTCTAGGTGGTTAGACATACTGTTAAGTCAATTTGCAAGTTGCAGGATAAAGCAGGCAGGAGAATAAAGAAAGGAATCTGTGCATTTCCCCAAGGTCCCATAGATTTGATAAAATTAACTTTAATCAGAAGTGGCAGTTTTTCCACTGAAAGCATTTGAGAATAAATTTCTCTGTTTTCTGAGGTGAGAAAGAAGATTTCTTTTGAGAATGCTGTTGTGAGCCTGTGCTCCATTTACATTGCAGCCTTCCAGGTTGTGTTCGTCAGTTGCTTTTGAAATTTGTGTTCTCTCATGTTGAATATTGCCTTGCTTGCATTTTCCGGGTGTTCATAAAGGTCACTAGAGACTAGAGCTCTTCAGTATATGTTTACATTGGGCAGTAAACTGAGCTTCTGATGTTTTTGTGGTTGTGGAGTGTGGAATGAATATTTTGCTTGTAGGTTTAATTTTTCCTTGACTACAAAATTGAGGAGATTTGTCAGGGGAACTTGACTTTGAGCAGTTAGGATACAGACCTTATTTAATCAGGCAATTCAGTTGCTCTACTGTCTTTATCTTACACTATATGAGATGAAAGCTTAGAAAAAAATACCTGTGTAGTATTGATTAATCCTGCCAACGCGTGGCCAATACAAGTCTTGTTAGCAGGTGGACTTGCCTCGGGAAGAAATGCAGTTTCTGCCTCCTTCAGTCCTGCTCAGTGTTATCACAGTTATTGTACTTAGGTATGACCTAGTCAGTTGCTTTCACACTTTTAAAAACTTAGTTTGAAGAGTTCTGAAGACATAGCTTTTCTTTTTTTCCCCCCTCCCTGTATTACTCTCCTACTGATGATAATGTTCAGGTCTATAAATCAAAAGGTTCTCTTTTAGTCTAGTGATGGTTATAGAGCAGTGTTAATAATTTATAAATGTCAAGATGAGCCCTCTCTTAGGCCATTGGTCTATAGGAAAAGCTGCAACTTTGGTACATATTATTTAATAACAGTTTGTGTTTTAAATTATAATGTAATAGATTTAATTTGGGTATGTTTTAATATGAATTGTAGCATTAAGCTCTTGTGCCCCATTCTTTAAAGAAACATGATTTTCAATTTTTCTTATTTTGACACTTATCTTTGGAGCCTTTTATTTGTTTCACAAATCAGTGGGTTTCTCAGTAATGACCTTCTTTCCAAGATCTTGGCAGACACTTGCTTTAGAGAGGTGTCTGTCTGTATTGGAAACCCGATGTAGACTTGATGGCATTCTCTTCTCATTCCCAGGAGGGCCTGGTCCTGGAGGTAAATGAGTTTTTATTAGAGAATCTGTTACATGCTTAGCTGGACTGGGGTGTATTATCTGTGATGTAGGGCCATTATATCATCCTCTAAAGCTCGTTGTAGTAAACAAATTAAGCTATACATAATAATAGGGACTAGTTTATCCTTGAATGTATGGCTGTTCCTCTTATCAAGAGGGTGAAAATGAAAAAAACATTATACCCTCCATACGAATTTATTCGATTTATTGCTGATTATGTATATTCAAGGTTTTTTTTTTTTTTGGGGTAGATAAACTTGATCTTTTTCCCTGAGCAAGAGATAGAAGAATATGCTGGCATATTCTTACGAGTTATTTTTATTTTGTGAGGGTACTCTTTGGAAACTGTGAATTTACAATGGGGTTAACTTATTGGGGCCAGAAGCCAGGTGTATCTCAAGCTGAATATCCAGAGAGGTTACTGCTGATGCCTGCAGTGGGAACTTTAGGTGACATTCTATAGGTCTGTACTGTTCTATACTTCCTTTCGTAGTTTCCTTCTTTCTACTTGTAGTTTCCTCACTTGCAAGTTCCAGAATGGAAAGTGTCCGTTCAGCTTATTAGCACCCACAGATTTGACTGTTGTGCCTTTTTGCTGTATGTGTCATATGTCACTTGACTGCTCTTGGCAGTCTTGGGTACCATTCCTGGTCATGGAGAGACATTAGTGCTGAGAAAAAGCTGGCAGTGCTGCCTTCATTGCTGATGAATGATAGAAGCTAGATAATTATATGTAAGAATCCTTATTTAGAAATCTAGACTCTCTTACTAGGCAATGACCCCTCCCCTCCTTTTCTGGCTCTTCCTACTCTGAATGTTAGTGTTATCAGTCATTCGGTGCCCAAAAGTATGGGGAATCTAAAACAGTCAACTATAGAATAACATGCTTGCACTGTCAAGATTACCTGGAGTTCATGCTTCCTACTGTTCCATGTACATAAAAGATGATATTTGTAGAGAGTACTGGGTAAACTGGAGATATTTTGGGAGTGTCCGTATAGGACTTTGTGAAAAATTCATTACGTATTTTCCCCCATTCTTTCATTGACAAATATAGTCATAATTTTCTTGATAATGCACATGTATTTTGAGTCCAGTTAAACCTTTTCGTATCAAGTATTTAAAAACAATACGCGGGCTTCCCTGGTGGCACAGTGGTTAAGAATCCGCCTGCCAATGCAAGGGACACAGGTTCGAGCCCTGGTCTGGGAAGATCCTACATGCCGCGGAGCATCTAAGCCCGTGCGCCACAACTAGTGAGCCCTCATGCCAACCGCGTGAAGTACTGAAGCCAACATGCCTAGAGCCCGTGCTCCGCAGCAAGAGAAGCCACCGCAATGAGAAGCCCGCGCACAGCAACGAAGAGTAGCCCCCACTCACGGCAACTAGAGAAAGCCCGTGTGCAGCTACGAAGACCCAATGCAGCCAAAAATAATAAATAAAATAAAATAAAATTTATATATATATAAAAAAACCCAATACGCTCTTTTCCTCCTACTTGACGCACCAGTTCTTTAGGATTCAAATTATGACACCAAGTAAGCATCACTAATGAGCCTATTAAATCTCATTTTTTTCTGAAATTGAGCTTTTGTTTTGAATTCATATACTTAGTTACTACGTTTTCTTTTTTCTTTTTTTTTCTTCGTGTGGACTGTACAGTATTCAATTTAGGGCCTCAAAAATGTTACTTAAGAAAACTATTTTTAAAATCGAGTAACTCTCCTTTATTAATTTGCAAGGTAAAAACAGTCTCTCCTCCACCCCCCAGGTCTTCATTTGAATAGCTGCTGTATTTCCCTTTGAAACAGGGGCGGGGAGTGGAGTGGATGTACCTATCTTGTGTGACTTCATAAAGTAGAAGCCAACCAAGACTGTAGCAGCCTGGGTTTTATTAACTACAGCATTTGGTAACATCATTAATATGTAATTTGTCTTTAGGCAACTGTTACATATGTAGAGGGCTTCTTTGTGAATAAAACAGGGTATTGTTTTCACCTCAGCATTTTCAGAACATGGTCTGAGACAGTCTTTCCATCATCCTATCACTGAAACTTCACCTGCAGTTTACAAATTTATTTGGCCTGTCCGTAATACCTTTTATTTGCTTCAGAGTATTCTCTTGCTACTTTGAATGTTTCATCTCCTGTAGTTTGCTTCCACGCCACCCAGTCATCCAGTCTCATGGTTGTTGGTGTAGGGTTTGTATGGTGAGGACTCCCAGATTTAAATCTCCAGCCCAGAACTTTCTGACCTCTCAACCTGTACCCATATTTCTGCTTAGATATTTACTAGGCGTCTCAAACTTAACATGTTCCAAACAGAATTCCAGTTTTCCTTCTCTTCCCCATCAGTAAATGAAGCTCTGCTCTTCCAGTTGCTCAGGCCCAAATTGCGGCCCCTTCTTGGACTCTCCTCTTTGTCTCAAATCACATCCAGTCTGACAACAGATTCCGAGGGCTCTACTAGCAGAACCTGCCCACAGTCTGACCTCTCCTTGCACCTGCACTACTGACACCTGGCCTGAATCCACAGTCTCGTAACCCTGCAGCAGCTGGAGGGAGTCTGTTAAAACGTAACTCAGATCATTACTTCTTTATGCCAAAACCCTACAAAAGCTTTTCTCTTATTTCAGTAGATGCAGCATGCACACCGCCCCCGCCTGCCCCCCTTCCCTCTTCACCTCTGACTTTCTTCTTTGCTGTCACTGCTTCAGCCACCTTGGCCTTTTGCTGCTGTTTGGATGTGCCCAAACTGCCTCTGTCTCAGGCCTCTGTACTTGCTTTTCTCTCTGCCTGGAATACTTTCCTCCAGATAACCACACAACTTGCTGCCTTACTTCCTTTAGGTCAAACGACCCCTTATCAGTGATCACCTTAAATAAATTACCCCGCCCCGCCCCATTCCCTTTTGCCCACCTTAATTTTTTCTCCATAGCACTTATCACCAGGTAATATACTAATATATTTTCTTGTTTGTTTGTTGTCTGCTTCCTCCCCTACTATACTGTAAGCTCTCTGAGGTTAGAGATTGTGTGTATTCTGGTCGCGCATATATCTGTAGCTCCTAGGGCAGTGCTTGGCACCTAGTAGGTGCTAAATAAATATTTGCTGAATTAATGGAGGAATTGACAGCGACTTCGCTCAGGACATTGGTGTTTATTTGATGATCAGTGTCACAACTACAGCATTTCAGTGTTGTGGTCCGGGCCGCGGGACTCCCTGTACTCCCACCCTCCCTGGTCACTTGCTAGTTCTTGGCATCTTGAATTGAATAATTCTAGTGGCTCTTTTGCTTTTCTCTTTCAATGACGTCAGGTTAACAAAGATGGCAGTGTAATACATCTGGTCAACCTAGAGAGCATCATACCCAGTTGGAACAGCTCAAAGAAAATGGCAAATTGAGTTCTGGCTTAGATTTATGCTTTTCGTCAGAGCTACTTTTCCTTTTCATCTAGGACTCAGATTCTGAGTGTTTTTAGAAGGACTGCTCCAGTGAGTTTCGCAGTTTTTTTCCCTTGATATAATTTGTACCCATGGATTAGAAGTGTATTATGAATGCTTTTGGTTTTTCATATATGTGTGAAGTGTAACTGTGTTAAGTATAAAATCCACCCTGTCATTTCCTTTCATCAGCTGTTGAGACCTTACGTGCCATGGTTGCAAATTAACTTTGAATCTCGGATCTCTGCAGACTGAAAGAAACCCTGTCCAACTTATCTGCTTTGGAACATGTTGTGCAGAGGTAGTAAGCCTGACCAAGTATTCATGCATATTAAAGATTACTGTGGTCCAAGGAAGGTTCTCTTTCATTCTTAATGTTACATGAAATACAACTTCTCCTATGTGTTTAATTAACTATGCTTTTACAACTTTAAGAGGTGGTTTTTCAGAATTGTGGAGGTAGAGCTTGTCCTTGTGAATTTTATAGCCAGATGCATTTTTTTTTTTAAATTTTAACGAAGCTTGAGCTTTTTCTTATTAGTTTGTAATGTTGCTGTTTGTGTGTGTTTGTGCTGTAACAGCTTTATTGAAATATAATTTGCGTATCACATAATTTACCCATTTAAAGTGTACAATTTACTGACTTTTAATATTTTCACAGATATATGCAAGCATCACCATAATCAATTCTAGAACATTTATATCATCCCCAAATGAAATGCATAACTGTAGCACCCCAGCACCCCCCACCCCCAGGCAACCACCAATCTGCTTTCTGTCTCTGTGGATTTGTCTTTTCTGGGCATTTAATATAAATGGGATCATACCGTATGTGGTCTTTTGTGACTGGCATTTTTCACGTAAGATAATGCTTCCCAGGCTTATCCGTGTTCTAACATGTATCAGTATTTCATTTCTTGTTCAATAATGTTCTATTTTATGGGTATACCATATTTTACTTATCTGTCTGCTTGAGTTGTTTTTTTTTCACACTCCCCCCCCCCCCCCCGCCCCTTTCCCCCCCTTGGTGTCCATACGTGCTTGAGTTTTATATTTATCTTTTCTGTATTTGGTTTTCTATCTGTGGCCATGCTTTGGGAGAGTGAGTTCAGGAATTCTTTCACCTTTCACACCAGGGTTTTGGTCTTGTAGGTATTTAGTTTCCCTTGTTCTTGGCATTGTGGACACCAGGTTTTCTCAGTTAGTCGTGTGATAACAGAAGCATCCACTTGGCTCCAGGACCAGAGCAGGTCACCACTGAGTAACATTACCCCTGATCACCTTCAGAGCTTGCCAGGAAACATCAAGATTTTCAGAATATTTACTTCGGTTTTCCTAATTCAGCTTCACACATCTGTGTAATTACTATTTCAGGTAGTGTTTTGAGTTAATCCAATATATTTCAGAGAATGAAGAACATGCCACATTATATAGTTTTCGTAATGGTGTTAGCTTTATGGATTCCATACTGGTCAAGCATAATTTTGAATAAAGCAACACAAATGCTTAATCCTTTGAAATCTCTGTGATAGACAAGAAGTTTTATTCGTTGAAAGCAGTGGTTCTCAACTGTGAACAACTTTGCTCCCCAGAGGCTATGTGGCAGTATTTGGAGAATTTTTTTTAATGTTTTATTTATTTAATTTAATTTATTTATTTTTGGCTGTGTTGGGTCTTCATTGCTGTGCGCTGCGGTGAGCGGGGGGTACTCTTCGTTGTGGTGCGTGGGCTTCTCATTGCGGTGGCTTCTCTCGTTGCGGAGCATGGGCTCTAGGCATGCGGGCTTCAGTAGTTGTGGCGCGAGGGCTCAGTAATTGTGGCTTGCGGGCTCTAGAGCGCAGGCTCAGTAGTTGTGGCGCACGGGCTTAGTTGCTCTGCGGCATGTGGGATCTTCCCGGATCAGGACTCAAACCCGTGTCCCCTGCATTGGCAGGCGGATTCTTAACCACTGCGCCACCAGGGAAGACCTGGAGATACTTTTTTGTTGTTGTCATTGGAGCAGTGGGTTGTGGTACTAGAATCTATGTGAGTAGAGACCAGGGATAATGCACAGAACAGGCCTCCCCCCCCACCCCCCCCACCCCAATCTGGCTCAAAATGTTAATTGTGCCGCAGTTGAGAAGCCCTGATTTAAACTGAGCAGTGAATTCTTCTTCGCTACTTAGTAGAAGAGACACAACTATAGGCAACTTGCAAGGCAAAAAAAATTTCGTATGTAATTGCGAAAATCTTCACATTTTAACAGTATAGAAAAGCAGTTGCTTGTGTCAGTGGATTTATGTGTTCTTTAAAGAAAAGGAGGATTTTTGATTTTGGGGGGTGCGGGGGAACCTCCTTGGGCATCTCATCTTTGGGAATTCCCTACTCTTACTCCAAATAAAAAGGTTATGTGTTGTTTGTTATTTAATTTTAATTGAGCTGTTGATTGTAACCTGGAGTTTTGCTATCCTGGGTACTTTCCCTACCTTTTGCAGGTAGTATGTTTTGTTGTTATTATGTCTTTTTGGAAGAAATTAAGATATTTGTCAGAGTCCGCCAATCTTAGTTCTCTGTTTTTTCCCAAAGCTTCTCAAGCAGTTGAGGAAGTGCTGCTTTAAGCATTACACCCACTTGTGATTAAGGTGCATTCATTCTTTGCCTCCTTCTGTTTTGATACCACAGAGGCTGCTCTCTGAATTTGACTAATGGGTCCCATCTCGGTTATTTAGGTTGTCTCAATAAGACATGTGTTCCAGGAATGAGTATTTAAACATTGACTAATTAAACTGATTGAGTTTAAATATTTATTAACCCCAAATGCAGAGAATCTTTGGAGGTAGATGTGTAACCGTTTGCTTATAAATGGTTGGATTTGTTCAGGTGGGAGAACGTGACACCTGTTTATTTTTACGTGGGAGAACTGCTCTCAGTACCACATCCGTTTCAGATGAAGCACTCTGACCTCTACGTGGATTCCTAGATCCGCTGACCCCATGTTTCAGAGTTACCTTGCATCTCTGTCAGTGATTCTCCAGCCTGTTTTGAGGTGTTCTGTGCAGCAGGTTGCTGTTTATGGGTTCTTATCCGGGAGTAACAAGTGTTAGAGTGACATTTCCCTTTCCAGAGCACAAGTCAGTACATTTTCATTCCCAGGCTGTTGATATGAAAGGGAACAGGAAAAGAACATTGATTTTACTGAGAAAGCAAGTCGCTCAGCTGTCACATGCTTCCTGGGTGTTCTGTTGCCTGCCTGGCTGCAGCTGCTTGTCTTGCAGGTGGGGCCCAGCGCAGCGGGTAGCTCACTTAGGTCTTCCACTCTTGGACCATCTCATTTTTTTCCGAAGGGAAAAGGCTAAAGCATTTATTGAGACATAATAAATGTAGAAATGGCAAAGGCAGAAGTTCTTGAGGACCTTGGTTCCTGATTTAGGCTTTCAGAGATAATAGATTTGAGAGCAAGCTAGTTGGGAATGGCACTAACAACCGTTGTTGGAAAATATCTCGTGCCAGAAGGGATGAATGTTTCCCCAAATCCTACTTTCATCTTAAGAGCCTGCAGTAACACCGTTCGCTTAGAAAACTCTCTTAAGGCTGTGTGATTGAAGGCAGTACAGCCTTGTGGTTAAGAGTATAGGCTCTGAGTCAGCGCCCTGGGTCTCACACAGAGCTGTGTGATTGGGGTCTACCGAAATACACAGTGCGTGAGTTTTGGTCTACTTGCTCAGCCTCTCAGTGCTTGCTTTTGCAGGGAAACTGTACATAGCAACAGCATCTACTGAATAGCGTTACCGTTAGGATGATCATGTGACCTGGTTTCACGTTTTTCCTGAACAATTATTAATGTTTTTGCTCTCAGATGTGTCCTGGTTTGGACGATAAATTATATTCTCAGTCTCATTATAGTGAAGTTTAAATGAATTAACGTGTAAAATGCTTAGCGCATGGTAAGTGCTCAGTGAGTATTAGCTGCTTTATTATTTTAGGAGCTCCCATTATCCGTTCCCCCCTCTACTTAAGCTTACTTCCTACTAGTTTTACTCTGTGCCTGCCATCCAGGACAAGGATTTAATCAATAACTGTTTTACTGCACTTGCACCTGAATGCTCTCTCCTCCTTTTTGCTCCTCCCACCCTGTTCATGGTGTGCAGGCCAGCTCAAGCACCCCCTCAGTTATTTACACATGAAATATTTTCTTTCCCAAATAAAAGTCTCATCATAATACCGTCTTGATTGATCCAGCTTATGTGTGAGAGGGAGGGCAGGGAAGAGTAATTTATTGCTCGTCTGTATGTGCCAGGCAGTGAGTTAGGATTTGAGAATACAACACAGGGCAAAGAGAGTCAGGGTCAGCCCTTCACGGAGCTTCTAGCTTAGAGGTGGAGACAGATGTTAATCAAATCACACAAATAAATGTGAAGTTACCATTGTAGAGAGCATTACAAAGGGATTTAAGCTAGTCCTTTTGGACAAGAAAGGACATCTTGAGGAAGTTCCTGTTGAGCTGTGACCTGAAGGAAGAATAGGAGATACGTAGGCCAGGAGAGGAGATGAGCATCACGACGGAAGGGAGAACATGAGCTAAGTCTTACTCCAGGTAGGAGGGCGTGTGTTCAAGGGGCAGAGGGAAGGGCAGTGTGGTTGGGCACAGAGTGTGGGAGGGAGGCGGGGGATGAGGCCAGATAGAAAGATAAGGGCGTTGTAGATCATGGTTAGGATTTGGGTTTTTGGTTAACAGAAGTGACAAGTCACTGAGTATTTTAAGGTAAGGATTGACATAATCACATTAGCCTTTTGAAAGGAGAGCCCTGGCTGCAGTCTATAAAGAGAATTATGAGGATTCAGAGGAGTAGATTTGGAGAGAAGCCAATTGAAGTGGTCCAGGAAAGCCACACTAGTAGCTTTTAACTAAGGTTGTGGTGTTGGACGTGTTCTCAAGTAGGTGTGTTTGAGAGAAATTTATAAGGTAACGGTGACATGGTTTGTTGATGATGGGATGAAAGAGAGGAGGTGCTAAACATGTGGCTTAGATGTCCAGCTTGCATGACAGGATGGGCAGCGGCACCGGTCACGAGAGAGGCCATCTGGGGCCAGAGTGTGCCCTTGTTTTGATATGTTGAGGTACCTTTGAGACATCCAAGAGGAGACTTCAGGTGGGGGCAGTTTTCAGAGGCATCTGGCTCTGCAGGAGAAGTTTGCTAAACACGTGCATTTGTGGATCGCCTGTGTGGATGTGGTACCTGGGGCCTGACGGACACGTAGGAGATCGACGAGGATGAGGAAGGATGGCTCCGGATAGCTCCTGAAGAGCTCCCCCATTAGCTGGTCCAGTACTAGAGGTGGAGGAACAGTTAAATAGACCCAGGAGATGACAGTGCCAGGAAGGCCAGAGGAAAAGAGCCTTTCCAGAAGGAGGGTGTGTGGTCAGCCCTGTCAGAGGGTGCTGAATGGTCAAATGATAATGAGAACAAAACCTCTAGTGGACTTGATACAGAGAGGAAATTGCGTCAGTAGGAGTTGTTCTAGTGAATATTATACTATAGTCATGGTCCTTGTTGGTTAGTGGAGAAGTTACACAAGTTAACAACAGATACCAGTAGTGGGATCAATGAGGGCCACTTTACAGGCAGGATGGGGAACAGTGAGGGGCTGGACTTTGGGGGGGTCTGGGAGCCTTCCTGGAGTTGGGCAGCAGAAATGCCTGAGGGCCCTAAGGGTAAGTAGAGGTTAGCCCGACAAAGGGGAGGGGACTGCTGGACACACAGGAAGGGTGGAGGTCGGGCTGGAGTGGTGAAGGGGCAGTCAGGACAGGAAGGTCTCTGTAATCTTTGAAAAGGAATGGTGCACAGTGAATTGTACTGTACATGGTGAATTGTATGGTGTGTGAATTATATCTCAATGTAAAAAAAAAAAAGTGGTGGAGGGTCAGATGCTTGGCTGGCTGTGTTGGAGGACGAATTGGAAGGAAAGCAAAAACAAAATTTTATAGTCACAGAGACCAGTTAGAAGGCAGTTGTGTTAATCTGTGTGAAAGATGATGATGGCTTGAAATAGGCACTCTCTGCTTGAGTTGGAGCAGTGGACAAATTATAGAGTTATTCAGGAGGTGATTGGTAGACCCTGAGAGCTGAGGAAAATGCCTAGTGTGTGATTGGTATTTGACAAACGTAAGCATTTCTTGCTGTGGTTGAATGAGGAAGAATTCATTGGACTTCACTAACTGCATTTGGTGTGAGAGTCAAGCGTCCTCCAGAATCTGGCTTGAGCAATTGAAATGAACAGAACTCAGGGATTGGGAACTCAGGAGGAAGGAGCAAGTTTTCATTAATAAGTGGGTTTTACGCAATCCAAGAGGAGATATTTTAAAATTTTTACTTCATTTGTAGTCAGTTTTCCATGATTTATTTCTTACTCGTGTAATAGGATTCCCCCTCCTCCCTAGTAGGTAATAAATTCTTGAGGGTAAGGATGACGTTTGGCTACGTTTATATCTTGCATAGCACAGTACACTGTTTGGCATTATCTGCTGTAGTAGATAATGTAGTCATGACTGATCTAAGTATATATTATTGATAGTCTTTATTTATAAAGCACTTTGCAATCTATAAGTGCATTTACCTGTATACGTATACTTAATTCTCACAGCAGCTCTGTGAAGTAGCTAGTTATTATCCCTGTTTTACAGCATTGAAACTGACTCAGAGATAGAGTGATCTGCCTAAGGCACTAGCCCTGGCAGTGCCAAGAACTTGGATCTTGGCTTCTGACCCCAGTCTTCTTGCAGTTCTATCAAGGGCCCAAACCTCCTGGGACTGCTTAAATAGTGACAAGAAGTGGTGTCCTTAAATGAGGTGTGGACCCTGAGCGTGACCGAAATTTTAGTACTTTATGCAAATCAGTTCTGTTAAGTAGTGTAAGGTGTTTGTAGGTGGTTGTTGGCTTCACTTTGAAGAGGCAGACAGTGTTTGTGTAGAGGGTTAAGTAACCTGAAGTAATAAAGAACAGTTCTGTATCCTCGACTCTGTTAAATGCCTTTGACCCTGATTAGATCACGACGAAACGAAGCTAGCCTACCAAATTTTATCAAGATAAAACGATGAAGTGCGATCTGATGACTCTGGAAACTAGTGTGAGGACTATACGTTCGTTTTTTAAAAAATCAGTCCTCTTCCTCATGTCACTCCAGCCCCTCTGGCCTCCCGTGTCTTGAATGTAACTGAATCACTGCTGCCTCTGGACATTTGCACCTACTTTCCCCTCTGCTGGAATGGTCTCCGTGTTTCCTCTGTACTCACTCTTAACTTGGGACAAAGCCACCTCAGTGAGGCCTTACCTGACCATTTAAAATTGCAATCCTCTTATACTCCCTTGTTCCCATTGGACTCCCCATGTAAGATCTTTTAATATAGTGTGTGTGTGTGTGTGTGTGTGTGTGTGTGTGTGTGTGTGTGTGTATGTATCTTTCTCCACTTCCTGGAACATCAGTTCCACAAGGTCAGGGATGTTTGTATGTGGTTCTCTGCTATTTTCCCCATACCTAGGGCAGTAACTAGCACACCGCACATTGTGGGCATTCAGTAGACATTTGTTCGATGAATAGATGAAGATTGTTTTGAATCTGAAATGTTTTAGATTCGATTATTCCTTTAATTAATTATTAAAGTATCTTTTGCCGTGTTTCCTGTTTAACTGGGTTGAGTAGTGGATCGACAAGATATTTTCAATATTCTTGTCTGTCTTACTGGAGAAAAGTACCTCTTGTTTTTGGGGGGAGAAGTTAAAGTGAGTGTGTTTCCTAAAACTGTCTGTGCAAATTATCAGCAAGAATACATGTAGGAAAGGTTGGCACCTGTGAAGATACAGATTATAACCTGAGCAGCAGGTTGGAATCAGGTCAGATGGGGTTCACCTTTGGGAGACCTGCTTTAGACTCACTCACGGGCAGATGATCTCTTCTTAGTTCTCCTCCTGTAGCCTGAAAAGTGGGAGTGGTGACTTCTGTCTGGTTCACATCACTGAGTTGTAGACAGAAAGAATCTAATGAGATCATGGCAGGGACCTGCTTTGTAAACCCCTTGCTGTTTTAAAGATGCTGTTGTATTGTCTACTGTGTAGATCATTTCTAGCGTAGTGAAGCGACAGCTACCTTTCTCGGTGCCACCTGGTTCCTCTCTGGGTCCCTTTCCTCAAATGTTGTATTATTGTTGCATGTTGGTCGTTTTATAATGAGGCTCAAAAAATTATGATTAGTGTGGTAAGTACAGAGGAAAAGAATATATCCCCACTGAGCTATATTTTATAGCCAAATGTGAATGGTAGTTGGATTAACTTTTGCTTTGGATTATCAATATTCTTGGTTATCTGAAGGTTGGATACACGCGCGCACACACACGTGCACACACACGTAGAGGATTTTATTTTGTGGATGTTTTCTCTCTTGATTGTTGAATTTTTCTTGCTAACTCTTGGCAGAAACAACTCAAATTTTTTTGTAAATAGAAATACAGTATATGATTTTGTAGGGAGTAATGTTGAATGTACAATTTGGACTTACTGTTTTTTTTTCCTTTTTTTAAGTGCTGAAATAATATTTTTACACAATTTTCTGGAGCAGTTATCTTGTTAATCCTAGGGAGAATGAGTTTTTTTCTTGAACTTGTCTGAAGTATGTCTGTCCTGAACTGCGTCTTAGAGGCTTTCAGCCTAAGCTTCTTGTTCTTTTTAGGTTCCCAGGAGGCTTTGGTATGTTTTCAGTGTCAAAGAGGAATGTTTTAACAACTGTATTAGCTGATGGTTTTCTTTCTTGTATGATTGGCTTGTTCAGGCTCTAAACTTAAGCCAGATGGAGAAAGTAATATGTCTCTTGGTGTATTTTCAATTGCTAACACTAGTGGCCTACAGGGACTTGGGAGTTTATTACTGTCTGTTTAGCAGATGATTCATCGAAGCAGAACTTTTGCAGGCACTAGAATAATTTTTCATTTTCTGGAAATATGTTTAGAAAATTGAAATCCTATCTGAAAGTGCATTTCCTATGTAAAAGGAAGCAATTTAGGTTTGTGCTACATGCTTTCATCCTTCTGACTTTGCTTATAGATTGTTGGCATTATTGCTCCTTCATTGTTCTCTCACCCAAAAGTTGTTGTTAACATTTTTTAAATTTTCCTGGATGCCTAAGGATATTCGAAGTGCTTATGTGGAGGTCTTTTCTGGTATCAAGTTTGACCTAAGAGCTTTGGAGAGAGTATATGATAATTTTTATGGTTTTGGCATGACCAAAGAGAATTTTCTCTGCCTCTGAGGCATGTAATTACAAACTGACTTGTTTGTTGTTGTCTGAGTAAAGAGGACCAATTTTTCGTTTCTTTGCACGTGTTGTTTCCTATCTGGCCCTCGTAGCATGAGCAAGGGATGGTTCTCCTATTGATCAGTTGTCTCCTCTCTTTGCATTAGAGCATTGCGGGCAAGGACCACGAGGTGTTCCCTCATGGTGTCTTTAGTTCTGAACCCCTGGCACGTAGATAATGTTTGGTACAGATTGCTGAAAAAATGAGATATTGGGAAGGACGATAAAAGATTGCAAAAGATAAATTACTGGTTATTATGACTGTTCCAAAACTGACATGTAAATAAAATTAAAATTTAAAATTTTTTATAAGAATTGTGTTGGGTTGGAGCTTGGGGTTTACTCTTCTCATTATACATTCTTAAAACCTTCAGACTTTCCTTTTGGGGTTTAGTTCTGGGGAGAAATTTATTAGGGAAACCATTAACAGTGGAAATTTGGAAGAATGTATAAACCACCTAATATTCCCTAAAGATGGAAGGTTGTTTTTGGAAGCTGTTATATTTTCTTAAGACAGAGATAATATATCTTTCGAGAAACCATTTTTCCTGGAAAATAACTAGAATAGTAAGTAGACCTAGAAGATGTAAAAAATTGTAATTGAAGGCAAAGGAATCTTGCTTTGAGGTTGTCGCTTTTATTTGAGTCAGCTCTTATGTTTATTCTTGAGAGGAGCTCTGGAAATTTGGAGAAGTGGCTAGAAAGAGTCTTCAGAAGGTAATGCGCTGTGAGACATCCTGAGACATTTTCCAAGGCTATCCAAATTACTTTTTGCAGGTGGAAATAATTTAACTACAGGTTCTTACCCTTTTAAATTAATGTTATGGGTTATGAAGCCCCTTTTGTATACTTGTACCCATTATATGTTGTTTACTAGGGTACACTTTACCTTTTCCTTTAAAAGTTAGAGAAAACGATTTGTATACAGAAAGCATAGTTTACCCTTACGCATTCAGACATCTTTCATTATTGGTGTGATCGAAAATCCCAAACCATATGCTAATTGAGGCCCAAAACTGTTTATATTTAAATTTGATATCACTTGTCCTACCTTTTTTCCTATTGCCAGTGAGAAGTTTTAGTTGCTAAAGCATGAGTAAGTGAGTCATTTAACAAAACGTTATTTTAGGAAGGAAATACGAGAAAATGTTAAAGGAAAATCAATTTCGCTCTCTCTTTCCTCTCCTAGCATTTTTGAAACGTTGGGGTTGTTGGAGTGGTCGGATTTTCCCTGGAATTGAGTGAGAAATTCAGAAGACTGAAGCCCAGGCTTACTGTCTACCTTTCACGGAGGCCCAGCCGTGAGAGGACAGAAGAAGGCACGTGGCGAATCATGACAGCTGATAAAGACAAAGACAAAGACAAAGAGAAGGACCGGGACCGAGATCGGGACCGAGAGAGAGAGAAGAGAGACAAGGCGCGAGAGAGTGAGAATTCAAGGCCACGCAGGAGCTGTACCTTGGAAGGAGGAGCCAAAAATTATGCTGAGAGTGACCACAGCGAAGATGAGGACAATGACAATGGTGCCACCACGGAGGAGTCCACGAAGAAGACCAAGAAGAAGCCCCCGAAAAAAAAGTCTCGTTACGAAAGGACGGACACCGGGGAGATAACGTCTTACATCACGGAGGATGATGTCGTCTACAGACCAGGAGGTGAGGCGCCTTTGGGTCTTTACAGTGTTTGTGGTAGAGAAACGATGTCAGCATGTGGATGCAGGCAGGCGTGGAACCCAGAAGATTGGGTAGTGGTTTGGGGCAGGAAAACTCCAGGTGGGAAACAGCTGCCAGCTTTGGTCATCTGGGTGTGCCCGCCTCCACTCGCCTCCTGCCCTGGCCGGTGTGCCTGTCGTTCTTTCCTTGTCTTCTGCTGCTCATTCTCGCACTTCACCGCCTGCCCAGTAGTTTTCCTCTTTCCACTTCCTCCTTGCCTTTTGTCTTCAGCACCGATTAGGCTGTGTTGAGACCCTGCAGAATGGAGTACACAGTGGGACAAGTAAACCTTCAAATTCTTGGGAACAGGACATTTTACGTTGGCTACAGGAGTGACCAGAAACTAGAAGGTGTTTTTAATGGCCTTCAGACGAAGGTTTATTCCTCCTGATGACCTCCTTTTCCAAAGTATTGATCTTCAGGGTCTCTAGTCAGTGATAATAGATGAAGCCAACTAACCTGCTCTGTTTTCCAGGAAAGGTACTGTGTTCACTCAGTATATTGAGGTTATTTATAGCAGTTGTTCAGAGAGAGAGACAGAGACCCAGCTTTCAGATAAGATTCAGGGAAGCAAGTGATTCAGAACCTGTTGAACACCAGCAGAACCTTCCTTTTCCATATGACGTATTGTGTGTATTAAGGTACTTTTCTTACAGAAGTCAGTAAAACTAGCTAAAATCATTTTGTTTGAATTACTTACAGTGCTCAGGAATGATGTGAATTTCATGAGATGTAATTAACAGATTAAAAGCCTCTCAGTTTGATACTTTTCCAGGAGCGGGAGATTAAAGAGATTATGTCATTAACCTGGTACAGTTGTTTTGCTGAGGAGTACTGTAACTGTGCTCAACTTCACATAAAGTATCGGATTTTTTCCCCACAAAGGAATTAGTTTTGAATGTCAAAATATAATCAATGTTAGAAATTACGCAGATAAGCTTGTATTCACAACAGTGTTTTGGTTGATGATGAACTGAGAAGATATTTATGTGATAAAAAATTATCAAAGTTGAGGTTTGGGGGCAGGTGGAGCTCTGCTCTAGAGATTTGGCAATGTGTGGGTTACAGCACTATCAGGGTCTTTGATTCAGACTTAGATGTTGGATGGTCAGATTTTCTTAGCCACTGAAGACTTACCGCAGATTGCTTGCTATGAACCTGTGTGGTTCTAGATCATGAGAAAGGAACAGAATGGGTTAACTCCTTTAGCTATAGATTACAGGATGATAACTTAAAAATAAGGAAAGATCTTGTTAGCCTTTTCTCTTGATACATAACAATTCAGTGTGGTACTATACTATGATCTTTTGGATCACTGTCAAAAGTCTGGCTGCCTTGTGCAGTACTAAATGCCAGCCTTTCTCAGTGGAATGTTACTGCTGTGTCAGTGGGGATGCTTCCTCAAAATATTTGTAGTCAGAACATGTGGGAAATGCTGCACGTACTGTCCCTCATGTGAGAGAGTCATAATTAATGACTCTGAGAAGTCCTGCAGTTAAGGAAACCTCTTTAGCGTTGAAAAAAAAAAATCTGCCGTTTTTCCCATTTATGGGCCTGTGGCATCCTGTTTCTGCTGAGTATCTCCCTAAGAAAAAACATTTTTGAGAAAACTAGTTTGAGAACTGTTGCACATTCATATTGCATATTCTACAGGATGAAAGGAAATCCTTCCTGCTTGGTGCTTAGAAGACTCTGTGGAGGAAGGTTGCTAATGGCTTATTTTCAGAACAGCAGGTTCTTGTTTTGGGGAAGAACTGTGTACTCAGGGAGGCAGACATTGTTTCAGTATATCTGAGGACCTTTGTGAAATGTGAAAAAGATACAGCCTCTCTGGAAGCTAACTATGTTATAAAGGATGTACGACAACCAAAAATGGCTATGAAAGTTTTCTTTGGCGCTCAGAGCATAACTACTTCCTGTGAGGTGCCCCTTGTGCTTGGGGGCTGACAGCTGTGGCCTGGGGTTTGCATCCTGCTAGGTCCTGCCAGTCTGTAAGAGTAAGTAGGAGTAAGTAAGAGTCTTACTCTTTGGTAAGGAGACTGTTTCTGACCTTCTCAGTGGTTTCATTTCTTTTGCGGTTATGCATTCGAAGCTAAATGACTTCTCCAAATAGCTTCTTTCTCAATGGAGGATTTTAAAATAGTGCCTATTCTTTAGGTTTATCTAAACTGAAGAATCAGAAGTAGGGTACTGTGGTTAGATTCGCAGGTGGGACTTGATGCTTTTCTTTCCTTCGTCTTTCTTTTTGCTCTTTCTCTTTCTTGGTGCAAAGTACTACAGTAACATCTTCTGTTAGTGATGAAAAACCATTATCCTCACCCAATTCCAGAGATTCTCTGTGGTTTGTTGTATCTTAAGTGTTTTAGTAGGGACTTTATGGGGCATCATAAGGGATTTCTTCAGTGTATTATTGTTATTCTCATTTGTTTCTTTAGGATGTAGATCACAAATTAATTTTTTTCTTTTTCCTTTTCTGAATTGGTTTTAATACTCAAATCAAGTATAAATTATAAATACCCCCCAAAATGTCATTAAGAATGAGCCTAGCAGTGAGTGATACTGTGAGGATAAAAATAGACTATTATATAACTATACTTCCTTGTCCTAGGGGGACAAGCCTATGTTCAGATTATTTGGTCTGAGAAGAATGAGGTTTTATTGAGAAATCGGGTATTTAGGATTTGTCGCTAGCTAAGGTTTAACCTCATGCCTGGTTACAACCAGTTCTCTTTTGCTCCTGCTCATCATCTCTGGAGTTACCTTTATTTTGCCCTTAGAGGCTCAGCATAATGGACTTGTAGTTACAGTGCCCATGTTACCTCCTGCCTTGGGGTCTTTGCACTTGCTGTTGCCTCAGGTTAATGACCGACCCCCTCGCCCTCCCTGTCCCCAACACACACACAGACATACTTACTTAACTGCTCTCCTTTCTTCATTTCTCCCATTCCAGTGTCATTGCCTTTCCCCTCCCACGTTTTCCAGATTTCCTTAATAGCTACTGTCCTGGCATTATGTATCTTTTCTTCTAGCACTTATAACAGTAATACTTTTCTATTTATTTCTGTTACTATTTTAGGATTAGTAGCTGTCTCTCTCTTCCATAAAGGCAGCAACTCTGTTTTTGCTTATTCCTGGAATCTACAATAGTGTACACATAGTGTGTATTCCATAATATTTGTTTGCGTTTGTTTGTTTGTTTTGTTCTTGGCCTCGCCGCTTGGCTTGCGGGATCTTAGTTCCCTGACCAGGGATTGAACCTGGGCCCACGGCAGTGAAAGCGCCAAGTCCTAACCACTGGACCACCAGGGAACTCCCAGTATTTGTTGAGTAAATAAGTTTCTGAAAATTTTTTTCAAAAATATATTGACTGATAAATGATGTCAAAGTTAGAATAATGCTTCTGGAAGTCCGTCTTGAATCATTTATTTCCCAATGGATGATTTAACAGACTTGTTATAAAATAAAAACCAAAACAAAAACCTTGTGGAGCTCTGTTTATATTTTGCATCTGTGTCTAATCTAACTTCTTTGTTGTCTATCAACCGTTACTCTACTTTTGAGATGACTGTCACGGTAACAAATTGATTCATTACACAGCTGTGTGCAGCCAGATTTCCCTTATGGGCCTCTTTAGCATAGAGTATTGATTTCTAAAGTTTGCTGTGGGTGGCATATAAATTTCTTTCTGCTTTTTTTCTTTTCCCTAGCTTTATTGAGATATAATTGACACATGACATTAAACTTAAGATGTATAACATAGTTATTTTATGTATGTATATAATGCAAAATGATTATACCACAATGAGGTTAATTACGACCCAAAATTACAGTTTTGGGTGTGGGTGTGGGTGTGGGTGGTGTGAACTTTTAAAATCTGTTCTCTTAGCAACTTTCAAATATACACGGCAGTATTCTTAACTATAATCACCGTGCTGTACATTACATCCCCAGAACTTATTCATCTTATAACTGGAAGTTTGTACCCTTTGACTGCCTTCACCTATTTCCCCTACCCCTATCCCCCACCTCCACACCTGTGGCAACCACTAATCTGTTCTCAGTTTCTGAGTTTGGTTTTCTTAGATTCCACATCTAAGTCAGATCATACAGTATTTCTCTGTCTGACTTTTTCACTTAGCATGATACCCTCAGGGTTCATCCGTGTTGTTGCAAACGGCAGGATTTCCTTCTTTTTTTTTCAGTGGCTGAATAATGTTCTGTTGTATACCTATGCATTTTCTTTATTCCTTCATCCATCAGTGGACCCTTAGATTGCTTCTGGGTCTTGGCTATTGTAAGTAATGCTGCAGTGAACCTAGGGGTACAGATATCTCTTCCAGATAGCGATTTTATTTCCTTCAGATACATACGCAGAGGTGGAATTGCTGGATCAAATGGTAGTCATATTTTTAATCTGTGGAGAAACTCCCATGCTGCTTTCCAATTTACATTCCCACCAATAGGATGTTCACTATTTTCAGTTAGATACTGTGATTCCTTTATTCTTGATCAGGTAAAAGAGTCAAAAAATTAAATTCAAATCATTGGGAGATATTTTTTTCACTTGGGCAGGTCACTTTTGCTTGCTATTTCGATAAGGAAAGTGTTTTTTAAAATGTGCTTATTAAGCTGGTTCTCTGTTTTTTGTATTCTGTCATTTCAACTGATAATTTTTGATTCTCGCATTTACCCTGGACATATTCGTAGAATAAAAGAAATCTCCATCACATGCAAGAGAGGAGGGAAAAAATCCAAGACTCAGAATTTTCATGTTTGTTATATCTCTGGTTCTTCCGCTTTCATAAACAAAGAGTGAAATTTTTCATGAAGATAAACTTTACTTATAAAAGACGAAGAACTTTTAAGTTTGTGGTTTATGAAATCTTAGGTGAAATAAAACATTTCCCCCTTTTATTTGCAAATTTTCCTTATTGTTTGGAACTGGGGACTTGAACTGATAAAGGACCTAGAAACTAGAATTGATTTTATATTGAACATTGAGATGTTAATTCCTTTTGATGCAAATGGAATCTAAGCTGGAAAAATCTAAACAAAATGAAACCTGGGGATCTAGTTTGAATTAAAATTACACACACACACACACACACACACACACACACACACACGGACTATTGAAGTTAAAAGGAGACTATTAATCAAAGCATAATATTGAGTGGACTCAAAAGAGTATAATATTGTATGATTCCTTTTATATAAAGTTAAAAAACAGTTAAAACTATTCTTTGGTGTTTTGAAGTCAGGATAGCAGTTACACTGATGGGGCGCTGGTGTCTGGAACAGAGCATGAAGGGGACTTTTGGGTCTGGTCATGTTCTGTTTTGTGGTGATAGTGCTGGTTACATGGATTTGTTCACTTTGTGAGAATTTATCATGCTTTGCACTTTGCTGTATGTCTGTTATACTTAAATGAGAAATTTACTTAAAAAGAAAAAGGAAAGTTAAAACGTGAAACTTTTAAAACCGTATAGTCTCCCTTTGGTTCAAGTTTCTATTTAAGGAGGGAAGGGAGTTACCAGCGTTTTAACAAATCATCTGTCCTAACATTTAGCTGCTGATGCTTCACTGAGGGGTTGGTCTTTGACCAGTTAAGAGGCTGAATTTGGTTTCCGAGTCTTGATTTTCTGAATAATTGAAAGCTTATCTACTGCAATCACACAGATAAACATTTCCTTTCTAAAATAAAGGTGAACAAAACTCTGGCATTTGGTGTTCCAGGACATACATTTTAGGAGAAAATAAAAGCTCATTTGATCTGCAGCTTTTCATCCATGGCTTTTATATGTAGAAGAATTTTAGGTAGAAGTGACATGAAAGTGAAGGTGTCTTCTTTTTTTTTGCGGTATGCGGGCCTCTCACTGCTGTGGCCTCTCCCGTTGCGGAGCACAGGCTCCGGACGCGCAGGCTCAGCGGCCATGGCTCACGGGCCCAGCCGCTCCGCGGCATGTGGGATCTTCCCAGACCGGGGCACGAACCCGCGTCCCCTGCATCGGCAGGCGGACCCCCAACCACTGCGCCACCAGGGAAGCCCCCCTCTCCTTTTTATATAGACATCAGTCATTGGAGTAGGGCCCTACCTCATTCTAACTAATTATGTCTGCAGTGATTGGTTTTCCAAGGAAGGACACATTTTGAGGCACTGAGGGTTAGGACTTGAATGTATGAATTTTGGGGAGATGCAGTTCAACCCATAACAGGCAGGAAGAGCTTTGTTGCTATGTGGACTCAAGTTTGAGTGACCCAGGGTTTAATGACCACTTCAGCTCTCTTAGTTGTGTCCTTGGAATAGTTGTGAAAATGTATTTCTTATTTTTAATCACTATAATGTGTACTTTTAGTTGTGGGTTGCGTTTTTATTTTTTCTGTTTCTTTTGAAATTTTATTTCAACTTTTCCCAAGCCTCAAGAAATGATTGCCTTTTAAGTGTTTATTAGGAAATTATTCAAATTCTAAATATATGTAAAAGAAAAAATTTTAGCACATAAAAAGTTACTACTTTATGAGGGTAGAAGAAGCAAGAGGAACTTCTAAAAATATTCTAACCAAAAGAATGGAAGGTGGTAGAGTTTTGAGACTAGTTAACCATATCTTTTTCTATTTCATAAGGAAGGGGTCCTTAAGTACAGTGAGACATGTCCTCCAGACGCTTGCTAGAGTGCCTGAGGTTGGCCACAGATGGGCGTCCCATGAGAGTTGGTTAGAAACGCACAGCCTCAGGTTCCACCCCAGACTTACTGAGTCAGAATTTTTGTTTTCAAAAGGTGATTTAAATACACATTAAAATTTGAGAATCACTAATCTAGACCAGCGCTTCCCGGTCTTTTTCAGGTTAATGCACAAATATAAAATGAGCACATTGCCTTGAGGGTTGAGAGGACCAGCATCCCAGCATACCTGTCACTTATTTACAGCAGAGTGGAATTTAGGCAGATCCAAAAAAGGGAGAAAAGGAAGATACTCTTTCATGGCTAGAGTTGTTGTGTGTGTGTGTTTTAAATTTAATTAATTAATTAATTTATGGCTGTGTTGGGTCTTTGTTGCTGCGCGCGGGCTTTCCTCTAGTTGCGGTAAGCGGGGGCTACTCTCGGTTGCGGTGCGCGGGCTTCTCATTGCGGTGGCTTCTTTTGTTGCAGAGCACAGGCTCTAGAGCACAGTCTCAGTCGTGGCGCACGGGCCTAGTTGCTCCGCAGCATGTGGGATCTTCCCGGACCAGGGCTCGAACCCATGTCCCCTGTGTTGGCAGGTGGATTCTCAACCCCTCTACCACCAGGGAATCCCCCATGGCTTGAGATTTTGATGTAAAATGCAGCATATGTAGTTCAGGAGGAATAGAGGTGGCTGTAGAATTAAGTTGTGACCAGTCTGCTGGGAAAGATTTGGATCTTCTCAAGTGCCTGATTGCAAAAGGAACTGTGAACCTGGTTGCAAATAAACAGATGTGAGGGAGAGAGGGAGCTGTAATCATGGATGATAACTAACCGTTTTTAAAACACCTGCTCGTTTCCAGTACTGGGCTTGCTTTACATGTGTTGTTTCTAGTCCCCAAAGTCTCTACACAAATCAGTCATTGTTTCCCTGTAGTACATATGGGGACAGAGAGGCCACACAGCTAGTTTGTAAGACCGCACGGGCCTGGGAGAATTGGTTAAAGCCAAGAATGGATGGACATTTGCAAAAACTACTGAAGATAATAAAAATAATAAACACACTTATGTTGAAAGATAAAGAAGGGATAGGCCCATTTCTTAGAAAATGCAAATGAAATAATTACTTGGCTCTTTTTCTTTCTCCTACTCCTAGTTACATCTTGCCTCCTTCTGAAAATTGTTTATCGCTCACTTGCTAGACACATATAAAGAATTGTTAAAAAGGTAATTGCATAACAGTTACGGGAAGTATGCTGAGTGGGGCGAGGTAAATTGTTGCAGAATATTTAAGCTACTGTTGAAACCTTACCCCAGCAACTGAAAGGGAGGATACATGGTTTATGTGATCTAATAAATGCAAGCATATTGTATTCATTCAAGTTTTTTTAATGCAAGCTGGGGGACATTGGGCACATCACACACAAAAATAATTTGTTGGTAGAATAACACACAGAATGGGTGGAAACCTGCCTGATCGAGGGAAGTTCCGATTCTGGGTCAGCAGAAACTACTGACCATTCCATCTGGGTGCTACCACTGGAATAGGTGTCCTTCAGCATTTTCCTGTCTTGCTGTCACTCAGCTCCAGTCACAGTCTCAGAAGAGTAAATTTGGTTGGTGAAGCTTGAATTGCATGTCTGTGTCTTGGATCAAAAAAGACAGAACTTGATTTATTGCTCCCCCTAAAACTACACATGGTGGAGCTACAGTAATTCTCCTCAGTGGAATTCGGGAGCTGTTCGGTGGGGAAAGTAGATGAGAGATGGCCAGGAGAACGGCATGTGTTCCCTGTGTACCACTTTATCAGGAGACTCTCACTGTGTCACCAGATTCAAGAAGAACTTCTAACGACATATGGATATTTATAAATAGTTTGTTTTGCTATGCATGTGCTAGGTAAATAGAGGAACGATGTCAGTGGAACGTGCGACTTGTGCTGGTTCATATGCAGCTTTTCTAGGCAAGAGGTGTGTGAATAGAGGAAGTGGAATTATAGTGTGCAATTATATGGTATAATATAGGCTTATAGTTTAGCAGAAAAGGAAAAACAAGATGAGAATTTAAACCTTCAGTTTGGCTGTTGCACCAATGAGAGCCCTTTCATCTCTCTTTAAAGTGAAATGAAAAAATGAGCACCTGTCCTGGGGCTCCTTCTCCAGAGAGGTGCACCCCACCTTACATGCCTGCTGTTGCTCGCCTTTACAGAAGCCCCATGTTAATCTGCACTGTTTCGGTACCTTCGAGTCAGCATCTGCTGTTTTTATGAATTTTTTTTTTTTTTTTTTTTGCGGTACGTGGGCCACTCACTGTTGTGACGTCTCCCATTGCGGAGCACAGGCTCCGGACGCGCAGGCTCAGCGGCCATGGCTCACGGTCCTAACCGCTCTGCAGCATGTGGGATCTTCCCGGTCTGGGGCACAAACCCGTGTCCCCTGCATCGGCGGGCGGACTCTCAACCACTGCGCCACCAGGGAAGCCCCTTTTTATGTATTTTAAATATTCCCTAAGGCAGCCTTCATCACCTCTGTGTGCCTGCTTGGGCTAGGCTGTGTTATTTCTTGAGGTTATACTTACTGATTAAAAAAAAAGGGGGGGGGGACTTTCCTGGTGGCGCAGTGGTTAAGAATCTGCCTGCCAACGCAGGGGACACGGGTTTGAGCCCTGGTCCAGGAAGATCCCGCATGCCGCAGAGCAACTAAGCCCATGTGCCACAACTACTGAGCCTGTGCTCTAGAGCCCGTGAGCCACAACTACTGAAGCCCATGGCCTAGAGCCCGTGCTCCACAATAAGAGAAGCCACCGCAATGAGAAGCCCGTGCACTGCAACCGAGAGTAGCCCCTGTTCGCTGCAACTGGAGAAGGCCCACACAGCCACGAAGACCCAATGCAGCCAAATAAATAAAATAAATAGATAAGTAAATTTATATTTAAAACAAAACGGTAATCTGATTTTAGAGTTGCAGTAGTTTTGGTTAAGCTGCCCCTTACCCTGTATTTTATTTTTAATAAACATTTTTTGCAGAACATGCGGTTTTCCCAACAACATATATATTGTGTTACAGCAGAAGTGTCTACATGAGAAACAGTGAACCACAATGTATTCTTAACCTATACATTCCAAAAGAAACAGAAATGTTCTATATGCGGCCATTTGAAAATCACCCTTGATAATGGCAGGTATATGTTATGGGTAAATAGTAATCCTTTGAAGGCATTTTTATGAACAATTAATCCTCAAACTCAGAGATCTAGCTTTCTGGTAATCTGTTCACCTGTTTCCTGGATCCCACTTTTAGCCTGCATCCAGAAATCCTCTGGACACCCCGCACCCCCCAAGGACCCCTGATCTGTGGCCTCACCCCTTCTCACAGTCCCTTTACCCCTTGACGTTTCACACCTGGTTTAAATGCCGCCATTCCCATTTCTTTTGTGTCTTTTCCTTGCTGTTCCACTCCAGAAGGACAGGGATCTTTTTCCTTTTAGCTCACTCATGTACCCCAGTTACCTAGAAAAGTGTCTAGGACATTCTAGGCACTTTGTTATTTTTTCCCCAGATGTTTATCAGCATAGGCAGGGGTGGTGACTCCACACTTGAGTGTTCACCCTCTGTCTCTTGGGCGGCCTCTCTTGAATAGCATTGTCTCAGCTGTGCTGCCTTTAGGAGTTGGGCAGTAAACACATGTACAGAGTGGCTGATGTAAGGACTTCCTTGAGAAGGGTCCTCAGGCTGAAATTTTATGTAGAAAAGACTATCCAGAAAGTTTTCTTTGGTTTAAAAAATTGGTATTCAGTTTGTTAAAGTTATAAATTAGAATACATGGCACTACTTCTTAAAAGTTCAGCTTACAAATCTTACATCCTTTATAAATTAAATTTAACAGTCACTTTTAAGGGATTTTTGAATTGTGATTGGTCTTGTTTTTAAAGTAATATCTTCAACAGTTAGGCTTACTTATTAAATAAGTAAAATAAATTTAATATGTGGTTTCTATTGTTAAGGGATCTTTTAACACAAACCTTCTCAAAGCACTTAATGCTTCTATAAATGAAGTAAATCATACCTATGAATGAAGTGAACCTATGAATGAAGTGCCTTAAATATTTCAGTGCTGTGCGTAAACTCACTTAGGTTTCAGTCTTGACCGCCCCTCTGAATCAGTTTCACACACGGGTGAGGTGGGTGGTTGCAAGGGACAACCTCTGTGCCTTTGTTTCTTCACTAGTGAAATGGGGATCAGAGTATCTGCTCCAGGGGCTTTACACAAGTACACACGCATACACACAGGGCTTCTTTAGAGAGGCCAGGCATATAATATGGCCCTAGGTAGTGTTACTTTGAAAAATTGGAATTACAGGATATTGTTGTAAGCCACATTCTTTTAACTATAAAAAGAATAAAAATGTCAAATCCTGATATCTTATTAACCCCAAAAATGTTAATATACTTTTGATTCTCTCAAGTCTTTCTTTAATTCTGAATGCTCTCAGGGATAGAAGATGTGTCAATTTAAGGAGGTAATTACCACCAAATTGGGGTTACTTAATTTTTAATCCTCCTAGATTGAAAAGCTATGTATCTACTAATGGGAGATATTTATAGTCACTAAGCCTCCATCTTCAGAACTCTAAAGGGAGATGGCTTCTGACCTCACATTATCTAATTCTTTGACTATTCATAAAAGTCTGCAACTCTTTTATGGTTGGCTGCCTGTTTTTTTTTTTTTTAAATTAAGGGTTTCACTTTTGGCTGGAAAGGCTGTTGAACACAATGGGACCCTAAGATACACGTGCTTCCTCTCCAAAGATGAAGGGCTTTGACCCTCTTAGGATCTTGTGTTCTATTTTCTTAGGACTGTGTAATCCTTATGGGTATTTGAAATGTTCAGTGGAATGTTTGCCTGCCTAGTGATGACAGCAGCTCATGAACTTATCCTGTGACACAGGAGTGGGCTCAAGCAAAAACTTTTCCTAGGAAGCTGCTTTGCTTGTTCAAATGCTCAAAAAAATATCTCAATGAAGCGTGGAAACCACACGGAATTCCTGGCGAAGGTTATTTTGAGAGGGGACATGACTCTGCTCTCAACCACCTGTGCTCTGACGTTAATGTAGCTACTGCTGAACATGAGCTCTGGCCGTTCAGGACTCCGTTTGGGTGGGTCAATCACGATGCGGTCCCAGTTCCGTATATTTGTGTGTCTGAGTCTGAATTGGACTTGCCTCTTGCTGTTGGTTGGTTTCAGTTTGCCATAGTTGATAGAGAGCTTTTCTTTTGGTGGAACTGGTTACCAAGTTTAGTTATTGCTCCTTAAGACCCTCTCTGAGTATCATGGTAAACACAACGTGCACCCTCCTTCCCCCGCCTGCCCCGTTTTTTTGGTCTCAGTAGAACCTGCATCTTTCTAGTTCATTAAGAGCATTATATGAAGTTGAAAAAGGGAGCAGGATTTATCAAGAACCCCTTATCAGTATTTTGATAAAGAGACTTTTTTAAAAGCCTAGTTTTCTTTTTTTTTTAATTGATGGTATGTCACTTGGCCTGTTAATGCCCTGTTCACAGGTTGTAGAGTGCAAGCATACCTGTTCCACTTTGATTTCACTGTTGTCCTCTATGTCGAGTTCCCAGCATGGTTTTCACACAAGAAGAGGTACAAGAAAAATGATAAAAAATGAATGGTAAAGAAGTCCAAACTAGGTGAGAAGAGTAGAAGAGATCACCTCGACATTAGATGGCAGATGGATTTCATCTGCTCTTCCAGGTGAACGAGGCTGAATGTAGTCCGTTTGGAAGGAGTGCTCTGATCAGCTGACAGTGTTGTTCTTGGGTGCAGGTGTGGGAATATTTCCATCCTTGATCTCGATTCATAAAATGAGCTGAGTTTTCAGCCGAAATGGAGAATGTGGCAAGGAACTTGGAGGTGCAGTATTAGAGGCACTTTGTTATCCTCGTAGGCATCAGCTGAAAGGTATACTTTGTAATCCTCAGCTCAGTGCGCTTGGTATTAACCACTGGAAAAGTGCTTGAGCGTTTTGTAGCAGAAGGTTTCCGAGCATATGTGTCATTAATGAATACAAACCCTTTTACGAGGTAGTCTTCTATGGTGCAATTTCACATTTTCAGCTGAGCTACTTGACTTACTTAGCATTTCTAGAGCAATGGTCAGCAAACTCTCTCTGTAAAGGGCCAGAGAGTAAATATTTTCAGCTTCGCTGCAGGCCATACAGTCTCTGTTGAAACTGCACAGCTCTGCCCTTGTGGCATGAAAGCAGTGACAGATAAGATATAAAGGAGTGAGGTGGCTGTGTTCCAATAAAACTTTATTTATGGACAATGAAATTTGAATTTCATGTAATTTTCACATGTCAAAAAATATTCTTTTTTTCCTCCAACCATTAAAAAAATGTAAAAACCATTCTGTACTTTGTGGGCCTTACAAAAACAGGTCATGGGTCAGATTTGACCTATAGGCCATAGTGCCGATCTTTGCTCTGTGGGTTTCCTGCCTCAACTTCTAGTTCTGCCTGTTTCTATAATCCTTAAAATTCTTTCATCACCTACTATTTTATGCTGCATTAAAAAATATTTTTTACTTTGATTTATCCAGTTAAATTAAAACATATTTTTTACTTGTCTATATTGTTGAAACCATTTAGGTATTAAATTTTAACTTTTTCTGCTTCCTATCAAGCTCTACGAGGCATAGAATGATACCTTATAAATAAGGTATTTGCTGGGATGGTGACACTTTGAAACTCTGTTTATTTCTGTTTTCTTTTTGAAAGAGTGTATGTACGTATCCTCTGTAAAGAATCTGAATAGAAACTGAATGAGAAAAGAATGTGGATTAGTTAAGATGTCATCATTATAAACTAGCACAAATCATGACTGTCTTCAGAGGTGTTATTACCTAACAGCTGTGTGATACGTCTTGGGGAGTCTTCGTCATTGGTCGGTTGTAAAGCAAGCTAACAGCCTTCCGGAGACTTCTGTTCCTATGGGACTAGAGCAACTGGATAACACAGCAGCGCGGGGAGAGATCGGGGGAGGCAGGGGTTCTTTGGTTTGAATCTCCAAGCTGGATACTAAAATCAGCCCAGTGGACTGAGATGAAGAGAGTCCCAATCACAGTGGAAGAAGATTTATGTTTACCTGGAGTCTAACTGGACTGATATTTCCTGCAGTTATGTTAAAATCCTCTGCCCTTTTGCTTAGTGAGCAAGTGTTTGAACTCTTAAGCTCTGGAGGTTTAGCTTTTGCTGGCTCCATTAATTGTTAAATGTTCCCTTTATTATAATTATATATTGATGCCTTGCTTTGTAGTAGCTGAGGAAATTGCTGAAAGAGTTGTTTAATCTGTTATACTCTATCAGTTTTGTAAAACGCTCTTTTTAAAAGGAAACAATTTTGATTTGAAGTGGCATGGTGGTATTTGGGTTGGCTAACATCGTTTAAATTGAAATGCAGGAATTTGGCTCTGTTCTTGACAGAGATTGGCTTGTGTTTGACTTTGACCCATGTGTTTGTCATCTTTCCAGATATTGCCTTCTATTTATTCTGACAGCTTCACCAGCTGAGAAAACCAGACTTTCCACAATTAAAAATAATGTCTGTGGATTTAAAGATGGGGCAATATATTGTTTGGTGAATTACTTTAAAATGTATGTGCATAAGAGTGGTTTCTTTTCCTTTTTCGAAGCGTTTAAATACCGCAGAATAGATACCTGCGTGCCTCAGTTTTGATTTGGGGATAACTGAATACCCTAAATACTAGAAAACGTAAAAAGACAGGCTTTTCTTTTCTACTCCTTCATACACTTGTGTTAGTATACACTTCATAATGGATTTTAAGTACCATAAAATAGATGGGGGAAGATCAGGAAGTTACCTGGTTCATTCATTCATTGATCCATTCATTTATCGGCTGCGTTGGGTCTTCGTTGCGGTGCGCAGGCTTCTCATCGCAGTGGCTTCTCTTCTTGCAGACGGGCTCTGGGGCGCACGGGCTTCAGTAGTTGTGACTCGCAGGCCCCAGAGCACAGGCTCAGTTCCTGTGGCATACGGGCTTAGTTGCTCGGCGGCATGTGGGATCTTCTTGGACCAGGGATTGAACCCGTGTCCCCTGCGTTGGCAGGTGGATTCTTAACGACTGTGCCACCAGGGAAGTCCCACCTGGTTCTTTTAGGTTAATGCTTAAAATGCATGGAAATGGATAAACTTTCACTTTACCGGTCTATTAAGTTCATACACAGTGACTCTTTATCATTATGTTTGCATTAAATATCCAGTACCTTTAAATCTTTTTCATTATTTCACTATTAAATACATGCTCAAGCCAGTTAGGCAGCATACTGTATGTTACCTATGAAAGATATTACACATTTGTACACTGATTTAACCTCTAAATTTATTTTCTCACATATCTCTAAATTTCCTTATTCATCTGCCTTTGCAAGGAATGCCTTTTCAATGATGTCCAGTGTGATAATCAGTGTAGTGTGTAAAATGTGTAAACTGAACTGTAAAAGGCAAAGATAGGGTTGTTTTATGTTCTCTCTGAAGGCTGTAGACATTGTTCTGGCTTTCTTTGTGTGCTGGGTAGATGTTGATGCTTGACAGATGGTGTGCTAGTCTCACTTTAGACTGATCGGTAGAGATGTAATAAAAATACAGTTTTGGGGGGCATTTGGTTGCGGCTATAAGTTCCTTTTAAAAAGGAGAAATGGATTGAGTTTATAATATTTTTAATATTATTTCAGTATGTTGCTTTTCATTATTCTCATTGTTAACATTTTAATTTGTAAAGCTATGCATAACTGTTCGCTCTGAAGCCAGGCATTATTATTATTCGCTGGTGTTTAGTTCTTAGACGTTACTTGTCCTGAACATCCCATTGGTTCTGGTATTATAGAACATAGGTACTGTACAATTACCAAATTGATTGAGGGAATGTTAATTCTTTGTATAATTATAATTTTTTCTCTTTAGTAGAGGGAAAGAAAAGGTCACAAAAAAGTCTCACCTGATATCTTGTATTTTTATATTGTCAAGAATAGTTTAACTGAAAAGCAGTGTTTAATTACCACTATTCACACCTAAAGTTTTCAAGTTTGTGTTTGAGAATTAACTCTAGCAGCACTTAGACTTGGGGAAATTATGCTTCTTCCTTACAAGGGATTTTATACCTCACATTTCCGATTAGACAATGGAGACGTGGTTTCCGGTTTGCTCTCTGTACTGGCTAGAAGGCATTTTTTTTTTTTTTCCTTCTGGTACGCGGGCCTCTCACTGCCGTGGCCTCTCCCGTTGCGGAGCACAGGCTCCGGACGCGCAGGCTCAGCGGCCATGGCTCACAGACCCAGCCGCTCCGCGGCATGTGGGATCTTCCTGGACCGGGACACGAACCCGCGTCCCCTGCATCGGCAGGCGGACTCCCAACCACTGTGCCACCAGGGAAGCCCTAGAAGGCATTTTGAGGGAGAAAAACCCTGGGCTATCTTTCAGGCTCATAAATGAGAATGCTTTCGAAGTCTGCAGCAACTATCCAAAAAATAGATATTTGGCATTATGGAGAGCAGTCTTCCTTCCTTCCTTCCTTCCTTCCTTCCTTCCTTCCTTCCTTCCTTCCTTCCTTCCTTCCTTCCTTCCTTCCTTCCTCCCTCCCTCCCTCCCTCCCTCCCTCCCTCCCTTCGCTGTTAACAATTTTTGCTTTAATATATGAATTACATTAATACCTCACGTTACATATACGAAGCCAAATTACACTAACTTAGTTGTTTACAACCTCAAACCTTACTCCCAGTATACATTCTAATAAATTTATTCTGTAAAAACAATACATTTTTTTGTTTTTGATTTTTTTTTTTTTTTTTTTTTTTTGCGGTACGCAGGGCTCTCACTGCTGTGGCCTCTCCCGTTGCGGAGCACAGGCTCCGGACGTGCAGGCTCAGCGGCCACGGCTCACAAGCCCAGCCGCTCCGCGGCATGTGGGACCTTCCCTAACTGGGGCACGAACCCGTGTCCCCTGCACCGGCAGGCGGACTCTCAACCACTGCGCCACCAGGGAAGCCCTGTTTTTGATTTTTTACAGTAAACTTTTCAACTAGAAACCTCAAATACATGAAGGATGTTCCAAGGACAAGGATAACAGGATTGATAAAACCCAAACTGACTAAATGTGTTCTCACAATATAAGCTGGCATAAAAATAAATAAAATTTTCTGTGATCACAATTGCAACAATAATATACACATAATAATGGTTTGTGGATGAGT
Organism: Tursiops truncatus; assembly: GCF_011762595.2. Taxonomy (NCBI): domain Eukaryota; kingdom Metazoa; phylum Chordata; class Mammalia; order Artiodactyla; family Delphinidae; genus Tursiops; species Tursiops truncatus. Next base: position 177,369,030 of record NC_047034.1, read on the forward strand.
ATTAACTATTCTAATTCTACTTCCAAAAGAAAACAACAGATCATTTTAAGTGTCTATATTTAAAAGTCAGTGCTTTGTCTAACTTCCCATAGGGCTACTGCTGATTCCAGCTTTAAAATGTAAGGTATCCAGCTTGAGTGATTAGCTCAAATTGTATTGAGATTGGGAAAAAATAAATCATTGCCTTTATTTTGGAGTAACACAAAAGACTCACTAACTTCACATATAGAAACTGAGTTTGTGTACGTTAACAACCTGAGTTTTGAGAAGTATAAGCTGACAACTAGCTGTTTCTAATGCGGAATAGATATTTTACAGTATGATTAAACTTTACACATGGCCTCAAAACGGAAGAACAATTTTAAGTTCATCTTCAATATGCCAACATTATGTATCTAGGAATTGGTTCCTGGGTTCTGTCACAGAGAGGAAATCCCTTAAGCATTATGTTGAGTGGTCATTTTAAAAAATGTTAATTTATATTTAACTGAGTGGTGATGGTGGAGTAAAGGCAGGAGAGTGATGAACATAACTGCCTTGATAAAGGATCCTAGACTTGTATAAGCTTGTGCAAAAATCTGGATAATCCTTAGTGGTTAAGGGCAACTTCATGCAACCAAATAACATGAAATTAAATCAGTAACCTTAAAAAAGGCTAAAAAGTCTTTCCCCCCCCCCCCCCCCAAACACAACAGAGAGGAATGTGAATAATGTAGATACAAACTGGGGTTCTGTCAATGACAGGAAGGACTATGTATGTGTTGGTTCATATCAAATCCAAGAATGTTAGACAACCAAACATAACCTTCTTGTGGTTTTCTTACTATGCAGCATTCATTATGGTAGTTAGGTCCCTTCACTGTTTTGCAAGTCTGAAGTTGTGTTTGAGAGCAGTCTTTTTTAAAAATTGCACCTGGCATTCAGATCATGATTGGTGGAGGCTAGCTGTTGTAGAGACCATCAGTTTTGTCATATGTTTTACTTCTATTATCTCCCAGCTGCTAGGATTCTCAGTGCTGTGGCATCTTATACACAGACATATGGATTTCCAACTCCCTTTTCAGCATTATTTCTGTTACCCAACTTCTGTAATGATTAGAGGTGCTCCATTTTGTTCTCTCCCCAGAATTTACCTGGTGCTTTTTGCCTTTGTCCTATGAGTACATTTGTAATATTTGGTTATAGGCCTTTCTTTTTATTTCTCCCCCATATTTTCCTTCCTGCATTTTTTTCTTTTTGTTTTTGATGAACAAATAATACATTTTCAAGGAAGAAAATTGAAATACTCAGTTAAGCAAAAGTTAAAAGTTAAAGTCACTAGATTACTGTTAATATTTTGTTGTGTGGTCACTTGCCTTAGTAAACAGGTGTAGGATTATGCTATTCGCTGTTTTGTAATAATGCTTTTTAACTTAACATGTCTTGAATTTATTGTCATGCCAGGAATTAATCAGAGTCATTACTGCTGCTTAGTATGCCATTAAAACTGGAATTCTTAACCTTGGGTCCATCGTCAACCTAGGTGACTGTGAATAGAATTCAGGAAACTGTGAACTTGGGTGGGTAAAAAATGGCATCTTTATTTTCACTAATTTGTTACATTTTAAATGACATTTAGCATTCATTTCAATTCTGAAGGCAGGTAATAAACCATAGTAATATTGGCAGTACCTGTGACACCAAAATAAATCACAGGTATTCTTATATGACATCATGTAGAGAAAACCATCTGAAAATAATGTTTATGTTCATCACATAGGAGGTTACTGGGGGAGTAGCCTAGTAAATCTTATTTAACGAATCTATAAAGAAGCACATATATTACATTGCAGTTTTTTCTCATACTGTGACAAGTATTTCAATACATGTTTTTGTGAATTTGAAACCTTTTTTTTTTTTTTTTGGGGTGGAGATTGGGTGTAGAGATTGCTAAAGGCATCCATGACACAAAAAATTAGACATGCCCACATTAGTCGATAGATACCATAATGTAAGTAGCTATATATAGTTGGATTTTAGGTTCTTCCCAAATATTCTCCACTATAAACAACAGTGGTGAATAGTTATCTATTCAATTCTGCTCACTTTCCTTAGAAGTGGAATTGCTGAGTTAAGTGGTATGTCTGGACTGCTAAAGATTTTTAATGAATTGACATTACAGTTCTTTCTAGCTAACCCTGGTGTACTGTAGGACTTTGGCCTCTGCAAGTGACTCCGTTTGTGCGTTTGAAACTGGAGAAATGTCCTCTAGGCAGAGCAGGAGACTTTACGTCATCTTTAGGTAGTAAATCTTCACCTCAGAGAATGGATCAGACACATTTGCGCTGTTTTTTATCCACAGTTAATGGCGTGGAAAGGAGGAGGTAAAGCTGTGACATTGTATCATCTTTCTGGTATGAAGTAAAATATGGAGTATATTTTGAGAACTTAGTATAGTATGAATTGTGGTCAGCTTTAACTTTTATAAATTATATAGTGTTCCAGAAAATCTGATTATCAGTGGCCCCTGTATTTTTGTTGAGGAGCAGCCACATAGCCTCGCTAAAGAAGTCCTAAAATCAAACCCACGCAGAAGTGGAAAAGAAAGGGGGGAGCCTGAGTGGTGCCATTAGGCACCATCGATCTGCCCTCCACACAAAATGCCAGTCAATTTGCAGAAGTTATGATCTTTTCTTCCTACTTGTGACACCTTGGGGTAGCGTCATGCTAGGAACTTGCCTTGGCTGTGAAGTCTCTTCAGAGCGGCAGCTGTGGACGTTGTTCTGACTTACGTCATCTGCCTCTAGGACTTGATTCTTAATCCCACTGGAAGGTAATGGTTTATGCTGTCCAATCCAACTATTTTAGTCATTCTGCCAAGAGCTCTATGTGCTATGTTTTTATACTCTTGCTAGGGTCATCTGTTCCTTCCTAGCATTCCCTATTAAAAGAATTAGAATATTTTCCCTAAATCATTGTTTTGGATGTCACTCTGCTCATGAATGTATTTTATTTATTTATTTGGACAGTCCTTTATTTTATTTATTTATTTATTTTTTGTTTTATTTTGTTTTTGGCCACGTCACTCGGCTTGTGGGCTCTTAGTTCCCCGACCAGTGATTGAACCCAGGCCACCGCAGTGAAAGCGCGGAGTCCTAACCACTGGACCACCAGGGAATTTCCCATGAATGTATTTTAAATATTTTGCCCCATTTCAAACTAATTTAGAGATATTTGTGTACAATGGCTGTTAGTGCTGAATTGTGAACCAGTAAATTCTTGGTCTGGTTCTTTAGCCAGAGTCAAAGATTTGGTTACTCCGTTCTGTGTGGCCGCTATTCCCATGTCATCTTGTGATCCATCTTATGCTCCGCCTTCAGACGATACATTTGTCTTCAGGCTAACAGGAAGGCTAAGGGGAGAAGGGGCTCCTCTTTTCAGGATTCAGTTTCCAGAAGTTGAAATACTGTATCCCATGACCAGAGTCTAGTCATGTGACCAAACCAGCTATGAGGGAGGCTGACAAATGTCTTTTTTCTGAGAGGCCAGACACCTTCTAAACCTCAGCTGTTCTTTTCTTAAGGAAGAAGGCAAGAATGAAATTACGCTCAGCTAGCAGTCTCTGTTACAGGGGGTAAAAAACAAGTTCAATTAAAATTATTGAAGACATATAGTTATTTGTTTTCATGTCTGTCTCTAATATTAGATGGCGAACATGTCAAGGGAAGGACAGTATTTTTATTCACTTCATTATTTCTAGTGCTTAGCTGGTGGTGCCCGTAAGTCTGTGTGTGAATGTTTTATGAGTTTATGATTCTGTTCCTTTAGAATACATTTATCTTCTTTCCTTAGCTTTAATGTAATCTTGACAAGATTTGCCTGTTACCGCTTTGGTTGAAATGGAGAGGTCTCGTCCCCCCTCTTCCAGTCAATGTTCCGATTTATTTTGTCTCAGCAGATGTTTAGAACATGATTTTTTTCAAGGTACAAATTACAAAAAGTAAAACTCTCATTAAGTGTTACATTGGCCCAGAGCAGCTGCACTCACTTGTTGAAGTGTGTTGAGTAGTTTCGTATAGAGCATCCAGAGCTTCTTACGGCCTGAAAAATACATGAAGTCTCTCATCTCATTTCAGGATTCAAGAGGAATTTAGATATTTTAAATCCTGCTACCTTGCTCAGATCTTTGCTAATTTTGATTATAAAAGTGACAGGTGGATGGCAGATTACCAGACAAGATCCCGCCAACGCCCTCCCCCCAGTACTTTTTAGCCTGAGAATGATGTATATTGTTAGAAAGCAAAATTATTACATGTAGAATCCTAAGGAGATAGATAATTGCAAATTGTCATATAGGTGGAACTGTTTTTTCCCAGATACCTGTTGAATACTTGTAAAATGATATTTATAATTCACAGTGGGCTAAAGATCTTTAATGAAAATCTGAGGTCTCAACATTTCAGTTGAAATGAAACTTTCATTTCAGGAAAGTGACTTGATGTTTTAAATTATTCTTAAAATATCTTTAATCTTTGACTTTATTTTAAAAGAAACACATGACCAAACAATAGTAACTACAACAAAACCCCAAATGAAAACAGTAATGATTTAAGGGAGAAAAGGAAGAGGTATGGGTAGAGTAAAGAGAGTTAGGGAACAGGCTTCATTTGCCCTTAAGAGTTTATATAAATTAAAGCAAATGATTAAATTTGAGGCCCACTGAAGCTGTAATAGGCTTTGGGTAAGCTAGTAGAATTTCCTGGGGTTTGTTAGATGTCAGCTGTAGTATTAGGAGTGTTTTATTAATCAGCTGATAACAGGAGAGCACACTCTTCTTTGTCTATAACTTTGTGCAAGGTGTTGTGGAGGTAAGATAAGGCAAGACACAAAAGTAGACAGTAGTCTCTGATCCTTCATTTTATGGGGAGAAATTACACTCATTCAAGTAACGTTATTTGTCAGTAACAGGCAGTGAGTGGGCAATACCAACTGAATTGAACAGACTGTAAGTTGGTGGCGTTGGAGAAGACATGAAGGACCATGGGAATCTTGATTTGGGTCCTAGAGGTTGGATAGAATTGCAGTAGGACCAAGTGGAGGTAGAGCATCTTTAATAGGGGCAACAGCATGAGAATGGGTCATGATTGGAATGTGGTTATAGGAGAATCAGTAACCAGCTGAGCAGATGTAAACTACCAAGCTGAAAAAGGACTGAAAAGGACAGCTTGTGGTTTTCCTTTGCTTCTCTTGTTTTTGTGTGAATTGCAGTCTGACAGTCTGTGACCCTGGTGGTTATAGTTTAGGGGCAGCAAATTCTGGATGCTTGCTGTCTCTGTGGGTCTTGATTTGATAAGTTTCTCTGAAGGTGCTTTTTTTTTGCGGTACGCGGGCCTCTCACGGTTGTGGCCTCTCCCGTTGCGGAGTGCAGGCTCAGCGGCCATGGCCCACGGGCCCAGCCGCTCCGCAGCATGTGGGATCCTCCCGGACCGGGGCACGAACCCGTGTCCCCTGCATCGGCAGTCGGACTCTCAACCACTGCGCCACCAGGGAAGCCTTGAAGGTGCTTTTTCTGCACACTTTTTTTCTCCTTTAAGCATCTCTTACACAGCTGTGTGGATGATTAGGTGAAAGACCAGTCACTCAATAAGAAAAATCACTCATGGGATTGTTGTCTGGTAAATAAAACTCAGAAGTAAATTGGTTAAACAGAGTCTCAAACTCAAAAGTAATTCAGTACAGTATTTATTAATATGTGCTGTGTGCCCTGTTTGTATGTCTAAATCCATATGGTAAGTTTAGCCCACTTTTTTTTTTAAAGATTTTTTGTGATGTGGACCATTTTTAAAGTCTTTATTGAATTTGTTACAATATTGCTTCTGTTTTATGTTTTTCGATTTTCTGGCCCCGAGGCATGTGGGATCTTAGCTCCCTGACCAGGGATCGAACCCGTACCCCCTTTATTGGAAGGCGAAGTCTTAACCACTGGACCGCCAGGGAAGTCCCTAGCCTACTTTTAATAAATTTCATTTAATGTTGACATTGTGACTGATTCGAAATGTATAAGAAAACCGTCCAATATTATGCAGAGAAATATATAAGGTAGAAAATTTTAATCTTCAGTTTTGCTAGCTTAAAAAATCTGAAATAATTGAGCACCTCTCTGTTCAGACTGACAAACTTTCATTTTCCCAGCCTTTAGTTATAATTTAAGTCCTAACTCTTTCTGGAAAGTTAGTAGTAAATATTTGAGTGGGAAGAAATATTAAAAGAATACGTACATACATTAATCTTACAAGGAAGGCTTATACGATGTAGATGCCTATAAAGTACAAAAATATAATTGGTTTGGCAAATTTTGTAGCTTGATGCTTGAACTGTGGAACAGTTGCTTTTACAAAATTGAGAACTGCAGATTACAATTAACTTTCATTAATTTCGTTGAGTAGAAATATGTTCCATTTACTGTATAATCAGGAGCCAGGCTTGAATGAGTTTAAATAGATGAAATCTAAATTATACTGACAGTCCATTAAACATTAGCAGAAAACCCGTAAAGAAAATGGATTCACTATGATACCAGTTTATAATAAAATCATTTGCCAAATAAGAATTATAGCCAGGCATTGTGAATTCTCCTGTGTATTTCCAGTGAGCACTGCAAATTGGTTGAACCATTTATTATAAAGCCGAGGCCCCTAGTGCATTGTTTTCTGAAAAGGAGCAGGCCGTGTTGCTTGAAATCTGCTCTGCAGGATGTGACACCAGAAGATCAGACTAGCATTTTGTTTGTTTGTCGGCCATGTGGGAAGAGAAGAATCTTCACTGCAGCCTACCTGTCACTGGTTATTTTTTCCTGTGAATACTGGGCATAGTATTCGTGGAAGTGTTTGAACTCTCTCTGGGTTGGTTTCCTGAATGTACATATTTCAGCTACATTTTAGTTGTAATCTTTGTGTTAAAGACATTTCCACTAGCAGTCATCCTCTACTTAATATGGATTTTATAGCCGGATTTATTTTTGATAGGATTCACTGATTGGAATGAATAGAGTTGTTACCTGCCTTCTCAAGCATTAGAAGGGTAGGTACAGTAGGGCAGCAAGAGTGAGAGTGATCTCGAAATTCCCTTCCCTCACATCTCTAATGCCCTGAGACACTTTGCTTCATAGGGCAGATGACCATCACTGATTTTGAAAATAGACACCCCCCTTCCTCCCTGCCCCCACCCCATGCGCCCTTTCCCTTCTCCTAGATTCCTCATGTCCTCTTATGGCACATAGCTACTGCATCTACAGACGCAGTAGAGAGATTGACATCACTTTACTGGAGTTTTGATGTCAAGCTGGCTAGAATCTTTTTCATAGTAGGGATTCAATATGAGTCACAAGGAGGGCTTTTTAAGGAACATTTTCAGAATAAAATGTGGTGATGAGAGTGCTCAAAATGTTCTTTGCTTGAGTAATACAAAGTGTCAAACCATAGCTAATATTTAGCATATCAGTGTAACTAGTAAGATTGCTGCTGCTGGCAGGATGATCTTTCTTTTTTCTTGTTTTACAGAGTTTTCAAGTCCATGTAGCATAGTATTGATTTGGGAATGGGGGGGAGGTCTTGCAGCAGTAGTTTTCCAAAACAGTCAGCATCACTTCTTAATGTTAGCAAGATAATTGTCTTGAATCTGTCTTCAAGCTTTTGATGCATTAGAAAATTTTCTAACTCCTAGAGGAGAAGAGAGAAAAATGGGAAATTTAAACCGATTTTCTTTTAGTTTGTTATGACCTGCTTCTCTACCCCCTCCCACCAGCCAACTTGATTTTTCTCATAATTTAATTCCCTGTTGGCATAATAATTCCCTGTTAGCAATGAGGATGAAGAAAGGTAAATGTTTGCTAAATGTATATAGTGTTGTTTTTAAACAAAAACCCGTGTAAAATTTGTAGTACTACTTGGGAATCTGTAGACATGAATACATGGAGTTTAATTTTCATGAAGGTCGAAAAGGAAGGAACCAAGGATATATGTCACCTGAGATATTAGAATCTTTAAGATGTTATCAAGCCAATTTTGGTGACAGTTTTCAGGGTCACAACACAGGAAAAGGGTAAGGACTAACAAGATTTCACTTACAGAGGTGCTGTTTTCCCAATTTTTGTTTGCTTTTCCCTTTTAAGTTCTCCACTATTCCCAGACAATGCAAATATCCCTTCCCCACTAAAGAATCTGGCAGAAAACTAAAAGTAGGTCATCCTGCAATTGAGTTCTTTCTTTCTTTTTTTTTTTTTGGCCGCACTGCATGGCACGCAGAACTTCCCTGACCAGGGATTGAACCCGTGCCCCCTGCAGTGGAAGCGCAGAGTCTTAACCACTGGATGGCCCACCAGGGAAGTCATATTTCTTAAAGAAGTATTTATTAGAAAACTGCATCTTTTATGTTGATATTGCTAGAGCATAGCCTTCTTGCTAGGAGCTTGTGTAACTTCTTTTCTGTTTTAATATTTTCATTCAATTCATTTGTTCCTCGTGTAGTTTTTGAGTGTCTACTGTGCGGAAGGTAGTAGTATATCGTTTAGAGAGGTGAGGCGTGGTGACAGGTGTGGCTCTTGTAGAGAGCAGGAAGCAGGATGAGAGGCTCTGATAGAGGCCAGGTGGCGCACGGGGGATTGGGATTCGGGTATCGGGATTTCAGAGTAGTTGCTAGTGTGTGCATGCGCGCTCATGCACACACACCCTTTTGTGTGTTGGAAATTTGGAAGCATCCATGTTAACTAGCAAGATGCTTGTGGGCTTTATTCTGCAGTGTTAGACCAGCTGCTGTTAGCTGATGGAGTAGTCAGAGTGTCGACGGTGCAGGAATCCTGTGTAAGAGGAAGGGAAAGCCAGAGAGCAGAGCAGTCCCGAGGGCCAACCTCCATGGCCACTGCTGTGCCACCCAGCTGGGTCTCTGGGGAATTTGTTTGTGAGAAAGGCTTTGTTCACGTGTGCTCTTCACACGGAAAGGTTTTCTATTGGAAATTATGTTAGAGTGGCACTGTCATGCTTTGCAGAGGGGCGAGAAGGTATTGGGTTGGCCAAAAAGTGAAAGTAAGATGGTATGAAAAATGCGAACAAACTTTCTGGCCAACCCAATATTTCAAAGATTAATAGGCAGAAGTACGTTCACGGAGAAAGAAATTCTTTCCCGGGACAGAGCCCGTGGCTGAGCATCGTCCACCGCTTGCTTGGTGAGTGGGCAGAGTCAGTGTCCGCGGTGCTTGTGCAGAGGCTGTCAGGAAGGATGCTCACAGGCTCTTGGTTTTTCAGGATGACAAACTGCCTGATGCTTCAGGCTGTGGTTTTTACCCTTGAGAGGACCCTGCTCTTGTTCTATTTACATAACGCTGCTGATTTGCTGAGGGATGAAAAAGCAGAGAGGGCTTTCTTTGCCTCCAGAATCTGCCTTTGCGTTTTGGCTGACTTCCTTCTCTAGCATAGCAAATGCTCTGTTGTTTGCAGATGGCACAAGAGATTCTTGGACACAAAGCTATGTTGAGGTTGTGAGAGACAGCCAGAATCGCCCTGTTCAATATCATTGCCCACATCGTGCACACAGGATTTGAGGCCACTTAATCGTGTGATCCGTTTCCAGGCAGAGGCTACATGTTAGGAAATAAATCTTAACCTAGACCCATGGTTTCATTTGCAGACACCCCTGATAAAGAAAAAAATTTGTTATCCTGTGTTGTTTGGAATAATTGATATTGATGGTAGTAGCCTCACTCATTTTTTCTGGCCCATTTCGGGCTTGCTGATTTTAAGATTAAAAATATATATGTTTGCCCTGCAGCAGCCGTTAGCTCAATCTGGTAAATATGCATTTTCATATGGGTAATTTTGAAAACGCGCATTATGCACTTAATGGGTCGCATCAGCTTTGCTCAGTTCTTTCAGAACTGCTAGCTTGCTTTCTTTTTTAAAGACTCTTTCTTTTTCTCAAAAAAAGGTATCTGCAGTACTTGTGTTGGCCATGGGGAATTTTCAGGTTGAGGATCAATATCCAACTGACTGAAACCAATTTTATAGCCAACTTCAGACAATCCATGCTCCCATAAATTGCATGAAAAATTGTTGGCAAATCATTTTGGCTTTAAAAGATTGCTGGGCATACCCCAAGTGAGTTTTTTTTTTTAATGATTTTTTAAAAAATTGGGGTATAGTTGCTTTATAGTGTTGTATTTGTTTCTGCTGTACAACAAAGTGAATCAGCTGTATATATACATATGTCCTCTCCCTCTTGGACCTCCCTCCCCTCCCCCCCCCCCCCCCCCCCCCCCGCCCCCGTCTCCCCCAGCTAGGTCACCACAGAGCACCAAGCTGAGCTCCCGGGTTCGGACCAGCTCTCTGTTTGACACATGGTAGCATATATATGTTAACCCTAATCTCCCCATTCACCCCTGCGTCCTGACCACACGTCCGTCCTCTACGTCTGCGTCTCTATTCCTGCCCTGCAGATAGGTTTACCTGTACCATTTTTCTGGATTCCACACATATGCGTTAGTATACGTTATTTGTTTTTCTCTTTCTGACTTACTCTGTATGACAGACTCTAGGTCCATCCACGTCTCCACAAATGACCCAGTTTTGTTCCTTTTTATATTGACTTATGTTTTCATCATTCCCTTTCCAGATAAAACACTGTATTTTTGTGCTAACTGTAAACATCTATGTAAAGTTATTTTCTTAAATATCTGCTTAATTAATAAGACAAGAGGGAAATATTTCTGAGTTATATGGCCTTATTTAACCTTGTTTTGTAAATCATTAAGAGCAATAATAAGTAGACTTTTGTGTGTGTTTGAGACTTAAATTCCAAATTGTTTTTAGGATGTATTCTCTTTTAGTTAGATCCCCCTATTTTTTATGGGAGGGTTAAAAAGAAAAGCTTGACTCTACAATAAGTTTTCATGCTTTCATTTTTAAAAATGATTTAGAAAAATCAAATCAAAACAATGTATTTTTCCCTATTCCTATGGTAAGTTTGACATGTGAAAAAATTTAATTCATGTCAAGAATTTTAATAACTTCTGATCTTGGTCATTGTGTGTTTTATGACCATTTATGTAAAATAAACTCTAAGTGTTGTCACTTAATTTTGAAGATAAGTTCAGTCAGACCTTTTCACATAAAAGTTTCAAAATACTGATAGAGATCACTTGATGCAGTGACCTGCTTTACATATTACTAGCCTTGTGCATTGGAATCTCATATCTGGATTTATAGCTTTGGATCAATTTGGGTTCCCACGATAACTTTTTAAACAGAAAGAGGTGACTTTTTATCTAGTAATAAGGCATTGATAAGTAAACGTGGTAATTCCATATGTTAGGTTTGTGGATCTGCTCTCTTCCACTACCTTATCCCTCATGGCAGCGTTCCTCAGGCCAGGGCTGCAGGGCAGCCTCCAGTAAGACCACGGAGAAGTGTTTAGGCAAAGGGATATCAGTAGTTGTCCTTGACATCCCAGCATATTCCTTTCCTTTCTTCTCTAACAGATATATGTTCAGAGATAATCATTTAGATAATCATTAGAGAGAATCATTTTCCTGAATGTAAATTTGTAGTTGAGAAATGAAAGAATATAGATTCTCTCTCCTATTCTGGAAAGCTTTTTAATATACAAGTTAATACCTACTTTATGTTTTTACTTTATATAAGAGGGTTTATAGTAATAATGATTCTGTTGATTATGAAAAAAGAATATAAAGCTTTTCATTGTGTAAAAAGAATAAAGTTATTCATAATCCTCACTATCTAACCATCTGTCATTGATTTCAGTTCTGTCTAGTCTTACCAACACCAGTGTCAGACATTAGTCCTTGGGGGGGTGAATGCAGAAATTAATAGGTTTGGTTTCTTTGAGCTCAAAATTGATAGTGAAGTAGACAGTGCAAACCATCTGACTGCCAAATAACTGACCACACAAGGGGATGTAAGTTGTCAACTTTGTATAAAGGAAAGGAAATCTTACATCAAGGAGAGGAGATGTTGTTTCTTTACAGAGGAGTCATGAGAGTTTATTGCCACTGGAGGTAACTCATTATAAGGTTGCAGGTGCTTGTAAGAATAAAGGAGTAAAGAAGGCTTGGTATGGATGGGGTACGGGAGTTGGTGTTTCTTTAAGGCAGTGCAGCCTAGGGGAGGGCGAGATGTGATGTGGGATCAGACCATCGAATACAGCAAGTTTTTTTTGTCACATGAGCTTTAAGAAAGTGGAGATCATTAGTTAGGAAGGGACCTGTTAGTTTTGAAGTCAGTGAACAGTAGCTAGGTATGACAGTGTTACGTTATGAGATACAGAAAATACTTACTTGTAGGAGGTGATAGGAAGAAGAGGGCATATGGGCTGTGATTTGTGTTCAGGTGAGATGAGTAAACAGTGGATGTCTAGAGATGTGAAGTGCTGGTAGTGGGTACAACAAGGATTGGAACACAGAAATTAAGAACCTTGGGTTGTCCCCACACTGTGCAAGTCGGAGCTACAGTTTTTATTTAGAGAATGGGTTTCTTCAGTTTTTCCTTGAACAGCAAGTTGGGGCTTAGGTAGAGAACTCTCTACCACAGTGGGAAGAGATCTCTTCTTTGTCCCTTAAGGTGATCAGCGTGTTAAGTGCATGTTGCCTGAATGTTGAACAGAGTTTTTTCCCAGCATCCTGGACTTTGGAACAAGATAGAAAGCTCAGTCAGCAGTTCATTCCTGAGCTGCTGTTTTATATGGATTCAGAGATCGGATTGCTGTTGTTGAGCCTACATCTGAGTAGAGAAATCTGTTGGGAAATTCTGGATGCCTAAATGATTGACTTTCAGACGTCTTCTTTTTCCTTAATGACTTTGGGCTACAAGAATCCTGATGTCTTTCAGAAAGTTTCTTGGAAGGCAGTGGCCTTTAGTCTTCTTTGTGTCTTTCTTCCTGTTCTGCCTCTTAGTGGGTCTGCTAGCACCTGTGGTGGGACTAGAATTTCCACTGGATCGAGGGCTCCAAACCTCTGCTCCTTTGCTTTTTGCTGGGGAGGGTGTTGTTAACATGCATGAAATGAAGAAGTAGAGGAACCTGCCTCTGTTCTCAAGCATCTAGAGTTATTCTAAGACACATTTGTTGTGAAGGGTCATGAGGAAGGATAAAACACATGGCATTTTAAATGTGGGCATTATGGTCACTCTCCCTAGAAAATTAGATTGACTGCAGATGCCTTTACTTCTGAGTCTTTGCTTGTAGTGTGGAGAGTTTTTACATTCCTTTATAGTCACTGCTTCCCTTAAAATCATTGCTTCTTAAAAAAAAAATGTGTCTTAACTGATCATTTTAAAAAATAACCTTTAGACTCCAGCTGTTGAGAGCATCAAAAATAATTACCCAGCCACCGCCATGTCAGATGTAATTTACGAAAGTGCCCTTCTTCCCTGAGGAAAATCTAATTTGGTTTACTTCATTCCATCTCTGATTGGCTGCCTTGGTTTTCTTTACTATTAGAAAATATGTTCACGTTAAAATTTAATAGAAAGTTATCCATAAGATACTAGATTGGTTTTCTTTTTCTTCATGTGTGTGAAAAGTTCGTTGTAATAGCATGTTCAAGCTAGTATTCTTTACGTATTTCACTTATTTCCTCACAAAATATTTATTAAAAATAAAGCAGCACTTGGCAAAGCTGTTTCTCTTTGTGAAGATGGGGAGCATCTATCTGAGTAATATATTCAAGATTTTGTCTTGGTGTGTAACCTTGAGCAAGTAATTCCCTTTATTGAAGTTTCTCCATCTGACTATGGATAATCTCATGGGATTCCCACTCCCCCTTCTTCAGGGATGCTGGAAACAATAATTGAGGCTTTATCAAGTTATTTAAATTATCAGAAAGTGGTCAAAAAGAACCCAAGAGCTGTTTTCCTTTAGCTTAAAATTATTTGTCATTTAATATCACCTTTAAAAATTTATTTTCTATAAAAGGCATGTGCTTTGTCATTTATTTATTTATGCAGTGGCTTTATGGGCCCTGTCTTTGATCCATTAAAGGTAAATGCCATTGTTTTAAATTTTCTTTTTCTTTTAAAGACTGTGTGTATATCGAGAGTCGGAGGCCAAACACACCGTATTTCATCTGTAGCATCCAAGACTTCAAACTGGTAAGCATCTTTTCATGTGCTGTTGATTCTACTCTGTACCTTCTCTTTTCCCAGTTCCACTGGCTGTCTCTTTTGATTGCTTCTCTATCGTACTGACTTGGTAACCAGTTCAGCTCTGAGTGCTGACTGCCTGGTGACTGCAGCACTCAAATAAGGCAGTAATCAGCTTTATAACACTAAGTGTAAACAAACGTTTCTGAAGTTTTTATTCATTTAGTAGCTGTTCTGACAACTATTTCAGAGATTCCCTTGAGCTCCTGTAATAGTTCATTTTTTCTCAGTCATTGTGAAGAACCTGATGTAAAATAAACTTTGGATTTAATGATGAATTGGGGGAAAAAAGAGAATATAAATGGGCCAGAGATGATTATTTTCTGTGGCAGTTGTAATTTACTTAGGTATTTTAAGCAAATATGGAGTGTATCTTGAACCTTTTCTGGGTGTCTCCCGTGGTGGAGGTCGGGGAAGGAAGTTTGGCTTGGGGATGATACAGCTACAGTACTTTCTCATTAAAAAGTACTTCGGTACTTTTACTTCCACAGGTACCTAAGTGCCAATGTTGCCAGTGTGAAATCTCTTGTTTTTAGACCACTGGTTCTCACACTTGGGGCTTTGGAGCCCCTGATAACCCTAGAGATTTTGCAGAGGTCTGTAAATAAGCATTCTCGGTCTCAAATAAACTAAATAAATATACTTCACACATGTTTGTACAACTGCTTTTCAAATGTATTAATATGCTGCTGTGATTTTTTTAAATTAACTTATTTAATGAAAGTACAGAGTTAAGAATCACTTTATTATGTATTTTCCTCAAGCAATTGTTATGTGAAGTGCTATCGGAGTAGTGTCATTTGGGGAGTCTTTTGAAACATTTAGATGTTAAGAAAGGATCCTGTACAGTAAATCGCCTACATACGAACAAGTTCCGTTCAGAGAATACGTTCCTAAGTCCAACGAAGTTAGCCTAGGTACCCAACTAACACAATTGGCTATATACCACTGCTTTTACGCTTGCTTGCAGACATCCTGGGCTTGAAATAATGATACTGTACTACTGTATACTGTACTGTACAGTAAAGTACACAAAAGCACAACCACTTGTAGAGGATGCACGCACATGACAATGTACGCCAGACACATGCACTAACTTACGTGATTGCACATGTGAATGCACGTTTGCGTCTTTGAAAGGTCGCAACTTGAAGGTTCGTATGTAGGGGACTTATTGTACTTGAAGGTTGTGAACACTGTGTACATTCTTAGGTCTGGAGAAATCCTAATTCTTTAGCTTTGTAGAGATATGTGTCAGTATCTGTGAAAGCCAGCCATTATTTCCAAAACGCTTTGTAACTTTTGATAATACTTGTGCTCTGACATACATTGTATGTGACATTTCAGCCTAAAGAAAAGTACTGTAGTCTGAACTCTGCATCTCCTTTTTTTTTTTTTTTTTTTGTGGTATGCGGGCCTGTCACTGTTGTGGCCTCTCCCGCTGCGGAGCACAGGCTCCGGATGCACAGGCTCAGCGGCCATGGCCCACGGGCCCAGCCGCTCCGCGGCATGTGGGATCTTCCTGGACCGGGGCACGAACCCGTGTCCCCTGCATCGGCAGGCGGACTCTCAACCGCTGTGCCACCAGTGAAGCCCTCCTTAGTTTTTTTTTTTTTTTAAATGCATTTTAAATGACTCCAAATGTCCAGTTAGTATATGCAATTGAGTTAGTTAAAAAGTTGCATGCCATTTATTTTTCTTTGTTCAAAAATTATCACGTAAGTAATAACATGCTTTTTGCTACTTTAAAAGAAAGTAAAATGGGCCATTTACTGCTAAGATTTCTTTATTCTTGGTAGGCTGCTTTTACCTTCTAGTTTTACAAGGTGGCCTTGTGGTTTAATCTTGTAAATCACATGCTTTCTGCTCAGATTTTATGTCAACATGAGGTTTTACCATTTTTTAGAGGTCTTTGCTATTTATTATATGTTGCCTTCCAAAGACTGTTTTTTACAGACGCTGCACTGACATCTGCAAATCTGGGCGGTGGCCTTGTTTCCTGAAGAGTTTTCTTTTGCTAGTGGTGCTGCTACTGCTCTTTCCCTGCTCATTGTCTTTGTGTGTGATCTTTACCAGATATAATACCACCACACCATGGAAAAGATACAGCTGTGAAATAAAACTGCAGAGATTTTCCTTTTACCTATTAGAGTCTGAGCCCCTTTTGTACAATTTTTCCACGTCAGCAGGTGCCTTCGTGTTTGAATGGTGTCTCTTATGAAATGCTGATTACAATGTGATAGTTGCTGTTCAGGGCAGAGGTTCCTGCTGAGCTACAGTAATTGCTCAGGGTATTAACAGCAATAAAAGCTGAAACTTCTGTCATCAGGATTGGTCTAGTACAGCACATTAAAGCTGTCTGCAGAAACAGCGTGGGAAGTGGGGTGCTATAGGTTTAGATACCTTTTTCTAAGTCACATATTGCTATGAGAGATGTTTTTGTTTGAGTTCTGTATTCAGCACGTATTCACAGTTTCTGTGTAAGAATAACAGCGATGTTGAAGACATATTTGCTCCTGGAAGGGATGTGTTTGTTGTCTGGATACCCACTTCCTTTCCTTGTTTCTCAATACTACTTCCAAAAAGATAACCTAATAGGTAAGAATAATCATAGACTTCTTTTCCTTCAGCTTAACCTATAAGGGGAAAAGATGAACAGAAGGAAATGTTCTTTGTTTCTTTGCAAGATTTCAAGAAGAAGAAATTGGAGTTGGTTTTGCCCACAGCAGATACCATGCATGGCAAGTGGAACAGTGGAAAACAAAAACCCAATAGCTTTGACATGTTGTTGATTAGTTATGTATTTTATCTTTTTATGGTTTGAGGTTTAACTGAGAGATGTATTTCTTTGTTTATACCATAAATTAGAATCAGTCCTTTTAGCATGGTGAGTTTTGAGAACAAGATGTGTTTTGGGACTGTCAGAGGCACTGGGTGAACAGGAAGGGCAGGAAGGGGAGAAGGGCAGGAAGCTGGGAGAAGCAGAGGATTTTGGAGCAGCTGTGCAGAGAGAGAGAGAGAGAGAGAGAGAGAGAGAGAGAGAGAGAGAGGGAGAGAGAGCGAGAGCACGAGTGCTCTCCCTGAGTCCTGCTGTATTGGTGCTTCTTCCCGTTGGATTCTTAGATTATCCTATTGTCTCTCCTGAGTAGAGGGCTCTTGGGCCAGCTTGAGCAGATCTCTAGTAAGCATAACTGAAAGAGCTTGCTATCCCATCTGCATATGCTGTGCTCCCATAGCTTTTCTAGGTCACTGTGTTTGCTTTGAGGGTTTTGTTCCCGAATGAGTCACTGTCACCACGGAGCAGTATAACACAGAGTGCAGTTAGGAGCGTTTTGGGTTATCACCAGTGCCTTCGACAGGCATTTGTTGAAAGCCTACTTTGTGTTCTTTGTTGAGCGCAGCACCATAAGGGGGACTGAAGAATCTAAGATATAGTTCCTTCCCTCAGTGATCTTAGGTTGTGATTGGACAGACAGTGGCTGTGGTGTTAACTGGATGTCAGCCCTCTTTGGGGAACCCTGAACAGGACTGATGTGGAGGAAGCCATTCACGTAATGTCCTAAGAGCAAGATTCCTTACTTTTACTAAAAAACAGTAAGATTCCATTTTTATAGAAGTCCAGGCCTTAGCATAATAGAATTAATTTGCTATCTAGAAATAATCATGGATTCTGAGAATGCTTAACAAGGAGATTATTGAGATTAGTGGTTTCCATTCAGCATAACACCAAGGATCCTTGTTCCTTGTCTGGCTCTAGTAGTGGTGCTTCGTACCTAATTCTTCATTCACAGATAAGTAGTTGAAGCCATTCCTCTAATACTCTGCATGGGAATTCTGTGTGGATTCCTAATGAGTTTCTGTCGTTTGTTAAATAGAAAGAATATGATGTTTGTTTCCTTGAGTTATATAATTATCAGTTCTTTAGCTGTTACATGAGATGAATTTTCAGCTCGGATAGGTAATTATTACAAATACTATTTTGAGCAGCTACCATTGATTCATTTTTGCTCCTGTTTGGCCTAGTAAAATGTAATTGTCTTTAAAATTAAACCTGACATTCCTTAGAGTTGGGGATACGTCTTTTGTGACGTTAGGCTATTTCCAGTTGACTTTTTAGGGCTCAGTGTGTTGTCACTGCCCTGCACGGATGCATGTGCTCTTGTGTCGTTTCTGTTCCTAACAGCATACGTTTTCAGTGCTGACTTTGAACATAGAGTAGTGGAGGGCGCCTGCCACTTGTTACCTTGGGGAAGGCACATCTCCATTGCTGCTGTGAGTGGGGGGCCGAGCTCGTTAAGGTGCAGCGCCATGTACACCTCGTTTCACAGTCGAATGTGAGCAGCTGGGGGAGGAGCATTTGGAGTTTGCTTCCAGTTCCTGGTCTGTACCTGTAACCCTACGCAAAGGCTGGTCACCCCGGTCACCCCAGTGCAGCAGTCAGGGGCTTCAGCTTAGGTTCCACTTACCGTTGAAATTGCCTTCTCTCCACCAAATTGAGTTTCTCAGAAGTGTATTAAAAGCAAGAAGCTGCTTTTCCTTCTTTAAAATGAAAACTTACTGAGAATAAGTACTCATATCTTCTCGTTTTTTTTGTTAGAGACCTTTACGTAGATAATGCTGGGAGCTAAGGGAGGTTTCGTTAACATGCACTCTTGTGTACATACGTGTGTACACACAGTGAGTTAATTATCATTTATGTATTATACACCACACTTATTTAATCCCAGCTTGGTTGATGTGACCACTCAGCACAGAATGTATGGTGTATGGGCATTCAGGAAATGGGCATCATTTTAATATTAGGTCAGCCTTGTATTGAAAACTTTTTGGGGTGGGGGGCAGGAAATCTGCATTAATTTGAACATGGCTAATTCAGAATTTTAGATTTGATTCTGGGACTGAGTTGGGGGATGGTAGAGTGCATGGGTTGGGAGCTGGACTTTGACATCAGCTGGTCTGTTCCATCAGTTGCTATCTTCCATGACCTTGGGCAAGACACTAACCTTGCTGTACTTACATATGAAGTTGGGATATAAAGCACCTACCTTGCAGATGGGTTGTTTTTAGATTAAAAGATCAAACCTACAAAGTGGATAGTGCAGTGCCTGGGCCATGGGATGCTCGTGACATTGACATTGAGTTGGTGCTCTAGGTTTAAGCTTTGTAAGGGCAGATACCACCACGTCTGTTTTATTCATTGATGTATATATACATTGCCCATATAAGATCCATACTAAATACTTACTGAATATTGAATGAAGTTACATTTCAGTGGAAAAAATTGACTGGATAAAGTTTTCAAAAATCTTTAGTAGTTGTTTGATACAGTCCATGCATTAACTACAAATTAATCTTCCATTTATTAAACAGGCCAAAGAGATCTGCTTCGTTACCTTCAGTTAGCCTGCAATGTGTAGTATTTTATATATTTAAATAATAAAATTCTAAAAATACGTTAAACCTCAGTTTTAATTTTCTTCAGGAAGTTTATGTGAGTGTAGCCAAAGTCATAACAGTTTTTAGACATTCTGTTTCGAATTTGCTATGTCACTGACTTCTAGCAAAGATAAATGAGGGCTTAGTCTATATGTAAACATCCCAGAGAAGGCCAGCAGATATGAAAAATGCCATAGGATGTGATGACTTGTTTCCGTGTGAAACAGTAGCTGTTTTCTCTTTCGGTTTTTTATAGTCCCTCAAGTTAGGCCTGCAGAATTGAGTCTATTTGTAGTTTCTTTTTCTCTTTACCCTCTTTGTTCATTCCCTGTAAAAAGGTCGGTACCACTTGGTTACAGCTTTGTGTCTTGAGTGTAGTGTTGGATAATGAAGTGAAGACTTTGAAGTTTGTTATCAAGTGTTCTCAGTTTATAGAGTGAGGAGTTACATCTTACTTAGTGGAAAGTACAGCAGAGACAGTTCTTTAAAAAGAGTTGTTCCTTTGTTAGTTTAATTGTTCTCACCTGTCAGGAGTGGGTGCATGGTGGGACAGTGCTCTTATACAGTGATTTCTAGGTCAAGAAAAAGTTGGAGAAAAGAAGGAAATTTTGCCATTTGCAACAACATGAATGGACTTGGAGGGTACTTTGCTAAGTGAAGTAAGTCAGACAGAGAAAGACAAGCACTGTATGATATCACTTTAGTGTGGAATCTAAAAAATACAACAAACTAATGACTATAATTTAAAATAAAGAAACAGACTTACAGATATAGAGAACAAATTAGTGTATCAGTGCGGAGAGGGAAGAGGGGAGGGGCAAGATAGGGGTAGGGGATAAAGAGGTACAAACTATTATGTGTAAAATAAGGTACAAGGATATATTGTACAACGTGGAATATACCGAATATTCTATAATAACTGGAAATGGACTATAATCTTTAAAAACTGTGAATCACTATATTGTATACCCGTATCTTATATAATATTGTACGTTGTATATACTTCAATTAAAAAAAAAAGTAAAAAAGGGAAAAGGTTTGAATTACTGATTTGGTGCTAGAGTATTCTTCTAAAGGCCACGCCTTCCCCTACCCCAACCTTCTTTGTTTAAAATAAAGGTCATGGTTGCTTAGTTGCTATCGATAAGCATTGTGATAAACTATAATGGGGTATTGAGCTTCCTCCATGCTGTGTTTGGAGTAACCCACCAATAATACATATATGTGCAAGGATTAAATGTCCTTTTCATGTTGGAATTTGAAGTTTATAATTTTAAGAGTGGGATGCTATCGCTTAGCCCTGAGTTTGATGGGCATAGTCAGATGCTGCGTTGTTGGGTATCTGCTGTGCCTGCCCCCCACCTCCACCCCAATTATAGGACAATCATGTTGAAAGTTATTTTGAATCACCACAGCCTCTTCGCGTGATACGAGTGTCAATTAAGTGGAAGGAAGTGGTGACACAA
The DNA here is from genome assembly GCF_011762595.2 of Tursiops truncatus. Lineage (NCBI taxonomy): Eukaryota > Metazoa > Chordata > Mammalia > Artiodactyla > Delphinidae > Tursiops > Tursiops truncatus. The sequence continues at coordinate 177,390,115 of NC_047034.1, forward strand.
GTGAAAATCAAAGCGAGGCTTTGGGAATAAGTAATCTCAGAACATCTCATTGGTTCCATTTACTTAGCTTCTCAGTGGTCTGTTTTCACTCATGGCTGACAGTCATCGTAGGCCACGTGGTATTTAAAGTTTTAATGGTTCACGATTACTGTGAAGTTGGGTAGTTCATTTTCTCCTAATGTATTTGGATTTTAGGACTCTAAGAAATCACTTAAAAAGTTTAATTATATTTACTTCCATAAAGTATCTAAAAATGTTATTTTAATGGTAAACCTGTTCTCTATATGTAAAATTTTTTCAATGCAAAAAACTCTAGGTATTCTGATTTTTTAAAAAAGGAACTTAAGAACGTTTGAGACAATCTGATATTTGCAGAGAGCTACTGTGCAAGAATACTGGTAAAATCTTGTCATTCCAACTCTTATTTCTTAGAACTGGAAATTTGTAATTTGTGTATATGTGGTTGTTTGTGTTAAGGACCAACTCAAAATTATAGAAGAAAAAATCCATTAGAAGAAACGAAAGAAAATTAGGGCAACTGAGATACTGTCAGCGTTTTCTGATTCATAAGTAAGAATAATGAAATGCTTTGAAATGATGCCTTTTTTCATGTTTAAAATGTTTTAATAATTACTTGAACTTTTGCACATTAAGTAATGCCAACATGCTTAGAAATGCTTCGCCAAGTGTTTTTCTGTTTAAAACCCTTGATTTGAATGAATAAGGATTTGAGTGGTCTGATTAACTCCTAGTGCAAGAGATTAACCACAGGTTCATTTTTATTTGATGCTTATATGAAAAGATCTTGAGTATACTGTACATTCTAGTGCACAGTTGAATCTTTGATTAGAAATTTGCAGTGCTGGTATGGGGAGGTGGGAGGTGTGTGGTGGAGAAGGCTATGGCTACTAACACTTGCTGTCTGTGCAGGTCATGTATATTTACTGTCCGTGGGGGCAGTGGGAGTCAGAGACTGGCCGCACAGGAAGCATATATGGTGTGGGAGCCCAGGATGCTCTAGAGGGTCGTCTGTAGAGAAAGAAAAGAACAGAAAAGAAAAGCATCATGATAAAGACATGCCCAAGATTAGCTCTTTTTCTTGGGATTTATCTTTTTTGTTTGTTTTCAGAGAGACATAAAAAGAAAATAAGTAGTTGATGGAGCATATTAAAATCTTGGGCCACAGGAAGCTGTTAGAGAGTGAGTCTTAGCTTTTTGAAATGAATTATATGTCTCAGGACTCCCTAAAAATGATTTAATATGAAAAGTTTGCTTACCTGTAATTTAAAAACCATCTTAAGAACAGAAATTCACATAAGTATTTGGATTTTATGGGGTTTTTAGTTCATTAAAACAACATGAAATTGGATTGGTTAGGTTTTGGGAAATGTTACGTACTCCCTAGAGTTTTTGAAAAGGGACATATTCAGACTGTCATCTGAAGTATCTTTTTTTGATACTTATCAGGACTGTGCTGGCTTTCAGAAGTTGCTCTTTAATATTTTGCTGGTTTTAAATGTTTTAAAAGTTTCTTAAAAAAAAAAAAAAGACATATGGTACATACCAAACTGGTTTTGCCCCTAAAAGAAATAATATCTTTCTTGAACTTTATGCTCCAGTCTGTTCATTACATTTACCTTGTGAGTAAATTAAAGCTTGTTTGAATGGTGTCTTCTTTTTCCTCTGGTGTTAAGCCTTTGTATGTTACCTTATCTTTAGCTTTACAAAGTTAAACTAGGACTTTGAGAAAATGGTAGGATCTTTCTTTGAGGCCCCTGCCCCCAGTACGTTGAGCATTTCCTTCTGAAGTACATGTCCTATGCCTCTGGCATCTCTCCTTAGAAACTCTTCTGAAAGCTCAGTTTGTCCACTGGTGGTTTATTTTATAGTCATGTTTATCTGACACCATTGCATTTTTGTTTTTGTTATAAGCAAAGCATGCCACTGTCACGGTGCTTTGACACTGTGTCACATCTTAACTTGGTTATTTTGAGGGGCACACACCATACCGCTTTATGACAGGCCCATACTGAGAGTGTGGAGCCAGAGGGTCGTATGTTCACGCTGGAGAAAGGAAGCAGCTCTGACTGATGTGCGGAGTTTAACTTTAGTGGCAGAACAGATTCGCTGAGACTTCAGAGGCCACCTGCTAAAGGATTTGTGCAGCTGCCTGCTTGTGTGCTGAGTGCCCCTAGTAACCAGGGTATGAGAGGACATTGGGCCTGTTAACTTAAAACTTTTTTCTCTTTTAGGTCCACAACTCCCAGGCCTGTTGCAGATCTCCACCTCCTGCTTTGTGCGACCCCCCAGCATGCTCTCTGCCGGTGGCAGCACAGCCGCCACAGCATCTTTCTGAAGCCGGGAGAGGGCCTGTAGGGGTAAGGAGAATCCCGTTTTTAAAAGCTATCAATATTTTATATCCCACAGGGTATAAAATAGGAATATCACCTCCCTCCCCAGAGCCCCTTTAAAAATGTGCTGTATCGTATGTGTTCTTAAAGGAGTAACAAGTACACGCACAGAGGAAGCAAAATACGGGACTTGCCTTACCCCTCTAGGACAGTTCCAGAAGTCGGGGGGCTTGGTGGTGGAGGGGTGTTGGCACCAGCAGAGAGCATGCTGGGCCGCTGCAAGGAGCAGGAGCTGGCAATCAGCAGCGAGTATGGACGTTGGCGACTGAAATAGGGGAAAAGGGGGTAAGTCTGAGTCCGCGTGCGGACTGCGCCTTTCCCCAGGATCACCGGGACTTGTGGCCCGTGAGTCTAAACTGTTCGGGCGGCTGCCCTCTCCGGTGACCTTCGGTAGAGTATTGCTCAGAGGTAGCTGGGCTTTTCTGCAGGGCCGGATACAGAATAAACGTTTGAAAGGCTTGGGTTGGGGAGTAGATGGAGTGCTCTCAGCTGTACCCCGGCAAATCCTCTGTTACCTGGTGATGATGTGGGGCGTTACGTGAGGTGAAGCAGGATGCAGTGTCTTCAGCTCTTTGTCCCCTGGAGCACAGGGCCTGGTGTTAGTGATCCACGAGGGTTACCTTTGTGCCGTGTGCCTCACCTTTTCTGGAAGCTCGGTGTACACACCTGTCTTCATTTTCCTTCCTTCATGAGGATTTAATGCTCAAGTTTTCTGAAGGACAGGTGTTTATTGTTCTGATTGACCGCTGCTAGTCACTAAAGAAGGTTAAGACCTGTCTTTCCCTTGTTTTACCTAATCTGACCCTGGGGCTCAAACTCATGCTTGATTAGGAAATAACACAAGAGAATAGCCCTCGTACATGCACGCACAGATCCAGATACTGGCAATATGCAACGACTTGTTCACTTGCCGTGTAGCATATTAGTATCTTGAGACTAGGAAAAGAGAGCACTCCTGATGGCCTGTAGCAGCGCTTGGGAAAGTTTTGGGAAGGTAGCTAGGTACTGAGGAGCCGGGTGTGTTTTTGGTACACCAGTAACACGTGGGCAGGCAGAGTGGAGGAGCTCAGCTCGCCAGGTGTACGTGTCAGCCTGTTCTTAAAAGCAATGTAGGCAGTGAGCCTGGTGAAGCTGGGAGTTGTGAGAAGATGCCGCAGGACGTCAAAGAAGAGCACAGGTTAGTGGGTCCTGGGAGGCAGAGGTGGGGATACAAAATGGGGCCGGATCGTTGAGGGTCTGAAAGGTTAGACAAGGTGACATTTTATGTTCTAGGCCGAAGAGAGCCTTGCAGGCTTTTTTATTGTGGGCAGGCCGATCTGCAGATCACTGCTTAAGAAGATTCATTGGGTAGAGTGTGGAGTGGGGAAAGACTGTAAAAGTTCCAATTAGGTGGCTAGGACTGTCATCCATGCATAAAATGAAGAGGACCAAGACAGTGGAGATGGGACATTAATAATTGTAATAAAATCAGGAATAATTGTCACAACATTTTCATGTTTAGGTAGTTGCCACTGTAATTTATCAAGAATTAGACCAGAGAAAAAGGTTCACATTATGGAAGCCTTGGAAGTCTTGATATAATAGCCATTCACAATGGAAGATAAAACCCAACGTAGTGGATAAAAATCTAATTTTAATCCCTGGAGAGATACTGACAGCTTAAGGGACAAATTAGCAGAGTCCCAACTTGACTGCATACTTCAAAAGCTTCAGCCTTTACCAGTTACCATCGTGTGTGTGTGTGTGTGTGTGTGTGTGTGTGTGTGTGTGTGTGTGTGAGAGAGAGACAGAGAGAGAGAGAGAGAGAGAGAGAGAGAGACAGAGAGAGAGAGAGAGACAGAGAGAGAAATGGTTTTTATCTTTCAGGCCAATATTATCTTTATTCTCTAATCAGTGTCAATGTCATTGTTAGACTGTTTCATTTACTGCAATACCCACTAACCAGGATTTGCTGAATGGATTTAAAGTTTTGCCCATAATTGATATGTAGTAAACTTTTTATATTAGCATTAGTGATGACGAGTATTTATTTTTTTAGCAGTAAAAATATTGTGTCCACTAGGGATTTAAATAAGTTCATGATGGGTGGTATTCTCAGATACCATCATATGTAGGTTGGAGAAGATTCTGTAGTACGATGATAAATCTTCTTTCAGTCAGGATGATGCTGCATAAAGCTAACGTATTGATTGTTCTTTAACAGCGCTTCATGCTGCCAAAGTCATTTGAGCTGGATCTGAATTGGATCCAGTTGGCCAAGCTCCCCTCCATGTGTGGAGTTCTCATAAATCCTGCAGGCACACACATCTAATACAGTGTAATGAGAGAGCTACTGGGAGAAAAAATTGATTACAGGGTTGCAGACAATATCATTAATGTTTCCTGCCGTGATACACCAGATGTCTTCCCTAATAGACTGTTTTTGTTAATTTAGTTTTTATAGGATAGCATTGATTGCATCATAATTTAACTTCCTTTGCATATTCAGGTATAGGTGATCTCTGTCTGTATACAAATGATGGCATCAACTCATAAGATTTAATTTTATTAATTTTTTATCTGTTCATTTTAAAAGTATTTGTGCTAGAAGGGCAACATTTTTACTTGTTCCCGAGAATCTGTTAGCTTCGATGTCTTCTAGCAAGAATTACTGATTTACTGGTAGTTGGTGGGAGGGAGGTGAGAAGGCAAAGAAAACATTGCCCAGATCCTCCCCGGACAGGACAGAGATCATCCCGCACCCCCAGCTGTTCCCAGTATCAGGGGGTTTAATTGGCGTGACAGAGGCTCTGTCCAAAGCAGAGAAGGTGCAGCCATTTAGAGGGGATTTAAAATGCACATTCATTTCCACTGTCATGAACGTGGCTCTGCGGGCTGGAACGCTTGTTGGATGCACCCATCCTCTCCTCGCTAAAAAATCAGTACTCCTCACTTTGGTATTTAGTTATTTAGCATTTTTATTTTTCAGTCGTATCTTTTTGTGTGTTTAAGACCTCCGTGGAGTGGCTGACACATATAAATAAGACAACATTGCAGTAGTGGGTTGAGCTATTTTATTTAAGTTACTAAAAAAAATGTTCATAGCTGCTTTATTCACAATAGAAAACTACTGGAAAGAGCCCAAATGTTATTTGGTGAGTGATTGAACCAAGTCATTATTTTTTTAACGACTGGTTTTGTTTTTGGGGCATTATCCTTTAGAGAACAATTTTTTCTCTTGATGAGTTCCTGTGTAACATAGGATGCGTTAATCAACCTTTCTAACCCTTAGTCTTCTCACCTCTAAAATGGGCACACTACTACTGTTTACCTCAAAGGGTTGTTACAAAGGTGATGAAGTAATTCATTAGATTGCTTAGCATGATGCAGGCATATAATAAGCATTCCTTAAGCATTACCTCTTATCACAGCGGGTTTTGTTGTACAGACTCAGGGTTAAATAATTTACTAGTTTTCTGGACATTCTTAATCTGAAGCCCATAGGCCCCTAGGTGGTCTCCTTGAGTTTAAGAGCGTCTATGAACTTTCTGGAATCGCTTGCAAAGTCTTATATGTATGTGCATTTCCCTGGAGAGAATATATACTTATCAACCATGGATGATAATCAGTAGATTCCTAAAATGTTGAAAAAAATTTAAAAACTAAGTTTAAAAACTGCTATTCTCTAAAGCCTCTTGAGGTGGGTCACTTAAAACCTCAAATCGGGAAAGTAACTGTTAAAATTATATAAATATTTAAAAAATTTCTTTAATTGAGGCTATTTTCCAAGTAAAGGCTATAATTAAAACCCTGGAAAAACAAACACACACCCTCAAATCAGCTAGCTGTTACGGAAGTCAACTAACGGTGGAACATTTACTTTGTGCCTAGGCACACTGCTACTCTTTTCACGTAGCTTAACCCGTTTGATCTCCACAACAATCTGTGACATTTATTTCATTTTGTACGTGAGAAAACTTGAGGTTTGCGCTCATATAAAATCTTGCCTTTGTATAAAAATCTGGCAGGACTGAGGTTTAACTCAGGAACTCACCTGGCCATGGGTAATCTTGGTTGTGCCCCTGGCTGACTTTGTACTGCATGGGTGACCCCTGCCTCGATGCCCCTTTGCCTTCACTTTACTAGTGAGTTCCTCAGCTGACGAGCTTGCTGCTCATTCACTTTGGAGAGTAGAAGGCTTCTGCCACTGAGAGTTTTACAGGCTGGCCTTTCCCCTGAATAGATGGACGGTGGTGTTAACAGCATGGTGTGGGAACCCTGTTTAGTATTGGTGAGTTTTCTTTTCCTGTTAGCACTTGTGGTGCTATCTTGTGGTGGTCCTATCTTACTGCCCTTTTGTTTAAAAAAAATGCCTGACCAGCAGACCCCAACGATGAGCTCCCTTCTCACTTAACAGCATCTGTGTACATTTGAAAAATGACCCTTGTAGTCTGTGTGTGTTAGTCTGCATTTGTTTCAGATAAAATTTTGTGCGTGTGAGAAATTGGGCTTTGCATGTCCCTTGGAATAAATCCAGTCCCCTGATCTAGACAGACCTACTTCACCAACACAGAGCAGGAAGCCGGGGTCCAGTGGCTCACCCCAAACCCCTGCTTCATGTGGCGCTGCTTAGGCCCAAATCTCTTGGGTCTCTGGTTGGTGTTCTTCCCATTGCTCCTTGCTACCTTCCTTGACCATTGGGTGTTCTTAGAGCCAGCCCACGTGATAACACCATTTATTTCTTTAGAAGCTAAGAATACTTTGCCTAATAATCTAGTTTAAACTTTTTGACTGAGTCTCAAGCCACTGTTAAAACAGTATTATTTTTTGCTTACGTAAGGCATTTATCATTTTAAAGTATCATTTCTAACACTGGTACTTCTCATACTTGGGACTTTTGGTACCATTTAATAATTAAAAGTGAACATTTATTATAAAATGCTGTCTTAAAAGTAAAGTTAATTATATTTCTTACCTGCTTGGTGCTTATAAAGAACTGTCATCTTGTTGCTTCTCTAGCTGTACAGGAGGTTTTAAGGATATCTTGCTTTTTTCAGAGTTTACTGTAGCTTCCCCAACTGCCACTAAGTATGCCAAAAATAACCATTGTCTTTTATATTTGATTGTAGTGAAAGGTGTTAAAACCACTGATTTTCAGAAAAATTGCCAATACAGGTGCTATATTAATTTAGGGATTAATCCATCTACCCTAAATGAAAGATAATTTATAGCTGTTGAATTTTTTTTTTTTTTTTTTTTTTTTTGCGGTACGCGGGCCTCTCGCTGTTGTGGCCTCTCCCGTTGCAGAGCACAGGCTCCGGACACGCAGGCTCAGCGGCCATGGCTTACGGGCCTAACTGCTCCGCGGCATGTGGGATCCTCCCGGACTGGGGCACGAACCCGCGTTCCCTGTATCGGCAGGCGGACTCTCAACCACTGCGCCACCAGGGAAGCCCTAGCTGTTGAATTTTAATGTAGCAAGTTTAAAAAATTCTTAAAACATCCAATTGACCAGTATTAGTATTAGCGAGCCTATAACCTGCTTCCAGGTGAATTCCTTTCCTTTGGAGAAGTTGTTTTCACAGTCTGCTCTCCCTTAGAAGCTGGACGTCAGCTAATTTGTTCTTAAGGCTATCTTCCATTATATTCATCTGCTCTTTTTTTTTTACAGAAGGGACATCATGATAGCCACATTTTTCAGAACACAGATTTGAATAACCTTATGATTTTAAAAAACTGCCTGCTGTTTTAAGCAGTCTTTTTGTCGCCATAGATCTGTATGAAACATAATGATCACGTTTAGGTTTTATTGAGCTTTCCCTTCTTTCAGGGATAATGCATCACCCTTCATTACCTAAAGGCACTGTTAGGCCCTTCAACTTTGCCTTTTTAGGGCTGTTTCGTACTGTTTGAAAAATACCTAAGCAAATATATGGAGTTCCCAGGCTTTACAAGTTCTCCAGAATCAGTTTTATTAATTATAAATTGCCAAAGAAATTTCAGCACATGGAGGTGTAGAGCTTGCAGTTTTGTTTAGCTTAAACTTTGTGTGTTACACCTCCTTTTAGGACGTCATAGTATTTTTAGTGACAATATCTCTTACAACTATCAAGGCCTTCAATTTTTCTAAGGGCCTGGGGTCAAGATTAAGTAATATACCTAAGGTTAATTGATCCTTTCCAGAGTCTAGAAATTGTTACGCCTAATGCCTGGAAGTTGGCATTTTCTGGTTTTATCTTTGATCTCCTGTTGTACAGTTAGATCGAATGTCAGGTACTTGTCATTTTTTTCCTTTCTTTTCTTTGTAAATAGACTTTATTTTTTAGAACAGTTTTAGGATCACAGCAAAAATTGAGTGGAAGGCACAGAGATTTCCCATATATCTCCTACCCTATACATGAGTGGCCTCTTCCATTAGCAAAACCAGAGTGATACATATATTACAGTTGATGAATCCACAGGTCATTATCACATCCTTATCATCCAAAGTGCATGGTTTACATTAGGGTTCACTTTCAGTGTGTTGTACATTCTTTGGGTTTGGACAAGTTTCTAATGCCATGTATCCACTGTTAGAGCTCCATACCGAGTAGTTTCACTGCCCTAAACATCCTCTGTGCTTTGCCTATTCATCCCTCCTTTCCTTCTGACCCCTGGCAACCACTGATCTCTTTGCTGTCTCCATAGTTTTGCCTTTTGCAGAATGTCATATAGTTTGAATCATACAATATGTAACCTTTTCAGATTGGCTTCTTTCACTTAGTAGTATGCGCTTAAGATTCCTCCATGTCTTTTCATGGCGTAACAGTTGAATAATATTTCACGCTGAATAATATTCCATTGTTTGGATGTACCACAGTTTGTTTATCCTTTCACCCACTGAAAGCTACCTTTGTTCCTCCAGGGTTTAGCAATTATGAATAAAGCTGCTGTAACATCCATTATAGCAGGTTATTGCGTGGATGTAAGTTTTTAACTCCTTCGGGAGCCTCGTTGCAGGATTGTCCAGTAAGAGTGTGTTTAATTTTCTAAGAAACAACCAAAGTGTTTCCCAAAGTTAGCCGTACCAGTCTGCGTTCCCACCAGCAGTGAATGAAAAGTTCCTGTTGCTCCACATCCTCACCAACATTTGGTGTTGTCAGTGTTCTGGATTTTGACTGTCGTGTTAGGCTTGTTAGTAGTATTTCACTGTTGTCTGAATTTGCATTTTCCTGATGACGTACGATGTGGAGTATCTTTTGTTAGGGGCTCTGGCCCATTTTCAAATCAGGCCGTTTATTTTTTTAATGTTGAGCATTAAGAGCTCTTTGTGTATTTTGCATGACAGTTCTTTATCAGATGTGTCTTTTGCAAATATTTTCTCCTAGTCTGTGGTTTGTCCTTTGCTTTTCTTGACAGTGTCTTTTACAGAGCAGAGGTTTTTCATTTTAACGAATCCAGCTTATCAGTTCGTTCCTTCGTGGATTGTGCCTTTAGTATTGAATCTGAAAAGTGATCTCCATACCCAAGGCCATTCAGATTTCATTCTGTGTTATCTTCTTCCAGGGTTTTATAGTTTTGCATTTTACATTTAGGTCTGTGATCCATTTGGAGCTGATTTTTGTGTCTAGGTTCTTTCATTTTGTGGGCGGGTGGGGGAGGGCATGTAGGTATCCAGTTGTTCAGCACCATTTGTTGTAAAAATTATCTTTTCTCTATTGCATTGCCTTTCCTCCTTTGTCAGTTGACTCTATTTATGTGAGTCTGTTTCTGGGCTCGCTAATCTATTCCATTGCTCTGAACTGAGTGTAAAATGCAGACATCTTGACTGACTGTTTACTTCTAAATACTTAGGTGTGTATTTTGTAAGAACAAGGACATTCATTTATATAGCCACTATATAGTTATCAAAATCAGGAGGTCTAACAGCACCACAATACTAATCGAATCTACAGACATCCACATTTTGTCACAGATCCCAGTAGTGCCCTCTGTAGCAATTTGTTTTTCTGGCCTAATATCCAAACCAGCATCACACATCTGTCTACCATGTCCCTTTGGTCTCCTTTAATCTGGAACAGTTCCTTATCCTTTCTTTGTCTTTCACGACATTGACATGTTTTGGAAGAGTGCAGTTCAGTTTTTTGTAGTTTGCTGCTTCCTAGTTATTAGCTGAAGGTTATGCATTTTAGGCAGGGCTGTTATATTAGTGGTATTGTGTCCTAAGTGCCTTACATTAGAGGACACGGGATACCAATTTGTCACATTGTTGGTGACAGCAACTTGGATCACTTGGATAAGTTACTAACTTTCCCTTTGTAATTAATAGGTAATTGGTAGGGGGAAACTTTGAGAACATGTAAATATCCTGTTTGTCATCAGATTTTCACCCACTAATATTAGCACCTATTTTATTTTTTGCCTGAATCACTGGTGATTGTGGAATGCACTTCTTTTTCTTTTTCCCCTCAAACTCTGTCTTTGAGAAATAGATCAGAATTCACCTACCATTAACTCAAAGGTGGGATTTTTGAGTCAAGTGGAAGAAAGAAAGGGAGAGAGGGAGGGAGGGAGGGAGGAAGAGAAGGAAGGGAAGGAGGGAGGGAGAGAGAGAGGCAGGCGGGTGAGGAGGAAGCCCTCAGAACATTTGAGCCCTCAGGGTGTTTTTCATTTTTAGCAACACAAGGACTTAATGAATTTTCATTATTTTTGTAGAAAGAGGAAAAACCTGTAATGGTGTTTTTTTCCATTTTTACGCTCCAGAGGAGAGAAGAGCTGCTTAGAAGTAATAGATCATGGAAGTGGTTTAAAAAAATACACATTTTTACTGTTGAAATAATGGTGTTGGTTTGATTCATGTTGGCAACATTTACTAGTGATCAAGTTACTTCATCTCGTTGCACCTCAGTTTCCTCACTTTTAAAGCCAGAGTATTACTTCAGTAGTTCTGGAGTGAAGCCCAGGAATCCACGGTTTTTCCAAGCACTCCCCGGGATATCTTATGGGCAGCCAGCTTTAGCACGTGGAAGTCTGCCACCAGTGACTGTTATAGTTGCAGATCCGATCCTGTCCTTTGCAGGATGTAGAGTTCTTTTAGTGCAGTTCCAGGACCTCTTACGTTTCTTAAACCTCAGTATTTTATGCCCTTAAAAAATTTGTTTTTGTGGTTCTCCCATTTTAACTTAATTTCCTACCTTCCCCAGCACACAAATTAGGTATAATCTGCATGTTTAAATCCCTAATATAGCGTTCAGAGACAATTTATAAATAAATTCAAACCAAACTACAAAACCAATAAAACTCTAACTACCAGTATTAATTTGATAGAATGGGTGATGATGTTTTGATGAAATGACATAGTCACTTGTGACATAAATTTGTTACTGATTGCTTATGGCCCAGATTATTGGGGGCCAGGGGCTGGTGTATAATGTGTTTAGATTACTGGGTTCCTTGTGGTGACTCAGTTCTTCTCTTGATTTCATTTTTGTTATTATCACTGAGAAACCTCTCTAAGTGTAGCTACCATGTTGTGACTTTGCCCTTACTTGGCACCACCGTGGCATATTGGGTTTACCTTGTTTACGTACTAGCTTGTGATAATTATCGTAGTACTGCTTAGTTTTTGATTGTATGTAAACATTCAGAGTCAAAATCATGTAGCTTGAAACTCTTAATGAAATTATAAAATAGGTAATCCAGAAAATGAGTCTGTTAAAAAATTTAAGATATGCATTGAAATGAAAATAAAAGCTAGCCCTCTCCTGCTTCCACCTCCCCATCTCTTGCTCCTCTCTGAGGGAGATAGTTAGCCAGCATCCCTGACGTCATGCATGGCTACTTTGTACATACATTGCCCCTTGGTATCTGTGGGGGACTGGTTCCAGGACCTGCCTCAGACGCCAACATCCGTGGATGCTCACGTCCCATAGCCAGCCCTCCGTAGCCACAGATTCCACATCTTCAGACACAGAGGGCTGACTGTGTATCTAGTGAAAAAGCCCCACATATAAGTGGATCCACACAGTTCAATGCAGTTCACACCCGTGTTGTTCAAGAGTCAACTGCATAATCTGTCGTTTTGGCAATGTTAAATCGAGGGGCTGTTGGGACTTCCCTGGCGGTCCAGTTGGTAGAACTCAGCGCTTTCACTGCCGAGAGCACGGTTCGTTCCCTGGTCGGGGAACTAAGATCCCACAAGTCAAGCAGTGCGGCACCCCCCTGCCCCCCCCCACACACACACAAAAAAGAAAATCAAGGGGCTGTGTTTCACTCATCTTTTTGTTTGCAGTGCTCAGAGCAGTTCTTGGCTCCAAGAAGTTGCTTCTTAACCACTGAATTAATAGTTTGCTTCATTTACAAAATAGGAAAAAAGCACATTATTATTGTTTTTTAATCAGATAAAGAGGGACGTTTTAAAAAGGAATACATTAAATGTGACTGAATGGACCATTAACACGATGTTGGGTCTTCGTTGCTGCACGTGGGCTCTCTCTAGTTGCGGTGAGCGGGGGCTACTCTTCGTTGCGGTGGCTTCTCTTGTTGTGGAGCACAGGCTCTAGGCGTGTTGGCTTCGGTAGTTGCGGCACACGGGCTCAGTAGTTGTGGCTCATGGGCTCTAGAGCACAGGCTCAGTAGTTGTGGCGCACGGGCTTAGTTGCTCCGCGGCACGTGGGATCCTCCCAGACCAGGGCTGGAACCCGTGTCCCCTGCATCGGCAGGCGGATTCTTAACCACTGCGCCACCAGAGAGGCCTCTGTATTTTTGTTTTAATTTGATGGTTTTTGGTTCTTTAAGTCTTTGTTAGAGGGGAACTTGCTGTGATCTTACAACAGGAGAGTGGCTCATTGGCCACAGAGAGGGAGGTGTTGTCATTGGTGAGGCCGCTGACCTTGGCTGCAGCCTCCTGACAGCCCTGACGCTCCTTGAGGCCTGAATGGAATGGAGCCGCTGCTGCACTGCCCCAGGGCCTTGTAACAATTTACAGTCTGGTGGAAAAGCAGAAGGACCTAGGAAGGCAGGTGTACAATCCCTTTGGTGTCTACAATAGCAGATGTGTGTGGTGACCTTGGAGTGCGGAAGCCCTCAGGATTACAGCACCTTGACCTACAGGATCATGGAGGGACGCTTTGGAATCACATCCAAAGACAAATGAGCAGCAGAAATGGCTGCCTCCACCTCCCAGTCTCACACACTCAGTGGAAGGTGGGGCTAGTTGTCCACGACAACAGAATAGAAGTTGAGTGACGTTAGTGGAGTAGTAGGATAGTGTAACTGGAGTGCAGAACATTCTGTCAGGGATGAGAGCAGTTTGATTGATACTTGAATCAGAAATCGCTGGCTTGTTTACAGTTTAAAAAAATTTTTGGTTTTGAATATTTTTCCAATATATAAAGATGCAGGAATACCCTTAAATTTAGTATTACCATTAAATTTATTGTTTTGGTTAATTTTTCCTCAAGTTTAGGGACTTTATATCCTTCCATGTTGGAATGGGGAAAGAGTGGTTGATACCTATACTGCTTCCGCCTGGTTTTTCCTTCTCTTAGTAGCGTCTTCTTGGTTGTATTAAAATGTTTGCACACGTCCATAGATCGATCGGTACACTTACCATTATGATGGAATATCAATCTGATCTTAAGATATTTAGTAGATTTGTTAACAAACAAGATGGAAGTTCACAAAGATATCTGATGCATTGTTAAAATTATTTAGGAGAAGAACAGTTGGCAAATGATAATAGACAGACAGGCTTAATATGTAAAACTTGAAATGCTGCTATGGCTTCTGTGGCTTAAGTAGGGAAGACACATCTTTGAGACCAGGGGTTCTCTAGAAATGGATGAAGAATGACAAAGAATGCACAGTGACAGCTGAAGGATCACATGGCAGGAAAGGGACTGTGATTAAATCCCCTGAGGCTGTCCCTGAGCTGTAAGCTGAAGATAACACTCTCCTTCTGCTGAAAACAAGAATCAGTACTCATTCCTTGATGGGCTAAATTATTAAAAAGGGCCCTTCTTACAATGTTTCATCATCTGGATTTGCCTCTGCTGGTGATCTGTTGGCAGCATACAGGGAGATTTGCTGGGCATCCTGTATTAAAATTATTCAGTCGGCGGTGCAGCCCTTTGGATAATTCCCTTGCATTTTACAATGCTCTTGAATAGGTTTGTGGCTTACTTTTGCCTAAGTGGTTTTGTATCTTTTGGAGTTACTAAACAAAGTGTTGGGCACATATACACATTCTTGAAAAAGCCTTGTTTGTTTTGTTCTGTTTTTCTCTTTTGTAGCTGTAGGTGGGTGGCTAACAGATTATTTTAGTGATACCCTTAGCAAACATCAAATGCATCTGGCTTATTACGTCAGCCTGACACATTGATTAATGTACGCTGAGTTTTGTCTTCTTTCCTTATGAATAAAATTATATAAGAGATCGACTTGCTTTTTAGGGGTAGCTTTTAACGAGAAGGGGGGTATTAATTAGGTGGCTGACACCCACCAACCAGCTGAAAAAGAAAGCAACCCCATCTTGTGAGCTTCAGGGAGGGAAAAAAGAAACTAGCACTCGTTCTCTTTTTAGTGCTGGTGGTGTCACTGGTCCCAGTATAATACAAAGGATGGGGAATGAAGAGAAGGAAGAGCTCTTGTGAGTAGTCCTTTGCCGCTGTCCAGCAGGCTGGGCGGACTTCCTCGGGGGCATCGTTGTGTGGAAGCACAAGGGGACTTGTCCGTGGGACTCGTAGAGTTGGAATCTTCTGGATGAAGCTTGAAGCCTTCTGCCCTTCTACATTCTGTCTGAAGGGAGATAAGACTCTGCTTCAGTATTCCAGAATTGGTGGTGTGATGTATTTGTACTATTTTGGTGGAGACAGAACTGTTTCTAAAGTTTTTTTTATTCAGCTGCAGAAAGAGCCTGGTCAGCTGGACAAAGCCATGTTGAGAGATGTTAGTCCCTGTTGCGGAATCGTGAGGTGAGGCTAAAGAACCGTGTACAGTCACATTTCTGCTTCCCTGGAAAACTGATCCGATTAAAAAAATCCCTTTATCTTGTGTGGAGGGGAGAGGGTTGGGAGGGAAGGGAAGCTAATGAAGAAAGGCTGGAAAGAGAGAGAGGTCTTTGAAAGCATGGCTGACCTCAGTGGCAGGGCGTGGGAAGTGGCTTCTGTGCGTGGCACCCGCCCCAGTGGGCGCACAGCTGCCCTGGAGAGGCTCTGCCTTGGGAAAGCTCCTCAGGGCCCAGCAGACTCTGGCCGGCTCCTGGGTGCAAGACTCCCTGGGGAGAGAGATGCTGCTTCTGAACAATTGCAGCCCACCCCCTCCCAGCTCCACAGTGCATGTGCTGCAGGGCTGGAGTGCTCTCCAGGTGCCACCTGCCACTCGCTGTAGGCAGCCACTCTCCTACAGATAGTTAATTATTTTCTCTTCTGTTCCATCTTTCCTCCCGGCCTCATCTTTTGCTGTGCTGCTTTTTTGAATTGTTTGTTTCCTGTTTCCTGACCAGATTCGCAGCTCCTGCTTCTGTCCAGTTCATTCTGGTTGAATGAGTAAGTACAGGACGTGGGTGGTAGCCTGTCCAAGAGCGCAAGACAGGTGGCATAGCTGATTCACCGTACACTGTATGACCCCAGTGAGGAAGCCTTCAGAATACACCCTTGTGTCCTGTCACGGGGATCTCGAGAACACAGTCTTAAGGTTTTTTTTTTTTTTTGGCGTTACGCGGGCCTCTCACTATTGTGGCCTCTCCCGTTGCGGAGCACAGGCTCCGGACGCGCAGGCTCAGCGGCCATGGCTCACAGGCCCAGCCGCTCTGCGGCATGTGGGATGTTCCCGGACCAGGGCACGGACCCGTGTCCCCTGCATCGGCAGGCGGACTCTCAACCACTGCGCCACCAGGGAAGCCCTCAGCTTGTTTTATTAAGCTGTCTTGAGTGCAATTGGAATTGTTCTGAGCATATCGCTTTCTCTGGAAGAAAGAGACACATTGCCCTTTTATATTTTGGGGAGAAAGGCGGAAGGGCTGAGACCTAGACAGCCTCTGGTCTTATTTCTTGCTTGTATGAAATGATGCCTTTCTGCTGTTTCTTGAGGAAATGTAATTATCCTAACAGTGATTGCTGAATATCAGGCAGTGAGTTGAGCCAGAGGAATGGATTCTTTCAGAAGATGGACTAGAAAACTATCAACAGGATTGATCATTAAAAACAAAACAAAACAGGATTCATCATTAAAAAAAAAAAATCCACTGAAGTGTTTATTTACAAAATTACAGTGAAACTCCCTTGCTTTACAGACCTGATTATTGTCCTGATCAGGTCTCCTGACTGTGTACTTTGATATATAGCTCTGCTGTGAATCTGACTGAGAAACTCTGTGCTGCAGGCCTTACTCCTTTTCTCTGACAGTAACCTTGTAACAGTGAGATTGCAGGGGAAAATGCCTTTGTATCTAAATCTTTTAGTCATGGAATTTAACACACTGGTTATTATTCTACCCAGTTTTCTAGTGCTATGTATTTTTTTCTGCTCATTGGCTTATTGTTTGGGTTATCATTTTAGAGATCTGGTTTAACAAGAAGCAACATGAACTTCTTTGAAAATTCATGAACTTGCTTTGAAAAATTAGCATCAGTACAAATTAAATGATTAGCGCTTGCTGTTTAAACTTGCCATGGAAGCAGTGAGAGGTGAAACTTGGTTAACTTTCTCTTTCTGCTGGCGCATGCCCTGGGCATCTCTGGAGTTTAATAATGCTTTTGACCTCTGGGGGTACTGAACTTGAAATTTCTCCAGGTCTTTGGTGGGGGAGGTACTTAAGCACTGTCACATACTCTGTGTCATCATCGTTTCCAAAGATACATCACACCAAATCATAAATCTCGGAAGGTTAATTCATTAGAGAAATTTGTTTTCTTATTCATATTGGGTTTTCTCTATAAGGGAGATGAAGTACAGTGCAGTTCACTGGATTTCTAAGTTACAGGCTATTTTGTGTCTGGGATACTGGCTGGAGACATTTTGTGCTTGGGTCAGCTTTTTTGTAGGCAACTTTTACATCTCATGAACTAAAACTACGTATATATACACAAAGGTGTTTATGAAAAAGAGGCTCGTTCCTATCAGTTCCCAGAGAAGCGCATCTTATTTTGTGTTATCGCCCAGGTAGCTGATAGGGTGCAAGCTTTTTCTGTAAAACGCTAGATAGGAAATGTTTTCAGTTTTGTCTTCTCTGTGGCTGCTACTCATGTTGGTCACAGACAGTATGTGACAGCGTTGCTGTGTTCTGGTAAAACTTTGTTTACAGAAATAGGTGGGCTGGGAAATAGCCTGTGGGCCGCTAGTTTGCTGACCCCTGAGCTAGTATAAACTCTTGAGGATTTTTCCTCTGAAGGAGTCCCTCCAAAGCTTTCTCTCCTACTTCACTGTGGCTTCATGAGTCTGCAAGGGGCTTGTGGTTTGCAGAGTTAGTGGGCAGTTCCTGTTTTCTTTCCTGTGTTATTTTGAGGGGGTGAATATTTTATTAATCTCTCTCCGTAACTCCCTCCCCCGCCCCCATCCTGACCTTAATAGTTTTTGTATAGTGCACTGATAGATAGGTATTCCTTGAAAGAACTCATTCTCACTAATGATCCTGGAGGATTTTTATAAGATGTTTACATACCAAGAGCAATTAAATGTTTTTCTCAGCTTGTTTTTTTCTTTGGTAATTAGCTTATATCTGTAGAGAAATTTTGAAAGGGTAAATGTGCATAATAAAATGCATTGAAATTCATGTCCTAATTTTTCTTGTGGGTCTTCTTTTTGTTTTTAAAATTAAAAATATTGCAACAAAATATTTAAGACCGCAGAAGAACCTTTTTATCTCTGTGTACTGAAAAGTATAGCTTCTGTTTGATTTAGTATTTAACAGATAAATATTGATATGGGCAAATACTTTAGTGTTTGTTGCTGATGAAATAAAACGTTTGATAGCCACGTAGGCAAAGAAAACTTACCCAGATAAAAATTAGTCCACAGTCACAGGTGGCATGTCTGATCCTAACCATCAGCTTTTATTTATTTTTTATTTAGAATTTTTAACAAAGTTAATTAAATTAATTATTTTTGGCTGCGTTGGGTCTTCGTTGTGGTGCACGGGCTTCTCACTGTGGTGGCCTCTCCCGTTGCGGAGCACGGGCTCTAGGCGTGTGGTCCTCAGCAATTGTGGCTCACGGGCTCTAGGGCGCAGGCTCAGTAGTTGTGGCTCACGGGCCCAGCTGCTCCGCGGCACATGAGATCCTCCTGGACCAGGGCCCAAACCCGTGTCCCCTGCGTTGGCAGTTGGATTCTTAACCACTGTGTCACCGGGGAAGCCCTTCAGGTTTTAAATATGCTTTTTAATACGCCTTTGCTCACAAGGCATCCTGGGAAGTGAGGGGGATGGCTCTGTGCCAGCCTTTCTTCACCATGGAAGGAAGAGTACGGAAACTCATTTGATTGACAGTGGATCTCAGAAGTCTGGTTTATATTAAAGTTCAGTATTGTTATTACTGTCCTTCAATAATTATGCAAACTGTTTTTAAGAAACATTATTACTTATTGACAGATTCTGTTCATATCCAGATAGAATATTAGGGTTTCAAATTTTATTTGAGACCAGGGTTTGAAGGTTTATGTCATAACTTAAACTAATGTGCTATGTATTATTTGCTCTTAGTTCAGTTGCTACATTTCTGGCTAAATTATTATAAAATTGTGATTTCTGCCCCTCCAGCTCCTTTTCACACATGCTTTGTTACAAATGAAGTAGGACACCACAGCCGTTAAATCTGGTTTTTGTCTTCACTAGTTGACCATGGTGTTTTTGTTGTATCTTACTACCCAGCGGCATACACACTTTATGTAATTTGTTGCAAGTACACACCCCTGCTCATTTATTTTATTTTGCTTGTGATCATGATTAAGTGATTTCACTTCACTGAGAGGTAGATTGCTCTTATGGAAAGAGCAGGCAGCTGGCTTCTGTTTTCAGTTCTGCTATCAGTGCTTCCTAGGTGTTACTTCAGGCAAGCTATTTCATGTTTTAGAATGTTAGTTTCCATCTGTCTGTCAAATCGAGATAATACTTTGTCTTGCTTACTTCACAGTGGGGTTATTCTCATGTGAGAGTAAAAAGAGGTAATATAGCACTTTGGAAATTTTGCAGTGGTCTGCACATGTAGGAGTGTCTGTTTTGTCGATTGGCTGTATATAATAAAAACCCAAATCACAGTAGTAAAAAGTCTGTATTCTCCTATAAAACAAGGTGTTTTCCAAGGTGTGCCATCCAGAGTTGAGAGAGTGACCATGATTGTCAGGTATCTAGTTTCCTACAGTCTGCACCATTGTCGTTAGTGCATGGTTTCCATTCTCAGGGGTTCCTCATGGTCACAGATGGCCATTGCAGCTACAGTGGTCAGATTAATGTTCTAGGCCAGTGTTATCTGAATCGTAGTCCATGGACTGAACTGTCTGTTACTAGGCCACCACGTATTGAGTACAGAAAGTAACCGTTTAGAAACTTTTATAACCATTTGACATTGCCACACCATTTTATTTGTGTTTTTTATAAAAGTATTACTCTGCAGTGGATTGGGGGAAACTGGTTCTCCACTCTAGCCAGGCAGCTGAAAGAGGAGGGCCCATTCCAGAGCTTTCCTAGTACCCCTGCCTAACAACTTCAGTTTATGTAGATCTTCAGGGGAGGTGGGAGTTGGTTTTGGCTGTCCAGTAATATAGGGGTTCTATTATTAAGGAAAGTGGGGGGAGTGGAGGTTGAGTTAGGCAGCCAGCAATCTCTGCCACAGTTGGACGTGTCTGAAACTGTAGTACAGTTCAGCACAGAATCAGCTCCACAAATGCACCCAGTTCCTGAGTAGTAATGACCCAAGGCACTGCAGCCATTTCTGGCATTAGGAGACTTACTGCATATCTCAGATGGAAAAACATATTGAGAATGCTAAAAGCAGAGTATAATGATGTAAGAGATTATATGGTTGTCATTTGTAGAAAAGAACATTTTCAACAGATTTTAAATTTCCTTATATTTTCATAACTTAGAACTAAATTTGTGAATTCAGTTATGTTTAGTTACAGTTCGTCTTAAACCAACATGAATTATCTTCTTGCAAATATCATTGTTTGATTCTCCTAGGGTAAGGTGTAGAAGTAGGACTCTTTACAAAGATGACTTTTTTTTTTTTTTTTTTTTTTTTTTGCGGTACGCGGGCCTCTCACTGCTGTGGCCTCCCCCGCTGCGGAGCACAGGCTCCGGATGCACAGGCTCAGCGGTCATGGCTCACGGGCCCAGCCGCTCCGCGGCATGTGGGATCTTCCCGGACCGGGGCACAAACCCGTGTCCCCTGTATCGGCAGGCGGACTCTCAACCACTGCGCCACCAGGGAAGCCCTACAAAGATGACTTTTAAAAGGTACCTTCTTATTGGTTTGGAATTGGCATGATCCCCTTTTGTATGTTGTAGTGTATACCAGTATGTGTGTGTGTAAATGCAAATGCATACAGGGTGGAAGCTGTGGGGAGGGTTTTAAAAGACAAGTTTATTAGATGAAGTGGCTTGTTATTTAGCTGAATTCTGTTTGTGTTTTCCAGTTTTAATTTCATTGTCCTCTTTCATTGAGAAGAGGAAGTATGGTAAAATGTCTTCACTATGAGTGTAATACTTTACATTGGCATTGCAATATTTTTTCCTATTATAAAAGTCTGTGTTTCCTTCCAGTGAATTAAGCCCTTGTGTATTAAACCCTCTTATTTTGTAGCATTTGATACTAAGCATGAGGAAGAGATTTAAAAAAGAACGATAGCTGCATCTTTAAGAGAAAATCAGAGTTCTTACCTGCAAATGTTTGTGAGAGGTGCAGGGCATAAGTAAATGTCTTTAAAGTAGCTAAAAAGCAGTGTATTTGCCATGGTGTGTGTGCATTGCTGAGAAGGCTCAAAATGATGGAACCTGTCCATCGGTAAGGTTCAAGAGGAGGTGTCCTAACGAACTGATGAATTTGGGGTTGGCTTTTACGGATAGGTGTGGTGGAAGGGAGAAGAAAGTGGGTTCTAGGTGGGGAAACTCTTACCACTAATGGTTGGTTTAGAGTAGTTCTCATCATTATGGATACTTTTTAGTTACAGTGGCTGGATTTGGATGTGGGATGATGATAGGCAAGGTCCATTAATTGACTTGTATAGACAGTTTTGCATTGAAAATAGATGATTGTGCTTGGCTTTTCATCCAGAGGTACTAGTTGGCATTTTTGTTTTTCCTTTAATCAGTGAAGATAGTGCTGATGGTGGTTTGCTGTTCATTGTCAGTGGGAAAACTTACTTGGTCGCAGATGGTCAGTGGCTGCCGGGAGGGTCGGGGCTTTTCTTGCTTTTAAGACCATCTGTTTTGTTTTTGGGACCATTCCATTTGAAGCATATGTACCTTTTCCTCTTGTTTTATCCCAGAAAAGCCTCTTCACACCACCAAGCTATTCACAGAGAAAAACCTGCCTTAACTGCCTGCTGGCGCAGGTGGCCTGATCTTTACTTTCTTGTGGCCCTGTGGAAGCTGGGACAAGATGTAGTGGATCTGATGGCAGCACCACGGGACTCTTGCAGCCCTCTCTTCAGAGTCTCGGTTGGAAGAGGCCCAACTGGTTTTCTCCTTTATAGTGAACAAACATTTGGGAAACTCTGCTCAGTTCCTGACATCTGAAATAGCTGAATAACTTTCAGTTGCTCCGGACACTGACAGAACAATACAGTTGAGTCGGGATGGTTTGGAGACTAATTGGTTGGCAACTCTTTCTACTCAGCAGTTCTTCAACTGTTCCAGAAAAAGAAACTGCTGGAGGATTCTGGGTGAGCATGTGGTCAGTGGGAGGGAAGCAGCAACTGTGAATTAGCATGGCTGAGGAGACTGCAGGTGTGGGAAGTCAAGGAACCTTAGTTACTTAGTTAAGTGGAGGAAATGCAATTTGAGGACTAGGTTTTCCAGAGTAGCAAATTAACAGTGTGTTTACCCTGCTGCCTGGAAGCATTGCCTTCATATTTCCTTCTAAGTGTGAACTAATTAAGATGAGAAAGTTTTCAGCTTTTACTTTGGAAAGCTTAAAGGCATGGCTTATGTACTTTTTGCATCAGCAGCAGAATCAGAATTCCAAATCGACTAGCTTGGCCTTACAGTGACTGACCTGCAGGCTTCAAAGCAGTTCACCTTTCCTGCTGTCTTCAGGGCTCCTCTGGCTTTTTGCTTCATTCTGTACAGTTTCATGAAACTTGTTTCGTGAGTTAATTTACCTCCCTGAATGGATATGAAACTTGAGGGAACGAACTGTGTTTTAAACATTCCTGATATTCTCTGTGGTCCCTAGTACTGTTCTTGGTGGATCGTAGGCTGTTTATTGATTTGATGGATTTGTTCTCTGTCTTTGAGTTACTGGCTCTTCATCTTTCAGGTCTCAGCTCAAGTGTTGCCTATTCCCGATGATTTTTCTGACTACCTTATCCATGGCTTCAGCCTCTTTCCTACTTAGTCATTCTCTAAGATGTTGCCCAGTCTTAATATCTTTCTTGTTTTTATGACACTGATCATCACCCTAGATTACCTTGTTGATTTACAGGCAGACCTTGGTGATGCTGTGGGTTTGTTTCCAGATCACTGCAATAAAGCAATATCACAGTAGAGTCACACCAATTTTTTGGTTTCCCAGTGCATATAAAAGTTATGTTTACAATATACTATAGTCTAATAAGTGTGCAATAGCATTATGTCTAAAAAAATACATACTTTAATTAAAAAATACTTTATTGTTAAAAAATGCTAACCATCACTCGAGCCTTCAGGGAGTCATAATCTTTTTGCAGTAGTAATATAAAAGGTCACAGATCACCATAACAAATATAATAATAATGAAAAGGTCTGAAATATTGCAAGAATTACCAAAATGTGACGCTGAGACATGAAGTGAGCAAATGCTATTGGAAAAATGGCGCCGCTGGGCTTGCTTGATGCAGGGTTATCACAGCCTTAATTTGTAAAAACAAAATGCAATTATCTGCGAAGTACAGCAAAGAGAAGTGCAGTGAAACAAGGTATGACTGTATTTTTTTTCCTTTCCCCGGTAGAACACTAGAATTTCCTCAGTAGTTGGCTTGTTTTCCCTTCCCCAGTGGAACAAAAGCTCTTTGAGGACGAAAACCTCATTTGTCTTATTCTGTGACTGTTACAGGATCTAGCACTCAGGCATTCAGCACATAGTCACTGAATGAATGAGTGAACGAATGAAAATGTTAATAAATATTTTGCAATTTAGCCAACTCGATTTGGTTTTTACCTGGGCTGTGGTTTCTTAAGCTGCGTTCTGAGGTGGTGCATTTGGTGGTTACCAGGGAAGATGGTCAAAGGGAGGCTCCATGAGAGAAGCTCTGGGCCCCTGTTTCTTCTTGAAGGACAATTTGGATTTCAATTTATAGAGGTTTTGTTTGGAAAAGAGAAATAAAAGGTCCATCTGTACCTTAGAGCATCTGTGCATCTTGAGCTCTACTTTAACTGATGTTGCTTAGTTGCCATTTCATGTTGCTGAGGGAACCTGGCACAGATTATCTTTTGGCCCTGGACCACATGTGCTGGTTGCTCAGGGATGGGAATTTTTCTGGATCAGGTGTCGCACCTCATGCAGTCAGCTGTAGGCTCTAGGCCAGAGTCCCGTAAAACAAAGCATGGCCACCTAAAGGGACTGGAAAGGGCAACTGCCCTTAGAGGAGGGCATAGGAAGGATGGGTCTGGGGACTTCTCTAGCTGAGGTACCTTACAAGGACTTCTGGTGAAATTTTAAAGAGGCAGACGTTTCTGAAAAGGAGAAGTACTGGAATATGTCAGATTTGGAGGTTGGATGGTCTTCTTTTTCCTCAAGTGAAATGAGGATTTTTAATGACTTATTTTAAATTACCCCACTATGTTACTTTCTTCTCTTAAATGTTTCTGTACAGTTCAGCCAACATTCATTAAATGATTACTGTGTATATAATAGGAAGTCCATTGTGTAGAAGGAAAAAGATATGAATTA
Source organism: Tursiops truncatus (assembly GCF_011762595.2). Classification (NCBI taxonomy): domain Eukaryota; kingdom Metazoa; phylum Chordata; class Mammalia; order Artiodactyla; family Delphinidae; genus Tursiops; species Tursiops truncatus. The sequence continues at coordinate 177,414,565 of NC_047034.1, forward strand.
GTCTCTCCCTCAAGAATGGTCAGCTCCAAGTGGTTGGGGGAGGGAGGGAGATAGATGCTTGCCTATTTGTTTATTGCTATAGACCCAGGGCCATACAGTTTCTGGCACATAGTAGGAGCTTAATAAATATTTGTTGAATGTAAAAATATGAATAAAGTATGGCCTCTGCGCTCAAGTGGTTCAAGAGGAATAGAGAGGGATCACCACACACTTGCAGAGAGTGGGGCTCGGAGAAGTGCGAGAGCGCTTTCCATGGGTAGGACTTGGCAAGGGTACCCCGGCTTTTGAGCTGAGCTTCGAAGGGTTGGAAGGATTTTTTATAAATTTATGTATTTATTTATTTATTTTTGGCTGCATTGGATCTTCGTTGCTGTGCGCAGGCTTTCTCTAGTTGCAGCGAGCAGGGGCTACTCTTCGTTGTGGTGCATGGGCTTCTCATTGTGGTGGCTTCTCTTGTTGCGGAGCACGGGCTCTAGGCGCGTGGTCTTCAGTAGTTGTGGCACGCAGGCTCAGTACTTGTGGCTCTCGGGCTCTAGAGCGCAGGCTCAGTAGTTGTGGCGCGTGGGCTTAGTTGCTCCGTGGCATGTGAGATCTTCCCGGACCAGGGCTCGAGCCCATGTCCCCTGCATTGGCAGGCGGGTTCTTAACCACTGCGCCACCAGGGAAGCCCTGGGTTGGAAGGATTTTGACTGGAAAACAGAAAAGCTTTTTAAGGACACAAGATAGAGGCAAAATATTTTTGTTGAATGTTGGAGTGTAGCTTGGTTTGGTCAAGAGAGCGGTCAGAGATAGAGCAGTAAAGATATGCCAGGCTTTGAAAGTCACGCTGAGAAACTGGATTAGTTGTTGGGGAACCATGGATGTTTTTTACCAGTTGAGTACGTGATCAGAATTACGCTTTAAGAAAATTAGGGTTAGAGATAGAACTTATTAGGAAGACACGGGTGACAGGATGGCCAGGATTTCCTGCTCATTAACTAGCTGTTGGGTGTCTGAGAGAAGGTGGTAAGGAATCCTTAGGTTTATGAGACCCAAACACTGGAAAAGGGGTTTGTTCCATCAGAAGCTGTGGCATTTGTTATGAGTATGAGAAAATAATTTAATGCTGAGTTTTGTTTTACTCGTTTATATTTCAAAATTGTTCTTAAATTTTAGTTTCCTGGCCTGTATTCTTACTCCAGGGATGTGATTCTGATCAGTCTGTTGTCTGTTAACGGGCTCAGCAGCTATTCATTCCTTTGGTAGATTCCTGTGACAATTCCAGCTGCTTTCTTATGTCTTGTCTCTATTTCCTTACATACATTTTCTAATTTAGTTCTTTTGGTTTGGTTGCTATTTTGTATTTTAACTAGAAACCACATAATTAAGAAATGTATAAATTTGTGAACATTGGTAGAATACATCTTTTATCTGTTGCCCATAGTGCATCTGCAGCATCTGGTCTCCAGCTGAAATCTGCCTGAGAAATGAAGTTCATTTACTTTATCATGATGAGACTTGTCCTTTCAGGTGTGCTCCCCTTTTCCTGAGTTTCCTCATTTGGTTACCAGAGCTTTTAGCTGTTGCCTTTTCTTAGGCAGAAGGCAGGTGAGGTCTGTTAGTGGTTTCTTTAAAAAAAAAAAAAAAAATCTCCTTACTGTAAATCACAAATACAAACAACCACACAAAGCATATGTATAGTTTAATGAATTGTAATGTGTAACTACCTCCCAGGTGAAGAAATAGGACTTTGCCAGCCATCTCCCAGTTCCTCTGCAATGACAGTCCCCTCCTTCCTTACAAAATTAACCACTGCCCTGACTTTTAAAGTAGTGATTTCTTCATGTTCCTTTATAGTTTTATCTCCCAAGCGTGGATCTCTGGACACTACAGGTTAGTTTTGCCTATGATCTTATAATTTGTAGTTCTCCCTCCCCGCCCCCGCCCCCCCCCCCCCCCCCCCCCCCGCGCCCTTCATTCATCCCTTTATTTATTTTGAAAAAGCCAAGCCACTTGACCTGAAGTATCTCCCACAATCTAGATGTTGTTGATTGCTAGTGCAGTAAACATGTGCCTCTGTCTACTGCATTTCCTGCACATTAATAGCTGGATCCAGAGGCTTGTTCAGACTTGAGTCTGACCCATTTGGGCAAGATTACAAATGGTGTAGTAAATTTTTACCAGAGGCATGTCATGTCTGGTTTTTTTTTTGTTGTTTGTTTGTTTGTTTTTTCTCCTTTCTCTTTTGGATTTTACTACCTGTATCCATTAATTCCTTGAGTGTTGCAAAATTATGAGATTCTCATTCTACCATTTCATTTTCATTTATTAGCTAGAATAATTTCATATGGCAGTGCTTCCTGTCATCTATGATTTGCCTATCCAGTTCTACCGTTTATTTAGGAAAGACAGGATAAAAGCTTGATTCTTTCTTTTTACCCACTTTTCAAATAATGCGTTGGGTACCCTTAAAGATATTGATGGGTTTCAAATAATTGCAATTCTTAATCCTTATTGAAGCCCGGATTGTTCCATCGTTGGCTACTGGGAGCCTCTCCAAGTTGGCTTCTAAGTCGTTGATATGACCCTAGTGGTCTAATGTCCTTGCTATCTGTACGTCTAGCTGCTCCATCCCCATCTTGTGCATTTCCACACCAGACCTGGAATCACTATTTCTTCTAGACTCCATGGTTTCTTTTAGTGAGAAATGATATTTCAAGAGCACATTCTGGGCTGTTTGGGACTCATTTCTACTGGGTTGGTCATTATGTCTAGATCTTTGGATTTTTATAAATTACATGAAAATTTCTAAAATTTCAGTGGACAGATCTGGGAAACATTATCTATTATAGTGATACTTTATCAATCATACTGATATTTCTTTTTTTTAAACTGCATAGACTTTAAATTTTTTATTTTATTTATTTAATTTTGGCTGCATTGGGTCTTCATTGCTGCATACTGATACTTCTAATTCAAATTCAGAATTATAGAGTTTTTACCTCATCTGTATTCCATCTGTATCTTCCACACAGAGATTCCTGATTCTCAGGCACACAGGAGTGACAAAATTAGAATATCCTGTCATTATTTTCTTTATCTCACCTTACCCAAACAGCTGTCTCAGAGTAACAATATTAATCCCACGCTCACCAGTTATGATTACTGAAGAGTATTTAAAAAAAAGTTTAGTTTGTGCTCTCCCTATGCTTCCCCCATGTTTTAAATGATAGTATTGATACTATGTCTACATTTTCAGATTTCATAACTAGTACATACTATAGTCTCTTCTCTTTAACCCTTATTTAGTCTTAGTTCTCCAAGTAACTCTATATTTTATCTTTACCACTAGTGCTTATATAGATGTCTCTCTAGTCATCTTAGTCTGGAGGAACTATAGTCCCTGACTTCTTGAATGCTTATAACAGGTTGTTTGTGCCCTTACACTTGCAGGTCAGATTTTGCTGGCTAATGTTTTCTTTTCTTTCTTTCTTACTTGTAAAAATTGAGGTATAATTGATATACAACATCATATTACTCTCAGCATAATGATTCGGTATTTGAATATATTGTGAAGTGATCACCACAGTAAGTCTTGTTAACAGCTATCACCGCACAGAGTTACAGAATTCTTTTCCCTTTGTGATGAGAACTTCTAAGGTCTCTCTCAGCAACTTTCAGATGCGCAGTACAGTATTACTAACTATGGTCACCATAACATGTTTTCTTTCCTTGAGTGCCTTAAACATGCAACAACATTTTCTTCAGGCATAAAGCACTGCTGTCAAAGTCTGTTGAAACTCTAATTATCTTTGTTTTATAATTCACATGTTGTTTTTTCCTAGATGCCTGAAGAAATTTTTTTTCCTTTAAAGTTCAGTAATTTTAGTAGAAAGAATGTGTCTTAATCAGGATCTTCTGGATTAGTGTGCTTAAGTATATGGTGTGCTCTTGAAGTGTGAAGTTTCAAAGCTTTTCATTTCAGGAAAATATTCTTGAATTACAGTGTTTGTTCTTACCCTTAGATTTTAGTGTTTGTTCTTATCCTTAGATTTGGTTTTCTTTTCCAGGAGCTTCTGCTGTCTGTATGTTAGTTGTTCCTTGTCTATCTTTAATATTTGTCACTTTCTCCTGAATCCTTTTTGTTTTTTATTTCTTTTTTGACTTTAAAATTTTCTTCTTTTCACCTTCTCTTTCTCATGAGGCATTGCTAGCTGTGTTTATTCACTCTTGTATTTCTTCTGGTTTAGTCTTCATTTCTAAAATAATTTTTGTCTGACATTTCACGTCTGAGTTTTCCTGTGTCTGATATGTATTGCTTTCTAATGTCTTGTATCATTTATTTAATAATATCTTTTAGCTTGTTTTGAAACAGTGCATTACAGTTTTGGTTGTGTGTGTGTGTGCACGCAGGTGTTTTTTTTTTTTTTTTTGCTGTGCTTTCCTTGTAGAGATACTATCCTGCTCCTTATTCCTCCCCCCCACCCCATTAGTAGCATTGTATGAGGTTTAACCTCAGTACTTTTGCTTATTTTTATGCACATTTGATTTTCTTGAACTTTTAGAAGGAGGTGTGTGTGGTTCAGAGTAGTTTCTTGTAACTTCACGGAGCCCCCTCTTCCGTTGTTATGTGATGTTAAAAATATGGTGCTTGCATTTTGTGAGTTCCTGACTCTGTTCCCTTCGTTCACTTTCATTTGGACCTTCTTTTTCCTTTACTCTCTTGTTCCTGTTCTGCTCGGTCTGTGCTCCATTCCCTGTAGTTTCTCCTTTGTTATGGGGCATTCTCCTGGAAGGGAGCTGTGGTGAGTTTTTAGAGTTCACTGTGGTTAGACTACTTAGCCTTTTCTGGTCTCCCTGTACTAACTTGCATCCCCATGGACAAAACCCCCGCAGTGGCAAGCTGCTGTTAGCACATTGGCCCACCTCCATGCTCAGTAACAACTTTGAGGTCCTCCTGATCTTCCGTGTGAGAGGTACAGCGTTCCTTCAGTTTTCTCCCCTACAAATGCTGACAAGCACAGGCCTTTCGGTTGCTGGTGGTCTGTGCCCCCCACCTGCTTACATGCGCGGATTTGTGAAGATACCTTGTTTCTGCATTCTGTTTTGTTGTCAGCGGGAGTTTGGTTTGACTCTCTAGTCGATCTGGTTTTATGGTGGTGAGTCAGGAAGATCTGTAAACTATGCTGCCATCCTCCTAGAATTCCTGGTATCTTAGTTTTTATTGAAATGGTTTTCTACTAAGCCTAGGATCACAAACACGTGAGTTCTCAGTGTGACCTGCTGTTTGTCATGGCTGCCACCGTTTCTGTATAAGCCCTGAGGGGAGGGACAGGTACAGAAGACAAGAAAGAAGGAACAGTTTATCAATTACCAGCTGAGTTTGGTCCCCTAACCCCATGGAGTTTCCCCTTAGTGGTCTAGGCCATGTCAGAGGCATAGATGCTCAGTTTTCTTCTAAAATTTTTTCTAGTCCAGGAGAAGCTTGAAGTCCTGTCTTCGTAAACAGATGCTCAGATCGACCTGTGAAATCTCACCAATGATGGTGAGAGGATGCTGCTCCCCTCCCGCTTCCACCCCCCACCCCAAATGTATGTGTTAGAGCTTTGCGTTTTTCCTTATTGGTTTATCCCTTACAAGGTGACTTAAAACATATTAACTTTCCAGAAAAATTTTATTTTGAGCAAAAGGAGCAACTGGTTTAGTGACTGGAGTTGCAGATTTGAGGAGATGTTTTGTATGGTTATTTCTGGATTATACATTTATCTGAGGTAATATATCAGCACACAGTTATAGCTGAGAGTTTTTACATTTCACAAACATAAACGTTAGACATTACAAGTGTCACAACAATGCAGTCTGTATGCATACATATTAAATAAGTATACATTTATAAAATATAGTTGCATAATTCAAACAGGAAAACCTCAAAAAGTATAACCATCAGTCAACATTACTATTGATTTTATGTAAATATAAAGTATGTTAATAAGAGGAAGTGATGCTTTCCAATATTGGTGATAGCATACAAAGTGAGATCAAGATGCCAGTGATCTCAAGGGCTAAGGTGTAACTTTTATTTCTTGAATGCAGATTTAAATGAATCGACACATATACTATCAAGCTATTTTCAATGGGAAGAGGAAAGTCTTTTCAACAAATAGGCTGGGACAGTTGAATATCCATAGGGCAAAAACAAAAGACAAAACCCTAACTCACACCATACGTAAGAGTCAATTTGAGATGGATCATTGACTTAAATATAAGGTAAAAATTATGTATCTTGACAACCTTGATGGAGGCAAAGATTTCTTAAAGAGGAGATGGAAGGTATTAACCATAAAAGAAAAAAAAAAGGGAATTCATCAAGAGACATTGTTAATATTCATAGGGGAAGCCTCAGACGGTGAGAAAATGTTTACAACACAAATCTGAGAAAGGAATTGAATCCAGGATACATGAAAAACGTCAAACAGAACTGCTACAACTTAATAATAAGGCAACTCAGTTTTTAAAAATGACTTGAATATGGAGACACTTTAAGAAAGAGGATATATGACTGGAGGATAAGCCCATGAAAAAGTGCTCAATATCATTAGTCATCAGGAAAATGTAAGTTAAAACTACAGTAAATACCACTATACAGCCGCTAGAATGGCTAAATGGAAAAGGCTGATAACTGATTATCAAGGTTGCCTCTCTGGCAAGGAACTCTCCAACTTTGTTGGTGGGAATGAAAACAGTACAACCACTTAAACAGCTTTGACAGTTTCTTAAAATTTAAATATATAGATCTATCCTGGTCTCTATAATAGAAATCAGATTAGTGGTTGCTTCTACAGGTAGGGTAGAGATTGAGTGGGAATGTGCTTGAGAGAACCTTCTGGAAGAGTAGAACTGTTTTGGACTTGGGTTATAAGGGGATCTATGTACATCTTCATAAAAACCAATTGAGGGGCTTCCTTGGTGGCACAGTGGTTAAGAATATGCCTGCCAGTGCTGGGGACATGGGTTCGATCCCTACTCGGGGAAGATCCCACATGCCTCGGAGCAACTAAGCCCGTGTGCCACCACTACTGAGCCTGCACTCTGGGGCCTGTGAGCCACAACTACTGAGCCTGCGAGCCACAACTACTGAAGCCCGTGCGCTCTAGGGGCCCGCATGCTGCAACTGCTGAGTCCGCGTGCTGCAACTACTGAAGCCTGTGTGCTTAGAGCCTGTGCTTCACAACAAGAGAAGCCACTGCAATGAGAAGCCCATGCACTGCAATGAAGACCCAATGCAGCCCCCTCAAAAGAAAAAATTTAAAAAAAATTTATTAAAAAAACCCTAATTGAACAGTGTACCTAAGGTCTCTGCATTTTGCTGTATGGAAATTATATTTCACTTTTTAAAATTGAGTGCAGATTATAAAACATTTTATACAGTTTGGCAAGTGTAAATGTTACAAATGCTGTTTCATAAAACTGCAGTTTTTGGATTTAATCCAAATTTTATTGGCATTGCATTTTAATTTTATTATACAATACATGAGAGTAAAACTTAAATCAGAGGTTTCACATTTGGTTTTGTTCACCAGTATCAAGCTGGTTTCACTGTATTGCATGAGGTGAATTCCAAAGCAAATGGCCCAAGTTACGTGGTAAACATAACTAAAGGCTGTCTGGCTATGCTGTGAACTTTTTGTCACCTTGGTTATTATTCATGAATTTTTTTTCTAGATGTTTAAAATATCGAACACCTGCTCCTAGTAGTTTGCCTACCGTTATCCTCTGTAAGGGGCTGTTTATAGAGCATCCCGTGCTAGGATGATGAATTTCAAAGAGAAGATCTTGCCGAATTACTTCACATCATCTTGTTAATTTTTGAAGTGTCCTTCCATTTTGCTATTTATGTTTGGTTAGTTTTCGCCTCTTCTATCTTGTTTTGTTATAGTCAGCCTCTGGAAGATGCCGGCTCCTGCAGGTACAAACTAGTTTGAATTCCTCTATGCCTTATTTTTCATATACTAGCTACTTTATTGATTTTTTTATATAAAAATTCAGTTGTGCATGAAGAGCAGTTTATTCTTAAATTTTTATGTATTTATCACGTAGTCCACTTTATGAATATGTCCTTTTTCTAAGAAGGGGAATATTATACCTAGATAATATTATGTTTTTCCCAGAGTTAATTGGGAAGACTTTATTTTTATGGCAAGCTCTGAGTTCATGCTTTATGTAGCATACATTTTTGTGGACTGCTTTGTGGGAAAAATCACGGAAAGATTTTTCTTAAGAGTTCATTCAAATATATTTACAAGAAAATGTCACGGCAGTGTCTGTTTTTTTCGAAATGCTGTGAGTTAGGAACTGTTCTGTATCTTGCCTTCCTCAGGAAAAATGCAGGATAAATGTGGCCAGATTTTTAAGAGACAGTGGATTTCTGCTATGTAAGAAGCTTCAGTTTTGATGAGTTTTGAATGTAATTTTTATGAACCTTCGTAAAGATATGATTCTTTGGTACATTCTTCTTCTTTAAATGTGTTTCACCTTTCTTACCTAATTCTGACTACTTCATATCTGTGTGATATAAAGAGATGTCGCAGTATAAACTACATGCTGTAACATCATGGCTTTATCAACTAAAAATATACTAGACTCCGTTTATGACACTTGAGGGAGAGGGGACAAGGAAGACATTCATGGTGTTTTCTGCTTTAATACAAGACAGTAATCCTTATTTCTCTGTCTCTGTTACATAATAGCTAAACCTCAGTTTGTGATATCGTAGACTGAGAAATTTACACATAATGCACAAAATGGGAAAACCTAACTGTACTGCTGTTTAGAAACTATCATTTATTTTTAGTTACTGTTTTATTTAAAACTAGCTTTGTTAGAGCCAGCATTTGTTAGTGGACTACCTAGGGGTAATCTACCCTTAGGATGATTTGCTTAGAGGGTTAGGACCTCATATTGATAGGATAACATCAGAAGGCTTTTCCTCCCTCTTCAGGTATTATAACAAATGGGTGGAAGGGTGAGGAGCTGGCTTTAGTTGGTACATAGGAGTGTCCTGTTATTCACTGCGTGAGGGCCAGGTGAAGGTTTTCACGTTTTGTATTGTAAGTTATCTCTTTAGGGCAACTTAATGTTTTGTTGCTTGGGGTAGTCACGTCACATATGTGTATTTGCAGGGTGGGGATACAGACAGTACAAAAACAAATGTTACAGTGTGGTGCTAAGTGTAGTGGTTCTTAAACTGGGAGCCTGTGAACGTTCAGACATTTTCTGCAGTTGTTTGCATGGCATGCGCATTTCCTTGACAGACAAAAGGCCTAGCAAAGGTTAAGATCCATCGTTCTAGAGCCTGATTTGAGGTGTAGTTACCAGGTATTGATTTCTCCATAAATGCAAAGAGGCAGTAGCCTCTGTAAATTCCCCAGGCAGTTGACTCCACTATCTCCTCTTTTGTATGATCATGTTAAATTTTCTTGGGCATTGTTTCATTTTATGTCTCAATAATTATTTACTGCCAATTAGAACTCTGACACTTTCTCTTGTTAGCCTACCTGACATAACATTGGTAGAGCTAGAAAATGATTTCCTGCATTTCCCTCTATAGCGATTGCCTCCCTCAAATTATAGAATATGGTAATATTGTTAATAGGTAAAGTGGTGACTGTATTATGTGGTAATTGCTAAGAGTCAGCTATTAATGTTTTCTTTTGACAATAAAAGCTTTTCTGGACTTAAGAGAATTAGGGGAGTAATCGTGATCCTTGTTTTAAAGGTCATCATTGGTGATCGGTGGAGAGCTCTAATGTGTCTTTCTGTGAACCTGTGAAATTTAGTTTGCACTAATCCTGGTGACTGTGCGTGAATAACAGACAGCAACACAGATGAGCACAGCCTTGAGCTTGGTAACTGCTTTAGATTTGGGCTCCAAGTAAGGACTTCAGGGAAGGTTTCTCTGTTCTTAAAAACTAGGAGATTAATAGATCTTCCGTCCAGGACGGCTCCCTAATTTCAGTTGGACGCTGCCAAAAGCAAGGACTCCGTAGGTATTAATATGACTCTGCTTCTTTGTTAGTAGCCTTGACAAAAGCTTCCTTCTTACGTATATTTACTTTTCCAGTAAAGGATCTTTTACTATTTTGTATTTTAATACAAGGGGCAGATGTCTCCAGCTCTGAGCTGGGCTTTGCAACATGTCCTGCCTTTTGAATGTTTCTTTCAAGTTGGGTAGCTCTCTTTGTTAAAAGGCCAAACCCCTTAGTGAGATGTTCTGGGAAAGAGGACCCCTTGATATTTGAAAGGTGAGAAATCCATTTAAGCCACGTGATGGCTACCGACAACCCTACTGCCTGGTTCTGCTTGTTTTAATGTAAGTGATAGATGCTCTGGCTGGTTGTGTTCAGTAATTGGATGTGAACTATATAAGTGACATTTCATGGCAAATGTGAGGGCGTTGTGGATGGCACTCGATTTCTGTGTTGCTGCCTTAGGCTTAAAGGTAAAAACCGTAATGGAATTTAATTATTAGAGCATATATTCAAATATTAGTTCAGTGCATTTGTAATACCCTTAGTTGTTAGGTAACTGTTCGATTACTGTGCATGACACTGAGTGTGTGTGATTTATAATGCCAGTGTGTGCAGTGCAGCAATAGAAATGCTAATAAGGCTGTGTGTAGGGAGGGCTGCCATCCATACTTTGTCAGCAGCTTGCTGCCAAGTAGTCTTCTAGGAAACACATAATCTGCAATCAAAGAGGAGTTTGTGGAAATAGCAAACATAGACAAAAAAGGTTACAGAAAATGGTGTTCATTGCTTTCTTTCAGGAGAGGTTTCAGTTATATCTTATTAATAACACCTTCTTCCCTTTTTAAGTGTGTATACAGCCTTGATGGTCTATCACCAGGTGAAGAGGAGTCGATCATACTCTGTGTTTATTTCAGGGCTGGTTTTACAAGGTAGCATTGAGTGGAACATCTTGTATTCAGTTAGAGACTCTCTAGATTTCATATTTAAAGTCTCTATTCCTTTTCATATCAGCAACACTATGAGCATTTTTGAGGTGAAGTGGTCTCTGAATAAGGATGGTATGGCGTGTATGGAGGGCAAAGGAGTAGATGGCTTTCTTCTACAAGCAGTTGAGAACGTGTATGACTGTTTATACAGTGGTCCCTCAGTATCCTCAGAGGATTGGTCCAGGACCCCCCCGTGGATACCCAAATCCTCAGATGCTCAAGCCCCTGTGTGCTGGGAAACAGAAAATTCATGTGACTTGCTTGATTGCCGCTGGTCACTTCATTGCGGTGGTCTGGAAGTGAACCCGTGATATCATTAAGGTGTACATACTATGTATGTAGTATACCACTGTACATAGTAATAGGTATGTATAATATATGTGTAAGTTCTTTGTAACGTTTACTCATATCATGCAATAAAATGCTGTAAGCACTCCAGAAACCACCCTCATGCCCTCTCCTAGCCACTAGCCCCATGATAACTAACTACTTAGTTAGCCCCATGATAACTAAGCTCTGACATCATAGATCAGTTCTGCCTGCCTTTGAACTTTATATGTAAAGGGTATCATGTGGTATATATTTATCTGTGTCTGGTTTCTTTGGCTTACCATATTGTTTGTGAGATGCATCCATGTTTTTGTGTGTTACAGTAATTCATTTTAATTGCTATGTAATAATGCATTGTATGGATATACTGCAATTGATCCTAAACTGTTAGTGACTACTTGGAAAATTAGAAGGATTTTCAAACATCCCCTTCAGTAATTGAGCAAACAAGTAGATTATAAATCAGTAAGAATACTGAACAGCACAGTTTAAAATTTTGAGTTAAATGTCATACATACAGAATACTATGCCCGGCAACCAAAGAATATATATTCTTTTCAGGTACATATGGGACATTTACCAGAAATGGCAATGTTGGATCTTAATTCAGGTCTTAACATATTTTAGAGGATTGAAATCATACAGAACATCTTCTCTGACCAGAGTGGAATTAAGCTAGAAGTAAAAAAGCAAAATGATTACCTGGAATATCCAGAAATGTTTGGAGTAAAGTGATGCACTTCTAAATAGTCTATGAGCCAAATAAGGAATCACATTGGAAATTAGAAAATATTTTGCAGTGAATGATTAATGAAACTATGACATATCACAATTATTGGATATAGCTAAACATATGCTCAGAGGTAGATTTTTAGCCTTATATATGAAAATAAGAAAGGTAGAGTAAAATCAATGGTTTTAGTATCTGTGCTGAGAAATTGAAAAATAACTTAAACCAAGGAAAGGAAGGGAATAATGAACATAAGAGCTCAAATTAATGAATTAATAAGGAAGTGTGCATTAAAGATAATTAATAATATCAGAAGTTGCTCATTTGAAATGACTAATGAAACTTAAATTCCTGTACAGATGATGAAGAAGAGAAAGAAAAAAAGGCAGCAAGTTACTAATACGGAGAATAAAACAGGGACAGCACTACAGATCCTACAGGCTTTGATATCAGAGGACATTATGAACAATGTTACCTATTAATTTTGAATATTTAGCTATGGCACCAAACATTCAAAGACAAACCTAAGACAGATTTGCACATACATAAATAAGAATGCTTATAGTAGCAACCTTGGTTGTAGTAGTGAAAAACTGGAAATGACCCAAGTATCGATCAGCAGGAAATGTTTGAACAAATTGTGGCATATTGTATATAGATATAATATGTATCATTTAAAATGAATGGACTAGGGCATGGATGAATCATGCAAGCATAATGCTGAATAAACAGCAGATTGCAGAGGCAGTCAGAGTACGGTATCATGTATGTAAAGGGTAAAAACTGCAAAACGATACCTTATATAGTTTTAGCTGTATGTACATATGAAGTAAAAGTATAAAGCACTGCGTGGGAATGAGCAACAGTAAATTCAAGATAGTGTTTACCTCGGGGGGGAAGTAAGAGAGACCTGTCTAGAAGGAGTGTATAGGCAGTTTCTTCAGGTTGGGTTATGTTTTATTTCTTAAAATATGTTTGGCCCCTAGTTATATTATGTTTATACCTTTATGCCTGTGAAATTTTTCATAATACATTTTATAAAAGAAAAGTAAAGGAGGTCAGAAAACCACAAAACCTTCTGGAGTTTTCATGAACAAAAGCTCAGCCTTAGTGAGAGACAAAGGCTTGGGTTTCTGTGTTGTCCCTGTGGATGGGGAGATGGTGTATAGATTTATTAAGGTGATCTAACCCCCGTTCTCTGTCTGTATGAAGCGCAGTACACTTTTCCCTGCCAAATTCAGGTGCTTTTGAAAAGACAGCTAGTTTTAAGGAAGACAGTACCTGAAGAGATTAAACACAGTATACAAAATGTTACTTGCCTGGGATTGTATGGTTACTAAGTGGCGGATTTCATTGCCAGTGGCTTTATTAAAGCACTTAACCATTCTCTGACCGTTTTTGGGAAGGGTGGAGAGATTGCTAAAGGGTCTGTCCCTCTATTGGAATGTTAGCTCTGTCAAGACTGGGACTATCTGTGTTTTTCCTCTCCAGAGTCCTCAGTATGTAGCTCCAGAACAATGGTCTGATACCTGGTGGAAGCTCATTAAATATGGATTACATGATTTGAGGAAATTATACTGTAAAACTAATTTGAAAACATTTTTTTCACTCTCATAACTATTGTCTCTGTAACTGTTATCATATTCTGGGGTTTTTAGGAGATCATTGAAGTCTCAGCTCAGAAGTTTTATCTAGCAAATTATTTGATTTTGAAGAACGTGGGGTTGTTGTCTGTAGTGGTCTTCTCCAGCATCAGCTGGTAGAAAGAAGCATCACAGCTGACTCAAGAGTTGGTCCTCTCATAGTAACGTCTCTTTGTGTTAAAATGGGGGAAGGAATTTAGATTAGAATGTTTTTCTAGCATTCTCTGGCACAAAAGCTTTTCCAGCAGAGCAGCTTCATCAATTCTAAAGGAAGTGAGTCTCTCTGTGGTAATGGAAATATCCCCGATCTTGATTGTGGTGGTGGTTATACAGCACATTTATCAAACACAATCTTATTGTGTATAAAATATACCTCAGTACAGCTGATTTAGGAAAAAAATAGATGAACCAAAACCAAAACAGTAAAACAAAACCCCCAAATTGAAACGTTTCTGAAAAAGGATAGAGGATGAAGGATTTTAAAGAAAACGGTCCTCCTTCAGAAGTTACTAACATTTATATAAGTTGTATTAGTGCTTGAATGTGATGGGGAATCTTCTTGGCAAAAATTAACCTATTTTAAAATGAACCGTGGCTCTGGTCGTATGCTCTTTGATTTTCTTCCTTTCTTTTAAGCAGCATTTCCTCAGCTTGGCTCATACTTGACTGAACACCCTGATCGATTATCTGGGATTAACTCAGCCTTCTCATTTCCTGCTTTCCGTTTCTTCTCCAGCAGGCCAGCGGGCCTTTGTTGTCTGGCATGTGGACTGAGATAAGCTGTCAGCGCATATGTTTGTATTAGAAAAATGGTTGTAGATAGAACAGGTATAAATAGACTAGCAGGTATTAAAGGTTACAGTCTTCATTTTGGTTTAAGTCAAAAGGAGAGAAGAATAAATAAGATACCTAAAACTGACTATATAAAGTGAAATAGGAAAACCTGAATTTTTAGGGTTCCTACTGACTTTTCCCCTTTTCAACCAAACTATTTGAATTTATTTATTGGCAAGTTCAGAATGTTTGTTAGCTGTAATTGGATTCTTACTCTGTAGGCTGACTTTATTTAAATTTAAATAATTTCTGAACCTATGTTAGCGTTCCTTAAAAGTACAGAAGCTCAATTCTAAAAATCTTTGTGCTTCTAAAAGGTGTTTTATGGTGTTACTCTAGCTGTATGTTTTGCAGTTTAATTCAGAAAACTGATACAAAAAGGTTATCACCTACAAAGAGAGGAAATGCTGGATTCACATAAAATAGGTATGTTCATCTTTATAAAAGATGATAATTCAGTATAGTATGATAAGCTAAAAGTTTGTTTTTTTTGTTGGGTTTTTTTGGTTTGTTTGTTTGTTTTATTCTTAAAAGTTGATGTTTCATGTTGTCAAGTTTTCTTAGGTAGGAGGCAGCACCATTGTTGAAATGGCCACAAAGTTGCCTGGAATTGCAAATTGCTGAATAAAAGTTACCCAGGTTACTACCTATTTTCTCCTTGCATGCTTTCGGCTTAATAGGTTCACCATTGTTTTAAAGTGTACCATTTTAGTATAGCCCTATTTATATTCTTGTTTGAATCAAGATATTTCTCAATATCACGAGCTCAAATTTTAGAAAGAAAAATATCTTAAGTTGAAACAAGAGGCTTCTTACCTAGATTTTCTTTAGGAGTTTAACTTCCTGCTCACTATTACAATGTCTGATTGTATAAATAAAAATAAAATCTTCTATTTTTTAATAGTTTCTGACTTCTAACTACATGTGTGCTCTAACATTCTAGCCATGGTTCCATTTGGGGAGCCTGCTAAAATTGTTTAAACTACCAGAGTCTGAGAGGGAGGCGTCTGGGACTGTTGTGTAGTTTGTTCACTTCATCGCATAGAGCAGCTCTTCTCACCTATGGTCCGTGGGTCTGCAGGGCCAGACTGCTTTCATGATTATACCAAGACATCATTTGCCTTTTGCACTCTTCATTCTCTCATGAGTGTACCGTGGGGCTTTACAAAGGCTAAATGATGTGTGATACATCTTAACGGATTGAAGCAGAATCAGATATGAGAATCTGTTTCCTTAAGCCAAGAATCAGAGAAATTTGTAAAAACATAATTATTACTGGTTTCCTAAATTTAGTTTGTTTTAAAAGGATAGTTGCTTGTTGTAATTATTTACATTAGCATGTAATGGGGTTGTTGTTAAGTGAGTTACTAAAAATGTCTAAAATTTTTCTTTATTTTCATTTTCTAATATAGTAAACATTGATAAGATATGACCCACATAAACAAAAGCTCTTGGAATTCCTCAATAATTTTGATGAGAGTCTGAGTCTAAGAAGTCTGAGAACCACTTCGGTAAAGCACACGTTGACTCAGTGAAATCTTTTCAAGATATTTCAGCATCAGTTTTTAATAGTAAGATCTGTGTTATGTATCTTCAATCATAAGTTAGTAATTTTTATTTCTAAAATAATGTCATAGTAAATTTGTGAAATTTCTAGAGAATTTTGGAAGACTACAGCCCAGTTTCTGCCCGCCCCTTCTTTAACTTGCTTTTCACTCCTGCCCCATCATTAATTTGTGATAGAGTTCTGTAACTTTTCTATGTCATGTACAAGAAGTAATTAACTCCCCCAGAATGAGTAAAGTCGCTGCTGCCATCACCAAACAACAACCAGCGTATTGCAAACATGTTAAACTTTGTAGTATTTGGGCTTGATTTTTTAAGAAAGAAATTCAGTGGAACGTTTAATGACATTTAGTAGGGATTACGAGGAATGGGGCGATTTCTTATGGTGCGGCCTATAAACAGCTATTTTCTGTTACGGGGGAAATCTTTTGGGCCAAATAGAAAATTTGTGGTTATAGATTTATCTGGTGTAATCATGATTGCTGGAAAGAATACTGGCTTTTAGGAAGGGGTTTATTTTGGGTTTGGGCTGCAGATTTTTGGGATCCAAGTATAGGGACTTAATCGGTCTGTGAAATTCCATCTTTCTAGCTTACCCTTCAGCCTGAATTTTGGGACCCTTTAAATCCTGAATCTGACATTTAGTATTTTTGTCAGGTGTACATCAACACGATTCATGTGGGAAATTATAGGAATATCTTTTTGTTTGTTATATATGTCTGCATATGTCCCCATATGCTAAGTCCCCCTTTAACTGTGGCTTATCTATGTGTGTGTGACATAAACTTGTTATTCAGTTTAAGAAGACAAGGACAGCAGAGGTTACCTAGTGACCCTGTCTCCCTATCTTGTGAGGCCAAGAAGTACGAATTTTCCCAGGGCTACCCCTGTACTCAGTTTTGGCCTCGCCACTGCAAATACAGGAATCCATTGTCTGAAAATTTCATTGTTCATCCGTAATGTAATCCCCGATAGAAATTGTCTTATTGAGTTTTGACTCCCTGGTTAGCAGTTGAGAGGGAATTTTGTTTTCATGCACCTTTTTGGTCCTACCATTAATAGACAAGACATCATTAAGAAACAGTGATTTTGAAAATTATTTCTGATCATTGGAGCCTGTGTGTCAGCACATTTTTAGTAGCATCATCTTTCTGGGGATTTGGATATAACCAGTTATTTGCACATCTTGGTTGTAAACATTGTAAAAAGTCATCTGCCCTCCCAGAGTTCCACCTTCTTGCTTCGCCATCGGATTCCAGATGATTTAAATCCTCCTGCACAGACCCAGATGCTGATGCAATCTCTTGAAAACAGTCTTTTGGATTGAGTGCCACCGGTTTGGAAAATGAGCTTGTAACAACCTTGATTCTAGGGCCTAACAGCAGTAAGCACCTTAATCAAATGGATATGGTTTGCTTGTTTCTTTCATCTATTTTTATCTATTTTATTCATTATGCTAGTTCTGAGTAGACCCCTGTGTAGTTCCAGGTGATGTCCATTTGCAAATGCCAATCAGTACATGATAAGTAGCCACTTGTATTAGTCAGAGTTCTCCAGAGAAACAGACCCAATAGGAGAGATAGATATATGTATATATACTATAGGAGTTGTCTCATGAGGTTTTGGAGGTCGAAAGTCCCTTAGTATATGTATAACTTGCTGTCTGCAAGCTGGAGAAGCAGGAAGCATGTGGTATAATTAAATTCATGTTGAAGGCCTGAGAACCAGGGGGGCTGCTGGTGTTAAGTCACAGAGTCTGAAGGCACAAGAAGAGGAGCTCTGATGGCTGATGGCAGGGAAAAATGGATGTCGAGCTCCAGAAGAGAGAAGAAATTTGCTCTTCCTTCTTCATTTTGTTCCTTTTGGGCCCCCAAGAGATTGGGTCATGCTCGCCCACATTGGGGAGGGCAGATCTCTTTACTCAGTCTACTGAGTCAAAGTCTGACCTCTCCCAGAAACACCCACGTGGGCAGACACAGAAATAACGTTTTACCAGCTAGCTGTCTGGGCATCCCTTAGCACAGTCAAGTTGACACACAAAGTTGACCATCACAACACTAAGCCAGTTTCTGCGCTGGAAGCTCAAGTGCTGTGGCTCCCGTGAGGGAGACGTGCTGCAGTCATAGTTCTTTCACAGATCAGTTCAGTCACCATTGGGCAGTGCACGTACCTGAGGAAGGGGGAGGAAAAGGGCATTTTAGGACAAAACAAATGTGGATACTTTGTTTAGTCGATGTCAGTAAGAAGTATACTTGCCCTTACTATACCCTCTCGAATAAAAGGAAACAAAATGTTTAGTTAATGTCTCAGTGTATTAGGGAGATTTGTACATGATAGTGTGATTATTTGTAGGAGATACTCAGAGCCCTTTCTTCTTTGAGAACAAGACTCTGCAGTCAGTGTTGCAGCCTTTCGCTTAACCTCCTGGTACCCGTGTGAGAGCAGAACTCTGAGATGGGTGGACCTTGATGGCCTGAGCCCTGATGGCACTTATGTATTCCTATAACTCTTTGATGGCCTTTTGAGCTGTAATGGCTATAAAGCTATTTAGATATAAATATATAGATATAGAAAATGTTACACGGTTAGTGTCTTATGTTAGGAGTAGCGTAGTGGTTTGAAATAATATTACAAGATATTTCCTGCCTGATTTCATCTTAGTCCTCATGTTCATCCACATAGTTGAGTAATGACGATCTTCTGACGGGTACAGAAAGCTTATCTTTATATTTATTTTTTAAATTTATCTATGTATCTATCTATGTATTTATGTCTGCGTTGGGTCTTCATTGCTGCGCACGGGCTTTCTTTAGTTGCGGTGAGCAGGGTCTACTCTTCGTTGTGGTGTGCGAGCTTCTTACTGCAGTGGCTTCTCTTGTTGTGGAGCACGGACTCTAGGCAGGCGGGCTCAGTAGTTGTGGCTCGCGGGCTCTAGAGTGCAGGCTCAGTAGTTGTGGTACACGGGCTTAGTTGCTCCGTGGCATGTGGGATCTTCCCAGACCAGGGCTTGAGCCCGTGTCCCCTGCATTGGCGGGCGGATTCTTAACCACTGCCCCACCAGGGAAGTGCCGAAAGCTTATCTTTAGATTGATTCCCCTGTGCATATGCCTGGAGTTATACTTGGCCTTTGAAGACTGGTGATCTTAGACCCTACTGTCTGTCCCTAATCCCCTCCCCCAGAGTCAGGAATGGTTGAAGCCACTAAGACTGTGTCCCCAAGGTCTTTTTGAGGGTGATCTTCCCAACAGGCATCACCCTGTTGGTGGAGGTAGACTCAGCAGGGTTGAAATACAACTTCAAAACAGCCGTGCAGCACCCTGGAAGGGTAACTCTTCACCTTATTTTCACCATTTTGTTTCTCCAAAGGGAATCTTCTTAAGCCATATACAAATGTTAGCTATTTCTATTTCCCAAATTTCTGGAAAAACCTGACTGGCCATTTTGGCTTTATAAAACAAGAATTTTGGTCTGATCTCACCTGACTCTGAATCTAGATCTCCATTATTTGAAATGTGCGCTCCCAAGAACTAAGCAGTTAAGAATGTGAAGGAAGTTCTGTGTTATCTCTAGCAGATTATTTTGACTTTGCAAAATTGTTCATGTGATGATATCCACCTTCATATCCTAGTTGGGTTGTCTTTGGCCCTGATCCTTCTGTCACATTTAATAACAGTGGGGGGACTAGAATGACCTGTTTGGAGGGCTTTGGGAGCCCTGATAATCTGGCAAGGCCTGGTAGGTGATTGATAGAGCAAAGAAGGTCCTTCTTCTGTAATGCAGGTTGAGTATACAATTATTGTTGTTCTCATTCTGGTTGGGAATAAAGACCATTGAAAAGGTGATCTCTGCACTTGTCTACTTGGTCATTAATGAACTCCTATCCTCACCACCACCGCCTCCGCACCCCTGCACTTCTTTTATTTTTTTATATTGTGTAAAAATGTTTCCCCAGAGGAAGATAATTAAGACTGGTCCTAGGAAGGACACAGATTGGCTATTTAAAATCAATGAAAGTACCATATTAATAATCATGAAAGATCTCTGGGAAGGGAAATTGACTTCTCGGCCTTGGATCTTGTGTATTTGTACTTGGGGTAGTTGAGGTGTGCGCTCTTGACGGAGTGAACCAGTGTCCCTCAGCAGCAGCCTCCTGTTTTCCTTTCTGGTCTCTGTTGCCTCCCTTTCCCTCTAGTCTGCCTTTCTCAGTTATCTTATTTCTCAATGTTTAATTTCAGTTTTGACTTCTTAATTCATTAATTCTCAACCTATTGCCTGACATGCAAATACCTGGAAATCCTCCCTATTCTGCTGCTGAACACCTACCATTAAGCTGTCTTTTCTAAACCCAGGTGGTGATGGGATTTGTCCTCTGTTAAACTCTTTATTTCCCTAAATTTACATTCATCCCTTATTTCAAGAAATCTGGGCCAGGGATATGGACAAATCCATAATTCAACCCAGAATCAGCTCCTCTCCTTTTTTGCACAGGGCCTGTGAAACCTTACTGTAAGCAGATTGGTTTGGTGGTTTTCTCTTAATGCTGGTGCATCTTACCACCTGGACGCAGTCAGATCAATCTCTCTCTCCTTAAAGAAAAAATGGTGGGAAATATTTACTTCCCAGTGGGCTCTTCTCTGTGTTCAGAAATATACCCCAGGATGCCTTCACATGGGAAGCTTTTCACCGCTTCCTTCTTCATTCAGCATTGTGTTTAAAATGTGTCATTTATAACCACTTTGACCATTATGCAGTTGTCCAATTATATCACTAGTCAATAATGAGGCATATTTGTTAGAAATACTTGACATGCTTCTTGAATTGTTGCAAAAGTGAAGAAACTTTCCCTCTAATTTGCTACTGGATTTACTTTTGTATTGCTATTATGAGCATAATTTTGGATCTGAGAAAAGCAGAATTTATAACCAGCCTCTTGATACAGCTTAATCCTCTCTTCATCTGTAAAACAGTGATAGTACTATCCAGCATTTATTGAGAGCCAGTCCACTCTACTTATATTCATTTATTTAATCCTCATGACCTAACGAGGTATATATAGACTATTATTTTTCCTCATTTTATATATGAGAAAATTGAGGCTTGGTGAGGTAATTGGCCCCAAACCCAGATGGTTTGGGTTGAATCAGATGATCTCTAAGTTCATGTCTGCGTTTAATTTTCTGTGATTTTGAGCAGAATTCTTAGCTTAGTGAAAAGTGTAAAGAAGATGAAGATTTCCCATGATTGACGGCTGAGGGAGCGAGTACCGGGAGAGGGGGTGCCCTCTGCTCCCTTGTGCTGTTCCTTAGCGCGTAGTAGGCAGCTTCCGTGGAAGATGACGTTTTAGTTCCTGAAACTCCTTAGGATGGTAATGTGAGCTAATGCCATTGTGTGATACAGAGAAAACATAAGGGTGCTCTCCCAATCCTATTTTATCTACTTGGTTAAGTCTGGGGAAGAAATCTAAACATAGGCATGTAAGATGGAACCAAACCATAGAAATCATCTTGTTCTGTCCCTCACTTTGTCAGACGGCTGGGTGACTTCACTAAGGTCACCCCCAGCTAACTAGTGATTGTGGACAGTACCAAAATCCTAGATTACCTGATTTTAGGCTAGTGCCTCTGAAACAACACGGTGCCTCCCTTTATAGACGTTTAATCTTTACCTAAATTCCTGGCCTATTTGGGAAGATTGTGTCCATTAGAGCTACTTACATTCGTTCAGAACTTTTGTTTACATTGAGCCTGCCTGCCTTTGCCATGTGTGGGATTCAGAATCTGGAGGCTTTTTTTTTTTTTTTAAAGACAATGCCGCCACTCCCTGGTTGTTGGGTAGTATTGCATTAGGAAATCCAGTAGGCTTTCAACTCCCTTTGTAAAGGCTTAGGAGTGGTAAATCTAGGTACAAACAAACTAGAATGGCAATTTTGTGTGGGTGGAATCATTAAGTGTGCCTGGGTCAGAAGATAACATAGGTATTATACCTCAAAACGTCACCTGAATCACTGGCTTGGTTCTGAAAAATAGACATTGTGTGATTATGGTACCTTTAAAGGTTATTTCTGTTGCCCTTCACGTTTTCACACATCTTACGCTTTTTCTGCATCTGTTGAGATGATCACGTGGTTTTCCTCTTTTCTTTTGTTAATGTGGTGTATCACATTGATTGATTTGCGTATGTTGAGCCATCTTTGTGAACTTGGGATGAATCCAGCTCGGTCCTGGTGTATGATCTTTTTTATGTGTTGTTGGATTTGGCTGGCTAATATTTTGTTGAGAATTTCTGCATCTCTATGAGTCAAAGATATTGGCCTGTAATTTTCTTTTTTCATAGTATCTTCGTCTGGTCATTTGGTATTCATACATCTTCGGTGTGTTACAGAAGTACGTAAAAGTATAAATTTTAGAACACTGTTGCTAGGAGTGCTAGCAGATCTGAATTCCTTTGTGCTGTGAGTGTTGAAGCATCCATTAGTAGCTCAGTGACTAGACATCGCTGTCATCTCCTGAAAGAAACCATATTCTGGAGAAGATATCACTCCTACAATTCTTAGCAAAGTTCTTGAAGTTTTCTGTGAAACACTGGTTAGAGTCACCTACTAACAGAAAGCAATAGTCTCTTGAGTTCCTGCTCAGTTACAGATGCTTTTCCATCTTTTCAGTTTTTTCATGAGTCCTTTTAGGTAGGTTTCGATAATCCTGTTTTACAGAAAAGGGTAGACTCAGAGAATCTTAGTAATGTGCTCAGAGTCATGTAACAGGGAGGTGATGGAGTTGGGATTTGAACCATGACCGACTTTCCTGTACTTACCAGCCCAGCCCAGTAGTGCTTGAATTAGAGTTTAGTCTTACCATTCTGGCTTAGCTTTCCTTAAAAAGGAAACTGTCAGACCATTGGGCTTCACCTGGGAGCGTTTTGCACGCGAAGGGGACGTTTGGCGGTATTTGAAGACGTCTTTGGTTGTCACGATGAGGGAGGAGTGTTGCTGGCATTAGTGGTTGAAGGCCAGGGATGCTGCTGCGCATCTAACAGTGCGCTGGGTAGGCCCCCGCAACAGACTTGCCTGCACCAAATGTCAGTAGTTTTTAGGTTGAGAAGCCCTGTATTGGACAGTGTATTTACTTAACCGGGTTTATCCCTGAGTACTGCCAAACAGGCCCTGCCCCTCCCCTGGTGTGTCTCCTTCTTTCCCTGATGAGTGCGCTCTTTATCATCCTGCCTCAGGAAGGTACTGGAGCCCTTTAGCTGCTCTCCCTCGGCCTGGCCTGGGCTTTTGCGCCTCAGTGCCTGTGGCTTTGGTCAGCAGTGCAGATAGAAGACCCCATTTGTCCCAGAGAGTTAAAAAACCACTAAAGGCCAAACTCCAGCTAGGATTCAGGTTCCCCTCACCATCATGCAGAATGTTTTCCTGTGCTGCATGCAGATGGACCACTTGCATGTGTCTTATATATGTCTTGAACTTTCTCTATCTTTGTGTATTTCTCAGGTCTCCTCCTTTGCCTAGAAAAAATTTCATTGAAATATTTCCCATTTTTTCCCAGGTCAGATGTTCCTTCCTCCATAATCCCTTGCCGGAAGTAATTGCTCTGTCTGTAAACCCCTATACTATATATAAAGTGTATTCTTTTTATGCAGCGTACTGATTTGTCCTCTTTTTCCCACCCTCAGTATAAACAGTGTAGAATATAAAAGTGAAAAATTGATAAAAACTAAGAAGTACCCATTTTGTAGGATTATTCTTTGTATGCAGTCTCTTTTATTCAAACCAGTAATGATGCCCTATATTTGACACAGTTCATTGCAGAAGTAAGGACCTTAGCGTGTATGGAACTCACTTGGGAATAGCGCTTCTTCACGTCTGAGTTCAGTCAAGACCTTTGGCAGTTGCTTTCTTTCTGGTTCTTTGAATGGCTTACATATTTTAGCAAAAATATTTTTGAGCCTTCCTGGTCTTTTAGTGAAGGCTTTGTGCAACCTCTCATGTAAGCATCAAGCATCTTACTTCATTAGAGAAGGCTCCTTTGACATACTTTAGGATTTGGCCATCTCCCGTATAAACGTGAGGTGTTTCTCGAATTTTAGCTCTCGTGCATTTCTGACCCACTGACTTGTGATGAGAAGGTAGAAGCTGCTAAGAGGAGTGGTATTGCACTCACCTTGGGGAAGTCCCTTACGGCCCTCAGCTGGGTCGGAAAGTATTTTCTGAGGCCCCGGGAAGCCTTAGTGCACTGCCACATTGAGATGCTTCATGACCAGGTACACAGAGATGGTCCCCTCAAGCCCTAGCCCCACAGCCTTCAAATGGAAAGGCAGTATTTGATTCTTTATTCTTCGAATGAACTAGGAACAAAATTAACTTTTAGGGATAAGATGGTTAAGTGTCTCACAAACATTTATGGGACCCTGACCATCATAGAACGCTATTATTCATATCCATGTCCAAGGTGTTCTCTTCTTGGGAAATTCAGAGATAAATGAGACAGGATCCCTGCTCCATGGACTCATAGTACCTTCCTCACCACCCATAGTTTGCTGTGTTAGTTTGCCATAGAGCATAAGTGGCAGTAAAGTAGCAGGGAAAACTCATTGCCCTTAATGGCCTTGACAGTGTGCTGAAACAGTTTCTAAATATCTGCCAACACAACCGAAGCTTCAGATGGAAGGATGTATTCATGTGGTGTACTGAGTAGTTAATGCTAAATAAAAAATATATCGAATGAATTAGTTAATCAAACTGGGGAGATTTATAGATTCAACTTTGGTTTCCTTTGTTTCCTGAAATAAGCAACTTCGAGGGATAGAGTCAGAGAGGTGTTGTGGCTGGGATTTTTCAAAAAATGAAAATTGACCTCATAATTGACTAATGTATTTTTGTGGTCCTGGTAGTAATTGTGTGTCTCCTTCTCTGCCTGTCCACCTGTTTCCGGGGCTTTTGATCATGGGTATGGTATGCACCTGTGGGCACCCGAAATCCTGTTCCTAATGCTGTTAGATTTTCCTTTTCAGAGTAAGAGGGACCACCTACTCATGAACGTCAAATGGTACTACCGTCAATCTGAAGTTCCAGATTCTGTGTATCAGCATTTGGTTCAGGATCGACATAATGAAAATGGTAAATATGTCCTTCTGGTTTGATTCTTACACTTTCTTAGCTTTGGGCAAAGTTCTTTGTGAAAACATTCATTAAATGGAGATAACCACTATGAAAAGTTTTCACTGAAAAAGCTTTTTATCAATAGACATTACTGGAATGTTCTTTTTTTTTGCTGAGTTCTTTCACTATTTCTGCCTTAAAAGAGAAACAACCTGATCATGTGCTAGTAGATCTTTCCCTTAAACTAGGAGTAGTGATAGATCTTCTTTGGAAATAAAAGTAGCTTCATCTTTTTATTCCTTTTTCTCACCTAATGCTGAACTAATGACACTGAAAACCCTATAGAATTGTATTTTGTTTCTTTTTAATGATCTGTATTGTTGAACTTCAGGGTTGTGAACTTCAGTTTTCAAAGCAAAGCTTTCCTGAATATTTTGAAATTTAGCTTGAGTATTGACTTTTAGAACAATAGGAAGGTAGTTCAGAGCATCTTTTAATTTTTTCTTCCTCTGGCATTGTAGTTTCTACCCAATAACTTTATTGACACATGAGATATGTACATAAAGTGTATATTACGTTTGTTCAGATGTCTAATAGCTTCTTTTTATTGATTTTTTTTTGAGGTGCTAGGCCTCATTCTAGCTGATTCACATTTGTTACCCATTAATTATATGAGTTCGGGGGTTGTCACTCCCCACTTCCAGAACAGGAAATCGAGGCTTAGAGATGCTAAAGGAGTTGCCAAGGCTATTTGTCTTCTGAGTGGAGACCCCGGGGCAGTGATCCAGCTCTCTCTGGCCCAGATGACTGTGCTTGTCTCACTCCTTCACACTGCCTTTGGTGACAGGTTTTGAGTCAACAAACCAGTAGTCAAAAACAGTTTTCTTTCTTTCTTTCTTTTTCTTTTTTGTTTTAATTAATAAAGTTCACATTAGAAGTCAGGCCTATGAATGCAGTAATGTGAAAACAGTTTTGAAGAATAATGTTCTTTTACATTTTACCAGTTTTTTCATTTTTTGAAACTATTAAATTTCTGTTAAAACAGTTAAATGATGGTTCTTTATTAAAAATAATAACTTGGTTATTCTTTTCAACTTGAAACAGTGTGATTTCACTCCATCCTGAATATTTAGCAATAAAATACCAGATGCACAGGATCACTGAAAATTTTAGTAGTTTACAAGTTGCTAAAATGTGATAGTTGTTTTCTTTTTCCTTCTTTTTTCATTTTCTGCTGAATACATTTCAGCAAACTGTGGGGACTTAATAAAGGGCAGAAACACATCCCACAGGACGCTTGCTCCTGTTATTCCTGCTGTATGTTATTCCTCTTCTCTGTTTTGCTGACAGGCCTGGTTATTTACTGTGCTTTTTATAGTGGGAAGTGATCCTGAAAGAAAAATTTTGTGAAATTTTCCTAATCCTTTCTGGAAACTCAATTATAATATCCTCCTAATTAACTTTTTTTTTGTGTGTGTGTGTGACAGACTCTGGAAGAGAACTTGTCATAACAGACCCAGTTATCAAGAACCGAGAGCTCTTCATTTCTGACTACGTTGACACTTACCACGCTGCTGCCCTTAGGTAAGCGCCAGAGATGTGTGGTCCTTCTGTGAAGGAGAAGTCATAGGCCACTGTAGGTAGAGAGTCTAAGCTGCCTGGATCTCATCTGGTAATCGTAATATCAATCACACTGCCCCTGTGGTCTCAGCAAGCTGACACTCTGGTGTTAACTTTGTGGCTTGTTGGGGTCTCAGAGGTTGCCTCTGTCTTCACTAACCTGTGTGAGAGGGAAAAACCACTTTTTTCTTTTAAAACCTCTCTAGAGTTTTGTATTTTATTTCCTTGAAAATTCGTTGCTAAAGTATTTAGGGTGGGGTGTTATACAGATTATTTCCTGAAGATTCAGTCACTGCCAAGATAGATTTAAAAAAATGGATGAAACAAATACGGCAGCATGTAATTGTAGGAGAATCTAGGCAGAGTTCATAGGAATTTTCATTGCCCTGTATACTTTTAAATTTCTGTGTGTATGAAGAGTTTACTACTAAAAAGCTTGGGAGTAGGGAAAACATACGGAAGATTTTATTCTGAGGTAACATTGCTGCTAGCCTTAATGTCTTAGGTAATAATGCCAAAAAGTGACCGTGAGCCTCTGCTTCACACCCTCTGGTAGTTTCTGTCCCTTTCAAGAAAAAGATAACCTATTTACTCTGGTATATTTTGTTTATGAGGGGAAGAATTGGGACTTCTTAGGTGGTAAAGGAAGTAAGGACAAGTGATTTTATTATACCTTTTTCCCCACTGAAAATAACAAAATGGTGAAAGAACCACTTTCTCTGTTAAAGAACATGGTTTAAAAAAAAGTCATAGGGGGACTTCCCTGGTGGCGCAGTGGTTAAGAATCCGCCTGCCAATGCAGGGGACACTGGTTCGATACCTGGTCCCGGAAGATCCCACATGCCATGCAGCAACTAAGCCTGTGCACGCACCACAACTACTGAGCCTGCTCTCTAGAACCCGCGAGCCACAGCTCCTGAGCCCGTGTGCCACAACTTCTGAAGCCTGCATGCCTTAGAGCCCTGCTCCGCAACAAGAGAAGCCACCACATTGAGAAGCCCGTGCACTGCAAGGAAGAGTAGCCCCCGCTCGCCACAACTAGAGAAAGCCTATGTGCAGCAACGTAGACCCAACGCAGCGGCGGGTGGGGGGGGGGGGAGTCATAGGGATTTGCTGGCTTTTAGCTTAACTACAATGAGATACAGTAATTTCTCTATTATATTGCTCAGATGGTATTCAGTAAAACCATCTGGAGTCTCTTGTGCAAAGCTACATAGCTAAAGCCAGTTATTTGAAGGCAAATTAGTAGCAACTTTTAATATAGGGCAGGTTTTGGCAAACTTTTTAGGCCAGATAATTTTTCACGGTCTCTGTTGCAACTATTCAGCTCAGCCATTGTAGTACAAAAGCCACAAGCAACATGTAAATAAATGAGGTGGCAGTGCGCCAATGGAGCTTTACTTGAGGACACGGAAATTTGAATTTCATTTAATTTCCACACGTCAGGAGATATGACTCTTCTTTTGATTTATTTTTTAGCCATTTAAAAATGGAAAAACCATTCTTAGTTCTCAGGCTGTACAAGAGCAGGTGGCGGGCCAGATTTGGCTTGTTGCAGACTGCAGTCTGCCAGGCCCCGCTGTAAGGGAGGGCGTGTATGTGGTTAGATTTGGCTTCCTACAGGACTTCAGATACATTTAGAGAATTCATGCAGTGTTTTATAAACTTCTAACAAAATTCCCCCAAGCTTTTCGTGTCTTCTTGGCGGTGGCTTTCCAATCTTAAACTTGCATGCTCAACAAAGCAAGTTAACGGAAGGTTGTATAGATTGATGGAACCATTAAATTATTAGCTAAGACAGTTGACTTGGTCCTGGGATTATTTCTTATCTGCTTTGCATGCTCCCCCGCCCCCCATCTTATTTCATTGATTGAGATGAATGATTTTTAAGCAATTTAGAGTTGAAGTTAAGTAAATACGTGAGATATGTAACTCTGGTCATTCAACAGATTTTGATATATTTGCTTAAAGTGAATATATTTGAATATTGATCAGAGACTGTTTCGGTTTGTAGAGTCATTTTATACTATAGCATGTTTAGAATGGGTTGTCCCAGGTAATTCTAGCTGGACCCGGATGAATTTACTTTCGCTAGGTTTACAGTCAGGTGTCTTCTGTAACTGTACAGGTTACTGTCTCTTCACTGACCACCAAAGAGCTGGAGTGCTAAAGTGGTGATCTTCCTTTCCTGTGTATGTGACCAGAACCCTTATTGATTAGTTTTTTTCTCCTGTGGTATTTTCTTTAAAGTGGTCATACAGTGATTTTATAAAGCTGTCATCTTAAATTTGACTTTGTTGGCTTCAAATAGAGCATCTCTTCTGTGACTTGACAGTTGGGTTTTTTTCAAAGACACCAGATGAATGTGACCACATGGTTACTGGTGGTCTGGCCTAGTAGCTGCTCAGTAATCCTTATGGGTGTGTTGACGTTTGCTTGCATCTGGGGCTCATCTGGGGGGTTCTTGCTGTTGCTTAGTAATCTCTCCTGGTTCTCAGAGTGCTCACTGTAAGATCATCTCTGATAAAAGCAGAGTTGAGTAGCCGTGCCCCCCGGAATCTCTATTTATTCCTTACCTCTTCACTAAAGCAAGATTACTTTAATTTTAAAGTAAGGGGGTGGGGGTTAGGCTTTCATTTTTCTTCCCACTTTTTCCTTCACCATTTATCCAAGAAAGAATTTTTTTCTTTCTCCACAGATATAAAGTCGTACTGCCAAAAATAAGTTCAGTTTTGAAAGAGGACAAATAAAATAGGCCGTAGGCACATGAAAGAGGATCAAGTGAATGTACTGAAAAAAACATGGAGGACAAAAAAGAAAGAAGAAGACAGTGTTAGTGCTTAGCACCATTCTTCTCAGAGATCAAAGTGCTCAGCGGTGTGGATTCTTTCGGCTCACAGCACTCCGAGGGGCTCTTGCCATTCCATTCACTCAGGAGGAGACCGGTGTATAACTTTCTCTTTCAAGCCGGTGCTAGGGTTGGGCTATAAAGGAAGAGAGAGCTTTGTCCTTTAGGCATCATGAATCAAAAGGAAAACAGAACTCCTCGGCAGCCTCTCTGTGTAAATTGAGACTGTAGCATTTCCCTACCCAAACCAAATTTATTCCGAGAAGAGATGGTGGCATCTTCACGGTTGTAGATGTCTGTGTTGAGGGTCCAGCATTACTGCTCTGCTGCTGTTTTTGAATTCTTGCTTTGGCTGCCCCTCATTCCTGCCTTTCAAGCTAAGCTTCTACAGCTGTTTATTTTCTTTTCTTCGTTACGTTTATCAGTAACCATATAGTAATACTGTGTTAGTATCTTGAGTGGAGTATTTTTGAGTTGTCCTTGTTCCCAGGTTAAGTATTTTTGGCTGACGCTGGTATAAAAGAAAAAGCTCCAGATTGAAATTGGAAGACTTCAGTTTGAATCCTGGCTTTACCACATAGTTTTGTGACCAAGGTCAAGTTTGTTAACCTTTGTGCCACCTTTTTAACAAATTTATTTAAAGTCACATGATTAAGTGACAGAACCCAGAACTGGTTTTATATCCAGTAAGGTACAGAGCATGAAAAAGCCTCTTGCAGAGAGAGTATCTCACACTCAGTAGTATGAGTAGTGCTCATGAATCTGAATTGGTTTCTTAAAAGCATAAAAGGAAAAAAAGGAAAAGTGAAATTCAATATAATTCTGTATTAAGTTATTGGTGGTACAGTGACGTAGCATCCACTTATTTTATTTCTCTGTGGCCTCTAGGGTGGATTGTTTGGATACTCAGCACTTGAGGCACGGGGAGGAGTGTTCAGCTCGGAGCCATTTGTAGATGCTCTGAGAATGAGCAGATTAGTGTGTAGCTTGCAATTTGTTTGCCATGGTAGTATTTTTACCCTAAGGGTAATACTTTATTGATGATCGAAGGATCAAGAGCGATTGCTTTGTGATTGGACTCTGAACATGTGGCCTGGACAACACTTTTGGGCTTACTGTGCAGCTGTAACAGTGAGTTCTCAAGCATTGACTGTGCAGGGCAGACAGGAGATCCTAACGCTTCCGTCGGCTTGAGGGCTACTTTCCAGCCTTCTGATTATCTGCTTCCTATTGGGGAAAAAAATACCCAAGGTAGGTTACAGGTTACAAGGTATCATTTCACCTAGGAATTCATATTAATAGGAGTATGTTCTAGAGTGAATTTACCAGAAGCCCAGGGCCAAGAAATCCTAAACTAGGTCTTTAGGGCTTCTAATTGCCCTTTTTCCATTCCAAATCAATTTATCTCCTTCCTTTGTTACGGGAAGCTAGCGTCACATATGTGTAGTGATTGAAACAGATTAATTACGTCTTGGTACAATTCCCCAACCATTCCTCAGAACTTAACAAAGTTCCTTTAGTTTCTGCAAGTTCCCTAAGGGGTTTGGTGAAGTCTCAGAGCTCTTAGTTTTGCAACTTAAGATTCATTTCCTGGCTTTAGTCTACAGTTCTTTTTATATGCGAAATAACTCTGGCCTACGGCATTTTTATTGTTTTGTCTGTACATGCTTAGTACTTCATTAGACACCATAACTTGTCAGTCCCTTATTTCTTTATTCATTCATCATTTAACACATTATTGAGCTGCTCATCCTAGGGGAAGGGCTGTGGAGGTGCTGGGAGCACCTAACTGAGTAACACGCTCTCTCTGCCCTTGAATACGTCATAGTCTTTTAAAAATTCTTCTGTTCGGAGCTACTTTTGGGCACATAGAAAAGTTGTAGGTACTGAGTTTCCATGTATCCATCTCCCAGTCTTCATTTGTGTGAGCATCTTATGTAACTTCGGTACAGTTGTCAGGAACAAGAAATAGCATTAGAACAATACCATTGAACTAAAGACCCTATTTGAATTTCACGGATACCTTACTTTGTTACAGCTGCTGGAAGCAAAAGACCATAGTCTGGGTGGCTTATAAACAACAGAAATTTCTTTCTCAGAGTTCTGGGGGCTAGAAGTCCGAGATCAGGGTGCCAGAGTTCTGGTGTGCAGACCGCTGGCTTCTCCCTGTGTCCTCACGTGGCCCAGAGCAGAACCACGAGATTCGTTGTACCCCTCCCCTTTTCTTTACTGGTAACTTCTTTCTTCAACAGTGAAAAACTCAGTTCTTATTGTTTAAAAAAAAAAATATATATATATATATATATATATATATATATTTTTTTTTTTTTTTTACGGTATGCGGGCCTCTCACTGTTGTGGCCTCTCCCGTTGCGGAGCACAGGCTCTGGACGCGCAGGCTCAGTGGCCATGGATTATGGGCCCAGCCGCTCCGCGGCATGTGGGATCTTCCCGGACCGGGGCACGAACCCGTGTCCCCTGCATCGGCAGGCGGACTCTCAACCACTGCGCCACCAGGGAAGCCCTAAAATATATTTTCATTTGCTTATTTTTATCCAATTCTATGGTACACATAACTTAGTTTCAGAATTTGTAACCCATGTGCCTGTGAGAAGCACGTTTACTGACTACATTTTTGTCTTTAGTCTTATGTATAGTATATAGGCAAGAGCCTGTTTTCTAAAGTTGCTCAGGTCAGTTCTGTTTTTCGTTTTTCGTAGCTCCTTAGGTGTGGTTGTGTTACTCATTTGTAATATAGCTGGGTTCATTCTTTAGACTTTGCATTCTATTTTTGGTTCCTCTTGGTTGATTTGGACTGTCTGTTTATTTTCTGGGTAAGGAAGGGTTTGTGAACTATTGCTGTGGCTCACAGGGTCAGAGCTATAAGAAGATACAGTCTTCAGCCCCCCTACCTGCTATAGATGACTGATGCTTTTACTTCTTAATTTATCCTTCTTGCATTTTCTTTTCACAAATGAGCAAATACATGTCTATTTTCTTATAACTTCTTCTTTCTTATGTGAGGGGTAGCATACTATAGATAGTCTTTTGTGCTTTGCTTTTTTTCACTTAGCGGTATGTTCTGGAAGTTGCTCCTCAGAGCTCATTCTCCTTCATAGCTGTGTAGTACTCTGTTTTGTGGGTGTACTGTGGTTTCTTCACCTGCTGTCTTGTGTATATGCATGTAGGTTGTCAATGAGTGAGTTTGAGCATATTTTTGTCTATATTTTTGTGAATTGTCTGTTCATGTCTTTTCTGTTGGGTTGTTGTCTTTTTGTCTCTCACTTTTTAAAAGTTCTTAATATGCCTGTTGCAAGTATTCCCTCAGGACTTTGAGTCATAGTTAGAAAGCCTTGCCCTACACCACTTTTTAAAGATAAATTCTACCCAGCTGCCCCAGTACCATTTACTGTCTTTACCTCAGTGGTTTGAGATGCCACCTTTGTCATATATTACTTTCCATATGTATTCTGGACTTGATATTCTATTTCCTATTGTCTAGATATGTGCTGGCACTACACTCTTAATTATAGAGGCTTTATAGTATGTTTTAATGTCTGATAGGGCTAGCTCCCCCCCTTTTTAGTTATTTGATTTTTCCACATGAATATTAGTAGAACTTGTTTTATTCCATAAAATAGCTAGCTGGTGTTTGTATTAGGATTGCCTTGAATTTATAGATCAAGTTTGGAGAAATGCTATGTTGAGTTTTCCTATCCAGGTGTTTTCCCATTTGTTTGTATTTACTTTTGTGTCTTTGAGGAGTGTTTAAGAATTTTCCTCAAACATTTAAGAAAATTAAATTTAAAAGTGGAGAGGCAGAGGGGCTTCAGTGGAAGTAATGTTGTATATTGTTATACTTAGAGCAGTCGCTAGAAAACTATGTGGAGTGATAACACTCGGAATACCATAAATAAATCAAGATGAAATCCTAAAAAAATGTTCAGATAACCCACAGGAGGGCGAGAGAAACAAGAACTAGAAATAGAAAAGAAACTTAAAAAAGAAAAGGTACTATGCCTGTCATTAATCAAATGGCTTACAATAGACACGATGCTGACCTGTCTCAAAATCTTTTTTCCCCTTGTTTCCGGGTAAGAGTGACAGTAATAGCTGTAAACAGACAAGCTACCGTAAGCAGTCTTTGTGAGCTTGTGCACCTCTTCACGAGTTTCTTTGAGGTTCGCATATGTCTGGGGGTGTATGAAGACTCGCTCAATTATGGGTACAGTTTAAGGGAATGAATTTCTGGGCCACAGTTTCCATTTGTATTTCTCTGCTTGCCTGAGGAGGTTCTCTCCTCTTTTTCATCCCCTTCAGATGGCCTTCTCCCACCAGGCACAGGACTCTAGATGGTGCAGTGCCCAGGGCGTAACTGGGGGGCATCACAGCAAAGCACTACTTGAACAAGTCTTTTCCAGGGAGCCCTTGTTACTGCTGAATAAAAGGACCCTAAGACATGGTGCTTCCCTGTCTTTAGTCTTATTTCTGGTAACAGTGAAGATATGGGGAATGCAGAACCTGAGGAAGCTGGGAAAGCAGCTGTTTCAGCAAGGTGGACATGATTGCAGTTTTCTCTTAACAGTCTCTCTGCCTCCATTTCACAAACTGTCAAATAATATACTGTTTTGAGCAAGAGCATGGTGAAAAGAGAGCCCTGGAGAAAGACACTGAGTGCTTAAAATGGTACACATGTACACACTTTTACTTTAAAGTGTAAGCACTACTCTTCAGCAAGAGGCGATATGAAGAATATTTCAGAACGGATGGCAGCCAGTCAGAACCAGCCACGGTCAGCCTCCCGGCCCCTGTCAGCCCTGTCTTCCACTCTGCTTTGCTACTGCGGGCCCCTTACCCGGCAGGGATAGACACTTCCAAGAGCCACAGCTATATGCTAGTGACTGGTGTTTTATTTTCTCCCAATGCTTTTTTTTTTTTTTTAATATACAGAAAAATTCAGATTTTAAGTTTACATTTCCATAAATTTTGGCAAATTTGTTTGACACTAAACAAGGCATGGGATATTCTCATCATCCCAGAAAGTTCCCTTCAGCTCCTGTTCTCTCTAAACTTCCCACCCAGAAACAACCACTATTCTCATTTCTCCTACCATAAATTCCTTTTTGCTGTTCTAGAACTTCATATAAATGGAATCATACAGTATGTAGTTTTTTTGTGTCTGGCTTCTTTTACTCAACATTTAATTTTTGAGATTTTTCTTGATGGGTTATGTATCAGTAGCTCTTTTCTATATGTTATTGTGTAGTAATCTCATTGTAAATTATACAATACTTTGTTTACCCGTTTCTTTGTTGATGGACATTTGGTTTGTATTTAGGCTAGTATGAATAAAGCAGTTATGAACAACAACAAAAGCACAGTGAAGGAAATAATAATGATAAAAGCAGAAATTAATGGGGAAAAACATTAGATCTAATTAATCAAATGCTTTAAGAAATTCTAGTATTTTATTCAAAAATACCTTATGGGGCTTCCCTGGTGGCGCAGTGGTTGAGAGTCCGCCTGCCAATGCAGGGGACACGGGTTCGTGTCCCGGTTTGGGAAGATCCCACATGCCGCGGAGCGGCTGGGCCCGTGAGCCATGGCCGCTGAGCCTGCGCGTCCGGAGCCTGTGCTCCGCAGCGGGAGAGGCCACAACAGTGAGAGGCCTGCGTAACGCAAAAAAAAAAAAAAAAAACCTTATGGCCAACTGGGATTTATTCCAGGCATGCAAGGTAGGTTTACTATTCAAGACTCTGTTAACATCTAATAGCATGTTAATAAGTCTAAGGAAGAAACCTGTCTCCTAAGCGATGATTATGATACGGTTATTCTAAAGCTATTTAATGGGAACACCTGGGAGGCTTTTCCACTAAGGTCAGGAACAAGGTGAGGATGTCCTTTATTTCCACTACTTTCCACATTTTTATTGTATTAGAGGTGCAACTTAGAGGCTTAAGAAAGGGTAAAGAAAAAGTGAAACTATGTGTATTTGCAAATAAAGTTAGCATGTTGGGAAGACCTCAGAGAATCAGTGATTAAGCTCTATCAAATGCTAAAAAATTTTGTTGAGTAGCAGGATATAAAATTAACATACAAAGATCAATACCCTTCACATAACCAAACGGGAAGCAAATAGAGGACACAGTGGTAGATAAAATCCCGTTTATTACAGCTTCATAGTAGTTTATCATATGATAGCCTTCTCTTCCTACTGCTTTGGATTTTCCCTAAGCCAGTTGTGTTGCCCTTCCCTGGGAACATTTTGGCAGTGTTTTTGATGGTCACAATGATGTGTGTGGGTGCTCTGCGGTAGAGGCCAGGGATGCTGCTAAATGCAGGATAGCTGCCAACAACGAAGGATTGATGTCTAAAATGCCAGTAGTGCTGAGACTGGGAAACCTTGTCTTAAACATAACTGATTTCCAATGCTTGTGTTTAGAATTGTGGGTTAGAGGAGTTTCTATGTGTTTAATTAATTAATTATTCAAGTTTAAGGATAAACTTAAATTCGAGTAATAATCAAGAATAATAAAGGAAGAATTGCTTTCCTTTAGTAATGGACAATGATGAAGTAATTGATTTTGCACAGCGCGGAGCAGTGTACAACGTTTCATAGACTTCTCATTTGATCTTCGTAATATTTTTATGAGATAGGTATAATAGATGTACTTATCTCTGGTTAACTGATAAAGGGACTTACTTATTTCTTCTAGGCTTCAGGGATGAATCATTTCTGATAGATGGGTGATTAGTTGCAGAGCGAGTGCATTGTTCATCTAAAAAGTTGTCTTACCTGCCTATCCTTTTCCAGGAGCTCATTTTAGTTCCAGTTAAACACTAGAAGGATAGGTCCTGGGCCTGGAGAGTTGATACCTAGTCCATTTTTTCCTTTAATTGTATCGTGTTACCTACAAATCAGTGCTTCCAACAGAACTTGCCACGATGATGGAAATGTTATATAAATCTGTGCTGTTTGAGATGGTAGCCACTGGCTACATGTGGCTATTTAAATACACATTAATTGAGATTAAATAAAATTTAAAATTCATTTCTCTTCACTTATACCAGCCATATTTTAAGTGCTCAATAACCCTACATTATCTTCTAATCAGTAGTATCCAAAGGAACTTTAAGAAATCAGTAGTATTTTTGTTTAATTTTTAAAATGGAGCTTGTCTCAGCTCATCTTATCTTCTGCCCAGTACTGAGGCTTTGGTCACAGATTACTTAAGCCCTGTGGGAAAGGAGGATTTTTAATTGCTTTTCAATTTGTTAGGAAGTGAATGAATGTCCATCCCCATGTTGATATCCCTCAGTTTCTTTCACTAACACCTTGGCAATTAGCACATGTGTGTGTTGTTGACATGCCAACTCATGGAGTCCTTCTGGGAATGGAATGCCTGCTCACGCAGTGGGAGGTCACATCCCTGGAAGCATCTTGCAGGTTCTGTTGATGTGCCTTTGATCCTCCAATTCCATCTACTCTAATCATAGCCTTTGGCTTCCAGTTGATGTTAAAGTTGCTTCCTGTAACTGCTGAGGGAGTTGAAATTCTGAAAACCTCCCTGCCTTCTTTGGAACCCTGGAATTTCTCTCAGCACTCCTGTATGTATGTAGGTGTGTATAGTGGGATGGTGGGTCCTACTGCATGGTATAATGTAAATGACATTTATATTTGGTGCGTGGAAACGCTGCTTAAGGAGTTGTGTAGTATTGTAGAGTTTTCAGCTATATTGTGGTTTAACTTTTGTTAGTAGATGAACCTGGAAACCTTACTGCTCTAGTATTTCCACGGGAAAGCATTTTCCAGCTTAGTCAGTTAATGTTACCTGAAAATTTGGGAAGTGTGTGTTTGTATATTAGAACCCATCTATATATTTAAAATTAAAATTTCTCTAGGTTTTAATTTCCAAGACAGTTTATTTCTTCCACACTCAGAAGAAAAATATTTAACAGTTACACATTCTCCTTTTCGTAAGGTAGCAGGAAGAAAAGGCCCATTTTGCTTTGATGATTTACAGAGACTTTAGATGGATTTTTTTTTTTTTGGTAAAGTAATGTAACTGTGGTTTAAATTTTTGCCCATCATTTCTAGTTTAATATCTTTTCATCACAATCCTGCCCTCAATTTGTCTTTGTGGTTTGATTAATTTTATTCTAAGACTAAAAGGCTGAGATAAAAGCAGTTAAGTTGTAGGTTAAAGCAGTCATGAAACAAAAAAATATAATATTGGACATTTTCTTATTTTGGGGGGTGAACTCCTGTTTTTCTGAACAGATACTTAAACAGTTTGTAGCCATATTCTACATGTTCTTAGAATACCATGGATTTAGTTACATCTTCCCCCACCTCTGCTTTTGTAGTAGTATTGTGGTTTGCAAAGCTGTTGAGGACATTACTAACATTTTTTGCTCATTTATTTTCAGAGGGAAGTGCAACATCTCCCATTTTTCTGACATATTTGCTGCTAGAGAGTTTAAAGCCCGAGTGGATTCATTTTTCTACATATTAGGCTACAACCCTGAGACGAGGTAAGTGAGTCACTGGGTCCCACTCCGTGAGAACTTTGGCTTTTTTCACGTGCCTGGGTATGTCTGTGTATACTTCTGGGCATATACTGATAAGATGGAAAAAAAGACACAAAGTCCTGTAGTAAATAAACCTCTTTGGGAGGAGTTGTAGTACTTAATGTCTTTGGTGTCTTTAGCAGCTTATTGTTTGCTTTTTTGTTGTTGTTAAGAAAAGGAAAAGTAAGACAGTTTGGGTTTGGAGAGGGCAAGAAAAGACAGATGTTTAGTTGGTGTGTGTTTTGAACTTATTATGAATTGTACCCTCATGCCCATTCAGTCAAGCCTTCCATACCTTACTGAAAACACCTAGGACATTATGGAAAGTTCGTTGATTAGTAATTTGTTCACTTAATAAAACCCCAGGAACACTCACTGAAATACCTCTAGTAAGACTGCTGGTATGAGATGGACACATCCAGTTCTCAACTGTCTTGGTAAGATCTATATCACAGGTAGAATTATTATTTTTTAAATGAAAAGCAATAGAGTCAAAATAATTTAACAGAAAGAATTCTTTGTTTATGTCTCTGATAGGCTGTAGTTTTAACTCAGCCCATGGAAGAACTTCTGTAAGAGTATATGTGTTCATATTTATCTTGTATCAATCATGTGACTGTTTTATTAAGGATTTGAAAAAACAGAGAAGGTTATTAGGCGATCAGGTAGTCTGTGCACAGGACAGTCAGGGCATAATCTAAAACTATAAGGACTGAGAAAGAAATAAAAGATGCTTGGCTCAAGGAAGTTAGTAGAAAGAAGTACATTAAGTATAATTGGCAGATGGGTACCGCTTGAGTGAAAACCTCTTCATGGAGGATGCTGAGAAATTATATGTAAAATTTAGAATGTTGCTGTTCAGACCGTCAAACTAGGGTCAATAAAAGGCAACATATTCTTTGTTGTGGTTGTAAGAGGCTGCATAAAGCTCTTTTGGGACATATACATGTGTCTCTCTCCATATATATACTAGACAACAACTATGCTCACCTTTTTTGCTTACCTTTTTTTCTTTAAAAAACAGTGACTTTGAGCTTTTGTTTTCATTTTCAAAAGTATGCCCTATTCCAATGGCAAAGAAGCTGATCAATGGTAATATTTCAAAAGCATCTTATATTGTGAAATGTTTATATTACATATGCATTTATTAACTGCCTGGACATGTCTTCCTGTTGCCCAAGTGAAGTGTTGGACACTCCGAGTTGGATTTCTGTCTGGATACACAGTAGCCTGTTATTTCAGTGATGCCATGTTTATTTAACTATTTGATAGGTGGCTGTCATATTGCACAAGTTAGATTGTTTCAGGGAATTGACCAAATAGCTTTTGAGTTTTAAGTGTTTAGCTCTTGGGTTCATAATAGCCAAGCAGGCTTACTTTTCACTAGTTTTGGTTATACACCTGTTTTTGCTGAATGTTCATTTAAAGTGATATGTAACTTATCTGTGTAAGCTGGAGACTCACACAGGTTCTTGTCTCATTTTTTATTGTATGTTACTGGTAGTCATTCAGAGTGATACTTCCCATCAGTTTTGTTTTAAACTATTGGTTAGGCATGCGATAGAGGAATATATTATTACTTATCTCACCCGAAAAAGCAACACAGAGACATACCTGTAGCAGCGTGTTTACAGGATCTGCATCCTGAAGCACTTCTTTAGTGCTTTGACCTTAGTCCCGTTTGTTCATTTCTGTGGCTCTGTTCCCCGAGTCCAGCTTGTGCTTGGCATAGTGGAAGTGCTTGGGGGTTGTTGGATGAATTGAAGTGAACAAATATTTGAATGTCTACTTATTAGTGATAAGTCTGTGGCAGGTCTCAAACTTCTCACAGAGTGAGTGTGAAAATTTGCAGTGATAAAGCCAGTGTGGCCCAAGCTCACTGGCTTCACCATGAGCACTACTTTCTACCTCTGAAGTTTGGGGTTTGGTGCACACTTCCCATAGCTGCCCAAATTATCAACACTGTGTGTGTGATTTAACAGAGTATAGAAAACTGTTTCCTCCACCTGGCTTATGCACAGCCCAGTCCTTCGAATGCTTGGGGTGCATGCCCTTGCAGAACTTACCTCTGTTTCTGTCTTTGTTTCAGGTCTGTGAGGGATGGGGCAGTGTGATGAGCTGGTCTCCCTCATTTTAGATGAGTGAGACTAGCATGTAACTGTGGCTGTGTGGTGCTGTGTGCTGACTTGTTTTGCCCTGAGTCATCTGGGGAGGAATGTCAGACCGTTCTAATAATCTCGTGAGATGGCACGTTGATCAGTAAGACCACTGGAAGTTAAAGAATGGTGATTCTGTGACTCCAGACTTTGACGACTGTTCCCCTCCCCTTAAATAACGTGTGAACTCTAACTGAGCAATTAAAACTGAAGTTTAAGATAGAGTTGTTTCTCATAGCAAATTTTCTGATAGTAGTTAAAAGTTGACTTATGTAATTTTCCATAATTTTTTTAGCATCTTAGCTGGCACTGAATGATTGGGGTTTTTTTTC
This sequence comes from Tursiops truncatus, assembly GCF_011762595.2. Classification (NCBI taxonomy): domain Eukaryota; kingdom Metazoa; phylum Chordata; class Mammalia; order Artiodactyla; family Delphinidae; genus Tursiops; species Tursiops truncatus. Next base: position 177,455,282 of record NC_047034.1, read on the forward strand.
CTCTCACATTTATCACAGATCCTTTTAAAACCCCAATATCTGGCTACCTCCCCCCCACCACCTACTTATTTATTATATTTCTGAATATCGTGCCTTATCAGGGACCTGGTTGTCCAGAACTTTTTGGTTTGGTTGGCGAGCTAGTGGGGAACAGACTTTTATGAATTCTTTGGTCCATTGCCTTTAAAATTTGGAGAGGGTGGATTTCTTGTAGTCGGCATAGAATTACTTCGGTGTTATTAGGTATAAATTTATATTTCATTAATTATTTTTTTCTATTCAGAGTACTGATCATTACTATCAGTAAAGCATCCACAATAATACAGGTTCATAATCTCTTATTTTCAATTCTGAAATCTGAAAGCTCTGAGGATCAAAACATTTTTATGCTAAGTTGGGTGCTGAAATTCATTTGACCCTGAGGTCAGACTTGACCTGAACTGATGTGAGACTTTTTGTATTCTTTATTCAGTTCACTTTGTGTGGATTTGCACAGCTTTTACTACAAAGGTACCGATGTGATAGAATAGGGATTATTGCTCAGACACTGCTGTGGCATTACCCTGGTATATTCCCTGTAGTACCTTCTAAATCCAAAAATTTCTCAATTCTGAAAATCTTCTGGTCCTAAGGATCTTAGCTTAGGGGTTGTAACGCTGTGTTCCTGCTACCCACGACATTTAAGGAGCAAAACTTGGGCAAAAAATGTGGGGGCAGATGTTTCTAGCTTCAGGTAGAATTCAGGCTACGGGGGGCTGGTAGGTGAGAGAGGGCTTGAACCTTTGGTAATTGGGCTTTGCTTTTGGAATTTGTTTTGACGTTTCTGCACTCAGGGAGTGTTCACTGTTGCTCAATAAATAAGATTCACTCCAAATTTACTTCTGCAGTCAGCATACTCTGAACATAATGTCATCATGTTCTCATTTTCTTTGAAGGGTATGATCCAAAATCTAGTGAGAAACTTTAAAGTCAATAAATTTCAGCTCAGAGGTCTTAGTACATAAAGCCAGTAATCCTTATACATGAACTTGTCCAAAACACCAGCATACTTGGTTGAACTAAAGTAGGTTGGTTCAAAACAATAAATAAATAAGGTAGGTTGGTTCTAGCTTGTAAAAAGAGCTGAGCATAGAGACCAGTTACATCTGTCCTTTTATTCTCCTTGTTGCTTTTTTATTTGTCTAGTACCTCATGGCCATTTAATCTGACTGCTTGATCCTTTTAAGACCAACAGCATGGAAGGATCTCCCCTTTTGGACGCAGGCAGCCTGGGTTCTGATTCTGTGCTCCCACTTCATCTTTGTGTCCATGGGTAAAGGTTGTACTTCCTGGACTGTGTTTTCCTCTTTAATAAAAATGGGGAAACAAAAACAGGGTAGCTTTTGTAAACTGTCATGTTTTTTTGTTCCTTTTCGGGAATTGCAAAAATAATTATAAATTTTCTTTTGAAGAAGAGATTGAGAAGTATCTTTTTTTTTTTTTAAACTCCGTAAAATGTTAAATCCAAAAGCAAAATATGAACTACTTCCCAAGATGTCTTGATTCTACCAGGTAGATCATTAACCATCTGGTTGTTTCTGCTGACATGTGGAGGTCTGAGCACTGGGGATTCTTGCCTCTGCTTGGAATATCAATTATAAAGTTCCTTGAATATATACGGTTGCTAAAAATGTAGGGTAAATTTCTTCACTGACCATGATGAAACTGACTCAACAATTAAAATAAATACGTGAGTAGTGTTGATGGGAAATAATACATTTCTACAGTCAGGATATTTTATTGAAAATTTGAGAACCAAAATTGAAAAAAAAATTTTATTGAGAAAGAGGTTTGGGCTTTTTATAGCAAACGAGCCTGTCCTCTTTGTAGCATGGAGGGTTTACTGAGTTTTTGGTTGTCCTTTCCCCCATCTTCCCATCCCTCCACCTCTGCAGGTTCGGCCTATTAGCCAGTGCCTTTTTTATTGTGCTTTGACCTTTTCTGAGTCTATACCTTTCATTTCTTAGGAAAGTTCTCCTTACCTTTCTGCCTCAGGCCAGTGAGTTAGGAGGGGAAGGAAGTAATAGTGAATGGAGTCCCCAGTAAGAACAAGTTTGCAGAGTGGCTACTTGAGAGGAGGTGCCTTTATTTTTAAATTATTAAGAGTGAATTTTACCAGGAACCAGTCCCTTTGTTTCCCTTTGCTAAATAAGAGTTCCTTGGGTCCCTAATGGGCGCAGTGGTTAAGAATCCGCCTGCTAAGGCAGGGGGACACGGGCTCGAGCCCTGGTCCGGGAAGATCCCACATGCTGCGGAGCAGCTAAGCCCGTGGGCCACAACTACTGAGCCCACGAGCCACAACTACTGAAGCCTGCGTGCCTAGAGCCCATGCTCCACAACAAGAGAAGCCACTGCAATGAGAAGCCCGCACACTGCAATGAAGAGTAGCTTCCGCTCGCCGCAACTAGAGAAAGCCTGTGTGCAGCAACGAAGACCCAATGTGGCCAAAAAAGTAAAATAGAATGTAGTATTCTGTGTATAGGTGGTCGCGGAGCAGTCCTGCGCTCTAATGCTAGTTTTATGTAAGTGTCAGTGGTCTCATCAGAGGCTTGGTCTGCAGCATGAAAAATCTGATTATATTCTTGGTTCTTTGCTTCTTGAACATGAGCCTTCTCTTGTTTAATCAGGTGGAAAACAAGTTGAGGGTTCAGATCTCATCTTCTGTCTTACCCAGGAGAGAATGTCCCTCGTCACCTGTGATCACCTGAATTCACCTGTGCCCTCTCTGCTTTTCTTCTTCTTCCAGGAAGCAGGTTTTTTTTCTTTTTAAAAGCAATATTGAGGCTTAAGTATTATTATCCTTATATTTAGAAGTAATCATAAACCGAGGCACTTGCAAGAATTTATATATATAATCTCCCCCATTACAGTGGCAATAATGTTACTGATAATAGCTATAGTTAGTGAGCACTGTGCACCTGGCACTGTGCTGAGTGTTTTACTTGTATGATTCATCTTTCTTTACTTCGTTTTGAAACAGTCTTGACCATACAGAACAGTTGCCAGTGCACTAGAAGGTCTTTGTTTAACTGAACCATTTGAAAATAAGTTGTCACCATGAGGCTATATCACACTCTAATACTTCGTGTATTTCCTGTGAACAGGGGCATTTTTCTTGCATAACCACAATATAGCCTTCAAAATCAGGAAATTACCAAGTAAATATTATTGCCCTGGAATTCTCAGACCCCACTCAAGTTTTATAACAAAAGGCTATAGCAAAAGGAATCCAGTTCAGCATTATGTATTTGGTTGTCATATGTGTGTTTAGTCTCCTTCAAGCTGGAAAAGTTTCTCAGTCTTTCCTTCACTTCATGACATTGGTACTTTGGAAGATTATATAGGCTAATTATTTTGTAGACTGTCCCTCAGTTTGCATTTATGATGTTTTCTTATCGTTGCATTTATATCGTCTATCTTTGACAGGGACAGTACAAAAGTCATGTGTTCTTTTTCCTGCATCCGTTAGGTGCTACACAATTCTAGTTTGTCCCACTGCTGGTAATGTTCACGGTGATACATTGAATAAGGTGGTGTCTGCCAGGCTTTGCGATTGTACAATTTCTCTTTTTCCTTTTATAATTTTTTTTTTAAATCGGGTTATAGTTGCTTTACAATGCTGTGTTAGTCGCTGCTGTACAGCAGAGTGAATCAGCTATATATATACATGTAGGTATATATACCCCATCTAGGCCACCACAGAGCACCGAGCTGAGCTCCCTGTGCTGTACGGCAGGTTCCCACCAGCTATCCGTTTTACACCTGGTCGTGCACATACGCCACTCCCAGTCTCCCAGTGTATCGCCCCACCCCCACCCGTGTCCACACGTCCCTTAGTGACCATTCTGTAGGTGGTTGTTTTGAGACCCTGTAGATGCTTTCTTCCTCATCAAACTTCGAATTATTCATGTATCCATGGCAGGGTGGACTAATGGCTGCCAGTTTTATCCAGTTGTTCATAATCTGTTACTACCATTTTGAGGTCAGATTGTGCCAAATTTTGGAGAATGATACTTAGGAACCCAGATCTGGTGCTCGGTATGCTCATTACTTTGTATCACTGTTCTCAGGCCTTCTGCATGAACAGAGCTTGGGGGCTGAGGGGAAGGGAGGTAATGCACACTTTTACATCTACTTCCATATCTGTGTGTATGTGTATCCATGAGTTCACACCAAATTTTCCAACTCTAATCCAATAATACAAGGTTCCTGCAAGTTTTTTTTCCCTTTTTCCTTATTTGTAATTCTCACCTTTAACAGTAGAAAACCTCATCTCATTGTCCTTAATATCTTTACTTCCAATTTCCTATCCCAGACTCTGCTCTCTCTCACACATGGATGGGTTTTGACATCTTAAGCTGTATTTTTAGTAGGTTTATCTGTTGATATTTCTTAGTGCCACCTCAAGGAATCAAATTTATAACATCATCTGTTCAAGACGTATGCGATAACAACTACTACTACCATGAAGTGAAGGCTCACTCTGTCCTGGATTGTTTAGTTTTTAATTCCCGTAAAAGCTCATTGAAGTTGGTATTATCTTTATTTTATAAATGAGGAAAAGGAAAATTGATATTATATTAAACAGCTGCCTAAGGTTAGTAAACAGGAAATCCCAGCCCTGTTTGACTCAAAACCTTGTGCTCTTAACTTCTATGATTTCATCGTAGATTGATTCATATACAGCGTATTTTCTTCTGGCTGTGTTAGAAAATAACTTTTAGTCTTTCTAATGAAGAGAAAAACACGTGCTTACCAGAAAATAATGACAAATTCAAAAATTAAAGAAGCAAACTGTTATAATAATTCTATAACCTATATTTGTGTTTTTCCTTGAATATACATCTTTGTGCACCTGTATAGGTATAAGTGTATGTTTTAAGATTATAATTAAAATATTGTTTATACATAATTTACAAATAATCACGCATTCCTCTATTCGTTCATCATCTTCTGTTTTGAACATAGTACCACGTCATTAAACGTTTTACAAACATTTGTAATGAGCACCCTGTATACACCATCATATGGATGTCTCATAATTTATCTGTCCTCATATTATTGAACATCTGTGGGTTTTCCATTATTTAAATAACATGGTCAAATAACATTGTGACCATCTTTTTTCAACATAGATATTTATACTTCGGCTGTAAAGTGACAATCTAGATCTCCCTTATCTCAGTTAATTTGGATTTGAGACATTTCAAAATTCACTTCTGTTTTAGTGAAGTCAACTTTTCTACTCATCACAACTCATTGTCTGTATAGCTTTTGGGGGTGAGAAGCTAGAGCTGGATACGAACATTTTCTTGTTCACTTTTCCTCTGTCATCACATTTGCACTCTCAGAACATTTACCTGTGATGGCAAGTACTGGAGACAGTTGGGATGAGAATACGTGTATATTTGGAAACACAGCTGACTGAAGATGAAAGAACTTTAGTAAAATAGGACCAAAACCCAGATTTGATAATTCCAAAAACCGTTTGCCAGTAAACGTATACAAATACTGAATAAAATACAACAAATCTTTTAAATGCAGAGCTGAGCTCGCAAGAATTAAGAGAAACTGAAAAGTTCAGCAGCCTGCGGTGAGAGGGGTCGGGCCATTTGCTCATCTTCTTCACATGGTGTCTTTGGTTTTAACACGCACCAGGTACAGGAGATGGGGTCCTGATCTCAAGGATTTAGGGAGTTGGAGCTGAGAGCCTGTATAAAGTTAGGACCATCGAAGGCCTATTCTTTTGGTGGAAGGCTGAACTAGGTAACATATCTGGAACTAGAAGGAAATGACAGGGAAACCTGTCTGTGTTTGGTACTCCAGACCAAAAAAGGAAGAGGAGGAAAAGAAGGAGAACTCCCCTTATAACTCATAACTTTGGGCCTTGCCCCCAAGACAATTGGGGCTTGAATTTGTACTCTTGAAAAATACGAGACGGACTTCCCTGGTGGCGCAGTGGTTAAGAATCCGCCTGCCAATGCAGGCGACACGGGTTCGAGCCCTAGTCCGGGAAGATCCCACATGCCGCGGAGCAACTAAGTGCATGCGCCACAGCTACTGAGCCTGCGCTCTAAAGCCCGCGAGCCACAACTACTGAGCCTGTGCTCTAGAGCCCGTGCTCCGCAACAAGAGAAGCCACCGCAGTGAGAAGCCCGAACACCGCAATGAAGAGTAGCCCCCGCTCGCCACAACCAGAGAAAGCCCGCGCGCAGCAGCGAAGACCTGATGCTGTCAAAAACAAGCAAACAAACAAATAAATAAATTTATTATACGTAAAAGAAGAAAAATACAAGAACTCCAGGATGAGAATATAATATAAAAAGTGGTTTCGGGCTTCCCTGGTGGCGCAGCGGTTGAGAGTCCGCCTGCCGATGCAGGGGACACGGGTTCGTGCCCCGGTCCGGGAAGATCCCACATGCCGCGGAGCGGCTGGGCCCATGAGCCATGGCCACTGAGCCTGCGCGTCCGGAGCCTCCGCAACGGGAGAGGCCACAACAGTGAGAGGCCCGCGTACCGCAGAAAAGGAAAAAAAAAAGAAGGTCTTGTGCCAGTGAGCTGCCCTGGACACCTGACAGAAACATGTACAATTTTGGAGGAAGGACACACTCTCATTGAAGAACCTGTAGGGTATATACAGGTAAAATATCTTTGAATGCTGAGCTCACTGTCAAAAATCACAAAATGTTGGAGGAAACTATGTGTCTTCAACTTGAATCAGATAAAATAAATGGTAAGATACACATTTAAGAACTTCAGTGCTAGAACTGTCAGGAAGAGACGATGTAATAGGCTTGAACGAAATAGAACTTTCATTTGTCTCTCATATAAGCAAAGTTTCAAAGGAAGCAGTCCTAGGCTGGTATTGGGCTCTGCAGATACCAGGGGCCACCTCTGTACCCTTAACTTCAGCCGTGACCTTGTGCTCAAGGAGGTGATGGAATGGTAGCCGTAACATCCAGATTGAAGGCTGGAAGAAAGAGGAAGTGGGTAAAAGAAGCATGCCTTCTCCCTTTAAAGGCAGTTTCCATAATTTGTACAGGACTTTTCCTTTTCTTCTCATTAGAACAAAAAGAAAAAAACCAGACTCACGCTTTACAGGTGAATTCTATCACCGTTCTAGAAAACAGAGAAAGAAGGTGTAGGTTCCCCAAGTTATTTTATGAGGCAAGTAAAACCTTTATTCCAAAACCAGATTGAAAAGTAAGATTTATAGGTCAGTTTTACTTACGAACATGCATTTAAAATGTTTAAATAAAATATTGGGAAATGGAATCTGGCAAAGCATTAAAAATATACTTGTTCAAGTTGGGTTTATAGAATACATGAATGGTTTAATAGTAATTTATCTGTTAACATTTTACCATTTTTTAACATATTGAAGAAGAAAGTATATACAGTCATCTTGATGTAGAAAAAGCACTTGATAAAATTCAACACCCATTCAGTACTTGCAGGGTGGGAGGTTCTTAGCAAGTTAACTGTAGAGTGCAGCTTCCTTATTCTGACGAATACTTACTGAAAACCTGCAGCAAACACCGTACTTAAAGGCAGAGTGTTGGAAATACTCTCTGTAGAATCAGAGACAATAGAAAGGTTCCCATCACCATCAAGACATGAAAATATACGAGGATCGGGAATGAAGAAATGAACCTTTATTAAAGGTGGTGCAATAATTTTTACCATAGAAAATCTGAGAAAATATGTGAACAAATGGTTAGAACCGGTAAGATAAATCAGCATGCTTACTGGATATAAGATCATTATAAATACAAAGCTCAGTTCCATTTGCGCACCAGGGACAATTTCAAAGTAACGTTTAAACAAGCTGTTTCTGAAACCTTTTCTCTCGAAGGGAAGTTAGTACTAATTAAAAGTCAAATAGAATATCTTTTTTCCAGTGAGTGTTTTTCTCTAGAGTTTCCTGAATGTTAACATTTCATTGCTAATTTTGTTTTATAACTTCTTTTTTTAAAAATTATTTATTTTATTTATTTATTTTTGGCTGCGTTGGGTCTTCATTGCTGCGCGCGAGCTTCCTCTAGTTGCAGCGAGCAGGGGCTACTCTTCATCGCGGTGCGTGGGCTTCTTATTGCAGTGGCTTCTCTTGTTGTGGAGCATGGGCTCTAGGCACGCATGCTTCAGTAGTTGTGGCTCGCGGGCTCTAGAGCGCAGGCTCAGTAGTTGTGGCACACGGGCTCTAGAGCGCAGGCTCAGTAGTTGTGGTGCATGGGCTTAGTTGCTCCACGGCATGTGGGATCTTCCCGGACCAGGGCTCGAACCTAAGTCCCCTGCATCGGCAGACTGCGCCACCAGGGAAGCCCCGTTATAACTTCTTGTTAGTAAATAAAACATTTTTCTATTTCTGGAGAGTAGAAAACACTTCAAAATTAAATCCAGGAAATTTCCATGTTGCAGCTCTTACTTTACCTTTGATAAACATAAATTTTCTGCTCACTAAACATTAAGTATTATAGTGGCAGAGTGATTATTCAGTTGGCTTTTATATAATAAACCTTTATAATTTTAGAAAGAATCTATTAGTATAATATATGCATTTCACCTGCTCAGCCCCCATTTAATGTATTTGGAAGTTTTAACCCTTCACTTGTTGTTCACTAAGGAGTAATTGGAGGAGAGAGGGAGGTCTAGGATCCAGAGGCAATGTAGATGTACAGGATCACCGGCCTTCTGGGGAGACCTAGCAGTAGGCCTCAGAAGGAAGCACTAGGGCAACCCACGTGCAAGTTGCATGCAAATCCCTGCCGGCAGCCAAATGACAAGTTAGGGCAACATGGTGGCAGGAATGAGGTCCAGGCAGGTTGTTCAGTAAGGAAGTATCTAGTGTTCAAGACAACCAGTGGAAATAAGAAGCCCTGGGTCTTGGAGGCCTGTAAGTACTGAGTAAAGTTCCAAGGTGTCCTCAGCTCCAGACAAGGACTGGTCTGGGCAAACAGAGCCCGTTTCTAGAATTGAAATGTATGGTTAAAAGCGGCACACTGGCTCACTTAACTTTCAGGTTTTAGAGCTCCTTGATTTTCTCTGATGAGGAGGAGGGCTGATCGCATACTCTGAGGTTGGGTTGAATTTAGAGCTAGCTGGTTCTTAAGTGGATTCAGTTTGGGGATTTGAGCACTATGGAAGCAGGTGGGCAGGCAGGTCACTCATTGCCACTGGTGTGTCTGGTCTCCAGATTCCATGAAGATTGATGATTGAAGGCTAGTATAAATACTTTTTGTTTCATGTATTGAAAATTTTTTAGTTGGCATTTCATGTACATAACTTAAAAAAGAGTTACAAGGTTAGTACATAGAACTCTCGTGTATCTTCCATTCCATTTCACCATTGTTACATTTTGCCATGTTTGCTTTATTATTTTATTTGCATTGATTTTAGTTTATGTAGTATTATTTAATTATCTTTTAAACCTTATTACAGATTTGCTTTATTATCTCTGTTTTTGCCCATTATTTCCTGTGTTTGCCATCTTTGCTTAATTATCCTCTCTATAGTATTTTCCTTTCCTGAACCATTTAGGAATGGATTGCAGATATCAAGCTTCTTTTCTCCCAGATATTTGAATGTCCAAGAACAAGGACATTCTCTTACATAACCATAGTATGGTTATCAAAATCAGGAGAGTTAACATCGATGTAATACCATGTAGTCTAACACAGTCCACACTCACGTTTTGCCAGTTTTTCTAATACTGACCTTCATAGTAATTCCCCCCCATGATCATGCATTGGTGTTTAGTTGTTGTATTGCTTTAATATCCTTTGCCTCTCTTTGTTTTCATAATATGTTTCCTAACCTTTTTTTTGTTTTTTTTCCCCATGATATTGACATTTTTGAAGAGTATATTTTCAAATATTATTCAGTTTGGTTTGTTTGATGTTTCCTCATGATTAGATTTAGCTTATGTAATTCTTTTATGTATAAATTATGTGTAAGTGACATTATGCTCTCGGTGCATCCGATTTTTTTTTGGAAGCACAAAACAGGAGGGTTGGGGGGTTCCAATAAAGGAGATTTTGATACTCTCCTTGACCCTAAGGAGCTTAACATCTCTTAAGAGAGTTGCGGCACCCCAGAGAAGGGTGCGGCGAGCTGAGGTGCAGCAGGAGGACAGCAGAGCTGTCTGAGGTTTCCAAGGTGCTCCTAGGAAAGAGGCGTCTCCAGAGAGGGGCTGGCTGGAGCTGTGCCAGAGAGGATGCATTCTCCACGTGGAAGAGAAGAGGCCTTGGGAGTGAGCTCCAGGGTGTGCTGCCGCTGAGGGGTCACGGGAGAAGGGGTGTCTGTCCAAGTGGTATGTAAAGGACAGCTGTGAGGACACAGTGTCAGCAAAGACAATGAAGAGAGTGTTGCAGTAGGCCGGGGTCACAACTGGGATCCAGTATCACAGAGAACAGGCCATAGGCTGTTGGTAACTTGCCCTTAGTGTCACTCAGGGCATTTTGTGGGACTGAGATTATAGTCCCCATTTGTTGACTTGCTATCCCAATAACCGGTTTTATGCTGTACTCCATGGAACAGTTACTGTGGTTTTTCAGAGTAAAGATGAATTTATTAAATTATTATTTTATGCTGAGTACTCTAAGTAAGCTATTTATGTGTGAAAGGGCTTGGTGGTTTTGTTTTGTTTTGTTTTGTTTTTTTAAACCAGAACATTTTTTGTGTGACTAATTGTTGAAATCCTTAAGAGGAGCTGGATGTTGCAACAGCTGCCCTCTTGGGTTTAGGTGTTGTTCCTTCATGGAATGCATGCCTGAATCTGCGGTATACAGTTTTTAGGTGCCTCATTCGACCAGTCCCGGTGGTGTCTCGTCTTTCAGCTTTAGCACTCCCGCTACACTTTCCCTTTCACGTGGCAGGGGAGCCACATTTGCCACAGGTGGACTTCTTAAGGTGGTAGGCCTTAGAGCCACAGCGGCGGCACACATGTGCGTCTCATTCCAACGCTTTCCAAATGATGACCCTCCCTTCGTCATCTCGCTTCTGGTGTTTTTTTTTTTTTTTAATGCACTTTTGAAGGAAACAGTTTGGTGGTCATATTCATGCTATTTGCTGCTATGTTCTAGTTCAGTTGCTCTTGTTTTTAGAAAGTCTTTTTCTCTGGGCTGTTTCTAGTCACACACTTTTGGGGACGTGTTGTCTTATGCACCAGCCGGGAAGATGATATTCCAGCCACATGACGCTTGCTTCATGTGCTGGGTCAAAGGTGAAACCTGTTTAAGTGTATTTGGCATTTCTTGTGTAAATTACATTTTTTAGCATGATGAGAGTTTTTTATTTAATCATAGTCTCAATTTGGTTGATCTGAAAGCATAACCGGGCTCCAAGGAAGTGGAATAGGTCCTGCGTTTACTTTAGGAATCTTGAGGACGCTGAGTATCCTTCTAAGCAGGTTTTAATTTCTTCTCATTCCGTTACATTTGTGGGAAACAGAATTGGCACTGCTCTTTCCTACCCTCTCTTGTCCTTTGTAAATTTGGGGGAGTTTCATGGTCTTTCTTTTCTTTTTAAATTATAACTATACAGAATCATTTCTTGGTTTGCAAATGGAAACTAAGCCCACATACACATCCAGAACTAGGATTTCTTATATGGCTGACAGACCAGCTTGCCTTTTGGTGGAGGTGGAGGTTGGGGGAGAGAGCATAAAATGTGTTTTTAAGGATTTTAACAGGAAATGTGTTGGCTGGTGCTTGGGCAGTATGAACAGTTTGTAGTGCTCAGTATGACTGGGATGGTGTGGTCTTGCTAATGTGGCTTTGGAAATTGCTTCCGATTAAATTTTTAAATGAATTTAGCTTCATGGACAGTGTTACAGAGAATTGCCTAGAGTTCTGAATCAAGAGGCCTAAACTGAGATTTTTTTTGGGTGCTTGGGTATTTGTTGGCAGGGTGCTTGTTCTTTGGCCTCTTGATTTGAACTTTCACGCCCTTTTTATTGCTAGGAGTGCATTCCTTATGCTATACACCTCTGATTGGGTTAGTATCTCTTTAGGAGATGTTTTTATTTATTATTTAAGTGATTTTAGAGCTTCTTATCGAAGGGAGATTAAGCTCTTTGCCTGAAATCCAGTATTCTTTAGACACTCTGCTTGCTACATCATCCGCACTGTGTTTGTGGCTGCAGTGATACCCAGTACTCCATAACTTTGCCAGGATTGTTCGTGTGACCTTTTTCCAAATGTTTAAAGTTTTCAAAAAGAAATTTGTGGGGTTGCTTCCCTTAGGTAGCTACTGCTGTGTTTTTAAATAGACTGCAGTATTCCTGTTCGCTAATCCTATGTATAGTCATTCATATCTGTGTTTTTTCATTCTGTTCCTTCTTGATGATCTCTCTGTTTAAAACATAATTTATTTATTTATTTTTTAAAAAGGCAGAACTTGCTGTTGTCTTGACAGAGCAGGGCATCTGTCTGCAGCCTCTCAGTGGCTCGGCCTGCGAGTTCCCTAATGTTGGCCGTCTGGGATCCCCTTTCTGCAGCCCCACTTCCCTGCACACTAGCTTGGTATGCGGGGAGAAGCTGCCTCGTCTGTTGGCTGGGCTTTATTTACGGAAACAGCAGGGTTGAGATTGATTGCGTTGAGAGACAGTGTATGGATGAGGGAGGGTCACAGCACATGCTCAGTCCTGTCAGTGTGAGGGGGAGTTTCTGCGTCCTGCGTGAAGGCTTAGGTCACAGCACAAGCTCAGTGCGAGCTCTGCGAGGTCTCTCAGACCGCATGTGCCTCCATTTTGAGTTGCTAGAGTAGAAAGGGCAGAGTTTGCACAGTAAGCGGAGGCGCAGGGCGCAGCTACACTCACCAGGGCCTCTGTTAGGCATGGACCATGCATTCAGCCCCTGCAGGTAGGCTGTCTTCCTCCGGCCTCACTGAAAGAGTGTGATGGTTTTGCTGCGCTCTCTCACTTCTGAGGATGTTCATGAATCATTTCATCATTCATAGTGCATGTTCCTGCGAGCCTTGAATTCAGCCCTGGCTGGCCGTGTAGGTGGTGGTGCAAAGCGTGAGATCAGAGCTGAGAATGGAACGGGGTATACTCAGAGATGCATTAAGCAAACGCAGAGCGTCGTGGTCCCTCTGGTCCCTGTCCTCTTCCCCTTTCCCTCACCTCTTCCTCTCCGGGTGCAGTTTCAGCCCGAGTCTTTCTGGGTGCCGGGTGCCGAGCCTGTTTGCCTTCAGACACCTGCAGAGCAAACCTGTAGGCTGCCGGGCTGCGTGGGGCTGGTCGGGATGCCTGGGCCCCCGAGCGGCTCTGTTTGGACGATTTAGGAAGGGTGGTAGGTGGGCAGCTATTGGTTGCTTTGAAGGTGGGTGGAACTTGTTTTGATTGAGAGCCTGTTTGCCAGAGCAAATTATAATTCTTGTGATCTTTTTCTGAAGCCTGAAATAGTGCATACGTCTTGACCTGTGCAGGGAACAGTTATGGATTATGGTTGCAACAATATCACCTTAAAATGGATTTTTTAAGAAATGAAAGGTTATGTCACATCATTTTCTATTGCTTCCAAGTCCATCCTGTCTTTTGGAGCTTATGGAAGATTTCTTGGCAATTAAAAACGAAAAATTGTTCGCCATGACATTTGTGTTAGAAGTTGAGGTTTCAGGTTTTTTTGTTCGTTCTGTTTGTTTTAGCAAAAGGTGCCGTTTGTTGTGTATGTGTATTTTGTTGTGTGACTTGCGAGTTCTGCAGGAGAGGAGTGACAGGAGGAGTTGATGCCTGAGAAGGTGGAGGCGTCTACAAGGCCAGGTTTTGTGCCCACTGCTTGATGGGACCGGACACCAGTCTTTTCTGTGAGGGGCAGTTATGCTTTTTGTGTGTCCTGTTTGCAGACTGGGCTCAGACAGATGGCTCTCAACATAGTTAACTTAGGGAGCCAATCATAATATGCAGATTTAGGACAAGTTGAATTCTTCCCCAAGTAGATATTAAGAGAAGTTTTTGAATTATATTAATTGTCCCTTTTTGTTTCCTCTCCCCTTTTTTCATCTGATAGAAGTTGGAAAAAATTTTGAAGTGACGCTTAAGTTTTGTGTCTTTGTGAGGATGAAAGGAAGCATACAATATAGAAGAATGTGCAAGTGAGAAACTCTCAGAGGATAGGGAAGAAATTTACTGTACGCTCATGATAGAGGGAGAAATTCTTCATGTGAGCCCTTCGTTGTATATGAATACGGAGCTGGGCATGGCTAACTCCTGTTCGAGGAGGCCCCTGATTTTGGCGGAAAGTTTAGGAAGGCTAACGATGAATTATAGCCACCGAAAATGTTACTGAAGTATAATCTGGCTTCTGGAAGGTTCGATTTGGGGATTGTGATTAAGGAGGTGAATTATACGGGGATAATTTAGGGTTATTGCACTTATTACCTACGATTTTTAATTCTCTTTTCCATTTCTGTGAGGGCTGTCCTCCCCTTTTGGTCACATTTATTTGAACATTGCCTTCGGGAGTTTGGGGCAGATAAGCACTTTTACTTTTCCCCACGCCACGTAACACTGCTGCTGGAACTTGCCATCTTTCACTTCACTTAGAAGCACCTTTACTCTTCCTTCTGGCTCGTCTCCTGTGAGTGTGAGGTCACCCTTTCTCTAGACTGCAGGAGCTGGACGCCGCAGCCCTTGATGGGAGGCCTGCAGGACTCAAGTTTCTGCCTCGTTTCAGAAGCCCACCGTTTGAGTCGGGAATACTTGTTAGGAAAACAGTTGTGGAACTGCCTTTCTGTTGTAGAATCTTTACTTCTTCTTAAACTTTTTTTACATTTGGCAAATCAGATGTGAACAGGAGGCTGTACCGGTGGCTGAATCAACTCTGGCCGAGTCCTCCCGCTTGGCTGGCTGGTGGTCTGTGGAGCTCGCCTGCAGCCACCTGATTGGACGGCGAGGACTTGTAGTTGCCACCGGGGTCTGTGGGGACCCTTTGTTGTTAAGAGCCGAGTTCCTATGTTTCAGATCCACTAAAGTGAGTCACTAGAGCTTTATCTTACGTGCCATGCATTTGTACTACATTTTCCCGTTTTAGGAAAATATTTTTGGAAGGTTATTTGCTGACCAGCCGCCTTCCGCTCTGAGGCTTCCAGGCTTGTCTGGTGGTGGTAGAGGTAAAGGCGCAGCGCACAGGAAGTCGTTCCCTTGTTTGGGGATGTTGTCTAGGGCCCGGGTGGCGTGGACATCGGAAAGAGGGTGATGAGCTTCATTGTGGCTTCTTGTTCCCCTCCTGCTGGGCTTCAAGAGTATCAGGAAATGCTGGTGAAGAGAGACAGTGTGTGTTTCCAAAAGAATGTAAAAGTAAGAGCTCCCCCAAATATTATCCTGTTATTAGCTTTTCTTGTCGTTACACCAGCATCTTGAGTCAGAATCTGAGGTTGACCCTTACATTTAAAGTGTTCCTCTGTCAACATAAATTTTGCAGAGTCTGGGAATCCACTCATAACGTACCCCTGCTGTTGACCACTTCCTAGACTCTTGTCTGGTGTGTTAGCTTAAGAATTAACTGAAACACACTGATACACCTACAACCTGATATTCACCATGTCTGTGATTCTTCGGTTGTTCATTGGTCCTGATCCTTCTTCCTTCTGAATTCGTTTTCAGCTTTTGTTTTAATTTTTGGTCATTACTGGACTAAGTCGTCCTTCCACCAGAAAGACGTTCATTCTAAAGCTGTGAAACAACAATCTGACAAAACGAAAGAGGAAATAGAAAATACGGGGTAAGGGGAGATTTGAAATTATTTGTGCACCTCCTCCCAAGCTGACGGCCGTCTCTATTGAGCAGTTTCTGACAGGGTGGGTGACAAGTCGTTGAACATTTCTTTAAAGCAAATCTGAAAGAAAACGAATCTAGTCTCTTACATGTATGCTCTGTGATACTTTGGATCTAAGCTAAAACAGTTCATTTGAATTTAGTTGGGATACTTAGACCTCCTATCAGAGTTCTTTGAACTGTGCTTTATTTGTGACGATTTGATTGATTGTCTTCCTTAGTGGACTTCAAGCCTCTGGAGCACAGACCATGCGCTCATTTCCCAGGAGAGTGTCTGACCAATGGGCCTCTGCCATAAATATGTTGAATTAAATGAGTGGCATCTGTGGTAAGAGAGAAAACTAGATTTGGAGCTAGATGATATGGTTCAAATTCTACTTAATAAGTGACATTGGACAAGCTGTGATGTTGGATAAGTTCCTTCCTTTCTCTGAACCTCTGTTTTCTCATGGGTCATATGGGGGTGAATATTTCTCACAGTTGTTAGAAAGATTGGAAGAGAATGATATGAAAGTGCCTGGCACATAGTTTATCAGTGTATTACTGTTATGAATTCAAAGTCCAAGTCTACGGTCTTATGTAGTTGTAGTTATCTTAACAACATCTCTATTTTTTGGTCAACCTGTTCATCTAAGACAATCTTAGGAACTGTGTTAGGAATTATGGTAATTAAATTAGTGGCCAGTATGTTTGACCAGCATTCTTCTTATGCTTTTTGGGTGTTTATATTTTTCTTTACAGTTCTTAAAGTTTTTTAAAAAGCTTTACTTCCATATCGTGTAACATTTGGTGTATGCAGCATTAAATGTTGTTCTTTTCTTGCCAGTCTCTCTAATACAGTGGGATGAGTATGTGTCTGATACAGTGGGATGAGTATGTGTCTGATACAGTGGGATGAGTATGTGTCTGATACAGTGGGATGAGTATGTGTCTGATACAGTGGGATGAGTATGTGTCTGATACAGTGGGATGAGTATGTGTCTGATACAGTGGGATGAGTATGTGTCTGATACAGTGGGATGAGTATGTGTCTGATACAGTGGGATGAGTATGTGTATGTTAATGCTTGTGTTGCTACCACAGCTGCCACCACCGTTGCTGCCTCCTCCCCCTTCCCCTCCTGACCGCTCCCCATATTCACACCACCACTGTGAATAGGAATAAGGTGATGGCCCTTTTTTTAAAAATTTAATTTTATTTACTTACTTATACAGCAGGTTCTTATTAGTTATCCGTTTTATACATATTAGTGTATACATCTCAATCCCAATCTCCCAATTCATCACACCCCTGCCACTTTCCTCCCTTGGTGTCTATACATTTGTTCTCTACATCTGTGTCTCAATTTCTGCCCTGCAAACCGGTTCATCTGTACCATTTTTCTAGGTTCCACATATATGCGTTAATATACGATATTTGTTTTTCTCTTTCTGACTTACTTCACTCTGTATGACAGTCTCTAGATCCATCCACGTCTCTACAAATGACCCAATTTCGTTCCTTTTTATGGCTGAGTAATATTCCATTGTATATATGTACCACATCTTCTTTATCCCTTCGTCTGTCGATGGGCATTTAGGTTGCTTCCATGACCTGGCTATTGCAAATAGTGCTGCAGTGAACATTGGGGTGCATGTTTTTTTTGAATTATGGTTTTCTGTGGATATATGCCCAGTAGTGGGATTGCTGGGTCATATGGTACTTCTATTTTTAGTTTTTTAAGGAACCTCCATACTGTTCTCCATAGTGGCTGTATCAATTCACATTCCCACCAACAGTGCAAGAGGGTTCCCTTTTCTCCACACCCTCTCCAGCATTTATTGTTTGTAGACTTTTTGATGCTGGCCGTTATGACCGGTGTGAGGTGATACCGCATTGTAGTTTTGATTTGCATTTCTCTAATGATTAGTGATGTTGAGCATCCTTTCATGGGTTTGTTGGCAATCTGTATGTCTTCTTTGGAGAAATGTCTGTTTAGGTCTTCTGCCCATTTTTGGATTGGGTTTGTTTGTTTTTCTGATATTGAGCTGCTTGTATATTTTGGAGATTAATCCTTTGTCTGTTGATTCGTTTGCAAATATTTTCTCCCATTCTGAGGGTTGTCTTTTTGTCTTGTTTATAGTCTCCTTTGCTGTGCAAAAGCCTTTAAGTTTCATTAGGTCCCATTTGTTTATTTTTGTTTTTATTTCTATTACTCTAGGAGGTGGGTCAAAAAAGATCTTGCATTTTTGTCATAGCGTGTTCTTCCTATTGTTTTCCTCTAAGAGTTTTATAGTGTCGGGTCTTACATTTAGGTCTCTAATCCACTTTGAGTTTATTTCTGTGTATGGTGCTAGGGAGTGTTCTAATTTCATTCTTTTACATGTAGCTGTCCAGCTTTCCCAGCACCACTTACTGAAGAGACTGTCTTTTCTCCGTTGTATATCCTTGCCTCCTTTGTCCTAGACTAGTTGACCGTAGGCGCTAATGGTCCTGTAGGTGCTAATAAACGCGTAGGTGGGTTTCTCTCTGGACTTTCTTGTTGTGATGGTCCTTTTTTTAAAAAAAGCATTTCCCAGAGACTTCCCGATGGGAACAAAGAGACGTTTAGATGTGCATCATAGACATACTTGCTTGGTCCAAAGCCCCTGTTTTTCTGGGGACACTCCATTCCTGTGTATTATGAAGTTTGATATCCATGTACGGAAAGCCAGCAACATTTTTGGTCGGGAAATTGGCTTAACCTGTGAATACTGCTGCTTTATAAACTGAGGTGGGATTTTAAAAGTAGATTTGTTTCCTAAACTGTCGTGTGTGTGTGTGTGTGTGTGTGTGTGTGTGTGTGTGTGTGTGTGTTGGGTATGGTCCTTACAGCTGTTTTCTTCTTTGCAGCAGGTGATGACAGTAAAACCCATGAGGAGCCTGAGGTGGGATGGAGTTGTGTGCCCTGGGCAGATGTGCTGCATGTCACTACATGATGGGGGTGGGGGAGATCAGGCAAAGAAGAACTTCAGGCAGTGGAACGAGGTCATCGTAGTGCTTTGAAACTAGATCCTTACCCATGTATTATTTAAAAAAAATTTTTTACCAGTTATTTTCTGATGCTGCATATTATTGTATAGAGGCCATATTTACTGACTCCTAGTGTCAGCCTGGAAATTTTTCTTACTCCTTAGCTAGTGTCTAAATTCTTGGTTCTGGACTCTGCATTATATTTAGGGGGACTCTACTGAAAGGAGAGAGGCTTGGGATCCTTTATAATTAACTCACTGTGACCCCTTGAAAGAGCACCTTTATCTCCTCGGCCTTGGTTTCTTCTGTTAAGCTAGAAGGCTGGGATCAGATGGCCTCTGAGGAACCTTCCATCAGAGAAAATTTAGAATATTATGATTCTGGAATTTAATGAATTCCTGTCCTGACCTTTGCATTTGTGTATGAATTTGGAATGTTAACTCTTCCACATGTTGACTGGTTATCTTTTTCTTTTACTTTGAATGAATCCTGAGTTTTGTTCTTCTGGGCAGTTTATCAAGCTTGTTTCAGATGAATTTGCTTTGCGGGGTGGGGCGTGGGGGCGGGTAGCCTTCTGTCACAGGTGACTTGACTTTTCAATAAAGCACTTAGTTGTTATTTATGGCAAAATGGTAGATGAGTTAAAATATTGGAGTCATTTACTCATTTAAAATATCTTTAGTGAGTGCCAGGGGGCTCTGGGAAGTAGTGGTGAGCTAATATCAGACTTGGTTCCTGCCCACAGGGTGCTTTTGGTCAGGATAGCCATGGACAGAAATAATTACACAAATTAAATATAAAATCATGCCTGTGACAAGAGGCTGAAGGAGAGGTAGGTGGTGTTTCGGGAACTCATAACAGAGGAATTACTTCCTGTTCTCGCTCCTGGCAGTGCTTGGAGCTAATAATAGTGATGACTGCTGTGTGACAGGCACTGTGCCTTGCTTTCCATAGATCATCTTTTATTTTTATAGCTGTCTTGCAAAGTAGCCATTATGAACTTGATTTCATAGATGGGCTCAGAGAGGTTGAATTGAGTCCTCAAGATCACACTCAGAGCTGACAGAACCTTGCTACTGACATTTTAATCCAGGTTCCTTTGACTGTGAAGTCTGTGCTCTCCCCCAGGCAACTGAGCATCTAGACTCAGGTGTGTATATCAAGTTCTCGCTCCCGGCTGCGGCAGGGTGCCCAAATCGTGGGACGTCCTGAGGATAGGCAGAGCACAGTGATTTTACTCAGATTTAGGGAAATTTTTTCTACCTTAAAATGAATGGGAATATGTTATGGAGTAGAATATAAAATTTACTTGGATTTTTAAGAAGCTATGTCAGACTTCAAGGAAATTTCAGACTTACTGAAAAGACTGTTTTAGAAATACCTGTCCATGCTGGAGAAATCTGAGAAACCCAGCCTGCCATTCTGGGTTTCCTTGTTGTCAGTCTGACTTTCACTCCTGCCCACCACCCTTGTAAACAGAAGTGATTCTGGTAAATTGCCTTTTGATTTTCCTAAAATTTGGTGTATTTCATTCTGGACCCCCAGTCTGTTATTTCTGTGGTCACTTCTGAATGAGCTAGTAAACAGAGTTTCTAGAATCTTCTTTCTGTTGATCTCTGTCCGTCTTCCTGCTTAACTTGCCACCCTATGGAAAAGATAAGAAGGATCTGCCATCGAGCCTTGCGATCTGAAGGACAGGTGAAGAGAGATTGCATGTGATTTCATTCACCCATGGCAGCAGCCACAGGGGCAGGGTCTGACTCGAGAGTTACTGGTCCCAGCCTTTGGGGAATGGGCCATTATGTTCTGGGTGTGGTTTGTGATGGGAAGTAGCCACGCCGGCTGCCTGTACAAGACCTCTGTTCTACCCCCTTGTGTCTTCTCCCCAGGACCGCATGTCCTTGTCCCTCTTCTTTCCCTGTAGATGCAGGTTCTTGTCGTAAGCAGTCACCGTGATCACATAAAGATACTTGGGGGTCTTAAGCGAACATTCACAGACCCGTGCCTTCCTCACAGCGCCCCCTCTCTTGGGGGGAAGGAGTGGTTCTGCCGAGCGGCCCCTGTCTCCAGCCGACTCGCTCTTCTCCAGAAGCTTCCTCGTCTGGCCAGCTGCCGCCTCATCTTCTTTGCATAGATGCTGCTCCCTTTCTGATATTCACTTGCAGGCTCCCTGCTCCTTTCTGTCCATTCCCTGTTTACTTCTTAGACTAAAACGTTTCCTTGGTAACGGGTTACTTTTCAAAGGGAACATCTTGTCATTTTATTTAATCCACTGCAGCTGAAGAGGACTGAAATATTAAGTTGTAGTTGCCATGGATACTGCTTTGTTACATTGGTTTCTTTTGTATTAGATTTCATATACAATGAATTTCTTTCTATTTTTTTTTAACTCAAGGAATAAACACAGTGGCTTACCATCATTGTTGTAATTTGGCTTCTGGGACTATTTTTTCATATTCCAAAGCAAAGATTTGTAGAATAATGGGGATTAAACTCAGCTGTTTCGAAATATGTATATTATTTACATTAGGGGCACAGAGAAATTCTTCCTTCTTGGTTGTGAGGATGGTGAGTTTTTTTTTTGTTTTTTGGTAGTATGCATCACAGCTAAGGATGTCTCAAAAAGGATGATCCCACTCCAGAGATCCCTAGTAAATACAGAGAAAAAAAGGAATGTGTGACTTAATTCATTGAATCTCGTAGCTTACTAACTGTGGCGTTCTTTCTTCAGCTACTTATTCACCTGTCTACAGTGTATTTTGAGGGAATCTGTTATTTATTCAACTTTTCTCATGTCTGGTTTTCTTTCTTACCCCTAGTCTATCTGTAATACATCACTCAATTAACCTCTTCTTTTGACTTTAAACAACTTGTAATTTTTTAGATTCATAGGAAGTTGCAAGATCCTACAGAGTGTTCCCATGTACCTTTCACTCACTCACCTACTCCTAGGAGGTATGGTATAGAACTCCAGTGTAACATCAGAATCCAGACTTGGGGGACATTAGTATAGTGTGTGAATAGCTCTGTGACATTTTATTTCATGTGTAGCTTTGCAGATCTATTCCATCATCACAAAGATTCTATTCCCTCCCTTCTCCCCCCACCATTCCTAATACCTGGCAACCATCTTTATAATTTTGCCATTTTGACAATGTTATATAAGTTGACCTTTAACTTTGATGGGTTTTCTCTTTTAACATGATTTTCAAACTTTAAAAAAAAACACTTTTTGATTATTTTGTCTTACTTTTGATGCTTGAAACGAACAAAGAAGTGAATTAAGGAAAAGGATATGGCTTCTCATAGTGGTTCTGTTTATAATTAGTTGTGTAATTTTGGTTCAGTAAAATCACTCTGCCATATGGAGTGTGGCTGGGAGCTCTGACTTTGGAGTTAACTAAACTTGAGTTTGAATCCTGCTTTTTCCAACCTGTTAGCTGTGTAATCTTGGGTAATTTCATAAACTCTCTTAGCTTCAGTTTCCTTATCTGTACAGGTAATAATAGCACCTACTTTGCAGGGTCATCCTTAAGGTCAGGTAAGACAGTGTGTGGAGTTTGCTTCGCTCGAAATGCCTGCTACATAGTTAATGTTCAACGTACATGTTAGCTTCTTTATTGATGTTGCAGTTACTCCTGTTATTATTATCTGTTAAGTGGAGCCGTTGCCTCATAGAGTTGTCATGGAAGAATGAAATAATGTATAGAGAGCGCTTCATAAGTGATAACTAGTATTATTTTGCTTCTGTTTGTCATACAAGTATGTGATACCTAAATTTAAGGTAATATAGGTAAAAACCCTGAGGCAAGGATGAAGGTGTGCATAGATGTGTCTTGCATTATCCTGGGATATGACTTCCATCTTTGGTTTCTTATTGCATATGTAGTATCCTTTATCTGACCTTGCTGGGATTTACACTGTCCTTGGTCTTGATTTTCCTTCTTTAATTGAAGGCTACCCTGGTTTTGCCCAGACCTGCTGTGTTAATTAGGTAATGCTCTACATCAAGCAGAAACCTTCTTAGTAACTATGTTTTAAACACAAGATAGAATAAGATCTGAATTTCTGTGAATAACACTACTAGTGCTCTGATTAATATCAAAATATGAATTAATACATGGAAATGAGATAATACTGTAAGAGCGCCCAGAACAGATAGAAAGTACTTAACACGTTAGCTATTGTTACTAATTGAAGGATTAACCTGGCGTTTTCTAGATTAGGGACCTTTTGAATTTGAGCCTCCAGTATGTTTTTTAGAATTTATTCCAGTGACTGTTTATTGGACAGTGACCCCCAAGTTAATCCCAGTCTCCATGACTTCAGAAAGTGGCTCCAGACTTTACTTTGTTTTCCATTAATATGGATGCAATCAGCGTCCATTCTCTTCGTGTGAACTTCTCTGTGTAACAGCGTCGTAGTTCTTAAGCAGGTTACATGCGTAAATGTCTCGTTTCTTCAACACAAATATAATATTTCACATTGATGGGCTGGAGTGAGGAAGAAATGTATGTAAACGAACAGGGGAGCAAGTATTACAAAACAGGAAACAAGTCAATCCTCCTAGTTAGTTAGCCTCCAGTATTTTCTGAAGTTCTTAATGTATAATAATCAGTGCTTCTCACAGCTGGTTTGTGGGCCCCATTATTAATTTCATCAGATCCCGACCCTTGAGTTCCTGTCTTTGCAGTATTTGTTATGATGAAACGGGAAGCACCATGGAAGACTTCTGGTGCACACCAAAGGACACGCATTGTTTGTTGGAGTTAGAAGCTTAACTAGCTGCTTCTTTCATGGAACACCATTTTTATCTGAGAGAATAACTGATAAACTGTGTTCACTCACTTGGGTAATTGGTGGACATTTTCTTGAAAATGAACGAACGCAGTGAGCCTGCCATTTCAAGGCAAACCAGCTGATAGTATTTTGCCAATGCAAGATTGGAGCTTTCAAGTAAATAATTAGAATTTTGAAAAACTCGTACCCACCACTCTGAGTTTGACAGCTTCTGTACGTACACAGGCTCTTGTTGTGAGATGTGTGGTGATATTAATGAATGTGATTATGTTTTTTAAATTGTATAGTTAACTGTGTTAATATTTGGAAGATCTGCAAAACTTAGTGAGTGTGAATATTTTCCATCTAACCAATGCATGACAAAATCATGGGTGGAAGATCCATTCAAAGGCCAAGACAGACCAACAGATTTTAATGTACAAGAATCCAAAAGATCATTGATAAGATTTTAGGTTAACATTGTGCAAAAGACCTTTAAGAAACAGTCACATGTTGGGTTTTGGTGTAGTATCAAAAAGCCTATTCACATAATCTTCCCTTGCCCAGTTATATATCTGTGTGAGGTTCGATTTTTTTTTCATGTACTGTAACCAAAAGAATGTACTGTAACATATTGCGTGTAGAGAAGCAGATGTGAGAATCCAGCTGTCTTCTACGGAGTCTGATCCTAAGGAGATTTGCAAAAATGTAAAACGTTGCCTCTGTTTTCACTGTTTTTTGTGGAAATACAATTATTTTTCGTAAGGGTATATTTGATTGTTAAATATTGTTATTTAAGCCTATTGTTATTTTAAAATAAATAAATAAGTAAACATTTTGAAATCTCTCAAAAATACAGTTTCCTTGAGATACTCAATAGAGTATAAAGGTGTTAGACCAAAAAGTTTGAGATTTGCTGTGTTAAGTAAAAGGAAAAATGTAGTAGTCAGCGTATCATCATTAAGAGTGTTTTCTATAAGCTGTTGATACTGCATTTAAAGAATAATTCTTGGTGATTTTTATCAAGTTTTGCATCCTAGCAGTCTAGAAATATTCATGTAACCAAGGAATTTTCAATTTGTCCTGAATGAGTAATAATGCCAGACAGGTACTGTATTAGATCTGGGGGATATAAAAAGTGAATTAAATCTCTCTTTCTGTACTCTCCAGTCCCAGAGTGGGTGGAGGTAGATGTCCAAATTAGTCATAGCAGAGTGCCACCCACTAACATGAGGTGAGAACCACAGAAGGGGCACTCGGGCTGGGAAGCGGCAGGTGAGGACCCTTGAATGTAGAGTTTGGCTGCTGTCAGAAGAAGGGAGGGCTGAGATTGTTCCTTGGATTCCAGATATAGCTGGATACTGGCACTTCCCCAGGAGGAAGGCTACTTTTTCTTTTCATCTTTAGTTCATATACTGACAGTTTTTCTGTCAGATGCATCCAGTTTTCTCTAATAGGGTGTATATTGCTATCTACCTCTTTTCTCTTAGACCTAAAAAATATTTCTGCCATTTATTCTATATTTGGGAGTACCTGGATATGGTCGGCTAATGCCATTGTCTGCTTACCTTGCATCTTAATCCTGCTCAAAACTAACTTCGTTGTATCTCTTGCTAGGAGACCCTAATATTTAAAAATTGCATATGATGAATACTTTTGTTGTAAAAATTGATTTTTAATTTTAAAAGGTTCTTTGTGTTATTTTGTGCTTTTCAGTCTACTCATTAATAAGTACCCTTCATTGACATAAAAGAGAGAAACAGATTTCTAATCTTGGCTGTTAAGATACTCCAGCACGTTTTTTAGTCTCACTTGTATCATTATTAGCAGTATTAATAATTACTAGTATCCTGTTTTTATACAAATAAGTGGTATATAAGCAGTTCTATTCAATAAGGTGTTTGGGGGGTTTATTGTGGTACAGTTTTGACCTAAATATGATAATACTGGTTAATTAAAATATTAAAAGAAAAAAACAAAAACGCATGCAAAAAATTAAAATAAAAATGAACCAGGAATGTCTGTCCTGGAATCAGCAAGGACTTCGCAGTGTGTGTAGCGGTGATGGGGAGATGCTTCCGTAACCAACCGCTCGGAGACCGTGTAGAAGCACGTGGAAGTTGAGCTGTGGGCGCACGTTGCTGGACGGGGCTGTGGCTGAAGCTTTCTGAGGTGATGCGTTTTGGCCAGACCTCCTTGGAGGCAGGCAAGCATCTGGGGAGTGTTTAGAAATGAAGGAGAGAGCTAGGCTTGGCAGCTATGTTTTGCTCATAGCTGGTTACGAAACAGAAAGGCATGAGCTGGAAGGGAAATAGTGGGTAACACTGACGGCTTGTTTTTTTTTAAAGAAGTGCTCAGATTAAAATAGCCTCCTGGCCCGTGTGACTCCTCTGCATACCTCCTAAAACAGCTTCTCCTAATCCCTGCATAAACTCATGGGAATGTCAGCTCTGCCTTTCAACACCCATTTCCCTACGCACGAGACCAGGGTGGCTTGTGAGTTAAAGGTCGCTCCTCACAGGAGCTTTTCTCCCACCACAGCCCCTCTTTTTCAGTTTCCCGCCTTGGTGGGGTTCTGGTCCCACTTGGGAAGCCCTCTCTTGCCTGCTGTTGTGCCCCTCATGTCCTTCAGGGGTCTCTCTGGAACTTAACCTCTTCATGGACTGTCTCCTCTTGAAGCCCGCCTAATTTTGATCACTTCCCTTAGCATTTTTACTCTGTTTCTCCTGAAATGTATTGGGCTTATGAGTGGAGCGATTGGACCAGATCTGGTGTTTGGGACATGGCTGCTACCTTCCCAGGTAGATGGACTGTAAGCTCCTTAAGGCTTAGACCATTTTCTTTTTGTTAGTCTTCTCTCTTCCTTTGTCATATCTGCTGCCCACTTTGCCAAAATAAGACTCTTCGCGAGAAAAATGGTCGGATTAAAAGAAGAAAGTGCTGGACCTGAAGGAAATAATAGTTTTCCAGAATTCATTTTAACAGCGTCAAAGCTAATGGTGGGGGTATCAGATCCATGGGAGAAGAATAAGAGTCTGTGCTTCCTCTTTGGTCTTGGCTGCCTTATTATGCTCTTCAGCTCGGTCCAGGTCGACAGATAATCATAGAACAGCTCTCACCATGGAAAAGCCTACTCTTCAGCGCTAGTGAAAATTCACAGGTGACTGTACAGCGCAGTAAGGCCTTGTCACTGGGCACGGAAAGCGTTTTCCTAAGAGGGTCAACAGATGGTCATGATGGTCATCGAGGGTAACAGGGAGCTCTGGGCACTGAGCTCTGGGAGGCCGAGGTCTGCGTTTCTTTGTCCACCACTGTGTACCCGCTGCATGCCCTGTGCAAGGCCCAGGATGCAAAGACCTTCGATGAATATTTCCTGAAGGAGTGAAAGGGAAAAGATACCCCACACTTTTGGGGGTGTGTGAGGTGACATGGGGAGGAAATCAAGAAAGGTTTCAGTGAAATGGTGGTTTTTAGAAGGACCCTGGTTGGTTTGGATTTGGAGCGAGGGAGAGTGAGCATAGCAAGTGCAGTAAGAATGACACGGAAATGAGATGGGTCTTTCACCTCCTGGACCTGCTGGGCTCATGCCCCCACACGCTTTACATCTCTGCTCAATTTCACTTTATTAATAAGGCCTTTTCTGACTATCCTGTATAAAGAACTGTAAAAGTTCATCATTTACCACCCCTTTAATTCCTTGACCCTTTTCATCATCTGACCTATTATTTGTTTCTTTTTTTTTTTTTTACCCAAATTAGAATAAAAGTTCCAGTAAGGCAGGAATATTGTTTTTTTTTTTTTTTTTCCTTCATTGCTTTATCCCCAACACTTAGGGCAGTTCCTGGCTTGCAGTTGGTACTTAATAAATATTTGTTGAATGAATGAATGCATGAGCCAGTGTGTGTGCTAGGAATCATAAGCTATCTTGTCTATATTTTAATAAGGTTTATCGTAGGGCACCCTGAAATATTTTGAAAAGAAGAAACATGTATTGGGATTGTACTGTAGGAATGTTCATCTCTCTGCAGGGTGAAAGAACGATGGTATAGATACTCAAGACAGGGAGTTACAGTAGAGGGGTTTCTAGAAGAAACGGTTTTAGAGATGCGTGTGGGGTTAGGGGAGCACACATGTACAGGGCGGCATTAGCAACAGTGGGGAAGCTAATTCTTCCTGAGTTATCCCTCACTTACTTCAAGTGAGTTGTTTTCCTTGAAGAACGTGTGCATGTTCATGTCAAAACTATATTATGCTAACCTGATCTGCTCTTTTCATGACAGGAGGCTGAACAGTACCCAGGGAGAAATTCGTGTTGGTCCTAGCCATCAGGTAAAGCAAACTTTAGTAGCTTCTTTAATAGGTTTTTATTTCTTATTATTCAACTGGCCCTTTATTCTGTTGAGCAGCAGCTTAGAACTGTTATGCTGTTTGGAATTTTATATAAATGCAGAGATTTATTTTTTTAAGATCACCACATTCATTTAAAAAATTGTGGTAAAATATATGTAATATAGGGGCTTCCTTGGTGGCGCAGTGGTTGAGAGTCTGCCTGCTGATACAGGGGACACGGGTTCGTGCCCCGGTCCGGGAAGATCCCACATGCCGCGGAGCAGCTGGGCCCGTGAGCCATGGCCGCTGAGCCTTCGCGTCCGGAGCCTGTGCTCCGCAACGAGCAGTGAGAGGCCCGCGTACCGCCAAAAAAAAAAAAAAAAAAAAAGTGTGTGTGTGTGTGTGTGTGTGTGTGTGTGTGTGTGTGTGTGTGTGTATATATATATATATGTAATATAAAATGCACCATTCTGACCATTTTTAAGTGAATAGTTCAGTGCCCTTAAGTACATTCATATTGTTGTGCAACCATCACTAGCATCCACCTGCAGAACCTTTTCATCTTCCCAGTCTGAAACGCGGTGTCCATTAAACAGTCACTACTCATTATCCTCTCCCCTCATTCCCTTGCAGCCTCCCTTCTACTTTCTGTATCCATGAATTTGACAACTCAATGGAATGACCCAGTATTTGCCCTTCTGTGTATGGCTTATTTTCTTACCATAATATCTTCAAGGTGCTCCCATATTGTAGCATGTATCAGAATTTAATTTCCTTTTAAGGCTGAATTATTCATTGTATATATGTCTGTTCATCTCTCGATGAACATTTGGTCACTGCCTACTTTCATTGTAACTTTTTTTTTTTTTTTGCGGTACGCGGGCCTCTCACTGTTGTGGCCTCTCCCGTTGTGGAACACAGGCTCCAGACGCGCAGGCTCAGCAGCCATGGCTCACGGGCCCAGCCGCTCCGCGGCATGTGGGATCTTCCCGGACCAGGGCACGAACCCACGTCCCCTGCATCGGCAGGCGGACTCTCAACCACTGTGCCACCAGGGAAGCCCAGCAGTTTCTTAATATTCAGGTGTCTGCTATATCCAGATTTCCCTAAGTGTCTCCCTCCCTCCCTCCCTCCCTCCATCCGTCCACCCATCCCAGGATTAAATCTAGAGATTTAATCACATTCTAGTTCGGTACCCTGCCCCTGGCAAGAATACTTTTGGGTGGTGCTATATAGTCTATCAGGCACATGTGTGTCTCTTAATGATGGTTTTCAGCCATTGCTTGTTACTTAGATTCACTGTCTAATTGGACCTGTTACTTAGATCTACCCTTTAAAATGCTGATACTCTAATCCTATCATTCCTTCATTAGCTGACCAACTGTCCCCTTGTCAACTTTTGTTTCCCTGAAACACATAGGAAAGGCAGGATAAATGCTTGACTCTTTCCCTCTTTTTACTGGTTGGTTCCCCAACATCTTCCAGTAGTCATCAGTGGATTTAAAATTACTTATCTGGGCTTCCCTGGGGGCACGGTGGTTAAGAATCTTCCTGCCAGTGCAGGGGACACGGGTTTGAACCCTGGTCCGGGAAGATCCCACATGCCGCAGAGCAAGTAAGCCAGTGCGCCACAACTGCTGAGCCTGTGCTCTAGAGCCCACGAGCCACAACTACTGAGCCTGCGTGCCACAACTACTGAAGCCCGTGGGCCTAGAGCCCGTGCTCCACAACAAGAGAAGCGATGAGAAGCCCGCACACCGCAATGAAGAGTAGCCCCCACTCGCCGCAACTAGAGAAAAGCCTGCACGCAGCAACAAAGACCCAACGCAGCCATAAATACATAAATAAATTTATTAAAGAAAAAAATAAAAAACTCCCTTTAAAAAAAATTACTTATCTGCTAACCAATTGCTGTTACTCTTACTGATGATTAAATTATCCATTCGTGGGCTAGTAGGCGCCTCTTCCTGCTGTCTTCTGTGTCCTTTTAACTCGACCCCTGTGGTCTTTGGTAGAGTATTTTATCTAGTATGACATGATTTTTTTTGTTTTGTTTGTTTTTTTACTGGAGTATAATTGCTTTACAATGGTGTGTTAGTTTCTGCTTTATAACAAAGTGAATCAGTTATACATATACATATGTTCCCATATCTCTTCCCTCTTGCGTCTCTCTCCCTCCCACCCTCCCTATCCCACCCCTCCAGGCAGTCACAAAGCACCGAGCTGATCTCCCTGTGCTATGCGGCTGCTTCCCACTAGCTATCTACCTTACGTTTGGTAGTGTATATATGTAGTATAACATGATTTTAATGTCTCATTATGTATGTTCCCTGCCCTAGGTCTAGAACTAAATTTTTCTAATGAGTCCTCATTGTTTTAGAGGAAAGTGACATTTTTTGAGTGGCTGCTGCCCAGTCATTATTACTGGGTTAGTTACTGTTTCCAGGCCTCTTCAGGGAACAGATTAGGAAATATGCTTCCCCCCCCCCCTTTTTTAATGATAAAACGTATCGTGGTTTCTTTCTGATGCTTCTAATTCAAATTCAGAACAGGCCTTATATTTAATCCTTATAGATGAAATTTTCTTTCATCTGTATCTGTATCTTTTCCCCATGTCTCAAAACCAATTTCTAAATGACACCAAAATAATTATTCATTTGCTTCAATCCCATAATACATATATAGCAGCTCAGAATAACAGTACTTGCACTGCTACAAACAATATGATTATTGGAAACAGCTTTATAGATTTTTTTTTTCTGGCCTTCGAATATATCCCACTAAGTCTATATAGGCAAATTAGTATGTTTCAAAGTTACCTGAAATGATTCCTAGAGAGGAACAAACACAAAACATAGCTAGGTGGATTTATTTGATTTTGCTCTAGAGTTTTTAAGGGATTGTTTTTCTTTAAACTTAATTTTGTTTTTATAATTATGTAAAATACAAGGCTCCAAATCAAACGTGCAAATGAAGTGTGTTCAGAAAGTTCACCTTTTTGCCCTGTCCCCTCCACGTGCTCCCTCCCTCCCTGGTGGATAATTGTTTAGTGTTTTTAATTGAAGGTTTTGATCTATCATTCTTATTTTTATTCCCCCAGCCCCACGTTCTTAGATAGTGGTAGCATAATAAAAACACCTTCACCACCTTTCTTTGACCTTCTGACAATATCTCCTGTGTTCCCTCCATAGCAATAGGTAGAGCTCCTTCTCGTTTTCTTCTGCCACTTTCTGGGACCCCACTGCATAGGTGGAGCAGTTTATTCTTCCAGCCCTCATTGTTGGGCGTTTGCACTGTTTCCAGTCATTTGCTGTTACAAGTAATAATGTGATGAATAGCTTATGCATAAAGATTTTTATTTTGCCAACTTATCTTTGGGAGATTATATTATCCCCAGAAGGGCGATGGCTGGCTTAGAGGGCACATGTAATTCTTAGGGTATTACAGAGTTCCCCTCCGTAGAGATTGTACCATTTTGCTTTCTCGTACTAGCGACTTATATGAGTGCAAACATGCAGCCTTGTGTATTGTCACACTTTGGCATTTATGTCAATCTGATAGATCGGAAATGGTCTCTCGCTGTCATTAATTGGCATGTCTCTTATCAGCAAAGTCGACCATCTTTTCCTATGAGTAAGAGCCATTCTCATTTCCTTTTCTGTAAGCTAATTGTATTTCTAGTCCATTTTTTCTCTAGGGGATTGGTCCTTCCCCACAGCAATAGTATTTTAAATAAATAAATAAAATATTTATTTATTTATTGCTGGCTGGCTGGCAGGCTGGTTGGCTGTGTTGGGATTTTGTTGCTGTGCGCGGGCTTTCTCTAGTTGCGGCGAGCGGGGGCTATTCTTCGTTGCAGTGCGCAGGCTTCCTATTGCGGTGGCTTCTCGTTGTGGAGCATGGGCTCTAGGCGCGCAGGCTTCAGTAGTTGTGGAGCATGGGCTCAGTAGTTGTGGCTCGCGGGCTCTAGAGTGCAGGCTCAGAAGTTGTGGTGCATGGGATTAGTTGCTCCGCGGCATGTGGGATCTTCCCTGACCAGGGCTCGAACCCCTGTCCCCTGCATTGGCAGGCAGATTCTCAACCCCACTGCACCACCAGGGAAGACCCAGCAATAGTATTTTTTAATTAACAAACAACTATTGGAGAGCTGCTACACCAGCTACTGTACTTGGTGCAGGGGAAACAGCTCAGTACAAATGTCAAAGACCTTTTGATATGAGTAGCTATTGTGTTTTAATTTTATTCCCATGCCATCACTGTTTATTAAGCAGAACTAATTGTGACCCCCACTTAAATGTGAAACATGTCAGTACTGAATTAGGGAAGAGCATCGTTGTTTGGGGGAGGTCAGCACTTGATACACAGCAAGAGGCCTCAGAGGTAGCCTGTGACGCAGAAATTGCGAACCCGTAGCCTGCCAGCCGCGTGGCCTACTAATACTGTGTTTTGCCACACAGTTGTTTTTAAAACTTGAATAGCCAACATTTAAAACCATGAGCTTTCACATTGAAGTCAAGATTTCTGGACTTTGGAAAAAAACTGGAGGATGTGCAAACAGAGGTTCTCATTCCTGCACAGCAGCATTCCCCAGATGGGGACTCTCTCTCTTCATTTCACCCTGATTCCCTTCACTTCTTGGTACCTAATGCCTGCATGCCCAGTTTGGGAGCCGCTGTCACATGTGGCATTGAGCACTTGAAATGTGGCTAGTCGGAATTGGGATGTAGTGTTCTGTTTACTGAGGACAGTAGAACATTGAAAGTGGAACATGAGGCCCTCGTTTTATTTCCATTGGCTGCACACTCTGCCTGCTTCATTCATTTACAGTTTCTGCCTAGGTTCTGTGGACACTGGAGCTTTTAATTTAAAATATTAGACTAATGTGACCTTGTTCGTAATTTGAGAAAATAAGAACATGTGTGTTTTGCAGATGGTTGACTTTTCTTAGGCCTCTGAGTAGTCACAGCACCCATTTACACTTTCTCTGCCCCAGCAGTGGAAGATGAGAAAATGCTGGAGGTGTTTGAATCTCTAGCAGAATTGACTTAGAATCTTGGTTGTTGAGCACTGTTGTTCAAATCCTTCAAAAAAATTGTTAATTGAGGTGTACCTTATGTACAGTGACCTGTTGATATCTTGTGTATACTGTTCAGTCTGCTGTGACAATTCATAGCAAGGCACAGAACATGTGTCATCCCAGAAAGTTCCTTCCTGCCCTTCTCAAGAAGTCCTCTCCTCCTGAAAGCACTGCTCATCTAATTTCCATCACCATCATTTTAGTTCAGCTATGTTTTTTAAATAAATAAATTAATTAATTAATTAATAATTTATGGCTGTGTTGGGTCTTCATTGCTGTGCGCGGGCTTTCTCTAGTTGTGGGGACTGCACGAGTGGGGACTACTCTTCATAGCGGTGTGCAGGCTTCTCATTGCGGTGGCTTCTCTTGTTGCAGAGCACGGGCTCTAGGGCACGTGGGCTCAGTAGTTGTGGCACATGGGCTTAGTTGCTCTGCGGCATGTAGGATCTTCCCGGACCTGGGCTCGAACCCATGTCCCCTGCGTTGGCAGGCGGATTGTTAACCACTGCGCCACCAGGGAAGTCCCTTCAGCTGTGTTTTTAATGTTACCGTGATGGCTCTTTTGGATGTTCACCCTGACTGATCGATACTGACTCTCTGGAAAGCAGCATTAGTTTAGTAGGGTAGTTCAGTTCTTTTTTTAGCACCTGTCCTTAGGTGAGGTTCCACTATTTGTATATATCTCTTTGTCAACATATTATTATATTGGAAATGTGTGTGGCTCTGCCTTCTTTATCAAGCAGCTCTTATTTCCCGAAACATTTTTTTGTTTTATCATTTCTTTTATTCACACGTGCCCATTTCTTTCTCCCTCTGAGGACCATACTGGCACTGGTTTAATTCGACACTGTTTGCTTCTCCTTAAGTAGAGATCGAGCAGTCCATTGTGAAATCTTCTGTGGTGAAATGATCCTGAAATGTGTGATAGGCCAGCTTCAGTGACTCATGATTTTCCTGTTATTTCAGCGCTGCCAAAAGAAGGAGGCTTAGTAAGCTACTGCATCTGTCCCCAAGGCCTGCCTGCACAGGCAGCTCTCAAGTGTGCCTTGATTGTGACTTGTTCGTCCCTGTCTTACAGGCCAAACTTCCCGATTTGCAACCATTCCCTTCTCCCGATGGTGACACTGTGACCCAACATGAGGAACTGGTCTGGATGCCTGGAGTTAATGACTGTGACCTCCTTATGTACTTGAGGGCAGCAAGGTAAAAGGAATCCACACCATTCTGCTTTGTGAATTGATTAGTGGACAACAAACGTTCTCCTTTCCCCTGAAATTCTATTTATATATTGGGCATTCTGACTTCATGTTTTGTTATACTGTCTGTAATCAGAGCCCTGATCCTTGTTACCAGAGAAACATAGTTTACCATGGTAAAATCACTTTTTTCTCCTCGGTGTTTGCCCCACATTAGATTTTAGAAGTCTTCAGAAGGAAAACATCTTAAGCCATGCATGCAATTATCAACACCTCTTAATACAGCTGAGTAATTGGCTCATTCAGCTTACCTTAAAATCCCTTTACAGGTTTCTTTACCCTGTGGCTGTTCATTGGTACCTAACCTAAACTTCATGTTTTGGGGGCTTACCTATATGAGTACTTGCTAACCTAAAAATGCCGAGACTGCAAAATGAGAAGTTGAAGTCTGTCCCAGACACATCCTAGTGCAGGCAGAGCCTTCCTTTGTCTGCAGGGGTTTCTGGGACTCACTCACTGTAGTGTCAACAACATGCAACAGAAATGCTGAAACAGGGTGGTGATGGGATATTAGCTCTGGCTGTTCTGTGGTCAGCAGTGTAGCTTGGAGGCTGCCGTGGGGATGGAGGCTTCAGGAGAGGGGTGACTACTAAGAGTTCTTTTCACCTCTTTTCCACTTTCAATTTGCTTAGAAGTAGTTGATGTAGAGTATGAAAGGAATGAAGTAAAGTTTCAGCGGATTTAATTTTAGATATTTTCTGGAGAATATATCTGGGTGAACTGCAGAGGAACTTCAAATTTTTTTTTTTAAACAAGAGCAGAAGCAAGGCTGAGGACTCATGCATGTAGTAGTGGAATTTGGTCTGGGCTGAAGATGTGCTCTGGAAACTGAGGGTTGAAATGTCTGTACTGCCGTTTTCCCTTCCCGTCTTCCCAGGAGCATGGCGGCCTTTGCAGGGATGTGTGACGGAGGCTCCACGGAAGATGGCTGCGTTGCGGCCTCGCGGGATGACACCACCCTCAACGCACTGAACACAGTGAGTCCTTTGAAGTTGCCCTGGGTGGGAAGAAAGTTCGTTTTTCTCCTGTGCTGGCATAGGGAATATGTGATGATCATGGAACATGAAGGGGCCTGGCATCTGAGGAGTAAGTACTGTGGTCTGCTGCTGGGATTGAAAGACTGGAGTCGTGGTCCTGGTGGTAGGGCTCCATGGCCTTGGCCAGCGATCCGGCACCTCCAGATTCACCTCCTGATCTGCGTCTGTGCTTCAGGATTGTGGCGAGCCTCTGCTGAGAGCCTCATGCTAGTGGTTAATCTTCACTGAGACCTCACCAAAGCCGAGGACTAGGCAGAGTGGTCTTACTGAATCCTCCCAGCACCATTATTACCACCATGTGGACACAGGAAAGAAGTTGAGAGCAGTTAAGTCACGATCCAAGGTCATACCCTCAAGATGTGAATCCAGAGGTCACGCTTTTCCCCTCAATGTATTCGGAAGGGCTGGAGGATCAGAGAGAAAGCTTGACTTCTTTGAACAGATTTGGTTTTTATAGATTTGGCTTTGGAACCATGTATATATTTCACATGATTATAAAACAAAATTAAGTTTAAAAAAAAACAATCCTTAAAAAAATCTAAAGTAAAACATAGCACACGAGCGTAATGGTGCTGAGTTGGTTGCGTGACATCCTGCACAGACACTCGTCTGCTTTAATCCTGTGACTCCATAGCAGCTCAGAATAACAAGACTCGAACGGCTGCAACAGTAGGATTCCTGAAACCTGCTCACTCTTCTTTGGGGGGCACTCCTTTTTGACCTTGGAGCATATCCTACAGGGCTGTACAGGAAAATTAATGTATCTTAAAGTTCCTTGAAATAACTCCTCTTCTGGGTGTTTACTAATGTGAAATCATCAGATCTGAAGTAATGATGAATTTTTATGGATCTCTGATCCGTTAGTAGTCTGCAGGGTTATGTATACTTACATAGGGTATTGAGCATGAGGCTGAGCAGCTCTTCTGACGGTTCACTAAGTATGATGTGAGCGCCCTTTTTGTCTGTCTTTTTCTTGAGAGGTCACTGTAGTTGGAAGGGACTTTCAAAATCATCTCTTCCCATCTCTAGATAGATAAGAATACGAGGCGTAGAAAGACCACATGACTTGTTTGAATGCCAGCAATGCAGAAAATTGATAACAGATCCCAATTTAGGGATCTTTCTTGCTTTCAGGGAAACATGTAGATATCTGAACGACATAGTTGATTTTTATTCCTGGTCTAGTTGTGTTTCTTGAGTATCACATAACGTTATAATAGTCTCATATGTTGGAGGTTGATTCATCTTGCTGCCATGTTCTAAATAAGTGAATGATTTTTCATATTCCCATTTACTTTCTCACCTATTTGATGCTTTGAATTTTTGTTGTTATAAGGAATCCTTATTCTGAACATATAGTGATAGAGCCAGAAGGGCTTTGAGATTAGTTGAGATTATTTTTACAGATGAGAAAACTGAGACCCAGAGATTGATGATACTGCAAACAGTGGCTATGGCAGATGTATGTCTGTGAATTCAGAATACCCTAAAAAATGTGTGTATATTTAAAGTAACTCTTTGATATGAGTTTGTTTTCTGTTGGGTTTTTGTATAAAAGCTTTATGAAAAAAATTCTCCTTTCATGACTCTGCCGATCAGTTGAATTTTGAATAACAAAGATGTTGCCATATTTAATTAAATGTCTGTTTTTGGCACCTTCCTGAATTTATCTAATTTATTCTTATTCCAGCCCCTCTAAGGATTCTGTAGAACATACTTCTGTACAGAAATAATTCGGGTTATTTTTGCCTGTGATCCTTTGTAGCAAGTTCCTTCTGAAGTTTTCTTCAGCATTGCCAGAGGGTTTTGGCTTTATGGGTTTTTGTTTCTGAGAAGGTACCTTCTCATCATTTGAAAATCTTCCTGCCTAGGTGAGCCCAAGATGGCTCAGGTGTCGGGTTATGCAGTACAAGTGCATTTAGCCATCAAAAGACTGCGTTGTGTGCTCATTTTGTGATGAAAAGAAACTTCTAGTGGCTGTTTTAATTTTTAAACTTCATTGTTGTACTGGCTCACAGAAACTGTAGGCTCTTTCTTTAATGAGAAGTGGAGTGATTGGAAAAATCTTGAGAGAAGTTAACGTTTATTTTGACTTCCTTGGAGTAAGGGGGTTTTGAATTACGTTAAGTAATAAAAAGATAAATGCATTGTCACGTGAGAAGTATTTGTTGTTTCTTAGAGTGTAGCATAGAGTCAAAACAAGGTTAGGCATTTATCAGCTTAGGAAATAGACACAGGTTTATTCTGTTTCCCAGTACAATGTGGAAATTTAAAGTATACGGAGTCTGCAGTACGGCTACATTAGAGTATGTTTAATATCCCAGTAGGACTATTCGAATTAAAATGCATTTAAATAAATAGTTTAATGTTTAAAACTGTAGTCACTAATAAAACATTTTTAAACTGTTAGTTCTTTTTGACAACTGTATGTACCTGTTTTAAAATATAAGGTCTTCAGGATTACTTGTTTTGACTTTTTTCTTCATTATTCGCAAATGAGAGTTTTAGTGTGTATTTAAAAAAACTTATTGGGGTGTAATTTCTGTATAATAAATTGCTCTGATTTAAAGTATACAATTTGATGAGCTTTTGTAGATGTGTGTGCCAATGAAACTACTACAGTGTTCAAGATAGAAATCATTTCCAGCATCTGCAAAAGTTGCCTCATGCCCTTTTATAATCCTTTGCTGCTTCCAGTCTCAGATAACCACTGATATGTTTTCTCTCATTATAGATTAGTTGCATTTTCTAGAATGCTGCGTGAATAGAATAATTTTGTATGTAACACTTGGGGTCTGGATTCCTTCAGCATAGTAATATTACAGTAGATTCATGTTACATTATCAATAGCGCATTCCTTTTTATTGCTGAGCAGTATTCCAGTGTATGGATATTCATAATATTTTATCCATTCACCTGGTGACGGACATTTTTTTTTCCCAAGCTTTTGGCCATTATGAACCTTGTTATGCAAGCCTTTCTGTAGAACATATATTTTCATTTCTCTTGAGTAAATACCTAGCAGTGAAGTTGCAGGAATGTATATATGCAGGTAGCTTTTTAAGAAACTGTCGAACAGGTTTCCACAGTGGCTGTACCATTTTACATTCCCATCAGTAGTGTGTTAGAATTTCAGTTCTTCCACATCCTCCATGAGACTTGATGTTTTCGATCTTTAAAATTTTTAGCCATTCTAATGGATGTGGAGTGATATGTCATTGAGGTTTTCATTTAAATTTCCTGACTGTTGGTAATGTTGAGCATCTTTTCATGTCTTAAAGCCCATTCGTATATCTTCTTTTGTGAAGTAACTTTTGCCTAATTTAAAAAATTGAATTATTTGGCCTGTAGTATGATTTATTTGTAAGAATTTATATTGCAAATACAAGTGCCTTGATACATGTA
This sequence comes from Tursiops truncatus, assembly GCF_011762595.2. NCBI lineage: Eukaryota > Metazoa > Chordata > Mammalia > Artiodactyla > Delphinidae > Tursiops > Tursiops truncatus. The sequence continues at coordinate 177,493,970 of NC_047034.1, forward strand.
TTGTAAATATTTTCTCCCATACTATGACTTTTTTTTGTTTATAATGGTGTGTTTCTAAGAGTAAAATAACTTAATTTTGCTGAAGTCTGATGTATCTTTTTCCTTTTATGAAAGTTTCTTTGATCATCCCATGATTACAAAGATTGTTTCTATGCTTTCTTCTTGAAGTTTTAGTTCTTACATTTAGACCTGTTGTTCATTTCAAATTAATTTTGTATGTGATGCAAGGTAGACGTGAAAGTTCATTCTTTCCTACACAGATGCCAGCTGTTGGAGCCACATTTGTTGAAAATAGTCTTTTCTCATTGAATTGCCTTGATGCCTTTATTGAACAAGCACTGATTGTATATGTTTGGTTTTTTTTTTGATATTCTATTATGTTTAACTGATCTAATATTGTATCTATTTTTTTTTTTACCAGTACTTCAGTATTTTGAATACTATAGCTTTATAGGAACTCAGATGGTATAAGTCTTTCTATTTTGTACTTGTTTTCAAGGTTGCTTTGGCTCTTTTAGGTCATTTGCATTTCCATATAAATTTCAAAATCAGCTTGTCAGTTTCTATTTTAAAAAAGGCTTTGATGGAATTTTGATTGAGATTGCATTGAATCTGTGGATCTATTTAGGAAGACCTGACATCTTAACAATTTGAATCTTCGAATCCATGAACACGATATAGTATCTCTCCCTTTTTAAAAAAGGTTTCTTTAATTTTTTTGAGTAAGACTTTGCAGTTTTCACTGTACAAGTTTTGTACATATTTTGTAAAATTTGTCCCTTAAGTAATTATTGTTTGAAGATTCTATTGTTAATAAAATAGTATTTTTAAATTTCATTGTCTACATGTTCATTGTTAGGATAGACATACAATCAGTTTTTATGACTTTACCTTGTATTATTTTATACAAAGAATACACGGTCAACACTAGTAGCTTTGTGGTTGGTTCCTTAGGGTTTTCTGTGTGCACGGTCATGTCATCTGCAAATAAAGATAGCTTTACCTCTTTCTGATTTATTTGTTTTATTTCTCTTTTGTGCTTTCTTGCACTTGCTTGAACCTCCAGTACAGTACTGAATAGAAATGATGAGAACGGACATCTTTGCTTTCTTTCTCATCTTAAGGAAAAAACATTCAGTCGTTCAGTGTTAAGTACAATGTAGGATTTTTGTTGTTGTTTAATCAAGCTGAGAATGTTCCCTTTTATTTCTAAGTTTGTTGAGGTTTTTACCATGAATGGCCATTGAATTTTGTCAGATGCTGTTTTTTTTTCTTTTGTATCTAATGAAATGATCATATGGTTGTTATATACTTTATTTGTTAGTATGGTGAATTATATTTATTCATTTCAGATGTTAAACCAACTGTGCATTCCTAGATTAAATCCTGCTTGGGCATTCTGTACTATTGGATTCAGTTTGCTATCATTTTGTTAAAAACTTTTACATTTGTGTTCATGAGGGATAGTGAGCTGTAGTCTTCTTTCTTTGTAATATCTTTGTCTGGTTTTGATATCAGAGTAATAGTGACTTCAGAAATTAGTTGGGAAATATTTCCTCCTACTCTGTTTTTCTCTTATAAAGCATTGATCTTTTTTCTTTGTTAAATGTTTGATACAATTGACAGTGAAGCCGTCTGGGACTAAATATTTTTTTAATGGAAACTTAACGATTGTTACTGAAACCAGGTTCGTACTGCTCACCACACAACAGGCCAATAAATCGAGAGAGGAATAGTGACTTTATTCCGGAAGCTGGCAGACCAAGAAGATGCGGACTGTGTCCCAGAGAACCACCTCACCTGAGTTAGAATTCAGGCTTCTTTTATACCAAAAGGGAGGGGGGTGGCTGCTTGTTGCAGACTTCCTGGTGCCAGAATCCTTTGTTCTTGCAGCTGTCCCACATAGATCTCGTCACAATGTTCTTATAAGCCTCCAACAATACAGTTGTCATTTTCTGTTCTGAAACTTTTTACCTCTATATGAATGGGAAAATGTTATACCTTTAAGGGTCAGAGCCTTGAGAATGGGCTATCATATATATTTCAGGCTGTAGGCAACATTCTTTTACAAAGGTGAAGAGCCAGCATGACTCAGCATAGGTAACAGAGCCCAAGTGTTAAGAGCTAAAGGTATAGGTCTCATATGGAGTCAGGTTTGTTCTTCTCTGTTACAAAAGTACGGATAGACATAGGCCTATTCAGATTTTATATTTTGTTTTGTGTCACTAGTAATCTGTTGATCTCTAAATGTTTTATTTCATCTGGGATATCAAATTTGTTGGTATAAATTACGAATTATTTCTGTAGTATCTTTTTTTTTTTTTTTTTTTTTTGCGGTACATGGGCCTCTCACTGTTGTGGCCTCTCCCGTTGCGGAGCACAGGCTCCGGACGCGCAGGCTCAGCGGCCATGGCTCACGGGTCCAGCCGCTCCGGGGCACGAACCCGTGTCCCCTGCATTGGCAGGCGGACTCTCAACCACTGCACCACCAGGGAAGCCCTGTAGTATCTTTTTAATGTCTATAGGAATCTGTAATTTTGACTTTGAATTCTTAATATTGCTAATTTGTTTCCTCTTAATCATGCTAAAATAGAAGGTTATCAATATTATTGATCTTTTCAGATAGGTAGCATTTGGTTTCATTGATTTTTCTCCGTCTGATCTCCCAATCTTATTTTTATTATTTCTTTTCTACTTATTTTGGGTTAATTTGATTACTTTTCCCCCTAGCTTCCTAAAATGGGATCTTAGATAACTGATTTTATCACAGATTCTAATTTGTAATTAGAATGGAACATTCTGTTACCATTTTGTTAAAAATTTTATGTGTGATTTCTTCTTTTACCCATGGATTGTTTGGAATTAAATTGTTTAATCACCAGGGACTTGGGATTTCTCTCTCCCCGCCACCCCTCTCTCCCCGCCACCCCTCTCTCCCCGCCACCCCTCTCTCCCCACCCTCTCTCTCCCCCCCACCTCCTTCCCACCCCGCTTTTGGAATGTTATTGATTTCTAATTTAGCTCTGCTGTGGTCAGAGTAGCAGTAAGATTACAATCTTTTGAAATCTGAGACTTGTTTCTTGGCTCAGCGTGTGATTTACCTTGGTGAATGTTCCATGTACACTTGTAATGAACTTATGTTCTGCAGTTGTTAGGTGTACTGTTTTATTATTGTCAGTTTCTTTGAGGTGGTTTATATTATCATTCAGATCTTCTCTGTCCTATCTAGTTGTATTGTCAGTTACTCAGAAAGGTGTGTTAAAGTCTTGTGAATTTGGTTCTTTCTCCTTTTAATTCTGTTAGTTTTTGCTTCATATGTATGGAAATTGTGTCTTTATCTTTCTCACTGTAGTGACCCTTTAACATTTTTGGTGTAACCCTTTTTGTGTCTAGTAGTACTCTTTTGTCATGAACTCAGTTTTGTCTAAAATTAGTACAGCTACTCTGGCTTTCTTATGCCTGTTGTCTGCATGTGGTATATCTTCTTCCAGCTTCTTACTTTGAATCCTGATTTTTACTTTTATTTAAAGTACCTTTCTTGTGTACTTTAAGCTTTTCAGTTGTTTCTTGCTTTTTTATCCAGTCTGGCAAGCTCTACCTTTTGTTTGGAGTGTTTAGTCCATTTTAATGTAGTGCAGATGATTCTCAGGTTGTATAAAACTTGAGCTACATACAGTTTTAATAGCAGAGCTGTCATTGGAGAATCACAGAAGTAGTTAATATATAAATCTTACTTTCATGGCCACATGATGATACTTTTGATTCAGCAGTAGACTTGCAGACTAGTTAGGTAAACAGTTCTTTGTGTACTCATTCATGTTAAAATGTATTTCTTATCTTTTTACTTCTTACATAAAAAACAGTTTTATACTGATAGACAGGAAGAAGATGTAATAAATGTGTTGGCCTCTCTTATTGCAAGAGGAGGGTATTCTTTTTTTTTTTTTTTTTTTTTGCGGTACGCGGGCCTCTCACTGCTGTGGTCTCTCCCGTTGCGGAGCACAGGCTCCAGACGCGCAAGCTCAGCGGCCATGGCTCATGGGCCCAGCCGCTCCGCAGCATGTGGGATCTTCCCGGACTGGGTCACAAACCCACCTGCATTGGCAGGTGGACTCTCAAGCACTGCGCCACCAGGGAAGCCCCAAGAGGAGGGTATTCTTAGTAACCACAGGCCTACTCCTTAATGTGCGTCAGCAACGATAGTTTTATTATATTTTACTATTTTAAATTGTGAATGCAAAATTGTTTTATTCATAAATTTATGGTATACATATATTAAATAACATATTAAAATATGACAAAGCAATGGTGCTATCTCTGGAATATCTTACATAGAAATCTTTCTGTGTGTGCTGTACCAGGTATATGTTTCTCCAAATGAAATTTTAATTAGGCTTATTGTACACGCTTAGCATATATGTAAATTTTAAGCATAATTGCTATGTAACATATAAATGGCCCATATTATTCTAATGGAATTTATTCAGCCATCTTTAAAGGCGTACATTTATTTGGCCTTTTATAAAATAGACCTTTATATTTATGCTTGGAAACTGCCCCAGAGCCCTTTAGTTTGAGACTAGGGTTTTCTGGAAAATATCATGCTGACTTATTTTTCCTAAATTGGTACTGGATTTTATTATTTGAGCTCAGGTATCTTTCCCATTTTCTAAATAAAGTTCAAATTCTTTGACTTCTCTTTCTCAGAAACTTACTTGCATTCTTATGTTTACCTTCTCTTGCTAACACTAAACATATACATTTTCACTATGTATAAGTAAAATTTATAATCATGCAGCAAAGATTTCACCTTTGCCTGGACAGTTTTGTTCCCTGAAATATGGATGGCTGTTAGACGTTTGGATTAAGCTTTTTACATATTCAAGAGAGTGTATATGTGTTTGCTTACTTATTTATGCACACCCACATCTCCTTCAACAAAGGATGAAAGGCCTCCAGTAGCTTAATCGTTAGTTTTTATCTCTGATCTATAAATATCACTATTTGTTAACCACTGAGTATTAATCATCTTTGTTTTCTGCACTATAGCCGATGCCTGGTACAGGGTAGAGAGGACTAAATATTTGTTGAATTGGTGGAATACATAAATCGGGTCCAAGTGCACATCACATTTGATCACGCAGAACCTGTTTGTAGAGTTGGCGTAGCAGAGTATGCAGATAAGCCTGCTCTAAGGATCATTTTCATCTTCCTCTCGTTCATTCTAAAAAATTAAGTCTATAGAATTTCTGTCAGAGATCTTCTATTTGTTCCTTGTAAATGGACTTCACTAAAGCATCTGGCCCTGGATTAGCTTTGCAGTGCTTCAGACTTTAATGAATGTTGAGTCTGTTCCAGCTCCCAAATAAGACATTGCCAGGAGGCCCTTTTTTTATACTTTGCCTAAGGTATATGATCAGGATTCTTCTGAAATTCATTCCACACTCACACCCTTTGCTTAAATTCTTCTCTTTTTACTATTTCTCCATTAGATTAGTCCCCATTAATTGGTTGTAGGGTGGTGGTTTTTTTATCTCAGGATTTTGGTTGGAAAGAGTAATAGTTGATAGTGCTATATGATTTCGTTTGATGGAAATCCAGTAATTACAAGAACACCTTATTTAAATCAGTCTTGACAAGCACCTTTGCTAGGGTTTTATTTATGTTGTAACAGGATATTGGACTCTACCTCATATTATATTCTTAATGATAGTAGAAGTGAAATTGCTGAAAGAGACCACGTAGTGAAGTTTTCTGGTGTAACCATGACCTTTTCAACTGATTATCAGCATAATAATAGACAAATTTGAGTTTTTATTTATTGTGCTTTGACCAATTAGAAATATTTTGAACTTTTGTTCTGAAAATTTTTTGTTTTAGAAATTTACCCATGTGGTTCCCTTTGGGCTGAGAACTTCAGACATTCACTTCTGTTCAAAAGTTACACGAAACAACACTTCTCACACAAATTATATGACTTAATTCATTTTATCTTGTTTGAAGATAACTTTTTTTTTTTTTTTGCGGTACGCGGACCTCTCACTGTTGTGGCCTCTCCTGTTGCGGAGCACAGGCTCGGGACGCGCAGGCTCAGCGACCATGGCTCACGGGCCCAGCCGCTTCGCAGCATGTGGGATCTTCCCAGACCGGGGCACGAACCCATGTCCCCTGCATCGGCAGGCGGACTCTCAACCACTGCGCCACCAGGGAAGCCCTGAAGATGACTTTTTAAATTTAATACTTTCATATTTTATTCCTTTTTGGAGAATCTGTAGCTTTTACTTAAAATTGACTTTATGCCTCTGTTCTTTCCCCTAAATATAACAGAGAGCATTATCAAAGGTTCTCAGGGGTGGGTGAGGAGATAAAGGCCACTTACATTATCAGCCTCTGGGAATGGCATCTTCATTACTTACTGTAGTATTGATTTTATTTTTGATAATTTTTTTAACACAGAAGTCTGGCTGTAAGTTCTTCTGGTCTGTTGTGTTCCTGATTCAGCTCATCACAATTGTGGCCCCACTTTGCTTTTCAGTGTGAACCACTCACAAGTTTCTTTAGCCATTTCTTTCTTTTATCTCTTTTTAATATAATAGTTTTATTGAAATATAATTCATGTACTATATATTTCACATATTTAAAGTGTGCAATTTAATGGCTTTCAGTATATTCAGATTTGTGTTAACTACCACCACGATCAATTTTTGAACATTTCACCCCCCAAGGAAACCTGTGCTCATTAGTCACTCCCCATCTCCCATCTCTCCTCACCCCACCCAGGCAGCCATTACTATATTATTATTACATTCTGCCTTCCATGTCTTACGGATTCCCCTGTTGTGAACATTTCATTTAAGCGGAATTGGGCAATATGTGGTCTTTTGTAACTGGTTTCTTTCACTGAGGGTAATGTCTCCAACTTTAATCCATGGTGTAGTGTGTGTGTGTGTGTGTGTGTGTGTGTGTGTGTAACCATTTTTATGTATAACCATTTTATTTCTCTTCCTGGTCAGCTCTGTCCATCTGTGTCTTAAAATGCGACACCTGCACTAAAGCAACGCTTGTCAGATTTGATCAGCATATGGTGTCAAGGAGTTAACTTCAGTTGTCCCAAAAGCTCACCTCAGTGCAGTCCAAGCCTTCATGAATGTGCACATCACATTCATTTTTTTCTTGTGTTTTGTCTTTGTCCTGTTTTGTTTCATTTTTCTTCGCATTTTTGCCTTTCCTAAGCCATTTATCTCCCGCTCTCAGCTTTTTGACTGAATTTTCAGCCAGGCAGGGGACTTTAAATTTATCACTGTTATTTTCATTTTATTAGGTATCAACTATTGGTCAGTTGCCTGCTGTCATTAATAACAACAATATTAATAATCGTAACACAATTTAAATGTATTTGTTGGTTGAGTGCTTATGTGTTAGGCAAAAGTTTAAGTGCTTTTTATGAATGAATTTATTTCATCTTTATAACAATTCTGTGAGAAAAGTACGGTTATCACCTGCAGATTAATAGCCGCACTCTGTCATATTTATATACACATAATAATTTAAACTTGAGGGTAGTCTAGAATTGAGGCCAGTGCCTTACAACAGTCCCCTTGAAATGTCCATTGAATCTGCAGTTTGGGGGATTTGCCATTCAGCAAGTTAAAAGCCCTTCATGCTGCAGCCTGGCTGTGTGTCTCCATCCTTCCTCCTGGGCTCTCAGCAGGGACGGATGAGTGATTCAGCTTTTACTTTTGTTTGGCAAAAGTTAGAAAGTTCCTTTGCTAATTTAAGGAATTTCTTTCTCGTAAGAGTTTTTTCCAAGCTAAATACTGGTAAAATATTTTGAGGTTTACATGGTGTTCTGAAAACTGTCTACTTAACATCAATCAGTTGGAATTTTAACATCTGTGAATCTATATTAAGCATTAATGCTAACATAATAAGTATTTAGCAAGTCAGGATAAAAGCCCTTAGCCTTTTTACATCGAAGAAGAGGCTTTAATAAAATCATTCATTCATTTGTTCAGTAATAAACATGATGGAGTCCCTGCTCTTTGCAAAACCCTAATGGGAGAGCATTTGCTGAAAGTGTTGAAATCTAAGTAAGTGTTTAAATCTTAGAACAACGTGGGCCCATGAGTTTTGAAAAGGCTCACATATGAACAAAACTTCTTAAATGTACTGTAGAATATTAAAATTTATATTTGTCCTAGTATGTGTGTTTCTTATACTAGTTTGAAGTATACTTCAGAATACTTTTTTTTTTATAGCTCTCCTAGATAAATTTTTTTACCCCCAAAGTTTGAAGGTCGGTGTATTAGTTTCCGGTGGCTGCTGTAACAAATTACCACAAACTTGGCGACTTAAAACAACAGGTTTTATTCTTTCCTAGTTCTGGAGGCCAGACGTTAGAAACCAACATGTCAGTGGGGCCATGTTCCCTCTATCTCCACAGGGGGAGAATCATTCTTTGCCTCTTTCAGCACTGAGTAGCTCTCCTCGCTCTCCTCCTTTATGGCCACATCTCTCTCTGCTTGTCTTCCCGTTGCCATCTTCTCTTTGTGTCTGTGTCTTCTCTGTTCCGTGTTTCCCACTGCCTCTCTTTCATAAGGATGCTGGTCACTGGGTATAGGGCCCGCCTGGGTCATCTAGAATTGTCTCCTCATCTTAAAATCCTTAACTTAATCACCATCACATCTGTAAAGACCCTTTTTTCAAATACGGTCACAATCACATTTTCCAGGGATTTGATGTGGATATCTTCTGGTGGTCATTTTGTAGCCTGCCACAGTTGGATTTTACTGTTACACAAAATGTTACTAAAATAAATTACAGTACTTATTTTTAATTTTTTGTAATAGTTTATTTTTACTTCCTTTCCTTTTCTATCACAGTTTATTTAGATTGTGGACTTTATAATATTGAGAGTATAAAAATACTCTAGTAGTGACTGTGATATTTCTGTAACATTTGAGGACATTTGATTTATACAATACTGTCATATTTGTATTGGCATAAAGTATAGTGTATTTGGCTTTCTTGGTACAAGGAACATTTATTTAAATAACAGAATTGTCATGTATAACCACCATATTGACTGATTTATTCTGACCTGTCAGGTTGCTGAGTATTTCTTCCTTGGCTCCGCCCTAGATGGACCCAGCCTGCCCCAGTCGAGTCAGAGGGCACCTGCCCCTCAGGGCCTCTCGGGGGCAAGGTCTCCTGCTGCTTGTAGGTCCGATCTCTGAGGTGGCCTGGGGTCAACCCTGGCTACCTTTGAAGCTATTGCTCTTTTAAGTCTCTGCCGTCTGTTCCATTTCCTGTCCTGCAGCGCTGCCCCGACCAGCTCTCTTCTCCAGGAGACGGATTATTCCCCCATAGCCGGTCACTTTATGGGCTTCTTATTAAATCACTACACCGACTGCCCACCCTTGCCCTTCTTGCTGCCCTGTCTGTTGCTTGGCCCGCCTTCTCCCTGCCCATAGTATTGGTTGGGTGGTGTATTCCAGCTTACTCAAGTACTTTGAATTACTACTTATTCAGGGATTTTGGGGAAAGTTGGCTCTTAACTTTCCTCCATTCTGCACCGCCCCCCCCCCCCATGTCACGAAAGAGGTGTAAGTTTTCATGTGTCTCAAATCAAGTCTACCTTTACTTGATGCCTCTGAGTCGTCATTATTGGTGGCCATCACACAAAATCGTGTGCGACTGTGGAGAGTTTCAGATCTTTGGTTTGCATAATGTTGGGTTGGCCAAAAGGTTCATTTGGTTTTTTCCATAAGATGACTCTAGTAGCACTTAGTTGTCTTTAACTTCATTCAAAACAATTTTGTTAGATCGTATGTGATAGCTGTCATATTAGTGTGCATTTAAAGAAAGACTTATCAAAATTGGTGAATTTTTGTGTAGCCATTTTAATATTGAAGATGGAAGAAAACAACATTTTTGGCATATTATTCTTTATTATTTCAAAAAAGGTAAAAAACGCAAACCAAACACAAAAACTGATTTGTGCAGTGTATGGAGAAGGTGCTGTGACTGATCGAACATGTCGAAAGTGGTTTGCAGAGTTTCGTGCTGGAGATTTCTTGCTGGACGATACCCAGTGGTCAGGTAGACCAGTTGAAGTTGATAGCGATCAAATCAAGACGTTAATTGAGAATAATCAATGTTCTGCAACGTGGGAGCTAGCCGACATACTCAAAATCAAGCGTTGAACGTCATTTGCACCAGCTTGATCATGTTAATCACTTTGATGTTTGGGTTCCACGTAAGTTAAGCGAGAAAAACCTTCTTGACCATATTTCCGCATGCCATTCTCTACCTAAATGTAATGAAAATGTTCCGTTTTTAAAACAAATTGTGATGGGCAATGAAAAGTGGATACTGTGCAATAATGTGGAATGGAAGAGATTGTGGGGCAAGCGAAATGAACCACCACCACCAACCACACCAAAGGCTGGTCTTCATGCAAAGAAGGTGATGTGTATATGGTCGGATTGGAAGGGAGTCCTCTATTATGAGCTCCTTCCAGAAAACCAAAAGATTAATTCCAACAAGTCTTGCTCCCAGTTAGACCAACTGAAAGCAGCACTTGACGAAAGCTTCCAGAATTAGTCAACGGAAAACACATACTCTTCCATCAGGATAACACAAGACCTTGTGTTTCTTTGATGACCAGGCAAAAACTGTTACACCTTGGCTGGGAAGTTCTGATTCATCTGCCGTATTCACCGGACATTGCACCTTCGGATTTCCACTTATTCCGGTCTTTACAAAAAATGTCAGTTCCCTGGAAGACTGTAAAAGGCACCTGGAACAGTTCTTTGCTCAAAAAGATAAAACGTCTTGGGAAGATGGAATTATGAAGTTGCCTGAAAAATGGCAGAAGGTAGTGGAGCAGAAGGGTGAATATGTTGTTCAATAAAGTTCTTGGTGAAAAAGAAAAATGTGTCTTTTATGTGTACTTAAAAACCAAAGGCACTTTTTGGCCAACCCAATAGTTTGCCAAGTTTTGGAGTCTTCTACAGTGAGGCTCTCTTGCGCCACTGCTCTGTGTTAAAATCACACAGTCTCTCTCATTTGTTCTTTCAGACCTGTTGTTTGACTGGGAAATCCAGAACTGTGAGGAAGCCAGACAGCTAAGGTTCAGGGTGAGGGCTTCGAGGTTCTCCAGGGACATTGCTGGAGGGGCACTACTGTGGTTGCCCGGAGCATTTTTGCTTATTTTTTAGTCACTAGCTTTGTTCTTTTTTTTTTTTTTTTTTTTTTGCGGTACGCGGGCCTCTCACTGTTGTGGCCTCTCCCGCTGCGGAGCACAGGCTCCAGACACGCAGGCTCAGCGGCCATGGCTCACGGGCCCAGCTGCTCCGCGGCATGTGGGATCCTCCCGGACCGGGGCACGAACCCGTGTCCCCCGCATCGGCAGGCGGACTCTCAACCACTGCGCCGCCAGGGAAGCCCTAGCTTTGTTCTTTGAGGTTTCTAGATAAAAGAGCAGTCACTCAGAGATTTTCCCAACTCAGTCATCTCACATGCTTTGGTGTGTGCCTCTTTGATTTTCTTTGTTGCATTACTTTATCGTTGCAACCGAAAAAGCATATGTGCACTATTGTTTACACAGCCTTAAAATTACTCTTCAAAAGTCACCAAGGTTAAGGTTGTTGAGCCCCGTGGATTGGAAGCAGTCATTTCTGCACCTAAATTCTACTGAGTAGGTATTAAAGCACTTTCTGTAAATGTTTTTCCCTTAATACTGATGCAACTGATCTTGAGGTTGTTTTTGTTTATTTATTTAAAAAAAAATGAACTGTTTGAAGGAATCTGGTTAAAATTGACCCATAGCTGACCTTTCACATGTACTTTTTTTTTTTGGCGGTACGCGGGCCTCTCACTGTTGTGGCCTCTCCTGTTGCGGAGCACAGGCTCCGGATGCGCAGGCTCAGTGGTCACGGCTCACGGGCCCAGCCGCTCCGCGACATGTGGGATCTTCCGGGACCGGGGCACGAACCTGTGTCCCCTGCATCGACAGGCGGACTCTCAACCACTGCGCCACCAGGGAGGCCCTGTACTTTCTAGTTCAGTTTAGCATTTATGAATGGGTTCACTAATACCTACGTGAGAGGGATAGAACAGTGTTTTTTCTGTCACCCTCTAGGTTAGAGCCTTACTTATTGTTTTTCTGTTTTCAAGGCTGTGAAGATTCTAGAAGTAAGTGAAAAAAAAGTTTTAATTTCCACTGTGGCCCTGAACAGTTTCTACTTGTGAGCTGAAACAGGTGTTTCTAAACTGACAAATAATTATGATTCCTGAATCTGCCAGTAGTTTTCTCGTTGTGGCCAGAGTTACATTCATTCTGCATCATTAAGCAGAATCTTGTCATTAGTGGATTTGTCTGCTGAGTCCTAAGGAGTCAACCTCCCTTCAGATACACTGGGCTGGCAGCTTAGACCCATGGCAGCCTAGGGTTCTTTATGTACGGTGCCTGGACTCACACACAAAAAGCAGGAGGAAAGATTTTGTTTCTGAGAAGCGAGGTTATATACATGTTAACTGTGTAGATGATTAACTATGCATAATGTCATTTAAAGACCTGTGGCATAAACTATTGCAGCTTTCACAGAGGCCTGAAAATTAACACTAACCTTAATCCCTAAGGTGTAAGTGAAGCCTCTGCAGCAGCTAGTCAGTGTTTGGCCTGGGCAGTTTGGCTGTATTGTTCAGTGGCTATATTGTTTGTTTATTTTTCTAAAAGACTGTATAATATTCTTTACATTTATTTGTTTTTTAAGACTATTTAGAATTTCACCTTTAAGAAACGTCTATAAAGAGAAAGAATGTTAAAAACTGGGAAGTTCCAAAAAAGACCTTCTTCAGCCCCTCTGTTACAGATGAAGAATCCAGGGGCCACAGTGCTACACAGAGCAGGGGCCTCCAGGTCCTTTGCCCAGGCTGCTGCTCCTCCAGTGCAGCCTGGTAACTTGCTCCTGAGATTCGCAACAGTCACCAGGTTCTCTGTTATTTCCCTTCTGAATCCTGTCTGTCATCCTGTGTTGTAAGTACTGGAGAGTAAAGTTCATTCCTGTGGCGCTCGAAAGCTGATTCACTTTGCTTACCACCAGTGCTATTTCCCGTGACGGTCATCCCGTCCCATCCCTTTTTACTTTATTTTATTTTATTTATTTATTTGTTGCGGTACGCAGGCCTCTCACTGCTGTGGCCTCTCCCGTTGCGGAGCACAGGCTCCGGACGCGCAGGCTCAGCGGCCATGGCTCACGGGCCCAGCCGCTCCGCGGCATGTGGGATCTTCCCGGACCGGGGCACGAACCCGTGTCCCCTGCATCGGCAGGCAGACTCTCAACCACTGCGCCACCAGGGAAACCCCCACCCCTTTTTAGTCGGCTCTCCTTAATGGAATATTTCCTTCTCCAGGAGTCATGCTCAGTGATTACCACGTACCTTAGTTCATCCTAAACAGTCCTTCAGAATAGGTTCTGTATTCTTCCTTTCTGCAGCCAAGAATACTGAGGTTTAGAAAAATATTTAAGTTGTTTTCTGTCACACAACTGGTGGCAGAACAAGTGTTTGAATCAAAGCCAGGAACCCTGTCCTGTTGAGATTTCACCTCTGCGAAACTCCCAAACCTGTGTCTTTGGCCCAGGAACTCTTCAGCTTCTCCTTTCCAGGTGTTTGTGTTCGTAAAGACAGTAGGCAGATGGTCAGAAATGGCCAAGACGTTGAGTTTGGTTTGTTCTGTATTTTGAAAACATACTGCCCTCAGCTGAAGTGCCAGCATTTGGTGTTTACTTTCTAATCACCCTGTGGTTGAGGCTCCTGTTCTGTGTGCTTAAAATACCTTCAAAAACACTGTAGCCAGGCGGTGGTGACCTGTTGATTTCTGGTTACAATATTGTGCGAGAATTAACTGTGAATGAGAAATGATACAATGCCGTATCAGCCGTGGGAAGCTCGGTTAAAAGTGCGGTGTTATCTAGACCTAGCACTGCCTGCTTTCACTTGCTCCTGGAGTGCTGTTTTTAATTTGGTCGTTGCCCTTCACTAAGTGTAGGCACGGTTAATCATATCACTCTGTTGATTTTTCACATCTGCTCTGTGGAGTCATCTTGGTTTTTCAGCAGAGCAGATATCACCGCAGTCACTGACACTTTTGTGTTTTTATCATACATTTATTTCATTATTTTGTTTATGTGTGTGTGTTTCCTCTTCTCTGAGCTGCTCGTTTCCTCCTCCTGCCTACCCACCCAGCCCCAGGTTAAGAAAAGACCTTGAGCTTGCTGTCTCCCTGTGGCTGGAGGAGCCCCCGAGCCCATTGCTCCCACCAGATCGCCGGTTCTAAGCTGCTCCAGTGTAGATGTTTGGGGCAGGGGCTGAGTCTCAGACTTCCTAGAAATTGGGCTTATGTTAGAATCCTCGCTATGCTGCTTTCTAGAGAAGTGGCCCCGAGCAAGACACTGAACCTCTCAGTTTTGTTTCCTCATTTTTAGTACTCTTGCCACAAAAGAGTGGTGTGAGGGATGATGAAATCATAATGACCTAGTAAGTTCCTAGTACATGCAATACTCAAGAAATGTTGGTTCCCTCCTCCCTTCTCCTTTGTGACCCCAGGGTCTGGCATAATTCCTGGAACATTGTACTTATTCAGAGAGTGTTGGAGGGGGAGGGTTGGTCCAGCGACAATGTATTTCCTTCTGAAAATTAACTGAATCTTTCCCTCAGCCCTTACTCTCAGCGGTTAAATTCTGTCTTAACCATGATCTCTAAAATGTATGCCCATAGGAGTATTTAGAGAAATTTATCCTCTCCAGTGCTTAAATAGCATTAATTGGAGTGACAGTAGCCAAACAAAAATAAACATTGTGCTTTTAGTCTTAACTCTGGTTTTTAAATGTATACATGTATCATATTTTGAGCTTGGTACTAGGTCATTGGTGATGGAGGAATGATTGAAAATATATATAGGCATTTGTGAATTACAGATTATGATAAAAAACTTTTTAAGTTGTGTCTTAGATTTCAGCAAGATTTCTCTCATGTTAGTGAGAAATAATTGAAATAATTAAAACTACATAAAGGATTTTAAGAACTTTTCCAAATTCCACTTTTTTCCCCCTAAGTTATTTTGGCAGTTTATTGTAAATAACGTATTTTGCAGAGCAAAAGACTTTGAAATCTAATATTATCTTTAATGGACTGCAATTATTTAATATTTAGCATGAATGCAATCTAACTCAGGTAGGCTTTTTCTCCAGTTATTATAAGGGCTGCAATTGCAAAAGGATACTTTAGTGTAGTAGAAGCTGCCAGATGCAATGCCATTTGATCTAAAAAGGTCACAGTAAAAGGGACATTTAAATTAAGTTATAAATTACAATTGAAGAACAATATTTTGATGTGTGAGACCAGGGATGACAGAGCAAGAGATGTAATTCATGGGTTCATTATAGAACAGAGGTGCCTGACAGCTGAGCCGTGCCAAGAGGAAAATTTATTTGCAACATCACGCAGACAGAAAATGGCAGCTCAGATGAAAAGCCTGAGTAGAAACTTGAAACCTTGTGGTAATACGTGGAGTTTATGCTAATAAGACTGCCCCAGATCCAGCGACGTTTAATGATTGCTGTAATATAAATGAGGTGTTCGGACATGTGCACATTTTCGATCTTATTTAAATTAAGACCTCGTCCTTGCTCTGTAAAATAACACACTTTATAACCAGGCATTAAGGTTGATTCTCTCACCTCCCTGTCCAATATACAGATTTGCTGAAAGTTCAGAATTGTTTAGGCAGGAGAGTTAAAGCTTGAAACAAGAATTCCATCCATGGCAGCTTTGAGGAAGGATATAATTTAATGTTTATAGCAGTCCATGAGAAGTTCAATCATGAGTTAATTAAACTGTAGGCAGTCATTAAGTATTATTTATTCTTTCGAGAAGCTTGCCAATAAAGCACTTATATATATTAAATCACAGAAAGTAATAAGCAGGGGATGATTTGTCAGGCTGAGTGAGAGTAGCAGGTTTAACTTGGACAGTTTTGCAGAAATGTGTTTTTCTTCTTGTGGCCTGACCCTTTCTTCCTGCTAATCACAGAGAGGTCAGGGGCTGTCACAGGACACTTGAGGTTACATAGTCCCTAGCACGGTGGGCACCTTGAACGTCCGGGTGTTTGAAGAGTCTCGGGTAAGAGCCGTGTCCCTAAAACATTACTCCCCGTCATGATACCGCTGGACAGTTTATGGTTGTTTGGCATTTTGGGGTATCTTGTCACAGTGTATCATTTCTGGCTTTTCATCGTCCTTTGACACAGCTGAGGGCTGGTGTTGTCAGGCCCATTTGACAGAGGAAAACCTCAACTCGGCTGGTTTGTGACGAAGCTGCTTAATAGGAGTCTGTCCCCCGGCGCAGGCTCTGAGCTGTGTTCTCGAGGCTCCAGAAGGCCTTGACTGTGGAGCGGTTCGTGCAGAGGGGGCTGCTGAGCACCTGGAATCTTTGGGTCATTGAGATGTTTATGCAACAGCCAGCTGTGTCCAGTTACAGAGGGCGCTGGTGTCCTTGGCTCTGTGTGATTCAGTGTTGCAGTTCCTTTGTCGAGCAGAACCAAACTAGGAGTTTGTTGCACAGAAGCTGCCATTGTTTTCAGAACCATCCCCCCCAACCAGGTCCACCCTGCTGGTATACTTGGGCCATCTTAGGCGGAACCGTGTGTAGCATTCGGAGTTGCTCAGGAACTCTTTGTGGAATGAATGGAAGGAAGGCAGAGAATGTGGTGGGAGCTGCCTGCCTCCAGGGCTGGGACGTCCCACTGGGTCTCAGGGCACCAGAAGGCGTGGCTGAGGAGGGTGGACACCTAAGGGGGATGAGCCACCCTGGACTCCTTCACAATGAACAGACCAAAATCGAAGGGAAGAGCGCAACCTGAGGATTCTGTGGAGTAAGTGTGGGGAACCAGATGCCGGGCTGCTGGAAGACAGCAAAGCAGGGGTAGTTCCACAGTGGAGTCACTTTTAAAGGGCTAGTGGATTGGTGAAAAATCGCCATTTTGTTATCAGATCCCCCAGATACTGACCCGCGGTTTAGGGGAAGATGGCTTTTACTTGTGCATAAGTGCAGACTTGCAGTTCGGTGATGTGGAAGCGGCAGATTTACAAGTGCATGCTTCCCTGATCATCGGATTAAACACACACACGTGCACGCACGCATGCACATGCACACACAGGCCCTGTGATGATGAATTTGAAAACGGTGGTTTCTGCGGAATGACTTCCTGCTTTAGTGGCTGGCAGGTAGTGGTGATAGTGTAAGATCTAAATTCTCTTACCAGTAGCTTGTGAAGATTGGAAGCTGATTGAGTAAAGATGCTTTATCTTGGTTCCTGCTTTTTGCAGTGATCTTTACCCAGTAGCTCCAAAATGGTTCATTCCTCTATACATTAAAATTGCATTTAATCCCAGATTTTCCCACCCGGGCTTGGCTGCAAAATGGACAGAAAGGTTTACTTATCTTGTTTTAATTGCTCTTCTAAGACTACAAAGTGAAGCTGTAAGACATTTGAGGGTCTCCATTGCAATTCCTTTGAAAAATCTTCTCTAGGGTAACGGTAGAAAATCTTATTCACAATGAAGAACCTTTTACCTTAGCAATATTGGGAAGCCTGCACTGAATTTCCTATATTGATGTATCTGTGTGATTGCAATCAGGTGTTTAAAATTTGAAACGCACATGTTTTTCACTGGTTGAGATCGTCCCAATTCTTCAGAGCTTGACATGGTATTAGAGGGGAATATTTTCAGTGACAATTTGTAGAGATTTGAGATAGCCAGTATTTTGGTAAACTTACCAACTCTAATTTACATGAGGAATACAGTTGAAACAATCAGTTAAGCTCCAGCTCAAACATTATTTTGGCCCCAGTCTGAAGAAAGAAAATCTTCATAATCATCTAGAAAACAAACCCTTTTTAAGAAGTGCTTTCTTGTGCATGATATGATATGTGAAGGAAGGAGGTGGAACCCAACAACTCAACCCATTAGGACCCTAGAGTTGGATGCGACATTTAGAGAGATGTGTCACACTAGAACAGTACTTTAAACTGATTCTCAGGCCAGCATTTCTGAGGTGCGTCACCTGTGTTACTCCCAGCTCTGTTCATCCCTAGCACCCCGAACAGTGTCTGGCACAGTTTAGCTCTCAATAAATATTTGTGGAAGGAATGAAGGATATCCTGAACTCCCAGGAGTTTTCCCAAACTGCTCGAATGATAATCAACAAAAGAAGCAATATGGGCTGTAACAACTATTAATATGTTAGAAATATATCTTCAGTAAATGTAATTGAAGTATTTCTTTAAAGATGTAACGCTCTCAGAATTTCTCAGACAAGATTCCTGGAAAGTGGGAGTGAGTGTTCGTACCATTAAGAAGGCAACTGTTTGGAAAGGTTCCTTTGGGTTTCCTGGCAAGGGGGTGTGCCAGAGCAGAACTTTGTCCTGGCGTTTATGACTTATCGATAACAGCACAGTAACACCCTAACCTCGTTTGCTCAGTCAGTATTTGTCACTGTTGGCAAATAATCCCACACCGTTTACTTTTCAAATGTGTTTTTGTATAGGGGTGAGAGAGGTAGACACTCTGGGTATTTATGGAGTTCAGAGCACGGAAAGGTCAGGAAGAGGAATATTTTAAGAGGACAGGCTGACAGTGGACCAAATGAGAGGAGGGAGTTACCCGTTATTTAGGTTGCCCCATACATCGCAACAGCTTTTTCAGGGGAAAGTATGATCTGAAATAAAGGTTTGTAAAGGAAGTGTGAATGCTGGGATATGTTTTGGGGAAACGTCTTTCTCTACTAAGCACCTCACTAGAAATTTGACTGGGGGCATCGTGCAAGCAGGAGCTAGCCCTCTCCAGTAAACCAAACGACCACAAGTTCAGCAAGTCACTCAAAACATTTCTTCCAGCTCATTTAAAGCTCTCCTTGGTTCACCAAAAGGCAGGAATGTCATAGGGATTAATGACTTAACTTCATTCACTTGTTCACTTTTGGAATGAGCCTTGTGTTCTTGTGAGTAATTTCCTGTTATCAGCCATATAAGGTTTACATTTTTTCTGTGTCCTGTACCAGAGTTTTAATCAAATTTCATTAATTATTAACGTGAGTAATTATGTGAAACATAAGTGATTTTGTTTATGGTTTCACAATTTTTTTTTCTGTCTCTGAAAAGGCTACTCTCTAATCTAGAAAATTAATGAAAATTGAGTAGAGACTGCTTCCTTCATTTTTTTCCTCTTTCCTTTTAAAAATAAATAGCTAACACTCATTTAGCATACTATGTGCCAGGTACCGTTCTAAGCAATTTTACATGTATTTTCTAATGTTGTCCTCACAATAGCCCTAAGAGGTAGATGTTATTATTATACTCATTTTAAAAGATGACAAAATTGAGGACCAAAGAGGATAAGTAATTTGCCCAAGGTCACACACCTAGTAAGTAGTAGAGCTAGAATTCAAATCCAGATGATCTGGCTCCAAAGTCCGTAGTTTTTCATCGCTCTCCTTATAATTACCCCATTTACTATAATGACCTCTTATAAAATGTCGTTAATTTGCCATGAGCTTTTTATTAAGAATTTATGATTTGATCAACTTGAATTGATTTCAAAGTGTCACTAACGTGTGCTTTTTAAAAAAATTAAATAGCCGTATAATTTTTCGTTTTATTCAGTTCTGACCCATGCTGTTAAGCTCTCATTACAGATCCTCATTATATTATAGAACTTGGCAAATACCTGCTTGTTCTGGGTATCAGGCGAAGTATGAAATGCTAACTTTATTTTATATACTTCTGTAAGGAGGCCAAACTGGACGGTTTTCAAACATTTGCACATTCTAGTATTTTAGTATAGTATTTTGTTTATTTAGTATAATATTTATATATACTATTTTATTTTTAAAATAGTCTAATGATGAATGTCATAAAAATATGTAAGTTAGTATCTAGCATTCGTATGCATTACATATACCCCACACAAATAACAGTCGCCCACACCCACACTCTACCACCCCCAAAAGCAGGATTCAGCACTGATCATTGTTACAGGTGTTTCGTTTTGTTTTAAGGTAGTTGACTTAATAATTAACTTGTAGCCTGTACTTCCTTGGATAGTCTGGACTTAAACTGGGGTCCTGTAAAGTGGGAGACTAACTCGGGAAATTTTAATTTTTAATAACTTATTGTTTTGCTGAACGAGCAATGAAAATGGGTATTTGTGATAATCCCTTCCAATAGCAGTTAAATGATTAGAAGAGAGACTTGATGTGTATGTCTCAAACTTTTATTTATTTGTTTATTCATCCATCCATCCATACACACAAATATTTATCACAGGCTTACTATATGCCCAGCCCTGGGGCTACAGCAGTTGCCAGGAAGGCAATCTGTAGGTTCTCCTTGAAAGTCTTCTGTTGAGGAGGGGAGCACAGGGCTGTCTCCTTCGGTTGAGTCTGTAGCTCCTGGCCTACACTTAGGTGATAGTTCTATAACCTGCTAGAACTTTTTATCTTGTATGTGTTGTATCCCCACAGCACATCCCCACTAGTTTGTGAGTTTCTGGAAATAAAAACTGTGACTTACCAGTTAATAAGGTTTGTACTGTATTTGTACTGGGGATTCAGCAAAAGCTGGTGAATTGTTCAAATAAGGGATTGAAGCACTGGTGAAAAGATCAGAATGTCCATTACATGAGGGCATTTTTGTTCACTGCTGTATATCCCCAGGGTCTGCTGTGTGGCCTGGAACATAATAGGTACTCAGCCAACATCAGGCTTAATGAATTTGAAGACACTGAGATTTAGATTTGGGTTGAGACTACCTAAGGACAATAGTTGAAGGCCTTTATTAACTTAAGAAGTATTTCTGTGTATCACCTTATGCCACAGACTGTGTTAGGTACTGGAGATACAGGTCTTAGCCAAAACAGATGCTTGTGTCAGAGAAATAGATTTGTAAAGGAACGGCAGATTCCCAGTGAAATTTGAAGGGACAGCCGTAGTTTGGGGAGGTCGACTGAGCAAGTGGATTTTTCTACCTGCTATTTCTCTTCATGGTCTGCTGGTTGAGACTTAGGAACCAGAAGTGGAGAGGGTCACAGGAGCCAAGGCAGGCATATCTTTGCAAGATAGAGAGGGTTCAGGGGTGCCAGGCACTGCCCAGGGTTGAAAAGGATATAGAGTGAAAAAAAAGTTCAATAGCTTTGACCAGAGAGAAGTCTGTTCCTAAAAGGACCATGTAGATAAACCAGCGTCTTCATGTATATGTACTGAAAAGTTAGTATACTGTTACATAATTAGGTACTTGAAATTTTTCTTAGCGAAATTACTACAGTTGAAAGACAAGAAATGCTAATGGGATAGAACATGATCAAGCTTGTCTTTAGGTCTCTTTGGGGAAAATGGGACAAGAGTAGAGGTCACGCTGGCTGGGTTTGAGTCTTGCCCCACCACCTACTAGCTAGTATGTTGAGCACCTTTACTTAACCTTTCCATGCCTCAGTCTCCTCATACGTAAAATGGGTGACGATAGTTCCTACCCCGTAAGATTAAGTGAGAGAAGACCTTCCTCATAGGATTAAGAATGGTAATGAGTTAATGGAATGTACTTAGCAATAGCCCAGGCCAGATGTTTAATAAATGTCATTGTTACTCTTAATCCTGTTTCTATTACTGCCAGAATGTTCTCTGCCTTACCTGTTTCCCTTTCGCAGAACAGCTGAATTTGGGGGGGGCGGGTGGTTGGATAAGAATGAATTATCATGCTGGCTAAAATGGCTCTGAGTCTTGTATGCTCCTCTCATGACTCTTTTGTTAGAGTAAATGCAGGGTCCGCCCCTTTATTGATTTGTTCTCAGTTCTGTTATTTGGTGCAGTTAGCAACTAAAGTTGTTGTTATTGTTTTAGCTCCATGAAAGCGGTTATGATGCTGGCAAAGCCCTGCAGCGCCTGGTAAAGAAGCCTGTGCCCAAGCTGATTGAGAAGAGCTGGACCGAGGACGAAGTGGTGAGCTTGCGGGGGTGGTGGGTGAGGGATGCTTTGCCTCGGGTCTTGGCGGGGCCGTGGGTAGGGGGCAAGGCGCGGGGTCTGCCTCGGGTCCGGGGCGTCGGGGGCTTGCCTCTCGCTGTTCTCCCAAGGTCCAGTCGTGGATGCAGGCTGTCCATGGCATCTGTCAGTCAAGGGAGGGAGCCTTGAAGCCTCATAACTGTATGGAAAGACTTGATTTTAGTAAGCACTGGTTCTGTAGATAATGGGAAAGATTTTCCCAGGTGTCATGGAAAGAGGGAAAAAAGTTAATAGTTGCTCTTTAAAAAAATTAGTTTGGGTTGGTTGGTTTGTTTTGGGTGCAAGCTAGCTTTTGATACCTCCCGGTATTAAGACACATTCATTTTAAAACTAGTTGGTACCCAACCTAGAGTAGGGCTGCTACCCCGTTTTTATTGTATAGGCTGGCAGGGTCCCTAACCTGCTGAAGGACAGTAGTCAAGAGCAGGAAGCGGGGACTCGATTAAATAAATACAGTGGATCTTTCATATTCATTCTGTCAGTGTGGCCCATTAAAGAAGGTGGGGAGATAGAAGTGTATCCACAAATACAGATTTTTCAAACCCATGGATTTTATCCCAGCAGAAAGAGTTCTCATGAAGCTACATCCCCCATCTTGTAACTTTGGAAAGGAATTGCTGTAAAAGACTGAGAGATTTCTGGTGCTTTTGCAAATAGAGTCTTCAATAGGAATGTCACCGCTTGACATTTGCCATTTAGGTTGAACGAGATTAAGATGAGCGCTGGCACTGATACACATATCGATTGATTGTAAATTCCTTGCCTGTATTTAAAACTACGCTAAGGAAGACTGTTTAGAAACTGTATGGCTTTCCTGATCCTGCTCTTTCATTTTTCAGCAGTATCTGTCTAAGGCTTATTATGTGCCAGGTGCTGTGTTAGGAGCCATCAAGGGGAACACAAGGCCCCACCTCACGAGGGGAGACCGTCTGTAAATCAGTGTATGTCAAGGGGTGAGACATGGGCTGGGGAAAACAGTAGGGCAGCGAGGATGAGGATGAACTGGGTAGGGGGCTGTCTTTCGTAAGGAGGCTCGGGAACGCCTGGTGAGCACCATTTAGCACCCTTGGAGCAGAGACCTTAGAGAAGGGAGGAGGCGAGCCTTTTGGAGGTCGGGGGCCCTAAGGTGAAAGCACGCCTGGAATGGAATGTTCGAGAAATAGGCAGGAATGTGTCTGAGGGGAGAGCGGTAGGAGAGGTGGGAGGCCGGTCAGGGTGGCCTGTGGACCTGTGTTCAGGGCCTTGCTGTTTGCTCTGCACGAGCAGCGTGAGCAGCTTCTGAGCAGTTGGGCCCTCTGGCTGCTGGGTCAAGCGTGGGCTTTGGGGGCTGTTGTGAGAGTCCAGGCCCGAGACTGGGGATGGAGTAGCACAGCAGCAGTGGTGGTGAGAAGCGCTGAGATCCTGGATGTCTGCTGAGTGGAGAGCCAAGGGGGCGGGTTCATGGAATGGCTAAGGATGCCGATGCCGAGGCTGGGGGTTGAGAGGAATGGAATGGGGAGAGGACTGGGAGGCGGCAGGGGGGCTGGGGTGGCCCTTGAAGGCTCAGTAGTAGAGCGCCTTTTCAGCAGTCCCTTTGCACTCCTCATGGCATGAGACTGATGATGAAGCCGCTGTCGCTGTTTTGAAATTTAAAATGTTAAAACTTTACATGATTAGTAGAGAGATGGAAACACCTTAAATATTTGTTATTCAGATAGTGGCCGAAGTGAAAATGTTAAACTTAGTTGTTTTGAAAAGTCATATATTAAAAAACTAAAAGTAGAGTTGCCATATGATCCAGCAGTCCCACTCCTGGACATGTATCTAGAGAAAACTCTAATTCGAAAAGATACGTGCACCCCAGTGTTCACAGCAGCACTGTTTATGTAGCCAAGACACGGAAGCAACCTAAATGTCCGTTTACAGATGAATGGATAAAGAAGATGTGGCGTGTGTGTGTGTGTGTGTGTGTATAACATGAAATATTACTCAGCTATAAAAAAAGAATGAAATAATGCCATTTGCAGGAACGTGGATGGGCCTAGTGATTATCATTCTAAGTGAAGTAAGTCAGAAAGAGAAAGAAATACCATATGATATTGCTTATATGTGGAATCTAAAATATGACACAAATGAACTTATTTACAGAACAGAAACAGACATAGAAAACAAACTTATGGTTACCAAAGGGGAAAGGGGGTGGGGGAGGGATTAATTAGGATTTGGGGATTACTAGATATAAATTACTATATATAAAATAGATAAACAACAAGGCCCTGCTGTGTAGCACAGGGAACTATGTTCAGTATCCTATAATAAATCATAATGAAAAAGAATATGAAAAAATATTTATGACCAAATCATTTTGCTGTATAGCAGAAATTAACACAACATTGTAAATCAACTATACTTCAACTTTTTAAAAAAGTCATATGGATGTTGTTTTCCACTGTAGACCTATTTATGTGAGAAGGAGATAAGAGATTTGATGGATAAAAATTTTAGATTCTACAAAAAGCCTTTGTGGAGGACAGACATAAGGGGATGGGACGAATGTGGCCCGTGTGACCCGTCCTAGGTCGTGGTCAGCACTGATGAGCTGTGGTGGCTGCTTCAGACTCACGCTCCTTCACTTGGTCTGCGGTTCCTTTTGGTCTCTCCTCTTCTTCCGCCCCCGTCGTCCCTCCCCTTTCACTGTTGCCTCTCCAGCTCCTCACTAGCCATGACTCTCTCCCCCTCCATTCATTCCTCCCTTGACCTTTCATTCCCTCTGGAATTTTCAGATTCCAGCTTAAAAGAAAGCTCTTCCTGCTTGAAAGAAATCTGGCTTCCTTTTCCGGCAGCCCTTGCTTATATCGGGCACAGTGTGGGCCATGTCCCCACGGCTGCCTCTTTGGGACTTTTCACAGACAGTAGGATGAAGCGGGGCGGGATCTGACACATGGGGAAAAGCCCAGCTTAATTCTGAAAAATGAACCACGACTCCAGAGCGCTGCCCACTCAGAGTCCCGGATAATGGTATTTAACTGCATAAATCCTTGTCAGTCTGGGCTCATTTTTATCGTGTTTGCTTCTTGTTTTAGTGTAAGTTTTGAGAAATGTTTTGGCAGTCATCCAGCCCTTGCAGAGCCTAAGGATCAAACAGTTGCCTTATTCATAGGAAGTTAAGCTTCACTTTCTGAAACCTCAAAAGTGAATGAGAGAGAGTGATTGAATAATTGATAGGCTGAGGGAAGCTTCAGATGAATGTGTCCACATCACTTCTTTGAATCATTTTTTTTTTTTTTTTTTGCGATACGCGGGCCTCTCACTGCTGTGGCCTCTCCCGTTGCGGAGCACAGGCTCCGGACGCAGAGGCTCAGCGGCCATGGCTCACGGGCCCAGCCGCTCCACGGCATGTGGGACCTTCCCGGACCAGGGCACGAACCCGTGTCCCCTGCATCGGCAGGCGGACTCTCAACCACTGCGCCACCATCATTTTATGTGGCAGCAGGGCACGTAAACCAACACGACTCTTAACCTTAGCCTGGTTTTGGCTGTGAGTAAGTACCTGCTCTGTGCGTGTGGTCCCTTCTGCTGATTTTCCCACATTTTCTCACCCAGGAATCACAAGAATAAGCAAAATAAATGGGCCCCAACTCAAATAAATATGTGAGCCTGCCTCTTTTTTTTTCCCTCTCAATGTTCTATATACTTGGACATTCTAGTTATTTTTAAACTTCATCGCCTCCAGTATATGAATCTGACCCAACTACCCAACATCTGACCTGATGCCAGTGTCGATGAACTTGCTTTCCTTTGCACTGACGTGAATCAGACTCTCTGTGTGAGAGGGTTGGTGCAATGGGCACCTACCGGTGGGAACCCCTGGCTGTGCTGGGAGCGGACATCCTGGGCACCTCCTGGGTCCTCTGCTCTGGGAACAGACTCCTCCCTTGCCCACCCAGACCCGGACCCTAACCGCCTTTGGGGCCTAGCGTGTTCTCCGGCCCGTCCCGTGGCGAGCGCTCCCTCTACTGAACCGCGTCTCCTGTCTGCATCCTTTACTGGTGGCTCATCCTTTGCCGCCTTGTGTGGCCTTTGTGCCCCTATCACCAGTTTTGTTCCTCACGGTCCTTATTTCTGAGTTGATTGTCCTTCTAGTCTGTAGACATATTAAGAGTGAGGACTTTCTAACAGTGAGAATGATGTATCTGCCTTTGAGGCACTTGAGGAGTACTGACAACTCTTTATTCAAGATGATTGTTTTTAAAGATTCTTCGCTATAAGTACCACTGTCCTCAAGCCAGCATTTTAAAACTTGTAATTGTTAATAATGACGCATCAACATCAAGGAGAAAAACTTTTATATGCATCCAGTGCTAACCTTAAAAGCTTTACTTTCGGGAAAAGTTCCCAAATTATGATTAATAATATCACCCGACCTCTTCTTCCCAGGTCTTTCAGATAATCATTAATCCTCGACATCTTAGGCCTCAGAATTATACAGTAGGAGGCCTTTCATTTCACACTTTTCTCTCAGTAATTCCTTGGACACTTTGTGTGTTTACAGATATGGTATTTCTTATTGAAGTTGCCTTGGGGCTGAGATACTTTAAATTCTGTTGAACTGAAGCCAGATTCGTACCAATTTCTGTCAAATTCTCTGCCAGATAGTGACAAATGAACTCTGTTTTAGAGGAGAGACTGTGAGAAACACCTTGGTAGCTAGCTCATGACGGCGTTTCGGGCTAAATAAACCAGGTCGTATCAGAGAAGCATTTTTGCTTTAATTCGTGAAGCTTATGGAACACCACGGTGTGGGCAAGGATGGAGCCAAAGCCAGCGGCCTGCTGCTTGCTGCACTGGAGAGTGACACAGATGCTTAACCAGTTTCACTTACATGATGCTAAAAATATTGTTCCTTTTCAGGAAGCCATCCAGATCAGTAGAACTTGAGAAGAGAAAGAGAAGGAAAGTACAGATCAGAACTTTAAAAAAAACAAACAGACCCCAAACCCTAGATTATTAGGTTTTTAATTAAACATGATGAGCACATTTAAATATAACACAAAGGCCCCAGGCTGAACTGCGCCTAATGGAAACACATTAAGTCACCCTTCCATGCTTGGATAGTTATTAATTCTGTTTATTTATGCATGCAAGCTGAAGGTAGCATTTGCGCTGTTGTGTTGTTGCTTATTGCACTGGGATTCCATTGCTGCTTGATGCTGTGCTCTTAATTAGCATTCAGCTGTTGATTATGGAAATACTGGGGATGCTAATTGAATTCTTTTTAAAATTCAGGGCCTGCATTTTCCTTGTGGAGTTTGGCCTGACTTGCAAGGTTGTAAGATTGGGTGCTTCACTGAGCTGTGCATTTCACCCTTTGCTTCCCATCCACTTGGCCGTGTTTTGGAAATTATTTTCATGTTGAATTAGCTTTCCGCAAAATTCCAGGTGTTACATAAGGGAGAGGTTTTGTAGCTTAGGATGTCCCTACAGAGTGTTTCCATTTCATCTTGGGTAACTAACTTTTATCTTGAAATATGCTTCTTTTTAACTATTTCATACCAATCTTGACATAATACATTGAGGTGAACAGCCTAGCTACAAATAGCCTCTGAAATTTTTTTCCAAAGATAGTTAATCTGTGGTGGTGATAAGCCTTAATTGGCCATGTACATGGATTTGCAAATTCGTAAATTTTAAAACATCTGAACCATCCTTCAATTTAAAGCTCAGTTTATCATAAATATAAATGAAAATCCTTCTTTCAAAATTGACATGACACGGCAAACTAATTTTCTGAATATCTGTAATCCAATGAACCCGTGTGGCTGGTCAAGGAATTACACAGAATACACACAGCTATTTCCATGGTGTCTTTCCCCAGCAGCATCTTCAGATGCCTTTGCTATGCCCTTTTTGGAATGTTTGCTCGAGAAAACATTGTTTTCATTGTTCACTCTTTTCAAGCCAGACATCTGGATGTGCCAGAAGACAGAGCTGCTTAGTGGGGCAAATATACAAGGAATTTTATTTACTGTTTGTGTAGCAGCTGTAGAAAATAGAATTCACAGGAAACCCAGAGTGAAGGTCCTATAGCAGCAGGAGGTAGTAGAGGTGAAAGCAGAGAGAGGGGGACAGTGACAAGGGGGAGAGAACTTCCCACAGCCTACAGTTAACGATCTGCACATGAGCTTTAAGATGTCTATAATCTTGGTGTTTAGTTTTAAATGTTATATATTCAATATAGAGGAAGGCTTAATTGTATTATATTTATTGTGGGAATGGTCTACTTTCCAGAGGTGTTGAACATTTTATAAAGTCGTTCAAAAAATGTTGATGGGGCTTCCCTGGTGGCGCAGTGGTTGAGAGTCCGCCTGCCGATGCAGGGGACACGGGTTCGTGCCCCGGTCTGGGAAGATCCCACATGCCGCGGAGCGGCTGGGCCCGTGAGCCATGGCTGCTGCGCCTGCGCGTCCAGAGCCTGTGCTCCGCAACGGGAGAGGCCACAACAGTGAGAGGCCCGCGAACCGCAAAAAAAAAAAAAAAAAAAAATGTTGATGACAGGAGGTCATTTAGTATGAATCCATTCATTTTCTTCTTCTTTTGTAAATTTTATGTGAATGTTCCCTCTGGTTAGAACATTATTATAAAAACATTAAAGGGGAGTTGAAACCTCACCACCATCTCACAGTCTCCTGGTTTCATACTCTTTTCAAAGCACTTTGTTTCACGTATATACATCATTTTATGTAATTGTAAACTTACATAAATTGAATCATAATATTAAAGTTTTCACTTTCTAAAGTCATCTTAACCTGAAAATTTTTACAGTTTGCTTAGAACCCAAAATATAGACATGTTGTATTTAGTGCAGCGCATAATAGGTACTTAGTAATTTTTAAATTGGATCAATGTAGCTTTTTCTCTCTACTGATTACCCTTCCCCTAATTTTAAACTAAATTGGTTACTGTTTCTTATGAACAGCTTAATTCTTAGATATGAGAGTAGAAAAAATAAGAAAAATTATAAATGTTGACATATTTCTTACACGTAATGTATCTATTTTACTCACTCATGTTATGTATTCTTATTACGGTCCATGGTAAAAATCAGTCCCTTAATATTAAAAAAGAAAAATGTTGGGCTTCCCTGGTGGCGCAGTGGTTGAGAGTCTGCCTGCCGATGCAGGGGACACAGGTTTATGCCCTGGTCTGGGAAGGTCCCACATGCCGCGGAGCAGCTGGACCCGTGAGCCATGGCTGCTGAGCCTGCGCGTCTGGAGCCTGTGCTCCGCAACGGGAGAGGCCACAACAGTGAGAGGCCCGCGTACCGCAAAAAAAAAAAAAAAAAAAAAAAAGAAAGAAAGAAAAATGTAGATTCAGGTGAAGTTTGCCTAATGTTTCAGATATTAATGAAACTGAACTATTTTTTCTGTAGTTGACCCCATCAGTCTTTGAATCAAACTCTTGTTTAAAGAAGTCGATAGTGCGGATAGAGTGGAGTTTATTGTCAAGCCCTTTTAGAAATCAGACATCAAATTAAAAATCAAGGGGCTTCCCTGGTGGCGCAGCGGTTAAGAATCTATCTGCCGATGCAGGGGACATGGGTTCGAGCCCTAGTCTGGGAAGATCCCACATGCCGCAGAGCACCTAAGCCTGTGCGCCACAACTACTGAGCCTGTGCTCAAGAGCCCGCGAGCCACAACTACTGAGCCCACGTGCCACAACTACTGAAGCCCGTGTGCCTAGAGCCCGTGCTCCGCAACAAGAGAAGCCACCGCAATGAGAAGCCCGCGCACCACAATGAAGAGAAGCCCCTGCTCGCTGCAACTTGAGAAAACCCGCGCGCAGCAACGAAGACCAAATACAGCCAAAAATAAAAGCAAACAAATAAATAAATTTATAAAAAAGGAATCCTCCTCCTAATGCAGGGGACACAGGTTCGAGCCCTGATCCAGGAAGATCCCACATGCCCCAGAGCAACTAAGCCCTTGCGCCACAACTGCTGAGCCCGTGCACCTGGAGCCCGCTCACCACAGCGAAGAGTAGCCCCCGCTCACCACAACTAGAGAAAGCCCGCAGGCAGCAACAAAGACACAATGCAGCCAAAAATAAATAAATAAATTTATTTTAAAAAATCAGTTATATGTGCAGAAAAGTTGGCGTAAGGCAGTCAATTTTGTCACTTAGTTTGCAGAAAGATTCTACTGTGTAACAAGCTGTAAAGAGAAATGTACTTTAGAATCCTTTAGTAAATGAAATAGGCCAAGCATTAGAAGGGGAGTGATATTTCAAAAATTTATTTCAGCATTTCTTATCAGTAGAAGTTGCCTCTGGGTTCAATCTACAAATTCAGCCGTGACCTTGCCTTTCACATATTTGGCTTTATTGCTTTCTAGGCTTCCTCTTTATACTATGCTCAAAGTTAGCATGTCTGTTTTTCTTTTTAGACAAGGTCGTTGTTTTTTCATTTTCTTTAACCAATACGTTTTTAAGTTCCTTATCCGAAGCCCTAATTTTAGTTTTTTGCTTCTGTTTTTAAAGAAAGCTAACAATAAATTGTGCCATGCTTTTGGGTTCCGTGTGTGTGTATGTATCTGTTTGTATGTTCGTGCAAGTGTATGTGTTCTGGCCTTGGGGTGATGCAGAGGGAACAGAGACCTGGGAAGAAACCTCACGTTGAATATAAGCGTAGCCTAAATTATTTCTCACCGCTCAGGATAATCTTTTAAAGTCAAAGAGTAATTTTTATGGGACAGTTTTCATTTTTGCTCGAAGCGGGGGAGTGCCAGGAGAAGCTTCAGCTTGGAAGCTTAGTAAATCCTAGAGCGGCGGGTTACTGAAGCCGTGATTTCCATCTCCTTTTCAGGGACATGGAAGAAAAATGGAGATGGCGTACACTTTCAGCCACTCTCCATCATCTTTCTCTGTTCATTTTAAAAATGAGAACAGGGCACAAGGGGACTTGAGAGATTGCATTTGTTCTCCCATAGACAAAGTGGGTATTTTATAAATGAAGAGGTTGGAAAACCCTTTCCTTCTGCGGTTCCTTAGCAACAGAACTAGAGTCAATTTTAATGTGCATGCATGGAACGCTCTGAGGATAGTGACATTGGAGCCTTATATTTTCACAGGTGAAACATACCGTATTAGCCTGGTAACTAGAATTCGGGGTTGGGGGAAGGAAACAGGAGGTTAAAAAAAAAAAAAGGGAACCCTACATTGAGAGGAGGTAACTCATTTATCGCTGTCTCCTCTCTCCTGGCACACTTAGGTCTTAAATCTAAAGTCTCTCTTAGGTAGAAGTAGTAATGGCCTCGGTAGCCCCCTAATTGCTTTGTTCACTAGAGTGCCAGCCTGTTTTTTAATATTTCCTGGTAGCGTTTCATTCTTCTTCTCCTAATACGCTGCATGCTGCTAAGTGATACTATGTTTCAGCACTTGCTTTAGGACATTTTTCCGAAGTATGTTTATATGGGTAAATTCCAGTGCATTTTCCACACCTATACAGCATAGTACTGAGGTGCTAGGAAGCAGAATATGTTTGGTGGTCACAAAGGAGAAAGACCGTCTCTGCAGTTTGCTCAGCACTTAGTGTTCAGGCGCAGGTCTGTGTCTCCAGCTTTGCATTTGTTGAGTTTGGTGTTGGGGCTTGGCAGATGGCAAGTGAGCGTGAAGATGGGATGACCCCTTCATGTTGTTTACCAGGATACTTAGTTCTGATTTTAGATTACTGGTTGAAATTCATTCATTTATTTCATAAACGTCTGTGTAGCACCAACACTCTGCCAGGCACCATTTTATGTGCTGGTGATACAGCAGTGAGCAGAACAAACAGAAATCCTTATCCTCGTGGAGCTGACATTCTAGTGAGGAAGACAGATTAAAACAAGATCACTAAGTGACATACCTAGTGTGTTAGCTAAGTGCTAGGGTCTTGTATCCCCAGAGCATAGCCCAGGGCCTGGGGCAAAGTTGATCATCAGAAAATACTGTTTGACTGGGTTGAATAGAAGGGAAACCTAGCAGAGGCTGTTCTCCCTGCCCCACCTCTACTCTCAACCCGCCAGATCCTCAGATCACTTCAGTGGAGTTGGCCCATGTGGCTGAGCCCCGGCACTGATACAATCAAGGAGAGTTTCTCCTTCAACCTGCACGGGGCCAGTGCACGCCCTAACTCCGGCAGAATTAACTGGACATTGCCCTGTTCTTTTCTTCTTGGTAGCTTCCCTTGGAAGGAGCAACCAACCCCTTCCAGTTGTCTGTGGTTTTCTTTTCTAGACTCCAATTATAAAAAGCCCATTCCTTGCCAGCATCACTTGATACTTACTGATGCGTATGGTTGCAGTGTTCCGCCGTGAGGGTGAGAAGGAAGAAGCCTCAGCAGATGGCCCAGTGTGAGACTGCCTACTCTGACTAACCCACCTTCCCTTGAAACCCATCACTCTTTCAAAAGAGAATGACCTGTTTGCTCATCTCTTTCTTATGGTTGGCCGGTTGTCTTGGGCAGTCTTTTTTGTGTCTGTGAGATGTGCGTAATATACTTTTCCTGTCAGGTTTCCTCTAAACCTCTAGTGTGCTCCCACTATTTGGTCACTTTTGGAGTGTTTTCTTCCCTTGCAAAGGGCTAGATTCCATGTAGTTAATCCGAGCAGGACGAAACAGAACTATCAAATAAACATACCAAAGAACTAGAAAGGAGGAGGCAGGGAAAGCTACAAGTAAAAAGGAATCACACAGTAAGAGAATTGAGCAGACTGACTGAAATTACATCACGCGGCCTGAGGGCTAAAGAATCTAATGTGTCTAGAGCCTGTTTTATTTTATTTTTTTTAAGTGTATACTGTGTCATTCTGGATCATTTTATTAAATGATCAGAAATCACGACCCCTGACAGCACCAGGAAGGCCTCTATTCTGGAAGTAGGAGAATGCCCGGGCCACGGTGGAGTCACTGTTGCTTTGTTGCCGTTGCCCCGCGTTCTCCGAGGGCACCCAGGGCACGACTGAAGCGCAGACCCGGGACTCTGGGGGAGGGCAAGGTCAGGGTGTTACGCTCCGCTCTGCTCTCTGGAAACTGGGTCCCCTCCTTGGGTCTTACTTTTCTTGTCTGAGGAATAAGAAAAGGAGGAGGAGGGGGAAAGGACGAGCTTTGCGATGCCTGACAGGTGTGTGTCGAATCTGGACCTGATGCATCTTGGCCTGCTGCCCCCCACCCTTTTACTTCCCAGGTAAAACATTGGCAGATGTTTTGCCTAAAGCTAATGGAATCATCTCTGCTTAAGAAATTTGAAAACATGGACACCTGCACACTCACGAGTCCTTTTAGTACTAAGGGCTGTTGGTTTTCTCTTGCAGTCAGTTTGTAAGTTTTGATTATAAGTTTATTTTTTGCCTCATCTTTCCCGTCAGCAGTAATAAAACAGAATCTTCTAGACTACAGAGATGCACGTTAACGAGTATTATGTACTATGGCAGAGTGGGAGGAAAGGATGACCCATCATCAGGGGCTCTGCTTTATGTTACTTCAATCTCTTTCCTCCTCTTAACAGCCCTGAATCTTCTCTGGGAGCCTCTGTTGTTGAAGTCTGTGGAGGTGTCACATTTGCTAATAAGCTGCTTTTCCAAACAGGCACTGTCAGCCTAAATTAGTCATTTTCTTTTCTATCTAGGGTTTTTTTAGGGTAACAGTACGAAACAGGCTTGGTGATCCATTTTTGAAAGGAAAGTGTTAGAAAAGGAATTTAACAAGATCTTAGTAAGGGAACTAGTTGACCTGGACCCCAAACCCAGGTAACATTAATCTAAATCTAAAATAGCTTTGCTTGTGGAAAACACTGGGCTCCGGGTGTCTGTGGTTCCCATTCCTGTGTCCCCAGCAGAACACCGCTTGGGACTCATGTTTCCATCAGACAAAGCTGTTCCACGCTCCTGAAGGAGCTTAAAGGTGGGATGGACCCTGAATACTTGGAATCTTCCCTCCCAGTCAAGTCCACAGAAATGACATTCTCCAATCTTTTAGCAATAACTAAAGTTAGAAAATTATTTTCAGATTGTCCTTTGGGATAGCCCAACTTCTTTGTCAACTTCCCAAGTTTTTCACCCCAGAAGGGTCTGACCTTGGTAGTTTGTTTTCCTCATTAGAACTCTCTGACTTTATAATCACCTCACATTTTTCCTTCCTCCCTCCTCCTGTCCCCTCCCCACCCCCTTTCTTTAAAACCCCTGTCAAACATTCCAAGGATCCGTTTAGATTATCTTGCAAACATTCCAAGGATCCGTTTAGATTATCTTGCAAACATTCCAAGGATCCGTTTAGATTATCTTGCAAACATTCCAAGGATCCGTTTAGATTATCTTGCAAACATTCCAAGGATCCGTTTAGATTATCTTGCTTTTAGGCAAACTTTCAGAGGATCCTTCAGTTGCCCACACATTTAGAGTCAGTAAGCATCACACCATATTGTCCTCTGCTGCTTTGAAATAATTTTAGGGCGTGGAGAATTCCACTGTTAGGAGGATATGCATGTGCAGGAGAGGCCCTCTCCTTCAGATGAATATCTGGACAAAAGGGATTCTTAGAGCACAAAACCAAATGTCATTGTCAGTTTCTGGGTAACCAACTTTAGATGTGCCTTAGATAATATTATACAGGGAATAAGAGAGAGGAGGGGCTTCGTTTTCGCCTTACATCAAATTGAATTCCACTGAATTTTCATACCCACTCTGTGTGAGGCTCTGCTGGGTGTTGTGAGACCCCTTTATCCACTGTTCACTGTCATCATTCTTCCTCTGGTTGAATCTTCCATTCCCATTGTTGCTCATTCTTCTGTTATTCAAGTGATATGTTTTGTATTTAGCTTAGATTTTTAGAAACAATTTAAAGACAATATTGTATTCGAAAGGAACTTCTTGGTGACTTTAGACAAATAAACGTCATCTGTTCTTTAGCTGCTAAGATCTCTGCAGGAGCCACCATAACCTTGATAATTGCCTGGCAGTGTGGCACCCTTGACTGATTTTGCCTGTGGGTGTGAATGAGTGCTTGAGTTGGATGCTGTTGCCACAGGCCGCCTAGAGAGCAGATAGAAGCCACACAGTTGCAGACCCGCTTCGAGTGCCTCTCCTACGCCTGGCAGTGTGCTGGGGTCCACGGGCGACACGGGTGAACCTGTTGCTTTGTGTTCTCCAATAGGGAGATCGGGAAGGGCGCTGAGGAGGAGGTGTTATTTGAGAGGAACCTTGAAGGATGGATAGGATTTTAACCGGCAGAGTTGATAGAGGTTAATGGAAGAACAAAGGCATAAAAGAATGTGGGTAGCTGCTTAGTAGCCGATTACCCAGTTTGAAGGAAGCTATGGGTGGAAGAGTGTTTAAGACAGCTTATTTAAAGCCAACCACTCTTTATGGGAAGACAAGTTTATCTTTAATTTAATAGGAAATAAGGACTAATGACGTATGTTTGAATGTGGGGAATGATAGGACTAGGACCGTCATGGAAGATTAGTCTAGCAGTGACAGGATGATGGATGGAAGTGGGTGGAGAAGGGGGTCACGGTTCTGAAACTCGGCTACACATTAGAATCACCTGGAGAACTTTAAAACGTCCTAGTGCCCAGACTGCGCTCTGAATCAGAATCTCTGAGGTGGGACTCGGGCGTCCATGTTCCAGGCTCTGAGAACCACAGGATGGGATAAGGACTCTGGTTCTAGTGAGAGATGTGGAGAGCCCCGAGTTTATAGCAGTGGTTCTCAACCTTGGTTGTACACTGGAACCACACGAGAAACGTTAACTAACACACACACAATGGAGGCTTGGGTCCCACCCCAGAGACTCTGAGTTGATTCACCTGGGTTATAGCCAGGGTGCTGGGGTTCTACGTACAGGCAAGGTTGAGAAGAGCTGAGGTAGAGGCCGTGAGAATCGAGAGGAGGGATTAAAATCAAGAGGCCTGTGGAGTTACAGTAAGACCCTTGTTATGTGCCAAGGTGCTGTGCTGAGCACTTGACGTGAGTTGACTCATTTATTGACATTCTACAGAAGAAGCAGCTGGGTCACAGACGGGAGGGAGAACTTTCCCGAGGTCACAGAGCGATTGGTAGAGCCTGCTTTCCAGCCTGGCCTCGTGGTTCCAGAGCCCTGCTCTTAACCTACTACACTGCATGGCCTCTCTGGAGAAGCCTGGCTGATTGGAGGTGGGAAACAGGGAAAAAGTGGAGAGATGCCATTCAGATTTTGTGTTTTGGTACAAGGGAGGAGGCTGTTGGTACTATTAATAAAATTGTGAAATCAGGAGTACTTGCTTTAGGGGAGGAGAGGAGAGCTTATGTTGAATTTGAGATGATTGTAGAAGATACAGGTAGGTGTAGCAGTTAGACATGAAGGTCTGAAGATAGGAGAGCTTTCTCGTTTGCAGAGAGGGTTCACAGTTGAGGAAACTGGACTTGAAGAGGTTAATTAGCTCACTGAGGACCACAGAACTAGTCAGTGGCAGGGCAAGGATCGGATGAGGTTGCCAGGGGTAACAGTGCAGTGGTGGGAGGAGAGACTCGTAGGGAATCTTTATGTTGAGGGGCAGAAGGATGGACAAAGTGATGAAGCCACTTGGCACGAAGTCAGAAAAGGAATAGCTCAAAAGGCAGGAGAAGGATTTGTTTAATTTGTTAAACATTATGTTTAACTTAATAGGAAATGAGGAATAGGTACATATCTTTTAATGTGGGCAATGATAGGACTGGGGTTGTCCTTTATATAACTTAATTGAAAGATTGGTCCAAGGCCGGGATGCTGAGGCATGTCTACCAGTGTTGATTGCACTGCCGAAATAACCGATAGTCCAGGCCGCATCTGGAACTTGGGGAAACAGGACGGAGATGGCAGAGGAGCTGAGAGGCTAGAGATCACAGTCAAGAAGAAGAGATTGGGGCTTCCCTGGTGGCGCAGTGGTTGAGAGTCCGCCTGCCGATGCAGGGGACACGGGTTTGTGCCCCGGTCCGGGAGGATCCCACATGCCGCGGAGCGGCTGGGCCCGTGAGCCATGGCCGCTGAGCCTGCGCGACCGGAGCCTGTGCTCTGCAATGGGAGAGGCCACAGCAGTGAGAGGCCCGCGTACCGCAAAAAAAAAGAAGAAGAGATTGTGTGGGATTCATAGTGACTGTGCAGCAGTAAGTAAAAGAAAGTTTCTAGTTTTATATCTTAGATGTTTTCATAGAGTTCCAGCCATAAGTGGATGGCTAGGTTGGGATAAAGGGAGGGCACCAGGAATTGTGGTTGCAAACACAATATCAGAGGGGCTCTGGGCAAGATTTTTCATGTTCCTGAGAGTGCTATCAGAAAGTAGGGTAGAGAAAGGGCCTTTTAGTGCGGTGTCCGATCACTGAGGCAGTGGGGAGGCTGGCTTGGCTGGTTGATGTTACGACGAGGAAAGTGTCTAGAGGTGGTAGGTGATGTGGTCAGACAGGAAGGAATGCGCCCAGAACGAGGCTGCTGGCCCTGTCATTGGAGGGCTTGAGAGGAGAGGGATGTCGTGTGGGTCTTCTGTGAGGATGCTGACGGAGGGGGGCCTCGGGTATGAGGGCATTTGGAGAAAAGGGGGCGGGGAGAAGACAGTAGGTCTCTAGGGTGTAAGGATCCAGTTGGGGTTGCGAGGGTGAGACGTCCCGAGTCAGAAGTAGGGATTGGGAGGAGAATAATGGGGAAGGGGCGCGACGGAAGTTTGTGCTGTGGCTGATCGTTCTAGGAAAGCTGAGGATTGGCCCCTGGGTGCTGCCCTGCTGGGTGATGTGCTTCTTGAGGGCCAGTGCATGTCTCAGAGCGCCTTCCTTCCCAGTGGGGCTCGGTCAGTGGTAAACTGAGTTGAGTTGATATGTAGAGGTTGAAGATGGAGGCAAGTGGTGACGAGGGAGGATTTTGTGAATAGAACAATATTTAGAATTTGAGAGCACAGGTTGGAGTGTTGGCTCCAGAATATGTTGTGTTATTTGTTTCCTCAGTCACTCAACAAGTACTAGGCATTTAACTGTGTAACTAGGCGCCGTCTAAGCTCTAGAGATAGAAATAACGGTGGACACACAGTTCTAATGGTGCCTGCATTCTGTTGGGGAACAAAGACAAATAAATGAACACAAATAAGGTAATTCAGGTAGATTCCATGAAGAGGATAAATGAGCTGCACCCGGGCTCTAGCAGGGCGGGGCTGCCTTCTTAGGGGAGCAGCACTTCTCATTCCAAAGCACCTTCTGCTGAGCAAGTCTGGGCAGCCCACACTTCTGCTAGTTCAAGTCATTTTAGGAGGAGCGATAGACGTCTTTCTAATAATTCAAGTTACTTGACCCCCATGTGGTGATCTATGGGGTCGTGTCTTAATTGCCTGTAAACTGTTCCTTGTCAGACCAGATAAATGCCTTCAGGACCCAGGAGCTTTTGGTGAGCTTAGAACAGGCTGAATTTGGCTGAAAGGTGAAGTGGGAACTTTGTTATGGAAGTAAAATCATGTTGCTGTCTTTCACGTGAAATCCACGCACTTGTCATGCATAGACGTGCGTTTTCCAGTATGGGGGACGCAAAACGTATTTTTAAAGGCGAAAAGATTCTGTAAGCCGTTTTCATGACTTTTTGGATTGGGGGAAAGACCAGAAGATGAGGGTCTGGTTCTTGTTAAAACTTTTGCTGATAATCTTCTGGTCGCTTTGGATGAATGTTCTCTATGGCCAGGAAGGGAGAATGGGGAGAAGTTGTGAAGTTGTGGCTAAACCCCAAAGGCGGCTCTGTCTAGCCCTGGAGTTCCCTTTAGATGTCACTGTGGTTTCATTTTCTTTGATGGCTCCTCAGTGTGATGTGTTTTATCAAACAGACCTTAAAAAAAAAAAAAGGCATGAAGGAGCTTGATAAGTAAAAAATTCATTTCCTCATTATGGAGAACATTTCTTTCATCCTTTATTAGGCCACAAGAATTTTGTCCCACTGTTCACCATCCTAGACAGTGTTGAGAAGGTCCCACCAATCCTGTCTGCCTGCCTGTGGTCAGAGCAGCCGGGTCTTCTGGAGCCCGGGAGAGGTCTCAGAGCTCTCCTCAAATTAACTGGGGGACAGAAACGCACTGCTGGTGGGCGAGATTTCCTCTGCATGTGTTCGCTGCCATTGTGTCCCGTTCTTCTTTTGGTTCACGATTTGATCAAAATCAAGAAAGTCTAGTTTCTCCTCCTTATTTTTTTTCTACCCCCTCCCTTCACTTTTACTATTCTCAGATAACTCCCCATCTGTCTGTAGAAAACCACCCACTTGTAACGTCATTAAAGTTTGGTGGTAAAAAACAAAAGTGTGGGTAAACCTGTTTCTGGTTGAGACCAGTTTTCATAGCTTGGCCATTCATTGATCTTCTTTTAAAAAATAGAGTATTAACTAAATAATTAGGCTCCTTCTGGCCCTGAAAGGCCCAGGTTCTGATAATAGGATTTGTCATTGAAGAACGTTCCTTAGACGCCTGTCTTGTATGTGCAAAGGACTCTGCCAGATGGCCCCAGACAGGACCTCCCTCACTCATGGAGAGAAATGGCAGTGATGGACTTGGGTGCCCAGAGCCTGGTACCAGGCAGATTGTGGGAAGTTCCGTGGTGGGGTCGCAGAACAATGCAGGGACAGAGGAGGGTGACGGAACGTGGACACGAGATAGTGAACATACTTGTTCAGGGTCACACCAGTGGTAAGTGAGAACACCCAGGAATCCAAGCGAGATAGTCCAGCCCAAGAGCGGCTCCGTGGCGATGTTGCACAGGATCCCCAGACAGGACGTCATGGCAGCGGACTTCCCTGCTGGTCCCGTGGTGAAGAATCCGCCTTTCAGCACAGGGGACGTGGGTTCGATCCCTGGTCAGGGAAATAAGATCCCACATGCCGCGGGGCAACTAAGCCCCATGCACCTCAACTAGAGAGAAGACCCAGCACTGCATCGAAGAGAACGCGTGCCTCAATGAAGATCCCTTGTGTGCCACAACTAAGACCCTACAAAGGCAAAAAAATAAAGAAAATAATAAATTAATTAAGTAGAATAAAATTAAAAAAAAAAAACCAAAAACATCAGGGCAGGAGATGCAGAGGCGGGAGAGTGCGGGGCATGTTCAGGCAATAGCAGGGGGCTGGCTTCCGTTGAATCTAGGGCAGCTGGGGCAGACGTGCAGGCCAGGTGCTACCCCCTTCCTTCTTCTTGCATTTCTCATAGACATTGTTTAACACGGCACTGTCTCCCGCTGAGCTGAGATGAAGCCTCAGTTCATTTCAACACAACTTCTAATCCAGATGCTTGTGTCTGGTGGGAGCTGAGGCTGGAGTGATAGAACGGAGATCACTGAGCACTTTAATTGCACACTGTGGAGTCTGAACTCTTCATTCTTCTTGAACAGAGAAGTGCCATAATCAGTATTGGAATTCAAAGAATGGCTTTTACCTCAGTGGAACGGCAGTTAACACAGTGTACGTCTTCAGGGGCGCCATCTGTCTGGGTTCTAGAAAGTGTTTTTAATAACCCTAGTTCGGTTCTGTTAGGTAAAAGCAGAGTCTAATAAACCTAGCCGAGATGTGGAGCGTGCTCGGCACCCCCAGGAGCTCCTGTCTTCCTTTTAGGTACAAAGTTAAAAGTGTTCCTCATAGAGCCCCTAAAAAAGCTTTGCTTAAAAAGCCATATACTCCCTCCCAAGTTTACATTGGCATACACTTTTTCATCATAAGGATGTAATTTCTCATGTGTCATAAATATTGACATTTGAAAATAAAACTGTCCCATCACTTTTTAATTTTTATTTATTTATTTTTTCCATCACTTTTTAAAATACATCCACTGCATTTTGGCTGCCATCGTCATTTATACCCATTATTGTCTGTTTTTTTTTTGTTTGTTTTTGTTTTGGTTTTGCGGTACGCGGGCCTCTCACTGTTGTGGCCTCTCCCATTGCGGAGCCCAGGCTCCGGACGCGCAGGCTCAGCGGCCATGGCTCACGGGCCCAGCCGCTCTGCGGCATGTGGGATCTTCCCGGACCGGGGCACGAACCCGTGTACCCTGCATCGGTAGGCGGACTCTCAACCACTGCGCCACCAGGGAAGCCCTATTGTCTGTTTTAAAAATACATGAATGGGCTCCTTTTTAGCAGTAATATTTTACAATTTATCTTTTCCCCCCCTAACATGTCACTAGTAATTTTCCAGTCTACTTCCCCATAGACTTTATTCCTGATATAAAGCATTTTTTGCTTGAGAGTCTATTGTCAGATCACGCTTTCATACTCCCTACGACAGACGTGTGCGTTTCAAATATGTGTGCGTGTTGTCATTTCCTTTAGCAATAAAGGTCTAAGTGTTAAAAGAAAATCTTCTCTGATTATGTTATCAGAATAATTTTTTTTAATACTTTTTTTTTGGCTGCGTTGGGTCTTCGCTGCTGCGCAGGCTTTCTCTAGTTGTGGCGAGCGGGGGCTACTCTTAGTTGCGGTGCGCGGGCTTCTCATTGTGGTGGCTTCTCGTTGCAGAGCACGGGCTTTAGGTGCGCGGGCTTCAGTAGTTGTGGCATGTGGGCTCAGTAGTTGTGGCATGTGGGCTCAGTAGTTGTGGCTCACGGGCTCAGTAGTTGTGGCGCACGGGCTTAGTTGCTCCGTGGGATGTGGGATCTTCCCGGACCAGGACTTGAGCCCGTGTACCCTGCATTGGCAGGCAGATTCTTAACCACTGCACCACCAGGGAAGCCCCTGTTATCATAATAATTATTAGTGCACAGTTGATCAAAACAACGAGATATTATAAAAGTTGATAAAATTTTACTTTTTGTTTAATTTTTTTGGAAATTAGATGATTCCGTTTTTTAAACACATTAGTTCTTGGATGAATATTACTTATTGTAAGAGTGAAGCCATATTCTGCATCAATTTTGTTCTTACTCTTCACTTATTTGTAGATGTAAGTGCTCAGAAATCTTGTTTACATAAATAGATAGGAATGATAGCTTTGTCACTCCGTTATTGAATTCCTTCCATAATCAAGAAATATAATTTATCATCAGACTTGATTTTCAGTAATCTATCAGATGACACCTCCACAAGGTCCTCCTTCAATTTCGTTGAAAGTAAAGAACTGGAAGGTGCCCGAGACTTGCATGAGGCTTCCGACTGTGACCTTGGAGTTGGTCCCTGCGTCAACAGGAACATCGGTGTCTTGAATTGACCCTTTGTTTGGTGGCTGGAGTTTCTGCATAGGGCAGTGCTAGTAGCATTCCAGATGGGAGAGAGGGATGCCTTTGTGTGCGAAGTGAGGGGAGGAAGATTGCTAAAGGGGAGGTGGAAGAGGAGGACTGCACCTGCCTCACAAGAGTGTGTTCTCAGGCAGATGAATTTTAGGAAAGAAAATATATGAAAGTTGAAAGTTTGGAAATGAATTCCCTTAAAATTACTTGAGTCCGTGTACCCTTAAGAAAGTCTTTGGTGTCTGCACACCCTGCTTTGCAGACTGTGGACCTGCCTACAAACCTTGCTTGTCCGGCCCACTTCCGGGCGCTGGGAAAGCGCAAGGAAAGGCCCCCGTAGCATCTGGACCGGCCTTGTGGAGAGGGCTAGCCTGGGAGGCTTCAGTTGGTCAGCCTTGGGCAGGGAACGAGGCCACACATTGCTTTGGTGATTTAGTGATGAATAAATTACTGTCCTTGCCCTCCAGGGGTTTATAATCTGAGCTCATATTATAAAACAAAACAAAACAATACCCCGCCCCCCCCCAAATCTGACAAAAATCAAAATCTTCTACGAGAACTTGTTTAATATATTATTAAATAAGGTATACGTTTATTTGCATT
The DNA here is from genome assembly GCF_011762595.2 of Tursiops truncatus. NCBI lineage: Eukaryota > Metazoa > Chordata > Mammalia > Artiodactyla > Delphinidae > Tursiops > Tursiops truncatus. The sequence continues at coordinate 177,536,886 of NC_047034.1, forward strand.
TTTTAATGTTTTGATGACTGGATTTCAGTATAACTGGTTTCCTTTGTAATCTCACTTTATTTTCGGCATTTAAAAATCATTTTTAGAAGAGGTTAGGCTTTACCAGACTGCCAAAAAGTTCCATGGCATAAAAAAGATGAAGAACTGTGTTCTGAGTGCTGGCCTCTTCCAAATACCACAGTTAGTCAGTTTCCAAAGAGTCCTAGATGACAATTTCAATAAAACGGTTTCATGGAAGGGCGCCTCATAGAGCTTTTGGTAGGACTGTGGTGTGATGTTATTGGCTTGGGCATGCCCCATAGATGTTTCCCATGTTACATTAGACTGTCAGACTTGGACCTGGTACAGTCAGCTTTCCACATCTTCAGGTTCTGCAACAGTGGATTCAACCAACTGTAGGTAAAAAATATTCAGGGGAAGAATTCCAAAAAGTTCCAAAAAGCAAAATTTGAATTTGCTGCACGTCGGCAACTATTTACATAGCAGTTATTGATACATTGTATTAGGTATTATAAGTAATCTGGAGATGATTTAAAACACAGGGGAGGATATGCGTAGGTTATGTGCAAAGACTGCGCCATTTCATGTAAGGGGCTTGAGCGTCTGCGGATTTGGGTATCCTGGAGGGTCTGGGAACCAGTCCTCTTTGGAATCAGGCACTATCTGAAGGAGCTTACAGTCGCCCATCAGGGAAACACCCCCCCCCCCCCACCCACACACACGGTTCTCGAGGGTCATAGGCCTTCCTTGCCCCTATTCCGCTGTAAGAAATCCATGTGAGGGAGAAAACTTTCATTATCTCCAGATTGTGTTTCACAACAATTGAGAATGTTCTTGGTTTTATTATTAAGTAATGTGAACCCGTGACTTCATAGTTATTGTTTGCTTTGTTTCTTTAACATCTCAACGTGCATTATTTTCTTCCCTGTGCTTTCTTCAGCAGCTTATTTGCTCCACGCACCAGGTCCCCTGACTTGAAGCTACAGAGCTGCATTTAGATCAGGTTTCTCGCATGCTGCTGACTTTATCTCATTTACAGTATCACATTTCTGTTGCCATACACTGTGTGATCTGGGCCTCCCCACAGCTTTTTAACAATTAGTAATTGAGCAGGAAGTGTGTTTTTATTACAGTGGCCTTTTGATTTTGATTTTACAATCGTGTAGTGTTTAGCAGAGAGCAGAGGTGGGGAAGTGGCCCTCTGAAACACATTTTTGACAGAGAGAAGTCTGTTGTTTCAGCCACTTGGCTATCTGTCAGCAGTTCTCAGACTTCCCCCTTGTGTTGGTTGCCTGGCAACCTGGGGCTGGAGCAATCAAACCGTGGCCAGTGCTTTTCCAAGCCCAGATTGGGAGATGATTTATTGGTGGAACTGTAAGCATGGTAAACCCAAGCCTCAGAAATTGACCTTTTTTTTCTTTTTCTTTCTTTCTTCCTTTCCTCTCCTCTCCTCCCCTCCCCTCCCCTCCCCTCCCCTCCCCTCCCCTCCCCTCCCCTCCCCTCCCCTCCCCTCCCCTCCCCTCCCCTCCCCTCTCCTCCCCTCTCCTCTCCTCTCCTTTCTTTCTTTCTTTCTTTCTCTAGGAGTTTATAGAAACCACATCAAGAAAAAATAAAAGAAAGGGTATCAGTTGGAGGGTTTTGTTGTAAAACTTTTAAAGAATAAAATTAAGGCCTAGAGTGAGCTTGTTATTCTGTGTCTATCAACATGTGTATAGAATATATTTAGTTGCGTTATTACCCTTTTCTTTCATTTTACTGCAACACCCAACATTTAAAAGTTAGTGCTTTTTTGGGTAAATTAGGATACTTGGGATGTCACCTTACCACGAGAAACTCAGCCCAGGGAATGCTCATAGCTTGCCCCAGGGGTCATCTGTGAAGCTTTGATAGAATCAGGCGTAGAACCAGAGCCCAGCTTTCCTAATGCCTGTGTCTATATTCTGGATTTAATGCAGTAAGCATAAAATGCTGATTGCTCTTCTTATTTTTCAAAATCAGCTGAAAACTCCAAAGACCCTGCATTACGGTCTGCTCTGTTAATAGATGCTTAAGTAGGTCTTCTTCTTCATATGTGTGTGGACTTGGTATGGGCAAGGGAATCCTGTCATTGTAGGACAAGTCAATTCTGAATTTTCAGATTCCTCCCACTTCCTGCTTCTGCCTTCTTTTTATTTTTTTTAAAAAATATTTATTTAATTTATTTATTTGGTTGTGCCGGGTCTTAGTTGCAGCAGGTGTGCTCCTTAGTTGTGGCTTGCAGGCTCCTTAGCTGTGGCATGCGAGGCATGCATGTGGGATCTAGTTCCCTGTCCAGGGATGGAACCCGGGCCCCCTGCATTGGGAGTGTGGAGTCTTAACCACTGCGCCACCAGGGAAGTCCGTATGCTTCTGCCTTCTTTGCTCCCGCCCCCTCATTTATAATTATAACTTTTTAACTGTGAAAATTATCTCATTGATTAATTTTTGCTATAGAAGTGAGTTTTAAAGCTCTTTTTGAGAGTTCTCCTTCATAGACTCTCAAATACTTTCTCCGGTATTGCAAATGAGGACTATTTGGGGGCGGGGGCAGGGCAGGGGAGGCGGTGTCCTGTGGTGAGGGCAGTCTTCATGAGGGCAAGGCACAGAAGAGCCTCAGCCTGACTCAGCAGGTTAACCATTCCCTAAGCATTTCTTTTTGTAAGATTTTAAGTAAATACTTTGGAACTCAAACTCCACTCTGCTTGCAGCCCAATGTATCCAACTGTGTATGTAAATGCACTATTAGTATGTTTGTATTCCATATAAATATACAGGTTGAATCGGTTTGTGTGTGTAATTTACACACAGCTGTGTTCACGCTCCCTTAACACCAGTATTTTCAGCAAGAGTGAGGTATCATGGGAGCACTGTTGTTCCAAACAAAAGCCGGCAGAGCAGCCTCGAGGTGGGGCCCATTACCAGCCCCTGACGTGGGACCCTCCCTTGACAGACTCTCTTGTGATAGACATCCTGCGTGGAGGTAGTATGCGACCAGACGGGTGCCTGTCATAGAAAGAAAATAGTGACCGCCAGTTAGACCAGGATCTGCCTTGTGACCCAGTTTTGCCTTTTGTAGTTGAAATACACTCCTCTTCCCCCTCCAGCCCCCTGCGTTTCCTAAAGGGATACTTGATTTTCCTCTCATTTTGGAGAGCATTCAAAGTGACCAAAGTTAAATAAGGAGCCCTAGCCCTTGTCATGTTGTCATGAAAGAGAAACAGTCCAGGAGCCGCTTCTATGGCCCTGGAGCTGGACAGGGCCTCAGTGTCCCCTGTTTAGGAAGTGGCGCAGGAGTGGATGGTAACAATTTCTAGACTGAGTTCTTCTGGAAGACACGTTTCACTTAATTTGAAATAACAGGCCTATATGATTTTATTTCATTTAGGACTGTATGATATCATTGTCCAGTATTCTAACAATGTATTTATTTTACTTCCCTACTAGAAAACTTGTAGTGCTTTAGATGTTTTAATGTTTTATCAAAAAGGAGCAGGGATCATCCTAAACTTGTGCTGTCCACTGTGTAACCGCTGGCCACACGCGGCCGTTGAGCACCTGAAATGTGCTATAGCCCGAGTTGAGATGTGCTGTTAGTGCAAAACAGACACTGAATTCCACAGGCTGAGTAGGAGAAAGGCAACGTAAAATATTTCATTACTGATTTGTATATTGATTACACGTTGAAATGATGCTATTTTGGATATATTAATGTGTTACTGATGTTCATTTTACCCCTTTTTAAAATATGGCTACTGGAAGATGAAAGTTACCTACTTGGCTCACATTTGTGGCTCACATTCAGTTTTTATTGGGCGGCCATTGACCTAAACACCTTGCATTATAATTTTTGCGAAAGGCCTCCCACTAAAGAGTTCTACTTCTTTGTTGTCTTGTAACTTATAGACAAGCCACATTTCTTTTTCAGTTTATTCCCTGTTCCTTCTGTGCCAACACCTACTTTGTTAAAGAAGCTGAACTTTTTAGTGACTTAATTATGAGCCACTTGACCAAGAACATTTACGTGGGGACTACAGTGCTATCACAGGGAGAGAAGGTGCCTCTTATGTCCGTTTGGCTTCGTTATTAGTGTTGGGTTATTTTTAATTTGGGTGTAGCTGGGCAGCCATAATTGGCAAGAGGTATTTAGCTGGCGGTATTTCTACATCTGCTAACGCTTGCTGCTTAACTAGCCAGTTCTCATTTGACTTGAAAGTGCATTGAAGCGTGCTGCTCCGATATTCACCCTGTGGCAATGCTGTGTTAGGCCTGCAGTAATGAAAGGACTTCAGCTACTCAGCATAATCATCTAGACTCAGAGGGTCACATAGACAGAGATGTATAGGATGGCTCAGTGGCCTTTGCTAGTGGGCAAAGTTGCTGTGTAAACCATCCAACATAAGGTCATTTTCCTGTTGGGCATGTGGTCTTTGAAAAATGGAGTGACTTTTTTTTTATGTTTGCGACCACCTGGGAAGGGTTTTGCGCACAGGTGTGTTGAAAAAGGAAATTGTGGGCTTCACTCTGGGTGGTGAGCCAGCATCAGGGAGTGGACTAGCGTGGTGTCTCTAGTGAGACTTGTATGTTTGAATGGACAGGAAAGGTGGTGTTGAATCATTCTGTAGGTAGTAATTAGAGAGTCAGAAACTTAGCACTGAGCATAGGTCAGGAGACCTTGAGTCAAGCTGCAGGGCCAATGGCTGGGAAATAAACAGCACTGTAAGAAGGCCAAACCAGTTCACCTCCCAGATACATTCATTTTTTCATTCAGCCAGTGATAGTGGTCACCTGCTCTGTGTGTCAAGGGCTGTTCTAGGTGCTGGGGATTCCCTCATGTACTCAGTATCGTACATAGCATGTCATGTCACGTCAGGGCAACAAGAGCTCAGTGTTAACATAGAGCAGGGGAAGGTTACAGAGAGTGATAGGGCCTGCGGATTGTCTGAGGAAGTCTAATTGGAAGATGGTTTACTGGTTGATTTAATTAATAGTTGACTAACATTGAGGTTAAAGGTTTTAGTAATGAATCTTGTATTGGTTTCCTGTTGCCGCATAACAGGTTACTCCCAACAATAAAGATCACCTCAACTTAAAACAAGAATGATCATTTGTTATCCTGTTTCTGCAGGACAAGAATTTAGGAATGGCTCAGCTGTGCCTTCTGACTTGGGGTGCTTTCATGAGGCTGCAGTCAGATGGTAGATGGGGTTGGAGTCATCCTGAAGGCTCCTTCACTTGCGAGTCCAGGCTAGGAAAACTCAAATGGCGGGGGGCTGCACAGCTGGAGCTTCTGAGGCATCTCTCTCTCTCTCTCTCTCCGCCTCCCTAGGTGGTCTCCCCAGCATGGTGACTTCTGGATAACCATACTTCTTAATGTGGTGGCTCAGGGCTCCAAAGACACATGTCCAGAGAAGGAGAGCCAAGCAGAAGCTCTGTTACCTTTTATGCATGCCCCAGCCTCAAGCTACCAGTGCCACTTGTGCCCTGTTGGTCAGGATAGTTACAAAGATCCACCCAGGTTCCAGGGCAGGGAACAGAGACCCACATCAGTGGAGTGTCTTCATCACACTGTAGGAGCAGCATGTAGGATGGGATGGAAATAAGAGTCTGTCACAAATACAAAGCTTTTGTGGTTATGTGTGTTTGTTTGTTTTGTTTTAAATAATGTATGATCCTTGCCTGAAAAGTGAGAGCTTTGACCAGCTTAGATGTTCTAAAGCTTCCTTCCGACTCTAATATTCTCGGATTCTACTATCATTACAGACATGGCAGGGAGTGAGTGTTGAGCTGACGACTGCCTAGCTTTTGTAGACATTTCTGGAGCACGTCAGCAGAGCCAGCTGGGGGTAGGATGACTGCTGGACTCTTCTTGCTGGCCTCAAACACCTTAGGACCTGGCACTTGAGTCACCCTTTGTGTTTCTATAGCTAATCTTTGGTGGAGGGGTGGGGCAGAGGCAGGGGGGATAAAACGGTGATGAGACAAGGAGCTGTCTGTTGTCACAATGCTCGTGAATTGAGGAAGGTAGAAGAATCAGGGCAGGATCATACCTACCTACCTACCTCCCCCAATTCTCATTCTCATATTCTTTGGCCTTTGGAAGATTGGAAAGTAAAGGAACCAGGAAAAAGAGCTCTTTGGTATTATTCCTCCATGACAGCTGAATATTCGGAATCTGCTGTATTTGACCCTAGAGAGGACTTCTCTTAGAAATGGACAGGCTTGTATTTGGGCTTCTGTTCTGAGGACCATCAAATCTTTTGGGATGAGTGGGGGAAACGGGTCTTTTTTGCAAAACCTAGGATTTATTTAATGTTAAAGGTATCTTAGACCGATCTTCTGCATTTCCAGGTAAGACAGTTGATAAAACATATCATGCATTAACAGGGTCTCTTTTTGGAAAGACTTTAGCCATCCTCCTGTCTCTGTGTAGGAGAGAGGCCACCTGCCTGACTGCAGCTCCCAGTGATGGAGAACTAGGCATCCACTGTTGAGGCTTTACGGATAGATGAGAGAAAGCCCGCCACTCCTCTTGCATACGGAAGCCCGGAGGAGGCCTAGTGACCTATACAAGGGTGTCGTTATTTGGTGGCAGAGCCATGCACTCCAAGCCAAGTGTTTCTGTGGGAAAAATTTTAACATGGACATACAGCATACAGTCTCTGGCACTTTTGCTTCAAAGAGCAAGTGTGTATATGTTTATACCTAAAATTTCCTTTAGAGGTTTTCTGTTTTTTTTTTTTAAGACAGATAATACCCTTTAATTCCTCTGATACGTATAGATACAAGAGAAAGTTTTCTGCACCTGGATTCCAAGCAATTAATCCTATTTTGAAATCTCATCTCTCTACTTCTCCACCCTTCCTGATTAGCTATGGATTGGGGCAGGATATTTAATTTACCTAAACTTCCAGATTCTCCACCTGTAGCACGGACCCAGTGACACCTACGTTGGAGAGTGTATTGAGGAGCCTTGAGGAGGATGTGGTCTGGGACCCACCAGTATCCATGTTGCGACTGTGACGTCCTGAGACAGTGGAAGATGTTACTCTGGATAGAAAGCGTAGGACAAGTCTGAGCTAGGGAAAATGTCAGGTCTCAGAGACTTGAGAACCATCAGTAAAAATGTGGTTATTATTTTATTTTATTTTAAAAATTTATTTATTTTTGGCTGCGTTGGGTCTTCGTTTCTGTGCGAGGGCTTTCTCTAGTCGTGGCGAGCGGGGGCCACTCCTCATCGCGGTACACGGGCCTCTCACTGCCGCAGCCTCTCCTGTTGTGGAGCACAGGCTCCAGACGTGCAGGCTCAGTAGTTGTGGCTCACGGGCCTAGTTGCTCCGCGACATGTGGGACCCTCCCAGACCAGGGCTCGAACCCATGTCCCCTGCATTGGCAGGCAGACCCTCAACCACTGCGCCACCAGGGAAGCCCTGTGGTTATTATTTTAAATTGTGATCCTATTTGCTGTTTTTAAACTATAACTAGTTGAATGGAACTTAACTATTAACTAGTTATTCTGGAATACTGCTAGTAAATTCAACGTGTACTTACAAAGTAGAGTCAACAAGAAATTAGAAGCAACATCCCAGGAAGCTCGGAGATGCCCACCACGGCTTGCTGGCCTGTCTCCTCTCAGACGCACTGCTTCCGCTGCTGTTTATTGAAAACGTCATGCTTTACTTGGGTCGTCCTTTCGTTGATGTGTTAAATATTTTAAATCAAAACCCAAATGATACTTTTCAAAGCAGTATCAATAGTGTATCTCTAGCCGGAAGCGTGTTTTCGATATGGGGTGATGGGAATCTGTAACAAACAGGGTTATATGGATGAAATGCAATAGGTTCTCATCTGGTGGTTGCTCAGTGAGAGCCACTGTTGAGTGAACAGGTAGGAGTCCTGGAATACAGATGTCTGGAAAGGCGTTTATTTCTTCCGCTTGGCATCGGTCTTCTCTTTTTTCTCCCTACCCCTCATTAACATAGGCCCACATTTAGGAAGCGTCTTCAGTTTTCTGCTGCTGCTGCTTCTCTACACCTTCAGAAGACCAGTGGACAATTCCTCTTACTCTCTGCCTGGCTTGTGGGCTTACACTTTTGTCTCTCCACTGGGGGCAACTGTGGTTTGCTTACTTGCAGATCTGCCTGTTCTTCAGTCCCCTGAGAAGCAGCAAGTCATTAACATAAAATTTTGTGCGGAAAACAGGGTAGAGCAGGAGCCATTTTCACAGTGGGACTCACTTTAATACCTGCAGTGTTTTCCAAACAGTTATGTAAGAGGACTGAGTAAGAGTCGCTTTTCAGAAGTCCTGGTGAGTTTCTGACTGTGATACACTAGTTAAAATTCACCAGAGGGAGTTAATTTTGAAAGCTCTCAGCCAGGGGTTAATGCAGAGTTATCTTTTAGCCATTTTTGCAGCATTGCCCCTCTCCCCTGGCTCCTCTCCTCTTCTGTAGACACAGGTCATATCCAGCACTTGAGATGAGCAGCGTTGGGAGTTTCACGTGCACACGAGGGAGATAAGTGCACCTTAGTCTTTGGTCTCATCTACCCAGTACTCCTCTGGGTGCAATCCAATTTGATATTAAGAGTAATCTTTTTTGAGATAGGTAGGGCAGGTATTTTATGGCCAGTTTAAAAGATGAACAAACCGAGACAAGAATAAATTAAGTTTCGAGAATATGGCCTTTATTTGTCCATTCGTAGACCTTTGAGAAACACTTAAAATCTTGAAATGCAAACGCAGGCAGCAGGTGCCCATCGTAGCCCTGATCCACACACTCTCCTCAACTCCATTTTTAGCCTTCACCCCATCCCTGAAGTTCCCTGACTGTTTACATTTGTCAGTCTTGACCCTCCCACCCTGGTTCAAGGATTTGGTGACACGTGGTTAGTTTTCCCATCTGTAAAATGGAGATATTAGTAGCCCCTGCCTTGTAAGGTTATTGCGGTGCTTCAGTGAGTCAGTTGGTGTAGAGCCCCTAGGAGAGTGCCCGCCATGGGAGTACTGCTCAGTGCTGGCTGCTTTTATTGTTGAATAGGTGGTGCCTCCCTGCCTTTCTCTCATCCCGACACAGGACAGTGAAGCTGCTTGCCCCAGGCCAACCCTGGTCCACCCCTTCCCCCCACCCGGTGGGAGACAGTCAGTGTCTGGGCAGCCGGTGAGGCCGTCATCGCCCATGGGCACAGGGCTTGGGAGGCTCTGAGCTGGGGCAGGCTCAGCAATAATGAGCGGAACTTTTGAGCTTGTTACTTTATCATAAGAGAGAATGTTATCGCATTTTCACCCAATTACGTTTATCCCTATTACGTATCTCCCATTTCAAAAGTGGCTGTGTCTAAACAGCCGTGTCAGAATTACTCTGTGGAACAGAGAAGCAGACCAGATCCTAGGACTTCTGAGTTTGAATCTCACATTCTTTCCATTCTACCAAAAATGAGAAATAGAGCTCCCCAGATTCTACTCAGACCCAAATTTAACAGCAAGTACTGTGTTCAGGTAACTCACTTTTTTTAAAGCCAAGAATTAAATGTTCTCTACCAGGAACTTATAGGTAGATAACTTCTGATGGTGACATGAAGTTTCAGCTCAATAATAGAAAAAACTATAGCAATGTGTCTAAAACCTGGGGAGTAATTATGTAACATGATTATCACTACAATGGCAATCATTTTACAGTGTATAAACGTATCAGATTAACATGTTGTGTACCTTGTAACACAGTGTTGTATGTCAAAATATATTTCAGTAGATAAAATCAAAATTGGAGCGCAATCACAAACTAAGTTGTAAAACAAAGCAAAGCACAGTCTCCTTGCCATTAATAAATCTGTATGTATATTTGGGTCTCATCTGGCTATGACGATTGAGAAATAGAAGAGGACTTGTCTTCTGCTCCCAAAAAACACACAGGTTGATTGAAAACAAAGAGCACCAGAGAAAACAGTGCCAACACCCGGGGAACCTCAGCTCACGGCTCTGAGAGTGGCCAGACTGCAAGCCTGCGGAGCGTAAGAAGCAGGGCTGCCCGGCACTCGGAGCAGCGGCCCAGCCACAGCTCCCGCCTCGGGAAGGAGCAGCCTTCTTTCTCCTGCACCCTTGGCATCTTAGCAGTCTAACGTCTATACACCATCAGGGACAGAACAGCTAAGGGACAGAGACATAATTCATGAGGCCTTGAATCTCAGCACTGGAAATGCTGAATTTCAGCTCAACTGCTAGAATGCTATTAAGAAACAGACCGCGTCTGTGAACTTTCGTTTAGAAGCTTCCAGTACCTGTCTGTCTGTGAGTCGATAGTGTTAATTATGAAATTAAAGTCTTAAAAAAAGTCAGGGTCTTCATTTGCAGAGAGATGAATGAATTGAGGGAACGGAGACTACAGCCTCAGTAACCTATTTAACATACTGACCTATTCTAATCATTGACCACTCTGAGTGGGTTGGCTTTGTTTCGATTTTAAAGGCTACTCTACATTTCTGGTAAACCACAAGGTAAAGGCTGGTCTCTGAGAAGCAGATGTTTTGCCAGTTTGAGGCCTTGTGGCTTTCCATAGAGAAGTAACAGTACAGGCCACATGAAGCTTTTACTTCCTTTTTTTAAAAAAGTGGGGCCAGTGGTGCTTTGCACTTGATAGCATAGTCATTGATATACACTGACAGCAGTGGTTTGTGTTCACCATCAGATGTCAAATCCATATTTCTGGAAGTAGTTAGTTTGAAATGTCTGTGAGACAAGTGTTCCCAAATGGGCTTGGACCATAGATTAGCCTTAGAAATAGTAGTGAGAATCTTGGATGGTATTTAGAGCCATGGGAGCAGTGGAAGTCATATTGGGAGGGAGTTTGTGGGGAGCAGAAAACCTAGAACAAAGCCTTGGGGAGACTCAGAGGTGGAGGAGAGAATTAAGCCACCAGGTGATATGAGAAAAATCAGCAGAGTTTGGTGTCATGGAGCCGGTAAGATCAACTTTGTTATCAAAGTTCAAAATGGACCCTTTGGCATTTAACAGTCTATTTCCACTGTGACCACCCTAGCCCAGGCTCTTGTCATCTCATGGTTTGTTTCATCTGTGTATCACAGACTTGGGAGCTCCAGCTGCCTAATGCTATAGGGAGGCAAGGTGGTATAAGATACAATTCCTGTCTTTTCAGAGCTCATAGACACTATGAGTACATAAGGCCTTTTACAAATAAATAAATGCGAAGTGAATGGGGATGGGGACTGTCAGGGAAGTCTCATTTTGGGGTGGGAGGGATTTGAGCTTGAGTTTGAGGTGAACTGGAGGTAGGCTGTGGAGAGAAGTATTAAAGGTACCCCAGAGTCGGAAGTTCAGACAGAGGTGGTAGCATGGACCAGTTGGCATTACTGGACATCTGTTTGGAAAGGTAGGCCAGGACAGGATCCTGGTGCGCCTTGAATGCAGGGCTAAGGGTTAAACACCACCTGAAGAGGTCAAAGAGCTATTCTTAGGTAGGGCCTGGGGGCAAGATGGTGTAGGACTCATGATGAAATCCGTGGTTTTGAAAAGTTCCTCAGCAGAGGCTTGTAAATGGCTGGATGAGGGAGATGGGTTAGGAAGCTGGCTAGTAGGAAGGAAGGGTGAGGGTTTGGCCTGCGACTACTGCTGGAATGAGCGGGAAAGGAAGGCACTGAAAGACCTTTCTTAGGAAGAATACTGAAGAGTTGATTTGATTTGGAGGGGCAGATGGAAAGGGCAGAGTCGCAGATCATGGGACCATGACTGAAATTGCTGACCTCCGTAGACTCTTGGCCCACTTCACCGAGACTGTGGCAGTAGTGCTGCAGGGCATGGATTTTGGAGCCCGGGTTTGAATTCTGCCTTGACCGCTGAGGAGTTGGGTGACCTTGGTCTGGTTACTTAACCCATGGTGCCTCAGCTTCCTTGTCGGTAAAATGGAGATAATAGCAGTACTTCCTTTTAGGTTGTGAGGACTTTGAGGCTCCTGACATATAGTAGGTACTTCATAACTGTTGAATGGATGCTGTTCAGAGGATTATAACAAGTGGAGGAATCAGGGTCTGAACTCACGTTTGCAGAACTCTCCCACATTACCCTGCTCTTCCAGGTTCAGCCTTTCTCAGGTGCTCCTTCACTGGGCCGGCCTCTCCCAGTGAACCTGTTGCGTGTCCTCACACATGCATGGCCCTGCCATTCCACCATCTGACTCACGCCAGAGCCCACCTCAGCTTTGTATAGACTCTCCCTGTCTGATTGCCACTTCCTATTCTCTGCCTCTGTCTTTCCTGGAGGGCCTTCCCACTCCTCCACACCTGCAGATGCTGTCTGCTCTTCTCGATCTGCTTCCGTGAAGGCATTCTGAACAACAGTCCATCCCTCTTCTCGGCTCCCTTGCAGCACTGGTGAGCTGCCCTTCACTACTTCATGCTTGGCCGACCTAAGTCTCAGATTGTTCTGTAATCACCTCACATTTATCTTACCTGCAAAAAATGAATCCCTTTTAATAAAGGTCCATGGCTACCTTTTTTGTTGTTGTTATTTTTAAAATTCCTCCCAGTGTTAGGTGCTCACTAAATACTTAACTTCTTAACGAGTAGATTAAGAAGCATTAATTCTGAAGGCTGAGGTTGGGCTCCGGTCATCCTCATCTCACACCTGGGCCCCCTCTCTAGCCTTTTTAACTGCATTGCGGCCAGTCTGTCCCTAATGCACGCCGAGGGCCACACTGCCACCAGAGCAGTCTCTGTGCCGTCTTTTCATGGAACGCTCTTGCTTACACTTCTCCGCTGGCCTACAGCTAGGAGCAGAACTCTTCAGCCTGGCCTGGAAGGTTCTTTGCAACCTGACCCTCTCCCCACCTCTTCAGTCTTACCTGCTGGGACTCCACTCCGTACACCCTGCCCTCCTCGCAGTTCCCAGGGTGATCTGTGTGCCCTTCCTGGCTGACCCCTCTGCCTGGAGCCCTGCTGAGCCCACCTGAGAGGCTCATGCTCCCCCTTGTCTCGCCCCTACGACGGCAGCAGAGTAAGTTGCTTCCTCCTCCTGACCCCACCTCCCGCCCTTTGTTCCTCTGCTGCTTTTCGTTGGGGCCCAGAGATTGATCTGTTTACCCTGTTTGCCAGGCCTGCTCCTTGAGGGCAGGGCAGTCTCGTTCCTCTCCACATCCCGGTGGAGATGTGAAGATGTGGAGGTGCTCTGCACGCAGCCCGGGATGCGTGCTGAGCATGTAAATGATACTTTTTTCAGGTAACGAGGGTCACTCTGCTTCAGACTAGAGCAGAGCTTGCTTCTTTCTTGTGCCTTGCCAGATTTTTCCTTTTGAACTATACGAATTATGTTGAAAACTGACAGTGATGAGTCATATCTTAGAAAGGGGTGAAATCTGAAAATGCAGAGCCTCCAGGAATGGAGTAGGAGGTTGCAGATCGGTCTTCCCGGCCAAGTCTGGCTCTTCACTGAATTCGCCCGGCTGGTCTCAACCGCGGGGAGTGGGAGGGACTCCCCTCCCGGTGGGCAGGTGATTTATTGGCTGGGAAGCTTCCGCGGTGATTTAGTTGTGAAACGGCGCCCTGCGAGGTGCCGGCTGAGGCCTGGGCCGGGCGGGAGCGGCCGCCCACAATCCCGGGCCGGAGGGACCTCGGGGGTCGTCGGGGCCAGCCCCCCCCGCTTCGCAGCCCGGGTGCGGCGGGCGTGCGCTGCTGACTCTGCCCGCCCGGGGGGAGGTCCGGAGACGGAGCAGCCCGGGGAGGGCCCCAGCCCGGAGCCAGCCCCGCGGGCGCCCTCCGCTCGCGCCCGCCGCGGCGGGGAGGAAGTTTCCGTGCTCCGCCGCCCGGGTCGACTCCCGCTGTTCGGAAGGAGGAAACCGAGGTACCGGGCCGGGGTCCCGCGCGGGGCCTCGGGGCGGAGGCCGCAGCCGGGCCGGCGGGCGGCGCGGCGATCCAGGCCGCCTTTTGCAGCCTCCCGCGGCCGCGCTGGGCTCTGCGCGCCGCTCCGGCCTCCTCCCCCGGCGGCGGCGGCGGCGGCGGCGGCGGCGGCGGCCGCCCCAGCCCCGCGCCCCGCGCCGCGCGGCCCCGCCGCGGTCACACGCCGAGCCGCCCGGCCGCCTCCGCCCTGCGCTTTGTGGAGCCGGAGCCCGAGCCCGAACCCGAGCGCGAGCCGAGTGACAGGCGCGGCCTCCCGCCACCCGGACCCTGAGTGCGGCCCGCGGCGGCCCCGCGTACCTGTGGCTGCCGGCGGTCGGCCGCGCGGGACCCGACTTCGCGGGCCAAGGTGGGGTCCGGGGATCCGGCAGTGGCCCCGCTGTGGCGGGGAGGGGCTGCCCAGGAGGAATGGGACAAAGTGAAAGTCCCCGGGCTGCCGAGGGAACGGGGACGGGGAGGGGCCGGGAAGGAGGAGGGGTGCTGGTGTTTGGGTGCCTGGTGCCCCGGGGCGGCTCTTGCGGCCGGCGTGGCGGGGCACGCAGGCCGGCCGGGGTTCGGGCCCGGTGGATTGCCGCGGTGCTGCTGCCGTCCTGGTGAATTCCCCGGACGAACGAAAGGCCTTTGAAGCCTCCAGGGTGCCCTTCTGGAGAAAAGTCTCCAGCTTTGCTCCCGTTCCCCTCTTCTGCTCGGCACTTTGGGAAGCTTCGTTCTCAGGTGGGGACCAGTTGTGCTGTTTTATTGATGGAAGCACGGAGCGTATGTGTTGTTTATACCTCCGTGGACCGATGCAGAGACCGGAGGCAGCGAAGGCACAGACGGCTGCTTGCCTCAGACACGGGACGTCCTCCTCAGCCTGTCCGAGTGCGGGACTGGGGATCTGACGGAGGCTGTCTGGGCGCGGGTCCCGGCTGTGCTGCTGAAATATTCCCCCAGCCGTGTCGACGTTCCCTAGCTCGGACTTCTTTGGGGTTGTTATTCTGCTGATTGCAGAGATCTTTGCTGACATCCTGTGTTGTTTTTGGCTTTTACATCCCATTTGTTGTTTCTTTTTATCACAGAAACGCTTCGTTAAGGGGCTCAGGCAGTACGGCAAGAACTTCTTCCGAATTCGAAAGGAGCTGCTTCCCAGTAAGGAAACAGTGAGTACAATTGGACTTTATGTAACTTGATTTTTTCCTCTTCGCTCCTGCTGCTTCTCCGCACTTGATCTTGTGAAATGCTTTCCTTTAACCCTGTGTTGTGCTGGCCTCTAGGATTCTATTAATTTTACTTCCTTCACCTTTAGTTTTAGCTCAGGATTCTAGATGGTAAAGTGACTGATTATGCTTATCCCCAAGAAAGTGGATTTCAGAACAGAAGAGTCTTTGGCAAGAGAGGTTGGGGGGGGCGGGGAGTCTGGGGTGTTGGGGAGTTAACATCTAATTTTAAATACAGTGGGTGAAATAGAAAATATCATTTATCGCTAGTTTGGATTTGGTTATTGACAAAAGTCATCAACAAACAATAGAGCTAAGAGGTTTGTAGCTCAATATACTTTAAATTCTCTGGGGACTTTTATTTTTTTTAATGTTGCTAAGTTTTGAAGAGTAGTTGTACCTAATTTTCCAGCCCTAAAAGTTTGCACTTTTTATTGGACAGATACACAAGGATCCCTGTAAGTTGCTTGAAATGAGGTTTTTAAAAATTCCTTTGATATTTCACAAAGCTGAGAATCAGGTCTGATGAACGCTCTTGTTAAACTTGGGGTAGGTGGGTTTGCTAAGGAGGCTTGGGAGTGAAGTTATGTAAAGAGAATGCTAGCAGGAGATTCATTCAGTCTTACCTGAATGTGCCTGTGGTTTCCTACAGGTGGTATTGGAGGAGGGTGGGGAAAGTCCTCCCTGCGGCTAGGCCAAGGAATAGGGGAGACGGGGGTTGGGGGGGTGGGGGTGGAGGGGTGGAGTAGGCCAGCCACTTACCAGTGCCTGTGGCCCAAGTACTACAGAAGTGCACTTCAGGACTTGGGGATGGGAGGCGAATATTTAGACATCGAGTGCTGCTTCCCCCACCCCAGGTTTTGGGAGTGGATGGAGGAGAATACCCATGAAGAATACCCATGACAAAAGCTGATGGGTTGGTTTGGGTTTTGGTTTTCTAATTGGGTATTGTTTATTGATTTCCTCTTATTCAATTTTGGTTCTTTTATTCAGGTTTTTTTTTTTTTTTAAAACCGTTTCTGGACACGTTTTCTGTACAGCACCTTATAAACAGACCTCATAATAGGGGAGAAGCGTTCTGAGATTTCAAGTATAGCCTCATATAAATTGGTGGTTTGCATTAATCAATCATAGTTAGATTAAGTTTTCAGTATTTATTATACATGTAAATATGCTGAGATGGGTCATTTTGAGGATAGTTGAAAAAAAAAAGCTTGTTTATGGACATTAAACTAAAATATATTATCACTCTATATAATCAAGTGACTTTTTGCTCTTTCCAGAACAGAGTGGTAAGAGGTATTTAATGTGGAGCAATGAAAGAAATACTTTTTACGTTTTCTGAGGATTTCAGTTATTTGAAGTAAAAACTAAAAAGGCTTTACCCTGTAAAGTATAGGAATTTTGGTTTGGCCCAGTTGGAGTGAAAATGAGAGAGATCTTTGAGTAGATTTGAGCTGATGTGAGGGGCCAGATTATAACCTCTCAACTCAATTTTCTCTCTCCCTGTGCTCTGCTAAAAGTTGCAAAACATGAAGAATTTGATACAAGATATCCCTCTACAGTTATTTTATCTTTCTCTTTTAAAAAGTAAACTTAATAGCAAGATTAAGCACTGAATCTAAAATCTGGTGTCTAACATTTGGAAATGCCAGACGCTTTGCATTTTTATCTCCCCTGTGAAAAGGGATCTGAATAACGTTTAACCTAGGGAATGGTCTTCTAATCTGTTTTTCCTCTTGCTCTTGGTTGTCGATTATTCTTACTGATGATGTCTGACTCAGTAGTAGCCTCTTTTTTTGCCACACAGAAGTTCTCAGTACAGCAACCTTTTGAGCAGGTTCTCTGGTCTTTTCCAGGCGCCTCTTTCCTGAGACGCTTCCCCATCACTTCTCTGCATTCCCTGTTTCCCAGCCATGTGGCTCCAATCCTCCCATCTCCTCTGGCACCCAGCGGTCTTCCTGTTTCCAGCCTCTTCCCCAGGGCACAGTCATTGGAGCTGATGGGAGAGTTGTTTGCAGCACTGGAGAATTTATTAGGGCTGAACATTGGCTAACTATTCCTAGTGTCCTGCTGTCTTTTGCATGGAATTGGAGGAGGTTGGTAGTAGGATAAATCTTAAGCATTCTAGTCAGCTGGGAGCAGCACTCATATTTTCCTTAGTTATCAACATGGCCAGGCTAATCATTCACAAGTCATACAGAGGGGAGGGCAAAGGTTATTTTTCATTTTTGCTGCAGAAGATGAGAAAATTTGTAGGTACCAGTGTTCTTGGTTCAAAACTTCCTAGGTAGAAATCTTCATACGGTCATGCCTTATAAAAATACACACATATGTGTGTGTGTGTGTGTGTGTGTGTGTGTGTGTGCGTGTGCGCACACACACACACACACACACACAGCAAATCCCGCTAACCTAGATACTTTCCATATTGTCTTCTATTTACCGGAATTATTAACTCATTTCTTTGCTATTCTCAACCAACTTGAAACTTCAGAAGGGTGTCAGCATCCAGAAGAACGCGCCTGATTGGGCATGGGTGTGGGGTCAGCAGACTGTGTTCTATTCTTGGCCTTACCAGTAACTATAGTACTTGATGATCTCTTTTAACTGGGAAGTCTTCTTTGAGCTGTTCATTGGCAAGTTCAGGTCAAATCCTGACAGGGTCTAGGAAATTATTTTCCCTAAAATGGTGTGTGTTTGCATGAGAATTTTATTGGTGTTAGAATCTTTATAAAATGTTTGTACATCGTTGGCTGTCGCTGTGCCTGAGACCAAAGTGATGGTTCTTCTCTCCTCTGCCACTTACCTGCCATAGGGCCTTAAGCAGATTATTCAGCCTCCTGTCCTTTAATGTCTGGGTCTGTACAATGGGGTGATCCTTCTACCCCTTAGAAATTTTTTTTAATTTTTAAATTAAATTTAATTTTTTTTATCGGAGTATAATTCTTTACAATGTGTTAGTTTCTGTTGTAGAACAGAGTGAATCAGCTACATGTATACACATATCCCCTCCCGCTTGGGTCTCCCTCCCCCCCCCCAGAATTGTTTTGAGAATTTAAATGAGATACCGTCTATATAAAGAGTGCATAAAAACACTTGAAAATGATTGTTCTTCTTATCTACCCTGAATACTATGTAAAGTAGCTAAATGCTATGAAAAGTACAGAATTATATTCTGCTTGTAAACATATTGAACCTATATAAAAAGAAATTACCTGTTTTTCATTAATCTGTCTTGCAGAAAACCCATTTAATTGAAAAACAGAGTGGGTGGAGGGCACTGCCTAGTCTAAAAGATGGAATTCCTCTGTCTTGAAGCTTTGTTGAGGAGACTTCCACGCTTACCAGGCCACTGGGTGCCGATGTACGTTCAGAGCTTCCTGGTAGGCACGGATACGGAGAGCTCTCCCAGCTCTTTTGGTTTCTGGTGTTTATTACTCAGGAGCTAAATCTGGCTTTTCTCTGAACACTGCTGCCCACTGAAGTGGGAATAGTGACTGTGATTGTGGAAAACCAACTGTTCATAGAGGTTTAGTTGAGTGGGTATTACATGTTAACCTCATGTTACCCAAGAGAATAACTGCAAGTCAGATAGTTTAGTATCACAGTGGTGCAAATATCCTGTAGTTGATTGTCTTTCTCCCCGTTCTCCCTTCCTCTAGAACTACTTGCCTCCCGCAAATGCTTACAAGATGTATAATTAGTAGTAAAATACGGTAAAGAATTTTTGCTAAGCATCTCAGGTTCCCCTTGGCTGTATGCTTCTTCTCTCTCAAGACACTCTTTGGCCTAAACCACATCAGAATCTTGGGTATTAGTACATTTGTATAAATCACAGTGAGTGCCCCGTAGCTGAGCTTCTGAGAAAATGATGGGGAACAAGGCTTCTTGGGTTCTGCTTTAAGCACTGCCGCGTAATCTTTGGCTTGATGAATCACATGACCTTTGATGCTAAGGTAATTCCTGAAAAAACAGGAGACCTAATAGTGTTGAATCTTAATTACCAGGAGGGGAATCCATGTTACAAATAACACAAAATCATAGGTGTTCCAAAAATAATTTTTCCTTTGATTTTTACACATTGTAGTTTTCTTCAAAAACATGAGATGATTACTCAGGTGACAGTGACATATAGTATCTTCTTTCATGCTGAGAACATCTCTTTGTTGTTTGAACCAAAGACTTTTCCGTGTCTGACACTGGGGTGGTTGTCCCTTGAATCCTGGCTGGCCTTTGTGTAAAGCTCTGTCTGCTGGCGCTTGGACAGATCTAGCCAGCATTGCATCGTAGACAGGGAGCATGCACTTAGTGACCTGTCTCAGCGGCAACTAACCTTGGTGAGAAGACAATTTGATCCACCCCGACTTGATAGGGAGAAGAGGTGCCCCTAGAGGATTATTAGCCCCTGGATGGAGCAGGGGGACAGGCACACACTCTTGACTCTCTTTCTCATCTCTTAGTTTTATTTTTGAATACCTAGCCCAACAGAGATGAAGCTCGTGTTATTTGTAAACCCAGTTACTGGTGCCTTAATACTTACTATGCCAGAAATCCATTTTCACCCACTTCCCATTTTCAGAGCTAGTTAAACATGCCATATGGTTCAATTTTAGAAAATTTTGTGTACCACTGAGCGCTGTAATGGTGGGATGTCTATAGAGAGAGCAAGGTGCCACCCGTGCCCTGCAGGGAGCTGGCATTGCAGCAGGGAAGATGAGCCATTTGCAGGCCTGCCATGTTTGCCAGTTTGTGCTTAGGGCCCTGGGAGAGGTCCGGGTCCCACAGAGTGAGCACAGAGCCTGGGGGTTTCTGGAAGGCTAATTGGAGGATGTGGTGTTTGAACTGAGCTTCGAAGGAAGGAAGGATATAGGCCATGGTTGGGAGGGTGGAAGGAAAGCGACTTTCCAGCTGTTGGAAATATCACGAGCAAAGGCATGGAGAGAGGAAATTGCAAAACGTGCCCGGCAAGTCCATGAGTGCGGTCGGAGAGAAGGCTGCACGAGCTGATGCAGTGGGATTTAGGCCAAGTTTATGGCTTGGAGGTAGACTTGGGGGGACCTTGCTCTCTCTCCAAAGAGTGCGTTTGGGGACCCATTGAAGTCTTTTGAGAAGAGAGGTGAGAGCATGGGAGGTGAGCATTCTTGAGCAGCACCAACGAGATGGAGACCAGAGAGGAGGTTCTTAATAGTCTAGTAGTAGGACAGAAAGTGGGGAATCGTCAGTGACTTGTGGGAATGGAAGTCTTTTATCTTGACTTTCTCTATTGAAAACGTGTCACTATTTTTTTGTTTGTTTTTGTTTTTTTGAATGGGACCGAGGGGCAGCTGTTTTTGATGTTTCGAGCTTTTTTAACCTTGGGTGATAGGATGAAAATATTGGAGATTTAAATTTTTGAGAAATAACATGAAAATCAACCACCTTTCTCAGCCATATTTTTGGGAACGAATTCTATTAAGTATATGCATAACTACTGAATGTTAGTTGTTCGTTTCTTCAGGCAAAATATCTTTTGCAGAGAGCATGTTCCCCCATCAAAGAATAACCACTATTGAGACAGGGCTTTAAGACCAGGTAATCAGGGACTTCCCTGGTGGTGCAGTGGTTAAGAATCCGATTGCCTGCCAATGCAGGGGACACGGGCTCGAGCTCTGGGCCGGGAAGATCCCACACGCCGCGGAGCAACTAAGCCCGTGCGCCTCAACTACTGAGCCTGCACTCTAGAGCCCACGAGCCACAACTACTAAAGCCTGTGCGCCTAGAGCCCCTGCTTCGCAACAGGAGAAGCCACCACAACAAGAAGCCCGTGCAGTGCAACGAAGAGTAGCCCCCGCTCGCCGCAACCAGAGAAAGCCCGTGCACGACAACGAAGACCCAATGAATAATAAAATAAATATTCCCATTTTCAGAGCTAGTTAAACATGCCATATGGTTCAGTTTTAGAAAATTTTGTGTGCCACTGAGCACTGTAATGGTGGGATGTCTATAAAGAGAAGCAAGGTGCCACCTGTGCCCCACAGGGAGCTGGCATTGCAGCAGGGAAGATGAGCCATTTGCAGGCCTGCCATGTTTGCCAGTCAAAAATAAAAATAAATAAATTTTAAAAAGATACTTAAAAAAAAGAGACCGAGTAATTGGGATTCTGTTAATATTAAGAGGTTAAAAATGACTCTAGTATTTAATACTAGCGTTCAGCATGAAGCTTTATTTAACTTCAGGTTATAACCTTAGATAAACAAACTTTCTAGCCTCATTAATGCTTAATCTAACGTTACATAACAAAGTGTGAACTTCCTGAATCGGTTGATACTATTGAGGACACAAATGTGTTATAGCCACATAACATACTTGATTTTAAGCCAGAGACCTGGACTGCAAATGCTGTGTATTCTCACCGCTCTCAGTGTGGTCCTCAGACCAGCATTATCGTCATCACCTGGAGCTTGTTAAAATTGCAGCCTCTCAGCCTCCTGTCCCTTCCTATTGAAGCAGAATCTGCATTTTAATAAGCTCCCCAGGTGATTGGAATGCAGAGTAAAGTTCAGGAAGCCCTGCTGTTTACAACGATGAAGACTTGCAGATTCTTAATCCTATGTGTCACATTCATTCTTAAAATAATGTGTTTTTCATTCTGTTAAAGCTGTAAATTGTTTCACTATTAAATAGGGCTTGATTTTGCTTTTCGAAGGGTTACGGAGTATTTCAAACATATAGAAAAGTAAGTATCTGGGATTATTTTCATGATCAATAATAGAATTTCCCAATATGGCTTCCCTCTTCCTGTCTTCCATTTTGTCCTAGAAACACAATTGTAACTCATGTCATATTTCCTTTTATTTTTTTTGGCCACACCATGCAGCTTGTGGGATCTTAGTTCCCTGACAAGGGATCGAACCGGGGCCAAAGGCAGTGAAAGCGTGGAAGCCTAACCACTGGACTGCCAGGGAATTCCCGATGTCTCACTTCATATAAAAACTGTTTTCCTCTTTTTCTTTTGACATGCAGCCAAAATATGTGAGTTAGGCTAGCCTAGACCCTACTGAAGTTTCTAATAGAAACTATTTTATTTAAAGGCTGAACTTCGCTTATTAATATGAAGTTTGCATATTTAATACTACAGTGTTTTTAAGTGTTTCTTTCACTGGAACCCCTATACATGAAGAAGAACTGTAAATATTTTGAGAGGTTGGCAAGAAGTGGGTACAAGGACTGACATGTGCCATGCCTCTTCCCTTAATAATTTGTCCTGGGGTAGATGCAGGTACAGTTGGGATTCTCCACTCAAAGCAGAAGTGATTACTCACAGAGACAGGCCCTGCATTTCGGCAGCAAGTGCTGTGATCCTATAGTTCTTCCCATTAAAATGGAGCAGAGCCTTGAGTCTATTCATTCTGAGAGTCTAAACTGTGGTTATTTGACTGGGCAGTGGTCCAGTTTTTTGTTTTTGTTTTTGTTTTTTTTGTGGTACGCAGGCCTCTCACTGTTTTGGCCTCCCGTATGCGGAGCACAGGCTCCAGACGCACAGGCTCAGCGGCCATGGCTCACGGGCCCAGCCGCTCCACGGCATGTGGGATCTTCCCGGACCGGGGCACGAACCCGCGTCCCCTGCATCGGCAGGCGGACTCTCAACCACTGCGCCACCAGGGAAGCCCAGTGGTCCAGTTTTGACTAGGGTAATCTGAGAGAGAGTGGCTGATTCCCTTGTGTAAGTGAAGCAGTTAAGAAATTTGCATGTAAGAAACTTTTTTGCTGCTGATGTTGGGGGAAAAGGGAGGACTTTAAAAATTAGATGACTTTAAAATTTTTATTTATCTATTTTTAAAGAGTAATTATTTTAAACTTTTTTGGAATCAGTTTTATGTGGCATCAGGTTAAACAAATTATATTGAAACTTCCAGAGAGTTAGATGACTTTTTAAACCAAGGGCCTTGGATATTTGCTGTTCTCAGTGTAAACATCTTAGGCCTGTCCTTGGTCTTATCCTACGTATTAGGACTGGTAGGAATGGCATGAGTGTGCTTTGATTACATGTGCTGTATTACTTGTAGAAACTGTACTCAAATGAAAAACCCCTTGGACTTCAGTGTTATTGAGCACAGTGCTGCTTGTAAGGATGGGTTATTTATTTGCTGTTGGCATTTGCCAACGTATATTTCTTATGATTTGGCTGGATCTTTGTTACCTGGTGACTTTTAAGATGGAGACATTTATGACTTTTAAGCCTAAACAGACTCACTCATTTTATTAGCTAGTAAAAGCAAATGGAAGGTTTGCAATGGTCTTTAAGAAGACTTGCAAGTTGTGATTATAGTCAGTGTGTTTATCTACTTGGAGCTCGTATTTTATATCGTAAGTAGATTTTTGTTTTTTAACCTTAATGAGATCCGTGAACCCATCCTAACTTTGAAAGTCCAGTTTGCTGATGCTTTAAAAAAATAAATCTAGTCTGTTAAAAACTGACATGAAAAATAAGTTTTAAAATGTATCTGAAGTCATAATTCTTGAATAATTGGTTCATTTTAATCTTACTTGAACTTATGCCCTTGAGTAATAGTTAGGAAAAATTAAGAATAAAAATTAATCGTACTGTTTTGAAACATGAAGCAAAGCATTCACCTCGGTCTCATTCACAGCTGCTCACCCGTGGTGGGAAGGACACCCCGCCCCATGAAAAATGTTTTCTGTTGTGTGTAATTTGAAAGCCATTCATTGTATTATGGAAATAGGAAAGGCAAGCCAGAGAAGCCTGTCTTGGGACACCAGAATTCCATTAAGCTCAATTTTCTTTTTGAGATGTTTAATTTTTAAATTAACTTTCAATGGTAACAGCCTTTGTTATTTTTTTCACTTTGGAGATATAATTCTTCTGTTCAGATCCTTCTTCTGAATCCTCTAAATTGTGGCATCATAATTCTCAGGAATTGGCCTTTGAGGTGATCAAACCATCCTCGCAGTGGGCAAAATTGGGAGTGTTTGGGAAGAACTGTTCTGGGGAACGTTTGGTACCCAAGACCTGTGCTCTGCGGGGCGCCTGGGGTGCGTGAAAGGGGGCTTGCCCTCCTGCAGCTCACAGCCTGGTGAAGGGGCGGTGGCTTTGTGCTCTTCCCTGGAAGATGCCTGAGTTGCGGTCACTGAGGCTATCCTGAGCTCAGGTGTAGGGGTCCTGCTTCGGGTGTGCGTCTCTGAAAGCCACGCGAGCCTCTTTCTCTGTGGACTGGTGGCCATTACACAAAGAGCCCAACTTCTCTCAGTGGAACTGTGTTTTGTTCTGCCCTTTAAAAATTAATATTTTGTTTTAGTCTTGGACTGTAGACTCTGCTTCCCTTTTTCTTTGATGCATTTCTGTTCTGCACATTGACATGCATCTGTGTATGTATATGGAATACATATATGAGGTTCTGGGCAGAAACCTTATTTTAATACCTCTTTATATCACCTTTAGTGCCCTATAATAGGCCCTGACTTAATATTTGTTCAAAATGAAGTGTGTGTGTTCACACATGTGTGAATGATGGGATAGAAATACATTGTGTGTGTATATATGTCTTAAAAGATTAAAACTCAACTTTTTTTTTTTTTTTTTTTTTTGTGGTACGCGGGCCTCTCACTGTTGTGGCCTCTCCTGTTGTGGAGCACAGGCTCCGGACGCGCAGGCTCAGCGGCCATGGCTCACGGGCCCAGCCGCTCCGCGGCACGTGGGATCCTCCCGGACCGGGGCACGAACCCGTGTCCCCTGCATCGGCAGGCGGACTCTCAACCACTGCGCCACCAGGGAAGCCCCCTCAACGTTTTAAAGGACCAGTTGAAGCCTGGCCATCCCAGGCCTTACACCATGTAGTGGACAGGAATCCTTGTTAACTTGTGTCCCCAGATAGTAAGACTGTGACTCTGGGTTCACTGTGCACATTGGACTTTCCGGTTCTGTTCATCATGGGCAGTAAATCAGCTCTACTGTTTGCACAGCAATTCCGTTTTCTAGATTATTTATAAGATTGAAACCCATTGTTTATTTTTCTCAGCAGGTTTATTGAGTGAGTCAAGAATAAAATATTGTCTTAAGCAGTAGAGCAAGCCATTAGCCAATTGCAGCCTCAAAATGGTCACTAGAGTGTGCATGTGTGTGCGCGCGCGTGTGTGTGTGTGTCTGCTGGAGGTGAGAGCCAAGTGAGGGTGGGGGAGGTTCAGTGTTGCCAGCTTTGCAAGGTTCCTGTGACTCCTTATGGATTTTTTTTCCTTTTAGTCAGTTAGTGAGTCACCATCATATGCTATTTTATTATCTTGAAAACAGGCTGGAATTTTTATTCTGTGTCTTTGCTGTGTGAGTGAAACACCACTGGGGATGTTCTGAACAATATTAAGCTAAAGTTTTTCCTATAATGTTTGGTTATGTGTTTTCAGCTGAGCTGTTGTCTTTTTGTTCCCATGTGCAGGAGTTGGATTTTTCTTGAGTTTGGCAAGAAATGGTGACTTTCATGTATTTGATTATTTTAGAGGGCTGGAAACAGCATAGGTCCAATGCCTCTGGGATTTGGTGATTATTGATTTAGGCATATGCCTCCTGAGATCAGAACCTGGTTCATTTTCCCACAGATGCTCTGCTTGGGAAATGTGTTAATGAGGTACATTGAATGAGTCAGCTTTGCGGCTTAAGTTGTCAAGGGAGGTGTTTAAGTTTTGGAGGGAAAATCTGGATTTGTGGAGTAACTGAATTCAGAAGGAAATCGGCCCGGTGAATCTGTATACATGGCCAGCAGAGAGTAAAGCAAGTAGCAAGTGAACTGGGTAAACTCTGTACACATTCTGCAGAGAGTGGGATAAAAAGCAAGGCAAAGCTTTTTTTGGGGTGGGGGCGGGTGGCGCACAGTGTGGCTTGTGGGATCTTAGTTCCCTATCATGTGACTCAGGAGAAAAGTCCATGTGTTCCTCTGTACCATATTCCGTCTACCAGATGTTTGGGCAGAATAATACAGTGAAAGGACCGAATGCTTCTTATATAGTCATTTTGTAGTCATATTAAAATGTGCAAGTTTAAAATTAAGAATATGCACCCATTTGTCCAGTATATTTGTCTTAGACTCAGACTAAAGCATACTGTTTTCTTTTGTACTGTATTCTGCTCTAATCACTAATTTCCCAAATGCTAAATTGTCTATGAATACTCAACATTGTTATACAATTTTTTTGGAAATCAGTGACTTCTGATATCTAGATAGCAAGAATATAAACAGTTTGTGGTTTATTCTTCATACCAGTTGATCAGCCAGCGCTGCCAGTTCACTGAGTATCTGGAGAAGATGAGGGTTGGGTGGGCCTCTGCTCCCTCGGGGGTTGCTCCCACTGTTTCGTTACCGCAGTGTGGGTTGGCGTGAACCCAAGTGCTAACCTGTGCGGTGTGGGCCATGAATGGGGCCTCCTGGAAGATGTGCTGATGATCAGGGCTGGAAGCTGTTTGAAGAATAGGTTTTTTAAATGTTAAAACTTGTTTGAAATGTCTTGCCAGAGAAAATTCTTGAAGTATCCTTGTCTATTGAGGAATTTTCAAAATACCTGAGTTCCTCTGCAGCATCCGTACAGAATGTGCTCTGCTGCTTCTGAGAACCTGGTAACAGTGAACCCATTAAGTGTGACCTGGTGGTTTTGGACAGTTGTATTGTTTGAAATGCCCTCCTTTTACTGAGCCGGCATTGGAATCACTTCTTCTGTAGGTCGTCCTGGTAGAGAGAATTGTTGCTGCGACCCTCCCTCTCAGAGGGCTCTCAGATAAGTCAGGGTAGGTGGCACGTTCCCTGCCTGGGCTTCTGGCTTCAGGCTGCGCAAGCACACGTCCGCCCCACACCTTGGGTGGGTCAGCTTCTGGAGCAGAGGGGCTGCCCCCCTCCTCCCCCAGCCCCTCCCCCTCTTCACCCGTCCCCTCCCCCTCCTCCCCTGGGCCACTCCCTCTCCTCCCTGGGCCCCTCCTTCTCACCCCGCAGGCAGGCACAGGAGCTCATTGCTTGGCATGCTTCCTAGAGTAACAAAGTCACACTGCAGGCTTTGTTTGTTCTGTCGAGTTTAGCACGTCTTGAGGTTAGCATCTTTACCCCAGGTCTCATTTCCCACAATGAGAAGGTGTTAACGTTAGGATTTAGTAACGGACGTTACCCGGTACAGCAGTGCATACTCAGACTAACCGTCAGTGAGGCCATTTGAACACCCAGAGTGGACTTAAGCACTTAAATCTTACTGAGCAGAGATTTCCAGTAACAAACCACAGCATAATCATGCATGAAGCAGTAGGCTTCTCTCTTGTGGGAAAGACCATTAGCTTTAGTCACAGCCCCAGACCCTCCCCAGGAACCTGTTGGCGCTGATCATCTTGGCACCAAACTTGCCCCTCAAGCCCATTCCTACATGTTTTGGTAAACTACGGCTGGAGATCAGATAGCAGTCCTTTAGCAGACAAATGCCTTTATCTGTCTGCTGCTTTTGTTCCAGCCTGCGGTTGCATATAAAGCTGGAGTTCTCCTCCCCTCCCTCCAGGGAAAAAAGCCTGGAAAGGGGCTGTTGACGCATTAAACTGCCGGCCCTGGATTTCAAGGTGAACCATTGCTCTGGTGCATGCTGTCCGTTCTCCAGGTTGGACTTGCTGCCTTTCACTGGGCCTTTCTCGTCCCCAGACCCCTTCCTCCTCCTTCCAGGTTGGTAGGGAGAGCACCCCAGCAGTGTGGTTCATGGTGAGTGCACCCTGACCAAAGGGTGGCAGCCTCACTTGTTGTAGTAAACTAATCCAGTCTGAGTGGGAAGTCTAGCATTTCGTTCTGTTTACCGGTGCTGCATAACAAGAGGGCAAGGTCACAAGGTCTGTCACTCAGCTTCACAACCGCTGTCTTGGATAAACACAGATCCTTAGGTGTCGGGTTGACCATTTCCTGTTCTCAGATGCTGTCCTCCCTCTGCTGGTTTGGTGATGCTTCTTTAAGAAATTGATGCGGCTCGTTGCTGAAGATGACATGGTCTCTTTCCCGAGGCCTTCAGCTGTGTATGTTGCACAGGGAAAACTAGAGAACTCCCTCTGGCTGTGGGAAAATTATTTCAGTTCTTAGACAGGGATGGCCAGGAATAGATGTGATAGAAATTCCTCTGCCTCACATCCCACCCCTAAAATATCACCAGACTGTGTAACTTGTTTGGGGTGCCCCCAAACCGAGCATTTCTCAGTTCGACTTTCTGTTCACTCTTGTTTTCTTTCACTGCCCCCCCTGCCCTCAGCCCAGCCCCCCGCACTCGCAGCGGGAGTCATCTTATAGCACGCATAAGCTTTAAGCCAGAAAGAAAGTGCATTGCTTATAACAGAACAGATCTCTTTTCTGCTTTTATTTTGAAGTCCTCCGTGTTGTTTAATGTGGAGGGTATTCGCGCTGAAGGCCTGTTCCAAGTAGGCATTCGTACATCCCAGAGGAACTTTTGATTTATTTCCTTAACTCTGCCCTCCTTTCTCTGTGGTTCAGAAACCTTTAATGATCTGTGAAGCTCTGAGACTTCAGTGCAAAACAGTAGTTGGTTTAAGAACCCCTCCCACTATATAAAAGGACTGCCAGTTTCCACATGCTGGGTTTTTGACTCCCTGAAAGGCTGACCTCTCACAAACTTTGGTTCTACAGCCTGGTATCCTGGGTTGGGGCCTTGATAATGCTTTTGTGAAATATTTTTTCCTCCTTCTCTCCCTCTTTGAAAGGTTGTAATGAAAATTCTGGGCTCTTGGCCAGCCTGTGGGATGCGATACAGTAGAAATGTTTCTGGAGCCCTTGGTTACGGCTCAGCTTTGATTAGGGTTACTTCCCGTAAGCTTAATTTTGTCCCTCCCCCCCCCACCCCCGCCTACCTTTTTTTATGGCTAAGAAGGTTAACTTTAGCCAAGGTTAAGCATTTTATTGCGCAAGCTGCTGCAGCCTTGGTGTCACCATGCCAGGCTTTTGTGGCAGAAAGAGACAAGGGGGGAAACAACTTTTTCCCTCCATGTTTGCGTTTCTTCCCCCCAAGACTGCCTTCTCCTTTTATGCCTGCTTTCACGTGAGCAAGGTCTGTTTCTTCTACTCATGGTGTTCCAGGAAACCGTCGTTCAACTTGTCTTGGGATTTTGTTAAGCTGAAAATCATGGTAGACCTCCCTCTTCGGGGTCTCTGCCAGGTGGAGGGGGGAGCCTCCCAGAGCAGCAGTCAACAGTGCCACTCCTTTGACGCCCTGTGTTTCTCCATTTCAGAAGAGAGACGTGGTTGCAGCTTTAGGACTCCTGTGACTTTGGATTTATAGCTCTTTTCATCCTTACAAACGAGAACACTTTACAGACATTATTTCATGGTTCCCCCACGCCCCGCGGGGATGCCAGCGATGTTGCACAGGGAGGAAACTGAGGGGCACCAACCCCGGGGAGCCTTGCAGCCAGGCAGCAGGCTCGAGCCACGGGCAGAGCCTCTGTGGTGTGGGTGCTTGCCTTTGGGGCCACATTTGCTTTTTATAGGAGGAAAGGGAGATTTTATTATCATCGAGATGCTTTATTCACAGTAGGATTCCTTGGCCAACCAGTAGTGATGAAGCATGGGGACGTGTAATCCCTTTGTGTCCGGCCTCTCGGGTGCGCTGGCGCGGGGCGCCGCAATAGAAATGCTCTTTGATCGCTGCCCCAGAATCTGCCCAGTCTCTTTCTCTTGGGGAAAAAGTGGCCCTGCTTCCTTCTGGGTTAGGTCCTGGGAGCCTGTCATGAGTTTTGTCACAGCCAGCCCAGCTTCGTCTTTTCTAGCTTCTGCGCTGAGCATGTACAAGTCACTGGACAGAGCTGGCTGCAGTGCGAGCCTGTGCCGAGCTCACTCTGGTCTCCCCCGGACTGCAGACAGCACTGTCCACACTTGAACCCTCAGGATCATGAACCATTGACTTAACAGTTCTGACCAGTGTTGCTCTTGCCCCATTTTGATGAAGTCAGTTTTTGAGGCTTTGGTTTTTGTGTTTAAATCTCTCTGGAGATAATAGAGGGCTGTGTCAGGCATTTGTGGTTCTTTTCATTCCTCCTCCCACACACTCCTGTGAACTCATTCTTGCTAGAGCTGAAAATCTGGCCTAATGTTACAAATGTAAACAATACCTCTTAGATTTTTAAAGAATCTATTTGGACTGAGTGGAATAAAAGTCTCTAACTGTTCTAATTATTCCCAGCTCTTCCTCTTCTCTCTCTCACACACACATACAGACACACAAACATATTTATATATGTGATACTGCAGTTTTTTAAAGTTTCGGTTATTCTGTGCACAGTTCTTTTAAAACCTGTTAGTTTGAATTGATTTCAAACTTAAAAAGAAAAGTTGCAAGGATAATATAAAAAATTCCCACATATCCTTTACCCAGATTCCCCAAATGTTAACATTTTATTACATTGCTTTCAACTCTCCCTTTTAAAACCTATGTAGGTGTTTTTTTTCCCCCTGAACTGTTTGAGGGTAAGTTGCAGACCTGTTGCCCCTTTCTCCCTGAAAAATGCCCTATAGCACCCTCAGGATTTGGTGAAAGCTATATCATTCATTGCCTGCTTCTCTTTAAAAAATGCTTACCTGGTTGGCTCAGCCAGAACCCCACTGCTGCAGTAAAAATCTTCATACGTGTAAGTTTATGCTTCGTAAGTGTGTTTTTAGTAATTTTTCCCCCTGAAAACACAGGAGAAAATTAGAATCGCTGATAATTCATCACCAAAAGATGACTGCTCGGTAACATTTTAGTCCATATTTCTAGGCGTAACATATCAGTAAACATTTTAAGTAGAGTAGCCTCATTCTGTTCTGTAACCTTTTTAAACTTAACTGTGATCTTCTACATTAGATGTGTATCTGTATCATCATTTTGACGGTTGTATTTTTGTTTTATTTTATTATTATTATTTTTTTTGGCCACACCATGCGGCTCACGGATCTTAGTTCCCCAACCAGGGATCAAACTCGTGCCCCCTGCAGTGGAAGCGCAGAGTCCTAACCACTGGACCACGAGGGAATTCCCTGATGGTTTTATTTTTTAAAGATACCATAATTTTATTAACCAATTTCTAATTTTGAACGTTTATTTCTAGTTTCTAGCTTTTTTGTTTTTCTTTATTTTTCCCCTCTGTTAACAGTTTTTTTCCTTGATGCTTTATTTTGGGGTCTGGTCCATTTAATCTCCTTAAAATATATTGCTAGTGTATCTTAAGTGTAAAGGCTGTTTATTTCAAATACTATTTATATTTTTAAGGTCTTTAACACATAGTGCCAAATTGTCCTCCAGGGAGATTGAATTAGTTTATTATGCTTCTGCCAGGTTCCCACAAGCTCTTGGCCCTCGGCTGTTGTCCTTTTCCGTGTTTTATCCTACAAGTCTTCTTGTTCTGAGAAAGCTTTATGCTACTTGGAGCAACCCTTCCCTGAAACAAAACAAAAATAAAAACAAAACCGAAAGTCTGACATGTGCTCAGTGGCAGATTTATCCAGAAGCAGATGAACGGTACAGGGACCTGGGGCCTCCCCTCTCCCCAGCACTGGCAATATTTTGGTAGCTGATTAGAGCTGATTGGCATCCTTGAGGAGAGTGAGGTGAGTGAGGGTCATGCCTTAGGGACACCTGCTGTGTGGCCTCCGCTAGAGCAGCCCTTCCTCCCAACCTCACAGCACCAGCCTGTTGCCGTCCAACTTGCCCTGAGTAAATTGTTAACCCTGGTTTTTTTGTTTTGGTTTGGTTTGGCTTTTTTTGGCTGCCTTGGGTCTGCATTGCTGCGCGCGGGCTTTCTCTAGTTGCGGCGAGTGGGGGCTGCTGTTGCGGTGCACGGGCTTCTCATTGCGGTGGCTTCTCTTCTCACGGAGCACGGGCTCTAGGGCGTGTGGGCTTCAGTAGTGACGTGCGGGCTCAGTAGTTGTGGCGCATGGACTTAGTTTCTCTGCGGCATGTGGGTTCTTCCTGGACCAGGGCTTGAACCCATGTCCCCTGCATTGACAGGCGGATTCTTAACCAGTGTACCACCAGGGAAGTCGTCGTCCCGCCCCGCGCCCCCCCCCCCCCCCCCCGCCCAGTTTGTTTTAACTGTGCTGTTGGGTTACCTGTGGACTCTTCCTCCTTTCTTCTCACTCCCACTCCTGTTAATCAAGGGTTGCTTGTTTTCATGATTAGTGAACTGTAGCCTAATCCACAGTTCCTGTAGAGCGAGGGAGTTCAGTACCAGTCATCTCAGGCCAGAATCTCTGGGACTTTCTGCATAATGGGTCAGGCTTTGATTTTTCTCATCTCCTTAAATCTGAGTTTAAAGGCCTATCTTGTTCATGGAAATACGATTATGTAAAGATTAAGACTGGTAAATGGATTTAAAGTGTTAAATACATGTATTTAAAGTAATTTTACTAGAATACTTACTATATCCTAGTAACAACCTAGAAAGATTAGAAATAGAGAGGCTGAGTATTTTATTAAAGAAAGTGGATAACGAACAACCACCAAAGAAAGTGATATTTTTTAAAGGGAAATAACAAAGGTAACAGCAGATATCAGTGAAATATGAGGGAAAAAATGAGATGATCTTTGAAAATAACAATAAAATAGACAAAGCAAGACTGTTAATGAAAAAAAGAGAGAAGGCACAGGTAAACAATATTAGATAAAGGAGCCAGTGCAGATAGCCAGATAGAATTTTTAAACCACAACAACAAAAAACAGGACTACTGTAAAAATTTTATGATAGGAAATTTTAGAAGGGAGACCAAAAGAGAATTATCAAAAGTAACTCAAGATAGAAACTTTGAACAGATTAATAATCATTAAAGAAATGGAATCAGTGGCTTAAGCACCCCTGTCCCAGCACCAGCCCTAGACAGTTTTACAGATGAATTGTACCAAGTATTTAATTAACAAATAAATCTTGTATAAACTTTTTCATAGACTAGGAAAAGAAAGAAAGCTCTCCAACTAATTTTAAAAGGTCCGTTTACCCTTGATATCAAAACCGTATAAGGATAATCTAAAAACGGAAATTGTGGTCCTTGCCCGCCTGCCCCCACACCCCTAGAAGTGCCCAGGAGGACAGGCGATGGAGCCAGGCCCCTCACCTCCGCTCTTTCCTGATGACACACTGGTCCTGCTGGAGACCTAGATGCCCCCCTCGTGCTGGACTGGCCACCAGCCCGAGTAGTTGAAGTGATGACGGACAACTGGCGCCCTGTCTGTGAGCACTGATGCCTCTTTGGCCTCTGAGCCTTCGAAGCAGTCCTTCTCCAGATTCCCTTTCCTGGAAGAGGGCACTGGCGATACTGGCATGAGCATTGCTGAAAGTGAGAGCCTGTGCTCACCCTGACGGCCTTCCCCTCCCTCCCCCTCCTGTGATGGAAGGACCCATAGGGTAGACACTTTGAGGCAGGCAGGAGGCTCTGCTTAAAATGTATTTATTTATTTGTGAGTAAACTTTGGTGTCAAAAAACAAAAAATAAATAATAAAAAAGGAAAGAGAAATTGTAGGCGAGTTTCTTACTTCACGAACAGAAACAGAAAATGTTCTAAGTGAAATATTACCAATCGGAACAGAGCAGTGTAAAAAAGTACTACATGGTGACCAAGCAGGTCTTATCCCAGGAATGCAAGGGTAGTTTCACATCAGTGTTCCAGTCATCTACTGCTGCGTGACACACCACCCCAAATTTGGTGGTATAAGACAGCCATTTTACTATGTTCGTGGAGCCCATGGTTCAGCAGTTCTGGATGGGGCACCACGAGGGTGATGTGTCTTTGCTCTACGGTTTCTGAGCCTTCAGCTGGGAAGACACAAATGGCTGGGGGTGACACCAACAGCTGTGATCTTCTTTACTCACACATCTGGCTCCAGGCTGTGATGACAGAGTCGTGTCTGAGGCTGGGCTGGGCGGGCACTGTCAGCAGGAGTACCTGTGCCACTACGTTTGGCTTGGGCGTCTCACAACGTGCTGGCTGGCTCTTCAGGAAAGCTAGGCAGAAGCTACATGGCTCACTCTGACATAGCTTTAGATGTCGTGTCATCATTTCTACCACGTTGTGTTGGTTACAAACAAATTACTGAGTCTAGCTCAGATTCAAAGGAAGGGAAATCAGACTATCTTTTGATGGAGGAGTGACAAAGTCACATTAAAAGAGAGTAGGTGGAAGGATCATACACCATGATCAAGTGGGGTTTATCCGAGGAATGCAAGGATTCTTCAGTGTACACAAATCAATCACCCTATTAACAAATTGAAGGATAAAAACCATATGATAATCTCAATACATGTAGAAAAAACTTGTGACAGAATTCAGCACCCACTTATGGTAAAAACTCTCCAGAAAGTAGGCATAGAGGGAACCTACCTCAACATAATAAGGCCATATATGACAAACCCACAGCCAGTATCGTTCTCAGTGGTGAAAAACCGAAACCATTTCCTCTAAGATCAGGAACAAGACAGGGTTGCCCATTTTCACCACTATTATTCAACATAGGTTTGGAAGTTTTAGCCACAGCAGTCAGGGAAGAAAAAGAGATAAAAGGAATCCAAATCGGAAAAGAAGAAGCAAAACTGTCACTGTTTGCAGATCACATGATACTATACATAGAGAATCCTAAAGATGCTACCAGAAAACTACGAGAGCTAATCGGTGAATTTGGTAGAGCAGCAGGATACAAAATTAATGCACAGAAATCTCTTGCATTCCTATACACTAATGATGAAAAATCTGAAAGAGAAATTAAGGAAACACTCCCGTTTACCACTGCAACAAAAAGAATAAGATACCTAGGAATAAACCTACCTATGGAGACAAAAGTCCTGTATGCAGAAAACTATAAGGCACTGATGAAAGAAATTAAAGATGATACCAACAGATGGAGAGATATACCATGTTCTTGGATTAGAAGAATCAGCATTGTGAAAGTGACTCTACTACCCAAAACAATCTACAGATTCAGTGCAATCCCTATCAAACTACCAATGGCGTTTTTCACAGAACTAGAACAAAAAATTGCACAATTTTTATGGAAACACAAAAGACCCCGAATAGCCAAAACAATCTTAAGAAAGAAAAACGGAGCTGGAGGAATCAGGCTCCTGGACTTCAGACTATACTACAAAGCTACAGTAATCAAGACAGTATGGTACTGGCACAAAAACAAATATAGATCAGTGGAGCAGGATAGAAAGCCCAGAGAGAAACCCACGCACCTGTGGTCGCCTTATCTTTGGTTAAGGAGGCAAGAGTATACAATGGAGAAAAAGACAGCCTCTTCTAATAAGTGGTGCTGGGAAAACTGGACAGCTACATGTAAAAGAATGAAAGTAGAACACTCCCTAACACCATACACAAAAATAAACTCAAAATGGATAAAAGACTTAAATGTAGGGCCAGACACTATAAAACTCTTAGAGGAAAACATAGGCAGAACACTCTGTGACATAAATCACAGCAAGTTCCTTTTTGACCCACCTCCTAGAGGAATGGAAGTAAAAACCAAAATAAACAAATGGGACCTAATGAAACATAAAAGCTTTTGCACAGCAAAGGAAACCATAAAAAAGATGAAAAGACAACCCTCAGAATGGGACAAAATATTTGCAAACGAAGCAACTGACAGAGGATTAATCTCTAAAATATACAAACATCTCATGCAGCTCAATATCAAAAAAAACCAAACAACCCAATCCAAAAATGAGCTGAAGACCTAAATAGACATTTCTCCCAAGAAGGTACACAGATTTCCAACAAACACATGAAAAGGTGCTCAACATCACTAATCATTAGAGAAATGCAAATCAAAACTACAGTGAGGTATCACCTCACACTGGTCAGAATGGCCATCATCAAAAAATCTACAAACAATAAAGGCTGGAGAGGGTGTGGAGAAAAGGGAACTCTCTTACACTGTTGGTGGGAATGTAAATTGGTACAGCCACTATGGAGAACAGTATGGAGGTCCCTTAAAAAACTAAAAATAGAACTACCGTATGACCCAGCAATCCCACTACTGGGCATTATACCCTGAGAAAACCATAATTCAAAAAGAGTCATGTACCACAATGTTCATTGCAGCTCTGTTTACAATAGCCAGGACATGGAAGCAATCTAAGTGTCCATTGACAGATGAATGGATAAAGAAGATGTGGCACATATATACAATGGAATATTACTCAGCCCTAAAAAGAAACGAAATTGAGTTATTTGTAGTGAGGTGGATGGACCTAGAGTCATACCGAGTGAAGTAAGTCAGAAAGAGAAAACAAATACCATATGCTAACACATATATATGGAATCTAAAAAAAAAAAAAAAAAAAAAAAAAGGTTCTGATGAACCTAGAGGCAGGACAGGAGTAAAGACACAGACGTTAAGAATGGACTTGAGGACACAGGGTGTAAGGAAGGGTAAGCTGGGGCGAAGTGAGAGAGTGGCACTGACATACATACACTACCAAATGTGATATAGATAGCTAGTGGGAAGCAGCTGCATAGCACAGGGAGATCAGTTCCGTGCTTTGGGACCACCTAGAGGGGTGGGATAAGGAGTGTGGGAGGGAGATGCAAGAGGGAAGAGATATGGGGACATACGTATGCATATAGCTGATTCACTTTGTTATACAGCAGAAACTAACACAACACTGTAAAGCAATTATACTCCAGTAAAGATGTTAAAAAAAAAAAGAGTATGTGGGATGGGAGGTATAACTAAATAGTTGCATGAGAAGCTAAAAAGCACATAGTAAAATGTACTGTTCAGCATAGTAACAAACAACTCGTAGCAAACTAGGAATACAGTTGACCCTTGAACAACATGGGGGTTAGGGGCAATAACCCTCCGCACAGTTGAATATTTGAATATAACTTACAGTCGGCCCAGCGTGTGCATGGTTCCTCCACATCTGCGGATTGAGCCAATCTCAGGTGGTGTCATGCTGTAATACTTGCCATGAAAAAATCCACATATAAGTGGATCCATGTTCAGGGATCCAACTGTACAGGAAATCTTAATCTGAAAAGGAGTACCTATCAGAAGCCTACATTAAACATCATATCTAAAGTGAAACTTTTAGAAGTACTTAATTTAAAATGAAGATGGTTACTGTCATCACTGAGATTAAACTGTGTACTCAAATTTCTATATAATGGTAATCAGACAAAACGTGGAAGAAACAAGGAGTGAAATGGAAGAGACAAAGTTGTGATTTGCAGAAAAACTAGACTTAATTATAGAACAAATGAAAATAGAGGAAAACTGCTATAGTTGAAAGATCAAAAATCATCAGTGTTCCTGTGGACCAACAATAGCCAAGTAGAAAACGTAATAGATTAAAAATACCAATATCAGTGTCAAAATACCAAGCTCAATATGAAAAACAACAACAAAAACAACCCAGTCAAAAAATGGGCAGAAGACCTCAACAGACACTTCTCCAAAGAAGACATACAGATGGCCAGCAGGCACGTGAAAAGATGCTTAACATCGCTAATTATTAGAGAAATGCAAATCAGAACTCTACAATGAGATATCACCTCACACTGGTGAGAATGGCCATCATCAAAAAGTCTACAAATAGTAAAAGCTGGTGAGGGTGTGGAGAAAAGGAAACTCTCGTACACTGTTGGTGGGAATGTATATTGGTGCAGCCACTATGGAAAACAGTATGGCGGTTCCCTAAAAAACTAAAAATAGAGTTACTATATGATCCAGCAATCCCACTCCTGGGCATATTTCTGGAAAAGTCAAAAACTATAACTCGAAAAGATACATGCACCCCAGTGTTCATAGCAGCACTATTTATAATAGCCAAGACATGGAAGCAACCTAAATGCCCATCAACAGATGAATGGGTAAAGAAGATGGTGGTGTATATATATGCAGTGGACTATTACTCAGCCATAAAAAAGAATGAAGTAATGCCATTTACAGTAACATGGATGGACCTAGAGATGATCATACTAACTGAAGTAAGAGAAAAAGAAATATCATACGATATCACTTATATGTGGAATTTAAAAAAATGATACAGATGAACTTATTTACAAAACAGAAACAGCCTCACAGACAAAAGAGAACAAATTTATGGTTACCTAAGGGGAAGGTGGGGCGGATAGTTTAGGAATTTAGGATTAAAAGATACACACTACCATATATAAAACAGATAACCAACAAGGACCTACTGTATAGCACAGGGAACTATATTCAGTATCTTGTAATAACCTATAATGGAGAAGAATCTGAAAAAGAATATATATACACATATATGTGTATAACTGAATCACTTTGCTGTGCACCGGAAACATTGTAAATCAATTATACTTCAATTAAAATAAATAAAAATCTTTAAAAAGAGGGGAAAGGGAAAAATACTGTTCCCAGTGGCAACAGAAATTGTGACTCTTCGCAATAAATGTAACAGTTGATGTGTGAGGCCTTTATTAAAAAGAAGAAAAAAGAAAGACATGTTAAAACACACGAATAAGAAGACCTGAACAAATGGAGCGATGAAGTGGCAGTGTTGATCAATAAAAACACTCAATATTATAAAGATATCTTTACTCTCATTACTTTATAAATTCAATATGATTTCAATAAAAAATGTGAACAGAGTTTCTTATGGAACTAGCAAACTGATTTATAAGGGAGAATAAAGGTTCAAAAATAGCAAGAAAATTCTGAATAAATGAGATAGGCTTTGCCTCATGAGACTTGTAAGGCTAGACTAAGACCGTATAGTAGTGATGTAAGTAAGACAGTGTTGCCGGTAGAACAGAGGCAGGCCTGTGGAGTTCATGGTCAGTGGAGGTCAGGTTGTAGCTGCCCTTGGGGAGGTGTGCAGTCATCTGCCGAGTTCAGTACTACTTGGGCTAGGTATTCAAGGCCCATTATATTGTGGCCCAAATCGGCTTTCTCAGCCTCCTTTCTTGGTGTTTCCGCTTATGGCATCTCAAGCCCTAACCAAATACCAGGCTTCCCATCCTTAAGTTTCTTCCTGGGCTTTCCTGTGGTGAATGCCTGCCCCTCCCTTTATACATGTAGAAAACCCCATATGTTTACCAGTTTAATTTCCTTCATCAATCTTTTTCCTGATCGAAAGGGGATGTAATTCCTATGTTCTCTCCCTCCTTTGAACCCCCATAGAATTTCATGCCTCTCTTAAGGGCATTTGTCTGGCTCTGTTTGGTCTTACAGAATTACATCTTAAGCCTCCTTTTTTGGACTGAACTCCTGAAGGCAGGAACTGTCTGGCTCATGTGTATTTGTCTCTGTCATAGTGCCTTGCACATAGTTGCTCAGAGAAATATTTGTAACACTGCCTTAAAGTTGAAGGTTGAGTCAGTGTTTTTGAAGATCAGTGTGAACTGGAGAACAAAGAGCCTGAAATCAGAAAGGACAAATTACAGAAGGTTGTGGGCGCTGGAGACGTGAGTGTTGAAGCCAGTGGGTAGCGCTCCGGGAAGATGGAAATAGACCAGAAGACCCAGGAACTGACCACGTTGGGGAGAGAGGCGATAAACGTCGAGGGACCACGAATCCCCATGGCTTAGAGAACTGAGGAGCTAGCAGTAAACAGAAGAAGGGCGAGGTTAGTTTTGCTGCCTTTTGCTTACAGTTTCAGATGTGTTGATTTTTTTTACGTTTTCATTCTCACACATGCTTTTGCGAGGTTAGTTTTGCTGCCTTTTGCTTACAGTTTCAGATGTGTTGATTTTTTTACGTTTTCATTCTCACACATGCTTTTGCTTAGTTTGGTAAATGTGACAGGGAGCGTTTTATTCTGTGGTAGAAAGCCTAGTCCTTAAGCTCCAGTTCATAGCCCAGCTCTGCCACTCATCCCCTGCGGGCTTTTGGTAAGTAAGTCTTTGAGACACTGGAAAATTTAGGTTCCCCCCTAGTAAAGTGAGGGCACAATTAGAACCTCCCTCAAGGATTGTAGTAGAAAGAAGGCAGCAGTGATTACAGGTAACACGAGTTGAGCTCTCATTCTGCGCGGGCACTGTTCTCAGCACTCACCCCCGTGACTCTCCAGAGCGACTCCTGAGGTGTACGTACTCTTGAAGTTAGTACTGTCGTCATGTTACTTGTGAGGAAGTCGAGGCAGATTGCCACACAGTTCACACTGAGTCAGCACTTGAACTTGGACATTGTGGCTGCGGAGTGCCAGTCTTACCACTGTGTCAGGCTGTTCCTACTGCACTGTCTGTCTGTACAGTGAGTGTCAGGCCGCTGCTATCTGCTCCCAGGGAGGGCACGCCATAGCTGTCTTGCCAGGCATGTGTAGAGTCAGAAGACGTGTTGGAAAGCATGGTTCGAGGTGTTAGCCCTTACCACCTTTTGGATTTCTCCATGCCTTTGAAATGAGAAGATGCTGTTGCAAATGAATAACCTGACACTTTGCGGAGAAAGGAATGCTGTAATCACAATGGATGTCATTAGGGTTTTTCTTCTTCTTCAGCTTGATTTGGACTACTTCGTGAGGGATGCGGGGTCTCCTTTGGGGGTGATAAGAGTGTTTTGGAACTTGGTAGAGGTGATGCCTGCACACATTGTGAATGTACTAAATACCTCGGAATTGTATACTTTAAAGTAGTTAATTTTGTGTTAAGCAAATCTCAGCTTAAAAATTTTTTTAAGTGAATTTGAGTTTGATTTTACCTTTGGAAATATATAATTACAAAGAGGAGTAACGGGCAGTACTCTATACTGTTAGAATTAAGGTAGATTTAGACTGCTGGCTGCTTTCATTGTTATCCACAGCTGATGAAAAGGACAGGAAAATCCTGCTTGTAGCTGAACAGTCTTTAGAATTCTATTGCATTCCTTCCAGATTCCATCACTCTAGCCAAGAGTATGAGGTATTTGATAATAGGGGACTGA
Source organism: Tursiops truncatus (assembly GCF_011762595.2). Taxonomy (NCBI): domain Eukaryota; kingdom Metazoa; phylum Chordata; class Mammalia; order Artiodactyla; family Delphinidae; genus Tursiops; species Tursiops truncatus. The sequence goes on from NC_047034.1 coordinate 177,577,869, forward strand.
TTCCAAGAGGGCAGACGCTCTTTACTGTGAGTTTTCATATGCCTCAAGTCACGTTCATGTCACACTCCTCAACTTGATCGGCTTTTAAATGTGGGCGTGGGCAGCAAACCTCACGGTGGATTCAGGTCTAGAAGCTGGGCTTCAAGTTCATGCCACACAGAGAGAGCATCAGGACGGAATGGACCCCAAGTGATCCCACAGCAGCCTTGTCCCCTGGGCCTCCCTACAGACACTGTGATGGGAGTTACTGTGTCCCTGAGGACAGAAATAAGAAATTATGTGCTGCCAGGAGATTTTCTTCTGCCCAGTTGTTTTGTGCCTTCTCGTGAATCATTAAGGCTCTTAGCACTGGCTTGAAGCCTTTTGATAACGTCCCTGGAAGGGAGATCTTTCTCTGGAATCCACTCTAGGTGGGTAGCTAATGGAATGGTCATCCTTTAAGCATAGAGAGAGGGATAGTTTCCCCGGAGCAGAATAGTAAGCACTAAAATGCTAGTTTGAGTCTTCCTTCTCCAATTTTGTGTTCCTGTTCTCCTTTGGCTTTCACTGTCTAATTCTATCCAAACATCTCATTCACTCAACCAGTTGAACCTCTAATCCTTCCTGCTGCACTCGCATTGCAAGCATTCATTTGAAGGTTGGGTTTGTTTTTTTTTTTTTGTTTTTTTTCCCCCTGTTTAGAAACACAGATGTCTTACATCCCCACAAAAGAATTTCGGAAATTAACCTATTTCCAGAAAGATCCAGGCAAGTTTGACATTGTTTTCTCAAAGCACCTTGTTCAAGGTCTTCAGCAAATATGCTGCTCTTCTACATCAAGCACCCCCCACCCCCCCGCCCTCCACCTTTTCTTCCTCAGCCCCAAGTGTGTCCTCAGATGCCTGCACAGCTGAGCAGGAAATGAGGCTCCTTTTTTTCCCCTAAACTAGTAATGCAAACAAGGCCAGAGAGGAAATTGCTCATTCTTTGGTATTATTAAGTTTATTTTTAGTTTCCTAGTACTTGATTTGTTTTGGAGGGAGGAGGGGGTTAAACACAGTATCTTACTAAGGGAAACACTGGACACCTTATCTAAAGGTTTATTACTAAGTTAACAGACTTCCCACGTTGAGCGCTTTCTGACTGGTTCTTAAAATGTATTTTCTTCTTTTAAATTGTATTTACATTTATTTATTCAGTCAGCTAGTCACTCAAAAGACATTTGAGTTCCCGTCTGGAAGTCTTTTTTAGGGAGATGCTGAGGGTATAAAAATGGGTAACATATTTTCTTCTACTCTTAAAATGTTCATAGTCTGCTAAGGAAAACAAGTGTAGCTCCACGTGATAACTGCTACATGGAGATATAATAAATACCCTTGTTTTTATGGTTTTTTGGTTTACAGGGCAGTTTCACACATTTTATCTTATTTCATCTTGATGACAGTCTCCTGAAGCAGTTGGGTAACTGGCCGAGTTGGGACTCAGACCTGTGATTTGTCGTCACTTTTTACTTGCTTGTTCCACCTCTCAAGTGGTAGTAAACATTTCTCTTCCTGGTGTGAGATTGCTTGACTGTTGAGTTTGTCATCTTTGCTGTAACCTCTTCTTCCTTCTTTCGTAAAATTTCTGGCAAATGTGTGTAGATTCTTTTTCCACTGTCTCCGATCTTGGACAAGTTACTTGATCACTTTGTGTTTTAGTTTTCTCATCTGTAAAATGGAGATAATACGACCTACATCCTAGCACAGTTGTGAGGATTAATTGCATGTTTGATGGTCAAAATGATCTTACCTGTACTAGTTGTCAAACCTAAAATTTGTGAGACTGAAAAGTAAAAAATGTTACTCAAATCGTACAATTCAAAATTGTATACAGTATGTTTGGCTGACTTTTTTTTGCCAGGGCTGGTGGGGGGGCTCACTTTTAATCAAAGATTTCTGTTCTATTCCTCAACTTGTAATGGGAAAAGCTCTGTATATAGCTGTGTTGTGTGCCCAAGATGAATTGTGTGAGTTTGTGTTGAATCTGGGCTCTGTCCTGTCTGCGCAGTTAGAGTACTGTGCTCGAATTAGAAATTGAAATGTGGAATTTTCGGAATGAGGAATCAAGGGTTTCCCTTGGGCTGTGCTGTAGAGGATCACTGCTGCGTAAGTCACAGATGAGCACGCGGGGGCATCAGTCTTCAGGTTGGAGGACTGGGCCTTGGGTTTGGGTTTCTGTTGACTGAAGCTTCCAGTAGCCCTTCAAACTACAAACAAAAATGAAGGGAGTTAAAGAAGGTAGTCTTATATCTTCATATGTTTTCTTGAGATATTTTAAACTTCAGTTTATATGGTTTCCATTTTTACCAGGACACTAGTAAATCTATAATTAATTTGATGCCATTAAACTCTTATTGATTAAATCATCTCTGGTTTATTTGGTTGCTCGGCTCTGGGTGCACCAGAGTTGAGCGTTATTGTTTTATCTTACCTGTGCTGTTCAGCTGACGTTAATAACAGAAATGAAGTCTTTGTGCTTGGGTCTCTTTGTTGGGAGGGGCCCAATATGCCAATGATATAGAATATTTTGTATTACTGTTAAAGTATCTTGACCTGTTAGGGCCAGAAATCAGCCCCATAAGTAGAATTAAATAAGACATGAAGAAGGAGTGTTCAACCAGAGCAATGTAGCAGGTACTGAGGCTGAGTCAGTAAGAGAAAGGCCACTAGGCCGCTTGCTGTCATGCTGTGGCTCTGATTGGAAAAGCCCAAAAGATGCAGATGCTGTGACTCAGGCCTCCCCAAGGAGGACGCCGCATCTTCCTTGGCTTTTTTTTTTTTTTTTTTTTTGCAGTACACAGGCCTCTCACTGCTGTGGCCGCGCAGGCTCAGCGGCCATGGCTCACGGGCCCAGCCGCTCCGCGGCATGTGGGATCTTCCCGGACCGGGGCACGAACCCGTGTCCCCTGCATCGGCAGGCGGACGCTCAACCACTGCACCACCAGGGAAGCCCTTCCTTGGCATTTTTTTCCCTTAATGGGGATAGAGATAAGAACTGTTATATTTGGATCCTTCCGGAACAGTTGGTGGAGAGCAAAGAGCTTAACAAACAGTTAAGGAAAAGGCTTAAGACTAAAAGGTTCGCGAAATGCCTGGAAAGGTAAGATAAAGTAGAGCGAAGTGTAGGACGGTTTCTGGCAAACCAGTATCACCTTGGCGGGCTGCGTGGTCACTTCGGGGACTTATCCTGTGGAGGTCCCGTCTGAGCGTCTCCCCCTTCCCTCTTATGACAACAAGCCACCCACAGGCTCCTTCTCCCACCTCGTGGTAAACGTCATTCCTTTTATTAGTGTACATCTTCACTGGGTAGTGGGTAGCGGCATCTTCACTGGGTGAGATCAAACTGTGTTTTTGACCAAGCTCTACATAGTTTAAGATTCTTAATATTATTTTCTATGAAATAGAGGCCCTTTAAAATGATCGCTGGGATGGCACATCGCACTCTTTGCAGCCGTGTCTGTGCACGTCACTTGCATTGGTCAGACAGCTGCTTCACGCATGGCTGAAACTTTCCGGACAGGACGGCCCAATTGATAAAAACGTTGCATCACAGCCTTACTCTTGGCATACTGGCTTAACAAGTGCTGCCCCTAACTCCTTAGGGTCTCCACATCCCTTAGAGATGGACTCCACTGCTCGTGGGAGTTATGAATACTCTGGGTCCATGATTAAAGCTGCTGTGCTAAGAGGAAAGATGGGGGTGATGTGGGCGGTCCTCAGAGCGGGTGTTGAGTGTTGATAGGGAAGAACCAATGTTTTATCTTCACTGGATTTTTAGAAGGCTAGAAATGAAAAATGAGACCCAGGGGAGAGGAAAAATGGTGCTTTCTCAGCTGGTTACATATATTCAGTATCCAGGTTAGGGAAAATACCAGACTAAAAAAAGATAAAGGATTGGTTAGATTAGACTTTTTTGATTTTTCAAATATTTGATATTTTGCTGAATACTATTCTTACAGTGCACTCTGAGTTTTTTTGTCTCGAAAAAAATGAAGCATTATGCTTAACTTGTAACTTCTTGAGCATATAAATTTTTTTTAGGTTATTTCCTAAAAAGATCAGTCAAGTTGGTATTAGATTCTCTTGTACCCATTCATTTTGCAAGTATCTATTTATTTATTTATTTATTTATTTATTTATTTTTGCGGTACGCGGGCCTCTCACTGTTGTGGCCTCTCCTGTTGCGGAGCACAGGCTCCGGACGCTCAGGCCCAGCAGCCATGGCTCATGGGCCCAGCCGCTCCGCGGCATGTGGGACCTTCCCGGACCGGGGCACGAACCTGCGTCCCCTGCATGGGCAGGCGGACTCTCAACCACTGTGCCACCAGGGAAGCCCTTGTGCAAGTATCTATTGATGATCTACAGAATGGTGAACATTGTGTTAGGTGCTCGAGTATAACAATCAACAAAACGATATGTTCCCTGACTGATGGAATTTTAAATCTGTAAGAAGACATATTAAGGGAACAGTCTTTTAAGTATCGATATATAATTATAACTCCTGATGTGTACTATGAAGGAAAAGTACTAGAAGTATAATATAACAGAGGGACCTAACTTCAGTGAAAATATGTGTAAAGATGTTTCATTTAGATTAGGACCCCAGGGATGAAGGGGGAAGGATGGAATCAGAAGAGCCCCCTCAGGCCAAGGGACCAAGTTGTACAGAAGCCCTGGAATAGGATGAGCTTGGAGCTAAAGGAAAATAAATGTAGTGGTAGTACGGAGAACGGTGAAGGGGGCAGTAGAAGCGCCGGGGAGGGGTCAGATCACGGTGACCTTGCAGGCTGTGGCAGTAGTAATAGCGTGTCCTGAGGCCCTCTGATGTGCCAGGCTTGTCTGATGTGCCAGGCACTCTCCTTGGTCCTTTACATGCATTGATTCATGGACCTCATAGACAAGAGACCGTGTAACTTGCCCACGTTTATATAGTGGTGTAGCCAAGATTTGATCTCAAGCAGTCTGGCTTCAGAATCCATGCTCTTGAACACTTCATTATGTTTTTATATTAAGAAACATGATAAGCCATTGAAGAATTTCAAACAGGGAAGGGACATTAGATTTGGGGTTTTTTTCCCCATTTATTTATTTATTTACTTACTTATTTACTTATTTGCTTACTTACTTACTTACAAGATGCAGGATGGAAAATGTGTTGTAGCAGATCAAGAGTGTGGACAGAGAGAAACCGGGCAGCAGCCTAGCCCCTTGTGTGCTTGTCTGCCCCACTGGGCTTCACTGAAGTAGGTGTGTCCACTGAGCCAGAGAACAACACCACTTTAAATAGATGAGTGGGATGGCGAGGAGGTTTCTCAAAGGGCTGGGAGTGAAGAGCAAGACAGTGATATGCCACACCCAGCAGGCATTGTGGGTGCGGGTTTAGAACCTCGTCTCTCCATGTACATATTGAATTTTCCAGGTTTTGCACAAACAAAAGAGTAGATTGACTTGACTTCACAGACATATTCTTCACAGCACTTGAGCCTGCTTGTCCTGTAGATTAATTTTGGAAACTGTTGACATCTATAGAGGAGTCATTTGGGGCCTTATCTAGAAGCACAGCTCTGCTTATTTTAAGGTGATTTGGATCATTTTAAAGACTAACCTGGGGGAGAGGGGCTTCACGTCATCCTTCCCAGCATACACGTGGTTTCTAAGGAGTGTCACTTTATAAAAGCACTGCACTTTCCGTAAAATATTACAGCACTCAGGGAAACAGTGACCTGACACTGGGGGGTGGATAAGAGAAGGAGAGGTCTCAGACCTGAGGCCCACTTCTGGTTTTGAAGAGCTCGCACACAGGCGGATGCAGGAAATCAAAGTGTGAGCAGCCCCACAGTGGATATGCTGCGGGGGCTTGGACGGCACCCCTAGTGCGGACGGACACTCGGGGGTGGGAAGGTGGGAGCAGGTGGAGGCACAGCTCTGAGCAGAAGCAGTTGAGCAGGGGCAGAGTAAGCCCTCACGCTGCACTGCTGTCTGATGAGCAGGAGGTACCTGCCTGTGACTTCCAAACTCTCTGGAGAGTTGAGAAACCTTTCTAATATGGCGGAGTTGGAATGTTTGACAGTCTGCTGGGTAGCTTTTGTTCTGGTTAATATTGAGGAGTTAGGAAAGAATCTTTATGAAATATGTGTTTGGTATAAAAATAAGAACGTATGAATTCCCGTGTACCACCACAGAGCTGCCGGTTGCGGGAGTGTTCCCTCCCCAGTCCAGTTCCCCTCCTCTCCACTCAGAGGTGACCACTATCCTGAAGTCTGTTTTTACTCCCCTTCCTTTTCTTTATGGTTTTGCCTCAAATATTTGTATCCGTACACAATATATTGTTTAGTTGTGCATGTTTTTGAACTGTGTGTAAATGGAGTCGTGGAGGAAGAATGTGCTTCTGCACCTTGCTCTTTTCACTCACCTTTGTCCTGGGATTCCACTGTGTCATTTGTAGTTCTACAGGGTTTCACAGCATTGTATGAATATAACACATTTTACTTTTCTCCTGTTGACGGACATTTCAGTTTGTTCCAGATTTTTTTGCTCTTGCATACGGTTCTGCCGTCCGTGTCTCCTGGTATGTTTGTAAGAGGAATTCTTTAGGGATACCTAGGACTAGAATGTCTGGGTTTTGGTATGCCGATCTTCTCATTTACTAAAGCCAGTTATTTCCAGCTGCATATGAGTTCCAGTAATTTCACTTCCTTGCCAACACTTTGACAGAGTCAGGCATTAAAGTGTTTGCTACTATTGTGAGTTTGAAACATCTCAGAGTAGTTTTAACTTGTATTTTCCTGATAACTGCTGATATGGGGCATCTTATCATGCGTTTATTAGTCATTTGTTTCCTCTTCCATGAAGGACCTGTGTGTAAATCTTTTGCTCGCTTTTCAGTTGAATTTCTTTTTCTTTTTGATTTGTAAGAGTTCTAGATGATCCTTATTTAAAAACAAAAAATCTATGTTGCAAATGCACTTCCAGTTTGTGGCTTATCTTTTCATGTTCTTTGCGGGAGAACTAGTATGTTTTTAATTTTTGTGGAATTAAATGTATCAGTCTTTATGATTTGAATTTGTAGTATTTAAGGAATCTTTCTTCATGGTTGTAAAGGCAGTCTCCTATATTTATTGTCTTTTAAGAGTTTTATAATTTTACATTTATATATGTCTTTAATCCCCTGGAATTGGTTATTGTATGAGGTAGGGGACAACATTTATTTATTGGCTGCGTTGGGTCTTCGTTGCTGCGCGCGGGCTTTCTCTAGTTGTGGTGAGCGGGGGCTACTCTTCATTGCTGTGCGTGGGCTTCTCATTGCGGCAGCTTCTCTTGTTGCAGAGCACGGGCTCTAGGCGCGTGGGCTCAGTAGTTGTGGCTCGCAGGCTCTAGAGTGCAGGCTCAGTAGTTGTGGCGCATGGTCTTAGTTGCTCTGTGGCACGTGGGATCTTCCTGGACCAGGGATTGAACCTGTGTCCTCTGCATTGGCAGGTGGATTCTTAATCACTTCGCCTCCAGGGAAGTCCCTTATTTTTTTTTAATGTGTATAACCAGGTGTCCCAGTACCACCTGTTGAGAAGTCCAGCCTTTCTCCACTAATTTATATCACCTGCTATGTCAGAAACGAAATTTCTAGCAGTGCGTGAATCCATTTCTGGGCTCTGTTTTGCTCCATTGGTCTGTTTACTTCTGTGCCAGCACCTCACTGTCTGGCTTTAGAAGAATTGTTGACATTTGGTGTGGCAAGTCCCTCACCTTGCTCTTCTTTTTCAGGAATATCTTGGTTATTGGCCCTTTGCTCTTTAAAGTTTTTGGAATCAGCTCGTTTTGCTCCACAACCTAAACAGTTGGCATTTTGAATGAAGTTGCATCGAATTGGGTCTCTAGATCCGTTTGCGTTTTGGGCTTTCCTTACTCCCCTTCCTACTTTCCTGACGGTCCCTTCGGGTCACATTATGAAATATTTCTTCACACTTCCCTGCATCCGAAATTGCAGGCTGCCCTTGAGAGGATAGAGAATAGATTTCAAAACCTTTGTCCTTTACGTTAAGCCTTTGAGGTAAACTTTGCTAGAAAATTTAGCCCTAAGAATTTGGGGCCACTGCTCAATTTGCTGCCTCCAGAAAGGAAGCTGGCTCTTTGGAATTCTGCCTTGGCTGTGTTTCAGAGTCCAGTGTTGTGGAGGGGGTAGGACTTGCTTGTGCGGCTTTAATGTCTTTTATGGGACAGTGCTGCACGAGCTAAGGGGAGCTCAGGAACGCTCTTATTAGTAGTGATCCCAAATGTGGGAAGTAGATCTTGGCTTGTAATTAGAAAGGTTCCTGGGAAGTTTTCTTGGCTCCATTTTCTCCTTGAGATTTATACAGGGCACAACAGCAATTTTTTTTTTTAACTTTTTTTAATTGTCTTTCTAACTCAAGAATAATTTTTAAGGAGAGATTAGCTAACTATAGTATCACACGTTTTCTTAAACATGCTGGTATTTTGACCGATTGGGACAGAAGTGCACCTTACATTCATGAAAATTCCTTTGCTTCCCTGCTTAGAAGCTTGGAAGCTGCTGCTACTTTGCATTTCTTTTGACTCCTCTGAGCCAGGATTTATTGGGGGTAGAAATCTTCCCTTCTGGAGATAAAAGCTCACCAAGTAGCTGATCCGGCCTCCTCGGTCCATGGGTTTGTGTTGTCTTGTGTTGTTTTGCCACCAGGAGCTAGAAGTACAACATTATCTGATTTTTTTTTTTATTATTATTGCAATCTGATATTCGTAAGGGTCCTTTTGGCACCCATGGAATTCCTGTATCTCCTTTGTGAATTAGCATGAAGCAGGGTTTAACGTTTCTCAGTAACCTGTCCCACTACCATTCGATTTTTAGGAATTTGTCTAGGCCTTCCTTGTATCGTTTTTTGACTTCCCAGGGGCTGTGCTTTTCCTGGGGCTTCCTGAGGAGACCTGAACCTCTGTCTGGGCAGAGGGCAAGCAGGCAGCCAGAGACTCTGAAAGGAGGGGCCATGGGACATCATTAAAGTCATTTAATGACGAGTCAGCTCAGTTATTATACTGTGGCAGGTATTGGTATTATTCATTCAACTATTTATGTGTGTAATTGCTTTTGATTTGATTTCAGACAATGAATGTGTTAAATCCTGAAACACAGAACATTTGGGAGCTACAGTTTCCCCCTCTGCTTCTTCTGAAGTGCAGCAAGGCCACACTTGACCTAGTCTGGCTGGGAATTCTGGGAATGGAAGGTGGTGGACCCGATCCTGAGGCCCGGCAGGAATAGCTCTGAGGAGCTGCTGTCGGGCAGGCAGGCCCTGGAGGAGCACGTGGGCAAGCGAGACTTGGCGGAGGCTGCTTTGGGGTCATTTTTAGAGTGGTGTTGAAGTGATTGTGGTCATTTTATCAGTTGAGAAGTGACATGGCATGTTGATGGCCAGTTGTTAACCTCTGTTACCTGGGAGCAATAGCCACATTCCATTCTCTCTCCTGCCCAGGGGAGTGAGACATAAAGTTTAGTTGGGGCTTACTAGAAATTAAGTCATAGAACTAAAAAACATAAAGCTTGACCACTTTATTAGCAGCCTTTTTGGAACAGGCGAGTAGAAGTGTACAGAACTGTGCTGCTTCCTGTCACTAGAGGGAGCAAAAGAAAATGTCTTCAAAGCATCTGGTTGTGACATCAGAGCTTTTCTGATCATACGTGACGAGAATTTTTAAGTGGTGCAAATCAGGCCAGTTTTCCTCTTATCTGGGGTTAGTATATAGCCTTGTGTCTCTGCTGTTGTCTTAAGTAGCTAACACTTGCTTCTTTATTTGCTGCCATATGTGAGTCACTGTTGAAATGATTGCTTGAGTTCCCAGGAGAGGATCCCTACTTTTAATTATTAACACAGTGTTAGGATGTAGGTGCTTTAGTACCCCCAGAGCATCTAGAACAGCACATTAATTTTCTGGGCATATCAGCACAGTCCCTTTAGTGGGAGAGCATTGTAGAATTGACCTGGTGTCCTGAGGGGAAAAAGTTGGACAGTGGGAAGAGGACATACGTAACTCAGGAGTAGGCTGAACTTCACAGACATCCCAGCTCACACATTCCCTGATTACACAGCACGGAGTGGCAGAGAGACAGCCACAACGTGGGATAGATTGTAGAGCCCGGACCCCCCGAGTCAGTGGGCCCAGGGATGCCGTGGGGTGATACAGCGAGTTGTACAACATTTTTTCCCATCCTCAGCTCAGCATCAGAAACATAGATTCTTAGGGGCGGAGGGGAGGGGGGAAAAAAAAAAGAAACACAGATTCTTTCTAGCTTTAACTCTTGGAGAGTCTTTTCAACTTTCTTTCTGCTTAAAGAGTTTGTGATCTAAGCCAGCAGTTTTCATTCTGGGGTTTGGGACATTATTATATTCCACATTTTCATAAGAGAGTATTTTTAAAGTTCACTAACAAAGTTCACTGTAATTAATGTTCTTTGGGACTTTTAAGAGTGGAGTGACGGTGTCATGAAGTTAAATAATGGGGTGTTGCGAGTCCCCCAAGCTGGACCTTTCCAACTTGTCTATTAAAGCTAATTCTGCGTTGAAGTATAGGGACAACTGGTAAACCCCAGAGTAGTCTGCTGCAGATTAGCAGGTCCATTCTCTTAGTTCATTCCTGCTGAAATGAGTAGTGATACTACATGTTCTCATTCTCGTGCTGCTTATCTGAGAATGGAAGCTGCTGCTGGGCAGATACAGGACTTTTTCAGTTGCCTCAGTGAGGCTTTTAGGTAGGTATATGTTCTGGTGGTTCTACTTGGGAGCTTTGGGGAGAATGCTGACCTTTGACCTGTGCTGTCTTTCATACCATGAACTTGCCCAGAACACCATTATCATTCGCTACGCCTAACATTCCCTTATTCTTTGACTATATAAAGTGTCTAGTTTGAGGGGGAACACATTAGAAGAAGGAAGTCAGTTACAGAAACCATTCTTTGGAAGATTGTTTTTTTAATTCAGTTAATTAAACTAGTCCCTTAACTTGAACTTAGTTTTAAGTTTCTAGTCCTTTTCCCAAATGGAAAGAGAATAAACATCATGGCTGTCATTTATTAAGCATATGTGTCAGGCCTCTCTTAGGCATTTCAGTCCTAACCACAGCCTTGTAAAGGAGGGAGCTACTACTGAACCTTCCCTAGTTTACAGATGAGGAAATAGAGTTTCAGAGAGGTTAACGAGCCTTCCCATGGACACATAGCTAGTCGTGGAGGCTGGGAAGAACTCGGTACAGCACTGGGTGCTGCCTCCTGAAGCCTGTGTGTTGGCGTCGCTGGTTTCGAGGTTAGATTCTGGCTCATTGTGCTGTTGTGGTTTGTGCTGCACGTGGGTTCATGGGTGCAGGCGAGAAGTGGTCATTTGTGGCAGAAGGTGGTGACCTGGGATGTGTGGTTCTCGTTTGGCCACACTGGTGAGGTTTCTGGCATTACCAGGGCTCGACTATGTGCCTGTGGCTCCCAGGGATGGGCATGGCCAGCCCACAAGTACAGCGAGTTCATCTCTTAGGCCAGTGTAAGCATTTGAACCATTCAGGTCCCTGTTGCTTCTTGAATACAGTTGTACTCGTCACCCATTTCAGCTCAATTCTGCTTTTTTTTTTTTTTTATCCTGAGTCAGAATTTTTAAAAATATTTAATGCTTTTGCTGTTTCTAGAAATGCTGCGTTTGCTTGCTCTCTCTTAGGACTTCGTGTTTCGTTTGTGACTGTGATACAGTTATTTTCCAGTCAGGCAAAAGAACAGGCATTGTAGCTGCTACCACCACTGGGACTTTTTGGTTTGTTTCAGTGTCGTGACCAACAGTTATGTATCTTTTACAGTAGGCCAAGCACTGTCCGAAGTGTTTTGTATGCATCAACTCTTCTTAATGTCACAGTTCAATGAGTGAGGTGCTATTCTCCGTTTTTAAAATGGGGACCAGCGCCTGAGGGATGTCTCTTTGGCAGTCCTGCTCTCTGCCCCAACTCTGGCTGCTCTCTCGGCAGAGTAGGGCCCTGTGGCCATGGGCTCAAGCCCGAAGTCGCCTCACAGAGAAATGTCTACCTTTCTGTTCTCCTTCACTGCAAAGGGTTTTGACTTCTTTGGGGAAGTGAAGCAGAACTGGATAAAGGCCGTTTCTGAGGCTTTCTGCGACTGGAAACTCTTTAAGATTTTAAAGCTCTTGAATTAATGAAAAGTTTCTTGACTTTTTAGCGTCGTTTCTGGGACTCAGGTTTAGGTAATAAGAATGCAGAGCTCATCTGTCAGTGTCTTCCCTTTGTGTCACTTTTTGTTACAAAAGGCCAGTGCCCAAGAGTGACCTTTTAGCAACACGTGGGGCATGAGGGAAAATTTCCCAAGAGTGGGCCAAGAGCACCTTCACGTCTTGGGCCGGTCTCAACATAAAGTCGGGAGTAGTTTGGGGGACTTCCCTGGCGGTCCAGTGGATAAGACTCCACGCTTCCAATGCAGGGGACACAGGTCTGATCCCTGGTTGGGGAACTAAGATCCCACATGCCGCGAGGCGCGGCTAAAATAAAAGGGAGTGGTCCAGGTATCCCCCGGGAGCACCCCTCCCTCTTCCTGCCACACCCCATATCAGTCCAGGGGAGAGGGGGTAGCTAGAGTGGGGTGACTGCAGCCACCCAGGATGGCAACATTGGTGGTTTGTCTCCAGAATGAGATTTGGATGCACACAAGGCGTGCTGATTATAAGTTAGCAGCGTGTCACCCAAGAGGGAAGAGATCCCAGTCAGCCCTAGAGAGTCGTCCCTACCATACAGTTTGTTTCAGAGATCTAGCTCCATCCAGTGTTTTGAAGACGTGGGTTAGATGGCCAAGGAAGCTTCCAGCTCCCCTCTGGGCAGTCAGCCCCACGGTGGCAGCATGATCTTCCCGAGCCCCTTCGGGCTGGGGATGCTGCCCAGGGAGCCTAAGGGGCCCCTGAGAGGAGCGACCCACCCGTGCGTCCTCACAGGCTCCACACCTGCAGCGGCCTCCCGCAGGGGCCAGCCGCCCAGCCCCCCAGCCCCTGACGGGGAGCCCTGAGGAGGCCTAGACAGGAACCTGGGCCGGGCCGGGGGCACGGGGAGCCCTCCGAGCCCACACCACGAGCTGTGGCGAGGGATCCGCAAGTCGTTTTCATAAACTACAGCCCAAAGCCCTGGTGGGTCACGTTGCACGTGTGTTCTGAGCTACAGCGAGCGCGTTCGTGTGAGTCACCTGCACGATGCTTGGAGACCCCCTGGAACCCGGAGCAGCTGTGGTCACGGTGCCCAGCACACCTGCTCGTCCTGGGAGCGCAGACTGAGTGACCTTTCCTTCCTCCGATGGCAACCTCATGGGGGGTGGCATAGGCTGTTTCCTGGGGGGCCTCGGGGGGGCGGGTGCTCCCCTCGTGTTCTGCCGGCAGCTGTCTGTCCATCCTGTGGTCCCCTTTCTTCCCACCTCGTCTGCCCAGGTGAGCTAAGTGTCCTGCACCCCAGGCATCTGTGAGGTGTTCTAGACTTGGGCTGCTTCTCCTGGATCGTAGTGAAGCGGTGGTGAGGAAACCCGTGTGGAAATCTGCCACCCAGAGCTGCTAGGATCAGCTGGGAGACGTGGCCCCCACTGGTAGGGGCCTGCGTGGCCGGTTTCCTTACCGCTTTCCCACACTGCTGCTCCTCATTGGTACTCTCTTTACCCCCCAGCAAACTCTGGTGTCCTCCGCCTCCCCTGCTGGCAGTCTTCTCACAGGTGGAGGAGTTTGAGGTCCCCTCACCTCCTCTCCTAGGAGCTAACCATGAAGGAACAGGCACAGGAATTGGGGGCGGGACACCTCAGCCGGAACAGCTTGTGTGTGGAGAGCTGCTGAGCCCTCGGCCTCCTCCCTGGAGTTCTTTTGTGCTAAAGGCTGCCGTGCAGCAGCTGCTGGCCGCGTGAGAGAGGCGGGAGCACAGAGGAGCGCGGGCGTGCTTTGCAGGCTTGTCTGGACTTTTCGGAGACCTTTGCCTTAGGTTAAATCCAAAACTCAAGTGAAAGACATGGCCCGTTGCGCATCTGGGATGCTGTACTGTAACTGTGTTTTTGTGCTTTGAAGAGCAATCTTTGCTTCTGTTCCTTTTATTAAACAAATGTGATAGAATGACAAAACTAAATACCCCTCTTCCCTCCTTTCTTTGTAATGAGGAAGTCTATCCTTTATTTCAAAATTCAACTTGCAGAAATTGATTGTACTTGATAATTTGCTGTGCGTCCCTAAAAAGCATGAAATAGAAGAAGCAGCGTTGCTACAGTAGCTGCTCTCGCTCTCTGGCAGCCATTACAGGTTTTCCAGTACAAACACGTTGTCTCCTGACTGTCCTTTCTGAGCTCAAAAATGGCTTTCCCTCCAGCCCCGTTATTCAGTTATCACCTCGGGAAATGCACAGATATAACTGATGATCCCTTTAAAACGTCCTGTAGCATGCCACCCTCTCCCATCCTTCATCTTTTGTCCCATTCCTGTCATTAAATGTTGCATTGCCAATGTATATTTTATAGGGTGACCCTGGCGGATGTCACTTTGATACTGTGCAGGGATAATAAGATTGCACAGACAATGAAAGTCCGATAAATAGAAAAATGTTTACGAGACAGAGAATGGCGGTTTTAACAGTTTTATGGCTTTCTTTTTCCCCTCTCTCTTCTCCCCCTTTGCTGGTAGAATTGTGGTTTTGTTACAGGAACTAGAAAACATTAAGAAGGGTGATGTGGTGATAGACCCAATGGCGGTGAAATCCCACTTGCCCTGTTGCTGAACCCCAATAAAGTGAATTCAGGAAATAACGAAGTATTCAGCTTGTGGGAGAGAAAACCTATTTCAGTGAATGAATTCTTGAGGTTTGGGAGGCCCTACAGAGAAAACGAGACTCCTGGTGTTGACGTTATTATATTGAAAATGTTAACAGTCTGTATTTAAACAAACACCCCAGTAAAACCAAAAATAAAGGCCCCCCCTGTGGGCGCTTCTGCGGGGATCCGTGTTAAGCAAAGGCGGTTGGTCACGTGCTGTGCCAGAGGCTGATGTGGGCCCCGCACGTGGCTGGGAGCCCTTCAGTTCAGGCTGGGCTTTAGACCAATTCGTGATGGTGTTGATCTGTGTCTTCAAATGAGCCATTTCCAGACCTGTTACTTACGTTTGGTTACTGTTGTTGTTTTTGGTGAAGTGGCAGAACCTTCTGCGGGGGCTCAGTTGGTGGTTTAATGGAGCCGCTTGGGGAGGAGGCAGCAAGAGTGGAGGCTCATGGGCTCCCCTGAGTGGCCCATGAGTCACAGTTGGAAGTCGCCGCTTTAATTACGTGCCTCTAGCTGGAAGTAGTTTGGAAGGATGCCCTGTAGCATGTGCAGAAGTCTTTTCTTGAGGGACTCTACAGGATCTAAACTCTCAAGCTTCCTTGGGGAATGAAGAGTCACTGCTTTGGGGTGAAGAGGTGTGTGAAGGCCCTTTGCTCGGCACGGGTCTGTGACATTTGTAGCCTAGAGCGAGAAGTGGACAGAGGGCTTCTGGAACAGGGGCCCCTGGACGGCCCAAGGCGTGGCGAGCTGGTCAGGAGGGTGCCCGTGGCAGTGGGCCTCCAGAGTCCGTCCAGTCTTGTCCCTGCTGTCTGTTCTCGGTATGGGAAGTAGGACATGTTTCTCTGGGCTTGTGCATAATTCTGACTGTGCACTCGTGCCTACCAAATGTGTGTCTGACCTTGGTCCCCCTAAGAGTTGCTTCAGGCGGGTGCGGTTCTGTAATTCATGGGGGGAAGGCCGGCTGCCTGTTGTGATCAGGGATGCACAGTGCTCCTCTGTGCTCTTCAGCCACCACTATCCAGGCTCCAGTTAGTGGGTTTAAGATACTATAGAAATGAACTCTGCAGATCAAAGTTAACCCAAATTTGAGCCTCTGACTTTAAAAAAAAAATGCTGTTTCCCCTTACTTCATAGCAGAGTGGTTAAGAACATAAGACTGGAGCCAGACCCCCAGGGCTGCCAACTGGAGCTATGACCTCTTCTCCCTGTGGCTTGGTTGTTTCATTTGTAAAGCGGGGGTAATGAAGATGCGAGGGTACTATGAAGGTTAAATATGTTAAAGTAGGGAAAGTGCATACTTACAGTGCTTAGCTATTGTTATTATAGATTTCATAGCCCAGTAAAAGGCGGTTTGTTGGTTTGTAAGTAAAGCTACTGGTGAGGAAGTGGTGGCATTGGATTCCTAAGCCCACCCTCCCACCAGCCCTGACGCCCACCTTTAGAGCAGCTGCTTCCAAGTGACCACGCACGCGCAAGGATTCAGTTTTCACTGGCCTGTGGGAAGTGAAAAATAAGAACAATGTAGTCATTTTGCATAACACTAAATATCAAATTAAGGAACCCTTATTTGGAGATTGTCTATCTTTTTCTGCTTTTTAGAGATAATGTCATTTCTTCTGTGAAATAATGGTGAGATGAGGCAGTTGTTTTCAGTGACCTTACTTGGCAAAATAAAAAGTTGGCAATCTTGTCCATTTCTCAAAAGTTTTACCCTTTTAGTGTTTGTTTCCAGTGAATTTTAGTTCTCAAGAAATACTCATTCTGTCAGATGTTTATTGAATACTCATTATATCCAAGATGATGCCCTAGACCTCTGGGGTGGGTCCCACAGATGAGGTGGACATAGACTTGGGGAGCTGGACAAGCTCATTCACGGTTGCAGTGCGAGGGAGAGCCTGTGTGCACAGCACGGAGGAGTGAGACGACGTTGCGACGGCCTCGTGGTTGGCGAGACGGGTGAAGGAGGGCTTCGAGGAGAAGACGACATCTGGGATGGCCGGAGCCCTGCGTGGTGAGGAGGGCTTGGACCGGACATCAAGGAGACAGAGTAGTGAGTGGTTCACGGGGCTGCGTCCCGCCAGCAGCAGGAAAGCACCGAGGAACAGGGACTGGCCGTCGTGATTGGCATAAGCCAGAGACCATGAGAGGCGGGGAATGCAGTCAAAAGGTCTTCTGGGGACAGAGGGAAAGGCCTGGAGGAAGCAGTGAAGCAGCTGGGCATTTGTTATGTAGGCCTCGAGGAGCCTTCAGTGATTCAGAGGGGAAAGTTGACGAGGTCAGAGCTGTGCTTTGGGAGGACTGACCTAGTCTCTGTGTGGGAGGGGACAAGCCAGCCCAGGACCGCAGGTCTGGACATCCGCGTGAAGGTGTGGGACCAGAGGTAGGATCTGCAGGTGGCTGAGGTCAGCAGCTAAAGAAGTGTAGAGCTTAGGAAACCTCTACAATTTTGAGTTGAAAAAACCCAGATCTATTCCCATTCCTTCACAATGTTCACATGTAGTGGTGGTAATTGTTTAAAAAAAAAAGAAAAAAGAAAAGAATGTTTTCTTTCCTTTACCCTGCACAATTGAGATTTTAAACAGGGGCAGCAGAGTGCTTGGTTCAGGAATATCTCTGAGTGTCTTCACGTGGCCTTGTCGTTTTAACCAGTTACACCCAGGAGGCCTTCCCGGACTTCCAAAGTCTTGCCTTTCCTCCCTTCCCTTCGTCTCTCCAGGAAAGGAGCCGGATGTGGGTAAAGAGGGTAAGGAGCGTCGGGAGCCTGCCCCGAAGCAGGATACCCCCTCGCGTGGGGCTTCCTCCCGCATGGCCTGCTAGGTCAGGAGGCTGTGGTTTTCTGCTGTGCGCCTTCAAGCATGTCATCGTCCTCGCAGATGCACTCCGAGACCACAGAGGTGGTGTTTAACAATTAGCAGCAGAGCCAGCTGGCTGGGGGCTCCTTTAGCGATTAGGGGATTCGGTTGGTTAACAAAAGGAGGAGCCCAGGACAGCATTGCTTTAATTACCAGAGTTGTTGCTGGAAGACAACCAGTTGCCTGCTGGAAAAAGATTTGTAAAGGTGGCTGCCCCCAAAGACAGTGGACGGTTCTACCCAGTGCCCGGCTGCTCACCTCAGATGTTCTAAACAGTTGTCGGATTCAGCCCTTGAATCCTCAGGGAGTGAAGGGAAAGAATGACTTGCGTGGGAGTCTGTGACAGGAAATTTAACTGACTTGCTTCACTACCCTTGAATTAGTAGTTTTTGCCAAGAAACAATGCAGCTGTAATTCCCAGGCAGAGGTGGCCATGGAAATCAGAGGGCCTGAGCTCTGCTCCGGTTAGAGCAGCTCTTCCCAGGAGACACGTCCCAGGCAGGCTTCCTAGCACCAGCTCCAGTGGCCACGGTGTCATTTCCTGGGGCCCTGGGTTGGGGAATGAAGCAGCTCGAAGCAACTCTGTGCCATGTTTCCTTCTCCCTCCTGCCCCACTGGGTTTGGGGCCTTGTTTCATAACTACTCATTGCTTCCTGGACCTTCTCCCTGGAAAAACACACTTTTTTTTAAAATTTTTTTTTTTTAAAGCTTTAGATCTCTCCATAGTGGTGGGTTTCTTCACCCTTTTTACCTGGACCACCAAAGAAGGAGCCAGATGGCGACTGAAGGGCATTCTTCAAACAAGTTTTAGCAGAGGAACACCAGTCTGATGCTAATTGGCCATCGGCCTGCTGACTGAAGGCGTTGTGTGGAGATCACTTAGCGGTGCTTGCTCCACATACTCAAGTTAAAATACTCATTTAGCGTCTGAACAGTAATAATATGTCTTAGAGAAATAAGATAATTTCTTCTGAACGCTTACTTTCTAACCCCTGCAGTGAGGTGTGTCAGTTGCGTGTGAAGGCCAGCTGCCACTTCGTGGGGCCTGTCCACCACGTTGTCTGCTGACTGTGGCAGGTGGCCTTGAAGTGCCTGCAAAATCGCTTCAGAAGAAACTGTTCATAATGCCACCGTCATGAGCAGCTCCAGGCCTGCCGCTCCATCCCGTCTCTTCTGTCGTCTCCCCAGCCCTCCCCCACTTAGTAGGCAGTGTTTGGCTAGGAGAGGAGGGTGCCTGTTGAAACCTTGGTAAAGGAGAAGTCCCTTTCCCCTCACCAGCAGAAGGGGCACTTGTGGGCACCCCCCACTGGGTACCTCCTGAGGCTGGTGCGGGGGCACTGAGTACAGTGCAGGGACCGGGTTCAATTACCCACCTGCCTCCCTGCGTGTTCCGGAAGCAGGAGACTGGTTTCCAGGGCCTTGCTTAATACAGCTTAACGGAAGACCAGTGGGCATCGTTGTTTTCTGCCAGTTCACAGAACCGTGTTGTCAGAATGGAAGAGAAAGGAACGCTGTTGTGTACCCTGAATGGAGAGTGAGGTGTGCGTGTACAGGGTTATTTACAAAAGACTGAGGCCTCCCTTGGCTTGTAAAGAGAGGACCTGATCGTAGATGGCAGCCCTGGACTCGGTGTGCGGGCGGGGATCCCTGGACCTCGTCTTCCACCACCTTGGAGGGTTGAGACTTCCGTGGATGGTTGGAGCAGTAATGATTACATGACAGTTGCAGCAAATGGGACTCAGTCTTGGGTGGACCCTTAGGCTTCAGCAATGGGACGAAAATAATTGACTGCCTGTTCTGCCTCCGCACTAGCCTCCCAGCGGGCCCGTGTCTGGGGAGTTCGTGCTGGGCTGCGGGGAGAGAACCTGGGGCGTGGGGAGCTTTGCTCTGTGGTGGTCCTGGGGACAGACGTACTCACTGACAACGAACCTTTGATACTTGAAGTGCCTACAGCACCTTCCTCTTCAACAGTCTCTTCTATGCTTTCATTTCCCCAAGGTCCCTTAGAGAGAAGACATGTAGCTCATCTTACTTCAGAAGAAGAAATTATCTTGTTTCTTTAATTGAAGTTTAGTTGATTTACAATGTTGTGCCCATCTCTGCAGTACAGCAAAGTGACCCAGTTACACACATGCAGACATTCTTTTTTTTAATATTCTTTTCCATTATGCTTCATCACAGGATAGTGAATATAGCCCCTGTGCTATACAGTAGGACCTTGTTGTTTATCCATTCTTTCTTTTAATATATATATTTTATTTATTTGTTAGTTTATTTATTTTTGGCTGCGTTGGGTCTTCGTTGCTGCACGCCGGCTTTTCTCTGAGAGATGACTTCAGCCCCTTCCTTTGCTTCTTTGCCCAGGCACTAAACCAGTTTAGTTCCTTGAGCCTGTGCAGTTCTGCCCCGAGACGCGAGGCTTGTTGACTGTGAGGCCTTGTTGCGGGATGAGGTTCGAGCACTGGGTACAAAATGATCATTACAGGCCATTCGTGTCGACAGCGTTTACGCCTCTATGTGTGCTTGCAACGCAAGCAGGAGCTCATTTGCAAGGCTGCCTTTGTGGAGCTGCCTTTTGATCAGTGATTGCCTGTGTTAATGTTTCAGTAAGCTATTGATTTCTGCAGCAGCTTTTCTTCCCTGAATTTATGTGCAGTGGGTCACCACAGCACACGCTATGCATGTTTGATTAAAGTTCAATTGACTTCATTCCTGGTGAGGCCTCGAGCTGCTTCACTCCCTATTTGTAGAACGAAAGCTTTCCCCCACATATTCTTTTGTTTGTGCTCATGACCTAGCCACCCATGCAGTCACCAATATTACTGTTTCTAATCCTCCCAGATTTGCTCCATTCCAATGTTTAATCCCTTCCTAGACATTACAGTGGTTGAGAGGCAGCTGATAAAACCTGGTCTGGATTTTTTTCTTTTTCTTTTATAGTCAACTCATTGATGTATGGTGTGCATACCATGTAGATCGTAAAAATGCACCCACTTGAAGTGCACAAGTTCAGTGAGTTTTGACAACTGTATACATCCATGTAACACCACCACCATCGATGTATAGAACCAGCCCCATCACCCCAAAAGATCTCCGTTGCCTACCCCTCATGCTCCAGACTCCAGGCAACCACTCATTTGCTTTTTGTGATTACAGATTTGTCTTTTCTAGAATGGAATCGTACAGTCTGTGTTCCCTTTGGTGTTTGGCTGCTTTCATTCAACATGATGTCTTTGAGATTCATCCACTGGTTGTACCCATCAGTAGTTTGTTCCTTTTTACTGCCAAGTGGTATTCTTGTGAGTGGGTGTACCATAATACGTTTATCCGTTTTCCTGCTGAGGGGCTGTTTGACTTGTTCCCAGTTTCTGGCTATGGAGAGTAAAGTTTTAATGAACACTTGTATAAAAGTCTTCGTGTGCACATATGTTTTTATTCCTTTGAGGTAAACACCTAGGAGTCGAATCATTTGCTAGGTCGTATGGTACATATTTGGCTTTCTAAGAACTGCCACACGGTTTTACAAAGTGGTTCGACCCTTTTACATTTCACCAGCAGTGTATGAGATTCCTCGTCACTCCCCTGTCTTCCTGAATTTTGAAATTTATATTCTTTCATTTTAATTTTAACAGTCCTTCAGACTTGGTCATTTTGATCCTTGGAACTCAGATGGTGGAATCTGTTCCGGGCTCCTTGTTTAAAAGCTGTTTCTATTTTATTTTACTTTATTTTATTTTATATTTGGCTGCGTTGGGTCTTCGTTGCCGTGCGCGGGCTTTCTCTAGTTGTGGCGAGCGGAGGCTACTCTTCATTGCGGTGCGCGGGCTTCTCGTTGCGCTGGCTTTTCTTGTTGTAGAGCGCGGGCTTCAGTAGTTGTGGCGTGCAGGCTCAGTAGTTGTGGCGCACGGGCTTAGTTCTTTGCAGCATGTGGGATCTTCCCGGACCAGGGCTCAAACCCGTGTCCCATGTGTTGGCAGGCTGATTCTTAACCACTGAGCCACCAGGGAAGTCCCCATACCATCTTTTGATACTATTTGAAGCTCTTTCAGAACATTCATGTGTGAGAAATAGAAAGGATACCTCATAACCGTGTGAGTCAGTAGTGCACACAGGGCTCTGCAGAAACGTCAGGGCGGCTCTTGTTCACAGCCTTCAGGTCAGACCGAGGTGTGACAGAGACGCTGGTGGTTGTGCCTCCCCTCCAGGTTTCTCACCCATTTTTTTTTTTTTTTTTTGCGGTACGCGGGCCTCTCACTGTTGTGGCCTCTCCTGTTGTGGAGCACAGGCTCCAGATGTGCAGGCTCAGTGGCCATGGCTCACGGGCCTAGCTGCTCCGTGGCATGTGGGATCTTCCCAGACCGGGGCACGAACCCGTGTCCCCTGCATCGGCAGGGGAAGCCCGTCTCGCCCATTTTTGTTTCCTTCCACCATCCGAGGCCTCTGTCACCCTTGACCCCTAAAACAACCTCAGCTATAAGCGGAGGTGGGAGGAACAGGAACCACTTTGGATTTCCTCATTCTCTTTTCCAGCCCTGGGATTGGGCCATGATTTACTGCACCAGCTGCCCTTTTGAACTGATGAAGCACGGCACTCTGACACAGTGTTTGAAGGGTGACGCTGACCTGCCTTGGCTTCTGTTCTGTGTTTTCTCATAGGAAAACCAGAGCCAGGTCACTTTTATGTCAGCACAGGTCTCTTAATCCCCTAGTGGATTTATGAGTTTGAGCCCGCCAACAGCAAAAGATCAGTATAGATAAATGACTTTCCAAGTCAGGAAGGTAGGAAGTAAAGAAGCAGAAGCCGGGAGGTTTCTTAGATCGTGACCTTAGGGGCTCAGGATACTCCACTCACCATGGGGACCATCATATAGCCTGCATTTGTGGTCTTAACGTGTAATAGAGTGGAAATCCAAGGGCAGTTCCTACATTTTCCCTTGTTGTTCAGTCACCATCTCATGGAACCGAAAAGGGGGTGGGAAGCGTCCTTGGAGGCTGGTTCCTGGCCTCCTTGGCCTGGGGTCGTGCTTCATCTCTTAAAACACTGGCAGTCCCTAGCGTTTCGTTCAGTGGTGCTTGGAAAGACTGAAGCACAGCCACAGCTCCAAGGGATACAGGCTGTAGCCTTGTGGGAGCTGGTCAGGAGTCCTTGAATCACAGATCCTTTAGGGGTCCGATGACAGCTGTGGTTCTGTGTCTTAGAAAATGCACAGAGATGGGACTTTCCGGGTGGCGCAGCGGTTAAGAATCTGCCTGCCAATGCAGGGGACACGGGTTCGAGCCCTGGTCCAGGCAGATCCCATGTGCCACCGAGCAGCTAAGCCCGTGCGCCACAACTCCTGAGCCTGCGCTCTAGAGCCCGTGAGCCACAACTACTGAGCCCGCGAGCCACAACTACTGAAGTCCACGTGTCTAGAGCCCATGCTCTGCAACAAGAGAAGCCACCGCAATGAGAAGCCCGCGCACTGCAACAAAGAGTAGCCTCCGCTCGGCGCAACTAGAGAGAGCCCATGCACAGCAACAAAGACTCAATGCAGCCAAAAAGAAAAAAAAAAAAGAAAGAAAATGCACAAAGAATCTAGCTCTCAGTAGTGAGTACTCAGCACACGTGCGTCACCTGCTTTGCGGAAGCCACGTCCCCACCTCAGATCTGCCCACTGCTCTCCCAGCTCACTTGCCGTTGGGTTCCCAGGCCGTTCCTTCTGGGGGTGTGTTCATGGGAACCTCATCTGACTGGGCACTCTGCCAGTCCCAGGGGTTCATTGTGTGGTACCTGTGCTGCTCTGTCTCTTTCAGTCTTCTTAACACTGGTCTTTGCAGCTAGACCTCAGGTCACTGGAGGACAGACTCTTCACTTATCTTTTTTGGCCCCTCCATTCCCAAGGCAGAGAGCCTCCTGTGAGGCAGAGTGGGCTTTGGCCAAGAAGCTCCCACCTTCAGATGCAGGACGCACCACCACACACCCCCTGCCACCCCCGCTGCCAGGGACACGTCCCAAGATACCGTCTGTCAGGTTAACTGACTTTCTACAGTATTGATTTAATTACGGAAGATCAGTGTGATCGAGCCTCTCTCACTGTTTTAACTGGGTTTTTTAAAAAATAAATTTATTTAATTTATTTATCTTTGGCTGCGTTGGGTCTTCACTGCTGCACGCAGACTTTCTCTAGTTGTGGTGAGCGGGGGCTACTCTTCATTGCAGTGCACGGGCTTCTCATTGCGGTGGCCTCTCTTGTTGGGAGCACGGACTCTAGGCGCGCAGGCTTCAGTAGTTGTGGTACTTAGGTTTCAGTAGTTGTGGCTCGCGGGCTCTAGAGCGCAGGCTCAGTAGTTGTGGCGCACAGGCTTAGTTGGTCTGCGGCACATGGGATATTCCCGGACCAGGGCTGGAACCCATGTCCCCTGCATTGGCAGGCAGATTCTTAACCACTGTACCACCAGGGAAGTCTGTTTTAACTGTTTTTTAAACATTCCAAGTAGAGGCACTTTATCTTGGGGTGTTTGTTTTAAGAAAACAGTCTTTTGTCAGCCAGTGTTAGTGGAACACACCATACGACCATCCCCCACCCCCACCCGTGTGTGTACACATGCGGTGTGCCAGATGAGCCCCTTGGGGCTGGGAGTGCCAAAAATGCTCTTGTTTTTTTTTTTTTTCAAGTTGTACTTGGACTCATGTCCACTTGCTGTATTTTTTAGAAAGATGTCTTGCCTCCCTTTCTTTTGAGCCATGCATGAAACGAGGCGCTCCTTTGGCCTGAAACACTGACCTCGTGACATGTGGCCTTTCATCTCCACCCAGCGCCACAGTGTGCTGTGTCCACTCTTAATCTTTTTCGCCAGGCCCCGGTCTCGCCTTCAGCACCCAGTGCTGGCTTGTCCGGGGTGGGCATTCGGCTGTAGAGCAGTTTGCCTGGGTTTGGGGTCTGTTCTTCCTGACCTTCCTCCTGGCCCCAGTTCCTGCCACCTCAGTTGTTTGCTTTGGTTTCTGGAATGGTCTAACTGGCCGGGTATTTCCGTGTCGCCCCTTTGTGGATTCACTGAAACGCTGTGAAGAGATCATCCTGTGTGTGTGCACCCATTCACACACACACACACACAGCTGGAGGATAGGGGTCTTCCTTTGTGTCAGTGATTTACTGATGCACCTCCAGTGCTTAGAGCAGTGGCGGCATCTGCACATAGGCACCCAGCAGATACCTGTTGAGCAGATGAATGTTCCTGATGTCTAGAAGTTAACGCTCCAAGGGGCTGGCCCCAGTGGCCTGGCAGCTCTGCAGGTGTGTCTTGAGGGAGTGCGGGCCTCCGGGCAGCTGTCGTAAAGCCAGCCTCTGCTCACAGCGCAAGAGGCAGTGCTGGGGCGAGGGTGCTTCCCTCACAGCCGTCCCTTCTTTCATGCAGGGAGAGCTGATCACCTTCTATTACTACTGGAAGAAAACCCCGGAAGCAGCCAGCTCCCGGGCTCACCGCAGGCACCGCAGGCAGGCCGTGTTCAGGAGGATTAAGACCCGCACTGCATCCACGCCCGTCAACACGCCCTCCAGACCCCCGTCCAGTGAATTCTGTAAGTGGGGGCTGTGCACACGCAGGCACGTGTCGCAGCTGTGGGTGGGCCTGCTTTCGTGCGCATCCCTGGCACAGCTCGTGTGTGTGTGTGTGTGTGTGTGTGTGTGTGTGTGTGTGTGTGTGTGAGAGAGAGAGAGAGAGAGAGAGAGAGAGAGAGAGAGAGAGAGAGAGAGAGAGATGTGGGGAAGTACAAAGCCTGACCTGAGTACATTTAGATTTTCCTTAAACTCAACATCATCTTTTACAAAAATGTAAGTCTTGGCCTTGGCCTGAGGCGTTACTGGTGACCCAGAGGACGTTTCCCCGTAGCCGAGGGGGTACTGCACTTGTGTTGTGGCTGCAGTGCGGTCAGATGAATGTTTTCTTCTCCTTCCTGCTGCTTTATTGGGATTCTCCTCTTTGTCCCCTGTGACTTGCAATCTGATATGACAGTGAAGCCCACACCTTCTTAACCTCTGAAAACTAGAGTAGTGCCTTGTGGTTCTGCCCTGGCCCAGGGCACTCAGCCTGAGGGTCGCTTATGTTGCTCATGCAAACAAGAAGTAATCCAGTAGGGCCGGAGGGGCTAGGGCTTGCTGGAGAGGGAATTCCTCAGGGTGTCAGGGAGGGCGTCGCAGGTGCACTTGGCCCTGTTCACGTCCACCAGCTGTGGGCATCGGTGCCAGCCACCCCGGGACTGAGGCGTGACAGCAGCCCCCCCGCGGAGTGGCAGGGCAGACCCTCGGGTATCACCGCTCATACACGAGTTCTTCATTCAGAGTGGTCCTTTGTGGCCTGCTGGGCCACCCTGACTGTTGGCTCAGAGCCTGGGACAGGCCAGAGGTGACAGGTGGTCCCAGTCTTGGCCCAGCTGACGGTGTCTCCCACCACCCCCTTGCGTGCCCATCGTTCCCAGTGGACCTGAGTTCAGCCAGTGAGGATGACTTCGACAGTGAGGACAGCGAGCAGGAGCTGAAGGGCTACGCCTGCCGCCACTGCTTCAGCACCAGTAAGTGCGGCTTGGTGGGCAGGGCGCCTGCGCTGGAACGGCCGGGCTCGGCCACTTCCGGCTCTGCACGTTCGGGGAGTCGAATTGGAGGCCTGTCTGGGCGGTCATTGACTTGACATTTGCATTGTCTTCAGGGTTACTTAGAAAGTTGAAGATCTTTGTTTTACTTGACTCTCCTGTTAGCGTTCAGGATGGAGTGCCGACCAGTGGGTAGGACAGGCTTGTTCAGGGTCGGGGCCTGTGTTCCCTGGGAGCCTGCTGCCGGCTCTTCCTGGGTCTCCTGAGATGAGGTGCGGGTGGTGGGCAGGCCTGAAGTCCTCTCCCTTGCAGGGGAGAGCAGGGCGACACTAGTACCTCTGTGGTCTGGGTGACAGGTGTTTGTCCAAGCTCAGCGCTACATGGTTCTCGTGACGCTGGGGTCAGCTGAGCCCACGGAAGGGCCTCCCTGCTCCGATGCCTGTCCCCAGGGGCGCTGGTTGTCGAGGTTGGCACCCCCCCGCCCCTCTTCCCTTGCACAGCCTCCAAAGACTGGCACCACGGGGGCCGGGAGAACATCCTGCTCTGTACAGACTGCCGCATTCACTTCAAGAAATACGGCGAGCTTCCCCCCATTGAGAAGCCCGTGGACCCCCCACCATTTATGTTCAAACCTGTGAAAGAGGAAGACGATGGGCCCAGTGGGAAACATAGCATGAGGACACGACGGAGTCGTGGCTCGGTGAGTCCCCATGGCCAGGCAGCCAGACTGCTTCTCCAGGTTCCTGCTGGGGGCTTGCGCCCATCAGGAGGAGGATGGTAGGTGTGTTTCATTTTGGGTAGAGAAGCAGACCCCCCAAAGGTGAAATGATTTGCCCGAAGGCATTAATTAGCTTTTTGCCTGTGGGGCTGGGAAGAGCTCTCTGTTCTCTCCCTCCCTTGCACCTTCCTTGGGGAGCTGGTAGACCAGTGTGACTTGCTGTACCCCTGTCTCTTCCGAGCCCCCATGGCTTTGCAGAAACCTGCTGAAGGCCTGGTGGTTTTAGGAGCTGAGCGCATTATTTGACAGCTCATCTCTTTGGGTCACTTCCATCCTGTCAGGTGAAATCAGCAAGTGTGTGTGTTTGGATCTGGTGGGAGGAGCGGGCAGTTAACATGGAGCAAACAGAAAGGGTGAGGTGACTTAAAACTGACTTTAGGTGTAACTGTCCCTCGGGGTAGCTCACGGAGTAGGGCTGCCCTCCCGACTTCTGCCCTCAGGCAGGCTCGCCTCATTCAGGACAGTCCCTGGAGACGAGCGCTTCCGGTGTAAGCTGAGAATCGCCCTCTTTTCCATGTAAACCCGCCCGTTCACCCCCTCCTTTCTTCGCTCCATGGTGACCCCTGTGCAGCCAGGGACAGCCAGGGGTCCCCGTGGTTGGCCAGGATCTGGGATTTGCCATGAGGCTGTTGGTGGACCTGCTCTGGAGGCTCCTGCCTGGGACTGGGGCTCAGGTGGCCGGTGTGGGAACTGGGGCCCAGTCTCACCAGCCTCCGGTTGGGGTGGGCAGATGTCTACACTGCGCAGTGGTCGGAAGAAGCAGCCAGCCAGCCCTGATGGTCGCGCCTCGCCCATCAATGAAGACATCCGCTCCAGCGGCCGGAACTCCCCCAGCGCTGCCAGCACCTCCAGCAACGACAGTAAAGCAGAGACGGTGAAGAAGTCGGCCAAGGTGAGGTGCTGGGGCCCACCCTCCCCTTGAAACCCGGGCTGCTGGAGTCGGTGCTCAGCTTCCCCGTGTCCCTCAGTCATTCGTGGAGCCTCCTGGGCACCAGCAGTGCCTTGACCTGGGGCCTGGAGAATGGGGGTCCACGCGGTTCCCAGCACGGACCTCTGGGGGCCACCTCTGCCTTGAGTTTCCCATCCCCAGACACTGGCCCCTTCCAGAGCTTTCTTGTTTTCGGGGAGGGAGCGTGGCGTGCGGGGGGCCAGGCGTCAGCAAGCAGCTGTCACCCGCACCCCCCGAGGCTGCCTCAGCCTGAGTCTCCCTGTGGGCTTTCCCGCCTCAGAAGGTGAAGGAGGAAGCCTCGTCCCCTCTGAAGAGCACCAAGCGCCAGCGGGAGAAGGTGGCCTCTGATACGGACGAGGCCGACAGGACCAGCTCCAAGAAGACAAAGACCCAGGTGAGATCTGTGGCTGAGCCGCGCTCGTCACCGCTAATGGAAGCTAATGTCCCTTGAGAAGCCCCAGCCCAGATCCTCCCTGGGCAGAGGTCGTGTCCCGTCTCCCAGGGAGGGGCCTAGAGAGCGGCCCCCGAGGCTGGCCGGGTCAGGGCAGGACCCGTGGTCCCCGGAGCCACGCGTGCTGCCTCATCTGCCAAACCTCACTGTGCGGCCGGGCAGAGGGCGCCCAGCTCCCCCTAGAGCGTCCGCCTCCCCTCTCTGGCCCTAGGAGATCAGCCGGCCCAACTCGCCGTCCGAAGGCGAGGGCGAGAGCTCAGACAGCCGCAGCGTCAACGATGAGGGCAGCAGTGACCCCAAAGACATCGACCAGGACAATCGTAGCACGTCCCCCAGCATCCCCAGCCCCCAGGACAACGAAAGCGACTCTGACTCCTCGGCCCAGCAGCAGATGCTGCAGGCCCAGCCCCCGGCCTTACAGGCTCCCAGTGGGGCCGCTCCAGCTCCCTCGTCGGCCGCGCCGGGGACCGCCCAGCCGCCCACGCCAGGGCCCACGCCCGCCACCACCGCCCCGTCACAGGGCTCCCCGTCGACCTCCCAGCCCCCCACCCAGCCGCAGGCGCCCTCAGCTCCCGCTCCCCACGCCCATGTCCAGCAGGCACCTGCCCTGCACCCACAGCGGCTGCCCTCACCGCACCCCCCGCTGCAGCCGCTGACCGGGCCGGCCGGCGCCACTCCGGGCCCGCCCCACCCCCAGCCCCCCCTGCATGGTCAGGGCCCGCCCGGCCCTCATGGCCTCCAGGCCGGGCCGCTGCTGCAGCACCCAGGCCCCCCGCAGCCCTTCGGCCTCCCTCCGCAGGCCTCCCAGGCGGCGGCCCACCCTCACGCCTCCCTGCAGCCGCCCGCCTCTCAGTCGGCGTTGCAGCCCCCGCAGCCCCCTCGGGAGCAGCCCCTGCCACCTGCGCCCTTGGCCATGCCCCACATCAAGCCCCCGCCCACCACACCCATCCCCCAGCTGCCGGCGCCCCAGGCCCACAAGCACCCGCCTCACCTCTCGGGGCCCTCGCCCTTCTCCATGAACGCCAACCTCCCGCCCCCTCCGGCCCTGAAGCCCCTGAGCTCCCTGTCCACGCACCACCCGCCCTCGGCCCATCCCCCTCCCCTGCAGCTCATGCCCCAGAGCCAGCCTCTGCCCTCCTCCCCCGCCCAGCCCCCTGTGCTGACCCAGAGCCAGAGCCTGACCCCTGCCTCCCACCCCCCCGCGGGCCTCCACCAGGTGCCCCCCCAGCCCCCGTTCGCCCAGCACCCCTTTGCCCCCGCAGCCCCTCCTCCCATCACCCCTCCGACTTGCCCCTCCACCTCCACCCCCCCAGCGGGTCCTGGCCCCTCGGCCCAGCCGCCCTGCTCTGCCCCCGTCGCTGCGGGAGGCAGCGTAGCTGGGGGGGCAGCCTGCCCACTCCCCACCGTCCAGGTCAAGGAAGAGGCCCTGGACGAAGCTGAGGAGCCCGAGAGCCCCCCTCCCCTGCCTCGGAGCCCGTCCCCTGAGCCCACTGTGGTGGACACCCCCAGCCACGCCAGCCAGTCCGCCAGGTATTGGTCCCCGGGAACCGGGCACGTCCGGGGCAGGGACAGCTGGGCACCTGGGGCCTCGGCAGGGACCCCAGCGAGACCCGGGCCTTTTTCAGGTTCTACAAACACCTGGACCGGGGTTACAACTCATGTGCGCGGACAGACCTGTATTTCATGCCTCTGGCGGGGTCCAAGCTGGCCAAGAAGAGGGAGGAGGCCATTGAGAAGGCCAAACGGGAGGCTGAGCAGAAGGCGCGAGAGGAGCGGGAGCGGGAGAAGGAGAAAGAGAAGGAGCGCGAGCGCGAGCGCGAGCGGGAGCGCGAGGCGGAGCGGGCGGCCGTGAGTTGGGCGGGCAGCCTGCTCTGCTGGGAGCGGGGGGCGGGGGGGGCGGCTCCCGAGGGCTGGTCCCCACGCTCGCCTCGGGGGTGGGCCGCCACCGCCTGGCGTCCTCTCGGCAGCAACTCGCATTACCTCTGTGTCCCAGATATGCGGACCCATCCGGGCCCCGGGTGCCCCGCCACTGCAGGGCCCGGACCTCGGCTGGGCCGGGTCCGGGTCTGGGTCTGGGGCACGGGGGGACCCAGTTGGCTGGGCCGGCGGCCGGACACGCCCATTCCTCACGGCCTCTTTTCCTTTAGCAGAAGGCGTCCAGCTCTGCGCATGAAGGCCGCCTCGGCGACCCCCAGCTCGGTGGTCCCGGCCACATGCGGCCCTCCTTCGAGCCCCCGCCCACCACCATCGCGGCCGTTCCTCCGTATATCGGGCCCGACACACCGGCCCTCCGGACTCTGAGCGAGTACGCCCGGCCCCACGTCATGTCGCCCACCAACCGTAACCACCCCTTCTACGTGCCCCTCAACCCCACCGACCCGCTGCTGGCCTACCACATGCCCGGCCTCTACAACGTCGACCCCACCATCCGCGAGCGGGAACTCCGGGAGCGCGAGATCCGGGAGCGTGAGATCCGGGAGCGCGAGCTGCGGGAGCGGATGAAGCCGGGCTTCGAGGTGAAGCCCCCAGAGTTGGACCCCCTGCACCCGGCCGCCAACCCCATGGAGCACTTCGCCCGGCACGGCGCCCTCACCATCCCCCCCGCCGCCGGCCCCCACCCTTTCGCGTCTTTCCACCCTGGCCTGAACCCCTTGGAGAGGGAGAGACTGGCCCTGGCGGGCCCCCAGCTGCGGCCCGAAATGAGCTACCCGGACAGATTGGCGGCCGAGCGCATTCACGCTGAGCGCATGGCCTCACTGACCAGCGACCCCCTGGCGCGGCTGCAGATGTTCAACGTGACCCCGCACCACCACCAGCACTCCCACATCCACTCGCACCTCCACCTCCACCAGCAGGACCCTCTCCACCAAGGTGGGGACTCCAGGGGGCCAAGGGCAGAGGACGTTGCCGGGGGGCGCAGCTGAGAGGCCTGCGGAGAGCGGGGCTTAGTGAGCCCCCGTCCAGCAGCGCCTGCTCTGCTGGCCGCCTCTGGGTCCTGTGGGTGAAGGGCCCGGGAGGCAGCCCTGGGGAGGGTGCCAGTCCAGCTGAGCTGGGAGGAGGGATGCTGGCTGGGGCAGGGCTGGAACGGCCCTGGGGTTCCTGTGGACCTGAAGGCCACGGGAGGGCCTTGGGCAGTCGGCCAGGCGGGCTCTGCTGATCCAGGGTCCTGGACAAAGCGAGGTTGGGGAGGCTCTGCCTGTGGGGGCGCTGAGGGGGGGGGGGAGGGAGAGGAAGAGGAAAGGAAAGCCGTGGCCAGCTCTTCACTTTGCGGCTCTCCAGAGCTCCGCTGTAGGGGCGGGGAGGCCACGGAGGGTGACAGCTACTTTGGGTCGGGGTTGCTGGTGGCCCTGGTGACCAGAAGCCAGCCGTGGAGAGGAGCAGGTCCCTGGGAGTTGCTGCCAACGAGGGCAAATGGCGAGAGGCCCCCCAGAGCCCTGCACCGCCTGCATGTGCACTTCTGCCCCTTTTCCTAGGTTCAGCAGGCCCAGTTCACCCGCTGGTTGACCCCCTGACCGCTGGCCCGCACCTGGCTCGCTTTCCCTATCCCCCTGGCACCCTCCCCAGCCCTCTGCTTGGACAGCCCCCCCATGAGCACGAGATGCTTCGCCATCCAGTTTTTGGTAAGAGCGCGCCTGGGGAAGGGGTGGGATGGGGTCCAGGGCAGAGCTGGGGTGGTGGTCTGCCGCGACGTCCCCGTTCGTTCATGTATTCAGCACATATCTCCTGAGTGTTGAACAAGGCAGGCAGACCCCTGTTCCCAGGGAGTTGGGGGTCAGGGGTATAAACGTGTATCAGGAGCCGGGACGATGGTGGGCAGGGAAGAGATAGCGGAGTGCCGAATTCAGAGGAGGGCTGAGGGCAGGCCTCTGTGAGGACAGTCAGTAGGCTGAGGAGGACGGGGCCCAGGGGCAGGGGGTCCGGGAGCCGCACTTCCCTCTTGCAGGCGGGCGGGGGCTCTGCTCCGGTGCTCCCTGCCGGTGAGGTGGCTTCTTGCCCGCCCCCTTGGGAAGCTCCCTCCTGATCCGAGCTCCTTGCCGGCCTCATCCTGGCCTTCCCGTCTCAGAGGCTGTTCTGTGTTTGCCAGGCACCCCCTACCCCCGAGACCTGCCTGCGGCCATCCCACCCCCCATGTCGGCGGCCCACCAGCTGCAGGCCATGCACGCCCAGTCGGCGGAGCTGCAGAGACTGGCCATGGAGCAGCAGTGGCTGCACGGACACCCGCACATGCATGGTGGCCACCTCCCGAGTCAGGAAGATTATTACAGGTGAGGAGGGGCTGGGAGGGAGGCCAGCTCCCACCTCCCCGACCTGTGGGTCCCCCACCCCCTGCTGCCCCTCCTGGCTGCACCCACACACCCCCCAACCCCCGTCGACAAGCGCCGGACTCCTCCCCCTCCCCCTCGGCTCACCCCCACCCCTCTGCCTCTTGGGCCTACTGTGGAGCTGTCTTGAGGAGGGGAGACAGGGCGGGGGTCAGCAGTGTGGAGGCTGCCCCGGGCATCTGGGCCCTCCAGCTGCAGGCCTACCCAGGCTTGACGCTGATTACTTCTTCCTTTTTTTTTTTTTTTTTCCACCCTCTCTTTTCAGTCGACTGAAGAAGGAAGGTGACAAGCAGTTATAAGTTATTTATTTGTTAACGCTGGCTGTGGAAACCCCAATTCTTGGGGGAGAAACAGGACTTTTTACATACAATAGGAGCTGCAAAAGCAAAAAGAATATCTTCTAAAGATTTCTTTATATATTTAAAAACCCCACAACTAAAAACGTCTCAGCATACTAGTGTTCGTTTGTAGAGAGGATTCCTCGAGACTGGCTTGGGTCTCCCTGCATGACAGTCCCCAGAAACTTAGTGAGGCCTGGACTGGACTGAACATTCAGAAAGCTCCCCTGCAATCTTGGGGTTTGGCTTTAGTTTTCTTTTCCTTCCTTGATTTCTTCAGTAGGTGCTAGAACCAGTTCACACCCTTCACTGTGCGTGCAGACACACTCAGTTGCGTGTGTTCCAAAACCCACAAGGTTTGCAGATAGGCAGCGTATGAGTTTGGAATCCAAGAGCTGTAATTTTTAAAAAATCTTTTATTTTAATACATTGTAGGAAATCTTCATAATTTGAGGAAGTTCTGCGCATGGCTTTTTACGTCTGTAAATAAATAATTTTAGAACAGCCTTTTTTTTCTTCCATAAACTACTATTCTGATCTATTTTTTCCAGCCATGTCACTAATTGTGAATTCCTACCAGCTGTTGACAGAATACAGAGTTGATTTTTTAATAAAAAGTTATATATAATTATCCCTTTAATTAAAGGGAACAGATGGGCGTTACTAGTTACAAACGGGCAAAAGCTTGGGACTAGGTTTGGGCGCAGCAGGGAGCAGCCAGGGGTTTGCAGGGACAGTGTTACAAACCGTTTCTTTGTTGTGCTGCTTTGGTTTTCACTTCTGTCTGTTCCCAGCCTGTGCTTTGCCAGCGGTGCAGACATCTGTTAGCTTGAACCTCTCATCTTGCACCAGGAGCGCAGGAGTTAAATGTCCCCCATGCTGTCCCTGAGGGATCGAAAGCACATGTTTCTGTGTGTCAGATTGTAGATTTCCTTATAGATTTCTCTGCACACGCATTTGATTGTTCTGAATGAACTGCCTTTTTTAATATTAACTTGGACAATTTCATAAACATTCTAGAAAATCCAAGAAAACGATTCCCTGCGAGTCACTCAGCACATACGCTTGCCAAAGGGATCTGTTAGAAATCTGCTTTGTCGTGCGTGTCGTCGTTTGGATCTTCTTGTGGTGAGGCCAGGCCATCCTTGTCACGGCCCGAGGCTGCTTTGGAGTGAGGGAGATCCCGGAGTTGGTCCGGCTGCGAGTGGCGGCCTGTGTGTTACCCCAGGAACAGGGACCCATGTCGGACAGGGAGACACTTGGCGTCCCGCTCTTCCTCCCGGAAGCAGGACGGGGGTCACAGCCGTGGACGTGGAGTGAGAGGCAGCTCCACCTGGGGGCAGGTGGCCCAGAGAGCCCGCCTCGGCTTTCTGAGTTGCCCGCGTGCTGCACTTTCTCCAGAGCAGAGGGTGGGGAAGTTGGAAGGACATTCTGCACCTGCTGATCACGCTTTCTGCCAGGACGTGACCTTTTCTGTTCCTCTTCTCTCAGCCTCTCGGGGGCTCTTTCTGCCGTGGTGCGCGGAGTTCCCGCCTGGGGGTCAGTGGACGTGGAGCGTGTCCAGGACCGGAGCCACAGAGGGGGCGGGTCGAGAGGCTGGCGCTTTGACCCAGAAACCAGCAGGCGATAGCTCAGATTCAGGTTCCGGATTCACACTTGCCTCAAGGGCATTTCCAGTGTCCACTAAAGCCACGTTCGGTTTCCGTTGGGACAGATAGAGGATGGTTTTGTCTGTTGAAAGTGTTCGTAGGTTTTTTCTTTCGTTTTCTCTCATTCCATTTCTGCCTTAACTTTAGCTTCTTGGGGGGAGGCAAGCTCAGAAGAACACTTTGTCATCGCTTGAGTGGCCGCGTTGGCCAGGGGCGTTTGTGTCCCCGGGGCTAGTGACGTGCCATCAGGGCGGCTCCGCTCTGTGGCCTCTACGCCTCTGAGCCGGGCCCCTTCCTGCTGGACTCGGGCGCTCCTGCTGCCCCGGCTCCTGCACGGAAGCCCCCGCCTGCTTTTCTCCCTTTGGGTGGAACGCGACGCCTCCCGCCCAGTTATCCTCCTCTCTCTCCTCTCTCCTCTCTCCTCTCTCCTCTCTCCCTCTCTCTCTATCTCTCTCTCTCTCTTTCTCTCTCTCTCTCTCTCTCTCTCTCTCTCTCTCTCTCTCTCTCTCTCTCGTCCATTTCCAAAGAAGAGAGAGAGTTGAAGTACTTGGAAGTCTGTACTTGAAAACTGTCTGAAGGCGTTTTCTCCTTAGGTTTTGGTTTTCTCCCCACGTCCCCAGGTGAAGCACTGAGATTCTTCCATTTAAAAACCCACAACCCGAAATCCTCACCTGGTCAACTGCAGCGTGTGTCGGAGGCCCCAGACCTTCACGGTGTCTTTGAAGCCCGACCCCTTGGTCTCCTTTTGGGTTTCCTCCCTTTGTTTGGAGTTGTTTTGCTTTTCCGTGTTTTATGTGTATCTTGTTCACTGTCGTCGGGTTGAGCTTCACTTCGCTGCTGCAGCAGCAGAGCGGAGTGTACATTATGATTTGCTACGTTTATATATATCTTGAAGCTAAATGTATATATGAGTAGTTTGCCATGAGATAACACAGTGTAAACAGAGTAGACACCCAGAAATTGTGACTTCTGTGTTCTCTCCATTTGAGTATTTTGTAATTTTTTTGAAATATTTGTGGACATAAATAAAAACAAGCTACACTACAGCGGCTGCGTGGACTGCGTCTCATCCCTGCGGTGGGCGGGGGAGGCGTATTGGCCGTTGTTCTGACCTGGGTCTCGCCGGGTGCGGAGGGGCAGGGGGATGGTTTGGTTCTCTGCGTTGCCAGCACACTGCTTACCCTCCAAAACAGCTTCCAGAGAGCCCCGTCTGCACCGTCTGGGGGGAAGGGCCTCTCTGGCGGGTACACCGCCCTCGCGGGGAGGCTTCAGCCTGCTGACTCGGGACAGTCAGGACGTGCAGTGGCTCCCCAGGCAGTGGGCATTCAGTGCCCATCCGTGGGCATTGATGAATGGGCATTCATCAACCGGGGTGATGGCGTTGGGACCAGAACGCCCCCTCCTCACTCCTCCCCGTGCCGTTCGACCCGCACCTCTAATTTGTGGATGTCCTCCAAGGCGCGTGGGCCTGTGGCTCCTTCTCTGCTGAGGAGAGGTCTGAGCCACCAGCCAGGACAGTGGCCTCCTGCCCCTGGCCGCGCCTCCTGCCTGTCCCCTCTCTGCCTCTCGCCGAGGCCTGCCGGTACCCCCAGCCCGCCTTCAGCAGCTGAGGTGCCCTCCAGGTTGAGGATGCCTCCAAGCCCCATGGGGGAATCTTACCCAGTGACAGCGCGCCGGGTCACCTGCAGGGTGTGCGTGTGGCCACGAGGGGGCAGCAGTCACCAGGTTGGGTTCGCGGCATTTCCTGAAGCTTCAAGACTGCCGTTGGAAATTGATATGCGCGCCTCTGTATCTGGGGTCTGGCCGTGATGATGGAGCGTGAGCAGCCCCGAGTGCTCATTGTTAGTAAACGGCCTCAAACCAGCCAGGGTCCGTCCGCCTTGTGGTGAAGGCCTGGGGGACGGCACGTGTCGGGCACCACCTAATTTAGGGCATGAGAAAGCTTTGCCAACCGGAACGGTGCAGGTGGCCTACCCATCAGTGGCCCTAGAGACACTTCCGTGCCCTCCAACAGCAGGAGCCCTGCTGGGCAGTTTGGGTAGTTGGGGGAACAAAGTGAGGGCC
Source organism: Tursiops truncatus (assembly GCF_011762595.2). Classification (NCBI taxonomy): domain Eukaryota; kingdom Metazoa; phylum Chordata; class Mammalia; order Artiodactyla; family Delphinidae; genus Tursiops; species Tursiops truncatus. Next base: position 177,614,673 of record NC_047034.1, read on the forward strand.
CTGCAGGCGCCATGGGAGGCACATGTGACTGTCGTCATGGGTCACGGATGAGAAGGTGGGATGGGGCAGTGGGGTGAGTGGGTGGAATCCAGGTGCCACCTCTGCTGGTCTCTTTTTTTCTTTTTTTTAATTTTTATTGGAATATAGTTGTTTCACGATGTTGTGTTAGTTTCTGCTGTACAGCAAAGTGAATCTGCTGTGCATATACATATCTCCCCTCCTAATTGGATTTCCTTCCCATTTAGGTCACCGCAGAGCACTGAATAGAGTTCCCTGAGCTGTACAGTAGGTCCTTATTAGTTATCTGTGTTATACATGGTGTCAGTAGTGTATAGGGCTGTCTCTCATGTAGACTGTGCCCTTTGTGAAGCTGAAGTTTTCAGTAGGTAGGTGGGCGGACCCTCGGCCTGGGCACGGTGGCTCAGCCCCTCTGGTTCCCTGCAGCGTGGACGCAGAAAGTGGCACTTGGCAGGGCTGGGCTCACGGCTGCCACATGGGTCCTTGTCCGTGGTAAGTTCAGGTGAACGGGGCACGTCACTTAGGCAGCACCTGCGTAAGTCAAGGCCACTTACCTCCAGGGCGAGGATACACAGCAGAGAGATCAGCAATGACCTTCCGAGAAGACATCAGATTCCAGGGCTGCGTGCACAGCTGTGCAATCGTGGACACAAAACAGCTGCTGAGGGAGGGCCAGGGTCGCGTGCTTCTGCCTGGACACACGGGGACCCTGCATCCGAGCCGCGAACACTTTGCCAACCTCAGGCGAGGCCCAGGGAGGTGGGAGGGCACCAACACAGAGCCCCGATACCACCCTCAGCCTCTCCCGGCTAACCCGGTCAGTGCAGGCGTGTTCCTGAACTCGGAGCTATGGAACCAAAACAGGACCGGTTAGCCAGACACCTGGGGTCAAGCGAAGGGGCCCCAAGACCAGTGCGTGGGTCTGTCCTGCACTGGAGCTCCGAGCAGGTCCTTCCCAGGGGCCTGTGGGGACACTGAGGGATGGGGGCCCTCGGCCTCCCTGTCCCCTCCCAGGGAGGGGCAGCCAGATGAGCCTGCAGGGTAGGCAGCCGCTGCGTGTGGCTGTCCAGCTGGGCTCGTTGCGGCTACAGGCTCGAGTGGGCCGTCACTGGAGTCCTGGCGCTCGGGGTTGGGCCTGGTGGGGCTACAGTTACCGTTGTGGACGGAGCAGCCCGGCCTTTCCCCTGGGACTCGCCTGCCCTCACTGGGTTCTCTGTCCTGCGTTGTGGGCCCTCGGGGGGCTCAGTATCCGAGGGGTCCTTTCCCCAGGTCCTCGCAGGGCTCTCAGCTGCTTCAGCGAGATTCCCCGCTGTGTGTAATTGTTTCTTCTTGGTCTCTTGGGGCCCCCAGGCTGAAGAAGCTGCCCCTGCATCGCCCCAACCCAGCTCTGTGCTTCCACGGGCACCCCGCTGCACCCCTACCCGGGCACCTCTTTCCTGGACCACGTTCCAGCGTGGGGGGATGCGTGTGCTCCTTTCATGTTTGCTGGATGAATGAACAGGCCCCGCAGAGGAAGTTGCCTTGGCGCACTGTCCAAGTATGCTGCTGAGTTACAGGCGCGGACGAGCAGCTAGAAGTGCCTTTAGCCCCATCCGGGGATCTGGCCCCTCTGCTGTGGCTCCTGGAGTGACCCCTCCCTCCCCTTCAATTTTCTTAGTCCCGCACCCCACCCCACCCCCAGTCCTCAGCTATGCTCGCTCCAGGATGTCACACAGCCCCTCTGGCTCCAGTCCTGGGCAAAGAGTTTTGGGTGAGGAGGGGACAGCCGCTTTACGACCGTGACCTCCGGTGAACCCCTCGGGTGTGGACAGCCAGTGCCGCGAATGAGATTAAAAATAGCACTTTAGGGCACGTCCCTGGTGGTGCAGTGGTTAAGAATCCGCCTGCCAATGCAGGGGACACATGCCGCGGAGCAACTAAGCCCGCGCATCACAACTACTGAGCCCGCGTGCTGCAAGTGCTGAAGCCTGCGCACCTAGAGCCCCGTGCTCCGCAACGAAAAGTAGCCCCCGCTCGACACAACTAGAGAAAAGCCCGCGGCTCGACGCAACTAGAGAAAAGCCCGCGCGCAGCAACGAAGACCCACCGCAGCCAAGGAAAAAAAAAAATCACTTTAATAAAGGCACTTCTTAGTAGACCCTTTTGGCCCAGGGAGAATCCCTGAGGCCGGCAGACTGCCTTAGGGCCAGTTTCTTCTGTCTACCTGACCACTGCTTGTCACTCGCAGGTCCTCTCCACTCCCCTTATTCCTTGCACGGGCTCTGCTGCAGGTCCTGCCCCAGAGCAGATGTGAAACTCGGTCCTCACTGACATACCCAGTCTTGGCCACCAGGTGGCAGTGTCTCCAAAGCCCAGGCGCCATCCCTCTGTGCCCACCAGCCCGCCCGCCCCCGCCCCCCCCCCCACCCGCGACATCTGCAGCTCAGCCTGCAGGGGACAGTCAGGGTTCCCCCAACCCCCGAGCCCACCCCTCGGCTGAGACGATCAGGGGAGAGGCGTGTGGGTACCACGAGTATTTTGCAAAATAACTGATGTTTCCTGGAGGCAGGGAGCCCCGGGGGGCCGGGTGGGTTGGAGATGAAGGCGGGGTGTTCTGGGCAAAGGGCAACTGGAACAGGTCATGGCTGGAGCAGGGGGGAGCGGTGGCCGAGAAGGGGGCTGGGGGCTGCAGGTGGGGTGGGGTGGGCACAGCCCAGGCGTGGATGTTACAGTGAGGGACGGACGCTCTCGCCCCCGTGCTAGCGTGTACACAGCAGGCCCTCGGTAAATCTGCGATGGGACCCACGCCGCACCCTCAGCCCGGATGAGTTCCAAGCATCGTGGCCCCAGGATCCCCCAGCCCTGAAAAGTCCCCCTGAGCTACTGCTGCCCTGGGTGCCCCGAGTGTGCCCCCACCGCAGGACACCTGCTCCTCTCCTCCAAGTCTTCCGGCAGGAGGCTTCTCAGTGCCCTTGACCTCACAGCCAGGAAGAGGGCACAGCACACAAACACACCTGAGAGCAGGGAGAAGCCGGGGCGCTTCTGTCTGTTCTGGCAGATCCCAGGGAGGCCAGCTCCGTTCCCTAGAAACCTGTGGCCTGGTGTAATGGGTGTGGGGACACCTCACCCAGGCCCTGTATCCCAGCCCATGGTCTGGGGCTCGTCCACAGCCTCGGAAGCCAGAAATCAACCCGATGAGGGCTGTGGTTTCACCCTGGGTTCGCAGTGCCATGCATAGTGTGGCTCAGGGGCCAGCGTGCTCCCTCCAGAGGAGCCTCAAGGAACAGGGTTGACCTTCAAGTTCACGGAAGGGAAGGTCAGGTGTGGATTCAAGATGCGTGGCATGGTCCTTGTCTTGTTTTCAGTGGTCTTTGTTTTAGTCTCATCCCGGGACCACAGAGCAAAGGTCTCCCTCCCTGTCCTCTGTCCACAGATGGAACCCCGCGCTCCCTCGGGGCGGACTTCCGGGGAGCAAGACCCAGGAGGCCACGGCCAGGCAGGAGGGTGGGCAGCCAAGGCCACGGGAAGGGCCCGGGGGGCTCAGAGGCAGGTCGGGGGTCAGACTCGTGGGGCAGGCGCATGACCCTGTGGGAGCTGGGCCAGCACTTAGTGCTCGTCTCAGGGCCCAGGTCCTCCTTCCCAGCAGAGGGAGGAGATGTACTTAGCCCCCACGGGCGAGCGGCGGTCCCTCTCATCACCATCATCACGGCTTGAGTTTTAAGTCAATAGAGTGGTTCTCTGAGATGTGGAAATCAAGCGGCTGTGGTTCTTGGTGAGTCCCGGGCCTCCTGGCTTGGATCCTGGGTTGTGCCCACGGCCACCTGCTGCGGACAGACCGGAAGGTCAGGGCAGCTTTTTGGAGCCAGGCTGATGCTCTGCTCAGCCCACTGGTCCCGAAGAGTGCCTGACTCAGAGAGGATTCTTAGGAAAGGGAGGCTGATGACAATCCTTCCCTCGTGAGAAAGGGTTCTTCATTTACTGACAAAGTTCTAGGAAGAGGGCCCAGGGTTCGGCAAGCCAAGAGTGAGAAGGGAGACTCCCATTGCTCATCTTGCTTGCAGATTTGACGATTCTAGGCAAAAACAGCCCAGGCCAAGGACAGCCATGCAACGCCACGTTTTCTAGAAAATCCAAAGGTCTTCTAAAGCAATATAAATGTGGGGAGGATGAGTCCGGGGTCCCAGAGAAAGCATGGGAATTAAGGAGGCCCAAAGGGGCTGTGTGACTTTAAAAAGTCACCGAACCTCTCTGTGCTTCACCTACACATAGAGCGGGGTATGATGAGACCTGCCTCGCTTACCTCGTGACCACGAACGGTAAAATGACATGATGTTTACCGAGTGAGTCCATGGGGAAAGGCCTCACTGATCTCAAGCAGGGCGGGCTGCTCAGAGGAGGCGGAGTTTTAGAGGGATCTTAGTCGATGAATCGGAAATCGATGGGCAGGAAGGAGGTAGAAGGACTTCACCCGCGGGAAGAGCACGAGCTCAGGCAGAATCTGTCTGGCTGAAGAGGGCTGGGTGGCTGCAGCTGCAGAGGGTGGTGGCCTCAGGGAGATGGGCGGGGCCCAGGTTGGGTGTGAGTGGCTTAGACCGGCTTTCTTAGGCCCTGGGGAGCTATGGAAGGTGCTAAGAGGGAGGAGAGGGGCTCAGACCTGTTTGCAGCTCCCCCAGCACAGGGTGGAAGATGGACGGTGAGGGCAGACTGGAGACGAGCTCGTGGACCAGGGAGGGGGCGGGGAGGAAGGGCCTGGACCCCAGGGACCCCACGGGAGCCCCCTCAGCTCCAGGAGGGCAGCAGACAGTGGCTGAAGCGGGTCTGGGGGAAGCGTGGACGAGGTGAGAAAGCTGTGGCCCATGTGGGGTGGTGGCCAAAGTCCCCTGCAGAGGGCTGTGGGTTTTGCACCCAACTCTCCCTAACTGGTCAGGACAAGATGGTGGGACACGTTAGCTGCCCATAAACCAGACTCTCCTCAGGGGCTGGCAAGGGGCCGGGACGCCTGTTGCTTGTTTGGGCCTTCTGGTCAGTGTGTCCTGTGTGTCCCCCAAACATCAGGACCGTGCAGTGAGGGTATGAGTGACCAGGGCCCAGTGCAGCGGGTACGACGGTGACTGGGCGCACCCCTCCCTGCTCGGCGTGCACAGTACGGGGAAAGGACCCGCCCGGGTGCACCAGGAAGGGGCCCAGCCAGCTCGCGGTGGCTCGCGGTGTCCACTGATGGAAGATGACGAGAAGCCCCGTGGCGAAGGATCTCGACACCCGCAAGAAGTTGGAGGCTCATCCAGGTCCATAAACAGCACTGGAAGATGGTGGGCACGGGTGGGCGGGTGAAGTCCAAGGGCAGGATGGGCGTTCACCAGGGACATCGGCTCCACCTTCTGCAGTTCCCACCTTATGGGGCATTTCACAGTCTGAGCTTTTGGTCCCTTGAACACACCAGCCCCATTCTCCCTGGAATAGCTGTCTCCCGACCCCATCACCCATCCTCCTACCCTGCTTGTGTTCTTCCCAGCACTTGGCATCATTCTCAGGCCTAGAGGTCAGTGTACTGTCTGTCTCTCCTCCTGTCACATCAGCCCCATGAGGCAGAGCCTTGATGCTCACAGTTGGGTCCCCAGTACCTACCACTGCCTGCCACTCCCAGGGCCCTTGATGAGTATCTGCAGGGTGGATGGATGGATGGATGGATGGATGTGTGGATGAGTGGGTGGACGGATGGATGGATGGACAGATGGATGGATGTGTGGATGGATGGATGGATGGATGGATGGATAGAGGGATGGATGGGTGGATGAATGGATGGATGGGAGAATGAATGAATGAATAAGTGAGTGACTGAATGAGTGTGAGGTCTTCTGACCCAAAAGCATTGTCTGCTCTAACTCTATTCTGGGAAGCAGCGTAGTTAGACAGGCTCTCTGCACGCCAGCACTGTGGACATTCGGGGCCGGATCATTCTCTGCTGTGTGTGTGGTCACCCTGTGCACTGTAGGGTGTTTACAGCCTCCCAGGCAGCAGCAAAGTTGTGACAACCCAGAATATCTTCAGACGTTGCCAGGTGTCTTCGGGGCAGGGGGTAGGGGTGGGAGGCAGGGTGCAAAGCTGCAGCTGGTAATATAGAGATATATATATGCATAAATGATACTCACAGCCCCCTCCCCAAGTCCCCGTGGCGAGTGGCCCAATCCCCAGGTGACCTCTCACCCCTCGGGGAGCCACACTGGAAACTGTACGCTTTGCTGCTGCCGTTTATTGATTTACCACATATTTACATCCCATCAGGAAACCCATCACGCCTCCATCCACCAGGGCCCTGTGGGTTTCCGCCGGCCGGCCTGCTCCCAACCCAGGCCCAGGCTCGAGGCCGAAGCCATGGCTCTGGACGTCAGACATTCAGCAGGAGGGGCCGGTGCTCCTCGGCGGTGGCAGCGTCACCGGGAGGGATTTCGTAGACGACAAACAGGGAGGAGTACAAGCAGCCCAGGAAGGACACCAGGCTGGAGAAGTACATCACCCCGTTGGCGCTGCCCACAGCCGAGGTCAGAGGCCCTAGCACCAGGGACACCAGGATCTGGGCCAGGAAGTACTGGCAGCTCAGCAGGGAGATGTCCACGCCCATGCCCCGCCGGGTGCCGTCGGCGCTGGACCCTGCAAACTGACCAGAGATGTGCGTCAGCCAGACCAGGCCCCCTGCGGCCCTGGGACCCAGCACCCGTGCCCAGCAGCTCACGTCCTCCGGGCCCCACGTGCACAGGGAGCCCGGTCAAGACTGATAATATTTGTGTTCTGGGATGACGACAAGGAAAGGAACCCGCGGCCAGCAGGGGCTGGCACGGCCTCTTCCCGGTCTCCCGCCTCTAAAGGAGATGCGGGGCCTGCCGGCCCGGCCCCCTCCACTCCAGCTCCGCCCTCTCTGAACCCTTGTCCCTACGACGCCTGTCGTGCTCAGAGATCCCAGGGTCTACAGCGCTGCTCCTCTGGCCTGTGGCCTCCACCTTGGACGTCAGGCTCCCTCCGCCCCCAGCCAGCACCACGCTGGGGACACAGGTGACACGTGGTCTCTGAGCAGAGCTGCCAAGTGGCAGCGGGAGTGACTCTGCCCCCAGCACAGGCCACTTGCACCCCGCGGACTGCGGCTGGGCGCCACCCGGGGTCCCGCCCGGCCTGGCCCCCCTCCCAGATGCAGCTGTGCTCTCCTCTGGGATGCTGGACAACTCCCGCCCCGCCGAGGCTGTGTTCCCGCGAATTGGTGTCACGTGAGTCCTGGGGACACCCGCCCAGCCCGTGGGGGCCACCGCCATGGGGAGGTCGCAGGGGAGCCCTGGACCCGCAGCCCAGCGGAGACCGCGTGTCCAGAAGACTTGACGGGCAGCAGAGGCCCGAGCCTTCCAGCGGGGTCGAGTGGCCCAAGGCCCCACGTCCCCTCCCACGGGGCAGGGCCGCCCTCCACCGAGAACCAGCACGTCCGCGTACCCCGGTGAAGGGGGCTCCCGGGAGGTGACAAGGGGGACAGTGTGCTCAGGTCACGTGCACAGCCTGAGCACCGTCCAGGGGGCGAGTCAGCCCCCGGGGCCAGGCCTGGGGGAGGCGCCAGGGGCCCGGAGTTAAAGGGGCTGCGGGAGAGGCAGCCGTCAAGGTGGCCTTTTAGTGCCATATTGTAAAGCCTCAAAGTCACGGCCAAAAACCTACGACGGGAGCGTTATTCGGCCACAAGGAGGAAGGCGGTAGGGACCCACTCATACACAGGGCGGATAAGCCTTGAAAACGTGAGGCTGGGAGAAGCCAGACACACAAGGCCACCTATCACGTGATCCCATGGACGGGAAACGTCCAGGGGAGCGGAGGGCTGGAGGGGTGATGGCCAACGGGGAGGGGGCTCCTTTTGGGGGGTGACGAAAATGTTCTGGAATTGATGGTGTGAATACACTAAAAGCCACTGAATCGTACACTGGAAATGGGTGAACTGTGTGGCATTGTGGTGACTTCTGCTCAATAAAGCTGTTAAGGGAAAATCCACCCTGAACAAAATACCAAAATTTGACCTAAAGACGGGATCCATTTTCCTGAGTTTTCCTTTAGCCTCAGACGCCACCAGGACTCGGCTCAGCCCTGTCCCTTACCCTGTCTTTACGTCCCCGATCTCTCGCTCAGTGTGGATTTTTGGCATTGATGCTCGTTTTCACAAAAACCACATTCACGAATTATTGACCTCGACCGCTGAGTTTTTGGTGCCCACATGCCCCCAGCCGACCCCAAAGCCCCGCAGAGCCCTCTCCTTGCGGCTCTCCCAGCGCCCCCCAGTTCCCTGCTCGAGCAGCTTCCTGCCGGGGTTCGTGCTCTGCCGGTGCGTCCTGATCGTCTCCCCGTTTGAACGGGGCCCCGAGCTGTGCAGCGGGTCCCGGGACCCTGCGCAGGTGGAGAGTCACCTGGACGTGGGGCCCGAAGCAAGGAGGCCGGCACTCACCTGCTTGCTTTGGTAGTAATCGCACAGCAACGAGTAGGGCAGGGTGCACAGGGTGGAAAACAAAATCCCGTAGGTGATGCAGAGGGACAGAACCACGTAGAGGTTCCTGGAAAGGGTGGCAAGCCCAGTCCCCAGGCCGAAGGCCAGATAGGCGATGAAGTACAGCGTGCGGACACTGAGGTGCTCCTCCAGCTTCTCCAGAATAGCTGCGACCCAGAGAGGAAGGTGAGTGGCGCCCCGCCTGGGGCCCCAGGCCGCCCGCCAGGCCGGCAGGCAGCTTGCCCCTGACCGGGAGACCCGATCGGGGGCCCCAGGGAGCTAAGGGACCACTGATGGGGTCGTCCGGATGGGTGGCAGTGCCTGGGGTGGACCCCTGCACACCCAGGGGAGGCCCCCAAGTGCTGCAGCAGGTGAAGGGGTCTTTGGGTGGAAAGATCAAAGAGGCTAGAGAGTTTAGGGTTTGCGGCTGAACCCTGAGTTCTTGCACGAACCGTAGTGCTTCTGTCGCTTTCCTAACACAAGGACACTGACAGCCCCACCCCGGCCGGCCAGTGTCTAAGGACCCTGAGGGGCCTGGCAGCTCGGGTTCCGCATGACACCCCTTTCCGGAGTCAAATACCCCGGGGCCACTTCCCCACGTCCTGGTGCCGCCAAACACCCAGGCCCGCCGGGGTCCGCCAGCGAGAGCCAAGAGATTCTTCCTTAATAATGTGGTCCCTTGACCGCCTACAAAAGTCACGGTCCTGACTGTGGGGCTGCAGCTTGCTGCAGACGGGGTCCACAGTCTGCAGCCGTCAGCCTGAGTCTGGGCTGCAGCCTGTTTCTGTACCACCCGGAGCTAAGAACGGTTTTCACATTTTTAAATGTTCAAAACAAGTCCAAAGAAGACAGATCTTTTGTGGCGCATGGAAATCATACAAATCCGAATCCCGGGCACATCAGCGAAGTTTTGCTGGAACTCGGCCCCGTGTGCTCATCACACCTCGTCTGCCTCGAGGGCAGCGCCGGGTCGCCCCACCGGAGCCTGTGGCCGGAAAAGCCAAGAGGCCAGACTCTCTGGCCTTTTACTGAAAACGTGGGCGGACCCCTGAGAGGAAGCCTGGGGTCTGTGCGCCGCCAGCTAGGCCACCACTGGGACGCCCCGGAACCCACAGGCACTCAGCACAGCGTCCTAGGTCCATGGGGCACGCAGGGTCAAACCTCAGGGTCGTCTCGGCCTCCCCGCACCCATCCCACGTGTTCCACAGCCTCACTCGAGCCGCACCCCCGGTCAGACCTGCACCCTCCCTCCCTCTGGACCAGCCACCATGAGAATCGACATGGGAAGGGTGGGGTAGGGGTGGCAGGTGGACGGCACACCCCCCCGGGAGTGACCTCGTGGTTTGTCCCTGGGCCCCCACGTGTCCCTCGCTTACGGGCCTGACACCCCGCCCCATCCCAGCCAGCTGCTTACTCAGGGCCGTACACACGCCCGTCCCCACCCGGCCCTGCCCCGCCGCGCAGCACCAGGCAGCGTCCCCAGCTGACCCCTGACGACGGGTCACTGGATAACGGAGAAAAAACAGCGCTGTCTCCCCCCAAATTGGGATGCTATGTCTGCAGCTGTGAAGATACAACCTTCCTTCACTGAATGGGTCCCAGCCACCCAACCCAGGGGCCGTTATCACTCCCACGGAGGCCCCGCCCCGCTGAGCCCCGCCCACCGGTACCTGAGTAGAAGGCAGCGCTGAAGGCGTAGATGCACATCCCCCAGCAGCCCACGGTGACCCCGCTGTTGTATTTCTGATACGCTTCCGACGTGTGCGGGGCCTTGGGGTCCCCCTGAAATACCACCTCGCCCATGAAGTCCGTGTAGAAGAGAAGCATCCCCTCGAAGGAGAGCCACCCTGGGAGGGGGGAAGGGCCGGTGACGCGGGGCAGGCGCTGGCCCGGGGCCCCTCCTCCGCCCGCGGGTGGTTTTGACCGATGATTGAAGGAGCCCGTGAGTTTTGTCGATTCAAAACTTAAAGAAGGAATTACCTATAGCTTCACCACGCAGACATGACTTTACCGCCGTTAAAATTTTGTAGGTTTCCTACCCGTCTTTTTAAAATATATATTCTTATAACATAGGCTCTGTCACGTGAAGGTTTTGTATTCTATTCTTTCTCTGAACGTTATTGCCAGGAGGAAAGCTAACCCTCAGCTCCTCCTGTTTCCCCCTCCTCTGCAGGGGAGGCGAGAAAATGCCAGTGGGGCTCCAGCCACAGTGCGGGGGCAGGGGTCACCCGTTTACCTGGGAGAAATACATTAGGAAGGGCAAGTGTTGATAGAGATCTAATTTGCTCTGTTACCGAGAAAACCACAGCGCTCCTTCCTCTGATTTCCCCGTGCATTTCCTCTTTTATAGAGGAAGGAGGTGATATTTATGGGGTCTCTTGGACCCCAGTAATTATCACGCATGCTCCCTATGCCATTGAATATTCATGAACAGCCCCATCGTAATGGCAGCAAAATACTTCACACTGTGGATCCGTCTTCCCATTGTTGGACATCTACCCTTTCCCCCATCCCAGTCTTTGGCTATCATGAGTCGTGCTGTGAGAAATACCTCGCACATGTATTTGTGATGAAACCTCGGACTACATCCTTGCAAAGAACACCAAATAGGTAGGATCTCTGGGGTAAAGGTGATGGGCATTTTTAAGATCCTTGCCTGTTGCCAAATTGCCTCCTAGAGGGTCATTCTGATTTACATCCCACAGTGTTTGAGAGCCTAGATTATCTCAGATTCCTCATCATCCTCAGACGGTCAACAACCCAACAGCAAAGAGACACCGAAGGGCATGGAACGCAAGTGGGGCTTCTCGGTAGTCATTCAAAAGCCGAGCCTGTGAACCTGAGACCAGCACCGGACATGTGTGTCTGTGTGTGTTTACGTCTCAGCTCTAAGCGTGAGGGGTCCAAACTGGCTTAAGACACAAGCCCACTAGTGGGAAAGGGATGCCCCCCCTTAATTGTGAGTTGCCCAAAGAGCTTTTGGTCTTGAGGATCTGGGCTCCGTGGAGACCCGGCTCTTCCTGGAGAAAAGCCCTCCCCGCGGCCCCCCTGCCCCGCCGGTCCCCACCACGTCCTGCCCCTGGTGACGCCTGGGGAGGCCGAGTGGAGGGGAGAGGCCTCCGGGCATCCGGAGCCTTGCCCCTCACGCAGGGCCACCTGAGGGGGGCAGGACACGCGGGAGGCTGCGCCGCGAGCTCACCCAGGAAGTGGTTGAGGCAGAGGTGCCGCAGGGCCTTGGGCATGTTGCAGATGGTGAAGCAGAGGTGCCTCATGGACGGCGGCTGCCCCGACGGCTCCCTGGGGCCCGTCAGCTCACTCTCGTATTTCATGCCATTCAGTAAAATATTGGCCACCTGAAAGGGAAGCCCCCCAAAGTTCCTCCTCAGCGCATCAAACCCCAGGCACCCCTCGGAAGCGCGTGTTTTGCTTCGATGAGAAAGTGAATCAGAAACACAAACCCAGAGGCTGGGAGGGTTTGTCTTCCTGGGCGGTGAGAACTGGACACCAAACACCACCCGAAAGAGAGAAATGACGTTAAGGCGTCTCTTCAGAGACGGAAGCGGCTGAGAACCGAATTTCCCTTCGCGGTGCCTGCCTCTGGGCCACAGAGAGGAAGCTATGACCTTGCCAAACGTGGGATACGTTTGAAAGAAAAGCAATACGGGTCAGTTGAAATTCAGACCTTACGAAGTCTCATCTTTTCTGTAAGAGAGGATGCAAAAGACTGATTCCAAGGTGACTGGGCGTCTGGACAGGGGACTCCTACCTATACAGGGGTTAGGGTGGCCAACAGAGCCCGTGCAGGGAGGGAGCCGGGCACCCAGGCAGCTCCACGTCACCAGCATCTGTCAGGGCAACTCCATCGCCAAATACGCTCACTGGCTCAGTTTGCCGCCTGTTCCCGGAATGACAAGGCCTTGCCCCACCGTGGCCCCGCCTGGGCTGGGGGTGCAGACAGCAGCCAGGTGAATGGACGCCTCTGGGAGCTGGACATCTCGAGAGAGAAGGTGCCTTACTCTGGGTCCACGCGGGAGCCTGTGCTGGGTCGGCACCTGGACGTTCCAGGTGGGTGAACGAGAAGGAAGGGAACAGCCCACGATGCCGGTTCCAAGGGCAGCTGCATGAGCAGAGCTTGTCGCCCACAGCTGCCGGAGGAAGACTTCGACTGACATCTGTGTCCCCACTGAGCCCAGATGTGTTCAGATTTAGCTCATGAACTTTATATTTTCCTCTAAAACTGATTCGAAAATGGAAAGTTTTAAAAGGATTAAGAAGAGATTTTTCAACCAGAATTTAAGGACTGTATCTAGAGGCCAGGTGGAATTTCGGGAAACAGGACAGGATGACCCAGTATTGACAAGAGGCTTCATGAACTGCTCTGCTGTCCTTAGGAATGAGGATGACATGCCCTTGACTCGAGCAGTTAGAGAGGTGGCTTTCCTTTGCCGAGGATGGGATTCCTTCCGGTGATTTTCAGTTCTTCAGACGCTTTCCAGATCTGAGCTTGTGGATGCTGCCCACGGGGACCTGGCTGCTTCCCTGCAGGACTGGCGCCCACCTGTGCAGAGCGCTTCCTCGAGATGGGATGACATTGAGTTCAAGACACGATAGAGGTGGCCCTAAGACCGGCTCGCGGTAACACAGAGGAGGCGTGGTTAAGCTTCAGAATTTCACAACGAAGCGAACATGCGTGGCCACCTCCCAATGTCAGCCTCCCACGAAATCAGGGGGTCTTCCCAGGCACGGGAGTGTGGGTGGGGATGTCTGACGGAGGGTCGGGCCGGCAGAGCGGGGCCTGCTTCACGGGAGACGCGGCCACGTGGCAGCCGTGTCCAAGGGGCATGTCCAGGTCACCCGCCTTCGGAACTGCCCCTCTGGGGGCCTGTGAGGGTTGAACAAGGGTCATAGGCTTCCTGCTCAGGAAACTCCATCCCCTGCGTGCCCCTGAGGGCAGGGAGGCCCTCACGTCTACTTTAAATGAGCATAACTCTCTTTAATATAAAGTAGCCTCTTCCAAGAACATGGACTCTGAAAGCAGCTAAAATCCCACATGAAAGTTCGTGGCCTTCCAGCCTATCCTACATACAACACAGACAGCCTTCCGGAAGGTTCTCTCCTTCCCAGAACATGCCTGCACCCTTTGGGATCCAGAGTATCGACAGCCTCTGGGCTGGTTGGTTAAGGTTGCCCACCTGGGGAGGAAAGGAGGCCCCAGAAACAGCCGCCAGGTTTATGTTTTGTTTCTGTCCTTCAGGAAGACTTAGCTCAGTTGGCACTGGGCGCACACGGCCAAAGTGGGCTGGACGTTCAGGGAAAAGACTAGGAATGACCGCAGTACACGTGATGCTGTGACAAACTCACCGGATTAGCCCTGGGCCAACGTAAGGGTGTTTAAAAGAGCCGGGCCTTTGCTGTGGCCAGTGTCTTAAAGTGCGACCCCGAGCAGAGACCCCAAAGGCATCCGTGGGCTCACGTCGGGCCCAGAATCTCGACACTGACAGGATGTAAGGATGAGGATGTCCCTGGGGCCCACCTATTAGACCCAGGTCCCTCCTGACTGATATGCCCAGATGGGCCGGGAATTCCCTTCCAGATCATCTGACGAGGGGGGACCACGCACGGTGCCCTCTGACCCCTGGCTCCCCCCTCCCACGGCCCCCGGACGTTTGCTTTTACCTGTTGACTGAAGGTCACGTTCCTTCTCCTGCTGGTGTCGGGGCCACCTCCTCCGGCTGTGTCCGGGATGGCCAGGGTCTGGGGTCTCTTTAGGATGCCAGCCGACCGTGGCTTGGAGGTGTCCAAGGAGCCCACCCTCAGCACGTCCCCGTCGGGGCCGGTGGCCAGGGCGACGTCCCTCCGGTCCCCGAGGCCGCGGTCCCGGTGGTAGAAGCCATCGGGGGCCCGGGGGAAGCTGACACTGATTGCCTGCCTTGGGGCGCTGCCGGGGATGGCCAGGTGGCTGTCGTGGCCACCCGTGAAGCAGTCGATGAGCACGCTGTCTATGTTGGACGTGGCAAAGGACGAGGCGAACTCGTTGATGCCCGTCAGGGAACTGTCCCTGCTGATGAAGCTGCCGTACTTGGGCGTGAGGGGGCTCAGCGGGGAGATGGGGCTGGAGAAGTTGGTGTGGAGGCTGCTGGCCGGCAGGCAGGGGACTGTCTGGCCGGCGCCCTCCTCACCCAGGACAGGAGGGGAGGGAGGCAGCGGGAGGCTGGGGCTCTTCATGGCCGGCCTCTTCTCGGCCGGGGGCCGCAGGGGTCTCTCGGGGATGCTGACCAGGGTCAGGACGGTGGAGATGCTCAGGACGGCGGCCGTGAAGATATAGATGACCCGCAGCTGCCCGCCCAGGGCTCTCCCGAAGCCGGTTTTATCCCAGTGGATCCCCCCGACCACATACCCGAACCCTCCTCCGAGACCTGGGGAGAGAAGCGGGGCAGGGAGCGGGGAAGAAAGCCCCCGAGGAAGGTGTTCGCTTCCTTACTTGATTCGTAAAATCCACCCCAAGGACCCGGATGTATCATCTGTCCCACCTGCGCCCCAAAGAAAAGGAGAAGAGAATGGGATTTCCGGGGGGACCCTGGGGGACCCGGTCCCCTGCCCTTGAGGGCCGCCTGCCAGGGCATGATGACCGCCTGCCCACACTCTGGTCCCCTCTGCACACAGCGTCTTAGGAGGAGCGAAAGTGAGTGTTGACACTGGGTCACCTGTCCCCTCGGAGTCCCGCCCCTCCCCCAGCTTCAGCGCTGTGTAAACACTGGAGACCTGGTCCCCAGCACACAGACCACTGCACGTGTGCGTGCGGGAATTCACGTGGCCATCCCTGTCTTCCTCACCTGGAGACATCGTCCTTGGGCCTGACCACCATTAAGAAAGTCACCCCTGGGCTTCCCTGGTGGCGCAGTGGTTAAGAATCCGCCTGCCGATGCAGGGGACACGGGTTCGAGCCCTGGTCCGGGAAGATCCCATATGCTGCGGAGCAACTAAGCCCGTGCGTCACAACTACTGAGCCTGCGCTCTAGAGCCCACGAGCCACAACTACTGAGCCCGTGAGCCACAACTACTGAAGTCCGCGTGCCTAGAGCCCGTGCTCCCAACAAGAGAAGCCGCCGCAATGAGAAGCCCGCGCACCGCAACGAAGAGTAGCCCCCGCTCGCCGCAACTAGAGAAAAGCCCGCGTGCAGCAACGAAGACCCAATGCGACCAAAAATAAAATAAAATAAATAAATTTATAAAAAAAAAAAAAAGAAAGAAAGAAAGTCACCCCTCATGGGTCACCCCTGGTGGCAGCTCCCTAGGCCCCGGAGCCACCAGGGAACAGGAGGGCTGCAGGATTCTGGTCCTTTCCTCTGATCCCACTCACTGATCCCACGGCCTCAGGGACCCAGCAAACAGCCAATGGTTCACACAGCACAACACGAAAATGTAGGTGATGCCACACGGTGCCCGGCCATTGGCAAAAGACATTCTCACCTCCAGAAAGTGCCGTTTCCTCCCGCCCAGCGCTGGGCTCCCAGTGGCAGAGCAAGGCCAGGCGCCAGGGCTCCACCCGCCCAGCCCCTCTGCAGCACATCACGCATCTGAGGTGCTTTTCTATTTTGAGTCCAGCTATACTCTGACCAGGCTACTGGTTGGGATGAGTAAAACTCTTGGTTTACTCTTGGCGATGCAGGGGAACCTGCATCCGACCAGCAGGGGCCCTCCCTCCCCTCCACTTGGGGAGATCCAGCCGTGTCAGGAGTTGGCCTTTTCAACAGAATCGCCTGTGGAAAGGCCTGGACTCAGACACATTCAGCCCAACCTTCCACATGTCCCTATGGTGGGACATGACCCTGAATCTAGTTATTTAATGGCTTTCTGTAGAACTTCATTTGTTCCAGACTCTTCTTACGGGCCTCTTAATCTCATATCTAGCCCCCCCCGCCCCCCCCAGATTTATTATTCTTAACTTTCCACATTCATGGTCCTAATTAGCTTCCCCCACTCCTTCTGAAGACACAGTTGCAGTTTGGTGACCCTTAATCAAGGTCAGATTTGGGAGAACTTTATGAACTTTTTTTTTTTTTTAAATGATCGAAGCGATACATTTGCACAGTTGAGGAACTATACTCAACAACGAAGAAACAAACAACCTGATTCAAGCAATAGGCAGAGGACTGGAATAAACATTTCTCCAATGCTAGACGCACGGCCAACAAGCACATGGAATAGTGCTCACATCACCGATCATCAGGGAGATGCAAATCAGAGCTGCAGTGAGATGCAACCTCACATCCATTAGGATGGCTACTATCGAACACTTTTTAAAAACCCAGGAAACAGTAAGTTGACGAGGAAGTGGAGAAATTGGGACCCTTGTGCAGTGTTGGTGGGGATGTAAAATAGTGCAGCTGCTGTGGGAAACAATAAGGAGGCTCCCCCCAAAACTAACAATAGAGTTCCCCAGCTCTTCCACTTCTGGGTAGAGGCCCCAGAAGAACTGAAAGCAGGGTCTTGAAGACATATTTGCACCCCCATGCTCACAGCGGCATTATTCACAATAGCTAAGACGTGGAAGCAACCCAAGTGTCCATCAAAGGATGAATGGATAAGCACAGTGTGGTCTATACATGCAGTGAAATATTATTCAGTCTTAAAAGAGTAAGGAATTCTAACATACGCTACAACATGGATGAACCTTGAGGACATTGTACTCAGTGAAATAAGCCTGCCACAAAGACAAATACTGTTTGATTCCGCTCACATCGGTTCCTTAGAGCAGTCAAATTTGTAGCGACAGAAAGTAGAACGGTGGTTGCCAGGGGCTGGGGGAGGGGAGGTTGGGGAGTTATTATTTAATGGTTATAGACTTTCAGTGTCACAAGATGAAAAGCATTTCGGGGGTGGGTGGTGGTGATGGCTACACACCAGTGTGGAAGTATCACAGAACTGTACACATAAAAATGGCTAAGATGGTAAACTTTACGTTATGTGTATTTTAACACAACTTTAAAAGAGAAAAAAAACTAATTCAGAAGAGTACAGATCTTCATGTACTTACTACAGAACTACATCCTGAAAAACCCATTGTAAGTTGAAAATATCATAAGCTGAAAATGCATTTAATACACATTCCTATATATAAAACAGATAACCAACAAGGACCTACTGTATAGCACAGGGAACTATACTCAGTATCTTGTAAAAATCTATAAGGGAAAAAATCTGAAAAAGAATATATGTATATATAAATATATGTATAACTGATTCACTTTGCTGTACACCAGAAACTAACACAACATTGTAAATCAACTATACGTCAATTTTTTAAAAAGGGGAAAAAAAAGAAAATGCACTGAATACACCTGACCTACTGAACATCATCGCTTAGCCCCGCCTACCTTACACATGCTCAGATCACTTCCATTAACCTACAGCTGGGTCAAAGCATGTAACACAAAGCCTGTTTTATAATAAGGTGTTGACTGTCCCATGTAATTGACTGATGACTGTCCTGAAAGTGAAAAACAGAACGGTTGTCCGTGTAGGGCTGTTGACCCTCGAGATCACAGGGGTGAATGGGAGCCGCCGCCCAGCATCACAAGAGAGGATCGGACTACATATCGCTAGCCCAGGAAAGGGCAAACTTCAGATTCAAAGTGCAGTTTCCACTGAATGTGTATAGCTTTGGTCAAGGCAAAAAGATCGTAAGTCAAACCATCATAAGTTGGGGACTGTCTATATAAGATAAAAAACTAATTCCTTCTTCCGACCCTCCAAACTCCTGCCTGCCTGGACCCACGCAGAAGCTCCCTGGACCCATGTGCATACGGGATTGTAAAGAGAGATGAACAACGATGTTTTCTAGAAGAAGCGACTGAGGCTTGGAGGGGCCAAGCAGTTGCCTAAAGCCCCACCATGAACAGGAGGAAAAGCACAAAACCGATTCAGGATTTCAGCTCCTGGGCCACCCCGGCCTCTTCACAGGTCCTACACATATGACATCTTTCCCTGGATTTTTAGAAATCTTTTCCATTGCTATTATAAATGGGATTGTTTACTTTGGAACAAGGTAAGTGTTTTATATACAAACGCTAGAGGGATTGATTTTTATACGATACTTTGATAAGCAAACATCATACTGAATTCTCTTACTGTTTTGCAGTTGATTCCCTTGAAGGTCTTGTTTGCTTTATTTTTAAACTATTTATTTATTTATTTACTTATTTATATCTTTGGCTGCCTTGGGTCTTCGTTACTGTGCGCGGGCTTTCCCTAGTTGCAGCGAGCGGGCGCTACTCTTCATTGTGGTGTGCGGGCTTCTCACTGTGGTGGCTTCTCTTGTTGTGGAGCACGGGCTCTAGGCACATGGACTTCAGAAGTTGTGGCTCATGGGCTCTAGAGCACAGAGTCAGTAGTTGTGGCACACAGGCTTAGTTGCTCCGTGACGTGTGGGATCTTCCTGGACCAGAGCTCGAACCCGTGTTCCCTGCATTGGCAGGCGGGTTCTTAACCACTGTGCCACCAGGGAAGTCCAAGCACAGACTCTTTGTTTTTTCTTCCTTTCAATTTTATTGAAGTAGAGTTGATTTACAGTGTTGTGTTAATTTCTGCTGTACAGCAAGGTGATTCAGTTATGCATATATATTCTTTTTCATCTTCTTTTCCATCATGGTTTATCACAGGATATAGGATATAGTTCCCTGTGCTGTACACTAGGGCCTTGTTGTCGATCCATGTTATATATAATCGTTCGCATCCGCTAACCCCACACTCGCAGTCCAGCCCTCCCCCAGCACCCCTCCCCTTGGTGGTCATTCCTGCCTCCTTCCCGACCTCAGTGGGAATGTTTCTCGTGTCTGGCATCAAGCACAGCACAGGTGTGTGCGTGTGTGTGTACACACAGTCAATTGTCATTATTCACGGATTCCATATTTCAAATCTACCTACTCAGTAAAATTGATTTGTAACCCCAATAAATACATGTGTAACACGCAATCACTCTCGGATACGTGCAGAGCAGTGAAAAAAAATTTTTTTGCCCGGCTTGTGGGATCTTAGTTCCCCGACCAGGGATTGAACCCGGGCCACAGCAGTGAAAGCGCCAAGTCCTAACCATTGGTCCACCAGGGAATTCCCAGAGCAGTGAAAGAGTCGCCCGGCACACACGGTCCCGGCTAAGACTTTCCACAGTGATGTTCTGCCTTGTTGTTTCAACTCTCACACTGTCAACAACCATCCTTTTCATAGTCCATGTGGGTGCTACATGTTTGCAGTTTTGTGCTTTTTTGGGGTGACACGCTGTTTAGTCGACAGCCCCCAAGTGTAGCGCTACCGCTGTCTAGGGTTCCCAAGTGCCCGGTGCCCGCGATGTGTCTTATGGGGAAAATATGTGCGTTAGACGAGCTTTGTTCGGGCACGAGTCATAGTGCTGCTGGCCGTGAGTTCAATGTTAATGAATCCGTGATATATACTAAATAAGATGTCTTTAAACAGAAACACATAGAACAAGGCTAGGTATTGATCCGTTGACAAAAATGATGTGGCCAGAGGTTCGCAGGAACCTAACCCTGTATGTCTCCACGGGCCATGATTCGAGGTTGGCTAATTCAGAGCTCGTGACGCCTTTGAACGACACAACTACCTGAATAACGAGAATCGACGACGTATAACACTATTTACACACGGTTATATACACACATACAGAGCTATATACGCACATATATGCATATATATCAACGATATCTTCCATAAAAAAGAATGAAATCATGCCATTTGCAGCAACATGGATGGACCTAGAGATGATCATACAAAGTGAAGTAAGCCAGACAGAGAAAGACAAATATCATATGATATCGCTTATATGTGGAACCTTAAAAAAATAATGATACAAACGAACTTATTTACAAAACAGAAGTAGACCCACAGACATAGAAAACAAACTTACGGCTACTGAAGGGGAAGGAGCGGGGAGGGCTACATTAGGAGTTTGGGATTAACATACACACACTCCTATATATAAAATAGATAAACAACAAGGACCTACTGCATAGCACAGGGAACTCTACTCAATATATTGTAGTAACCTATAAAGGAAAAGAATCTGAAAGAGATTCAGATTATATATATATAACTGAATCACTTTGCTGTACACCTGAAACTAACACAGCACTGTAAATCAACTATACTTCAATAAAAAAAGAAGTATAGATTAAATATAGATATTATAGTATATAACATGTGTACTGTTGACATATGTGGTTTGAGAGGCGCACTTTCAAGCACGTCCGTGCTCGCCCACGTCTTTGCATTTTGTCCCAGTTGCACAGAACCTTACCTGCCAGGAGGGCATGGATGTTCAGGCCGCGGTCCTGATCGGCGGGGCTGCACACGTCCATCATGTACGCATGGCTGGGGCTATCGGCCGAGTCCGCGCTGAAGTCCATCAGCGCCACGCCGCACACCGTGAGGAGGATGCCCCACTTGTGGTCGTGGGCCGTGTCAGCCAGCGCCGTCCCGATGTCCCTGCCGTTCAGCAAGAGTGAGAGGCCCAGCAATGCGCCTGGGGATGGAGAACAGAGTCACCAGGGAAGCGCGGCCCTGCCGGCCCGGCGGCCACCACTTCAGGCTGAAATCTTTTTTTTTGCGGTACGGGGGACTCTCACTGCTGTGGCCTCTCCCGCTGCGGAGCACAGGCTCCGGACGCGCAGGCTCAGCGGCCATGGCTCACGGGCCCAGCCGCTCCGCGGAACATGGGACCTTCCCGGACCTGGGCACGAACCCGCGTCCCCTGCATCGGCAGGCGGACTCCCAACCGCTGCGCCACCAGGAAAGCCCCAGGCTGAAATCTTTAGGGCCCCAAGAACTCCTTTTTAATCAGACCGTAAGCACTTGGATCAGGGTTTTTATTTCATCAAGCACAGCAGGAATGATATAGACTTTATTAACTCTTTTTTTTTTGGCCGTGCTATGCAGCTTGTGGGATCTCAGCTCCCCAACCAGGGGTTGAGCCAGGCCCATGGCAGTGAAAGCCCGGAATCCTAACCACTAGGCCACCAGGGAACTCCCCTATTAACTCATTTTTAAAAAGTGATCAAAATGAGATATTTTCACAGTTAACCCAGACTGGATTACAGGGTGCTCTCCGCTACCGCACCAGTGACACGACCTGGATAACTGTTTTGGTCAACACTCTTTTAGATTTTCCTAACAGGAAGCAGTTGGGGCCTTTTTTCTTTTTTCCATTTTATTTCAATTCCAAAACAACAGACCTATAGCCAGGACAAGAATGAAAGGGCGTCTCCTTCCAAACCTTGAGGTACATCGGTCACTCCAAGCGCCCAACAGTGGCTGCAGTAGGAATCCTGAAATAGAGCAGGTCACTGGTCACTGCTGAGGTCCCCATTGCTCATGGGGACCAACACCAAAGAGCTTCATCAGATTCCTGAAACACCTGCACTCAAACGTCCCCAGGGCATCAGAAGAATAAGATGATGAAACTCAGAGTCAGCAACAGAACCCTGAGCTAGAAAACAAAAGATAACCAGACTCTTGGAATCACTCAGCTTCTCCTTAAATTTTCTACTTAGGCCCCTACAAGGCACGAAGGAGCCATGACCTTCTTGGGAATCCAAGAAAGACCAGGACCTCCCAGACCCAAACCACCCCCAGCTGTACTGCTTGTCTCCTCTGATGACACCGCCTGGCACGGGATGGTGGAATCCTCGGGGTCCGCTGAAGTCTGGTCCTTTATCTGGTTTAGATAAAGTCCCTTAAGATACGGGGTCTGACCGGCCATACCTGTGTTCTGGTACAGCCCCACACAGCTGGGGGACTTACTCTGGCCCCTCCCTTGTCCCCCTGGGGACCCTCAAGCTGCCTCCACGGAGGTTTCTGGAAGCTTCTGGGGAGGTTTCGGAGGCCCTCGCGGGCGGGCCGAGCGGGGCTCACCGAGGATGGGGCTGACGAACCACACAAGGCTGTAGAGCTGGTCGGGGAGGCCCATCTGCAGGAGCACCGGGGTCACGTACGCCGTCTCCATGGCGTAGCTGAACTCGATGCCGAAGAGGACGCAGCCGTTGAAGAGCAGCTCCCGGAAGGACCTCTGCGGGTGCAGGTCCCCGAAGCCCACCAGCTCGACTGGACACGGGGTGTTAGGGGGCGGGGGCGGCGACGGCCGGATGCACTTCCTCCTCTTGGGGTGCCGTTTGAAGTTGTTGGCCCGGTGGCTGATGTGCCGGGTCATGGACCCCGAGTAGCCGGCGATCGGGGGCCTCCAGAGGTCCTGAGGGGTCAAGGAGGGGAAGAGGGCCTCTCCCGGAGGGGCGCTGCTCACCGGGGAGGTCATCGTAGGGGGAGCCGGTGGGTGCTCCTGTGGGGAAAGCCCGTTTGGGGGCAGCCGTCACCCGCGGGGCCTCCACCACGCGAGCTCATTTGTCCCGGTGGCTCTGTCCCTCCACCCCCCCGGCACCGCTCACCCATCCACGTGGGAAAGGTGAGTTCACTCGGGGGTCCCGTAGAGCTGACACCGAGCCCCCGGAGTGGAGCCTGCTGTGTGGACGGTGTCCCTGGGCCTCACTTTCGCATCGGGGCAGCCCGCCTGCCCGGGGAGACCAGAGCCAGAGAGAGGATCAAATCCTTCAGGTCCCCGCACTAAAACTCAAAGGGACGGTTCCCCAGACAGGCTGTACCGGGAGGGCCCAGCAAAGAACCACGAAGAGTGGGAGCCGCCAAGAGCCCCGTGGCTGCCCTCAGGCCGCACAGGTTGCCGGGCTGTGTTAGGACCTGCGGCCCATTTCCAGGGCTAATTTTGCCCTTCCCTGCAGGCCCCAGGGGAGCAGAGGGGGAGACCAGGCACCCTGGGGGGAGACAGGACTCACAGGCACCCTGAGCGCTTGCAAGTGGTGAGGGGACAGCCCTTCCTTCTCGGGATGGAGAGTCACACCCTCCCTAATACGTGGGTGTCCTCTCCACCCCAAGCCGGAGGACCCAAGCCTAAAAGCCGCGGAATGAGTTCAACTCGAGTCTTTTCCTTTTACATCAGCTGGACAAACGAATCTTCAGTCGAGTCAGGAGAGCTGAGACTTTCGTAGTGTTTGAAATGCTCTCTTTAAAGAAATAAACCGACTCCCTGAATCCTGCTTGTTATAGGCAACACCCTGAATAGGGATACAGTTTACCAAAAAAAAAAAAAAAAGTGAGGGACAGAAAGAATCCGGGAGGGTGAGAAATAGATTTTCCTCCATCCTCAAATTATTTTTTTGAGGAATTTTTGCAACGCCCTCGCCCTGGGTAGGGAATTAGCAGGCGTGTAGGCTAATTCACAGACACTCCTGCCTCCTCTGTCCCCCACCTCCCTGGGGTTTACAATGTGTGCCACTCGGAGACCTGCCCTTGGGCATCCAACTGTTTTCACTGCTTAGAAATTAATCTAGATTGTAAATATTAAAGGAATAGATTCTAGCATGTTGACCTGTGCGTTTTAGCCAATGTCAATTTTACTAAGCACAGGGAGAGGAAAGCTACTAAGATCAGAGGGAAAGAGACAGATAAAAACATGAGCGGGGGAAGTTCTGCATTGGGTTTGACCTCTCTGACACAGCTCAGCCCATCTGTATCACAGAAAAGCAATCGCCTAAGTTTCCTTTGGAGTCCTTCCTGGGAAGCAGGCCCTGAACCCGAGACGACATTCCCAACATTGATAGGTTTCCTTACAAGAACACTTGTTATTTACCGAGATAAATAGTAGAGGCTTTCTTTCAAAATCAGTTTTTGTTTTTTTTTTTGCGGTACGCGGGCCTCTCATTGTTGCGGCCTCTCCCGTTGCGGAGTACAGGCTCCGGACGCGCAGGCTCAGCGGCCATGGCTCACGGACCCAGCCGCTCCGCGGCACGTGGGATCTTCCCAGACGGGGGCACGAACCCGCGTCCCCTGCATCGGCAGGCGGACTCCCAACCACCGCGCCACCAGGGAAGCCCCATCAAATTTAGTTTTTAAGCTTTAGAAATGAGGCCCTTATTTCTGACTTTAACTTACTGTACACCCTCCATCACACTCTTGCTAGTCGATAACTTCTTTATGAATCACTCTGAAATTCCTTATCACTCCAGATGTGCATCCCAAACTCCCCCACTACCCCACCCACTCGGGGATTGTCTTCCTTCTCTTCAGAAGACACCAGTGGTAGAAATGATTTTTTCTAGAGACGTCCCAGCAGGATTCAGAACGCAACATGTTAACGCAATAAACCATCTCCACCAATCCATCCATCCATCCATCCATCCATCTACCCATCTTCCCACCCACCCACCCATCCATCCACATCCACATATACATATCCACCACCCGTCCTCTAATCTACCCAACCTACCCGTCTACCCATCCACTCTTTCGAATATCCATCCATCCATCCATCCATCCATCCGTCCATCCATCCGTCCTTCCACTTGCCCACCTACCCCCACCATCCTCCCGTTTGGCTGAGTACTGAATACCAAGACACTGAATTTATAGAGATAAAAGAAAGACATAGCTCTTGCCCTCAAGTTAGGTGAAACAGTGGAGGAAAGACATGCTAAGCGGTGGGAACCACCCATGCAAAGGAGCTCTGTGCACCAGTTGGGCACGGTGGCGATGTGGTGATGAGAGATGAACCCATCAAGAAGGGATTAGTTGACCAGGAAGATTTGGTACGAGGTAGGTTTCACACCAAGATGACAGGGAATGACATAACCAGCGAATCAGTCTGCTCTCGCTTCTAGAAAAGGTATATCTTATGACCTTAAAAAAATCCCACGCTCTCCTCTACAACAAGAGCAGAGGGAACCTAAGAACCATGCAGACAAGTAATACTTCACTAAAAACATAATCCACTTACGAAGATTAAGTCAAGTTTTTAAAAAATTAAACTTTTAAGCTAAAAGCATCTTGTTTATGTTCCTCACGGGTCTCACTCAGGCCCTTGTACATAGTAAATACTCGAGAAAAAATGGCTGGTCTTGCCTTCAGAAACCCAGGTGGTTGTTAGTTGTCCCTGGAGCTTCATAGAAATAGAAATAGAAATAGATCATAGAAATAGAGGACCCGCTGGAACACCGCATAATAAGACTGTCTCCTTAGAAGTCAGAAGGAAGACCTTAGCCCAGGTGTGTCAGAGAGCTTAACCTGACTTCACCTGTCTGGTCACAGCCCCGCACCTGCCTCGGTGGATAACTCCCTCTGTGCCTCTCTACCTGCCCCTTCAGGCACAGGACGCCTCTCTTTCCTATTGGCATTTTACCCCCATAAAGTGAACTTAAGTGAACACGCGTTAGAAACCTTCCCTTTCATTTTAGAATGAAGAACCCTGGGCCCCGTCTGGAAGAATTTTAGCCTCACTCAGCATAAGGCAGAAGTATATTTTTGAAAAGGGAGGATATCTGACCCACTTAAAATGGACTATGTAAATAGTCCATGTCTCTACCTGTGATGTGACAATTTCACCATCACCTGCCCACCACCTCCAGCTTTAAAACACAGCCCGCAGCCGGTCCTAGCAAAAGTGAGACCCTCACCGCCCCCATCCTACACCCCGCCCCCCGACACACATCTGAACCGGAATTCAACCTGAGCTTGAACAGAGTCTTCACTAAGGCTTCCCCTTCAAGTTTGGGCGATCAGGGTTACCGCTTTTATTTAAAAATACATATATTCAAAGCTGTCCACGGAAGTTTATTCTAAGAACTACTGAAAATTCACTTTTGAATGTTATAAAAAAAGAAAGTAAAATGTAAACTAGTAAAATAGAATTTTAATACAAATATTCATCAGACCATCTCGATCACACTGTATTACCGTTTACTCAGCCCCCCCAAAATGTGCACATATTCCTGGACCCCCCCAGGTTATATGCTGGGTCCACTGTGCTTCTAGAATACAGAGGGTGTTTCAAGGAATGAGCCCCTCAAATTGTGTTATGGGATGACTAAGCAGCAATGGATTAATAAAAATAAACAATGTCCATGTAATTCGTATGCTTAAAATTACCCCACTCTGACCTCAAATCATTTCCTCATTTCTCTACGTGAAACCAGGCTTCCAACTGTGGGGTGACATGGGGCCGCAGCCCTTCCCCGTCCTTCCTTCTACCAATTCTCAAAGTTTATACTTCAAGGAAATCTTCCCAGACCAGTAAAGGGCTCTATGGACTTCAGGGGATGTATTTAATCAGCTAGTTGCTCAATTGTGTGTCGCCCACTTCTCACTTTTGATCTGTGGCAATCTAGCCCCTACCTGACAGCCAACTGATCCCCAAACCCCCGGTGAGGCACACATTGAACTTTCATCAGCACCTGGTTCTACTTCCCTATAAAAACTGAAAAACAAAAGCATTATGATAACCCCACAAACGACCTGTCGAGGACAGAATGAACCGAACCGCCGTAACCCTCCCGTCTCAGCCTCAGCATATTACCCTTGACGAGAAAGCAGAAATCCTTGGTGCTCATCATAAACTTAATCCTGGGATGCTGAGACCGATTATCCCAGGGCCCCAGCCATCCAGAGCTTTCATTAAGCCTCTGGCGGGAGGTGAACCGGAAGCTGATGACACTTGCCCAGGTGACCCGGGAACAGGCCTCCGGCACCCATAAGCAGAGCTTAAGCCTGGGGCAAATTCCAGTGTTCGGTCTCTTTCCTTGCAAATGTGAAATAAATCTGTCACCCAACTGCTACCCTTCTCAGGGCGGGAGAGTTCTGCACTCAGGGGGCGAGACGTGGGCTCCACTGACAGTTCAATTAATTAGACATCCAAGGGGAACAAAGGTCTCAGTGCCAACCTCCAGTCCCAATCCTGGCACTCTGATTACCCTGGGGCCTAAGCCGCGACTCTCCCAGCACAGAGCCGGGAAGCTGTGCGGAGGGCACAGGAGGAAATGGAGGTACCTGTGGGTCCAGCCAGGAGGCATCCCTTTCCGAGGCCGGGGTCCTGCCTGCCCCGCTCGCAGCTCGGGTCCCGGCCCGGCCGCCCCCGGCCCGCCACTGCTCCTGCAGCATCACCCCGCGGGGCGGGGCCGTGACGTCATGGCTGCATCCTAGCCAGGCTTCATCCTCGCCGCCTACCGCCGGTACCCGCAGAGCATCCTTAAAGCGGCACCGCCCTGCAGTCCGCCGCGGAGGCGCTGGACCCCGCGCAGGGCCCCCACCCCTCGCCAGTCGCTCATCCTCCTGAAGTTTAAAGGCCGGCAGAGTCTGCAAGGAAAGCTCCAGAAACAGGCCCGCTATGACTTCCGCGGGCTGAGGCGTTCTGGCCTTGGTGGGCCCCTTTCTCCATAAAAAAAAATATATATATATATATGTATATATAATTATATATATTAAATATATATAATATACATTAAAATTGTATATTATATATTATAATTATATATAATATATAATAATTTTATATTATTATATATATAATTTTATTTTACAGCTGTGTTGGTTTAAAGATTAATATATTAATACTGTATATTAAAACATTTCCCTTGGCCTAAGAGTTCTTTTTTTTTCCCCCTTCTGATTTTAAAAGAAATGAACCCATATTTGAGGATCCCTAAAAGCACTGTGTGCTCTGGACACTGCCCACTGTACAGAATAAGTTGATCTTGCCTAGAAATATTATACTGCATTCACTTATTCCCTTAACCGAGGTATCAGGTGCTACTCTGTCCCAGCTCTACCCTAGGGACTGGGGATACAACAGTGAACAAACAGGCAAAAGTTCCTGGCCCTGTGGCATGACATTGTAGAGAGGGAGAGACACATTGAACAAGACAAATAACATAAATAAATGGTAAGTCAGAAGACAGTCATCCCCAGAGAAGGGGCTTAGGGAGTGTGGGGCTGGGGGTTGGGGGCGCACTGCAGTTTACATAGGGTTGTTGATGAGTCCCCACCCAGAAGGTGACATTTGAAGAAAGACTTGGACGAGGTGAGGGCGTTAGCTGTGCTGATGTCTGGGGGAAGGTCATGCCAGGCGGAGGGACGAGCAAGTGCAAAGGTCCTGGGATAGGAGCTGAATTGAATCAATGACAGAGCAAGTAAGTACACTGTACAGTCTGTAGTGAAATTACAAAGCACAAATTGCTACTGGGGGAAGACGTGTGGCTCTAGGGAAGTTTATAATAAGGGGATGTGACTTTGATGGGAGGGCCGGGGGTCCTTGAGGAAATGACCCTGGACAGGTGTGCTAATCCTCAGTAGAGGGGGCAGCATGTGCAGAGCTCCTGTGACAGGAGGGGGCAGGGTGAGCACAGAGCCAGTGGGGCTGGGATGCCTAGGTGAGCTGGGGGTGGGCTGGAGGCAGCTTGGGCTCAGGCTGTGGGCCTCGTGGACTGTGTCATTTTCTAAGAATAAGGAGAAGCTTAGATGGGTCCAGTGCAGTGGAGAGGGTGACATAAGTCATATTCATATTTTGCAGAGATCATGTAGCTCAGAGTGGAAAAGTGGGTTGGAATGGATCAGGGGAGCCAGGTGGGCGCACCAGGGAGGATCTTAGAGAACTGCCCAGGCAGGACAGGCTGTGAGTGATGGTGGAGAGACAGAGGTGGTGGGTTGCCTAGGCATTTGCGGGTGAAACCAACAGGGCTTGGTGACAGGTTGAAGGTGGGGGGCATGGGGAGGAGGGAGGGAGGTGTCCAGCCTGAGCACCCAGGCAAAGGAGAGGAGAGCATTTGGGCTGGTGGGGCGAGTCACAGGGTAGCTTTGATACAGAATGAGTTCGAGGGACCTTTGAGACAAGGAGGCCCCTAGAGACAGGTCTGGAGATCAGAGACGGTCTTTCGAGAATCACTTGCACGCAGGAAGCCAAACTGTGGACAGTGACATCAGCAGGGAGAGACGTAGCACGGAGGAATGACGCCCCATCGGTCACTGGTCAGGTGGGGGAGGATGAGCCATCAGGGGACTGGTTCCATCTCATCATATCTCTAAACAGGAGTAACAGTTTGGAAAAAATACCAATGTGTTTTTCTATTTTGTCTTTACGCACAATGACCTGCTATTTTGTTAGCGCAGAGCTCACAGCTGTAACTTATAAACCTCAACATCCCCAGAGCTTAACACAATGGACGCTTAATTTTGGCTCGTGTGAAGTCCAAAGGGGTGTTTCTGATGCACAGGGGACCTCCAAAGCGTCATCCAGGGACCCAGGCTCCTTCCGTCTGGGGTCTGCCTGAGCCAGGCTAGCAAGAGGCCCACATCCCACTCATTCCATTGGCCGGGACTCAGTGACACAGTCACGCCCAGCCGCAAGGGAGGCTGAAGGGCCTGGAGGAAGTGGGTGTGCGGGGTACTGTGCCAGCTGCTTGCTTAGCTTTTATCAGCTTGGAGGAGGGGAGGGAGGGGAGGGAGGGGACCGCTGGGGATGCTAAGAAAACAAAAGTTAATACCTCCTTTCTGATATTCAAAATAGGATTCTGCAGCCCGAGAAAAGGCTTGAAATCTAGGTGTTGTTAAGAAAGGACTTAAAAAATTCCTTTGACCTCTTTTAACCTTAAAGGTCAGAAGCTTCCTTTCTTAACCCTCCAAGGTCAGACTGGACCTCGGTGTTTCTCCCCCTCTGTGGACGAGATTCCCTGTCTTATCCGTGGGTCTAGACAGGAGTCCAGAGTGGAAAGAGGGCGACAGGGCATGCAGGGAACAAGCGAAGCCCACCCGCCATCCCTGGGCACCGTGGAAGGAAGGCAGAGGCAGCAGGCTGGGAGGGGGCCAAGCCGACGGGGGGCTGCGTGGAGAGGACCCCTGGGGGTAAAGGCTCAGCCCTCCGCTAACCGTGGCAGGAGTCTGTTGGGGGAGGGCAGGAGTGGGTCCTGCTCAGGACTGAAAGCTGCGATGGCCCCTTGTGGGGGGATGACCTGAAGGGGGGGCTACTCCGCCTCAGTGGGGGAGGGCAGTGAGAACCCGGGGCGGCTGAGGGCATGCCCTCCACGCCTGTAGTTGGTGATGGTTCATGACAAAGCCCAGATCAGCCCCCGATAAATAACTGGACGCCGGTTCCTTTGCACCCCTGAGTGTGGTGGGAACAGCTCAGCCAACGGCTGGGACTCCAATGCTAGAGAGGGAAGGGGAGGGGGAGGGTGGGAGGTGACCCCAGGTGGGTCCCCGCAGCAGCGGCGGTCACCTGCCATTCCGGGGCGTCCACAAGGTGGTGGGAGAGCCCCACCTTCTCCGCCCGCGCCTGGGAGGGCGGGCGGGGGAGCCAGAGGCATGTCTAGCATTTCTCTGGCACAAAGGGAAGGAGAGATTGTGCTTTCAAAGCATTTTCCGCCCTTGCAAGGATTCATGGTTCTACGGCTGAATTCTTTTTTTTTTTAACTTTGTAAACACTTTTTCTGCAAAGCACACAGCTACATTTTTTTTTTTTTTTATGAATTACATTTTTAACAACAGATCTTGTGCCAGGCCTTGTGTTAAGGCTTTTATGTACTTTAAACCTCATTTAATCATCCTACCTTTAGGAAGCGGGCAAAACCCCTACCATGTTTTTTGGATCCGGAAGCCTGAAGCTTGGTGAGCGTCACTTGGCACTCACGGTTGGAGCTGGACTTGAACCGGGACTCGAACCCAGGACTGGGTGACCCTGGGGCCCAAGCCTCCGGCAGCACCTGAGGGCTGCAGTGTTCGCAGTTAGGCTTGGGGTCACTCCTAGGTTCATCCAGCGAGTGTTTGTGGAGTGCCTGCTTTCCACAGGTCAGGCTGGGAGAGAGAGGGGGGCGGCATCATCAGACCAGCACTGACCTCCCAGCCTGGGCTCCACCCTCCTTTCTCAGCCTCTCTGTCTCCTCCAGCCGCCCCTGCCCATCCATGGACCGTTTGTCCGTAAGGCTGCCTTTTGGCTCCCAGTTCGGGAGGACTGGGCAGTACCAGAGCTGCAGGAGTGTGTGTGTGCGCGTGTGCATGCGCGTGCGCGCGTGCGTGCTGGTGAAAGCGCGTGCTTCCACAAGTGTTGTAGAGAAAGGTGCCTTCCCTTCATATATGCAGAGTTAACAGATTCCTGGTGTCCTTCAGTCAGCACTGCTTTTCACTCTTCAGGGAAGCTTCCGTGCCCTACACACACTCACACACACACACTCATGCCCAGAGTCTGCATTGCGAATTCCAGGAGGGCAGGATAATCCAACTCCTTTTGCACCCTCCTGCAGAACCTGGCGCACAGAGGGCCAAACACATGGTGGACGCTCAAACACGTTTATTTGATGTACACAGGATGGCATCAGTAGAAGTTGTGTGGTTACTCTTGTGTCTGCACAGGTATGTTATGGGTTAAAACGAAATGTTATGGACGGGCCTGGGAACTCTGTCAGACGATTTCTGAACATATGCCCTCCTTGTAGGGATCCTATGGCACCGAACCCTGGACTCTGGGCCATCCAAAGGCTGGGACAAAGGGGCTGTGGCTAGAGTCTGAGCTGAGCCAGGGCAGGAACCCAGTGTCTGGACGTCAGGCTGCGCTAGAGCTGAAGGATGTTGGACTTAGTTTCTAGAATCAAGGCGGTGGCACCCAGGATGGCTGTGGACTCCTCGTCCGTGGGCTGGGATACAGCCTCACGGGGACACAGGGTCACCTGAGAAAACGCAGGACGCCCAATTAAATTCAAATTTCAGTTAAACATCGAATAATTCTTACGTTTCAGCACGTTCCAGGCGATATTTGGCATCCTGTATTTTTGTTTTTGTTTTTGTTTTTTTTTTGCGGTACGCGGGCCTCTCACTGCTGTGGCCTCTCCCGTTGCGCAGCACAGGCTCCGGACGCGCAGGCTCAGCGGCCATGGCTCCCGGGCCCAGCCGCTCCGCGGCATGTGGGATCCTCCCGGACCGGGGCACGAACCCGTGTCCCCTGCATCGGCAGGCGGACTCCCAACCACTGCGCCACCAGGGAAGCCCTGGCATCCTGTATTTTGATGTGCTCCATCTGGCAGCCCTGTTGAGACAGCTCCCGGACCCTGGCAAAAGAAGCCTCCCCGGGGGCGCCCGAGAACCTCTTTCTCGAAGCGGCCAGGTGACCAGGAACCCCAGGCTTGGGCTGCTGGCCAGTGCCTGCCGAGCTCAACTTTGATTTGCTGTCCCCCTGAGAGAGCAGTGAACACTCAACATTCATGAGAAGTGCAAGCCAGCCTTTGGGCAGGTCTTGAGAGCGGAAGCTCCTGGGTTATGCTCACTGGGATCTTGAAAGTTTCCGGTGGCTTTTGTGCTTTACCTATGTGTTCAATATGTCAAAATTCTGAATCTACTAAACGGGACTTTCTAACACTTAACCATTATTTATGCAACTAATACATTTAAGACCTATTAAGTTTTCAAATGATTTTAATCTTTTATCTTCATGCCCATGAATTATTAAACTTTTGTATTACGAAATATAACCGAAAAGTGCAAAAAACAAAACGAACAGCTCCATGATTTATCACACACGTGGAACCACAGTCAGGTCTAGACAGAATATTTGCCAACTCCCTAGAAATCCATCTCGTGCTGTCTCTATCACTCAGCTCTTCTGCTCTCAGTCTGTGCCAAGAGGTAATCACTTTTCTGACTTTTATGTTCATTGCTTTCAGGCTTTTTAAAAAATAGGTGTAACAGACATGCCCATGTCTTAGTTTGCTCCCCGCTCTCCTGCCCAAGCTGGTAGGAGGTGATTCCAGGAAGCAGGAGTAAGGAGAATAAGATGGGGAAGGGAGAAAACCTAATAACACACACATGAATGACCAGGTCACCAGTGTGGGCAACTGGGGCTCAGTCGTATTGGGGCGCCCTGAGAAGTCAAATGGAGCAAGCTTTATCGTTGTCCTGCTGTAGGATGGATCGCGGAGGCACTTATTTACCATCTTCCAGTCCCTTCTGGTGGAGGGGTGCCACTGAGGGCCTTAGCTACCCTGCACTGTAGCTGCACCCTTTGGAGGAGGTGCAGACTCTCAAGGTGCTGGAGAAATCTCAGCAGCTTGAGGTGGGAAACTGTCAGCATGGGAACCGTCTACTGCAGCTACAGGCGAACCCAGGTGAACCTAGGACATACGCAGCTGTGCTACTCAGAGTGACGTATGCAGCAAGATGCAGGGCTTGTACCAGGATTTAAATCAATGCACTGTTTCCTTCACCTGGAAAGTCTTACTACAAAAGAAAGGAAAAAGGCAGCTGAACTAAGTAGTGGGTTTAGTGACACCCTGGTGCAAAGCCCTTCTTTCCTGCTGGGCAGGACACTGTTTACAGACTGGCAAGCCCGAGTCTTTCTGTACAGCAGCATGCATCCTGAAATTCTAGGGTTTAGTCCAGCCTTTTCTTCTTTCTTTTCTTCAGTTTTTGACTGAGATGCTCGGCTTGCGAGATCTTAGTTCTCAGAAGCGGGATTGAACCTGGGGCTCCAGCAATGAGAGCACCGAGTCCTAACCACTAGACCGCCAGGGAATTCCCTAGTTCAGCCTTAAAAAAAAAAAACTTTGTGTAAATAAGATCAGAAGTATGTGTTCTTTTGTGTCTGGGTTTTTGTTGTTGATCATTTTGATTTTGAAGGTCGTCCACGTGGCTCTGGTCCATTTTCAGCGTTGTAATGTGTGGATGTATCCTAAGGTATTAAGCCATGCTGTTGACAGACATGTGGACTGTTTCTATTTTAGGGTTATTATGATGATGCTGCTTGGACGCGGTAATGCATGTTTTTGGTACACATATGCGCGCATTTCTTCTGGGTGTATATTCAGAAATAGCACTTCAGGGTAAATATATGTTGACCTTTAGTAGATAATCTCAACAGTTTTCCAAAAGGTGTACAAATGTGCACTCCTAACGGCAGTGTGTATTGCTTACATACTTAGCACAATTTGGTATCGTTTGTCTTTTACTTTCAGCCGTCTGGTGTACAATGGTGGTTTTAATTTACATTTCCCTGTGACTAATAAGGCTGAGCATCTCTTCATATGTTCATTAGTCATCTCAGTATCTCCTCTGTAAAGTACCTGATCAAACATTTTCCCCATATTTCTATTGGATTATAAGCTGATTTGTAAGAATTTGTTTTGTATTTATATTTAAACCTTTTGCATATTCTTTTTTCTTTGCGGTACGCGAGCCTCTCACTGTTGTGGCCTCTCCCGTTGCGGAGCACAGGCTCCGGACGCGCAGGCTCAGAGGCCATGGCTCACGGGCCCAGCCGCTCCGCGGCACGTGGGATCTTCCCGGACCGGGGCACGAACCCGTGTCCCCTGCATCGGCAGGCGACTCCCAACCACTGCGCCACCAGGGAAGCCCCATATTCTTAATTTTAATGTATTGGGTTGGCCAAAAAGTTCATTTGGGTTTTTCCTGTAAGATGTTCAAATCATCAATTTCTTTCTTTTTTTTTTTCTTTTTTTTGGTGTCCTATGTAAGAAATCTTTCCTTACCGAAGGTTATGAACATATTCTCCTATGTTATCTTCTAGAAATTTTATTTTTTAATTAATTTTTATTGGAGTATAGTTGCTTTACCATGTTGTGTTAGTTTCTACTGTACATCAGAGTGAATCAGCTATACGTATACATATGTTCCCTCTTTTTGGATTTCCTTCCAATTTAGGTCACCACAGAGCACTGAGTAGCGTTCCCTGTGCTATACTGTAGGTTCTCATTAGTTATCTATTTTATACATAGTAGTGTGTATATGTCAATCTCAATCTCCCAGTTCATCCCACTCTCCTTTCCCCCTTGTTATCCATATGTTTTTTGTTCTCTAAGTCTGTGTCTCTATTTCTGTTTTGCAAATAAGATCATCTATACCATTTTTCTAGATTCCACATATATGCGTTAATATACAATATTTGTTTTTCTCTTTCTGACTTACTTCACTCTGTATGACAGTCTCTAGGTCCATCCACGTCTCTACAAATATCCCAGTTTCATTCCTTTTTATGGCTGAATAATATTCCATTGTATATATGTACCACTTCTTTTTTATCCATTCCTCTGTTGATGGACGTTTAGGTTGCTTCCATGTCCTGGCTATTTTAAATAGGGCTGCAGTGAACATTAAGGAGTATGTGTTTTTTAAATTATGGTTTTCTTTGGGTATATGCCCAGTAGTGGGATTGCTGGTCATATATGGTAGTTCTATTTTTAGTTTATTAAGGAACCTCCATACTGTTCTCCGTAGTGGCTGTATCAATTTACATTCCCACCCGCAGTGCAAGAGGGTTCCCTTTTCTCCGCACCCTCTCCAGCATTTATTGTTTGAAGATTTTTTGATGATGGCCATTCTGACCAATGTGAGGTGATACCTCATTGTATTGTTTTGATTCACAATTCTCTAATAATTAGTGATGTAGAGTGTCTTTTCATGTGCCTCTTGCCCATCTGTATGTCTTCTTTGGAGAAATGTCTATTTAGGTCTTCTGCCCATTTTCTGATTGGGTTGTTTGCGCTTCATGAGCTGTTTGTATATTTTGGAGATTAATCCTTTGTGAGTTGTTTTGTTTGCAAATATGTTCTCCCATTCTGAGGGTTGTCTTTTCATTTTGTTTATGGTTTCCTTTGCTGTGCAAAAGCTTTTAAGTTTCATTAGGTCCCATTTGTTTATTTTTGTTTTCATTACTCTAGGATGTTAGTCAAAAAAGATCTTGCTGCGATTTATGTCAAAGAGTGTTCTGCCTACATTTTCCTCTAAGAGTTTTATAGTGTCTGGCCTTACATTTAGGTCTGTAATCCATTTTGAGTGTATTTTTGTGTATGGCTTTAAAGAGTGTTCTAATTTCATTCTTTTACATGTAACTCCCCAGTTTTCCCAGCACCACTTATCGAAGAGACTCTCTTTTCTCCATTGTATATTCTTGCCTCCTTTGTCATAGATTAGGTGACCATAGGTGTGTGGGTTTATCTCTGGGCTTTCTATCCTGTTCCATTGATCTATATTTTCTGTTTTTGTGCCAGTACCATACTGTCTTGATTACTGTAGCTTTGTCATATAGTCTGAACTCAGGGAGCTGGATTCCTCCAGCTCCGTTTTTCTTTCTCAAGATTGTTTCGGCTATTCGGGGTCTTTTGTGTTTCCATACAAATTGTACAATTTTTTGTTCTAGTTCTGTGAAAAATGCCATTGGTAATTTGATAGAGATTGCATTGAATCCATAGATTGTTTTGGGTAGTATAGTCATCTTCACAATATTGATTCTTCCAATCCAAGAACATGGTATATCTCTCTATCTGTTTGTGTCGTCTTTGATTTCTTTCATCAGTATCTTATAGTTTTCTGCATACAGGTCTTTTGCCTCAGTAGGTAGGTTTATTCTGAGGTATTTTATTCTTTGTTGCAATGGTAAATGGGATTGTTTCCTTAATTTCTCTTTCCAATCCTTTGTTGTTAGTGTATAGGAATGCAAGGGATTTCTGTGTATGAATTTCTACCCTGCAACTTTACTAAATTCATTGATTAGCTCTAGTAGTTTTCTGGTGGTATCTTTAGGATTTTCTATGTATAGTATAATGTCATCTGAAAACAGTGACAGTTTTACTTCTTTTCCAATTTGGATTCCTTTTATTCCCTTTTCTTCTCTGATTGCCGTGGCTAGGACTTCCAAAACTTAAGAAATCTTTCCTTAACTAAGGTTATAAATATATTCTCCTATGTTATCTTCTAGAAATTTTATTTTTGACCTTCTGTGTATAGGCCTACAATTTATCAAGAATTGACTTCACTTTTAGTATAAGGTAAGCGCCAAGCTTAATTTTTTTCATATGAATATCTGCTAGACTGAACACCATTTATTGAAGAATGTCCTTTCCTTACTATTCTACAGTGCCATCTTTGGCACAAATAAAATACCATATGTGGGGTCTGTTCCTGGACTGTATTCTGTTCAATTGGTTCATTAGCCTATACGTGCACATAGCTTTATAGTAAGTCTACATCTGGTAGAGTAAGTTCTCCAACTTTGTGCTTCCTTAAAATTTTTCTGACTGTTCATGGACATTTATTGTGCATGTTTAAGAATCAGTCTTTCAATATCCATAATATATATTTATTTTAAAAACTCTGGAATTTTTAAACTTTGGGATTTTAAAATGATAGACTGATCTGGAAGGATTGAAATATTTGCAATATCCAATCTATGAACATTTTATATACCTATATATATATATATATACATATATATATACACACATACATATATATATCCATTCATTTAGGTCTTTTAAAATTTCTCTCATTAATGTTTCATGATATACAGGACTTACAGATCTTTTTAAAAATATTTATTTATTATTTTTGTCTGCGTCAGGTCTTAGTTGCAGCATGCGGGCTCTTCGTTGTGGTGCGTGAGCTTCTTTCTAGTTGTGGTGCATGGGCTCCAGAGCGTGTAGGCTCTGTAGTTGTGGCACACGGGCTCTAGTTGTGGCATGTGGGCTTAGTTGCCCCACGGCATGTGGGATCTTAGCTCCCCTACCAGGGATCGAACCCATGTACCCTGCATTGGAAGGTGGATTCTTTACCACTAGACCACCAGGGAAGTCCCTGCCTTGCTAATATTTTGCTTAAGAGAGATTAATCTGTAAGTTTCCCTTTTAAAACTGTCTTATCAGGTTTTGCTTTCAATGTCATGCTAACCTCATAAAATGGATTAAAGGGTGCTTCTCTCTCCTCTTTTTTTTTTTTTCTATTTCCAGGAAGAATTTGGGTAACATTGGCATTATATTCTTGTTAACAGTTTAGATGAACTCACCAGTGAGCCAGCTGGGCCTGGAATTTTCTTTGTGGAAAAATTTAAAATTGTGAATTCAATTTCTTAATAATTGTAGGCTATTCGGATTTTCCATTTCTTTTTGTGATTGTTTGGGAATATGTGTTTTCCAAGGAAATTGTCCACTTCATCTTAATTAAAAAAATTTTTTTGGCACAAGTTTGTTTATAATATCCTATTATGACCTTTTTGATGTCTATAAGATCTGTAGTAATGTCCCTGTTATGAGCTGAATTGTGTCTCCTCCTCCCTCCCCAAGTTCATATATTGAAGTCCTAACCCCTAATACATCAGAATTGACTGTCTCTAGAGATAGGGCCTTTAAGAGAGGTAATTAAGGTAAAATGAGGTCATATGGGTGGTCTTTAATCCAATATGACTGGTGTCCTTATAAGAAGAAAAGATTAGAACAGAGACACCCACAGAAGGAAGACCATGTGAAGACACAGGGAGAATATGGCCATCTACATGCCAAGGGGAGAGGCCTGGAATAGATCTTGCCCTGGAGCCAACCCTGCTGACACCTTGATCTTGGACTTCTAGCCTCCATGACTGAGAAAATAAATTTCTGTTGTTTAAGCCACCTTGTCAGTGGTACTACATTGTGACAGCCCCAGCAGACTAATACAGTCCCATTTTTCGTTCCTGATATAAATTATTCAGTCTTTCTTTTTTCTTAATCAGTCTTGCCAGGGGTTTATCAATTAGTCTCTTCAAATAACCCATTTTGTTGATCCTCTCTATGCTTACTTTCTTTTTTTGTTTTAATATTTATTTATTTATTTATTTGGCTGCACTGGGTCTTAGTTGTGGGAGGCAAGCTCCTTAGTTGTGGCTCGTGGGCTCCTTAGTTGCAGCAGGCAGGCTCCTTAGTTGCAGCTCAAGGGCTCCTTAGTTGCAGCAGGAGGGCTCCTTAGTTGTGGCATGCAAACTCTTAGTTGTGGCATGCATGTGGGATCTAGTTCCCTGAGGAGGGATTGAATCCGGGCGCCCTGCATTGGGAGCGCAGAGTCTTATCCACTGCACCACCAGGGAAGTCCCTATGCTTACTTTCTAATTCATTAATTTTTGCTTTTATCTGTATTATTTCCTCCCTTCAACTTCCTTTGGGTTTAATTTGCTATTTGTTTACTAACTTCTTGAGATGTTTTGGCTGTTCCTCTCCTAATATAAGCATTTCTCTAAGCATGACTTCAGATGCATCCCACGAATTTTGACACGTAGTATTTTCATTATCATTGAGTTAAACATTTTGGCAAGACAACTAAGTAAAAAAATATGGCTGAGAGTTAGTGACAGGGACCTGGGGCTTAGCCACGTTCAGAGATTTGGATTTTGGTATTTGGAGATGGTTTGAACAAGGGAACAGATATACTTACAGGTAGCATTCTGCTGCTGACCAGTAGAAGTGGAGCAGGGCAAACTGAGAGGGTCCCTTGATGCACTAATCACCAGCTAAACACTATCTCTACCCTATCTTCTCCCCTTTTGATATCTCCCCATTCTTTAGACATTTATATCCAACTGCCCACTTGAATTCTCCACTTAGATATCTAATAGGCACCTCAAACTTATCAAGTCCAAAACCAAAATCCTTGATTTTTTCTCCAGCTCTGCTCCTTGCTTGGTGAATCACCAAGGATACCTTAGATCACACTTAGGAACCCACAGAGATTTGGGAGGTAAGTATTAGCTGCTTCTACAGGGGTGTCCATCGGTGCAAGATGATCTGTCCTTGCAGCACAGATGGACTAACGCTTCCTAAATATCTAATGAAAGTATCTATGGCCATTTCTCACATCATGAAACCTAAACTTTCTGCCTAATTTTCTGGGTCCTCCATCATCTTCCCTCCGTCCACTCAGATTCATTGCCTTCTTCAACTGGTGTGATCTGAT
Source organism: Tursiops truncatus (assembly GCF_011762595.2). NCBI lineage: Eukaryota > Metazoa > Chordata > Mammalia > Artiodactyla > Delphinidae > Tursiops > Tursiops truncatus. The sequence goes on from NC_047034.1 coordinate 177,654,769, forward strand.
CCCATAACCCCTGAACCACACTTGTCTGTGACTATAAGCTGCTCTTTCCTGGTTCACTGCCTTTCCCAGTGATGTATTCATATCCTACCAATCCTTGAATTTTTGCCTTACTTCTCTAACCTTCATCTGTCTCTTCTGAACTCGCTTGTCCAGGTCACATTATCTAGCTCCTAATGGTACAGTGGCTTACACTATTCAATATTGTGTCACTTATGTTTGTCTTTTGTCCCTACATAAGTCTGTTGGCCCCCCATGATACTTAGCATATTTTCGCTTCTCAATACTCCCCACTTGTGAACTGATAGGGATTGATTTAGAACATCAAAAAGTACTTATTCTAGCTTTGGAAATCCTCAACTCCTCAGCATAGGAGGCCTCACCCTTGCATTTGATTTCAGCCTGCACGTTGGCTGGCCAAGGCTATGAGACCCCTTGGGTCCCCGTTCTCATCTTTGGGCCTTGATGTTTTCTTTGCCACTGGGTGGCCTGAAGTAAGCCCCAGGGAACAGAGACAGGGCTTTTTTCTTCTTCTTTCTTCTGTTCTCCTGGACAACAGTTTTCACCCTTTGGTGTGACTCGGGTCCAATTGATGTGCTTTTTAAAAATGCTTGTTATTATTCCCCCAGAGATTCTGATTCGGTACATCTGGGTTGGCAAGTTTAACAAGCATCCTGGTGCTTCTGGGCAGATGGAGCTGTGACCATACGTTGAGAAGCCAAAGCTCCTGTGAGTTCTGGATGGCTAGGGTTAGGGTTAAGGTTCGTCCCTTTTGTCCTTCTAGTTTTAAGTGATATTGCTCCTCCATATTTCCTTTTAGACTTCCCCCAAAAGGTAAAAAAATGTGGCTCTGACTAACACCTGGCATTTAGCAGGATGCTTTCCTGAGAGAAAGCCTTCTGGTTTAGATCATGGTTCAAACTATCGCTTAGCTGTCAAAAACAGCTCAAGAGAAAGGAATGCTTAAATGTTGCTCTTAATTTTCTATCCAGAAACTTAGAGGAAAAAGAGGTACATGTTCACGTAGTTTGTATATGCAAAGAAAGGGTCTGGAATGATCTACACTGAACTACAATACTGTCTGTCTACCCTTGGGCAGTGGTATTGGGTGGGACAGGCAACATGAACCTTTTAATTCAGCCATTTCAGTACTCTTTGTGGGGTTGTTTTACACTGAGCATGTGCTCCTTTTGTAATAAAAATAAGTTTCCAGAGCAAAAACACCAGCACAGTCCTTTAAAACAAAACACCAGCGCACGTACTCAGTGTTCTTTCTGTGTGAGGAGGAGGAGGGAAGCACAGTGTCTTCTCCCCTGGATCACCGCGTTCACGCATCACTGGGACGTTTTAACGTCGAGCTGTGATTTAGAACCAAGTCCCAAGACGTTCTGTGGCTAAAGAAAGATCTTTGAAGTAATTACGAGCTTGGAAGTGTCCTATTAAATAGTTCTTGTTATCCAGGAAGGAACTCTCTCAATAATTTACAGGGCAGTAGAACTGAAAGATTTCTGGATAACTTTGGGCTCTTCATTGTGTGTTTGTTTTTCACAATTTAAAGTATTGTCTCCCGACTTCTCATTTTCCCAACAACATCAGTCAGGTGCTTTCGAACCTCAGCGGAACAGAAGTTACAACTCTCCGGGCGTAACTCGCTGTAGCATTGTGTCCGCAATCAGGGTTTGGATGTAAAGGGCTTTGTCTTCATTTAAACTTGACCAACCGGGGTGTACTGGGACTCTCCCACCTCCACCAATCTCCACTCCGCCCTTCCACCACGATGTTCCCCCTGTTTGTGAGTCGCTTGGCCTCAATTAAAGTGCTTTGCTTTCCCCTTCAATGAATCCGCCTCTTACAGCGCATTCATCCCGCCCATATTTACAGCTACACTTGGGCCCAACATTTCAGCTGCCAACAGACAGACACCTCATTATTTATCCAGCTTGAATTGGGACTCCTTTTCTGTTTCTTGGAAACCTCCCTCAAGAGCCCCATAATCCTTTCTCCGGTGAAAACGGTTGCTCCCGCTGAGCGAAATTCCGCTTATGGCCTCAACACAGCCCACGTGTTCTTGTCCTTAAAGAGGTCGTTTTTACTCCATTAAACTTGTTTTTTCTCGAGGCTCAGAGGATCCGCCTTACCCATTCAGGAGGCACCTGATCAGCTGAAGTTGTCTCGTTCAAATAAAATTCGATTCTTTGCTCGAGGGCCAACATTTGGGAAGCAGCCAATTCAATAACCTTGAGGTCTGCCTCTGGGCAGCTAGAGAACGGTGATGACCCCGCTCAGCTCGGGGCAGCTCGAGCACCAAACTAGCCAGGACTGTATCTGCTGCCGGTCTTGATCTCGAGCGGCCTTGAAGCAGCATTTCAGTTCCCTGGCCAGAGATTGAAGTCGGGCCACGGCCGTGAGAGCGCTAAATCCTAGCCACCAGACCACCAGGGCCAGTGGCCAGTGATAAGACCCCTGGCCTGTCAGCGTTGTAGAAATGAATTCCAGCAAAGAGACGGCAAGTAATGAAACAAGTAAAGTATTTATTAGGAGGAGAAAGGGTACGTGTGGATAGACACAGGGGTGGGCTTAGAGAGAGAGTCGAGCCCTCGTGGTAGTTTGAATCACTTATATGGGGCATTTCTTCCTTTGACAGATCATCTTGCTTTGCCTGGTTCTGAGTCTGTATTTGGTTTATCTCAGGGTCCTCCCCTGTGTGTGCACGCATCTCTTAGCCAAGATGGACTCTAGCAAAGAGGCCTATGGGTAGGTTGACATCACCTACAGTGGTCTGATTCCCCCTCCCTTTTGACCTCCAAGGAGCCTTTCTGCGCATGTGTAGTCGGGAAGGGCTCCTTGACTTCGAGAATGAGGAATATGTGGTCTCTTTCTCTCTTATCTGGGCAGGGCTCAGCTTCTCCTCTCTCCTGCTATTGTCTTTATCTTGGTGTATCTGTCCACAAGGGACAAACTCCAGCTGCTCAGCCTGGGACCCATCTATCTCCTGCTTCAGTCTTGCCAGTGAAACTGGGCCACGTCCTGGTGCTTCCTCTAAGAAGCATCACTGGAGAAGTTCGTAAAGCAAGTTGCTGACTCCTTTCCACACAGAAGATTCCAGAGGCTGCTGAGAGGGGCTTCTGAAGGTCGTAAGGACTTTTGCTAACCACTCTGAGGAACTGGGGTGAAGTCATCTTTCAGGGCAGGAGAGCAGAGAGGATTCTTCGTTTTGGAAACAACTGGAATTGGCATCTCCAGGGAACCCTAGAGATGTAATCAGTCTTCAGACACTCTGCTTACTTGTTATAAGAATTCTCTCTTGGAAAACAGCATTCAAGGTGTTTGTTGAAAAACTGAGAATGTAAAGTTTTCAGTCATATGTTTCAAGAGGTCTGTATATCATATTTAACATTTTAAATTGCTTTTAAAAGTTACTTCCAGATTTTTTTTTTTTTTTTGCGGTACGCGGGCCTCTCACTGCCGCGACCTCTCCCGTTGCGGAGCACAGGCTCCGGACGCGCAGGCTCAGCAGCCATGGCTCACGGGCCCAGCCGCTCCGCGGCATGTGGGATCTTCCCAGACCAGGGCACGAACCTGCGTCCCCTGCATCGGCAGGCGGACGCTCAACCACTGCGCCACCAGGGAAGCCCCAGATCTATTTTTAATTGTATTTCAATCACAGCCAGTGGCTTTGGGGCTTGCAGGCAGCTCCACTTGTGTATCACAAAGTCCCAAATGGGAAGTTTCTACAAGATGATGCGGTACAGCCTCAGCACGTCAAAAACGAGGAACCCAGGTCTGGAGAGAAGAAGTAACTTGCCCAAGATCACTAGGTTTTTAGATAGCAAGCCCAGCAAAAGATCTCCTAATTATCTTCTCCCTCTAGAGCTCCTTGTTTGTTCCTTGACATCAGTGATTCTCAAATTCTCAGCCCAAACAGACCCCATGCCCCTTCATTCTCCTGATGACATCCACAGGTAAAGTAGCTAATTTCAGCATAATGGCCTAATTATAATATAGAGAAGGAATAAAACAGATCTTCCCCCCCCCCCCCCACACCGTGTGTCTTGTAAGACCTTAGTTCCCTGACCAGAGATTGAACCCTGGGCCATGAAAATTTAACCACCGGGTCCTAACCACTGGACGGCCAGGGAATTCCCTACAAGGCCATTTCTTCAACCAGAAAGGTCCGTTGTCACAAAATCTCCTAGACATTCCCCTGCCCCATTCCCTGTGAATATCTGGGTGTCAATGCGACAGGGTCCCTGTCTTGGAGCCCCTTCCATGAGGCTCCCAGTCCTATTATACCTGCCCTAAGCTCACCTCTCCAGGGCATAGCCAGAGCTCAGAGGGTTCTATGTGCTTTGCTGCTTCTCTGCTTAAAAGTTTTCTCCCAATTAACTGCAAATTTATACCACTTGGTGCCTGCAATGCCTACCTCCTCTGTGTACCATCGTCCTGAAGATTTCTCACGAGGGGCCAGGGCATCCCCTGAGAGTGCCGCAGGGTACCACACCTGCTGGGTTCCTCTCCTGAAACTGGATGGGTCTCTCTCTGCATAATCTCAAGAACCAGACTTACCATCCCAACGGATTGACTTCTGCATTCCGAGTTCAGGATGACATCCACCCATTTTGGCGTGGCCAGGTCATACCTCCAACCTCATTTTCTCCTGCGTGGGCACCTGCGGCTCCTGGCTCTTTATATGTTACGAAAAATATTTTGCTACAAAATCTTTCTACTGGTTTTCACAAATCTCTTGCTCCATTTGCCACTGGCTATTTCCTTCTGTGAACGGTGCTTGGAGATAAAATGATAGCTTCCTGATCTCATAAATGTGACTACCCTTAGCATGAGTCACGTGATTCTGCAGACCAGTGAAATCTCACCATTGCTCACACTGAACAATTTGAAAAGAATATACACGTCTTACGCTCAGGCGTCTCTTAAAGGCCTGCATGGGCTCTGTTTACTATGTCAACCCGGTTTTCATCATTGGTCTTCGTCAGCTTCAACTCCAGGCAGCACCAGGGCTCAGGGAAGCAAACCACTCTCTGGGGCTCAGTTTATGACTGTTATCAGCATAATCCTGCCAAGGAACAAATGCTTCTCCCGCAGAGGTGTGTTTTTATTAAGCATGGGGTTTTTTAATTGCTGGGTACTTGTTTAGACATTTAAAATAAGTATTAAAATTTAAAGAACTTTAATTTTTTTGCTTTATACAGCTTTCAACTTTTATAAGGCAGTTAATTATTGCAAACATTCTGCTTCTTTCAGGTGCTGGAGAACTCCTTGGAAACGTGTGTTCCCCATCCTTTAGCCACCAAGACATTCACACATGCAAATGTACAATTATAGTGGCCCCATTGCTTGTGGTCATCTAAAAACAGTCTAGAGTCATTGGCTCCTACCTGCGCAGGATCAAACCTCTTGCTTTGGGTCAGACTTAGAAATAAGCAACTGTAAAAGTAGAGAACTGGCTAGAGGAAGACTTTCATCCACAGAAGATCCAGGTTTGATCTTGAGCAAAGTTATTTGTCTTAGTCAAAAGTGAGTTGATTTTACGGAGTTTTGTATGTCTCCTGATAGGTCTTAATACAATTAAATACAACGAAGACAATTGTTTTCAATGTACAGAGGACCTAGAGAATGTTAGAAAACATTCACCACGCCATTTCTTCTTACTGGGGACCCAGAAAGATTATATTTCCCAGCATCCCTTGTGGTAGGGTGGCGTCATGTGACTGAGTCCTGGCCAATGGGAATGTGAGTGGAAGCTATTGGTTACTATCAGTTCAAAGCATTTAAGAGTAGGTGTGAGCTCCCTGCACCCTTTCTCTCTCATTCTCAGGGGCTATTAACAAAGAACTTCTAGATGGCAGAGATGGGAGATGGGAACAGACAAGATCCCTGAGTTACTAGTGGAGGATTGGAGGAGAGCCACCTTCACTGGATTTTTTCATAGTCGTGTTTGACCCCTGAGCTTTGGGGTTATTTGTGACCTATCGACTATCAAACCTAACATAGCACACTTTTTTAAACTTTTTTTTTTTTTTCTGCAGTATACAGGCCTCTCACTGTTGCGGCCTCTCCCGTTGCGGAGCACAGTCTCTGGATACGCAGGCCCAGCGGCCATGGCTCACGGGCCCAGCCGCTCTGCGCCATGTGGGATCTTCCCAGACCGGGGCACGAACCCGCGTCCCCTGCATCGGCAGGCGGACTCTCAACCGCTGCCCCACCAGGGAAGCCCTAACATAACACACTTTTAAGAGAATACATTTTGGAGGGGTTAAAGGGACCTTAGATGTCTGAGTCCTGCGTTATTTCACTAGAGCCCTCCTTCTGGGCTGCCATCAATCTAGTCATCAATAACCAATGAGAACAGCTATTCTTGGAAACATCTCATTAATCTGGATGGTTAGGATACATTTCTTGGAAGGTTCAGAGATCTCCTTGTGACTCAGCCAGTAAGTAGGTTCTGAGTCCCCACCGTTAGCCAACTCACAGTGTCCATTTCAAATCTGAAAGGGCATTAGGGGAAGAGAGAGTCAGAGCTCTACCACACTTCAAGTCATGAAGACATTTAGGAGAACTTGCTTTCCACCACGTTGATAGTTTTTGATCACTATGTGAATAATCAGCTATTTGTTACACATCACTCCAGAGAGAGCGGGGCTCAGCTGAGCATGTCTGTTCCTTCTCCAAAGGTACTCATCAGAGAACTCGCTCCTTGGCCCACAGGGCTGTCCTAAGACACCACTCCCCGCACCCATATGCCATTCTTTGCTCTTGTTGGGGGGCCTCAGGACTGCTACAGAGTCCTAAGATCTATTCCAGTCAATTTGGCCTCCGCAGATGCTGAAATGGGTAAAAAGAGTATTGAAGCTAATGCCAAGGGCACTTTGAATCCTTGGCTGAGAAAACACATCTCCTTCTGTCTCTCCATCTTAATTATTTCCAGCAATGTCTTCAATATGGCTGATCAGAGGCCCTGCATGAGATTAAATGGCAACATAAAGGTCCAAGCCAGCAAAACAGAGAGGCTCCACGTGGGAATACCAACCCCTTTCCCACTGTCATTTCTGGGGAGTCATTGAAGTGCAAGGGTTAATTTCCCTTGCAAGCTAAAGTCCAAAGGACTTGAAAAATCACACTGTCTTGCCCTATAAGGTAAAAAATGTGAAGGAAATGAAGTCCAAGTGCGTCCTGCCCTTTGTCTCTTGCTGGCCCTGCTGAGCCCTGGGCTGCCTCTGCTGGAGAGATTGTAGCACGACCCCACCCCACCCCATTCAGAAAATAAACCCCACCAGCTGTTGTTATGAGGAAAGTTCCAGAACCCACACCACGCAGGGTGGATGCCCAGGGTATGTGAGTGAAGGAGGCTAGGAGGAGACCATTCCTGCTTCCAGCCTGGCCAGAATGCCCGTCAGTCTCAGCTCCCTGAGAGCATCATGGCCTGTGACCATCAGAGACTATGCCTGACCATACCTGGGAGGACGCCTCACCTCTGAACGCCGTCACCCATTCAGAAAGTGGCATCGTAGGGACTTCCCTGGTGGCGCAGTGGTTAAGAATCCACCTGCCAGTTCAGGGGACAGGGGTTCGAGCCCTGGTCCGAGAAGATCCCACATGCCGTGGAGCAACTAAGCCCATGCGCCACAACTACTGAGCCTGCACTCTAGAGCCCGCAAGCCGCAACTACTGAGCCCACGTGCTGCAACTACTGAAGCCCACGTGCCACAACTACTGAGCCTGTGTGCTGCAACTACTGAAGCCTGCACGCCTAGAGCCCGTGCTCTGCAGCAAGAGAAGCTGCTGCAGTGAGAAGCCTGTGCACCGCAACAAACAGTAGCCCCCGCTCGCTGCAACTAAAGAAAGCCCGCGCACAGCAACGAAGACCCAACGCAGACAAAAAATAAAAACAAAATTTTAAAGTGGCATTATAGATATTCTTGCCTCTTTGTAAAGTATAGACATTTAAAATCGTGGCATCACCTGACACAGTTTGAGAACCGCCACCCCCCCCCCCGCGATGGTCACTACTGGTGTTTGTAGGTCTCCCCTCCCTGGAGCCCATCCCCTGCTCAGCTCAGCCTTCACCCTTAGAACCTCTCTTCGGTCCCGCCCTCCGCCCAGTTATTCAGCCCCACAGAGCTGGTCTCCCATGCCCTGTCCGTCTTCCTGGGCCAGGAGCCCCTTGAACTTAAAGAAGGGACCACAAGCACCTCTATGTCCCCAGATCCAGAACTGTGCCTGACATAGACTGAGCAAACGAGCCAGGCTTGAACTCATGTAATGTCCTTACTCTTTTGCCCTGGCTCCAAGATATTAGCTCTAAGTAAGGAAAGGGTTTTCCCTCCATCCTTGCTGCACTCTGGTCAAATTTTACAGTGCCTGTCTCTCCAGCTTCACCGTGTGGGACTTAGATGAGTCAAATCCATCCACCTACTTTGTCAGCTGTCCCCAAACTCCCTAGGAATACTGTGATGTTCCAACACTGGATCTTTCTGGAAAGGGACCATTCGGGGGAACATTTGCTTTAGAGGTAAAGTGTTATGAGGAAAGGAAGGTAACCAGATCATGACGGGATTCAATTCACTTGCCCCCGGATTGCTGGCTTGTCTCAGGGGGTTCACACCTTCCCATCTGAGTGCTGTTCTGTGCAGGAAAACCAGTGAGAATGGTCTGTGATGAGATTTTATCTGATCAAAGGGTCAGAATTCCAACGCAGAGTCAAGTAAACGCAGCCCTGGCCATGACATTTTCTATAAACAAACTCGTAAACGTCCCTCCTCTTCCAAAGGGTCACATGGCCAGCCTGACAGACTTTCCGACTCACTCCTAAGCCATATTGCTGCCAATTTTCCAGTTTTGAAAAAGGGAAACTTCATAAAAGGCTTCATTTCCATTTGTCCTGTGGAGGAGGATGGAATACATGGTGAGTCGGAAGCTATGAACAAAACAGGTTTATAAAAATTCCAAATAAAACGGCACTTCTGATGAAATTCGCCAGATGTAATGTGGCTAAGATGCCAGGCCTGCGTGGATAGGTGTAGCAGAGCCACATGGGGACAGGCTCCCCTGGGACAGCAGGAGACACGTGGGGAGACACGTGGACACAGGAGAGGACAGCTCTGGGGCACCATGAAGTAACAGACCCTCCAAACAAATGAGCATCGTAAGAGAAAATGAAGGTTCCTCAGCACAGCATCTCTCCCATCTCCTGCCTTCCAGAAGCTCAGAATAAGAAATTAGATGCAAAAAAATAATTTCTGTTAAATTCCATCTTGTACGTCATTTAGTTAAGGAGTCCAGGACATGCCACCCCCAAATATGCCACTCTGGTATCTTGATTATTTTGAGCTGAAAGCATTTAAAAAACAGTAAATAACAGGGAGAGGTCTTCTCTGAACCCCCTTTATCTGTCTAAAGACAGACGTCTGAAAGGAACTCTATTGTCTTTTTTTAAAAAACAATATTTATTTATTTACTTATTTATTTGGCTGCACTGGGTCTTAGTTGCGGCATACTGGATCTTCGTTGGGTGCAGGATCTTCAGTTGTGGCAGGCGTGCGGGATCTAATTCCCTAACCAGGGATTGAACCTAGGCCCCCTGCACTGGGAGTGCAGAATCTTAACCACTGGACAACGAGGAAGTCTCTACTCTACTTTTTATTTTAATTAATTAATTAATTAATTAACTTATTTTTGGCTGCGTTGGGTCTTCGTTGCTGCGTGTGGGCTTTCTCTAGTTGCGGCGAGCAGGGGGCTACTCTTCGTTGTGGTGTGCGGGCTTCTCATTGCGGTGGCTTCTCTTGTTGCGGAGCACGGGCTCTAGGTGCGTGGGCTTCAGTAGTTGTGGCACACGGGCTTACTTGTTCTGCGGCATGTGAGATCTTCCCAGACCAGGGCTCGAACCCATGTCCCCTGCACTGGCAGGTGGATTCTTAACCACTGGGCCACCAGGGAAGTCCCAGGAACTCAATTGCCTTAAACCCCCTTTCCCTCCCCGGGAGTTTCATGAACCAGGAAGATGGACTCTTATCACAGGAGAGGAAGCTAGAAATTGACACCACACCCAGACAAAGTTTGTCACCAACTATCCTTCTTCCCATCTGTTCTTCTAAGGGCCCCTTCATCTTTCCTGAAAAACAGTCATTCTCCCCTGAGAGGCCTACCTCCCCCCTCCCTTTCCCCTATTAAGATGGTATGTAAGCTCTCAAATCTCACCTCAGTTTGGGTATGAAATGAATTTACTGTATTGAATTAATATAAAATTAATTGTTAATTAAAATTAGTATATGTGTATACCTAATCATATGAGGTAATATTAAAAATCAATAAATGTATATATCTTTTCTCCTGTTGTCATTTCATTTCATAGACTCAGTTATCAAACCCAGGAGGGTAAGGGGGACAGTCTTTCCCTTTGCACTATCTGAGAAGGGATAAAGTTACAATTTATACTAGACTTTATTAAATCAAGGTCACAGGATGTAATCACTAAGGTAACCAACAAAAGAACAGTAAAAGAATGTACAACCAACCCCACTGGGGAAGGAAATGAAATAATAAAAAATATCTAATCCAAAAGAAGGAAACAAAAGGGGGAAAATTAAGCCCAACTATATTAGTAACCGAGTCAAATGTAAAGACGCTAGATATACCAATTAAGAGAATATCATTAATTGAAAGATTATCAAACTGGATGAAAAAACTCAACTATATGCTGCTAACAAGAGACACACCTTACATATCATGTTATAGAAAAGTTGAAAGTAAAATGGATGGAAAACATATACCATGAAAAGAACGAACCAAAGAAAGCTGATCGTAAGGGTAGACTTTATGTCAAGGAGCATTGTTACAGATACAGAGGAACATCTCATAATGAAAAAAGGTCATTCTGTCAGGAAGATAAAATAACGCTATATCTAAAATGCGTGATACCACAGTCTCAAAATAGGGCAAAAATGGACAGAATTACAATTATAAGTAAATTCACTTTTACAGTGGGAGATTTTAACATACCTGTCTCAATAACTAATAGACAAGAAGATAAAACAATCATTAAGGATATAGAAGGATATATAAGATTTTATTAACATAATTAACAAATTTGATTTAATTGGTATTTTTAGGACTGTCTCCCACTGCAGAATCCACGTCTCTTTTAAGTGCACATGGAGCACTGACAAAAATGGACCAAATGCTGGACCTTAAGCCAAGTCAACCCATTTCAGAGAATTCAATTGTACAGAGGATGCTCTCTGCAAATAGTGGAATTAAGCTAGAAATTAATAGCAAAAGATAAATAGAAAATTCCTCCCAAAAGTTGGAAATTAAATAATGTGCTTCTAAATAGAGTCAAAGAAGAAAACTTTTTAGAAGCAAAACAAAATATTTTGAACTGAATGAAAATGGAAATTCCATCTATCCAAACTTATGCCAAAGAGGTCCTCCACTCATATGAAACATAAAGAAGACAGGCTGGAGATCAATGAGCTGAATATTCAACTAGAAAAATTAGAAAAAGCATGGAAAATTGAGCCCAAAGAAAGTAAAAGGACGGAAATAATAAATACAAGGGCAAACATGAAGGAACTAGAAAACGAAAGTATCTGCAAAGCTCAACCTGATTCTTTGAAAAGATGAACCTGGGAAGAGTTATGGGGAAAAAAGAGAGAAAGTAACCAACGTCAGAAAGGCAGCACAGAGCATCACTGCAGTTCCTACAGAAGTTAAAAAGATGAATCAAATATATAACTTTATACCAATAAACTTGAAAATTAAGATAAAAATTCCTAGAAAAATGCAACATACCTTAAATATATTTAGTCCGATGGCGATTAAAGAAACAGGATCCAGAATCTTAAATCTTTCCACAGAATACTCCAGGCCCAGATGGCTTTATCAGTGAATTCTTTCGAATATTTAGGGGAGATAAAACACCAACAGAAACAGAAGGAACATTTCCCAACTCACTGTGAGGTCAACATAAACTCAGTGCTGAAACTTGACAAGGGTGTTAAAAGAAAGAAAAATCTCCCTTGTGACTATGTTTTATAAAATGCCAGGTGACGATCCTAAACTAAAACCAATTTCAGTGATTACATATAAAGATCATATCATGATCAGATCGGGCTTATTTCAGAACTGCAGGGTTAGCTCGCTATTCAGGTTGACTACCTTATCAGAATAAGAAAACTTATACGATCGTCTCAATATATGCAGAAAAATCATTTGATAAAATTTAATACCCATTCATAATGAACAGTTTCAGCAAATTAGTAATAGGAGGAAACATCTTTAATATTACAAATTATATGTAAAAAAGCTTATAGCAAATATTGTAGGTCCTAGCCAGTCCAGTAAATCGAAAAAAAAAAAGATATGAAGATTCAAAAGCAGGAAATAGAATATCATATTCACAGACCTCATGATTGGTTGTGTAGAAGAGAATTTTAAATATACTGATAATTGTTTCCAAGAACATCAAAAGCACAGGAATAAATCTAACAAAAGGAGTTCGCGATCTCTACACAGAAAACTATAAAACACTATTGAGATTAATTTAAAAAGATCTAACTAAATGTTCATGGATTAAGTACGCAATAAAGATGTCAATTCTGCCAAACTGACCTGCAGATTCAATGAAATCCCAGCACATGTCTCAGCAGGATTTGTGTGTGTGTGTGTATTGAAAAACAGATTCAAAAATGTATATAGAGGGCTTCCCTGGTGGCGCAGTGGTTGAGGGTCCACCTGCCGATGCAGGGGACACGGGTTCGTGCCCCGGTCCAGAAAGATTCCACATGCCGCCGCTGTGGAGCGGCTGGGCCCGTGAGCCATGGCCGCTGAGCCTGCGCGTCCGGAGCCTGTGCTCCGCAACGGGAGAGGCCACAACAGTGAGAGGCCCGCGTACCAAAAAAAAAAAAAAAAGTATATAGAAATGCAAAGATCCAAGAATATCCAAGATAATTCTGGAAAATAAAAGTTGGAGAACTTATTCTTTCAATATCAAGAGATTTGGGTTGTTTCCAGTCTTCTGCTCTCACACATAGTGCTGAGCTGAATTGCCTTTGCACGTATCTTTCGGGCATTTCTGAGTGTATCTTTGGGATAGATTGTTTGATGTGCTTTAGCACCTTCTCATATGCCTAGAAGTCATTTGCATTTTTTATTTATCAAATTGTGCGTTCATATCGCTGGTTTATTATTCTATGGAGGTATTGCCCATTTTATTTTTTTTTAGAAATTCTTTATATATTAGTTATTAAGTTGAACCATATGAAATTGCTATTTTGTTAGGTCGAAAATGGTCTAATACCAGCAATTTCAGATGGTTTAACCTAATATATTAATCCTCTTTTATGCAGTAAAAATTGTAAATGTTTTCCCCACTTTGTTGTTTGTGTTTTTACTTACTTTGTGGTGTGCTGGGCTATGCAAATTTTATATTTTTATGTAAACACATTAGTCAGTCCTTTTCCTTACTGCTTCTGGGATTTCTGTCATAGTAAGGAAAGTTTCTTGGTTATAACTCCAAGCTTATGAAAGAATTTCCCCATGTTTTCTTCTTTTTTTTTTTTTGCGGTACGCAGACCTCTCACTGTTGTGGCCTCTCCCGCTCAGCGGCCATGGCTCACGGGCCCAGCCACTCCACAGCATGTGGGATCTTCCCAGACCGGGGCACGAACCCGCGTCCCCTGCATCGGCAGGCGGACTCTCAACCACTGCGCCACCAGGGAAGCCCGTTTTCTTCATTTTGCATCTAAATCTGTGATCCATTTGGAATGTGTTCTGGCATATGGCATGAGAATGGGCTCAATTTAATATTTTTTCATATGCCTTCTGGATATCTCAATATCACATGTTTAAATTTTTCTACTGACTTGTGATGTCACCTTAATCTATATAAAATTTCTATACTCAGTTGGGTTTATTTCTGCATTTTCTATTGGTTTGTCTGTCTATATATGCAGTGATACCACAGTGTTTTAATTATAGAAGGTTTAGAATGTGTTTTCATATCTGCTGCGCTAGTCAACCCTTCATCATTGTACTTCTTTTGGGGGATGGGGGGCAGATTTTCCTGGCTATTTTGCTTGTTTATTCTTCCAAATGACCTTTATAATTAACATGTCCAGTCCTAGGAAAAAACATGGTAATATTCTCATAGGGAGTGTGATATAAACTAATTTAGGGAAGATTGGGTTTTCTATTTCCTCTCCAATCAGTTTTGACAAGTTATACTTTTTTTCTAGGAATTTGCAAGCTTTCCAGAGGGTTGTCAATTTTCTTTGAATTTTCAAAAGATAAACTTTTGTCCTCTCTTGTATGTCTGTCTTCTATTTTGTGTTGGGTGTTTAACTCATTCATTTTCATCTCTCTATTTTTACTGATACGGGTTTTAAATGTTACAGTTTTAGCTCTCTATCATGGACATTTTGATGTGTTTTCACCATTGTTATTTCAAGGCATTCTGCAATTTCATTTTACATTTCTTTGTCGACTTGAGATATCAGAAGTTTTAAAATTTCTAGGTGAAAGGTCTTTTCAGTTTTTATTTGTCATTAATTTCTAGTTGTATGGTAATGTCATTTCACAAATGAGGCTCAGAGAGGTTAAGTGATTTGCCCAAGGACACACATTTAGCAAGAGATGGGGCTTGACTGGAAACTCAAAGTCCATTTCCCTTCCACTGCCCTACCCTGCCCCTAAGGTTCATAGGTAGACACACCATTTAATCGTCACCAACACAATTCCAGCAGGTGTCATTATGAGACAGTAAAGCTTCATTGAAAAAACTGTCATGAAATATTAACATTTAATTTCTGTGGGTAGGAAATTTAAATGTTGATAGAAGTAATAATTAAATGGGGGATTTTTCTTGAAATAAACTCAAGTCGCTCTTAAGCTGAGTTCTGAGAAAGACTTGTGTGAAGGTAGTTTACCTGGGACTGTAAGCCCAGGAAGCAGAAGTGAGGGTCAGAGAGGTAGACACAAAAGGGAGGAAAGCCAGTTCAAGGATGCGTTATTGAGTTGTCCAGGTGGTTCCATTTGGTGGGACCCTCTCAGGATCCTTATGAAACTACTCTCAGGATTGTCCTCCCGAGGGAAGATGGGGGAAGAATATATCCACCAGCTCCTGTCCACCATTGGTTAAGAGTAGACCCCAGGCTCTATCTCCCTACACCTCTGGGCTGGGCAGGAGTCAATGGTGACTGGTCCCCCTGCAACGCCTGTTACCAGAGGGGCCCCACCTGGGCTTGAGACAAGTGTGGTCCTCCCCCCAACCCCTACCCCCTGCCCTGGGCAAAGTGGATAGAAGTCTGCTCAGAACTAACTAGAGTAAGAGGGGAGGAAGAGAGGATTTGAAGTGGGGGCCAGAAGTGTCTGATGCAAGTAGATACTTCTAAAAACGTATTTTGGTGCAAATCTTCAAAATCGTGTATCTAGTGAAAATGATGGACCCTTATTTTGATAGGAATGGCCCATTATCATAATGGGTGAGGATCTGAGAATTTCATTATGACCAGGGAATAAGCATATTCAACTCAGTTTTCTTTGTTCTTGTAGGTATTCGCTTCTGTGTGTGTGTCTATCAGGGGTGAGACATTCAGGCTACCAGCAAAGACCTGATTATAAATGAAGGAAGGATAAAATGAAAGGATGAAAATCTATCTCGACAGAGAACGTCTCTTGAAACATGGGATCTACGTTTTTATTAGCATACTATTTTCCTCCTAAACGAGTTTATCCTTTTAACAATAATCAGAGACCCCCCTAAACAGAGGACTCAGTGACATTTATACACATTTAAAATAGAACCTCTTAGTGGCACTGACATATATACACTACCAAATGTAAAACTGATAGCTAGTGGGAAGCAGCCGCATAGCACAGGGAGATCAGCTCGGTGCTCTGTGACCACCTGGAGGGGTGGGATAGGGAGGGTGGGAGGGAGGGAGACACAAGAGGGAAGAGATATGGGGACATATGTATATGTATAACTGAATCACTTTGTTATAAAGCAGAAACTAACACATCATTGGAAAGCAATTATACTCCAATAAAGATGGTTAAAAAAAAAAAAAAAAAGAAACACATTTCACATTTCTAGTGAGATCATGTTCCAAACCTTCCAGAAACCAATGTTCAATTTCCCCCTTGCTGCTTCCTGGAATCCAGGGGTCGTGAGCAACCCTCAACTGGCCACCTTGGCTTACTTCACTTACCCTTTAATTTGTTTCACATAGTATTAGCTCTTGAATACGTAAACATATGTAATTAACTTTTATTTTTAATATAAATTTTATTTACTTATTTATTTTTGGCTGTGTTGGGTCTTCGTTGCTGTGCACGGACTTCCTCTCATTGTGGCGATCGGGGGCCACTCTATGTTGCGGTGCACGGGCTTCTCATTGCGGTGACTTCTCTTATTGCGGTGGCCTCTCTTGTTGCAGAGCATGGCCTCTAGGCTAGCGGGCTTCAGTAGCTGTGGCTCGAAGGCTCTAGAGCGCAGGCTCAGTAGTTATGGCCCATGGGCTTAGTTGCTCCGCGGCATATGGGATCCTCCCAGACCAGGGCTCGAACCCGTGTCCCCTGAATTGACAGGCAGATTCTTAACCACTGCGCCACCAGGGAAGCCCTGTAATTAACTTTCAGAAGTATTTTTCAGCTAATAAAATTTTCATTTTTTACGTAAAAATAAAATAAAATAAAATAGAACCTCTTACCCTATAGGTTTATCCTAAACTCCTGGTTATTCTTACTTTCAGATTCTAGGTTAATGTTTAAAAACCCACACATATCTCGATAGTATTTATGACTCATTTGTACCATTAATGCCGGCAGTGAAATAAATAATGTCCAGCAAACAGCTTACGCCACGTTACATTAACACACATTTTCTGTTCTCTACTCAGAGGCTTGGTGCAATCCGCCTAATTCTCCCCAGGAAATAAGCGGCTGGGAGTCATTTCATCCACAGTAAAATGGCAAAAGTTATTTTCTTCCCCTGACACAAATATCCCACGGTGCGGTGGCCCTGTGTTGAAATGTGAAGTTACTCTATAAATGCAAGGTGCTCTTAGTATCAGCAAATTTCAAATCAGCAAAGACACTGCCTGTGTAAGTCTCTTGGGGATGCCCAGCAGCATCTGTTGCCCCTGAGGCCAACAGAGAATCATTCGCCCATGAGGTTCAACCTTGAACAATTTATGTTCTACCATGTTATCACAAGATAACATTTTTTGCAGCTCTGAGCCTTTCAGGGAAAAGGCTACAAAATACATGCTTAAATTCATGAACATATGTGGACTCCAGAATCCATTTAAAAGCAGGAGAAGGTCTTCCCTGGTGGCGCAGTGGTTGAGAGTCCGCCTGCCGATGCAGGGGACACGGGTTCGTGCCCCTGTCCGGGAAGATCCCACATGCCGCGGAGCGGCTGGGCCCGTGAGCCATGGCCGCTGAGCCTGCGCGTCCAGAGCCTGTGCTCCGCAACGGGAGAGGCCACATCAGTGAGAGGCCCGCGTACCGCAAAAAACAAAAAAAAAAAAAAAAAAAAAAAGGCAGGAGAAAGGTTTTCTTCTCCCTTACTAGTCACCTTGTGGAAAATTGCAGACCTAACTGGGGGCGTCACTTAGAGGAAAAATGTCATCATCGTCGTTGTTGTTGTTATTATTGTAATGATCACTTCTCAGGAACCTGGTTCCTCATGGAACCTCAACGAGTAAACAAGATGTTCATAAAGCCTTCTGGCTGTACTTGACATGTAGCTGATAAACGTGGTTAAATCTGGGAGGAGAGAAGCCTATGCAAGTCCCCCGCCCTCCCCTGTCCTACCACCAGTGACCCTAAAAGCTTCATCCAGAAATGGCCAACACAGAGCAGGACCAACCTCAACACAGCCCTGGGGGCGGCTGTCCCAGGACTGAAAGGATAACGGAGCCTCGTTAAGTCTCTGGGTGCCACTTAGCCCTTGACTCATATGTGTCGTAGTTCATATGAATAAGACTTTCCTGGATTAACTCAGACGCATCTAAATTGCCCAGTGAGGAGGGGCACTTCTCATTTATAGAAAACTATTACGGACCATAAAACTCTTTACCCATGATGCTCCCCAATTACTGATGACCCGGGACAGCGACACATCCTTCCTGTGCTGCCCTGCACAGCGGGGCAGCCAGCCTTCCTCATCTCCCCATTGCTCGTGCCCCAGCATCTTTCTCAAGGTAACAAAGCGCTTCTTCCTGTCACGCATTAATGAATGATGCCTGTTATTCAGGGAAATGCATACGTTTGTTTAAAAGTTCTAAGTACATAGAGAACAGACTTGTGGTTGCCAAGGGGGAGGAGGGTGGGAGAGGAAGGATTGGGTGTGTGGGATTAGCAGATGCAAACTAGCATCTATAGGATGGGTCAACAGCAAGGCCCTACTGTACAGCACAGGGAACTGTATTCAATAACCTGTGATAAACCATAATGGAAAAGAAGATGAAAAAGAATACATATATGTATAACAGAGTCACTTTGCCGTACAGCAGAAATTAACATAACATTGTAACTCAACTATACTTCAATAAAAAAATAAATAAAAGGAATAAAAAAGAAATAAGTAATAAAAAAATAGAAGTTTGACTTTGTGGAAGTAATGATTCTCACCAGTACTCTTCCCCAGACCTATGTTAGAAAAAACAAAGAAGCTAAACCTTTTTTTTCAAATATAAGACAGTGTAATATATCGTAAGTGTACAGCTTGACGAATTTTTCACAAAATCAACACACCCTCATAACCAGTATCCAGACCAAGGAACAGAACGTTACCAACACTTCAGAGCCCCCTTTAGGATCTTTATGATACTGTCCCACGGGTGACACTATTCTGACTTCTAACAGTATAAATTAGTTATGTCTGCTTGTGTGCCTTATAGGAATGACATGTTTATTGGTCACTTGAATATACTCTTTTGTGAAATGCCTGCTTAAGACTCTGAAGGCTGGCTCTCTCTTGATCAGAGGCTTGCACACATTTTCCCTCTGTTAGAAAATCCCTTCCTCTCTCCTCTGCCTGACAAACTCCAGTTTGACATAGAAAGTAAAAGCTTAGGGACTTCCCTCATGGCGCAGTGGTTAAGAATCCGCCTGCCAACGCAGGGGACAGGGGTTTGAGCCCTGGTCCGGGAAGATCCCACGTGCTGTGGAGCAACTAAGCCCGTGAGCCACAACTACTGAGCCTGTGCTCTAGGGCCTGAGAGCCACAACTACTGAGCCCATTGCCACAACTACTGAGCTCGTGCGCCTAGAGCCCGTGCTCCGCAACAAGAGAAGCCACCGCAATGAGAAGCCTGCGCACCGCAACAAGGAGTGGCCCCCGTTCACTGCAACTAGAGAGAGCCCGCGCGCAGCAACGAAGACCCAACACAACCAAAAATAAATAAATAAGTTTATTAAAAAAAAGAAAATAAAGCTTAAAAAAATTTTTTTTTCTGTACCTTGTTCTGGGAGACACACTGAAGTGGTTGTGTCATCATTCAAGAAAGTCATCCCCATTTCTTTCCTCATCTGGACTTTGACTGGAGGAACCCAACTATCTGCTTTCTCAGAAACTGTGCCTAGTTGCTTTGCACCCTTGGTGAAATCTCCCAGTCATCAAGACTAGGGTTATTGTGGGTCGTCAACCTCACCTATGCTCTGAGTCCTGCCGATGACCTTGCTGTGCTCGCCTCATCAGTCCTCCCACAAGGACCATTTCTGTCTCCCCTCTGTCAAACACCAAGCCACTCTCCTTCCCTCTAGATTCTTAGCAGGAGACTTGGGTTCCTATTTTATGCAGAAAATGACAGCCAACAGATGCCCTGGGCTGCCAGCCACCAAGCCCCCAAACCCCCTTGTATTCCTCCACTCTTTCCTCCGTCCCTCATCCTCTCCAAGGCCAAGTTCTCCATCTGTGCACTGATCTACAGCCCCTTCCTCTCCAAGATCTCCCTCTGTTGCCATCTCTACTTGTGTCTTCAACATCTCCTGGCCCTGGGACCCAGCACTCCTCCAGCTACTTTCCCGTCTCCTTCCCTCACAGCTCAACCGCGTGGCACACTTGCCTGGGGCAGTGACTGCTGTTGGCTCCCTGTCCTCCAGTCCCCCTTTTTCTTTTGGAAATAATCCCCCTTGGCTTTGGCTGACCACACGCTGCTGTCGGTGCGGCCAGCCTCTCTCGCCAGCAGGGGTGCCCACGCTGGACCCCAGCTCCAGCCTGGGGTCTGCACGTGGTGGAATGGGCGGCTCTGCTGTGCGTCTCAGGAATGGCTTGCTCTTTCCTCCTCATTCCCCTCCCTGAGGACTGGGCCGTGGGCCTGAGGGTGTGAGCTGCCTTTGATCAGACGGACCCAGATGACAGCCAGGGTGGTGGGGGGACAGCGCCGGCTGTAGGAGGAACCACTGCATGACTTTGTGGAACGGAGCCTCCCACCGGATGGGTCCTGGGCTTTGACATGAGAAATAAACCTCCCGTCCTGTCTGAGTGGCTGTCATCTTTGTGAAAGCAGCCCAACCTCTGTCTTAGCTAAGATATTGTCATCAAGACATGGAAGCCACCTAAGTGTCCATCGACAGATGAATGGGTAAAGAAGATGTGGTATACACACACACACACACACACACACACACACACACACAAAATGGAATATTACGTAGCCATAAAAAAGAATGAAATAATGCCATCTGCAGTAACATGGAGGGACCTAGAGATTATCATACTAAGTGAAATAAGCCAGACAAAGACAGATACTATATGATGTCACTTAGATGTGGAATCTAAAAAAAATGATACAAAAGAACTTATATATAATACAGAAATAGACCCACAGACATAGAAGACAATCTCATGGTTACCAACGGGGAAAGCAGGGGGACGGTTAAATTAGGGGTTTGGAATTAACATATATACACACTCCTACATGTAAAATAGATAACGAAGAAGGACCTATAGCATAGCGAACCATACTCGATATTTTGTAATAACCTATAAAAGAAATGAATCTGCAAAAGAATATACATATTCATATATATATGTATAACTGAATCACCCTGCTTTTGCTGTACACCTGAAACTAATGCAACATTGTAAATCAACTGTACTTCAAAAAATAAATAAAGGAGGAACCTAATTCTTAAAACTTAATTCTCAAAAAAAAAAAAAAGATATTGTCTGTGCTCACTGTCTACCCTCCCCTTCACTTCCGCTCACTCCTCCACCCACTGCAACCAAGCTTCCCCACCACGAGGCTGAAAGAGCTCTCATCAAGGTCACAGTGAAGCCATCAGCACACCCAGTGGGCACTTATCCATCCTTGGCCTTCCTTCAGGTTCTGACTGTCCCCCCAGAGTCTCCCGCTGGTCGTCATCTCTCCCTTGGCCTCCGTCTCACGGACTCTCCACCTTCCTCCAGTCCTCTTTTCCCTTCTCACCACGCACCCTCCCAGGGTGACTCTGTAGGCTGCCCTGTGCTCAACCAGCAAAGACAACAGCTCTGGCAAGTTTAAGCGAGAATGGAATTGATGAGAAGGAGATGGAGTAGCTCAAAGGATCAAAGTAAAAGTGAAGATCCAGGCTTAGAAAGAACAAGAACAGGGGTTAGGGGAACAGGAACAAAGTAACAATTTCATCAGGCTGCCCCCTCTGGGATAACCCAGCTCCGGCCGTTTGAAACATTTGTGTAATTCTGATAAGGACTCTAATTTCAGAGAGAGAGAATATTTGATCAATCTAACTGGTGTCACCAACTCAGCCCTTGGCAGGGGAGGGAAGGGCATTTTCGTGGGCTGTTTTCTCAAGATCGCATCCAACAGGAGAGGGACAGGTTCCCAACCGATACTGACACACTGTATCGGGGGGCCTGACAAGGATGAGTGTCAGGCAACCGAAAGTAGCAAGACAGTCATCCCAATCTTCCCCTCTCTGCCCAACAACAGTGCGTGATGTTTACCTGCAGATAATTCCACAACAGCCTGAAATAAAACACGACTATTATATATGCAAATGAAAACGAGCCTCTTTATGATCCAACACCCAATAACTCGTACACAGATGCAGCCGGCTTCAAGTTCAGGATCTGGAGGAAACCTGTTCTTCCTCTGGTGAATTCCATGTGGAAATGCAGACTATAGGTTCAAAAGCAAATTCAGCCACCACAAACATATGCTACATGTAACCGTGAAGTAAAGAGAGAAATAGAGGGGTTGAATCACTCTCACCTCCACCCCTGGGTCCCCAGACATATGTATTTCTGCCACAGGGAGAAGGGCACCAAGCCTGGACCCTGGAGGCCTGACGTCCTACCTCCTGGACAGCTCTCACCTTCACAAGCTCTTGACTCCCACCCGACGCCATAATGGAGCTTTCAGAGGGTCATTCCAGGATCTGTATTAGTCAGTATTCTGCAGAGAAACAGAACCAGTAGAATGTATATATATATATAT
The DNA here is from genome assembly GCF_011762595.2 of Tursiops truncatus. Taxonomy (NCBI): domain Eukaryota; kingdom Metazoa; phylum Chordata; class Mammalia; order Artiodactyla; family Delphinidae; genus Tursiops; species Tursiops truncatus. Next base: position 177,677,232 of record NC_047034.1, read on the forward strand.
ACACATAGAGATTTATTATAAGGGATTGAGTCACGTGATTATGGAGGCTGATAAGTCCCTAGATCTACAGTCAGGATGCTGGACACCACACGAGAGTTGATGGCATCGTTTCAGTTTGAATGCTAGCAGGCTTGAGACCCAGAAAGAGCCAATGTTTCAGTTTGACTCCAAAGGCAGGAGGAAGACTGATGTCCCAGATCAAGGCAGTCAGGCAGGAGGAGTCCCCCCTTTACTCATAAGAGGGTCAGCCTTTTTCTTCTATTCAGGCCTTCACCTGATTGGATGGGCCCACCACATGGGGGAGAGCAATCTGCTTTATTCAGTCTACAGATTCCAATGTTAATCTCATCCAGAAACCCCCCCATGGCCACATCCAGACTAGTGTTTGAGCAAACATCTGGGCACCTTGTGGCCCAGTTAAGTTGACACAATATTAACCATCACAGCATCCTATAAAGCCAGTGCTTTGGGGGCTGGTGTGCATGGTAAGACCGGCAACTCCCGATGGTGTGAGGCTGGGCCATAGGCGCTGAGGGTCAGAGCCACCACACCGTAGCCTGCCCCAGCTGAAGTGCCTTCTCTGGCCCTCTCCAAACTGATGGCTTTTTGGATCATGCAGTAAACTGGCAAGAACGGGCTGTCTAAATGTGCCACGTGGTCTGTAAAAGCCAGCGATCTTCAAAACACGTGTCTCTTTCTCACTTGATGTCCCTTTGTAATAAGGAAGAACAAATCTGACTCCATATTGGATCTGTTTCTTGGACTTTAACCTTTTTCTTCTATTGCTTTTGCTTCAAGTTAATCACTAAATGGATGTTGCTTATAAGCTTAAATTATACATAATGGTCCATCTCTGAGAACCCTGCCTCCTATGTAATGGGCATTAAGCTAAAATACATTTGTTTAGCTCACAGGAACATCTGACTAGGCCAACCTGAGAATGGCTCCAGGAAGGAAGAAACTAACACATCCCCTCCAGAGTCTGTCGGGAGCCAGGAAATGTTTGACTTTCCCCCCTCCCCTTTTAGTATAAAAGAAGCCTGAATTCTAACTCAGGGAAGATGGTTCTTTGGGACACGAGTCCACTGTCTTCTCAGTCTGATGGCTTTCCAAATAAAGTCACCATTCCTTGCCCCAACACCTTGTCTCTTGATTTACTGGCCTGCCGTGCAACAAGCAGTACTAGCTTGGACTAGGTAACACCTTCACTTTGGAGGGCAAGTCTTGGCACACTCCAGACCACCGGACCCCCAGAAATTTCACAGACCCTGGCACCTTCACAGGATTTCATCTTCCACCATCAGACACTCATGTTTCTCACCAAGTTATCTGTGACCCCTGCTACCTCCTACAGTTACTGTCTAAACTGGGGAATTGGGGGTTACGGCCGTTTATCCATCCCCCCCCCCACCAGAATGAGTTCAAGATAAAGGGTACTCGGTGACACAGGATACAAAGATTCGATTACAAGGCAAACTGATCAGAAGAGAAAAACTGAAATGCGTTGTGAGCAGGAAGAAAAAATCAGCTTCATTACTTTATAGTCACAGATTTGAAATACATTTGCTTCCTGTTTATGGGGCTTTTGAGAAGCTTTTTGTTCTGTCCCACTGAGTTGGGTTAACAAGGGTAATGACCTTGGAAACTGAAAAGAATTACTGCCTGGGCGGCTCTTGCAGGTTCCCGACAATTCTTTTCATTGGCCTATTTCCTGGTGGCAATAACATTTGTTTACCTTGAAAATGAGAGAAGACACTTTTATGGCAGGCTGTCCCCATGGTGCATTGATCCGAGCTTACGAAGCTCAGCCCATCCCCTTCTGTGAGGAGCTGGGGAACGCGGTGAAAGCAGGCTGACTCCACCAGAAGCAAGATTCAATGAGAGAAAAGGGAAAGGGACAGATTTATTCCCGTTCCAGTTGTCTTCCAGAAAACTAATTTCATCAGAATGCAAAGAATAATAGCCCCAGAAGAGAAGCGTTTCTACTGCATTGAGTATTTCGTCTGGGCTTTGCAGTTAGGAGTTTGGGAACGTTCACTCCTATTATGTGATTCTGGCGGTCGATACGCTTTGCAGTTTTCAGTTTCTACTGTTTAATCTATGAGTTTATAAATATTTCCCCCCTCTTGAAATAATCAAAGTTTTCATGACTGATCATATGTTAAACATTTCCTAATCTCCACAATGAGACTATTCATAAACTGTGAAACAAACAAAAAATGTTCTCAAGGGAGAATGGGAAACACAATTTCACATCCATGCTGAAGCCGTTATCGTAGCATCACACGGTTCCCCATCCCCAGAGAAACATAGATGTCATGCACAGGACCCTTATCCACATTTGTCTGAGGCAAGTGGCGACTGTCATGTTTGGATCCTGATTTTACAGCAGTTGTCATGGAAGTGTTTTAAGATGTCAATTTTTGTGATGAGTATCTGTTGTTTTTTTTTTGCTGCGGAGCACAGGCTCCGGACGCGCAGACTCAGTGCTCACGGCTCACGGGCCCAGCCGCTCCGCAGCATGTGGGATCTTCCCGGACCAGGGCACGAACCCGTGTCCCCTGCATCGGCAGGCGGACCCTCAACCACTGCGCCACCAGGGAAGCCCGTGATGAGTATCTTTTTAGAGATTTTAATAAAGCCAATAACTCTAAGTTTTCTACTTAAATCTTTAAAAAAGGTTTTTGCTAGAAGGATCCACGGTTCTTCAGAGGTCCAGTGGACTCTGATTTCTAATCTTGTTTCTATCTGAGATAATAGGTAGTTTCTAGGGGAAACAGCAGAGTGCCTGCAATGGGTGTACATAGTAAGCAGTACCCAGCAGCAGATAATATTTGTTAGAAGACAGACATGCTGCTTCCTTTTTAAGAATAGAGGAGAAAATCCCTCCCTTCTGAATAGAAAAGCCAGCACACAGACCTTCCTTATTTTGTGTGGTGACACATTATAATTCTTCCCATTTTTGGCTTCTTTCTCATGCTGGAAAAAGAGTGAAGGAAGGCCAGAAAGGAAAATCGCTGTCTTTTCTCTGATTAGTTAGGGGCAATTTGAGAAGACTATTCTTACCGAAGAAGAAAAGCTACTGGCAGGTTAACAGCTGCATGCAAAGGCGGATCATAGCAACGGACTCCCCCAAAACCATCCTCGGAAGGGCGAACGTGGAAGGGAAACACTCTGACCAAGCTCAGCGAGAGAAACGGATAGAAATTAAGGGCGAACATGGGGAAAGTGCATTGTAAATTTGTTTTAAAATCTGTTGACATGATTTAAAATTTTTTATTACGAGAAACGACAAACGCATATAAAAATAAGAGCGTCATGAACCCATACACCCATCTTGCAGCTTCGACAATACTCCCCCATCCCCCATAATTACTGTGAAGCAAATTGCAGATATGATTTCATCAGTAAAATTTTCAGTATGTATCTCTAAAAGATAAAGATTCTTAAAATAAAAAAAGATACTCATTATCAACCTCCCCCCGCAAACTAACAAGAATTCCCTGTATTATCAGAGCTCATCTTTGGCCATTGGTTCAATGGAAGCAGGATATTCCAATGAGGTGTATACATGGCAACTGGCCTCTTAAAAATGAGTCGGTTCTTGGAGGGGCATGGATTGGGGAGTAGGGGTTGCTTGTATAAAAACCCTCTTACACAGAGCGAGCAGGAGCCTGCTTCTCTGCCTGGATTCCTGGGTGAGTGGGGGAGAAGTGACATGGCTCTTGGGCTTGGAGGGTGGCTTTAGCTGAGTTGCTCAGGGCCCCAGGTCTCTCCCGATCAAAGAGGAGTAGAGGTCAATACTGACTACTGGCTGCCACTTCTTGGGCAAGGGCAGAGATGATGCCCCCTCTTTTCAGGAATGGGGATCAGATATACCAGCATAGACCCAGTGCCCTGTGCTCTGTCACCTTTCAGGGAGCTACGTGGCACCTGCCTATCTTGTTCCCCGGTGGCACCAGCTCACAGTGATGATGGAGAGCTTGGCTGGAACAGGGCACCATACACAGCAGTGGCTACTTCCTCGGAACACTTGACCTTTGGACACTGGAATTCCAGAAGCCACCAGTGTCTTGCACCTGCGTAGCTGGCCAGAGCCCTGTTCTCCTTCTTCACAGGTGTGACATTCAGAACCTCATCCTGGAGTGATGGCTCTGGAAGCAGTAAACGACCTCCTGATCGGCGGGAGAAGAGACCAGGTATTTTCTTGGAAACAAGCTGAGTACCCTTGTCCAAGTTCTATTAGATGATGGTTTGGACTTGTAAATTCCCAGTCCAGAGAACTTCACCGTAACTTGTGGTGTTATGTGCTGGGTGAAGAGTGTAGGCTCCAGCCCAGATGGTGGAAACTCACTGGATCCACCGCATGGGGCCCTGGAGAAGCTACCTAGCCTCAGTTTCCTCATTCCCTCAAGGGATGAGTTAGTGCATGTAGAGTACCCAGTACTAACCAGTCGAAGTGTGAGGCGCTCTGAGGGGCTGGGCCTGCCTGCCTGGGTGTGGCCAGGCATCTATCTCACTCCTTACCTTTTCCTGCAGGTGCATTTACTTTCCTTTTTTGTGTGTTTTGTTGGGTTTTAAAAAATTTATTTATTTGGCTGCTCCTTGCGGCTTGTGGAATCTTAATTCCCCGACCAGGCAGGGATCGAACCCGCGCCCTCGGCAGTGAAAGCATGGGGTCCTAACCACTGGACCACCAGGGAATTCTGCATTTACTTTCTGTAAGACTTTCCAAGTCCGTGCCTTTCCTCCTGACCTGGTTCCTCTGGCTTTCTCAGCTGCCAACACTGGAAATTCATCTTCCGTTCATCTCTCCCTTCTTCCTTGCTCTGTCCATTACAGTAGCCTCTTAACTGATGTCTCTGCTTCCATCTTTTCTCAGCAAGCCCGTTCTCCATTGTCCTCCCCTCCTTTCAGACCACCCACTTCTATCAACATCCTCACCCCCATCCACACCAGACACCTTTGTCGTAGTTCTCGCCATCTTGATCTGAAAGTACGTGGTTTGTTTTTTCCCTTGAAGATGATCTCATATATATATATATATATGTGTGTTGTCTGTTTCCCCACTCCACAAGCCCTTTCCCAGGGGGCTAGGGGGCCAGCCCTGCACAACACAGAGAAGGTCACTACGCTCAAGGAATTTATGCTCTAGTGGGGAGTTGGTGCAGTAGATTGGCAAGAAACAAATACATAAATGAACAAGATCTTTGTAAAGAGTGACAAGTGCTGCAAAGACCGCCCCGCCCCCCCTCAAAAAAAAAAAAAAAGCCCAACCAGGATGATGTGACAGAGAATGACATGAGTGAGGTTGGGAGACCATTTCCATAGATGTCCTGCATTTCTGCATGCCTTGGGAACAGGGGCAGCCTTTGCCCTGGATTCTCTTTGCAAGGATGTTTGTTTAGTCAACACCCTTGGAAGACAGAGATAGTGTGTCCCCTTGGGGCAAAGGGCAGGGTGGTTTACTGTCTAACATGATAAAGATAATGTCACCCCCCCCCCCCGGGGCAGAGATAGAGCAGGTGTGTTTGTGCCCATTATAACAGATCTGGGTTCCCTAAAGTCAGGGTGCTGACCAGGCGATGTCCACCTGGACGGCTCCGTGTCGTCCGCCTGGGACTTGAGCGCAACAGAGACCCAGGCAAACATGAAACCCTGCTGCCTGCTGTGCTGTGAACGACAAAGTCCTTTGTCTCTGACCTGCACGTCTCGTGTCCTCTGCCAGCATCCGTGAAACTGTGGCAGGCTTAACATCTCAAACCCTTCACAGTTCTGGTGAGTGAGGGGACTTCATTCGTTCATTCGCTCACACGTAGTTATTGTTCTCCAACCATGTGCCAGGCTTTGCCTTGGGACACACAGCATTGAATACAATGGTCAAATAGCCCTGACCTCATGAAACTTTATGGCAGAGAAAGTCAAATAGGGGAATTCCTTAGTGGTCCAGTGGTTAGGACTCCGCACCTTCACTGCCCCGGGCCCGGGTTCAATCCCTGGTCGGGGAACTAACATTCTTCAAGCTGCACGGTGCAGCTAAAAAATAAAGACAAGTAATTAACTACAGAAATAATAGATCAAATACATAACATAGTATATAATGCGAGGCGTGAGATGGAAAGAATAAAGTGCGGGGAGCGTGGAGTGCAGGGGTGGGGAGAAGGTTTATAATTTTAAGTGGATGTAAAATCAGAGGCAACCTCCTGTTTGTACAGTTTCATTGGCTGAGGGAGGGCGTTTAGACTCTCTCCTAGGTGTAAAGGGAACCACTGAATGATATACGCGGGGGAACCATGACATCTGATTTGGTTTGTTAAAGATCACCCCGGCTGCAGTGCAGGGAATGGACTGTAGTGTAGAAAGCAAGGAAGGCTGCCCAGGAGAGAAATGCTGCATGTGGGTAGTGAGCAGAGATGGAGAGAAGGGAAGGGAGATGAATATGTTTTGAAAATAGAACGGATGGGGTTTTTTTTTGATGGATTGGTTCCTTATCCCTGGAGGATTTCATCAGCACTCCTCTGCACTGTATTCAGTTCTCACATGTGTGAATGTGCGTATCTGTGAGTGTTTAGGCAGGAGTAATATTTAAAATATTTGATAATGTCATAGTCATAGAAATAAATAGAATTATAATATAAAACAAATATGACATTTTATAAAATATGTAAATATACATACTATATAAGAATTTTAAATATGCATTTAAAATTTCTAAATAAATGAAATTACCTATTTTTATAAAATTGATTATAAAGTGATATGCTGTAGCATGTCATTCATCAAATGGATCTAGTAATGCCTAAATTATTTGTTGATCTTTAGACACTGTGGGTATAATTTTGGTTGTTTTTTGGGTATGGGTGTCACTAGCTATATATCACTACCAGCACGTCTGAGCTGTGGGAATGACATGAGGGAATGACATTGTCAAGAAAAATTGTGGGAAATTTTGAAATGGGCCAAAAAAAAAAAAAAAATGGTGGATGTTCCCACTCCTGGCTTGGACGCACCTTTGTTTTTGAGCTAGTTCACAGCTGTGTAAGTTATACAGACCAATAGCAACACAATTGTTCTTTCTCCATAGAAATGCAAGCAACTATTGCTCAATGGAGGTACAGTAAACTGTCGCCCTGGGGACATTGACCTGCTTTGCGTCAATCTGCACATCTGTTTATTTCAGCATGCCCGATTGTCTATACAGTGCGTGTTCTCTGAATTTTCCTTTGAGCTGATTGTAACGTCCTACTGGCTCCTTCGTCAATTAATGAGTTAAGTAAAATTTTTGACATGTGTTTCTCTATTATCTGTTCATACAGATGATTTGTATTTAAGATGATTTTTAGTATTTTTTAACAACATCAAATTCTTCCAAAGCCCTCTCCATTATATGGACACCTGTTAGGTTATCTATCATCTCTATCATTGGAGATTTTTCTCTTAACATCAGTGATATTGGTCAAGGTGCTGAATCTTCTCTCAGTTTCTACTGAACTAAACAGCAAATGACATTAATTTTGTTTCTAGTTGTTTTTATACTGCCTGAGATTTTTAAAAAATTCAACATCTTTATTATCAAGTAAGTCATAAACATTGTTTATTGATACCTTATATTTAATTAACTGGCTTAATTAATTAATTTTTCTTTCATTATCTTCAGTCCACAAACTCTGGAAACCTCATTTGGCCAATTTTCAGGATTCGATAACTTGGAATAACTGAAAAGTTTTAAAATGTTTTCACATTTTGTCCTCAAATAACGAACACATTTTCATACAATTTATTTAAAGGGCTAATAAATAAATTGGTAAATAAATCGGTGGTTCAGTGGTTAAGACTTCGCCTTCCAATGCAGGGGGTGCGGGTTCAATCCCTGGTCGGGGAGTAGCAATATTGTAACAAATTCAATAAAGACTTTAAAAAAAATGGTTCAAAAAAAAAAAAATTAAAAAAAATAAATAAAAATAAAGGGCTAATAGTCCTAATCTTGAAATTGTTAAGCTTTTTTCAAATGGTTATATATCACTTTCTTGTTCCTGTAATATCTCTCTCTTCTCTTTCATAGATTGTTTATTTTCGTTTCATGAGTTCAATGACTTTATCATTCATTGCATTAACGTCAGCTCTACTAACTGAAGCATTTCTTTTTTATAAAGCTAAGAAAGAATTGAGGTCTCTTTCATGGTATCATTCACTAAAGTCAAACATCTAAATAATTTTTCATTTTCCAAATTGTTTTACTTCCATTTCTCAGTTGATAAAGATTAACATTCAAGGTTTGCTACCATGTCCAATTTGCTTTTGCAGCTCTAGTAGATCCAAGGGTCCTTCCCATTTTCATTATTTCTATCCCTAGCTTTTCAGATATAGCATTTGATTCTTTTTGAAAGTCACTACATACGTGGTAGAAGAGATTTAAAGTCATGACTTGGTGGGCATCTTTCACTGTATTGACCCCAAGTAACTGAAAAACTTCTGACTGTTAAACAAGTTTCTTCATATATTTTTTTTTATAGTGGATTGTTAACTGTATCTAATCAATCCATTTAGATTCCATTAGATATATTCAAACGAAGAGGTGTGTTTTACTGTCATTAGTTTCCTTACTTTTTTTTTTTTTTGGCCACGCAGTGCAGCATGTGGGATCTTTGTTCCCAGACCAGGGGTCAAACCCGGGCCCCCTGAGGTGTAAGTGCAGAGTCTTAACCACTGAACTGCAGGGAAGTCCCGAGATGTGCTTTAAAGTGTATTTATAGGGGCTTCCCTGGTGGCGCAGTGGTTAAGAATCTGCCTGCCAATGCAGGGGACACAGGTTAGAGCCCTGGTCTGGGAAGATCCCACGTGTCACAGAGCAACTAAGCCAGGGTGCCACAACTACTGAGTCCTCGCGCCTAGTGCCGTTGCTCCCAACAAGAGAAGCCACCACAATGAGAAGCCCGCGCACCGCAACGAAGAGTAGCCCCCGCTGGCCGCAACTAGAGAAAGCCCGCGCAAAGCAACGAAGACCCAATGCAGCCAAAAATAAATAAATAATTTTAAAGTGTATTTATAGCACCCTAAAGAATGAAATAGGCTTCCCTGGTGGCGCAGTGGTTGAGAGTCCGCCTGCTCATGCAGGGGACACGGGTTCGTGCCCCGGTCCGGGAAGATCCCACATGCCGCGGAGCGGCTGGGCCCGTGAGCCATGGCCGCTGAGCCTGCGCGTCCGGAGCCTGTGCTCCGCAACGGGAGAGGCCACAACACTGAGAGGCCCGCTTACCAAAAAAAAAAAAAAAAAAAAAAAAAAAGAATGAAATAAAGCCATTTGCAGCAACATGGATGGACCTAGAGATGATTGTACTAAGTAAAGTTAAGTCAGACAAAGACAAATATCGTATGATACCACTTACATGTGGAATCTAAAAAAATGATACAAATGAACTTATACACAAAACAGAAATAGACTCACAGACATAGAAAACAAACTTATGGTTACCGAAGGGGAAAGGAAGTGGGGAGGTATAGATCAGGAGTTTGGGATTAGCAGATACAAACTATTATATATAAAATAGATAAACAACAAGGACCCACTGTATAGCACAGAGAACTATACTCAATATTTTGTAATAACCCATAATGGAAGAGAATGTAAAAATAAAATATATGTTTATATACATAGGTATGACTGAACTATTTTGCTGTACACCTGAAACTAATACAACATTGTAAATCAAATACATTTCAATTTTTTAAAAATCTTAGAGCAAAATAAATAAAATAAAATATATTTATAGCATCCTTTTTAAACTTGAGATATTTTAGATGTCAAATTAAAAATATGTGAGGAGAACAGAGTTTAACGAAATCCCATTAAGGGATTATATGAGCAGACACGGAAGCCCACAGCTGTGTTCTATTCTACATAGGGCTATTTTATCATTTGTTTACCTTTTTACCTGTTGAAGGACTTGTGGGTTATTTCCAGCTTTCTGCTCTCAAGAACAATGATACCAGGAACATCTGTGTGTGCACATCTCACGCGCAAGAGTTTCTCTAGGTTTCACTGCACGTGAAATGGAATTGTACGTGGAATTGACTAGTGAACAGAATAGGCAGTTTTGTTTTTTGTTTAAAAATTTTTTGTTTGTAGTAGAGTGATTTGCAATGTTATGTTAGTTTCAGGTGTACAGCACAGTGATTCAGTTTTACATATATATGTATATATATCTATTCTTTTTCAGATTCTTTTCCCTTATAGGTTATTACAAGATATTGAGTAGAGTTCCCTGTGCTATACAGTGGGTCCTTGTTGTTTATCTATTTTATATATAGTAGTTTGTATCTGCCAATCCCAAACTCCTAATTTAGCTCTCTCCACCTCCTTTCCCCTTTGGTAACCATAAGTTTGTTTTCTATGTCTGTGGGTCTATTTCTGTTTTGTATGTAAGTTCATTTGTATCAGTTTTTAGATTCAACATGTAAGTGCTATCATATAATATTTGTATTTCTCTGTCTGACTTACTTCACTTAGTATGATCATCTCTAAGTCCATCCGTGTTGCTGCAGATGGCATTATTTCATTCTTTTTTATGGCTGAGTAATATTTCATTGTATATATGTACACCACATCTTTATCCATTCATCTGTCGATGGACACTTAGGTTGCTTCCATGTCTTGGCTATTGTAAATAGTGCTGTTGAACACTGGGGTGCGTGTGTCCTTTCAAGTTAGAGTTTTCATCTTTTCTGGATATATGCCCAGGAGTGGGATTGCTGGGTCATATGGCAGCTCTATTTTTAGTTTTTTAAGGAACCTCCATACTATTTTCCATAGTGGCTGTACCAATTTACATTCCCAACAACAGTATAGGAGGGTTCCTTTTTCTCCACATCCTCTCCAGCATTTGTTATTTGTAGACTTCTTGATGATGGCTGGAATGGGCTTTTTAACTTTACTAGATGTTTCTGATCTGTTCCCCGAAGCGGTTGCCCCACTTACAACCCCGCTGCAGTGTCTCAGCACTCCTGATTCTCCGTGTCCTCGCTTACACTTGGCCCCATCAGAATTCTTGTTTTTTGCACATCTGGTAGGTATGGATCGACACTTTATCCCTGGTCTTCCTCTGATTACCAGGCACTGGGCGAGGCAATTCAACAAGAGGGACACGGCCCATCTTAGAGCCACTGCTGAGCGAAGAGATGGGGTCCAGGATGATCACTGGGTACCGATTTGTGTTGGGTTCACTGTGTTCTCCCCTCTCCCTTCCCAAGAGTCCTCCCAGGGTGGGGGGTGGGACAGGTGAGTACAAGTTATCTGGAAGACATCCCCTCCTTGTGCTCTGGAAAAACCTAAACTCCTTGGGAAGGCAGAGCTGGCTGCCCCCGGTTGGGAAGAGTCGCTGAGACTGGTAAGTGGATGGAGATCAACTCCATGAGGAGTGTGGCCCTGTGCCCTACTCCTGGGGGCGGCTTGGGCACCAGGGCACCTGTCTGGAAAGCGATGCCCATGTCCAGGAATGGCCAGGAGGAAAGTGGGCTGGGCGAGGGTGTCCTGAGTCACCTTGGATGGGAGGGACTGCTGCCAGTGTTTCATCTGGCTAGGGCACTAGGCTGGGATGGAGAGAGGGGCAGGAGCTCCAAGAATGAACAACATGGACATTCCCGCTCGCCTGGCAGGACAGAGGCTTGGAGTTGACTTCGATTGAAAAGGAATAGGGAAATGGACGTTTCTGTGCACCTGTGTGCGTGGGTAAGCGTCACGTCGTAAATCAGCAATCCCCATGCATTATAAAACATGTGCTGCTACAGAAGAGTCACCTGGCGCCACACCCACTCATCTCAGCCCCAAGGTCAGGGAGGACTGGAGGAGGAAGTATCCCTGAAGGGCGAGGAGGGCCCTTCACTTAGACCAGAGTGTCAGTTTAAGGGCTTCAGCTCTGGAGTAATAAATGGGGAGACATCAAAGGTCTGTTTTCTTTCTTTTAAGGGACGTGATATAAATAGATCTGCATTCTTGAAAGATGATCCTAGCTGTGGTGTGGACAATGGACTGGAAAGCAGGAGACTTGGCAACGAGGCAGGTGACAGATGATGGCAGCCTGGGCGATGGAGACGACGATGGGGGTGGCGATGGGAACGGGGACGGGGTGCGTGTCTGCAGGACCAGAGCCACTGCAGCTTGATGCTGCCCTGGTTGGGAGGTGTTGCCACTTCTGCTCAGGAGGAACTCGGGAAGAGCAGGTGTGCGTGGGAAGCTGAGAGCTCTGTGGGGCCACGTCTGATTCCGGAGCCTTGACTGCGAGGAACTAACAGGAAGTGGGGGGACTCAGCCTGAAGCTCGTGAGCAGGACCGAGCTCTGACCACACAGCTGAGGGGTCATCAGGCTGTGTGGATAATAAGTAAAGCCCCAGGGCTGATGACATCACCCCAGGAAAGCCAGAAGAAAAGGGGACCTGGGACAGACATGATTGTTTGTGTGGTTTTAAAATATATTGGGAATTCCCTGGTGGCCTAGTGGTTAGGGTTCCAGACTTTCACTGCTGTGGCCTGTGTTCAATCCCTGGTCGGGGAACTGAGATCCCGGAAGCTGCGCAGCGTGGACAAAAGGAAAAAGAAAAGTTCTATGTTTGAACTGGCTGCCTCTACCTATTTTTAAAAAATTTTTTTTTAATGAAAGTATAGTTGATTTACAATGTTGTGTTAGTTTCAGGTGTACAGCAAAGTAATTCAGTTATATATATATATATATATATATATATATATATATATACATATATACATATATATGTATATATATTCTTTTTCAGATTCTTTTCCCTTATAGATTATTACAAAATATTGAGTATACTTCTCTGTGCTATGCAGTAGGTCCTTGTTGTCTATCTATGTTATTTTATTTTAATTTTTTTATTGAAGTATAGTTGATTTACAATGTTGTGCTGCCTCGACCTTTTTATTGCCATCCCAAACACTGTATTTGTAATCATTTCCCCCAGCCTTATCTTACAAAGCATTTCTTATAAAAATAGCTACCACATAAGCTAGTCCCCTCTTTCTATGATCACGAACGTTATTCCGAGCCTGAGAAAAACTGAGTCACGAGCTGAAACAGCCATCTGCACCTCGGTTATGAATTTCCAGCTACAGGTTGTTTCAATCACGAGACTCTTAGCTCATGGTTAGCTTATAAAGTTCCTCATTAAATGGGAATGGGAAAATACATTTCTAATTTATTTATAAGCAAACAGCCTTTGATAACGAAGTGAGGCATCTTTACGACATGCGCTGACATGATCTTTTCTAAATCTGGGCTCTCAAGGTCTAGCTACGAAGACATGAGATTGACTGTTTTTACAAACACACCAGAACTTATGTATTCCACGGGTGTTTTCCTCTAAGCAGTAGGATTAGTCAAATGATCACACCCTTTGAAAGGACATCATTGAAACTCCTTTTAGGGATGAGAGTCTCTCCTGATCATCTACCGCAGGGGTTCCTACAACTCGTTAATTAATATTAATTAATTAATTAATTTTGGCTGCATTGGGTCTTCGTTGCTGCGCGCGGGTTTTTCTCTAGTTGTGGCGAGTGGGGGCTACTCTTCGTTGCGGGCTTATTGCAGTGGCTTCTCTTGTTGCGGAGCACGGGCTCCAGGTGCGCGGGCTTCAGTAGTTGCGGCTTGCGGGCTCAGTAGTTGTGGCGCATGGGCTCTAGGGCACAGGCTCAGTAGTTGTGGCCCACGGGCTTAGTTACTCCGTGGCATGTGGGATCTTCCTGGACCAGGGCTTGAACCCGCGTCTTCTGAATTGGCAGGTGGATTCTTAATCACTGCGCCACCAGGGAAGCCCCTTACAAATCTTTTGAGGAGGATGAGGGGGCTTGAATTTTGGAATTGGCCAAGTCATTTGAAGCCAAGTTTGATGAGTAAGAGGAAAGACTGAGGCAGGTCACCAGCTCAGCAAGCTTGCTGTGTCCCCACCGCACCCAAACCTTTTCCTCCCCAGTGTTCACCTTCTCATGAAGAGCATCACTGCCCCCCAGCCCAAAGCCTAACTTCGTTAAAGCATTTATCTAGAATGTAAACATATTTGTGCTTCCTCTCCTTTCAGCACACCCACACCTGATGCACTCCCAGTCTACTCGGCTTTTTCTCTGACATTTACTCCAGAACCTCGCATTGCCATCCTCTCATTGCCCCCGTCCCCGGGCAGGACCACCACCTCCTGACGTGGTCCCAGGCTTCCGCCCCCTCCATCCCTTTTGACCAGTTCTGCCACTCCGCAGCTGAGCATCCGCCACCAGTTCCCATCACCGTCACAAACACTCAGACAAGTTCCCCGGTAGAACTTGCTCCTGGTGGGGCTGGACCTTGTAAGCTTTGTCTTGGTTCATTGCGTTTGCCAAGGTTTTTGCCTCGTTAGAGCCATTGCAGATGCTGTTTCCTCAGCCCTGGGACCCTCTGCCCTCATTCTCTGTGTGCCTGGCTCCTTTGCTTTGGCATTTGTTTCCTAGGGCTGCTGTAACAAATGCCTGAAAACTGAGTGACTTCAAACAGCAATTTCTTCTCTTGGAGTTCTGGAAGCAAGAAGTCCAAAATCAAGATGTTGATAGAGTTGCATTCCTTTAGAAACCTGAAGAGGAGGTTCCTTCCTTGTCTGTTGCAGCTTCTGGAGTTGCCAGCATTCCTTGGCTGTTAGCTGCATCACTCCGGCCTCTGCCTCCGTCTCCACGTGGCATTTTTCTTTGTGTTTGTCTCTTTTTCTAAGGACACCGGTCATACCGTGTGAGGGCCCACCCTACTCCAGTATGACCTCATCTTAACTAACTGTTTCTGCCACAACCCTATTTCCAAATAAGGTCACATTCACAGGTACTAGGGGTTAGGCCTTTGACATCTCTTGCGGGGGAGTTACGGTTCTACCTCTGGTAGCAGCTTTCAGATCTCAGACTAGACAGCCCTTCCTCCAGTGGATCAAGCTCTCCAGGGTGAGCTTTTCCTCTTCGGCTCAGCCTTTAGCCGGCTTCCTTGCAGTGCTTCTCTCGTCTTAGATGAACGTGTGTATTCCGTTGCCTCGTCTTTGTGTCCGCCTCTCGCTTGAATGTAAGTTAAGCTCCTTGAGCGCTGGATCCAGAGCCTGGAACAGTGTAGGCCCAGCGTTGATGCTCCATACATTTTTATTCATTGAACTTCAAAGTGAGATTCAGGCTAGAGAAAGTAGCAGTGGCCTGAGAATTGGAGGACGTAGAGTCACTAGACTGTAACCTACATCCAGTTCGTGCTTTATCATTTTCAATGACTTCACAGATTTTATCTCATGTCATCTGCCCAACGACCCAGCAAGATAGGCCAAGGAAGTCTACATCGCCCCATTTTACAGAGAAGAGCACAGAAGTCAAGCTTATAACAAAAGGAGATGCTGTGGTTGAGGCAGGACCACAGATTGTTAGAGCTGGAAGGTCTGATCTCCTCGTTTTACTAATGAGAAAACAGGGACTGGAGAATTGAAGTGATTCAATTATAATAGCTGCTTACTATCAGAGCTGGAATTAGAGTCTGAGTACCTCAATTTCTTTCTTTCTTTCTTTTTTTTTTTTGGCCTCACTGCGCAGCATGCAGGATCTTTGTTCCCCAACCAGGGATTGAACCTGAACCCCCTGCACTGGAAGCACAGAGTCTTAACCACCGGATGGCCAGGGAATTCCCCTGAGTCCTTCAATTTCTCATCAGATTCCAAGAGGTTAATTCCAAACATGTCTAGGGAATGACAGGATGGTTGCAGTTCATGTGTATCCTCCCCAAATGATGACGTGGTTGGGTAACACTTCTGGAATACATGGAGCCAGACTGCCTGGGTGGGAATCTCAACTCCACCCCTTCCAGGCTCGGTGAACTTGAGGGATCTCATAAATCAATTCACACCAAGGCATCCATGCTTAATATGATGTCTATCCCAGTCAAACCTACTTTTAAAAGAGAATGACCAGAAATCGTTAGCCCCAGGCACAGATCTCTGCTGCCGGTGCCTCACATAATATCAGACACAGAGTCAGCGCCCAATAAATAGGAAATGGACGAACACGGGTGGAACTTGGGGACAGTTGAACCCGGATGTGGGAGAGGTTCTGGAGCAAGAGGCATCCTCCCGGAATTCCTCAGTTCATTCCACAGTTGTGATGCATTGCCTATGCCTTAGGGTTTGCGTAGCCCTGAAAACTCATTTCAGGGAGGACAAGTACAAGTTAATGAATCAGGGAAACTTGGCATCATAACACAAATGATAATTATAGGATAATAAGCTCCATTATATCAGTTTTCAGGGAGTTACAGTGGACTATTCCATTGAAGACATTGGCCAATAGATTGCTGTGGCCAAAAGCCCATAAAATACATTAGACAGGATTTTAGAGCAAAGCTGAAAATATGTCCATACTTTTGTCTACCACCTACGATGCCATATGCACTTGAACTCTTGTATGTCAAGAAAATATCTTGAAGAAGAACCATTAAAATAATCACAAGAAGGAGAGGATGATGTTGAGCGTAGAATAAAAAGGTTAGTTTTTTGGTTTTTTGTTTTGTTTTGTTTTGTTTTGCCTCGTAAGAGGAGGGTTCGGGGAAAACTAATCTCTCCATGGGTTTTCTATCCATTAGGCAAATATTGATCAAATGCCTACTTGGTCCAGGCACATCTAGGTGCTAGAATTCAAAATGCACAAGATAGATCAACCCCTGTCCTCATGCGGTCATTAAATATTAACAGAGTTTATTTACCAAATCTGGGGAAATTAGTTGGAAGGATTAGCTCATGAAGCTTGGAAGGGATACCTTTAGAACAAGTAGAAGAATCCATGCACAGCGCCCAGGACCAGAGAAGTCCCCAATGGGTAGTGAGTCATTTTATATAACAAAGAAGTGTTGATATGCTTAATAGCCTTTACGTAGGTGATATTAAAAACTCCAACAGAAAAAGGCAAAGGACCACGGGCAATTCAGAAAGGAGAGAGACAAGTGGCCAGTTAAATTAAATGCAAATTAATATATATGCAAAATTAAATGCAAATTAAAATATAACAATGCAGATTTGCTAGAAAACCTTCAGAGTTAGTAGCTCAGCAGGTAGAAGAGACTAATAGACTTGAAACAGATTCTGATAAATCCACACCAGGTGTCTAATGATTGACTAGTGAGAACCAGAGTATTGGAGGCTGTGAAAATCAACACTTGAAAAATAGCTTGTTGTCAGAGGTTCCCTGCATATGAGTTTTTTTAGTCTAAGTCCGAAGGTTCACAAAACCATTCTTCGGGACCACCAAGAGGATGTGGAAAAACGCTGAGTTGACTTGTTGGCACCCGGCCAAGCTGGGCTTTCTTAAGTAACAATGGCCTGGGCTAGTTAGTATGAGAACTTGTGAAATGAAAGCTCAGAGTGGCCAAAACAAATATGTGGCCAGATTCAAGCCAACTTGGCCAAAGTTTCTCTAACATTCTCATCTTATAAACATAGAAAACAGTAATAAAATAGAAGGCTGTGCTTTTGCCACAGATCAGGTCCGTGGCTGTTGCTTGCCCGTATCTCTGTTACATCATCTTCACTATCAAAAGCTTGAACATTTCATAAAGTCCATGGAAAGCATTGGAAACACTAATCAAAACAAGCGAGTCGGGGATGGGGAAATGCATGCTTTCTGTTCTCTGCTGGGTGTAACCACGGTTTTCTCTTTCATAACTGTTGTTGGATCTTTCTAACAAACACCTAGAACCCTCTCCTCTCCGGAAGTCAGGTATTGGTGGACCAGGAGATGTATTTGTTTAGCATCCTGTGCTTTTATTCCCAGAAGAAAGGGAATGGGAGAGAACACTCTGTCAAATAAACAATTGCCCAAGGTCTTGGGCAAAAGAAAGTGGGACAGGAAGCAGACAGACGATTCGTTGCCCCAGGTAACTGCCTGATAAGGTCAACACGCGTGTACAACGAGTTCCTGTCCTCCTGTGATAAATATTTATGCGCTGAGCCCTGTGTTTGAAAGCACTAAACCATTTCTCAGTCTGAACGTTGACCTTTGGATGCAAAACACAGGACTAATTTTGCAGGTGATGTAATTAATTTTTGTGGCTCCAAGCTGTACTGGGAACAAGAAAAACTGTTGTTTTTGTGAGCATTTAAAAAGTGATTCAGCAGGTGTGTGCGGCTTTCAGGTAACAGTGTCAACTTACAGTCTGAGACTTTTCTTAATCGCTCCTGGAATTCAACGATTTTGGTCTGGGAGTTTATCATAAGCAACCTCACATTCTCCTGGTGTAAGAAGAACTAACTTAGGTTAATGCATGGATTTGTATTATTTCTCGGAGGCACTGAGGGCTTTATTTTTAGGATATCAGTTTAGCGTGGCCCCAAATTTCTGTGACCTACATGCATTTCACTTTAACGATCATAAAATGTACAGGCAAACCACTCTCCTATGGTGAGCTAAATTAACCCCACCCCCAAAAAAGTAAAAAGCCAAAGGTAAACAAGGCAAGATTTTTGCCACAAATGCCACCACCATCTTTCCAGGTGGTAAAGCTGGAGACCCCGGTCCACCCTTGTCACTTCTGCCTCTCTGACTCCCAGTGTTCAATGGATCTAAAGACCTTATTGTTTCCCCTGCTGGAAATATCTCCAATCCACATACTGCCCCTTCTCCACCTTCTCCACCTTGCTATATGCACAGGAGCCTCCAAGCACTTACTCACCAAGACCAGACTCAAGATCCTCCCTGCCAGCGGGGACATTCTGGGGTTCCATTTCTCATTAAGTAGCATCCTCTCCAGATCTACCCTCCAGGACCTGGGACTACACCCTGGGCTACCCCCCACCCCCGACCCCATCCCCTGACCCACCGTTCACCAGGTCTTGTGAATCGACCTTCCTGAACACTTTGGAGCCATCCATCCACGTCACTCTGTGTTCACTGCCGTCACTCTTTCTCAGGACACGCTCATCTACCCTCTGGACCCCAGAAATGACCTCTCAGCACCTCTGGGGTCCACTCTGCTACCCTGGCTCCATTGTCTCCAGCCAAGCCAGGGAACTTTCCCAACCATAAACCTGATGGAACCACTTCCTGGTTGAAAATCATCTGTGACTTCCCTTTGCCCTGGAAAATGAAGAAAAAGTTCCCATCTCCACCTTGGGGGCTCTGCAGCACCTCCCCTCATTCCAGCCCCATGGTGCCTGCCCAGAGCTCCAGCCGCACCGGCTGCACCACAGGGGCTGCCCACTTTCTTCCCTCTTAATTCACCTCTAAGAATTTATCAGTATCTGAGATTGGCTTATTTATTAGTCTGCACATCACAGGTCCTCAGTGAATATTTGTGGAATAAATGAATGGATGAATGGATGAACCGATCAAGGAAAGCACCAGGGTGATGGAAGGTGAATTCATCCAAGAAAATGGCAGACCTTAGGAGAAGAAAACCATAAGCTGAGAGCCTACGCCTCAGGTGGCTGTGGTTCACAGCCATAAACCCAGAGTCTAGAAAGGGGAACTTGTTTCTGACCAACTGTCACGATGCCTCGCCTTAACCTGGATTTGTCTAGTCTTCAGGCCAGACTCCCATTTCCCTTTATGTCTCATCCTTCACATTTCAGCTCAAACCACCTTCTCTCATGTCCTTGTACACACCAGCTCCTTTGGCTTCAGGGCCTTTGCACATGCTAATATCTTTGCCAGGAACGCTCTCCAACGCCACACACCATCTTTAGCTATTTCCTACTCATCTTTTGAATTGCAGTTACAATGTCACTTCCTGAGAAAAGACTTCCCTGAACCCTAGATTAGATCAGATCCCCTTCGTAGCACTCTGGTCCTTATCCCAATTTGTAACTATGTATTTGGGTAATTCTTTCACTACTATCTATTTACCTTCCTGCCCCACGGGTGCAGGGATTGTGGCCTTTTTTCCCACCTCACCACGTAGGCCAACATCCGACACAGGGCCTCGTCTAAAGGGGTGCCCAGTGAGTATTCGATGATTTTATGTAACAAAAGAAGTGTTGATATTCTTAATACCCTCTATATACATGATAGTAAAACTCTAATAGAAAAAGTGGGCAAAGGATAGCTGGCAATTCAGTAAGAAGAGATACAAATGGTCAGTTTTATTTGCAATAAAAGAAATGCATATTAAAATACAGCAAAATACCATTTCAATATGCCCATTTGGCAAACTTTTAAAAAAGTAATAGTAACATCTACAGGTTCAATGCAAGCTCTATCAAAATTCTAACAATGTTTTTTGCAGTAATAGAAAATTCATCTTAAAATTCATATGGAACCTCAATGGACTCAGAATAGCCAAAACAATCTCAAAAAAGAAGAACAAAGTTGGAGGCCTCACACTTCCTCATTTCAAAACTTCCTACAAAGCTACAGGAATCAAAATAGTATGGTACCGTCATAAAGACAAGACATATAGACCAATGGAATAGAACAGATGGTTCAGAAATAAACCCTCACATAGACAGTCCAATGATTTTCAACAGGGTGCCAAGGCCAGACCGCGAACGAAAAGACAGTCTTTCCAACGAACGGTCCTAGGAAAACTGGGTGTCCACACGGTGGGGACGGCTGCACGACAATGTGAATGTACTTAAGGCTACTCAACGGCACACTTAAAAATGGTTAAAGTGGTAACTTTTGTTATGTCTATTTTACCGCCATTTTCTAAAATAAATAACATATTTGTAAAGGTAACGGTAGTTCACAGGACCTAGTGCTTACTGGTCAGGTGTTGTATTTGCTTCGATGACTAGTCCTCAGAACAGCCTATAAGATCAGTGATATTCTTCCCACTTTTTCTGTGAGGGAAACCAAAGCACCAGCTCAGGATTGATAACTATGGCTTGCAGGCCAAAGCCGGCCTGCAGACTGCATTTGTAGATACAGTTTTATTGGAGCATAGTTGCTCCCTGTCATTATTTACTGTCTACAGCTGCAGACCTGAGTAGTTGCAGCAGAGAACATATGGTCCCAGAAGCATCAGGTGGCGTGGGGTGCAGTCCAAGGCGGGCTGCACAGAGAGCTGGGCCAGGGCCAGAGACTCCATTTGTATTTCCTGGCCCCACAAAAGTCCAGGGTAGGTCTACGTGCTTTACTTCCTTTACTGTAGTTCATTGATTTACAGCATTTAAATATTTAGACATGAGTAGCAAGGGCCTCTGTTGATCTGGGGCCCCACAGGTCCTCTGCAGCCTGACGGTCAGGGAGGGAGGCTTGCGGGCTTCGAATGGATTTGCCAAGGCAGTATTTTTCTAGCTGTCAGTTGTGTCCCAATAGTGGGCCATTATATCAATTTAGTGGGCTGCTACCTGCATTTTAAAAACCAAGAGGAGAATTCCCTGGTGGTCCGATGGTTAGGACTCCCTCGCTTTCACTACTGAGGGCGTGGGTTCAATCCCTGGTTGGGGAACTAAGATCCCACATGTCGTGGAGCAAGGACCCCCCAAAATAAATAAATAAATAAATAAATATATAAAACAAGATAGAACAGAATAGAAAATACTGGAATCTAGCACTTCTATAAGACTATTTTAGTAAAATACTTGTTTCTGTCCTGTTGTCCGGTCCTGATGTCAAATATATCTCCTCCTTTGCTGCTCAGAGAAGCCTGACAGAGCACGAGGAGGCCTGAATCCGGGCTCTGCTCTCCATCCACACCGTGACCACCCTCACCTGGACCACTGTTGACTCACCTGGATGCCTGCAGAAACCTCCTGATCTCCTGGCCTGCTCCCCTCCTCTCCCTTCCCTCTGCTTTCCATTCTGCTCCCCTGTCCCCCTCTCCCTTTCTTAGAACCCGCATGGCATCTTCTTTATTCCGTGATCTTGCTTTGCCCATTGCCCATCTTCCTTACTCTTCCCACAACAGGTCAGCTCTAGGAGGGCAGCTGCTGTTAGAGCTGGGATCATGTTACAGGCCCCTGTCTGGCACACAGTAGGTGCTCAGTAAGTGCTTGTTGGAGGAATACACATGTATCAGAGTGATCTTCTAACTAGGAGAGTGCGTAATCTGAAATGCATGAAGTCATCCATCAGCCTTGATGTGTTAAACTCTCCAGGGTCCTGAAGCCGATGCCTTGGCCACGTCATCTGACCTTTCCGCACTTTGTTTCCTCCTCTATGAAATAAAAGTTAAACTAGAGAATTCCGGAGTGCCTTCCTAATTCTACAATTATATCAGAATATAACTACTTACCACCAACTTTCTGTTTCATTCCCCTCCCACTGGGGGAGGAATAAAAAAGGATGCATTTATAGTGTTTAGAGAAAGAGCTGAAAGCTTCCAACCCTGCAAAGGTAAAAAAAGTTCTTTTCTCAGTTTAAGGTGTTTTGCCTTTGGCGTTTATGTTTTAATACTATAGCTTTTTAACGTTTTGAAACACAATTTACAGCCTAGACCTATTCTGAGAGTCCTAACAGAGCTTTCCTAAACGGGGCTGTTTGGATGACAAAAGAAAATATATATATACTAGAGTAGCCTTAGGCTGTTACTGAAGCTAATTCAAACTCCTACTCCCATGGAATTCGCAAGAGTGAACATACAAAGATTTCTTTTAGTGTTTTTAGTCTAGACTCTTTGGAAACGTCGGAAAGTATGCGCATAATCATTAACTTTTATTATGGATGTATCTGGCTTTATTGCAGAAATAATGTAGTTATTTGCTAGCTCTCCACCAGCTCTCACCCCTGGAGACAGGAAGGTGTGTGGGGAGTACTTCTATTTCAGACAGAGGTTTTCCTCAGGCATTTTCCAGTTTTTACACCCAGGGAAAGGCCATAAAATTGACATCCGGCACCAAATCATTTTTACAGTTGGAAACAAACTCACTCACTTTGGTTATGAAACAACCAAAGCTACTGTATCCTCGTGCGAGGACTAGATTGAAACCACGAGAAATCTCAACACCCCATTTGCTCCCGGGGTTTTCATTTTATTTATTTTTGGGGTGGCGATGTCAGCCAGCAGAGTCAGAGTTTTATTTCCTCTACCTTCGGTGGTCAAGGGCTGCAGACGTGCACTTGGACTCGACTCGTAGGACCCTCCACTTCCTCGTTCCCCTAATCACATTGCCCCAGGGATATTGGAATCCCACTTCTCTCCCCAATATCCGAATCTGTGCAACTGAAAAGGTTGCCTCAGCTGTAGCAGAAGTTTACCAGCGACACCCAAGTTTATTAATAGGCTGCCCCTAACTTTTCTAAAAAGGTAACTCGTTTTGGAAATTAGTGTCGGCTATTATACTGGTTAGAGGTTCACTGCAGTTGCAAAGTGGATATTCAGAGGATGGAGTTTTGGAAAATGGAACCTTTTATTTTTTTATTTTTACAGATTTATTGAGATGTAACTCACATACCATACACTTCACCTATTCAAAGTGTACAATTCTATGGCTTTTAGTGTATTCAGAGTTGTGCGTCTGTCACCACAATCGTTTGTAGAAGGTTTTCATCACCCTGAAGAGAAACCTGAATGTTTTAGCCATCAGCTTCCGATCCTGCCCCTCCCCCCGCCCTTGGCAACCATCCATCTACCTTCTCTCTTTACGGATTTGCCTATTCCGGACTATTACTATTTCATGTAAACTGAATCATACAGTATGTTGTCCTTTGTTTCTGGCCTCTCTCACTTACCAAAATGTTTTCAAGGTTCATCCACATTGTAACACGTGTCAGTACTTCATTCCTTTTATTGCCAAATACTATTCCACGGTGTGGGTGTACCACATTTGGTTCATCTGTTCATCAGTTGATGAGTTATTGATTTTTTTTTTTTTTTTTTTTTTTTTGTTTTGCGGCACGTGGGCCTCTCACTGCTGTGGCCTCTCCCGTTGCGGAGCACAGGCTCCGGACGCGCAGGCTCAGCGGTCATGGCTCACGGGCCCAGCCGCTCCGCGGCATGTGGGATCCTCCCGGACCGGGGCATGAATCCATGTCCCCTGCATCGGCAGGCGGACTCTCAACCACTGCGCCACCAGGGAAGCCCTATGAATCATTGAATTTTAGAACTGGAAGGCACTTGGAAGACCCTCTAAGGCACCCCTCAATTTTAAAAAGGAGAAAAGAGACCTAGAAAGAGGAGGTGACTTGTTCAAGGTGGCATAGCCAGATGGGAGACCTGGCATTAGAGCTTTGGTTTTTTCCATCATGAAATAGTTCCAGCCTACGGAAAAGCATAGGAAAAATTATACAAACATCCATGTACTTATCACCCAGCTTTGAAACCATCTTACCATCTTTGCATGTTGTATCATTTAAAGAATAAAATATTACAGACACTACTGAAGCTCCATGTGCACCCTGTCCCTGATCGCTGATCCCAGTCCCTCTTTCCCCAGTGAGAACTACTTTACTGAATTTAGTGTTTCCACGAGCATTTAAATTCTATTACTACAAGCACACATACCCACGAACATGCGTATTTTGTACATGTATGCAAATTTTATACACATAGCATCATACTGTACGTACCATTTTGTAGCTTGCTTTTTATAATTTTTTTTGAGATTTAGTCATGTTGACACATGTAGCTGTGGTTTATTATTTTCACTGCTTTATAGTATCTATTTTAAAATTATACCTACATTTATTAATCTATCTTCCCTTGATGTGTGTTTAGATCAGGGGTCAGCAAACTTTTTCTGTAGAGAGTCAGATTATAAATCTTTTAGGTTTTGGGGGCCAAATTCTCTGTCATAACTACTTGCCTCTGCTATCGTAGCCAGAAAGCAGCCTTGGACAATATGAAAGCAAATGACCATGGCTGTGTTCTAATAAATCTTTATTTACAAACACAGGCAACAGACCAGATTTGGTCCACGGTCTGATTTGCTGCAGATTTAGATTATTTCAAGCTTGGTAATACAAATGTAGCTGGATTGAATATTGTTGTGCTATCTTCCTTATGCACATGCAGGAGAGGCTCTCCAGAACATAGAACTGCTCTTTTAAAAGGAATGCACATCTTCCACTTGACTGTGTATTGCCAACTGTTTCTCCGAAGTAGTTGTTTATGGAGTTCACACTTACGAAGTCCAGATTGTTTGTGTCCTTTCCATATCAATTATTGTCAGACCTTTTCATTTCTCCCATCTGATGGGTATAAAATGATACCTCAGTATGGCTTTAATCTGTATTTCTCTATTATTTTGAAGTTGAGCACTTTTTCTTATTTATTTATTTATTTAATTTATTTATTTTTTTTGCGGTACACGGGCCTCTCACTGTTGTGGCCTCTCCCGTTGCGGAGCACAGGCTCCGGACGCGCAGGCTCAGCGGCCATGGCTCATGGGCCCAGCTGCTCCGCGGCATGTGGGATCTTCCCGGACCAGGGCACGAACCTGTGTCCCCTGCATCGGCAGGCGGACTCTCAACCACTGCGCCACAGGGGAAGCCCACTTTTCCTTATTTATTGGCCATTTAGGTTTCCACTTTGTGAATGCCCTGCTCATAGCCTTTACCCATTTCTCTTCTGGGTTCTATTTTACTCGTTACTTGTAGGAGTTCTTTGTAAATCCCACAGGGTAATCATATGTTGATTACAGACTACATTTATCTTGTCCCGGCCTGGGGTTTGTATTGCCCATTTCTTTCTGTTGTTGTTTGATGGAAAGGAGTTTCTAATTTTAATGAACTATCAATCTTTTAATTTATAGTTTGTACTTTCTGAGTCTTGGTTAAGAAATCCTTTCTTTTTTAAAAAAATAATTTATTTATTTATTTATTTTTGGCTGCGCTGGGTCTTAGCTGCTGCGCACGGGCTTTCTCTAGTTGCGGTGAGCGGGGGCTACTCTTCGTCGTGGTGTGCCGACTTCTTATCGTGGTGGCTTCTCTTGTTGCAGAGCACGGGCTCTAGGAGCACAGGCTTCAGTAGTCATGGCTCGTAGGCTCTAGAGTGCCAGCTCAGCAGTTGTGGTGCATGGGCTTAGTTGCTCTGCAGCGTGTGGGATCTTCCTGGACCAGGGCTCAAACCCGTGTCCCCTGCATTGGCAGGCGGATTCTTAACCACTGCGCCACCAGGGAAGCCCAAGAAATCCTTTCTTAATGTAATTATTTTCCTAGTTTTCTGTTTCAAATTTTGCTTTCTAAAAATTATTTATTTGGTCATGCCGGGTCTTAGTCGTGGCAGGCAGGCTGCTTAATTGCAGCTTGCCGGCTCCTTAGTTGTGGCACATGTGCTCCTTAGTTGCAGCCAGTGGGCTCCTTAGTTGTGGCCAGCAGTCTCCTTTGCTGAGGATTGCCAGCTCCTTAGTTGAAGCTCACTGGCTCCTTAGTTGTGGCATGCAAACTCTTAGTTGCAGCATGCGTGTTCCCTGACTAGGGATAGAACCTGGGCCCCCTGCATTGGGAGCTTGGAGTCTTAACCACCGCACCACCAGGGAAGTCCCAAATTTTGCTTTTTATATTTAATTCACATGGAATTTACTTTTGTGTTTGGTATGAACCGGGGGTCTAATTTACTTTTTCCATATGCACAATCAGTTGTTCAGCTCCAATAACTGACAATTAATACAATCAAATATACTTTTTAATTTTTTTTATGCAGCAGGTTCTTATTAGTTATCTCTTTTATACATATTAGTGTATATATGTCAATCCCAATCTCTTAATTCATCCCACCCCCCACTCCCGCCACTTTCACCCCTTGATGTCCAGACATTTGTTCTGTACATCTGTGTCTCTATTTCTGCCTTGCAAACTGGTTCATCTGTACCATTTTTCTAGATTCCACATATATGCGTTAATATACAATATTTGTTTTTCTCTTTCTGACTTACTTCACTCTGTATGACAGTCTATAGGTCCATCCACATCTCTACAAATCACCCAGTTTCATTCCTTTTTATGGCTGAGTAATATTCCATTGTATATATGCACCATATCTTCTTTATCCATTCATCTGTTGATGGGCATTTAGGTTGCTTCCATGACCTGGCTATTATAAATAGTGCTGTAATGAACATTGGGGTGTATGTGTCTTTTTTTTTTTTTTTTTTTTGACTGCATTGGGTCTTCATTGATGCACATGGGCTTTCTCTAGTTGCGGCGAGTGGGGCCTACTCTTTGTTGTGGTGCGTGGGCTTCTCACCACGGTGGCTTCTCTTGTTGCAGAGCACAGGCTCTAGGCACACAGGCTTCAGTAGTTGTGGCACATGGGCTTAGTTGCTCCATGGCATGTGGGATCTTCCTGGACCAGGGCTCGAACCCATGTCCCCTGCATTGGCAGGTAGATTCTTAACCACTGAGCCACCAGGGAAGCCACATGTGTCTTTTTGAATTATGGTTTTCTCTGGGTATATGCCCAGTAGTGGGATTGCTGGGTCATATGGTAATTCTAATTTTAGTTTTTTAAGGAACATTCATGCTGTTCTCCATAGTGGCTGTATCAATTTACATTCCCACCAACAGTGCAAGAGGTTTCCCTTTTCTCCACACCCTCTCCAGCATTTGTCATTTGTAGATTTTCTGATGATGCCCATTCTAACCAGGTGAAGTGATACCTCATTGTAGTTTTGACTTACATTTCTCTAATAATTAGTGATGTTGAGCATCTTTTCATGTGCCTCTTGGCCATCTGTATGTCTTCTTTGGAGAAATGTCTATTTAGGTCTTCTGCCAATTTTCTGATTGGGTTGTTTGCTTTTTTAATATTGAGCTGCATAAGCTGTTTATATATTTTGGAGATTAATCCTTTGTCCGTTGATTCATTTGCAAATATTTTCTCCCATTCTGAGGATTGTCTTTTTGTCTTGTTTATAGTTTCCTTTGCTGTTCAAAAGCTTTTAAGTTTCATGAGGTCCCATTTGTTTATTTTTGTTTTTATTTCCATTACTCTAGGAGGTGGGTCAAAAAAGATCTTGCTGTAATTTATGTCAAACAGTGTTCTTCCTATGTTTTCCTCTAAGAGTTTTATAGTGTCTGGTCTTACATTTAGGTCTCTAATCCATTTTGAGTATATTTTTGTGTATGGTGTTAGGGAGTGTTCTAATTTCATTCTTTTACATGTAGCTGTCCAGTTTTCCCAACACCACTTATTGAAAAGACTGTCTTTTCTCCATTGTATATCCTTGCCTCCTTTGTTATAGATTAGTTGACCATAGGTACACGGGTTTACCTCTGGTCTTTCTCCCCTGTTCCATTGATCTATATTTCTGTTTTTGTACCAGTACCATACTGTCTTGATTACTTTAGCTTTGTAGTATAGTCTGAAGTCAGGGAGTCTGATTCCTCCAGCTCCGTTTTTCTTTCTCAAGATTGCTTTGGCTATTCAGGGTCTTTTGTGTCTCTATACAAATTTTAAGATTTTTTGTTCTAGTTCTGTAAAAAATGCCATTGGTAATTTGACAGGGATTGAATTGAATCTGTAGATTGCTGTGGGTACTATAGTCATTTTCACAATGTTGATTCTTCCAATCCAAGAACATGGTATACCTCTCCATCTGTCTGTGTCATCTTTGATTTCTTTCATCAGTGTCTTATAGTTTTCTGAGTACAGGTCTTTTACCTCCTTAGGTAGCTTTATTCCTAGGTATTTTATTCTTTTTTTGCAATGGCGAATGGGATTGTTTCCTTAATTTCTCTTTCTGATATTTCATTGTTAGTGTATAGGAATGCAAGAGATTTCTGTGCATTAATTTTGTATCCTGCAACTTTACCAAATTCATTGATGAGCTCTAGTAGTTTTCTGGTGGCATTTTAGGATTATCTACGTATAGTATCATGTAGTCTGCAAACAGTAACAGTTTTACTTCTTCTTTTCCATTTTTTATTCCTTTTATTTCTTTTTCTTCTCTGATTGCCGTGGCTAGGACTTCCAAAACTATGTTGAAAAATAGTAATGAGTGGACATCCTTGTCCTGTTCCTGATCGTAGTGGAAATGTTCAGTTTTTCACCATTGAGAACTATGTTGGCTGTGGGTTTGTCATATATGGCCTTTATTATGTTAAGGTAATTTCCCTCTATGCCCACTTTCTGGAGGGTTTTTATCATAAATGCATGTTGAATTTTGTCAAAAGTTTTTCTGCATCTATTGATATGATCATATGGTTTTTATCCTTCCATTTGTTAACATGGTGTATCACATTGATTGATTTCCGTGTATTGAAGAATCCTTGCATCTCCGGGATAAATCCCACTTGATCATGGCGTATGATCCTTTTAATGTGTTGTTGGATTCTGTTTGCTAGTATTTTGTTGAGGATTTTTGCATCTATATTCATCAGTGATATTGGTCTGTAATTTTCTTTTTTTGTAGTATCTTTGTCTGGTTTTGGTATCAGAATGATGGTGGCCTCATAGAATGAGTTTGGGAGTGTTCCTTCCTCTGCAATTTTTTGGAAGAGTTTGAGAAGGATGGGTGTTAGCTCTTCTCTAAATGTTTGGTAGAATTCACCTGTGAAGCCATCTGGTCCTGGACTTTTGTTTGTTGGAAGATTTTTTTTTAATAAATTCATTTACTTATTTATTTTTGGCTGCATTTGGTCTTTTTTGCTACACACGGGCTTTCTCTAGTTGCAGTGAGTCGGGGCTACTCTTTATTGCGGTGGGCGGGCTTCTCATTTCAGTGGCTTCTCTTGTTGCAGAGCATGGGTTCTAGGCATGCGGGCTTCAGTAGTTGTGGCATATGGGCTTAGTTGCTCTACGGCTTGTGGGATCCTCCTGGACCAGGGCTCGAATATGTGTCCCTGCATTGGCAGGTGGATTCTTAACCACTGCACCACCAGAGAAGTCCTTCTTGGGAGATTTTTAAGCACAGTTTCAATTTCATTCCTTGTGATTGGTCTGTTCATTTTTTCATTTCTTCCTGGTTCAGTCTTGGAAGGTTATACCTTTCTAAGAATTTGTCCATTTCTTCCAGGTTGTCCACTTTATTGGCATAGAGTTGCTTTTAGTAGTCTCTTAGGATGCTTTGTATTTCTGCGGTGTCTGTTGTAACTTCTCCTTTTTCATTTCTAATTTTATTGATTTGAGTCCTCTCCCTCTTTTTCTTGATGAGTCTGGCTAATGGTTTATCAATTTTGTTTATCTTCTCAAAGAACCAGCTTTTAGTTTTGTTGATCTTTGCTATTGTTTTCTTTGTTTCTATTTCATTTATTTCTTCTCTGATCTTTATGATTTCTTTCCTTCTGCTAACTTTGGGTTTTGTTTGTTCTTCTTTCTCTAGTTCCTTTAGGTGTAAGGTTAGATTGTTTATTTGAGATTTTTCTTGTTTCTTGAGGTAGGCTTGTATTGCTATAAACTTCCCCCTTAGAACTGCTTTTGCTGCATCTCTTAGGTTTTGGATCATCGTGTTTTCGTTGTCATTTGTCTCTAGGTGTTTTTTGATTTCTTCAGTGGTCTCTTGGTTATTTAGTAATGTATTATTTAGCCTCCATGTGTTTCTGTTTTTTACATTTCTTCCCCTGTAATTTATTTCTAATCTCATAGCTTTCTGGTCGGAAAAAATGCTGATATGATTTCAATTTTCTTTAATTTACTGAGGCTTGATCTGTGACCCAAGATGTGATCTATTCTGAAGAATGTTTTGTGTGCACTTGAGAAGAAAGTGTAATCTGCTGTTTTTGGATGGAATGTCCTATAAATATCAGCTAAATCTATCTGGTCTATAGTGTCATTTAAAGCTTTTGTTTCCTTATTAATTTTCTCTCTGGATGACCTGTCCTTTGGTGTAAGTGAGGTGTTAAAGTCCCCCACTATTATTGTGCTACTGTTGATTTCCTGTTTTATAGCTGTTAGCAGTTGCCTTATGTATTGAGGTGCTCCTATGTTGGGTGCATATATATTTATAATTGTTATATCTTCTTCTTGGATTGATCCCTTAATCATTATGTATTGTCCTCCTTGTCTCTTGTAACATTCTTTATTTTAAAGTCTGTTTTATCTGATATGAGTATTGCTACTCCAGCTTTCTTTTGATGTCCATTTGCATGGATTTTTTCCATCCCCTCACTTTCAGTCTGTATGTGTCCCTCTGTCTGAAGTGGATCTCTTGTAGATGGCATATATATGGGTCTTGTTTTTGTATCCATTCAGCCAGCCTATGTCTTTTGGTTGGAGCATTTAATCCATTCACATCTAAGGTAAATATTGATATGTACGTTCCTATTACCATTTTCTTAATTGTTTTGGGTTTGTTTTTGTAGGTCCTTTTCTTCTCTTGTGTTTCCCACTTAGAAAGTTCCTTTAGCATTTGTTGTAGAGCTGGTTTGGTGGTGCTGAATTTTCTTAACTTTTGCTTGTCTGTACAGCTTTTGATTTCTCCATTGAATCTGAATGAGATCCTTGCTGGGTAGAGTAATCTTGGTTGTAGGTTCTTCCCTTTCATTGCTTTAAATATATCATGCCACTCCCTTCTGGCTTGTAGAGTTTCTGCTGAGAAATCAGCTGTTAACCTTATGGGAGTTCCCTTGTGTATTATTTGTCATTTTTCCCTTGTTGATTTTAATAATTTTTCTTTGTCTTTAATTTTTGTCAATTTGATTACTATGTGTCTCAGCATGTTTCTCCTGGGGTTTATCCTGTCTGGGATTATTTGTGCTTCCTGGACTTGGGTGGCTATTTCCTTTCCCATGTTAGTGAAGTTTTCAACTATAATCTCTTCAAATATTTTCTCCGGTCCTTTCTCGCTCTCTTCTCCTTCTGGGACCCCTATAATGTGAATGTTGGTGTGTTTAATGTTGTCCCAGAGGTCTCTTAGGCTGCCTTCATTTCTTTTCATTTTTTTTTTCTTTAGTCTGTTCTGCAGCAGTGAATTCCACCATTCTGTCTTCCAGGTCACTTATCCATTCTTCTGTCTCAGTTATTCTGCTATTGATTCCTTCTAGTGTATTTTTCATTTCAGTTATTGTATCGTTCATCTCTGTTTGTTCGTTCTTTAATTCTTCTAGGTCTTTGTTAAACATTTCTTGCATCTTCTCAATCTTTGCCTCCATTCTTTTTCCAAGGTCCTGAATCATCTTCAGTATCATTGCTCTGAATTCTTTTTCTGGAAGGTTGCCTATCTCCACTTCATTTAGTTATTTTTCTGGGGTTTTATCTTGTTCCTTCATCCTAAGACCTAGTCCTCTGTCATTTTTTCTATCTGTGAATGTTGCTTTCATTCACAATCAAATATCTTATTGCTAATCTACTGTAGGGGAGGAAGAGTATCTTTTTCCTTCTATCCTTCTGTGTTCTCAACTGGGGCTCTGTAACAAAAACTTAACAGGAGAAAAGCATAAAAAAATTTTTTAATACAAGTCTCATGAGACACAGGAGACTTCATAAGGAAAGGAAGACCTGAAGAAACAGTTAAACCTCAGTGTTTTTATACTAGGTTTGATGAACAGTGGAAAGTTGTGGGAAAATATGATAGGGCAACGGGGTATGAGCTCAGGGTAGTGAACTGAAGGGAACTTAGCAAAGTCTATTCTTTCAGATTCCTCTCAGCATCCCTCCATCTTTGAAGCTGAAGATGCTCCTTTCCTCCAGGCTTGGGAGGGCACCTCTCACATGAGGGTCTTATGACCTGCTTCAGGAGAAGGTCAGAGTCCTTCGTGTACCTGTCATTTCTCAAATCTCTTCATTTAAAAATATTTGGTATGCCAAGGTGCTGTATCTTGGAGTAGCATGTCCTGGACCCTGTCACGACAATGCTATCTCTATCACATGAAAAATACCCATATGCCTGTGGGTTTATTTTTGAGCTCTGTCCCTTTAGTCTGCTTGCTTCTTTCTGGGCCAATACCTCACATCTTAATTCCTGTAAATTTATAATAAGTCCTGACATTTAGAAGGGCAAACCCACAAAATTCCCACCTTGCCCTGTTTCTTCAAAATGATCTTAAATAATTTTGGCTGTTAGTTCTTCCATCTGAACTCCAGGATAAGCTTGTCAATTTCTCAAAAATCCTTCTGGTGCTTCACTGGTATTGTATTGGATTTATACATTAATATGGTATACTAACATCTTTACGAGGTATTGAATATTTCTATCCATGAAGATGGCATATAGCTTTCCTTTTATATCTTTCAATACATACATTTTAAACAATTTTACAAACTGCATAATTTATAAATTTCACATTTTATAATTTTCTTTATAAGAGTGTTACACATCTTTTGTTATATTTATTCCTTGATCATATTTTTCTTGCGCCTGTAAATGGTAGTTTTAAAATTATATTGTTGCTGGTGAATAGGAATACACTTCGGTTTTATATATTAATCTGACATCCAGCAATCAAGATAAACTCTCTTCATTCCAAACAATGTATTGGCTCCAAAATTCTCTTGGATTTCTATGCAGATGATCAGATTATCTCGGAATTTTGACAGTTTTGTTTTTTTTTCTTTCCACCTTCCACCTTGCACTTCTTTTTCTGTTCTTAGTGCACAGGTTAGGACCTGGATCCACCATATGGTTGAATGAAGGTGGTAACAGTGGGCATTGCTGACTCATGCCTGACATTGTTTCTCATTTCATCTGTGTAATAATTGCTATAGGTTCTCAACAAATGCCCCCCACTCCAAATCCAATTATGGAAGATTCCTTGTATTTCCAATGAACTGTGAGTCTTTACCTCAGTTTTTTAAAATAGTGTTTATTAATTACTATTTTTATTATAGAAGTAAGATATACCCATAGAAACAGAAATTAAATAGGTGAAAAGTAGAAATGCCTATTCTCAGCCCTAGCCCTTTTCTTCAGACACAACCATTGTTAAGATTTTGTCTTTCCTTCCAAAAATATTCCTGTGCCTCTGTGTTTTCACACAAATAGATTACATTGTACATACTGTTCTACAGTTTGCTTTTTTCAAATAAAATATCTTGGACATTATTCTATATCAGTACACATAGACTGCCTTCATTCTTTGTAATGGCTACCCAGTATTCGGTTGTATGGATACCCATAATTTATTTAACCAATTTCCTATTGATATACATTTAGGCTGTTTCCTTATTAGCTTATTTGTCTGTTTGCTATTACAAATAATACCTTAATGAAC
Source organism: Tursiops truncatus (assembly GCF_011762595.2). Lineage (NCBI taxonomy): Eukaryota > Metazoa > Chordata > Mammalia > Artiodactyla > Delphinidae > Tursiops > Tursiops truncatus. The sequence goes on from NC_047034.1 coordinate 177,711,238, forward strand.
ATCCTTGGACATACATCTTTGTGTCTTTGTGCAGGTACACCTGTAGGATAAATAGGAAAAGTTCTAGCTGTGAACTCCATTGTCTAATCCCCAAAACCTTTTCCCTGAATCACCCTGCCCTTCACTGAAGGAGACCTAGGAAGACTGTATTTGCTTCAATCAAGACTCTCCAGGACACATGGCTCTTTGCATCTACTTCCCTCCTAGGCAAGAAGACAAGCCAGGGGCACAGAGGGCAGACAGCCAGCCTTCTGGCACTTTTCCCATGGACCCATTGGTTCCTCTTGGTCTGTTTTAGCCTCTGCAGACTTTGGACCTGATTGTTTATCTAGATTCACAGTGCCTTCTGCTCCTTCCTCCTCCATGGCCTGCCTACTTCGGTGCCTGGTACCTGTGGGGTCCTCCCCACCTTTAAGGACACCCTGGGCCTTGGACTTAGCTCCATGGTACCTGCTTGCTCTTCCTTTTGCCAAAGGACACTTAGACTCCCGCTCTGCTCCTCCTGAATCTGTAATATTTGTTTCCTCCTTCCTATAATAACTGATCTCCTCCTACCCCTCAGCCTCTTTGATCGTAGCCCCATACCTTTAAAGGGGATCAAAATATGCCACCCCAAAACAGATACCCTGGCATAAGGTTTATTTTGGGCTTAAGCCAACTGCGAAAAAGCAGCCACAGGAAGGGCTCTCTGTGCCCCCACTATCTGCCTAAAAGCAGGGCATAAACTCCCCTTGCCAAGGTGTCTCCCACCCTTCTCCCATGCTAGGCCAACACTTAACACCAGAGATGAGGACAGTATACTGAAGTGAGTCTGCACAAACAAACCTTCCTAAATAACCTTTATCTACCACTAGTTCCCCCCATAGACTTACCTCCCCACAGTTTTCTGCCCCTAGAAAGAACAGGGGTTCCTTTGTCTTGGCACTCCTCCACAATATAAGGTCCTTTGTTAAAATGGTACATAAGCCCCCAAGTTTAGCCACTTCTTTGGGTTTTCAGTTTTTTTCCTATGAATCTGTCTTTTGTCAGTTTAATTCACATACTCTAGTCGTAGAACCTAAGAGGGTAGAGGACAAGTTTTCCCTTCCCTACGTGTTCCATGCCCCACTCTCATCCACAACTCAGTGATGACTGAACACCTACGAAGTACGCCTAATGCTACAATATATTCTCTACCCTCCAGCCAGGGCACTCTTTTCAAGTGAAAATCAGATCATGTTACTTTCTTTTTAAAGATTCTTTTATGGTTTCTCAATGCACTGAAATAAAAAGAAGCTCAACCACCACCTCCCTCAGGTCTGCTCTGTCTCAGTTCATGGCTTTGAATTTGCTGCCTTCTCTGCTGGACACACCCTCCCCCATCTCTCTGCAAGCTCAGCTTCGTCCCCAACGTCTCATCTCCCCATTAAAAGCAGGCGTTATTCTTTATCATGGCTCCTCTCTTCTTTCTTTACCGTGAATGCATCACATCTCCCCCACTAGAATGTAACTTTGGAGTGATTACCTGTCCTCCATAGTATGGTGTCTACCAACCTGCCCCACCTTCCCAGAGAGTGTGGCAAAAGCTCAGCCCATCAGACTCCCCCCACCTCTGGAATTTGACCCTTGACCCTTGTGGCATTAAAATTTACAACAACAAACCAATTGGAGCAGATCTATTTCCAAGGTGGGGCCCTGAAGAGAATATCCTTTAGCTGCCACACTTTTGGCAGCCTATATCCCTATTGCCCACCCCCCTCCATTCTCTGCCACCCCTGCCTGTTCAGCTCTTCCTTCCAATTTATGATTTTCCCCTCATCCTTCGCCCAGCCTCCCTCTCTCATCAATTTAGCTGGCTGGTTTTCTGTTCCTGCCTGACCCTTTCCGCCCTCTGAGGTCCCCCTCCTCCAGCCCCTCTCCCGCTCCCCATTCATCCAGAGCCCTCTGTAAATATTTGAAGGAATCACAAAGGCTGAGATGGCGCTTTCTAAGGGGGAAAAGTCATAAAGAGGGAATAGGAGCGAGGCCTTTCGAGAAAGGTACGAGCAACGTGAACTATTACTTGCATCATATACCTTTGTTTATGCTGCTTCCCTTGGCACAGATGTGGCTTCCAAGAGGCGCCTGGGAGGAAAGAATGAAGCATCTGTACAGTAAACGACTCAGTACTGAAAGGTCCGATCTAACCACCTTCGCCATTGTGGGTTACATCAGTGGCAAATCTATGGAATGTTTTTTCTTTTGATGAAAGGGGAAGTTTTACTGATGAGGGCCTGGAACAGTTACACATCAACTCAACTTTCTAATAATTTTCTAATCGCTGGAGACCCTATGTTTCACCTCTTGACTTAATGTGTCAAGAGTTGTTAAATTGGTTATAAAATGGATTCATTCCTCTTTTCAACGATGATCTTTTGCTACACTCCAATGACCAACAGGAAAATGTGGACATGATCACTGACTTGCACTTTACATATACAAGGAACTGAGGGTGTCCATCCTCAAACTCGCCGAGGGCGGGGCAGTTCTGCCTGGGGCATTGAGCGCAGTGTCCCAGTGCCCAGCGCACTGCAGGAGCTCACCAAATATGTGTCAAATGACTGATTGAGTGACTTAACGTTTTAATAAAAAGACTAACTTTGAAAAACAGCAAATCGTTCTTTTTCCCCTTGTTTCCGAGGTAAGCTAGAACTAGGATAATAAAATTCGGATTGGAAGATCATCTCCATTGCCCATCTGAGGATGATTCCCTCTAGGTCATTCTGGCCATCTCTGCACAGCTTCGGATTTGGGCAATTTTCCCTTACGTTAAGCCAGAGACCGTACTGCAAGTGTAGAGAAAATGCGTCCACACCCCTACACGTGGTCGCTCCTCAAATATTTAGGAGCATCCTACCCTTTTCTCCAGGACGGTCACCACCACCACAGCTATACCCAGCCCTCACCCTCAGACTCTCATTGTTTCAACTACCCCTGCTGCCCTTGACCCAAGACCCCTCCACCTACTCTCTAAAATAGTGGCGTCCCCAGGGCTGGGTCCTGGGCTCTCTCCTCTAATCACCCTAAAAGTTCTCTTGCTTTCCTCATCCCCGCAACCTTAACTATGGTCAGTAAGCTAATGTTTTCCAGACTTATACCGATGGTCCTGACATCTGGTCCACCCATGTCTCCAATCAGCCCTTTGACCTCTCCCCTCGATGTCCTACCACCTCCCAAACTCCACCGCTCCCACCTGCCCCTCTCTCAGTGAGCAGCACCCCTGCCCCAGCGGCTCAGACAGAAACCTGGGGGTCCTGCTGCTTCCTTCCTTCTCCCTCACCCCCCACCCCCGATCCAACTCAGCACCAAGGCTTATCGATTCGATCTCCCAAAGATTTCTCAGATGCCTCTCATCTCTGTCTCCACTGCCATCATTCCAGTACAAGACACCAGGTTTTCTCACCTGAGCTATTTCAGGAACCTCCTTTCCTTCCCTGCCTAAAACTTTCTGATGACTTCCCATGGGACGCAGAATAAAATCCGAATGTGACCTGCCTTCCCTGCCTCTTCAACACCCTCTGCTGTATCTCTCCTCTGTGATCACAACTGTCTGCCACTCTGGTCTCATTGTGGCTCCCTGGGCAGACCAACTTCTCTTTGCCACAGGACCTTTGCATATGCTGTCTGAGCCTCTCCTCCGCCTGGAGTGTTCTTCCCCTCCTCTCAGCACGGTTTTCTCCTTCTTCTCCACTAGACACTGCCCGGAGCCCCCAGTTGCTGCCTCATAGCACCTAGAATAATGTCATCACATATTTACTTACACACATTTCTGTTATATGTCTGTGTCCTCCCTTCTCCCCTATCCCAACCCACTCTACACTCCATGAGGGAGGAATCTGGTTGTCTTTCTCCCATGACATTCCCAGCACCTGGGAAAGCTTGTGGCACATATTAGCTGCTTGATAAATATTGGCTGAATGGACATGCAGATGATTCAAATGTGCATTTCCAGCCAGTGTCTCTCCCCTGGTGGCTGACGGGACCAGACATCTCTAATTATTCAAAACTGATCTCATGACCTCTCTCCCCAGTCTGTGTCTCCTTGTATAACCTGGATCTCAGTGAAACAACCTCACGACCCCAGGGACCACCACTGCCCCCACATCTCAGGAGCCAAACCAAGTCCTATCCATTTGGCTTCTTTAACAACTGGCATTTCTGTCCCCAACTCTCCACCTTAACTGCTCTGAAGGTTTTCTTTGACCCTCGGGCCTGTTGTCTTTGTAGCTCCTGACCCTGGGACGCCCTCCTTCCAGCAACATGTTTGTGCCGTGTTGGCAAGTGGTTGGGGAGGCATCTCCACGTGAGGATCCTGGACCTCTCTCTGCCCCACTTGCCCCTCCTCAAGAGAGGGACGGCTTCGCTGACTCGTGTGTTTGGGAGAAGGGACGAGGCCCCTCGCCATGCCAGCCGAGCTCTGCTCCTTGGGACTGGCGACTTTCTAACTCAGGGGAGAATTGGCAAGTCCACTAGGCCAGGAAACCCAGCAAGGCCTAGCCACGTCCTGATGTCCCCTTTTTCAGTAATAAAATGACCCTGTGGTCCCCATCTCCTGACTCCCCTATTTCTCAATCACACTGAAAAATGGGAACCATCCCAGTGCCTGCTTCCTAGAATAGGGAACATCATTAGGCTAAAAGGTGTGAAGCACTTGTAAGAGTGTCTGGCACAGGAGAAATTCTGCAGAAGTGTTAGCTCTCACCACCGCTATTACGGTAAACTCAGCTGAAGGGAAAGGAGGTGATTATCAGCCCTGGGAAACTCCAACAGTCGCGCTGAACCCCGGGCCCCAGGGACACACACACACACAGCCGGTGGAGGCGCTCATCCGAAGCAAAGCTTTACAGTCACACGGGAGGGAAAACTACGCTTCATCAGCAAGCCACCATGTCACGCTGCAAGCCACACCAGGACCCCTCCAAACCCTCTGGCTGCTGAGCCAGAACCACAGCCGGGCGCCAGAAGTCCCTGAGGGAGCTGCTCTCCCCATCCTTGAAGCTGTGCGATTCACTTCATCTGCAGTGAAGGCAGAAGCTTCAGGCTGTGACTCAAAGCTTTCTCATCTTCTGATTGGTTTCTCCCTCCTCCACCCTCCTCTTCCTTCTCCTCCCAACCAAATCCCAGACCTGCCAGATCCACTTCCGAATGGTTCTGAAACTCTCCTCCTCCCACTGCCCCGCCCCCTCGACTTCTCTGGACCACCTGTTATCAGTTCACGATTCCACTCCTTCCAAGCCCTCCCCTCCCCCACTCTGCAGCCAGCGGTCCCTTTGATCTCGTCATTCCCCCATCTTGGAAACCTCTGACAGCTCCCACTACTCACAGAAAAGTCCAGACGTGCTCCACACCAGCTCCTTTTCCAGCTCCTTGTCTGGCTTAGCCTCCCCGACGCCCCATCAAGCATCCCGGGTCTAGACACACAGCCTCCTTTCCATTCTTCAATGGGCTCTGCGGTCTCCAGATTACCACTCTTGTGTTAACCTTTCAGAGGTAGTGGACCAGTCAGATTCTTAGCTACAGATGGCAAAACTGACTGGTTAATTTAACTGACAGAAAGACAACATATTGAAAGGATACAGGATGGAGCAGCAACCAGTAGGAAGGCTTAGAACCAGACTTTAAAACAGCCAGGGGGCTTCCCTGGTAGCGTAGTTGTTGAGAGTCCGCCTGCAGATGCAGGGGACGCGGGTTTGTGCCCCGGTCCGGGAAGATCCCACATGCCGCGGAGCGGCTGGGCCCGTGGGCCATGGCCGCTGAGCCTGCGCGTCCGGAGCCTGTGCTCCGCAATGGGAGGGGCCACAACAGTGAGAGGCCCGCGTACCGCAAACAAAACAAAAACAGAAAACCAGCCAGGGCTATGCACACTCTGTACCAGGTCAATTTCGGGGTCCCGGCGTCCTGCTGTCATGATGGGAGGTGTAACCACAGCTGGAGAAGCAGACCCAGGACCTTTCTAAAATCATGTAACTTGCTGTGGATCTATACTTACCTCAAAGCAAAAAGTCTAAAAGAAAGACAAACCAGGCAGGGATAGGGTAGGGGCTCTGGCCGCAGGGAAGAGAGCCCACGCCACGCCCGCCCATAGGTACTGTGTGCAAACCATGCCGCGGCCTACAGAACCTCCGCTGGCCACATCTCTCAACAGTCCCTGCTTCCACGAGAGCGTGAGATCGGCCAAGCGCGGAGCTCAGATACGTGCCCCAGCACCAGAGAGGGGGTCTCATCCCCTCACCTGCCTATACAGGGGCCTCCACCAATGCAGGGGTGGTCAAAGAAAAGGGCAAAGTCCTCTTCGGGGAGAGCCTGTGAGCCCCAGCCTGGATAGTTTGCGTATGTCTTGACCACTGCAGCACCGTAACACCTGCATTGTCATTCACGCCTGCCTGCCTGCATGCACTTATTCACTCAACAAATAAGAACGGTGCCTACCTGCAGCCAGCTCTGCAGGGGATACCGCAGACGGCAAAGCAAGCAGGAAGCCCTGCCCTCCCAGAGTTCCATCCTGGCTGTCCTCGTCATCTGGCAGTTTTCCTCTTTCTTGGGTTGAAGATATCCCCTTGACATAGATGCAGAAACAATCTAGGAGGTGAGGAATTCCACTTCCCTGTGGCTCCCAGACATGCTGCACCTTTGTCAGCTGTATCCCCCAGGAGTCTTGCCCTCATCGTTTTAATTAATTAATTTATTTTTTTAATTGAAGTATAGTTGATTTGCAATGTTGTGTTAATGTCTGCTGTACAGCAAAGTGATTCAGTTATACATCTACATACATTTTTAAATATTCTTTTCCCTTATGGTTTATCACAAGATATTGAACATAGTTCCCTGTGTTATACACTAGGACCTTGCTGTTTATCCATTCTATATGTAATAGTTTGCATCTGCTAACCCCAAACTCTCACTCCATCCCTCTCCCACCTCTTCTCCCCTTGGCAACCACGAGTCTGTTCTCTATGTCTGAGTGTCTGTTTCTGTTTTGTAGACAGGTTCATTTGGATCATATTTTAGATTCCACATATAAGTGATATCATATGGTATTTGTCTTTCTCTTTCTGATTCACTTCACTTAGTATGATCATCTCTAGGTCCATCCACATTGCTGCAAATGGCTGCCCTCATTGTTTTTAAGTTTCCCTTTCTATTGTGCTTGAATTCCTGAGATTTTTCTTAGAGGTCCATCTCAGTCTCTTGTATTCGTCCATCATTAGGTAACCTTCCATTTTTAGGTACCTGTCCCTTAAAAATCTCAGCTCTGCTGTGGAGTGATATCTACACTCACGGAGATTTCTCCCTCATTAGTAAGAAAGTCATTTGTAATTACCCAGCTGGAGTTTCCAGCTTTTCTGATCTCCCCTGTTGAGATGCACCTGTTAGAATCATAAGGTTCTTCAAAGCCTTTTGAAATCTCCCATGCTAAAGATCAGAACACACACCTGAAGACATTATCCTTCTTGAATATCATGAACCCTAAGGTCACACAGTTGCTTACTTCCAGGTTTCTATCATTTCTGCTTGTCTAACGTCCCCTCCATATGGTAGCCATTCCTGGGGGTGGTTGCTTTGAGACATGAAACTGTTAATAAGGCAAGTCAAGAGTTTGTCAGAAGGCCCCACAATCCATTTTTACTGCAATCCCCATAGCCCCCTTTCCCTTCTCACCAAGGTCATCCAGTACTACTCCTACCCTGTTCTTTCCAGCCTTTGAATATATCCAACTCTTTCCTGCCCCAGGACCTTTGCACCTGCTATTTCATCTCCTCTTTGCTTAGCTAGCTTCTTCTCTTCCTATAGGTCTCAGGTTGAATTTCACATCCTCCAGGAGGCTTCCTCTGATTACCCTTCCCTCTGTAGGTCCCCCTTAGTTACTCTCCATCTTAGCTCTTGTTTCTTCAGAGTTGCAGTTATTGTATTTACTAATCTGTTTATTTGTTGGTTTTGGTTTTGGTTTTTGCTTGCTTCCTGCATTGAGAGGTCTGGTCCAGGAGGGCAGGGACTCTGATATCTGTCTTGTTCACCACTGTGTGAACAAGTGACTGTCCAGTACCTGGCTAATGGCTGATACTCAACAAACTTTGCTTTGTGAAAGAATCTGATCTACGACTCACAGCCTTCAAAAACAAACTTATGGTTACCAAAGGGGAAACATGGGGCAGGGGAAGGGATAAATTAGGAGTCTGGGATTAACATATACACACTACTATATATAAAATAGATGACCAACAAGGACCTACTGTATAGCACAGAGAATCTGCTCAATATTCTGTAATAACCTATATGGGAAAAGAATCTGAAAAAGAATGGATATATGTATATGTATAACTGAATCACTTTGCTGTACACCTGAAACTAACACAACATTTTAAATCAACTATACTCCAATATAAAATAAAAATTAAAATAAAAAAAGGAAACCGGGGGCTTCCCTGGGGGCGCAGTAGTTGAGAGTCCACCTGCTGATGCAGGGGACACGGGTTCGTGCCCCGGTCCGGGAGGATCCCACATGCCGCGGAGCGGCTGGGCCCATGAGCCATGACCGCTGAGCCTGCGCATCCGGAGCCTGTGCTCTGCAACGGGAGAGACCACAGCAGTGAGAGGCCCGTGTACCGGGGGAAAAAAAAAAAATGGAAACCGATTTACACAAAGAGGCTTCCTTCAGATGTCACTCCTAGATGCTGCTCTCTGCCCACGGGGAGTTCTGTCTGAGCCAGGATGGGATTTCACCTGGGTCCAGGTGGCCCACGACATGCTATGACAACAGCTACCTTCCGGCCTTCTCTTACCTTCCCTCTCTCTTCACCCCGCATCCCTCAGACTTACGGCCAGGTCTCACCCTTTAGGATGGGGCGCACTCTTGCACTGCCTACTTCTGTGAGATCCTACTTCTGGGCCACGAGTATTATTTCTGCCTGTCCTAACTGTTCCCCAGGTGAATCACTGGGCACTTCCTGCCCTCCAGTTACTATTTTTTTTCTCACATCTTTATTGGAGTATAATTGCTCTACAATAGTGTGTTAGTTTCTGCTTTAAAACAAAGTGAATCAGCCATACATATACATATATCCCCATATCTCCTCCCTCTTGCGTCTCCCTCCCACCCTCCCTATCCCGCCCCGCTAGGTGGACACAAAGCACCGAGCTGATCTTCCTGTGCTATGTGGCTGTTTCCCACTATTTTGCCTTTGGTAGTGTATATATGTCCATGCCACTCACTTCGTCCCAGCTTACCCTTCCCCCTCCCCGTGTCCTCAAGTCCATTCTCTATGTCTGTGTCTTTATTCCTGTCCTGCCCCTGGGTTCTTCAGAACCTTTTTTTTTTTTAGATTCCATATATATGTGTTAGCATACGGTATTTGTTTTTCTCTTTCTGACTTACTTCACTCTGTTTGACAGTCTCTAGGTCCATCCACCTCACTACAAACAACTCAATTTCGTTTCTTTTTATGGCCGAGTAATATTCCATCGTATATATGTGCCTCCAGTTCTTTCTACATCACCCCACTGTCCTCCACAGCAACCCAAGTCACTGATGCCTTGGAGTTTTTCTCCCTCCTCCAAAATATTCAGCTCCGAGCTTGCTCGGGATGCAGCCAGTACTCAGGCAAACACATCCTTGACCCTGTCCCATGTGCTCGCTTCTAGCTAAGAGCCTCTTCTTCCTGGTATCTTATGATGAGCAAGATCCAGGAAGTCAAAACCCGAATAACCACTCACCTCCCTCATCTTCTCTTTCAACTGTTCTCATGTCAGCAGGAGGAAACTGGGGAAACCCTCCTCTGCTTCCTCCAGCATTGGGCCCAGGACCCCACGGTCTCCTGAAGGTGCCGCCCGGACCAGTGGCCCCTGGGTGGACACTGCAGCAGGTGGGCACGTGGACACGTGGTCGCTCCGGGGAGACAGAACATCTCCAGGTCCAGTCGGCCTGGCCGCTCCCACTGGCTGGGAGTACCCCACCCCCGTGACTCATCTCTCTCCTAGAGACCTTCCTGGGCCCTGCTTCTCCAGAAGATGTGGTTTCTCCTGTCTCAGGGAGCAGCTAGGCTTCTTTCTTCGATGTCACAGTCTGTGCTCTCTTTGATCTTGTCCTGGGTTTGAGAGGATCAGAATCTTTGACGGGCTTCCCTGGTGGCGCAGTGGTTGAGAGTCCGCCTGCCGATGCAGGGGACACAGGTTCGTGCCCCAGTCCTGGAAGATCCCACATGCTGCGGAGCGGCTGGGCCCGTGAGCCATGGCCGCTGAGCCTGCGCGTCCGGAGCCTGTGCTCCGCAACGGGAGAGGCCACAACAGTGAGAGGCCTGTGTACCGCAAAAAAAAAGGAAAAAAAAGAAAAAAAAGAATCTTTGACTGCCTGCTTCTTCTGTTCCTACTGGTTCTGTTTAGAAATGGAAGACTGAGGTCAGGACCATCTCTGCCTGGTTCATCCCTGTAACCCAGTGCCTAGCACAGTCCCTGCTCGTTACAGGCACTCCAGACCTTTGTGGAACAAATGATTCAGTTATTCCTGGGAGCTCTTCTTTCTCTCTAAAAAGCTAAACCTGGTCCTGAACTGGTTTGTCTTCTCTTTGGACCCAGTAACCAGCTTGCATTTGCTGCTCTGCTCAAGACAGGAAGACGCACACTGCTCACGGTGTGCCCCTGGAACTGTCATCATGATGTTTTGGATAGGAATGGAATCCCAAGAAAGATTCAGATCCTCCGTGACTGTGAGATGGTGCTCGTGAAGCGCTTGCTTTGGTGCTGGGCGCTGTGTACGGGCGCAGGTATGATGACTGTATAACGATGATGGGAAGAAGGAGGGTGACAGAGGTGATGGTGATGACGAAGGTGGCAGTGAGGACTCTCCCTGGCTTACTGCTAAGCTGAACCGCATTTATTTCTCAGGCTCTGGGTCATCTCCAGCACGCCCACACTCATTCCAAGGAAGCCATTAGCCACTTCCTTCTCATGACCAATTAGCACGGCCAGTGAGAGCAGCCAGGTGGTGAACTGCCTGGCAAATGCAAGAAGAGTGTATGCACATTTGTGTTGTTTTAAATTTCAAATCTCTGCAGCCAGGATCTCTTATCTGCTCTGTCTCCGGACTCAGGAAATGGATATTCCTGGGGTGTCTGGGGAGGACACCAATAAAGCTGGAAAGAATTTTCAAATGGTTCCATGTTATGGTGATAAATTGGATGTTTCTTCCTCAAAACTGATTATCCATATCATAAAACCATACAGATCAGACTGAATTATAGGACCACCTATTTTAATTAGTCTAATTAGAGAATACTGTTGGGGAAGAAAAAACTCTTTCCTCTTTCCTCTTCCCTCTTAGGTTCTGTAGCTGGGATCTGCAGATTAGAAGGACAAAAGCCAGATTAACAGGAGAAAAGGCATACAAATTTTATTTGATGTTAATATTTTAAATTTTTACGTGCATGGGTTAATGTTTTAATTTTAACACACATGGAGGACTTCACAGAAAAGAAATGAAGGGGTTAAACTCAGGGGGCTATATACCATTTTAACAAAGGGAGAAAATTTTTTGAGAAGTGAAAAGACTTTGAGACTTTGAGAAGTGAAAGGACAAGGGTTTTGGTTTCTAGGAGTGGTAAATCATGGGAAGGTAAATATATCGGAGAAACTAATGTAAGGTAAAGCAGGGTTTTATTTATGCAGACTCATCCTGGTGACATCTCCATCTGCAGTGATAAAGGTTGCTCTTCCCTTCCTGGTATGACAGAGGGGAGAACACCTTCACGGGAGAAATTTATGACCTACTTTTAGGCAGATAAGGGGATGGCAGATTGCCTTTCCTGTGTCTGCTTTTTCTCAATTGCCTTCAGCTCAAAATAATCCTTATGCCAAAGTGGTGTGTTGTGGGATGGCATATTTTGATCCCCTTCCATATTTTAAAAGAAATTTCGTTATATTACCCTCAAAACTATAGAAACCCAAAGTGAGAGAAAATAGAATCTTGCCCCCTGAAGACACTGGCAGATTGATTTAGGGAACAGAGAAGGATCATTTAAATCAACATTAAATTAATAATATACAAATGAGGGCTTCTAAAATCAAGACAAACATGTTGTTCTGTTACATAAATTAGATGTTTTCCCTCTGATCTTTCTTGCTCAGCAAAACTTCCTTTACAACAGTATGTAAATTAGTACAAACTTCCAACTAGTGAGGTTGAAATAAATTATGGTTGATGTGACTGCCACTTTTAAAGATCATTTAGGAGGAAAAAATATCTTATTTCTAGGTTTCCTGAGAAGCTCGGTTTTAGAACCCCCGTGAATAGAGGGGACATTCCAGGCGCCTTCACCCCATGACACCTCTGCACAGCCAGTCACAGTCTTGTCTGTTCTGGACAGAAAGCATCAACTCCAGATCCGGCCACCTTCTGCGGTTCCGTTGTTGATGAATTTTAATGGATGTCGAGACTGGCATTCGTTCATGTCTAGGAACACGATGAGCAATGCTTATTTAGAATGTTTCCTTCGAAAAGCCCAATGTTTTTGAAATCACATTAAACATAATGTGAAGCATATGCTTTTATGCTCCTGAAGCATAAAAATAGGAAAATGAAATTAATTTCATTACAGGCATATCTCAGAGATATTGTGGGTTTCATTCTAGACCACTGCAATAAAGTGAAATCCCAGTAAAGCAAGTCACACAAATGTTTTGGCTTCCCAGCGCATTTAAAGTTATCTTTACTGTCTTCTACTAACCGTGCAATAGCAGGAGGTCTAAAAAACAATGTGTATACCTTGATTACTTTCTTGTTAAAAAAAAGCTAACCATCATCTGAGACCTCAGGGAGTTATAATCTTTTTGCATAAGTAACATCAAAGATCACTGATCACAGACCATCATAATAAATATAATAATAATGAAAAAGTTTGAAATACTGAGAGAACTACCAAAATGTGACACAGAGACATGAAGTGAGCAAATGCTGTTAGAAAAATGGTGCTGACAGACGTGCTTGACACAGGGCTGCCACAACCTTCAATTTGTAAAAACTGCAGTACCTGCTAAACACAATAACGTGCAAGACAATAAAATGTATGCCTGTACCTATGTAAGCAAATTAGGCCGAAATCACAGAAAACTGGAGAGCTAAAGTAGACAGTTATACCTACTGCAACATTCAAAATACTTTTTGTCTTTTTGCTCTTAGGAGCTTCATAATTTTCATAACTTTTCAATAAACAGCTCTTTAAACTAATGAAGCTAAAGGAATAAAGTCAAGAGGAGAAAGCACTGTTTTCAATAACCCAAAGTTCAAAGCAGATTTTAGAATGGGTGTTTATCTACCTGCTTTAGGATGGGTCAGCACCTTAGGTCAGGACCAAGTGCCCGGACAGGGTGGACGCTTTTGGTCAGCATCCAGCTGACTGAAGTAGGCATCCCCCTCCTACGGGGTAGAAATTAAAAGATGAAACACCTAATACTAACGACATGCCAGCGGCGGCTACGAAGCTTCAGAACCATGAGGGTTTAAACGCATCCAGTCTGAGGGCGGTCTTAGCGGGAGCTCTCCCACCAGGAGGCCAGTTTAGGCAGAAAGTCTTCTGCTTCAACCCTCTCTTTTAGTGGTTCTCCTGCCCTCTGCACATCCATCCATCTACCTGCAAACAAAACACAGGCAGGCAGCCCCCAGGCTGCTGGTCCGGAAGCAGGGGCTCCCATCAGTCACTAGGAGCTGCAGAATCTGTGCCTCACACCAGGGGTCTGTTATCCCTGGGATCCCACCCACAGACCCATTTTCTGGGAAGAGTAAAAGCAAAAGCAAACAAAAGAGCACTATACTCTGTTCCTTTCTTTTACATTGAACTGCTAGACTAATGGCGTTTTACAGTCTGGAGCTGAATGAGAATGACCTCAGCCAACTCCGGGCTGTATTAAAATAAATGTAAAATAAATTCAACGAGCCCTGACTCATGAGAGATAATGGAAAGTCTAACTGCTCCAGGCAAATGTAAAAGAACCAAGATGGGGTCTATTCAGCGCTGAATTATGAGCCCCAAAGATTACCCTGAAAGGCGGGCGCCATCAGGCTCGAGCAAGCCAGTTACATAGGGAATCCAAACGTTCAAGGTCAAATCCGGAGTTTTTGTCAAAATTGCCTTCCAGGACTGTAAACCCACACCCTCCCTGGACAACCTCTGGGAAATTTCACTGTGTTAATAATACACGCGAGGAGGCCCGCGTGTGGCGGCTTTGAAACCCATTCTTTATGTCACACCTCGACTTGTTTCCATTCCTAAAGTGGCTCTTTCCTTGTCTGAGTGCAGGCCCAGCAAATAAGAGGGTGGAGAGGAAACAGCTCCTCAAGGACCCCACCCCACCCTGCTAGGGGTAACTCCCTACCACTTAGGAAACTTTCCTGTTTCTGTGAAGGGCTCCACGTCACCGCATGGAGCCCCCAAGACACTAAAAGGATGCGTAAGTCTGAGCTTCAGGGTCAAGCAAAACCTAAGTCATCACTTTCCTCAAAAGTCTGATGGCACTGATCGATCTCAGAAGGGAACAACCAGTAAGGGCGGACGAGGGCGGTCTGATTTTGCACCTGGAGTGGGGGGTTGAGATTAAAGTGCACTGCGGGAGGGGCTGGATGGCCGAGGTCGCTTTTTGCCTGCACGGGGTCTCCGGCAGCGCCCCTAGCCCAGCACTGAACTTGGGTCTGTCCCTCTTCTCGGCCCCGCTGGGGCTCCCCCAGGTCACAGAACAAACCCAGTTACTGGATCCGTGGTCGCAAAGCCACGATTCCCTCCCGATCTGCCGCCGCTCAGACCACTTCTAGGGGCTCAAGTTCAGGACTTGAGTAAAAATAAACACGGGCTATAAATAAGCCGGGGAATTTCTTCAAGGCCCAAGCTCGACAAGGAGAAGGTGCCACCGCACAAGTGCTCACTTGAAAATTTCTCAACACGTAAAAATAACTTTGATAAAGGCGCGAAGACGCCTGCCTCAGGGGAAAGGAATGAAACGGCGCCAAGAGCCCACTTCCTGCACCGCGACCCCCGGGGCCCCTTTGGCGTGGGGGCGGGGCGTGGGGACGGAGGGACCGGGGGCGGGGGCGGGGCGCGCGGTCGGCGGGGGCGGGGCGGGCGGCGCACGCCCACGGGGGCGGGCCCGCGTGACTCACCGCCGGCTGCCCGCGCCTTAAAAGGGCAATCGCTTCCGGTGGCCGACTTGAGGGGGGCCCACCTCACTCCGACGGGGGTAAATGGCCCCAATTTCCAAAGGGCCCCCACTCCAAGGCTGAACCTGGCTCGATCCCACATTTTTCAACCCGGTTCAGCCCCTCCCCCTCATTCCTGTGTCGCCCGCCCCCTCCTTCCCCTCTCCCACCTCTGAGACTGTAGTTTCAGCCCTAAAATATTCTCGAGCACCTATTCCTCCTCCCAGATCCCCATTATTTAAAAATGCCACCCTTCAAATGATCAGCGCCCTCCTTTTCTTTTTCTTCATCCTCAAACTTCTCCAAAGCTTAGTCTGCGCGGGCTAACCCACCACTGTCCGGCTAGCGTCTTGCACTCTCTGCAAAGTATTCTTTTTAAAACAAGGGGATTTTATTTCAAACAAAGTTGCAAGAACATCACAAAAAAACTCCCCAAAACCTTCGCCCAGCTTTTCCACTTGGGAACATTTTGCCACTTTCGCTTTATCTTTCTATGTGTATGTATTTTTTTTCTAAGTCATTTGCAGGTAAGTTGAAGACAGCATGTCTCCTTATCTCCAAATACTGCCCAGTGAACTCTGAGCTGCCCAATCCAATGGCCTGGCAGGGCTCATTCGCTTGACCCTGCTGCCCCTGTTCTCTCTGTCTCTGTCTCTCCCTCCTCTGATTCTCCCCTTTCCTGGGCTCCTGTCCTCCCTGCCCTCATGGGTGAGTCTCTCCAGGGTCTTGCCTCCTGTCTCATTTTACAGCCTCTCCCTGGAGGATGTCATGGACTCTCACAGCATCAGCTGTCACGCATCCTCAGCGAGCACTGAATCTTAGCCTGGGCCCCCTTCTAAACTTCTACCTGAATGTCCACTGCTTTCCAGAAACCACTACCTGATCCCTCGAAGTCCTTCCATTTGTTGTAAAACTGGACGTGCCGAAGAACTGGGTCATGGTCCCCCCATGCCCCTCTCTGCAGGACTCTCCAAGGGGAAACCTCCCTCTGAATTCTGCCCCCTCCAGCCTTCTTGGTCACACGCCCTGGCCTCCTCATTCTGACTTTCTCTCATCCACCTCCTCTGTTCCTGTGACCTGCACCTGGGTCAGACCTCCATCCTCACTTGCCTGCTGCCTGGGCTTCCCACCTGGGGCCCCTCGCCCACCCTTCATCTCTACGCAGCTATGGGAGCTGCCTTGATGCAATCCAAGGTCTCTCTTGATTGAAATCACTGCCCCCAAGGTTTTCCATGGGGTTCCAAAAAGCAGACTCTTGGGTCCCTGAAAAGGTATTCAAATGTTGGGGTGGGGGGGAGCATTTTCTGGGAAAAGGCTTATACGTTTCATCACATTTTTAAAAGAATTTGTGACCTCTCCCCCAAAAGAAAAGAAGCAATGGGCTTTGTGTTAAGGTTCAAATTCCTTAGGGGGTCCAAGATCCCAGAAGCCAGTTACTGTGCCTCGGGCCAGCTTTCCCAGAATTGCTGGTCACGAGAGTGGACCCAAGGCACCAGGTAGAAAGTCAGACTCCCTGGCCCCATCCCCTGTGGATTCTGATTCAAAAGGTCTGATGGTGGAGTCGGGATGGGGTAGAGGGAGTCCCAGTAATCTGTATTCAACCAGCAGGCGAGTCTAATGGAGAAACACTGGGCTAGAATCAGCCAACGACTTTCTTGCCTCCGGACCTCTGCATTCAGTGTGGCTCCCTCTTTCTGGAATTTACACTTTACCCCACTCCTCCGTTGATAAATTCCTATTTATCCTCCGATGTCCAGTTCAATGTTAGTGCCTCGGGTGAAGTCTTCCCCATCATTCTTGTGTTAGGGAGGTGAAGGCAAAGCTGCTGTAGCAAAGACGCCCCCGAATGCAAAGGCTTAACTGAGAGAGATTCTCCTCTTCCCTCTCCCGTGAGAGCCCGGTCCGTGTGGGCTGGCGAGGAGGCCCTTCTCCCGGGGCTCACCCTTCTCATTCCTGTCACGTTGTGGGCCTTGTATGAACTGCTGTGGTGGAAGCTACGTCCTCACCAAGCCTGTCAGGCCAGAAACAGGGAAGGGAAATGGGGGTCAAGCCTGGTGGCGGTTTTTTTGTTTTTTTTTTTTAAGAAGATGTTGGGGGTAGGAGCTTATTAATTAATTTATTTATTTTGGCTGTGTTGGGTCTTCGTTTCTGTGCGAGGGCTTTCTCTAGTTGCGGCGAGCGGGGGCCACTCTTCATCGCAGTGCGCGGGCCTCTCACTATCGCGGCCTCTCTCGTTGTGGAGCACAGGCTCCGGACGCACAGGCTCAGTAGTTGTGGCTCACGGACCTAGTTGCTCCACGGCATGTGGGATCCTCCCAGACCAGGGATCGAACCCGTGCCCCCTGCATTAGCAGGCAGATTCTCAACCACTGTGCCACCAGGGAAGCCCCAAGCCTGGTGTTTTAAATCCCTACCAGGATGTTGCACACCTGACGGGGGCTCACATCAGCCAGAACTTGGTGACATGGCATGGCTAGCTGCAAGGAGGCTGGGAAGTGTCATTTCTAGCAGGGTGGTCTTGTGCCTGCCCCCGACAATCACCTGCCCTAGTAGCAATGATTGCCATCTGTCTGCTCTGTGGGAGAGGAACCCAGGCAAAGATGTGTTAGGGGCTTACTATGGGGCAGGCATTATATGGCCATTTTCCTACATTATCTTTTTTTTTTTTGCGGTACGCGGGCCTCTCACTGTTGTGGCCTCTCCCATTGCGGAGCACAGGCTCCGGACGCGCAGACTCAGCGGCCATGGCTCCTGGGTCCAGCTGCTCCGCGGCACGTGGGATCCTCCCGGACCGGGGCACAAACCCGCGTCCCCTGCATCGGCAGGTGGACTCTCAACCACTGCGCCACCAGGGAAGCCCCTACATTATCTTTTAATCTTTTTTTTTTTTTTTATTGGAGTACAGTTGCCTTACAATATTGTGTTAGTTTTTACTGCACAGCAAAGTGAATCAGCCATATGTATGCATATCTCCCCTCTTTTTTGGCTCTCCTTTCCATTTAGGTCACCACAGAGTACTGAGTAGAGTTCCCTGTGCTATACGGTAGGTTCTCATTAGTACTCTATTTTATACATAATAGTGTGTATATGTCAATCCCAATCTCCCAGTTTATCCCACCCCACACCACCCCCATTATCTTTTCATCTTCACGGTACTTTACCCACACTGAGACAGCCAGGAAAGACCTCCCGAGACCTGCTCTACTGAAGTTTTCTCACTTGGGGCACCAGCTTAGGTTATTTTTTTTACATGTTTGCCTCCCCCACTGAGTATGTGCTTAATAAATGTTATGCTAATTGGTGAATCAGAGTGGGATTAGTAAATAAACTTGTGGAAATTACATAATGAGTCATCTCATTGGCTATATTTTTTTTTTTTTATTTTTGCTGTACGCGGGCATCTCACTGTTGTGGCCTCTCCCATTGCAGAGCACAGGCTCCGGACGCGTAGGCTCAGCGGCCATGGCTCACGGGCCCAGCCGCTCCGCGGCATGTGGGATCTTCCCAGACTGGGGCACGAACCCGTGTCCCCTGCATCGGCAGGCGGACTCTCAACCACTGCGCCACCAGGGAAGCCCTCATTGGCTATTTTTGTTTATCCCCCTTTGTCCGCTGAATGCGAATTAGCTCTTGGTCCCTGCAGGAGGTCAGGCAGAGCCTGGATGCCTACCTCAGGGATGCTCTCCAGGACCCTTCCCCATCCTAGCATGCTGTGTTCCCCCTCCACCTTAACTATGACTTTTTCGTTAGTGATAATTCAGAGCGTGTTCATTCTCCCACTCTATCCTGAGCGCCTCCTGGTCCCAGATCCTCTTCGGATACTGGGGAGGCTAGGAGGAAAAGACACATCAACAAGAAAATAAACAACAGTCACTCAGACAGAGATAAGAGCTGGGAAGAATATAAAATAGGACAAGATGAGAATTGTGTGCCTGAGGGCAGGGAAGACCTCTCCGAGGAGATGACAATTAAACGGAGACCTGGAAGAGAGAGGGGCAGCCATGGGGGGCTTTCCCAGCAGAGAGAACAAGCTCTGGGTGGAGTATCTGAGGTTCCGCAAAGCAGTCAGAGTGGCCAGAGCAGAGCCGGTGAAGGGAGAGAGACAGGAGAACCAGGTCAGCGCCAGGTGGCACAGGGATGCACAGACCGGGGGTTGGGACCTGTTCTAATGGGACTACAAGTCATGTCCAGCTATGAGCAGGCCAGTGATACAATTCGATCTAGATTGTTGGACAGTTATCCCAGCTGCTGTGTGGAACGTGGATTTTGTAGAGCCGGGATGGAGACGGGTCACACGGGGGGAAGGCGTTTGAGTGGTCCCGCAAGCACATGATGGAGGCTTTGGCCAGGGTGACAGCAACGGAGGCAAGAAGTGATGGACCTGCTTTGTAGGTAGCCCATGGGTCTTGCTGGAAATGCTTCTCCCTAGAGAGCTTCCCTGTCCTCACCTCCTATGGTGTTAATACTCATTCATTACCTCCTCTGGAATAAAGGACCCACGGCACAGGGTCTTTATGGCGATGAGTGTGACGTTGCCCCTCCCGGGAGCTCTGAGGCTGCATCTCGTCTTTGACTTGGCGGATCACCCTCGTGGCTGGGCTAGTCAACTTGGCCTTTTCACTCTTTGGGAGATGATCATGGACACTGGCCCTGTCTCCCTCAGGCTCAAGCCCATTAGAAAGACAGACAATGAACAAATAAGGGTACAAAGACACCAAAAATGCCACCTATGAGGAGAGGTGTAACACAGTGCCAGGAGGACATACGAGAGGGGCTTTGACTCACCAAGAGCAATCAAGGGAGGCTTTGAGGAAGCACTGCAGGAGCTGACACCGGAAGGAAGGGGTGGGCTGAGGGTGGAGAACATGTGGGCAGAGTCAATAGCTTGTGCAAAGGCTCTGGGGCAGGAACCTTTATCGAGCAGAGAGCAAGGAAGGTAGGATGGGTCCAAGCGTGGGTAGGTTTGCTTGCCACAGAAGAGAGAGGCATTCCTTTGTGATGTCTGGGTTGTCTGTGAGGATGAGAAAGCAGGTCAGTGGCTTGGAGAGCAGAGGCGGTTTGATAAAGGTATTTAGTTTTTAATTGAACTATAGTTGATTTGCAACATTGTGTTAGTTTCAGGTGTACAGCAAAGTGATTCAGATATACCTACATCTATACATGGATAGATATGAATTCTTTTTCAGATTCTTTTCCATTACAGTTATTGCCAGTTAGTGAATATAGTTCCCTGTGCTATACAGTGGGTCCTTGTTGTTTATCAGTTTTATATATAGTGGTGTGTATCTGTTAATTCTATACTCCTAATTTATACCCCTTCCTTTCCACCTTGGTAACCGTGTCTGTGAGTCTGTTTCTGTGATAAAGACATTTTTAAAACAGCATTTCACAGACTATTCCTGTTTTGAAGAAAAGCTTTGTCACCAAAAATGTATATTTGACCTAGAGATGGTGAGTTTTATTTGATAGTTTATATTGACGATCCAAGTTCTGAAATCTGTCCACTAGCCCCAAAGCAAACATTTAAATCAGTCCAGCATGTATAAGCACCCATGGCCCTGACATCCTTCCTTAGGATTCCTGGATGGTTCCACAGAGGGAGAGGAAGAACGGCCCAGTCACTCATTCGTCATTTTATCCTGGTGACAATCCCAAGCAGTTTAAAGTTTGCCAGAAAAGGCTACAGTCAAATCAAAGGAGATCTTTCATGTCTCCTGATCCAGGGACCACACCTACTACATTTTTCTTTATCAAAAAGAGAAAACAGCCCACTAAGCTAGTGAGAATCCGTTACCCACTAGAATACAGATAACCCCACCCCCAATTTTTTTTTAAACTATTAACTTGGTACACCTTGAAGAAAGTAAGCCCAGCCTCCCCTCCACCTCTGCCCTACTTTTTTTTTTTTTTTTTTTTTTTTGCAGTACGCGGGCCTCTCGCTGCTGTGGCCTCTCCCGCTGCGGAGCACAGGCCCCGGACGCGCAGGCCCAGCGGCCATGGCTCACGGGCCCAGCCTCTCCGCAGCATGCGGGATCCTCCCGGACCGGGGCACGAACCCGTGTCCCCTGCATCGGCAGGCGGACTCTCAACCACTGCACCACCAGGGAAGCCCTGCCCTACTTTTTAAAAAGAGTTCACTGGGGAGAAATTGCCACATTGCAAAACTTGTGGAATGCCTGCCAGCTAGAGAAAGCTTTCTATAACCTGAAGCAATATGGGTGTAAAAGCAAAATCAACAAAAAAACTGGAGAGGGGAAGGTGCTTACATACATCATGCTTTAAAATGCAAATAATTTTTTCTCGATTAAAAGATAGCACCTGACTGGGCTTCCCTGGTGAGGCAGTGGTTGAGAGTCCACCTGTCGATGCAGGGGACACGGGTTCGTGCCCCTGTCCAGGAAGATCCCACATGCCGCGGAGCGGCTGGGCCCGTGAGCCATGGCCACTGAGCCCGTGCGTCCGAGAAAAAAAAAAAAAAAAGATAACACATGACTTAACAGAGGAAAAAAAAAATACAGGCAGAGTCAGGGCACAAAAATTAAGATTTTTTTCTACAAACCCTAAAATCATTTTTGTTGGAGAAAAATGTCGGGGCTGGGGAGCATTAGTGATCAGTTTCAGAAGGGTAGATGTATTGATACATAATGACCCTGGGGATTTATCCCAAGGAAATAATTTGAATGAAAAAAACCGAGTTGTATGCACACAGATGGTTATTGCTTCATTATCTGCAATATTTTAAAGAAGTCAGATTTATTCTGGCAAGAATGGGAGTGGGGTGTCAGGTACGAGTCAGATGGTCTGATGGTGTTTAGAATTGATGAAGGTGAGGAGGCTGGATTAAGGGGTAGATGAATCAGTGTAGACAAGAGAGGAGGAAGGTTTGACTAAGGCTGCACCCTCAAGGTTAGAGAGGAGAGCTTAGTCCAAGAGATATTTAAAGGATCATTTAAATGTGCAGGGAGAGGGAGGGAGGAATCTAGAATGACAGTTTGGGTGGATGGTGGTGAGCCCAAGAAGGAGAGTGCAAGTGAGTGAGTCTGGGGTCTGCCTGTCTGACTGTCTGGGGGCTGGAGTGAAGGGGTGGAAGGAGTAGGCAGTTCTGATGCTAAGTTTGAACCACCTATGGAATAAGGAGGCAATGGAAAATGTAGGTCTGGGCTGAGAGAGGAAGGTGGCTGGAGATAAATAACAATAGACATAAGTTTTCCGTAAGATGGGGGAGGTCATGCATGGCTCCCTCCTTTCCTCCTCTTGGTCTTCATCCCCTTGGACTTTTCAGAGGCAGCTGCTACTGCTGCCCACCTTCTAGAAGGTGTCTCTTCCATCAGTCCCTGAAGCCACACATCCTTCGTCTCTTCTTCTACCTCTGTTTCTTTCCTTCCCATTTTAAAAATTATTTAAAAGTAAATATTTCTCCCCAAGTAATCAATTTTTCTACTGTAGGGAAGAAAAACTAGAAAATACAGATAATTAAAAAGAAAAATTAACTGAATATTCTGTCATAGCCCATATGGGAAAAGAATCTGAAAAAGAATAGCTATGTGTAGATGTATAACTGGATCACTTTGCTGGACACCTGAAACTAACACAACATTGTAAATCAACTCCACTCCAATCTAAAATAAAAAATTAAATAAAAAGAAAACTTAAAGTCACAAAGCATTTTGATGTATATCCTTACAACTCTTACTCACTCTTCACGGGCTACCTGCTAACCTGGCTGGGTTTCCTCCCCATCACACGCACTCAGTGCAGCCTTTTCTGATGAACGTTTATCAAAGGTGGAACTAAATAATTATTTGCAGCACTACTTTTCTAAAAAGCTGAATTGTTTAATGAATGTATTCATATAATGTTATTTTTTACCAAAATAAAACCAATTGGTAGATAATGTTTTTTAGTGTATTTTCTTCGTGTGTTAATATATCATGGATAATCTTTACACACCCGTCTCAATCTATGTGATCCTTTCTGATGCTACCTGGTATTGAATTCACCTGTATGGCTGAGCCAAAATTTCTCAACCCTTTATTAGGATATTTAAGGTAGGGACTTCCCTGGTGGCACAGTGGTTAAGAATCCTCCTGCCAAAGCAGGGGACAGGGGTTCGAGCCCTGGTCCGGGAATATCCCACATGCCACAGAGCTACTGAGCCCACGTGCCACAACTACTGAAACCCACATGCCACAGCTACTGAAGCCCGCGTGCCTAGAGCTTATGCTCCGCAACAAGAGAAGCCACCGCAATGAGAAGCCTGCGTACTGCAAGGAAGAGTAGCCCCCGCTCGCTGCAACCAGAGAAAGCCCACGCGCAGCAACAAAGACCTAACGCAGCCAGAAGTAAATATTGAAAATAAAATAAATTTTAAAAAGGGGATATTTAAGCTATTTCCAAGTTGTTTCTAATCTACAGCTTTATACATACATCATCTCTACTTGCTTGTTTGTTTATCTTCTAAGAATAGAATTGTTAGGTCAATGAATATGCCAAATTTTCAGCTTTTGATGGAGGTTGGAAAACTGTCTTCCAAAAAGTCTATCCAATTACACATCCACATTTTTGCTTTTACAAAACTCTTTTTTTCCTGTTACAAAAATAGTGCCTTCTATTAACTATAGACAGACGGCAGATAAGCAAACACAGGAAACGTGGGGAGCCTATGATTCCAGCTGCTTGATAACCCCTGTTAGGTGACTTTGTCCCATGTTTGTCTAGGTGGATGCCCTTGGGAGTCAGGCTTTGGCTTGAGAGCCAGGTTTACCATTACTGACAGGGTGGCCGCAGGTGATTACTTAATATCTCCAAGCTTCTGTTTTCTCACCTGTAACTGAAGGTGACAGTAACAGGATGGCACAGGTTGTCGGGATGCATGGCGACATGTAGCTCAGTGCCTGGCACGTTACAAGCTCTCAAGCCGTGCTTCTTTCATTCTGCTTGCACTTTGCTTTCCTATCTCGGTGATAAAAACAAACTTCTTCCCTTGTATCAAGTGGACACCTCTGGTCTCATCTTCTACCTGAGCCCCGGGCCTATAGCCCTGATCCCAGACTGTTAATAGCACCCATGGTATTTTGTTGGTATCAAGTTTCCTTTGGGTCCCAGTCAGACTAGTTACGAGTTCCTTCTCCCCATCTGCCTGCTCCATCTTACCCACTGTCATCTGTCCTCAGAGGCGCCCAGGCAGGAGTCACCGGAACACCTCCCTCCCCCTCCCACAGTTAACTGGTTCCAAGCAATTGTGTCATTCCACAACACGGGGCATGGCTGGAGTCAGACCGACCTCAGTGGAAATGCTGGCCCTGCTGTTTACACGCTGCATGCCCAGGAGTAGTTGCCTCTCTTCTCTGAGCCTCTGTTTCTTCATCTGTGAGATGTGGGAATAGCAGACCTACCACTTAGGGCCGTCGTTCTGATGGTAAAGGGAGACGCTTAAGTGTTGAGCGTCTCCAAGGGGCGAGCTTCGATGCGCCCTGTTAACGGTTATTGTCGTGTCTCACGCTCTCTGGCCTTTGCTTATCCGTCAAGCGCAGTCCCAGCCCATCTATGGCACAAACACGACCTCCCACCTTCAGCCCTTCCCAGGCCAGATGTGCTGCCCGCATGGCCTTCCCATGGCGTGCCTGGAGCTCGTCATCCACTCAAGACTCTGGACGGCTCACGACCGCCTGCGAACTAAAACACAAATTGTCCTTGCACAGTGATTATGCCCCGTATCTGTTTCCAGCCTGGTCGCTCCTGCACCCACCCCCCCACCCACCCACCCCCGGTTCCTGCCTCTCCATCTCTGCGTTGACCTCCTGTCTGTCTCCCCTGCGCTTTCCCATCCTTGTTTGTGATGGTCCCACCACCTGGATGGACACCAGTAACCCAGCAGTCTCCCAGCCTGGCTCAAACATCCCTCCTGCAGCTGGTTCTCTCAGCCCTCCCCCAGGACATTCAAGGCCTCCTCCCTTGAGCCCCACCCTTGGCGCACCTCCCACGCATGACCTGGAGTGTCCATTACCCACCAGGACTCTGTGCCCTTCAGAAAGCAGATGCCCTTTTTGTCATCTCTGTGTCCACCACCTCCACCCCAGCTCCCCTCCACAAACCCCCAATGTTTGTTTGTTAACCGCATTGTTAATAAATAACATTCTCCTGGGATTTCAATGTACAAAAGTTTACCCACAGGCCAAAGGTTCACAGAGATCATGTACCTTTCGCGTGACTTATTCTGAGATGACAAGTGCATAGAGCTTTTAAAAACTGCGATACCCGTCACCCGAGCTGATGTGTCATGGATGCCGTGTACGTGTGCCTTGACTGTCACGGTACTGTGTTTTCATGACGATGAGATGAGCACAGAATGTACAACACGTATGTCTTCCTTATCTCTGCAGAGGCAAGAGAACAGTTGCTCATGACACTTGCCCACTCTCCCTCTAGGGCAGGATAACCCGGCTGTACTATAAAGAGAAGGGTGGGGCTGGATGTGGACTCCTGCCCTTCTTTCCTAAAGGCATGTAAGTTTCTAGTAAGTTTCAAGTACATCTGTTCCTTCCTGTTGGGAAAGATGATGCAACGATGAGAAAGGAAGCTGGGAGTTGCCTTCCTACTATGAGCTAAGGAATGTCATGTTGCTGAGCGCCCTTCACATTCCCAGAAATATGTCGTGCTTGAGAAGGTGGATGACTCAAGAGTTCCCTCGGCCACTGAGCCAGAGCAGAGCTAAAGAGCACAGGTTGGCGGAGAGCGCGGCCCCTGTGTGGTGCCAGGTTGGCGTGTCCCCCACGTCTGGGGGCTGCCCTGGCACTGGGCGTGTGGAGAACAACCTCACGAACACAACGCCATTTTCTCAGAGCTGGAGCGAGGGGTCCACAGGGCGCATGTGTCAGTGCTCAGCTGTCCAGACGTGCCAGACCAAACTCCGTGGATTCAGCTGGGGTTCTGATGACTCCTTTTGCGGAAATGGGGGCCTCTGTCCTTAGAACAGGCCCCTGTGACAAAGTTCCTCTCTGATTTTCAGAGACCTTGGAGCTTTATTCTAACTTGGCGATTCCTTCCTGGTCTTCTTGTTTCCTCCCTCCCTCAATCTCCAAATTAGAACTTTTTCTAGTAGAAAGACCTGGAAAATTATTTCAGGGGCAGGAGTTTGGCAATTGTCCCTGAACACGAAGCACATGGTTTGCAGGGGTTTTTGATGTTCCAGAGAGGAGCCACCTGTTCCTCCCCCCCACCTCTGGGCGCCTGGCCACGGGGCTCATGAGTCACGAGATGAGATCAGCCTGCCTCACTGGGCAGAGGTTTCCAGAAGGTTCCTCTAACCCCCAGCCCCCCTGCTCCATCCTTAGGCAGGATCCCCTCTGCCAGCCTACGGCAGTCGCTCTTCCAAGGCCCATAGCCCAAAGCGACGCTGAGCGGTGGACACCCCCCAGGTGTCATTTACAAAGTCATAGTTACTCACCCGGAAGAGAGAAACTCAGATTCCTCAAGGTCACCAATAAGAACCTCACATCCACCAAAGGCAAGGGGGTGCAACACAGACTCTGAAGGACCCCTGAGATGCTCACCAAACAGACATCAGTTTGCCACGAGAAGCCCAGAAGGCGGCGGGTGGGTACCGTAGCCCTCCACCTCCTGCAGCTGGTGTACCTCAGCATCTCCTAAACTCATCATCACCGCAACCGGCTCTGCTCCGTGACCCGCGGCCTGTTGTCCATGTGGCAACTAAGGCGATAAGAGACAGCCCTGCCTGCACCACCTGCTTCCGTGGTGGGGGTCTGGAGCCCCCCGGACGTGAATACCAGGCAGTGGAGTGGAGGCCAGAGGCTGAGGGTCTGGAGCTGGACAGCATGGGGCTGGCTCCCGGCTCCCCAGTCACTGAGCTCTCTGTTTAACCTCTCTGGGCATCACTGAACCTGGGTCCAAAGACCAGGAATTATAACAGGGTTGTAATCAGGCCAAAATAACTCCCTATTTTTGTGAAGTACCTACAACAGTGCCTGGCACTCCACAATGCCTAATGAATGAATAAACACAAGATTCCTTCCTGGGGAGCGTTTAGCGGCAGGCAAGGCCTTTAGGTGTGGGGCTCCCCATCCTAGGGCCTGAGTCTTGCCCCTCGGGGTCTCTGAGGGTTAAATCCCACGGCCATAAAATGAGTGTTAACACCAACTGAGCACAGCAAAGAGCAGGGAGGTCAGAATCAAGTAAGACTCAGAAGGGAAGCTCTGTGCCGTCGGAAGATGCCACGTTAATTGGCAAAACTCGTCTTTCTCAAATGAAGGGTTCAGATGCATAGGGAAGGGGTCCTCGGCAGCCCCCTTTCCGTACCTCGCAGAAGAATGCTCCTTCTAAGGGCGAAATGGGCTTTGAAAAACTGTATTATTCTCTCTCTAACCTGAGAATTCTTTCCGACACCAGCTGAGATAGAGTCCACCCCCAAATCTTCCACCTCCGGTGTCATGCTGGTCAGGAGCTGGAGCCCCACCCCCTGCCCTCCCAGGAAAGGTTGTAGGTAAAGGCCACAGATAAGAAAGGCTCAAGCTTGCACCCTTGCGTGACCTGGGCCTCCGTCACCCCAGGGCCACTGCAGAGGTCCCAGCCTGCTCACCTCTGGCCAGACTCTGCTTCCTGGGTACGTGGCGGTGCAGACACACGGGATCCTATGCTCAAAGGAGACCCATGCTTGGGGTTTCATGCTCTGCAATCTGTCTTGAACTTAATAATTTTATCTGACCTTGTGGTTCATAAATGAAATTCAGTGGGATGACAGAGCGTGTGTTTGGGGCTTGGAGCCATACGCACGATCATACGGTCCACTTGCCGTGGTTCCTTGGCTACCTGCGGTCCTATTCTCTGGTGTCCTGGGGGACACAGGTCCCCTTCTCTGCCCCTGTCCGGTGACCACTGATGATACCCTCTGCCCCCAGAGGGGCCTGGCCCCAGGCAAGAGAAGAGTCAGGGTTGGGGGCATGCATACCCACTCGGAGTCACAGGGTTCCCAGGCACCTGGTGGGTGGGTGGTCTGTACGCCCAGAGAGGTCTGTGCTGACCCCCGACCCGAGGAGCTACCCCATCAAATAGCAGATGAAAAACACCACGAGAGGTCAAGAGAGACTCCATGGGAAAAAGGACAAAGTTTTCTCTGGCTTTTTGAGCAAGGAGTCCTGCATTGTCACTCTGCCTCAGGACCCCACAAAGGATGCAGCGGCCCCGCCTCAGGCTGTAAATCCCTGCCACCGGTG
Organism: Tursiops truncatus; assembly: GCF_011762595.2. Taxonomy (NCBI): domain Eukaryota; kingdom Metazoa; phylum Chordata; class Mammalia; order Artiodactyla; family Delphinidae; genus Tursiops; species Tursiops truncatus. The sequence continues at coordinate 177,739,660 of NC_047034.1, forward strand.
TCATCTCACCTCGGCTAGAAGGGTCGGCCTGGCCGATGCATTCAGGTTCCCGTATTTTAGAGTTTTGTGTGTTTTGTGTGTTATAAGGCGGAGGGCCCCCTCTCACCCAGAGCCACGTGGGTGCTGGGGTCAGCTGACTCACTTGTCCCACTTGCCAGGGTCCGTGTAGGCCTGTGGGCTCAGCTACCACAGCCAGAGGCCCCGTGTCCCCTGCCCCAAGCCTGACTTCCCACCTGTGAAAAGGGATTAAGCAACGCCATCTTCAAGATCTTTTCTAGATCTAAAGGCATCTCATGGTTCCAAGCACACAAGGCCCATTTTCTGCTCCGAAAACCCAGAGTGGGAGGTACAGAATCCTCTGGATTCCTGGCAACAAAATTTTTTTTGCAATGATTGGCAACAGAAAACCACGTTTTCCGTTGGGATGCGTGAACGGGATGCATGTTTGAAGTGCTGTTCTAAGATCCAGACGTACAGCACGAGAAACCGCACAGCATCTCGGATCCTGGGCTTGGTGGACGGTGAAGGGAGAGGTTAGGAAACATCCCTTCTGCTGTTGGGCAGGGGAGAATAAGGAAGGCCATGTACAAAATTACTGAAATCCTCTCTGTGACGATATGCCATCATTTCTGCTCTTTAAAAATTGTGTATTATTGAGACAGAAAGAGACCCTCAGACACAGAAAACAAACCCGTGGTTACTAAAGGGGAAAAGGCAGGGAGGGATAAATGAGGAGTTTGGGATTAACAGGTACACACTCCTATATATAAAATAGATAACCAACAAAGACCTACTGTAGAGCACAGGGAACTATATTCACTGTCTTGTAATAACATATAAGGGAAAATAATCAGAAAAAATTATATATATACACACACATATACATACAACTGAATCACTTTGCTGTATACCTGAAGCTAACACAACACTGTAAATCAACTATACTTTAATAAAAAATAAAATTAAAAAAATTTTTGTATTATTGGAAAATGGATTAAAAACATGAGGCTTCATTTAGCATCATATCCTAAATTAGCCAACATGGTGTGGACCCCAGGGCCCACCACAGGCTACTGATAGAGAGTCGTGTCAGGTTTGTGCACACGGGAGCCTGCATGGTTAACATTCTCCAAAAGACCATGGAAATATGCTTAGAAAAGATATAAGAAAGTTCCAGATTGGTGGCTGAAGTCTCCCCTTCCAGGTCATCACGTAAGTCCAAAGTAACCCAGAAAATACCCACCATACTCCATGTCCTAGATACTGTCAAATTTCCCAGCAAGGAGATCTTCAGAACACTGCAATCCTACTGCATCCAGGCAGTGGATTTCCTGGGCTGCTTAGTTCATCCAAACAGATGTGCAGAACCCACATCTGACAGCCAAGTCCCTTTTTTCTGCCCAAATCTGTGACAGTTTTCCACCCTAAAGGGACTCAAATTTGAAATTCCCTAAAATTACTTTTACTTTTCCCTCGAGTGGGACATAGATTCTAAGAAACAGTATTATCACCTCATTAAATGTGTTGGTTAAGTTTTAAAATTGGGGAAAGTTAGCAAACACAGGGGGACCTGCAATGTTTGCTTGTGAGATTTCTCTCTCGTAGCAAATATTTCCTATGCTCAAGGCTGCATTGATCTGTATTGTTGGGAAAAGGTTTGGGTGAAACCGCGGTGCCAACCTTTCTATCTGGTGTCCTTCCTTGACGAATTGTCCTTCGTGGTAAGTGTGTGGCAGCTCTTTGCCGGTTTCCATACCAGAGCCCAGTGTTCTAAAACTCATTGCCTTTTGGGATAGTGAATGGTTGGATTTCAAAAATTCTGTTATTTTGGACTGTCGGGCTGGCCCAGGAAAAGGACCAGACGTGTGGGAAAGAATGTCAGGGGGAGATAGTTATCAGGAAAATTAACAACGGCTTTAAAGATTGTGTCATAACAACACATGCTTAAAATGGTTAAAAACACTCACACTGTTATTCCTTCGGGCCCGAACTATTTCCTAAGATAGTGAGATCAGCAGTGAAGGAAATTCCTCCTTTATTCTGCCTGAAGGTTTGGCTGCAGGTCTGAGACGTCTTGAAAGGCAGAGAGAAGACAGAGCTTTTCACTTCAGATCTCGGAAATCTTTTCCAGTTGTACAGCAGGTGCAGCAGTTTGGGGAAAATATTCGAGGGAAAGCAAGAAGAAACTCTGTTCTCTTCAAATATGCGATTGGTAAAGAGCCCCAAGTTTGCAAGCTAGCAAGGATCTAGCCAATTCCAGGACCAGAGTTTCTGTCCCTATCGACACATTCTGGAAAAATGACTAAACCTTCCTGTACCTCAGTTGTCCCAAGTGCAAAATCAGAAGAATTCTCTTAACCCCCTTTACAGTACTGCAGGGAAAACACACCATGGATAATGCTTGAGAAGTATTCACTTGTAGTTAACTGTCTCATAAATGCTTAAGATTGCCAGGCCCCCGGGAAGCCTGCACGGTGTAACGTAAAAGCCAATTCACCTGATCAGAACCTGTTGTCAGGGCGTTAGGAAATGGCCCACTGGGGGACCGTAGTGAAATCAGAGCAGAAGGAAACCAGGGGGTGCCTCGCACAGGAGCCTGAATTTTCAATAGCATGGGGCTGAATTGGGAGGCTAGAGACTTCTGTCCTCTTTCTTGGCCCACTGCAGAAAGCATTTTTACTTTATCACATACACATTTTCCTCCTTCCCTTGGTCATGAATCAGAACATTTTACAGCTAGGAGGAGTTTTAGGGATAGTCTAGTTATTTCTCATTTTACAAGCAGCAGGCCCTGGAGCTAAGAGGCACCGAGTTTTCTGACTCTAAGTATTGTCCAAAGGAACCATTCAGCTCAACCCAGCTACAGCTCGTTCAGCAGCCCGGCTCCCTACACCCCCTACAGGGCACACTCATACCTAAGAATCTTCTTCCTCAGACTTTATGGACCTGCGTCCTTTTGGAGAAGCCACCCTTAGGGGCCGAGTGCCGAGGGCTGCGCTCAGGACGGGACCCTCGGTTGGTAGAGGGAAAAGGTGAAGGTGACCTTCGTCCACAGAGGCTGCCACATTCTCTGCCACTTCCTGAGTGAGCACATTGTGATCTCCACCACAGATCTTACGAAACAGGCATCTTATTCCCACCGAGGAAGATGCGGGTTAGAAGTGTAAGCAACTACCCCCGGCGGTGGGAATCGGGCTTCATGCCCAGATTCCAAGGCTGGCCTTCTTGCCACTCCGCCTGAGGCTTTATCAGAGAAATCATGTCCTGGGCAGATGACCAAGGCAAGGACTCGGCCTGGGGGTGGGGAACGTCTGGGATGGATTCCTGAAACCAGAGGATAAACTTGAAGCAACGGGGCAAGAAGCTAGCTCACAGACTTGGGGGTCCAGGAGGGCATTGCTAACTGGACGGCCAGACTGGGAGGCCTGGGCCCTGGAGTCCACCTGTCACTTACCCACTGTCCTGAGCAAACCCAGCCCCTGCTACTTGTGGAGTCTGAAATGCGGCAGCCCTTTGGACTTCTAACCGGACGTTGCATGCTGAGTCAACTGCCATCTCAGCTCCTTTTAGCAGACAACAGCTGGTCACCCAGCTGGGGCCTGGGACCCTCACCCCCAGGCCACCTGAGGAACAGATCCAGGTCACGGTTCACAGAGTTACAAGCGGGAGTGGGGGTGGGGTCAGACCACCCAGCTCTTGATCCCGCCTTCCTCACTTAGCAGCTGCGCCAGCTTGGGCAGGTCGCTAAGCCTCTGTGTGCCTCAGTTTCCCCACCTGTACAATGGGGAGACTCATAGGGCCATTTGCTGGTGACACGAGGAAGTGCACACAAACGTGCTGAGAGCAGCGCCGGGCACGTCGTAGGTGCTCAGGAAGGGGTGGTTGTCCTTAATTTCTGCACACGACTGTCACAGCAGAGGGAGCGCTCTCCTGAAGGGACCCCTCCGGGACCTCATCCAGGCTGAGGGCATGCTGCCTTCTGAGTCAGGCCGCTCTGTTTTTGGACGGCTCTAAGAAAACTCTTCCTTGCTTTCAGCCAAGTCCACCTCCCCGCAACTCCCACGCACGGGTCCCAGCTTTGCCAGAAGGCAAACATCAAAAAAAAAATTCTTGAAAGAGGGACCTAGAATGTAAATAAGCATATGATAGAATTGGGTTGAGGAATTACAGTCTGCCTCGCTGCAGCCGTTCCCACCGCTAAGCCCGGATGAGGTTGGGTGGTGGGAGTCAAAGACCCTTCAGTTCAGTGGGATAACGGCTAAAGCTCTGAGCTCTCCTCTGCTTCCTTTAGAAACGCATTAATCAACTTCTCCCTCCATGTTTTGCAGACCACAGCATGCTGCTGACTGCCGTGAGACCAAGACACAAGTCACTCCCCCCCAGGAGCAAAGGTGACGGTCACCAGGCTGCAGAGCCTTGACCTCATCTGACTTCATACGTGCCGTCCAGCCCGTAATCATTGTGCACCCAGGGAGCATGCCTGCCAGGGCAGCGCACGTGCCTGGCCTCCTGTTTACAGAGCCTTGCTGGTGTCAGGTACATAAAATCACGACCCGTGAGTCCCTTCCCTGCCTTCCTTGGCAGGTACTGTGACATAAGAAGAATGCACACATGTTTTTTTCAGACAGATTAGACAGCTTGGCTCTCCCATGACGCTTGTTAAAAAGGATTTGAAATAGAGTTTCCGCGTTGCAAGGTGGAAAAGTTCTCTGAGCTCTGTTGCGCGTGGTACAAATATGCTTCACACTACTGAACTGTCGACTTAAAAATGATTATGATGGTAAATCTCAGGGTAGAGCTTTTTCCCACAATAAAAAGTCTCTAAGGATGAGATAGGTAGATGAAATAATACGACGAAGTGGCTTGAAAATGTTGCGAGAGGATGCAAAAGTTCATCGAGCTGTAGACGTATGATTTGTGCACTTTTCTTTAACATTAGACTTCGTTAAAAAGTTTATATATAAAAAATAATCATATGGGACTTCCCTGGTGGCGCAGTGGTTGGGAATCTGCCTGCCAATGCAGGGGACACGGGTTTAATCCCCGGTCCGGGAAGATCCCACATGCTGCGGAGCAACTAAGCCCGTGCACCACAACTACTGAGCCTGCGCTCTAGAGCCTGTGAGCCACAACTACTGAGCCCACGTGCCACAACTACTGAGCCTGCGTGTCACAACTACTGAGCCCACATGCCACAACTACTGAAGCCTGTGCACCTAGAGCCCGTGCTCCACAACAAGAGAAGCCACCGCAATGAGAAGCCCGTGCACTGCAACAAAGAGTAGCCCCCGCTCGCTGCAACTAGAGAAAGGCCGCACGCAGCAACAAAGACCCAACGCAGCCAAAAATCAAATCAAACAAATAAATTTATTAAAAGGAAAAATCACGGAGGAGGAGGAAGTAAAGGGGGCTACAGCTGAAACAACATTATCCTTGAGTTGGGTGAGTACTAGTCTATTCTTGTGTACGTTTGCAATTTTTCATAATAAAAGAATTCTTTTATACATTACAAGTATAAATCAGTTACAACTTGGGGCGCCCTTGTTGACTCCTCTCAGGGGCTCTGGGGCAGGGCAGGAGTGAATTTGGTACCAGAGCTGCCACATTCTGCGCTACAGGGCAAGGTAGGCAGCGACCCCAGTCACTCTCGGTCACTTTTATTCCTCTCACTGCTCATCCAAGAATCCGAGACAAAACGAAGGGGCCCCTTCTCCCCACCTTCTCTGGCTGAACATCGCTGTCATCTCCCAGGCCTTGCGGACCCCAGCTCTTGCGAGCTCTCCAAGGACTTGGCCCCAGAGGTCCTCCAGTCCCCCTCAAGGTCAAGTGCAGCCCCACCCTTCCCAACAGAGGTGCTGTATGCAGTTAGGGCCCCCTCTGTCCTCCCAGTTCCCTCCCTGGGCACACAGAAGCTTTCTGTGAAATTGCCCTCTGTCACCTCGGGTGAGCCCTGCTCCCCCATCAGGGGACAATCCAATTAACCTCCTTCCAAGGGCCTGAATTTTAAAAGCCTTTTAGGGCTTCCCTGGTGGCGCAGTGGTTGGGAGTCTGCCTGCCAATACAGGGGACACAGGTTCGAGCCCTGGTCCGGGAAGATCCCACACGCTGCGGAGCAACTGGGCCCGTGTGCCACAACTACTGAGCCTGCGCTCTGGAGCCCGTGCTCCGCAGCGAGAGAGGCCACCACGGTGAGGGGCCCGCGCGCCGCAGCAAGGAGTGGCCCCCACTCACTGCAACTAGAGAAAGCCCGCACACAGCAACAAAGACCCAATGCAGCCAAAAGTAAATAAATAAATAACAATAAATAAACTTTAAATAAAAATAAAAAGCTTTTTAGCTCCCCATCTCCAGTGGGCGCTGAAAGGAGCTATGACATCTCAACATCAAAAAGGGGTGCTAGAAGGAAGTAGGCTGCATTTCCCCGTGTCTCTGCCAGGGCGGGATCAAAACAAACACCTGCCAAAGGAAGAAGACGTGGGTGTGGGCTTTTCCTCACCCTCACCCACATCAGATCAGCTAAAACTGTCAAGTCTCAGAAGTCCTCGTGATGATTCCATCTCCGGGGCCCCAGTGACATTCACGATTACCCAGAGTGTAACTTCTAGGCGGGACGGTCTGTGGAATCCAGCAACACCCCGGTGAAGTCAGGCCTGGGGTGGGAGAAGCCTCAACTGGGAGCCCCCTCCTCTGCCATCAGGTGAGAGGTGAGGGCCGGTGACTGGCAGGCCAGGGCTCGAGAGGAAAATCTGTATCACTCAGCCACATAAAGAAACGAAATTGAGCTATTTGTAGTGAGGTGGGTGGACCTAGGGACTGTCATACAGAGTGAAGTCAGTCAGAAAGAGAAAGACAAATACCGTATGCTAACACATATATATGGAATCTAAAAGAAAAAAAAATGTCATGAAGAACCTAGGGGTAAGACGGGAATAAAGACACACACCTAGTAGAGAATGGATGTGAGGACACGGGGAGGCGGAAGGGTAGCTGGGACGAAGTGAGAGAGAGGCATGGACATATATACTCTACCAAGCGTAAAATAGATAGCTGGTGGGAAGCAGCCGCACAGCACAGGGAGATCAGCTGGGTGCTCTGTGACCACCTAGAGGGGTGGGATAGGGAGGGTGGGAGGGAGGGAAGGAGACGCAAGAGGGAAGAGAGATGGGAACATATGTATATGTATAACTGATTCACTTTGTTATAAAGCAGAAACTAACACACCATTGTAAAACAATTGTACTCCAATAAAGATGTAAAAAAAAAAAAAGAGAAAAATCTGGGTGTGATTCAGACACAGCTTGCCTTTCCCTTGTTTTACATGTTCATTAGTGCCGACCACCTCCTCCCTTCATCCCTTGACAACAGATGGGTAAACAAAACACCTGGAGTCCCCAAGGGCCCCCTGACCTCCCCTCCCACCACCACCCGGGACCACCCCCTGGAGATGACCCCTTCCTCTCGGGGGCTCTGAGCACAGCAGCCTCTGGTTCCCCTCCTGCTTCTCGGGCCCATCTTCCCTGGGCTTTCCTTTGGCTGCTTTTCTCCTCCCTCCCTCCCTCACGTGGATATGTCTAAAGGCTCTGGCCTTGGACCTCCCTCCCCACTCCCTCCTAGGTCATGACCACTCCTAGTTTACCGAGGGCATGAACTCCCTCCTGAATCAACAAGGGGCGCTGACTCAGCGTGTGGGAGGCCGTCCTGGGCACCCGGACCCTCTCTCCACCCCGACGCCCGGGCTCCGACACCTCCCTGTGCACCTGGCCCCTCAGCACCAGGGACCCCTGCTATTCACCGAGCTCCTCCCCACGCCCCCTCCGCCTGCTCCCAAGTCACAGAAAGCCCTTGGGAGACACAGAGCCTAACGTCCCACCAGGTCAATCCTTCAAGTCGCCTCTAATTTTCTTTCTAGCAAAATCCTCCCAGCTCCTATGATGGGGGGATGGGGCTTTTTATTCAGCCCCAGTACCCCTCCCCATCATCTCAGAAAACTCAAATAGGACAGGGCAGTTGAACCCACACAGCGGGATCTCCCAGTCATGCTCCAGTAATCCCAGTGAATTGCTGCTTCTCCCTGTCTTTTTGCTCCCCGTTTGAGGGGAAGATGTTCCCCACTTCCCCTCCCTACAGACTCTGCCCTCACCTTCCCAGACCCCTGGCTGAATCGTAGGTCTCCCATCTATTACCCATCTCTGCTTATCTGCAAAGTGGGGATAATCCTACCTTCCCATTAGCTAGTTAGTGCTCAATTCACGAAGCTGTGATGATGATGATAAGGGCGGATCTGTCCCTAACAATCTGTGGTTCTATCCAGAAGGTGCTCCCTTGGACACACAGCCCTGCTCCACCAGTCCCGCTACGGGGCCTGCACCCTAACACCTTTATACACACAAAGCCCACTTACAGCGCATGCCACCTCCTCATGTTTAATTGATTCTTCCGCCATTGATGCCCACGCACCTCCCAGTGGTGAGATTTGCAGAACTTAGGGGCCTGATGAAATGATGGGTCCAGCTCCACGGGCTCTCTTGGCACCCTCCTCTCTTCTGCACCCTGCCCTCCCACCACCTCTGCCTAAACCCAGTCGTCCAACAAATACGTTATCGGGTACCTGTTTTGTGCCGGGCGCTCTCCTAAACAGTGACAAGGATGGTGATGATGAAGGCGGAGGAGGAGAACGCCTCCTATTTCCTGAGCACTTAGTGTGCGCCAGGCACCGTCACATATTTGGACTCACTTAATTCTCATAATGGACCCGTCTGTTCCCCAGAAACCCCAGTGAAATGGGTGCAGTCATCGTCCTTGTTTCCCAAATGGACGAGCTGGGGCTAAGCTGCCTGAGGTCACGCAGTCCCAGGAGGCCACCCAAGGAGACCAGCCCACCTGTCCCCTAGGCTGCGTCCCTCAGTAGCGGAGGGGAGAGAGAATAAAGGAGGATGTGGACCAAGAGATAACCTGATGAAGCCAGGGACTGCAGTGCCGTGGGAAGGGCTCAGGACCCGCTTCAGGAGAAGCATCCGAGGGTGACTCTTCACCAAGACCTGGGAGATAAGAGCCCCAGGTGCACAAGGTGTGGGCGGAAGAGAAGGGATGACTAACGCTCCCCAGACCCCCGAGAGGCGCTACAGGGAAAATACTGGGACAGCCGATGGAATTCGAATATGGAGTGTGGATCGCATCCTGGCTCTCTCTTTATGGTAAATGCCCCGATTTTGCTCACTGTGGTGTGGTGCTGTACGAGGACGTCTTCGTGGTTGGGAAACACACCGAAGTGTGTAGAGGCAGTGCCTCCTCCTTACCCTCAAATGGTTCAGAAAAAATATGCATCTGGGGGTGCGTGTGTGTTTGCGTGCGTGTGCGTGTGCGTGTGTGCGTGTGTGCGTGTGTGCGTGCGTGTGCGTGTGTGCGTGTGTGTGTGTGGAGGGAGAGAGGGAATGACACAGCCTACAGAGCAAAGTGTAAACGATGAGTGAACCTGGGCAAAGGGTACACAGGATTTCCTTGTACTATTCCTGCAGATTTTCAGGAAATTTTAAATTATTCCAAAATAAAAAGTTACTGGAAATACATGCCCTGAAATAGCAGTACGCGAATAACAAGATCTTAGAAAACCCAAATAACACCCGTGAAATATGTAAGAGGGGGAGGGAGAGGGATGCGAGTGGGAAAGGGAGAGGTAAAAGAATTAAAACAATTGGGAAGGGGACAGACAAGAAAGAAAGAAAGAGGAGAACAGAGAAGAGGGGGAGGGGAGGAAATCCGGGGGTTCCTTCACACTCTCGGTCCTTGACTGTGCCCTTCCGTTCTCCAGACTTCAACTTTGCATCTCCAGGACGATGACTCCTAAATTCTTATCTCCAGCTTGGTCAACCGGCCAATCCTGTATTTACAATTGCTTGGCCCAGGACACCTCGTGGATACCCCCAACTGCAAAGCTCTCCTCCCCACAGCCAACCCTCTTTTGCCCAAGGCCATTGGCTCCGGGCTCCAGCTCCTCTCTCACCTTCCTCCTCGGGTCCAAGTTGTCACCACGTCTTATTCTTTCTTCCTTTCCTGTTCCTCTTCTCCTTCCGTGGCTCTAGCTCCCATAACCTCTCTGAGGGTTACTGCAGGAGCCTCCTGTCTGGGCTCAACTGCCCCCAGGCTGTGGGCCTTCCATTCAGCGACACTTGCAGCCCCACTTTCCCGTAACTCAAGAATGCTCTCTTGCGTTTGATTTTCTTTTTTTTTTTTTAACATCTTTATTGGAGTATAATTACTTTACAATGGTGTGTTCGTTTCTGCTTTATAACAAAGTGAAAGGTCTGATGTTTTTCAGGGATATTTGTTTTAGCTTCCAGCTTTATCACATTTCCTTGAGAGCAAGCACTGATCCTGTCTCATGGTCGGATGCACAGCCGCAGCAGCGTACTCATAGATACCTAATCAATTAATTGGTTTTTCCTCATTTCTAGGTTGTTCGGTTACAACAAAGAACTTCTCGTGCTCATCTCACATGTTTGGAGTGACAATAGGTGAGATTAAAAGGACAAGATCAGGACCCTAGGGCTGTTTGGGGGTCCCTCGTTGGGTGCACCCTGATGTCAGCCCTTACGATCACTTACGAGGCTCTGCTGAAAGGCCCATTCTGGGTGGCTTTGTAGTTTCACGTTTCTCATAGAAAGGATTTTTAAAAGGATGACATTGTTTTTAGAATATATGTTTATTTCTGTAAATGTTCCAAAGCTCAACATAGATTAAAACATACTCCCTAATCATCTGCTACTTCCTCGTTCTCGCTTTTCCCAGCCCAAGACATATGTTTTTGATATCACAGCAAACAGAAATTGATTCTATTTCTAGTTGCTTCAAAAACAACTCTCATGGCCCAGTCACTGTCCAAACAAGGCAAGGGCTGAGTGGCTCTGCCGCCTTACGTCATTGTCGTAAGGAAGGTCCTCGCAGCTAAAAGTCTCCCAGCCCCCAGTCCCATATCTTTATTTCCTTCTCTTGATATTTCATCATTTCAGCTCATAAAAGAGAAAGTGATGTCACGTGTAATAAATACCAAAGTAGTCTTTTCAAGAAGCGACACCAAACATGGGCAGAGTGCCGAAGCCCTATTTGCTCGGGCAGACATTCAGACATCTGTCATCATTTAAGTTTTCATCTGAGATGCTAGTTTATACACAGGTTTCAGCGAGGTTTTGATCTATCTAAATTTCAAAGCACTGGGATTTGAGCCCACACAAGATGTATGTGCGAGAATCTCTGTATCATTGTTCTGGTACTGCGAACAAGTACCAGAACACGTATATCCTCCTAGAGACACAATAATATTACCAAGGACCACTTACTGTGGGTGTATTTTTTTTTTTTTTACTATAATGTAAACTTCCTGTTGCATTTTGAACCAATTTCCTCTCGTCCAGTTCCCGGGGGAGATGGTAAACAGTTCTTCATCGGTCTCTGAGCAATGTGTGAGCGTTTCTCTAGGAACGTAGCATGACCGATCTTTGTTATATGGACCATCTGCTTTGAGTTGTTTGTCCAGGTGTGACGCCTTTGTCTCTTTAATTCCCAAGTTCTTCTCTGTTCCCTTTTGAAATGAAGACACATGCTGGCTATTCACGGATCCAGAGGAAAGAAAATTGTCTTGGCCACAGAAGGCTGGACTGAGGCTCGTCAGACATTACGCTCAAAACTCCTGGCTTAGTGAGCCCCTCACAGACGCAACCATCACAGAGGAGGAAGAACTCTCAGGAATTCTTTGATCCAGGCTTTTCCTGCATGGGCTTCAGTGGAAACCAAAATCAGCCACAGTTATGTTCTTTAAAGAACACGGGTGAGAGGCATGTCCAGAATTATCCACACATGTGACTCTCTCCTCCTCCTGAATTTTTGCTGAAACAACTCAGCAAATGTAACTGGGACAATTCCAGGCCACTGTGAACCCTCACTTAGCCACAGAAGCCTCTGGGATGGAAGCTGCGTGAGAAAGGCCACTGCAGGGAGCCAGGCAGGGGCTCAGCCGGGTGGATGTCACCATGGCCGTGGGAAGCAGGGCGAGGTCCCAGGTGGCTTCAGGCTTCCAGGAGAGATTGTTTCCATTCGCACACCACCTCCCTCCCCATCTTCTCCCTGGACGACTGAAGAAAAATTTAAAGACAGCATTAAAATAAATGTAAAATACTCCCTCCCCCTGCTTTCTAAATAAATGTGACCACAAGAACGGCTTTCAAACTTTGTTAGTGATTCTGATCACCTGAGGGCCCCGCGGGAGCTGGATTCTGTTCTAGGTCTGGGACGCGATGCCTGCTCTTGTGAGCCCCGTCGGGGAGGGGGAGGGCCGCCACATAAGAGGTTGCAAGGGACATGCTTGTCCTAAAAAATGACACATAGTTTATCTGAGTTCACACTTAATTGGGTGTCCTGTATTTTTATTTGCAAAGTCTGGCAACCCTGAGTGAGGAAGGTAGGCATGATTAGGGAGAGAAAAGGGATCTCACGCAGGAAGGGCCCCCCGCCCAACAAAAACTGGGAACTTTTAGTAAAATGTGGGGAGCGGAGGGTCCCTGGGAGTGGAATCTCCCTTACCATGACTAAGTCTTGTGTGTGTGTGTGTGTGTGTGTGTGTGTGTGTTTAACTTTCCCACCTCAACTTTGAGTACAAAGGACCTGCCATGGCGAGGATGCTCTGCTGGTCATCTTGCCCTCGCCCCTTAGGCCTACTCTCCATCCTTCCCCATCCTGCTCTCAGATCCTCTAACCTCTGGCTTCGGCTGGGTTTGGTCAGTGGGGGGCTCCAGCAGCAGGCAGTGACCAAAGGCCACAGCTCCTGCCAGGTGACCTCCCCATATAGCCACCCTTTCTCAGGGTACTCCTGGTCTCTACATCTCACCCCGTCTCAGTTCCTTGCCCCAGTAAATATGCCAGGACTTTGGAAATACATTTGCTAAAATTACCCAGTTTGAGTGAGCCACTTGTTTCCTGCAGAGACCTGGACCAGTACCGCGATCCGTTCTTCCCCAAGTTAAACTATAAATGTAACACAAGTCAACTCAACTAAATGATTATTAAATTTGTTTGGGACAGTTGTATGAAGAATAGTCAAAACTTTGTTTTTGTTTTTGGAAAAGTGGTATTGAAGGGCAATTTGCTCTAAAAATTTTTAAACCCATTATTAAGCTATAGGCACTAAAATAACAAGAGAAAAGTAAATTTAGAAACAGACCCAAGTCAATGTGGGATTGAGTCTATGACAAAAGATGGCATAGTAAATCATCTTAAAAAGATTATTTAACGATTTGGGAACAACTGACTTATGATTTGGGAAAAAGAATAAAAAAAACTAGATCCCTACCTCACAGCTTATACAAAAATAAATTTTTAAATGGGTTAAAACATTAATGTTGAAAAAATATATAAAGTATTTGATGAAAGCATAAGTAAATATTGTTGTACTGTAGGGATGAGGGAGAACATTCTGTACCAGAGCAAGAAACCATAGTTTTCAAAATCCTGAGATTTTAATACATAATATTTCTATTTCTGAATGCAAAAATACCATAATCAAGGTTAAAAGACTGATGACAAACATATTTCCTGCAAAAAAAACAAAACAAAACACCACAGGTTAAATTATATAAAGAGGTCTTACAAATCAACAAAAAAAGATAAATTCTCCAACAGAAAAATAGACTATGACTAGACAATTTTTTTATGACTGATGGACTACAAAAGATATTTGAATTAAAATGAGATTTTTTATACTATTATATTTTTTAAATTTTAATATAGGAACCACTATGGATAAAGACATGTGTGGGGGATATGTTGATGGAATCTTTCTGGAAAGATATTTGCCAATACCTATCAAAGATCTTAGAATGGTCAGTGTTTTAACCTAAGGAGCCATAAAAGGGCAAATGTACAAAGACACACACAGAAGTATAAGGTTAGCCACTGCAGGGCTGTGTATAATAGCAAAAAGTGAAAGCAAGTACAGTATCCAACAAGAGGGGCTAATTAAGTCAGCGGGTCCCCAACCTTTTTGGCACCAGGGACCGGTTTCTTGGAAGACAATTTTTCCACGCCCAGAGGCAGGGGTGGAGTTGGGGGGGGGGGTGGGTTCAGCCTCCTGCTGTGCCGCCCGGTTCCTAACAGGCCTGGCCTGGGGCTTGGGGACCCCTGAATTAAGTTATTGGACTACCATTCAATGGCCTACCATGCACGTATTTAAAATTATTTTATTTATTGACTTGGAGTGATATCTACCATTAAATGTTACTTTAAAAAGTAATAAAAATGTATATTAAATGATCTCGTCTCTTTTCTCTTCCTCCTCTTCCTTCTTACAAACCTACTTATGTACCACTTCTCACCCACTAGGATGCCTGTGATCAAAAATAATAACTGTTGGTGAGGTGAGGATGTGCAGAAATTGGAATCCTCAGACCCTGCTGGTGGGAGTGTAAAATGGTGCAGTTGCTTTGAAAACTGGGTTGGCATTTCCTCAAAAGATTAAACGTGGAGTCACCATCTGACCCAGCAAATCCATTCCTAGGTATACACCCCAGAAAAATAAAAATGTACGTCCACACAAAACCTTGTATACAAACTTCACAGAAGCATTATGCATAAGGTCCAAAGAGTGAAAATAACCCAAATGTCCATCCACTGATGAATGGATAAATAAAATATGGTCTATCCAGATGCAATGGAATACTATTTACCAGAAAAAGAATGAAGTACTGGTACATGCTACCATGTGGATGAAACGTGAAAGCATTATGCTTCATGAAAGAAGCCAGGCACACGTTGTCTAATTCCATTTCTATGAAATGTCCAGAACCGGCAAATCCATAGAAATAGGAAGTAGATTAGCTGTTGCCTAGGGCTAGGCTGGGAGTGGTTTGGAGTGAAATGTATGACTGTTAATGGGTACAGGGTTTCTTTGGGGGATGATAAAAATGGCCTAAAATCTATTGTGGTGATGGTTGCATCACTTGCTGAGTATACTAGAAACCACTGAATTGTATACTTTTAACGGGTGAATTAAATGGCATGTGAATTATATCTCAATCAAGCTGTTTAAAAAGCTATTTATGTGTATGGAAGCATAGAAAAAATTGGAAGGTATTTGGAATCAAAATGTTATAAAGGTTGTCTCTAAGTGGGGTATCATCTGAAATTTCCAATCGCGTACCTTCTAGGATCTTTTGAAGTATGCACAGTGCGCACTTCTGTAATCAGAGAAACAAAACAAGTCTCTTGTCCGTTCCAAGACCTAGACCTAGGGACTCTTATAGGTGGGGACCCTACCCCACATTGTCTCAGACATAGTAAAGGGCACCTGAGCCCTGTGTTAACTGGGCTTCTGTCCATGAAATATTTGAAACAATTTTGTAATTTTGCTTTTGAAATTAGCATGCTCCAAACAACTAATTTATGATTAGCTGTGACTTCCCCAGCAATCATCATGCAAACTTGGACATTTGTGCAAGAGGGAAGATATGTAGTCTACAGATAGCTTTTTTGTTTTTTTTTTTGCGGTACGCGGGCCTCTCACCGTTGCGGCCCCTCCCGCCGCGGAGCACAGGCTCCGGACGCGCAGGCTCAGCGGCCATGGCTCACGGGCCCAGCTGCTCCGCGGTGTGTGGGATCTTCCCGGACCGGGGCACGAACCCGCATCCCCTGCATCGGCAGGCGGACTCTCAACCACTGTGCCACCAGGGAAGTCCCTACAGATAGCTTTTTAATGTGACAAGATGTTTACGAATTATAAACCAACAAGGTTGACATCGTGTTACATTTCAGAGACATTTAAACATTACTCTCTTTCAGGGTTTTTTCTCCTATATTTAGTAGTCAGTACAATTTTTCAGGCCCCCAATATTTCAATATGCTTGAGATAAGCACAGAGGCCTGAGCCCCAGGCCTGGGCAGGCTCCTCCCATCTTGTGGTCAGGGTTTATGTCCACTTGCCCATGTGCCCCAGCGCCTAATACAGTGCCTGACAAATAATCCGCCCTCACTATCTTTGGATTGATGAGTTTACGGAGGCGTCACATCTTTCAAATCTCCCTTAAGAAGTGTGATTTTATTTAAAAGTCTTTCCTCTTTTTCAGATAGCCATAGACATGGAGAACGTATATTTGCATCCTTCCATTAAAAACCCTTCACATTCCTGAAAAAATAATCAAGATGCCTCTTGATCAACTGTTTTATTGATGAAACAATTCCAGCATATTTAACTTATCATTAAAAAACTTATTTTTATGATTAATTCTACACCTCGTTTAGGGTCTATCCTGTATAGGGTCTGACATGTCATGTCAGCTCTTGCTGGGTATAACATTTCATAAATGTTTGACGGATGTAAAACACAGAGAAGGATTTACCCTCCAACTCATACCAGTGCAGTGGTTGTTGTTTTTGTTTTTAATTTGATTGAAGTATAGTTGATTTACAAGGTTCAGAGAGAACAAACTTGTTTTTAATGCCAACTGTCACTCAGCTTGAGGTCACCCCTGATCCCATGCTCTTTATCTTTCTTTCTTGGATCTAGTTAAGTTCTTCCCTATCCCATATTTGAATGACTGCTTTTTCTTCTATAACTACTGTCTTGTAATTCTCTGCTGGATTTTATCATTTTAAAGATAACACTTAATTTCATTCCTATTTTATAGAACTTTGGCTACTAGAGGTTCAGTGAATGCAGAGTTGGGCCAAATATTGAATGTTCAAATATTAAGGCCAATGTTTGACCTAAGATAAATAATTATAAAATAAACTTCTATGATATAATAGAATATCTGAAATTTTATTTTAACTATTCAAGACTTAGAACTTTAAAAATTGGATTGTTAAATTTTAAAGGTTTAACATTCTACTATGGAAAAATGTTCTCAGCTCTGTGAGCTATATCTCTCCTTTAGGCACAGTTAAAATATTAAATAGGTGTGCATTTTCATCTAACTATGGAAGAGTAAACTTTTCTCTAACATCTTCTCCACTTATTCGCACTTTTTATATTCTGTACCATGTCCGGATAGATGATCAATTATCACTAATATATTATACATGAGTTTGGAGACTTTTTCTTTGTGAAACTTTGATGTTCTGCTTTTAATTTATCTTACAAAACATGAAAACTTTCCAAATGAGGCTTTTCTCAAAAGACCCATCACCTAAATGGATTAAACTGTACATTAAATAGAGCCCTTGAATGTTTTGCTTAATGTTATGAATGCAAGTCACTAAGTAATTCCACAACCATTCGAATTATGATATAATCAAACCTCTCTTACTCTGCCTTATACAATTATTTACATTTCTATAAACCTTTGTTGGCACAATGGTCTTTTAAAAGTTATCCAGCAAACACACTCTCACTATTCTTATTAAATGTCAACCTATTTTGCTATTTATTAATCTTTTTGAATATTCTTTAAATATTCTTTCTTTCTTTCTTTCTTTCTTTTGCTGTACACAGGCCTCTCACTGTTGTGGCCTCTCCCGTTGCGGAGCACAGGCTCCAGACGCGCAGGCTCAGCGGCCATGGCTCACGGGCCCAGCCGCTCCGCGGCATGTGGGATCTTCCCGGACCGGGGCACGAACCCGTGTCCCCTGCATCGGCAGGCGGACTCTCAACCACTGCGCCACCAGGGAAGCCCAAATTTTTATACAATTTTTAAAGTTACTTTCCATTTACAGTTATTACAAAATATTGGCTCTATTCCCCATGTTATACAATACATCCTCGAGCCCATCTTACACCTAATAGTTTGTACCTCCCACTCTCCCACCTTTTTATTGCTCCTCCCCCCCCCACTGGTAACCACTAGTTTGTTCTCTATATCTGTGAGTTTGCTTCTTTTATGTTATAGTTACTACTTTGTTGATTTTTTAGATTCCACATATAAGTGATATCATACAGCATTTGTCTTTCTCTCTGATTTATTTCACTTAGCATAATACGCTCCAGGTCCATCCATGTTGCTGCAAATGGCAAAAGTCCATTCTTTTTTATGGCTGAGTAGTGTTTCATTGTATATATATATACCACAGCTTCTCTGTCCATTCATCTGTTGATGGACACTTAGGTTGTTTCCATGTCTTGGTAATTGTAAATAATGCTGCTATGAACATTAGGGTGTAAGTATCTTTTCAAATTAGCGTTTTCACTTTTTTCGAATATATACCCAGGAGTGGAATTACTGGGTTTAATATTCTTTTTTATTTAACAAGTGTTTTTTTTTACATCTGTCATTTGTACCATTTAAAAATTTTTTTAATTAAACAAATTTTTTTTAATTAAGTTATTTATTTATTTATTTTTGGCTGTGTTGGGTCTTCATCGCTGCGTGTGGGCTATCTCTAGTTGCGGCGAGCAGCGGCTACTTTTAATTGCAGTGCACGGGTCTCTCATTGCAATGACTTCTCTTGATGCAGAGCACGGGCTCTAGGCGTGCGGGCTTCAGTAGTTGTGGCACGTGGGCTCAGTAATGTGGCTTGCGGGCTCTAGGGCGCAGGTTCAGTAGTTGTGGCACGTGGGCTCAGTAATGTGGCTTGCGGGCTCTGGAGCGCAGGTTCAGTAGTTGTGGCTCACGGGCTTAGTTGTCACGGCCTGTGGGATCTTCCCGGACGAGGGCTTGAACCCATGTCTCCTGTACTGGCAAGTGGATTCTTAACCACTGCACCAACAGGGAAGTCCCGTGTTGGATATTCTTAATAATTGTTTTTACACATAAAATGAACATCTCTCAAAATCACCAATTACTGTAGCATTTTTTTGCGATAATAATTATGCATTTATTCTTCAGCTGACTGACAGAATTTTGAAATAAAGATCACGTAGGACATATTTTCTCCAAGGAGCATCTAAAATACTTAACTATATTTTGAAAGGGAATTTATCAACATTAAGGCAATATCCTGATTATCTTCTTATTTATAATCCTGACATTAAGCTGATCAGCTATGGTGGCAGCCCTTGCAATCACACACACAAGGTCCAGGATGCCAGAAACAGTGTTGAGGTGGGCATTTGGCTCCCCTTCCAAAACCAAAGTCAAAGGAAGATTTTGGCCAAAGCTAAATTTTGGTGCAACCCTATATAGTCAAAGGGCATGAACTATGGGACCAGATGACCTGGGTTTGAATCCTGGTTCTGCCACATACAGGCTGGGTGACCCTGAGCAAGTTACTCTCTGTGCCTCAGTCTCCTCATCTATAAAATGGGGATAATAAAATACCTGCCTCGTTGGGTTATGGTGAGGACTCTATAATACATGCCAAGTGGTTAAAAGCATGCCCGTCTTATCGTAAGTGTAAGTATATGTGTTCATTGATGCTGTTATTATTATTATTATCAATTATTAATTGGTACCAATGAACCTTAACTTATGATCTATTGCTTTTCATGAACTCTAGTCTCAAAATGACAGAAAGGAGAGAAATCAGACAACAAGAAACAGAGACTTTCTGTTTGTTTAGAAAATTTCTTAAGGCTAAAAATAACACAGTTAATCATAATTCCATATCATTCTTTATGCTAGATAAAGGTCTTTTATTTATCTGAGCAAATGTTTAAAACTTTTAATTAGGGAAATTGTCAAACATACACAAAGGCAGCAAGATTAGTCTGAGGAAACATATGTGCCCAGACCCACCTTCCACAAGGAGCACCAGGCTGTCTTCTTGTTTAACTGAGTTCCTCCAATCCAAAGCCCTACATCCCTAGCGCCACTGGTCACGTGACAGTCAGGGCAGCAGCAAGTCAGCTGTTCCACAAAATCACACTTCCTAAGGAGTGACAGCTTTTAATTTATCTGAGAAATGGAAGGAAGGGGTAGGAATCTAGCCTCTAGTACAAATGTTTATGCTCAAGAATCATTTTTCACATTTTCAATTCAAAACACATTCCAACTCTTGTAATAGAAGAGGCACAAATCACTTCAGTTGCTTTAGTTCTTGGCTGTGCTCCCAAGCATCAAATACTTTTGCTCCCAACAGATCAAATAAAAGTTCAAAAACCTCTGATGTCAATAGAGCAAGTACAGACTGTTAATGGTGGCCTTGTCTTGCTGCACCAATGCATTCATCTGCCAGGACACCCACATCCTCAGGGGCAGAGAACCTGACCTAACAGTGCCCTCAGGCTTTGTTGTCTCATGGCCATCATAGAAAATGCAATGTTTTAGGCACACTGGGGAAACATGGGGAAGCTCATAGCCAGGCGCCTGGACCAATAGGTCTCTCAACCATTTGAAGTCTGTATACTCTGCGTACAGGTTGGGAAACTCTGGACCACAGCAAGTGCTTTACAGATACTGACTTATTTAATCCTTACAAATACCCTGTAAAGAAGGCACCACCAATCACTATTCAGGGTTGAAGAAACTGAGACACAGGGAAGTAAAGCAGCTTGCCCAAGATCACAGACTCAGAAAGTGGCCATCATCATCGGGACAAGATTCTATGCACCAGCATCCTCTCTAGTAAACCTTTCCTGATCATCCCATGTTTCCACCTTAGTCAAACCATGGCATGCATGAAAAACACAAATAAATGTGTACTGTGGTTTCTGCATTCTCACGCTTGCTCTGTGTCATCTTCCCTGTGAGATTCCGTACTAGATTCCAAACTGCTGGAGAGCATGAACAGCAACAACAACAAAAAGCTGGGCACAGAGTGATACTCAAATACCTTCTGGCCAAATGACAATCACATCAAAACTATTTAACACCTATGGACACTAAAAATATTTGATGATGATAAAAATGTGGAAAACAAGGAGCAAGACAAAACCTGTGACAGATTATCAACACCCTGTTTCATTAGCATCTGATGGGTCAAAAGAGCCCAGAAAAGAGAGGCTTTCTAAGTTCCTTATTTATACAAGATGTCGACTTTGCTTTTACTTTCTTGGGCTTTTCTATGCTTACAGGTTGGGAACTTCTTATTCCTTCCGGCACCTTTTCAGACCTGTGTTTTGATCTCTGTGAATTCCTGAGAATACAATCATATTACCTAAGTCACACTTTAACTGCCCTCAGACAAATATGCAAACAAAAAGCTTCAGAAAACTCAGTAATTACCTGAAATTGATGCCAGTGTAGACCGACATCGTGACCAACACAGAACAGGCTGCTGAAATGAGGCAGTTATTGTTTTGTTCAAATCTTTCTTTTGGTTGCGATGAATCACCTAAGTCAGGAAGCAAGGTGATTTTAATAAGTAATAATCACAGTGACACATCTTATTTGTAATATTTACAAAATGCTCTTGACATCATCAAGGCCGTGCCCTTGGAAAGAGGAAGGAGAAACAGAGAGAGTGAGAACATTCTCTGAGCACCCACTCTATGCCAGGCGATCCCATCCACAGGGGCAGAATCTCAGGGAGGCAGATGTGATGATTCCTTTTTTTTTGGCCACACCATGAGGTACGCAGGATCTTAGTTCCCTGCCCAGGGATCGAACCTGTGCCCCCTGCAGTGGAATTGCAGAGTCTTAACCGCTGGACCTCCAGGGAAGTCCCAGCAGGTGTGATGATGCTTGATTTCCAGATGAAGAAAGAGACTCAGAGAGATTGAGGAATGTACCCTCAATCACACGGCTAGAAAGGGGCCAAGAAAAGATTAGCAGCCAGTTTTGCCCAGCACTGAAACCCATGCTTTCTCCTCAACACTCTGTTACCTCTCAGATTTCCCTGAGAAATACTTAGAGAAATTATGTGAATTCATTAATTTCCCCAAGATTTGGTTCCATCCCTATACCTAATCAGAAAGTAACATTTTCTCAAGATGCAAAACTTAATAAAAACCCTATGGAGGAAGAGTCAAAGGCAATCAACATGTCTAAGTTGTCAGATCACTTGCTTTGATGACTGGGAAAGATATATGACTTTGGGATACTCATTCTCCACTGCACCTGCATTAAGATGGTGGAAATTTATATGTCACAATAGTCATAATCCTACCAAATATAAAGGGATGAAACCCGTAAGTTAAAAGTTAGACATTATCATACTGGGAGAAGTCCTGTTTGGGAGACAACTAAAGCAAAAGGACATGGAAAGTTTGAAAGTAAAAGGATGGAAAAAGGTATACCAGGAAAATAGTAACCAAAGAAGAATTGGCATAGCTTCGTCAATATCACAAAAAAATGAACTCTAAGACAAAAAGTGTTACTAAATCATGGAAAAATTTTCAACTTACCAGGAGGACATAAGAATTCTAAATGGATATGCACCTAATAAAAATCACACCATATAAATAAGAAATGATAGAAGTACAGGGAGAAATTGACAAATCCCACCCACATTTCTCTCTCAATTATTGATAAGTCAAGCAGCAAAAAATAATAAATATATTTGGACTATTTGATTAACCACCTTGATCTAATGAACATATGTAAAATCCCGAATACAACCATTAGAGAATACCCATTTTTCTTAAGCACACATGAAACAGATACAAAAATTAATCAGATACTAGGTCATAAAGCACATCTCAACAAATTTCAAAAAATAAATATCATATCCATCACATTCTTTGAACACAATGTAATTAAGTAGAGTCAACAACAAAAAGATAAGGTGTTTTAAATTCTGGAATTGAAAAAGCAGAATTCTAAACAATTCATGACAAAAAAGAAATTAGAATGAAAATTTAGAAATACTTGGAAAAATAATAAAAAGAAAAACACATAGAACTTGTGTATTATAGTGAAAACTGCACTCACAGGGAATTGCATGGTCTTAAATACTTATATTTGCAAAGAATAAGGGCTGAAAATTAATGAGCTAACTCCAACTAAAAATGTTAGGTAAAAAAATCACAACATATTTCTAAAGAAAGAGAAAGGAGAAGATAATAAAGAAAAGAGCAGGCATCAATGAATGGGGGGTGGTGAATATCATATAGTAGAAAGAATCAACAAAGCCTAAGGCTGGTCCTTTGGAAACACTAATAAAATAGGCCAGTCTCTGGTGATATTGATCAAGAAAAAACGAAAAGGCAGAAATAGTTAATCACAAACACAGCCAAATATATTTAACTACAAATACAGCAGAGAGGAAAAACATAAATGAATTCAATGAACAGTTTTATGCTGATATATTTGATGATAAGATGAAATAGACAAATTTCTAGAAAAATGTTATTTATTAAATCATGACTAAAGAAGAAATAGAAAGCTTGAATAGACCTATCATTATTTTTAAAGATTAAAATTCCTTCCACAGCAAAACACCAGGCTCAGAATTTTACAGGTGGGTTCTTCAAAATTTCAGAGGACCTGTCATTCCAACCTAACAAAAATTCTTTTAGCCCACAGAAAGAAAGAGAAGTACTCTCCAGCTCATTCTATGAGCTCACTATAATCTTAATTTTAAAAATCAGGCAAGGTCAGTAAGAGAAAGGAAAAGTATGTTAATCTCATTCGTAAACATAGATGCAAAATTCTTTTAAAAATTAGCAAAATGTATCCAGCAATGTTTAAAACAGATAGTGTTATATTATTCCAGGAATGCAAGGTTGGATTGACACGAGGAAATGTATGAATGTCATTGTGTAGTGAAGAATTAACTTTACCCAAAGACAGATCTGGCCTTTGTCCCAGATCCTGGGAGGTAACCTTTAAACTCATGAAATTTCCTGAGTAATAAGAGTGTCTTTGTTATGCATGGTGGGCCCCTCGGGCCACGCCTGAGAGTTTATGCTAATAAAATGACTCAGGGTGGAGACTGGCCAAGCCAGAAAGACCAACTAGGTGATTAGAGACTTGGGGCTTTGGGCCACTTGAATCCAGCCTGACCTGGGGATGGGGGGAGACTGGCTGGAAATTGAAGTCAACCAACGTGGACAATAATTTAATCAGCCAGACCTATATAACGAAGACTCAATGAAAAATATGGACAGCAAAGCTTAAGGGAGCTTCCTGGGTTCACAACAGTCGGCATAGTGCCATACACTGATGCTGGGAGGGCCGTGCATCCCTGAGGACACAGAAGCTTTGTGTCTGAAACCATCCTAGTTCCATATTCTGCCTTCTGTGTCTCTTCCCTTAGCTGGTTCTGTTTTGTATCCTTTTGCTATAATAAAACTATATAGAGCCTGTGCTCTGCAACAAGAGAAGCCACTGCAACGAGAAGCCCGCGCACTGCAACGAAGAGTAGCCCCCGCTCACCGCAACTAGAGAAAGCCCGCGCACAGCAACGAAGACCCAACACAGCCAAAAATAAATACATAAATACATATAAATAAATAAATTTTTTTTTAAAAACCTGTAATAGTTACGTATAACACTTTCCGAAGTCCTGTGAGTTGTTCTAGCGATCCTAAGAGTCTAGACCCCTGAATTTGTAGCCAGCTGGTCTGAGCAGAGGTGGCCTTGGGGACCCCTGAACTTGCGACTGGTGTCAGAAGTCTTGAGAAGACTTGGTAGTCTGGAGGACCGTACCCTTCACCTTGAGTTTGGCTAACTCTGGGTAGTCAAATGAATGAGAAAAAAACATTGGGTCATCTATCTCAATGGATGCAGAAAAAGTATTGATAAAATTTTCTAATCATTTTGATTAAAAACAAAAAACTTTAGTAAACTAGGATTAGGATAAAACTTCCTTAGCCTGATAAAGAGAATATGAACAAACACTATAAACATCAAAGTATTCAAAGTTTTTTTTTTTAATCAGAAACAAGTCACAAATGTCACTATCGCTGCTTTTTCTCCAAATTTACCGACATTCTAGAGCATGCAATCACAAGAAAAATAAATTTAAGGCCTAAGGAGTAGAAAGGAAGAAACAGGACAGTTATTATTTGCAGATTATATGATTTTCTATATATAAAACCCCAAAGATAGATAAATACCTACTTTAAAATAGTAAGATAATTTAACACGATGCTGCCTGTAAGAGCTAAGTTAAAAAATCTGTTGCATGTCATAACAGATTAACCCTGGAGACAAAATGCTAGGGGGAAAGAAAGGTCCCAGAAGACTTATTGTAACATGATCCCATTTCTAGAGAGCTCAAAACCCAGCAACACTAAATAATAAACCAGCATACATACATTGGAGACAAATGTCTATATATTTATAAAAACAATGAGGTACACAAAAAAGAATATCCATCATAGTATTATTGGTAACAGCCTCCAGCTGGAAGCAGCCTAAATATTCATCAGCAAATAAATGGGTAACCACGGTGTCGTATATTCATATGATAAATACTCCACAAGAAAAACAAATAACTGTGGATACTCTCAATCACATGGATGAAACTCAAAAACATTATGATGAACAATAATTTTTTTAAAAACTGGGCACAAAAGGATAAATATTGTATGATTCCATTTATATGGAATTCTCAAACAGGTAAAACTAATTTATGGAGAGAGAAAAAAAGAATAGAGGCAGCCTCTGCCAGGGGAGAGAGGATTGGATGGAAGAGGATGCAAAGAACTTTCTGGGGAAACGGAAATATATTTTTTAAATGGGATAGTGTTTCCATGGGTGTAAAGATTTTCCAAACCTCATCAGACTATACACTTAAAATCTGTGCATTTTTCGAATGTAAAGTATACTTCAATTTAAAAAAGAATATATGGGGGAAAGTCATATAACCTAAAAAAAAAAAAAAAAGCAAAGGCTTGATAAACACAAAATTTCAGATTGTAATTACCTAGGATGGGTATAGGGAAATATCATGTAGGTAGATACAAGTCATTGGTGATACTCTAGTTCTTAGTTTGGGGGCTGGGTCCAAGTATTCATTATATTATTATACTTTAGTGAACACAATGTGTTACGTTCAATATTTTGCAAATATCAAATAATATATTTTTAAAGATATTGAAAGCAAATGATCACGTTGAGATGGGAAAAATTTTTTAAAGATTCACGTAAGAAGTAGTACTTGAAGGAGAAAGATGATTTTTGTAGACGGAGAGGGTCAGCGATAGAAACTGTAGATAGAATGCCAATTTCAGCAAACTCACAGAGGTAAGACTGAGCAGGGCTTTTTTGAACTGAAGCACTTGATTTTAATATATTTTACATTGTTCTTGTTTCTAGTATGAATATCTTATGTCACCAACAAGATGAAGTTTGTTGAACATCTGGAAGAGGTAAAGTACTATATATATATATATTTTTTTTTTTTTGGCTGCATCAGGTTTCCATTGCTGCACACATGCTTTCTCTAGTTGCTGTGAGAGGGGGGTTACTCTTTGTTGTGGTGCGCGGGCTTCTCATTGTGGTGGCTTCTCTTGTTGCGGAGCATGAGCTCTAGGCGCGCGGGCTTCAGTAGTTGTGGCACGCAGACTCAGCAGTTGTGGCTTGCAGGCTCTAGAACGCAGGCTCAGTAGTTGTGGCGCACGGATTTAGTTGTTTTGCAGCATGTGGGATCTTCCGCGGTAGGTGGGATCTTCCTGGACCAGGGCTCGAACCCGTGTCCCCTGCATTGACAGGAGGATTCTCAACCACTGAGCCACAAGGGAAGTCCCCTAAAATATTATTTTTAGCATCTCTCAAGGAACCAAACATTTATACAGTGGTTGGTTAATAAGTGTATGCTGCATCTGACCGGATTCCACGATTGGTTACACAGAACACAAAAATTATGTTCACTTTCTTTCTCTGGTTACTATTGAATTAAATTTATATGGCAAGTTGAGGTAAGTTTTTCAGTTGTGCGCACGCGCGCGCGCGTGTGTGTGTGTGTATGATGAGAACGTTCACATGGTTTGGCTCAAAGAATACTACCATTTTGATAAGCACATGGAATTATTGAACGTTTCTGTGATTTGCTACAACATATTTGAGAACCGGAGAAGTCCTGAGATCCAAAGCCATTAGAACCTGACATTGGTTGAATAATTGAAAATTTGGGTTACAGCAAGCAATCCCAAAAGTAAAATATACAAACCCTAAACATTTTGCTTTGTTTTTTGAATTAGAGGTTTGTTTGTATTGGGGTTTCATGACCAAGCTTAACTAATTCATGTATGAAAGAATTATTTCCCGTTAGAAATGAATTCATGTAATTCACCTCAGTAATAGATTAACAGAATTTAAAATAAGTGAAAGAGTATAAAACTGTTCCAACGTGCATAAAGGCGTTGGATAAAAGTCCAGTTTCTACCTTAAGGAGGAAGAGAACAGGTCTGATTTGTTCTCCTTGAGATGCATCGTACTCTATCATATGAACCTATCGCACTGAGTTGATCTTTTGAAGAGTATTAAGAAGCAATGACTACTGTCGTGCATGGGTTTTAGGATATATATTTTTTCAATCTTAAGATAACCACTAAATTGTTTTCCAAACTGGGATAGTTCTACAGTCCCAAAATTAAGCATAAAGTTTATTGTAGATACTAATGCCAAGGGAATTCTGTTCTAAACATTTCTTATTGTAACTTCAAGTGTGTGAGTGAGTGTAGATTCATCCAGCATTCTTGGGATGTAGGGCCAAACAAAGCTTTCTCTCTGCACATGGATCTGCTCACTGGAGTTCAATTGGGTTTTGCATGGAGCCCTAGTGCTGTATGGTCTACGGGTCACAGTGGCCACACGTCTCTGATGGGCACACACCCTCCCTGGAAACATCCCTGTGTCTGCCTTCTCAGTCTTCAAGACATGCCCCCCACACTCTCCTTAACTGTGTACACCATTTCCTCTCTGAGTGGGAGCCCAGGACGGCAGCTCCAGCATCACCTGGGAGCATGCTAGGAACACTAATGCTTAGGTGTCACATCAGACCTGCTGAATCAGGAACTTGGGGCGGGGGGCGGGGGGGTGCAGCTGTGTATTTTAACACAATCTCCCCCGTGATCCTGACTCATGCCAACGTTTGAGAACCACGGTTCTCTGCTCTGAACCCTCCCTTCCTTTCAGCAGAACATCCCTCCTCAGCCTTCACTGAAAAAACAGAAGGGACTTCCCTGGTGACGCAGTGGTTAAGAATCCACCTGCCAATGCAGGGGACACAGGTTCGAGCCCTGGTCCGGGAAGATCCCACATGCCGCGGAGCAACTAAGCCTGTGTGCCACAACTACTGAGCCTGCGCTCTAGAGCCCTCGAGCCACAACTACTGAGCCCGTGAGCCACAACTACTGAAGCCCATGCGCCTAGAGCCCGTGTTCCGCAACAAGAGAAGCCACCGCAATGAGAAGCCCGCGCACTGCAATGAAGAGGGGCCCCCTGCTCGCCGCAACTAGAGAAAGCCCATGCACAGCAATGAAGACCCAATGTAGCTAAAAGTAAAAAAAAAATATTTAAAAAACCAGAAAAGTAAATGAACTTCCTGAAACCGTGTGGGGCCCTGTGGGGCTCCAGGGCACGGAGACCTTTTTTGGCTCCCATTTCTTGTAGGCAAGACTCCAGCCTCCATGACCTTCCCTGAGTTCCAAAGGGCGGATTTCAAAAAGTTGCTTTTTGAAATCGGGTTGCTAAAAAGTTGCTAATCGGGAGTAGCAGCCGTGAAACCACCTGAGGCGAGATTAGAGGGACCAGGGAAGCTCATCAAGATGAGGAGATGACCACCTGAGATGAGGTTAAGGAAGTGCAAGCCCTGCTCACACCCTAATCTTGTCAGAGACACCACCCTCGGACTGTTGTCATAAAACCACTCATCAAATCCTCTGGGGTTGGGACATAGAGTTTTTCAGGGCAGGAGCCCGCTGTGCCTCCCTCTGCCTGGCAAAGTAATAAAGCTCTCCTTTTCTACTTCACCCAAAACTCTGTCTCTGAGATTTGACTTGGCAATGGTACACAGAGGCTGAGATTTTGGCATCATTCCCACCGCAGGAATCATGACCTTCCCATGTACCACACTCTCAATTCACACTCACATTGCGAGGACAGAAACGATCCTTTCTTTCATTTCCAACTTCCAATCCTTGATAGAGTCCTGTTAGTCCAAAGCATGTCCCAAGTCGCCCACGTCCATGGACCTCCTTGCCTGCCCCCGCGCGGGAGCCAGGGTGCTGCAATAACCGTCTCCCTGCTCTCGTCACTCCCACCACCAGCACCCAGACCGCAGCCTCCACCAGCACCCAGACCCCAGCCTCCACCAGCACCCAGGATGCTCAAGGCGCAAATGGGATCCCACCACTCCCTGCTCAAACCCCCTTCTGATGGGTATTCCAAGCACCAGAAGTAACAGTCGGAGCCTCTCTCTGGCTCTGAAGGCCCTCCGCGCCTGGCGCCGCCAATCCCCCCACGTCCTGCACCTCTGGGGCTGGTATTCCTGCTCCCCCACCTCCAGCTACATTGACTTTCTTTCCAAAAACACACCAGGCTCATTTCCACGTCAGGGCCTTTGCACGAGCTGTTCCCTCTGCCTAAAAGTTTCCCCATCAGCTCTTTGTGCGCCTGGATTCTTCTTGTCATTCAGATCACGGGGTTTTTTGGTTGGTTATTTATTTATTTATTTATTCATTCATTCATTCATTTATTGGCTGGGTCAGGTCTTAGTTGTGTCACACGGGATCTTTTGTTGCAGCGTGCGGGCTCCAGAGCACGTGGGCTCAGTAGTTGCAACATGCAGGCCCTCTAGCTGTGGTGCACGTGGGCTCAGTAGTTGCGGTGCGGGGCTTTAGTTGCCTCGCGGCATGTGGGATCTTAGTTCCCTGACCAGGGATCAAACACGCATCCCCTGCATTGGAGGGCAGATTCTTAACCACTGGACCACCAGAGAAGTCCCCAGATCACAGCTTAATTGACCCAGAGTCCTTCCCACCTGCCTAATGTCAAGTAACTAAACCTGACACAACATAGCTATTTGTCTGTCTGCCTTTCCGCCACTAGACCCTCATGGGGCGGAGGCTCGCAGGGTCCTGGTCACCAGCAGAGCATCAAGAGCAGAGCACATAGCGGGTGCTCAGTAACAGTAAATGATGAACAAATCTGAGGGGAGAGGTGGGGAAGCGTTTCAGGATGGTTCATTGGGTAGGTTGCCTTGTATGATGCTGTCTGCCAGCTGCTTGAAAAGAGCTTGAGTGTAACAGGTGTGTATTTCTCTTGAAAGGATTTTGACACCAGATTTGTGCTTCTTTTAGATGTATCTCTGGGTTAAGATCAAGGTTTATCCATGTTACATTTTATTGAGAATTTCTGAAATCTAGAAATCTACTGCTCTCCATAGATGCTGACCTACAGACAAGCCCTTCACATTCTTAGGATCCGCACCTAGATTAATTGCAACACTTTCATTTGCATTCTCAGAAGCCCAAGATTATATACACTTCTGAAAACCTCTGTATCCTTCCTCACAGATTCCTGCACTGTTCCCAGCTCCCTTCAACCTCCCCGTCTCTGCCCGGAGGTTTTCTTGCCTTTGTGCAGGCCTCAGGCCATTTCAGCTGCCATGGTCCGGGCACTAGTTCCCCAGGACTGCAAAGGAGCCTTTGCAAACATGCCTCCGTCAAATCAGTTCCCCTAAGAAGAGCTCCAGCGACACTTCTGCCTGTAGACAAAGTCCCGGAGCCACACAGCTCTGGGCACGCTGGCACCTTTGCAATCTGGCTAGGACTCAGCGCTGTGCCACCACTGGCCTCAGCTCCAGGGGACTCATTGCTGCTCTTTTCTCCCTCCCTGCCCCCGTCTGTCCCTTCCCTTTCTTTTCTGATGCCACCTGCAGTGCCCTATCCCCTCCCCTGCGAGGCCGTTGCATGCTGGACCAGCTCAGCCCTGCTGGTTAAGGCAGCCTCTGTGCAAGGAGCTGGATTCCAGATGGCAACTGTCCTGGGCCTTCATCTGCTCTTCCCGTGGATTCCCCCCAAGAGGAAAACCCTGCCATGATTCTACAGGTGAGAACACAGAGGCTCACTTCGGTAAGGTGCCCACCACTGGGGGATGATGGAGCCCCAGGTACACAGCCCTGACCATTGCCCTAGGCTGCTGACAACAGAGCGGGACATTGGGTAACAACTCTTTGTTGAGCCCTCCTGGCCCACCTGGAGTCTGCTTCTCAGAACCAAGGTGACATCAGCCACCTGCCTGTTGCGTACTCAGGCGCTGTGTGCGCCGCGTGCACGGCCTGGTCCTCCCTGCAGCTTGCCTTTCCTCACCATGAGCAAGTGGGAGGGGACAGTCCCTGTCCTGGAGCTGACTCCCCCTGCTTTGTGTTGCTGAACGAAGGATTGGATGATGCTGGCGGGACACCGCAGATCTGTCATCCTTCGCGGCAGGGCAGACATGTGGGCCTGCGTCTCAGGCAGCCCCGCCGCATGGCTGATGAGGGTGAGTTTGAATAGTGGAAACTTTGGTCTTTGGCACTTTTTATTTTTTTATGTTTTTAATTAAATTGCCTGGGTCACTGACACCCTGCAGAGATGGTGAAACTCAGCCTTGTATTTTGTTAATGATACACCATCTGTTTGTTCACACTGTGTGATCACATGATCTTTGCTCTGCAGAACATCCTGTCTCACCGGCCTAAACCAGTTTGTGGGTGAAATGCTTGGGACGAGTGCCAGTCTCTTTCTTTCTTTTTTTCTTTCTTTCTTTCTTTCTCTTTCTTTCCTTCTTTCTTTCTTTTTTTTTTTTTTTTTTTTTTTTATGGTACGCGGGCCTCTCACTGTTGTGGCTTCTCCCGTTGCGGAGCACAGGCTCCGGACGCGCAGGCTCAGCGGCCATGGCTCACGGGCCCAGCTGCTCCGCGGCATGTGGGATCTTCCCGGACCTGGGCACGAACCCGTGTCCCCTGCATTGGCAGGCGGACTCTCAACCACTGTGCCTCCAGGGAAGCCCTCTTTCTTTATTTCTTTCTTTTTCTTTCTTTCTTTCTTTCTTTCTTTCTTTCTTTCTTTCTTTCTTTCTTTCTTTCTTCTTTCTTTCTTTCTTTCTTTCTTTCTTTCTTTCTTTCTTTCTTCCTTTCTTTCTTTCTTTCTTTCTTTCTTTCTTTCTTCCTTTCTTCCTTTCTTCCTTTCCTTTCTTCCTTCCTTCCTTCTTTCCTTTCCTTTTCTTTCTTCTTTCTCTCCTCCTCCCTCCATCCCTCCCTCCTCCCTGCCCTCCTCTCTCTCTCTCCCTTTCTCTCACCCATTTTAAGATTGCTCACTGACCCCAAACTTGCTGGCAGCACTGATGTTAGTGCTCATGCCCCAACCACCCTGCTTCCATTGCAGTCTTTTAGCCTGACTTCTGCACGGTGCCAGCAGAGACCAGATAAGGTGGAGGTAGCTCAGACATGAGGGGGGAAGCCCACAGGGGGCATTCCGAGGCAGTACCACCTGCCTAAGGCTCAGAGGTTGCAGAGAAATCAGCTGGGACCCCCGGGGTAGTAGAGGCTGAGGCTGGAGAGTCCCTCTAACCTCACCAGCGAGCGCTGCTGACTCACCTTTACCTGCAACGTTTGTGATGACTGACTCATCGCCCATGTTAATTAGATCAAGTCCCTGAAGAGCGTTGTATCCCGGGTATTTTAAAGAGCTTTAAATTCTATTCATTTCAGTGAAGACTGGGCCTCAAAAAGGAAAATTAACGAAGGCACAGATTCTGACCATCTGGTGGAACTTCCGTCAGAGAGACAGAGACACAGAGACAGGACACTCTGCATGTAGCTCACAGGTGGGGCAGGAAACCCAGCAAGGAGTGAGTCTCGGATGCTGACCTTGAAGAACCTGGTATTCCTGTAACAAGAAAAGGAAGCACTTTTTGAATTATAGTTTTCTCAGGGTATATGCCCAGGAGTGGGATTGCTGGGTCGTATGGTAGTTCTATTTTTAGTTTTTTAAGGAACCTCCATACTGTTATTCATAGTGGCTGTATCAATTTACATTCCCATCAACAGTGCAAGAGGGTTGAAAAGAGTCATGTACCACAATGTTCATTGCAGCTCTATTTACAATAGCCAGGACATGGAAGCAACCTAAGTGTCCATCGACAGATGAATGGATAAAGAAGATGTGACACATGTATACAATGGAATATTACTCAGCCATAAAAAGGAATGAAACTGAGTTTTTTGTAGTGAGGTGGATGGACCTAGAGACTATCATACAGAGTGAAGTAAGTCAGAAAGAGAAAAATAAATACCATATGCTAACAGATATATATGGAATCTAAAAAAAAACAAAAAAGGTTCTGAAGACCCTAGTGGCAGGACAGGAATAAAGATGCAGACGTAGAGAATGGACTTGAGGACATGGGGAGGGGGAAGGGTAAGCTGGGACAAAGTGAGAGAGTGGCATGGACATATATACACTACCAAATGTAAAACAGATAGCTAGTGGGAAGCAGCCGCATAGCACAGGGAGATCAGCTCGGTGCTTTGTGACCACCTAGAGGGGTGGGATAGGGAGGGTGGGAGGGAGACGCAAGAGGGAGGGGATATGGGGATACATGTATATGTATGGCTGATTCACTTTGTTTTAAAGCAGAAACTAACACACCATTGTAGTGCAATTATACTCCAATAAAGATGCTAAAAAAAAATGTATGGCTATGAAACATTACTTGTAAAACATTCAGAACTTTGGCAGCTCCAAAGTGTTGGAATGCCCATCCTCAGACACACACCTTTGTAGCCTAACTCTGAAAAGCCATGGCTTGGTCGCTGTGTGACACTGTGTGATCAGTTGACACGCCATCCAGGTAAGAGAGTTTGTCCTGGGAGTGCACCTCTAAAGGGACCAGGGGACTGGAGCACCGGGGAGGCTGTGGGTAGGGTACCCAGAGGTGGCTCACCCCACTGGCACTTAAAAGCCACACACACCCGGAGCCTCAGCAACGCATCTGCCAGCCATGGTTCCTATCACATCCCCGCTGTGTCTCGGCTCCTTATGAGGAGTGCCTTGTGGCTGCCCTGCTCCCTCCCTTCTATCAGATTTCACTTTCTGGTTGTGACTTGGGGCGGGGAGGCATGGGAGGGGGCACACACTATCTGTCTGATTTCACCCCTTCCTTGGGGGGGGCCTGATTCCCAGGTTGAAGGTATGCATGTGTGTGTTTACACCAATAGACAGATTTTTTGTGTACAGAACATGGCCCATGGGGGTGAGTCATCCTCAGCTATTTCACACTTGGGGCTTAAGAAATCCGTCTCCAATCAGCGGAGAACCAATGGCCCAGAACTTCTCTTATCAACTTCTGATAGGAGTTTGCAGCCCATAAAACCCAGCTCGCACACTCCCTGCAGAGAAAACATCGGCACCTGGGCTTCTTGGCCCAGAAGGTTGTTATTTAGTCGCTTGTGAGTAAAGGGCACCATTGTTCCTCCCCTCCCTTTGTCACTAAAGGTAAGCAATCAGGCTCCAGGAGCTGGCAGCCCCCAGGGGACCCTTGCTGGATGTGTGTTTCTCCGATAGATCTTGCAGACCACGAGTAAAGCAGCAATGATGGTTTACCTGGAAGAGCAAAGAGTGATGCTAATCAGTGTTGTCCTGAAATCCTGTCAACACCTCTGTGCTGACACTGTTTTGGTAAATTAACTCGTACCAGCCCTAAAACCATTCATGTTATTATTTCTGAATGTCACTAATGAAAGTGACAGAAAACAGTGACGTGTGACACGCAGAGAGAAAGGGACACGGAACTCATTTCAAACTTCGGTTAAGAATTCCCAGCCCAGGGGCTTCCCTGGTGGCGCAGTGGTTTGAGAGTCCGCCTGCTGATGCAGGGGACACGGGTTCGTGCCCCGATCCGGGAAGATCCCACATGCCGCGGAGCACCTGGACCCGTGAGCCATGGCCACTGAGCCTGCGCGTCCGGAGCCTGTGCTCCGCAACGGGAGAGGCCACAACAGTGAGAAGCCACAACAGTGAGAGTGAAAAGAAAAATCACGGCATAAATACGCGGGAGATCGCTGAGTAGAAACACATAGAGTTATAAGCGTTTTTCCTCCCGGGCAGAAGGCTGCAGGGACAGTCAAGGTTACAGGGCAGACAGTGAACGTTTAATTAAGGCTTTGTGGGTCACATACCATCTCTGTCACATTTTCTTCCTCTGTGTGTGTGTTATAACCCTTTAAAAATATAAAAACTATTCTTAGCTTACAGGCCATACAAAAACGCAAACAGGCTAAGGCACACCCACAGGATGGCTATAATCAAAAAGACAGAGTGACAAGGGCTGGTGCGGATGTGGAGAAATTGGAGCCCTGTGTGCTGCTGGTGGGAATGTCAATGGTGCAGCTGTGGTGGAAACCAGTCTGGCAGTTCCTCACAAAGTTAAATATAGAGTTACCGTGTGAGCCAGTGGTTCCACTCCGAGATGAGCACAGAGGGAAATGAAAACATATGTCCACACAAAAACTGGCACATAAATGTTCATAGCAGCGTTATTTATAATGGACAAAAGGCAGAAACAACCCAAACGTCCATCAGCTGGTGAATGGATGAGGAATGTGTGCTATATCTGTACAATGAAATATTATTCAGCAGCAAGAAGGAATGAGATTTGGATACAGGCTACAACACTGATGAACTTGGAAAACATCATGTGAAGTTAAAGAAGCAGACACAGGAAATCACCTACTGGATGATTTCATTTATTCAAAATGTCCAGAACAGGCGAATCCACAGAGGCAGAAAGTAGATTAGTGGTTCCCTTGGGTTGGAGGGATAAGGGGGGAATAGGGAATGACTGTTAATGGGGACAGGGTTTCTCTACGGGGGGTGATGAAAATGTTCCCAAATTAACTAGTGCACAGCTCTGTGACTACACTAAAAGCCACTGAAGGGGCTTCCCTGGTGGCGCAGTGGTTAAGAATCCGCCTGCCAATGCAGGGGACACGGGTTCGAGCCCTGGTCCGGGAAGATCCCACATGTCGCGGAACAACTAAGCCCGTGTGCCACACCTACTGAGCCTGTGTGCCACAACTACTGAAGCCCGCGCACCTAGAGCCCATGCTCTGCAACAGGAGAAGCCACCGCAATGAGAAGCCCCTGCACCGCAATGAAGTGTAGACCCTGCTCACCACAACTAAAGCCTGCGCACAGCAGTGAAGACCCAATGCAGCCAAAAATAAATAAATAAAATAAATAAATTTATTAAAAAAAATAAAAGACACTGAATTATATACTTTAAAAGTGTGAATTCTATGGTCTGTGAATTATCTCTCTTTCTCTCCCTTTTTAATGGTTTTGTTTTGTTTTTTCCTGACAGACTGTGGGCCATGGGTCTGTGCCGTGACAGTGATCAGCAGGAAGAAAGGTGCCCAGAGATCTCCAGTCTTGAAGGCCATGGGCAGGGGTCTGGGCTCGGTCCTCCAGGAAATGGGGAGAAGCCATCCAAGGCATCGGTGTGGAAGGAATGTGGTCAAAGATGTTTAGGAGAGGCTGGAGGCAGGAAGACCACCTGGCAGCTGTCATTATATGGCAAGAGGGCTGAGGAGAGAGTGGACTTGGGTACCAGGGGAGAGAGAGACATGGAAAGCCCCTAGATGTGTTCAGGTGGAAGAATCAGTAGACTAGAGACTGGTTAGTCACAAACGTAGGTAAAGAGACCAGGCAGAGACGCCTGTGGTTTCTAGATTAGGAATCAGATCCGCACTGATGCCCGCGTCCTGGGACCCAGGAGGAGGACCAGGCTCACCGGTGGGACAGCAGGACCCTGAAAGTACATCTCCTCCCAGCCTGGCTCCCAGGACAGCCGGGTGGAGCGTGTGGGTACCAGGCGGTGGTAAGTTTGTGTCTACAGCCTAGAAGGAAGAGAGACAGGCTAAAGATACAGATTTGATGGCAGTCTGCGTGGAGGTCAGGTATCTCGAGAAGAGAGCACACGGCAGCAGGATTTCAGAGGGCTAAACATGGGAGCTTTGGGAGTGTCCACGTGTAAGGGGCAAGGAAAGGGAAGGAAGAGATCTGGGCAGGAGAAAGTGGAAATGGCCAGGGAGCCAGGAGACGGCAGAGAGATTCATAAAGGAGGGCTTTGAATATTACGGGACAGCTGTGGACGGTAGGGGCCCCACTGAGCTTTAAGAGGGGCACTTACACATCCCTGTGGGGATAAAGCCAGCCTTCAGGGGACTGAGAAAGGAGCCCAGGGGTGGGGAGAGGGGGCGCAGAAACAGGAGGGTGGGGCGGCGGTCGGGGGGAGATACAGTGATGGGGGTGGGGGGAGGGCGGCTGGTTAGAGGGGAATGTGCTGCGTCCTGCTCCTAGGCAGAGGAGGAAACGCCCCTGAAGGTGTTTTTCAAAATAGAAAGACTCAAAGATGAGAGAGGAGGAGGGCAGGCGGGTCTGGCTGTTCTGAAGCTCCCGCCCCTTGTCCTGCCTGCCAAGAGAAAACAGAGAAAATGGGGAGCCAGGCCCCCCAAAAGAGGGAGGGGACAGAGCAGAGCTTCACCTCACACGGGAGTCCAGAGTTAGAAGGTCAGAAAGTATGATTACACACTATATTTGTCTCGAGTGTGAATTTTAACCGAATCGCAAACTTGAATGTGCAAAAAAAAGTCCCAGTGATGGTTAATTTAATGTGTCAGCTTGGCCAGGATGTCACGTCCAGGTGTCTGATCAAACACCAGTTGGGATATGGCCGTGAAAGTATTTTGTAGACATGGTCAACCTCTGCAATCGTCGGCTTCAAGGAAAGGAAAGGACTCCTGATGATGGAGGTAGGGCTCACCCAAGGAGTCGGAGCCTTACGAGCAAACCTGAGGTTTCCTGGAGAAGAAGGGATTCTGCCTCGAGATTGCGCCGTCCATCTGGTCCACCTGGGATGCACCCCACCCCACCCTCTTCTTCCTTCCTTATCCTAGGTGGGACCTGGATTCAGAGGAGGTTTACACAGCATGTGGGAGTCACAGACAGAGATGAGCACAGCTGGTCCCTGGTGCTCTGTCCTGGCCACACCTGAGACGGACCTGTCCCACCAGGTCTCAGGCTTTCCCTCCACCCCTGTGGCCCTGTGATGATACCTAAGGGTCCATCGGGGCCTCTCGTTGTCAGATCTTATGCTCTTTGTTCTCAGTGACCAAATTTGTGGCTTCCTCTTGTCCACCTGTCCTCGAAGTCACTTCTGTGTCCCTCTCTGGGTGTGCAGACCTCCCATCTGTTCCTCCCCAATTACACTGGGTGTGCACGTCTCTGTAAGGCTGCCCTGGAGCCCGTCTACACAGATAACTTCCATGGCCATTGCTCCAGAAACTTCTCAGCAAAGCTTCCACTCTCTAGGGCCGGGAAGATACAGGGTCAGGGGTAAGTGTTTTTAGGGTTGAAAATACCACACTCTGTGTATATAGCTCAGGTAATGATACAAGCATTGTTAGAAAATTCGAAGGGCCCAGGATGTGGCCAATGCAGGCTCAGAAACTCTTTCTACTGAATTCCCTGGCGGTCTAGTGGTTAGGACTCTGAGCTCTCACTGCCGGGGGTCGGCATACTAAGATCCCGCAAGCCATGCGGCATGGCCTAAAATAAATAAATAAAATTTAAAACTATAAAATAAAATTCTAAAAAAAACCCCTCTTTTTTCAGATTGATTTGTGTTAATATGACATATGGAAAATAAATTGCAAATTAATAAACCAGAATAAATATAAATTTCTTATAAATAATAAATATAATATAGTTATATTATATATATATATATATATATATATATATATATATATATATAAACCAGAATATAATTGCCAAGCGAACTGTTTTGTATTCACACCACCTTTGACATCAAATGTGTGGGTTTTTTCTCACACCCAACACCAACAGGGTGTCCAAGAATGATTCAATTCAATTCTGACATTACCTGTCAGACCCACAGTAAAGGGCTCAGTCCCACGTGACTGTCCTCACTTTGGTTGCCAATCTCATATCCCCAGGTCACTCGTCCTTCTGATGGAGGAACAGATAAACCAGGGGTTCCCACCTGATTTATCCAAACCTCTTCAGGTGCGATAATTTGCTAGAATAGCTCAAAGAACTGAGGAAAGAGCTTTCCTTTATGTTATTGTTTTATTATAAAATATACAGCTCAGGAACAGCCAGATGGAGGAGACACACAGGGAAGGTATATTGGAGAGGTGGGAGCTTCGTGCCCTTTCCGGGCTTGTCACCACTCCCAGAACCTGGACGGGTTCGCCCACCCCGAGCCTCCCAAACCCTGACTTGGAGGGGTTTTATGGCGGTTCCATTACAGAGGCACGACTTACGAAATCTTTGGCCATTGATGACTAACTCAATCTCCAGTCCCTCTTCCCTTTCTAGAAGTTGGTGTGTGTGTGTGCGTGTGCGTGTGCGTGCGTGTGTGTGTGTGTGTGTGTGTGTGTGTGTGTGTGTTTACCCCTCTAATCACGCCTCGAGCTTTCTGGAAACCAGCCCCCATCCTGAAGCTATCTGGGGGCCCACAGCCAAGAGTCATCTCATTAACATTCAAAAGAGTCATCATTCCAGAGATGCCGAGGATTTAGAAGTTGTGCACCAAGTACTGCAGACAGAGAGCAAGTATCTGTTCCCCACCGCACCACACCGAGTACACTGAATATTTGTGTCAACCAGTCTGCACCTGCCTTCCTACCTGTGAAACCTAACCCAGTCATTCAAGCGGATACGCTCAGTTCATATAAGAAAAGTCTGAGACTCACAGAGGGGCATCAATGACCTGGAAGTAGCAGAGGGAACCTCCCTCCACCAGAGAGGAATCCAACCTCCAGATAAGAGTCCTCCATCATTAGACACCCAGAGCTTCTTTACAACGCAGTTGACTGTGTTTAAAACAAAATAAATCTACATCAGCTGTAGAGGCTGGAGGCCCAGGCATAGAGGATTAGGGCCAGTCAGGCCAGCCAAGGGGAAGAACAGGAGAGGCAGCTGCTCTGAAGGCTGCGGCTTGGTGGCGGGGTGACTGGGAAGAGAAGCGTGGGGAGGCTCTCTGGCCCTTGGAGGATTAGCCCGCATTGCAGCGCTGCGCTCCAGAGACCTCCTCCCTCCTTCCCTTCTCCTCCACCAACCATACCCTCAGAGAAGCGGAGGCTGGAACCAGTTGTTTCGGTCGGGATTCGGGGACCATGGCCATTGCCTTCCTCTCCCGGTCCTTCAAAGTCTTCCAGGAACCAAAGGCCTGGCTGGGCCAACAGAACAGATGCAGAGCAGAACACAAAAGAAGCAACTCATGAGTTAACTACGTGTAAATCTCACCACAGAAACCACATTGCTTTTAAAAAATGTTAAACCGCCTGAACATAGTAAATGTCATTGGGGAATGCCGGGGGGGCTCTTTTAAAAGATGGAATGAGGGACTTCCCTGGTGGCACAGTGGTTAAGAATCCACCTGCCAAGGCAGGGCACACGGGTTCAATCTCTGGTCCGGGAAGATCCCACATGCCGTGGAGCAGCTAAGCCCGTGCGCCACAACTACTGAGCCTGCGCTCTAGAGCCTGCACGCCACACTACTGAGCCCGCGGACCGCAGCTACTGAGCCCGTGCTCCTAGAGCCCGTGCTCCTCAACAAGAGAAGCCACCATGGTGAGAAGCCCGCGCACCTCAACAAAGAGTAGCCCCCGCTCGCCCTAAAGAGAAAGCCTGCGCGCAGCAACAAAGACCCAAAACAGCCAAAAATAAATTAATTAATAATTTAATAAAAATAAATAAATAAATAAAAGATGGAATGAGGACCCATTGATCCTTATCAGTGCCTAGGATGCAAAGGTCTCTAAACCTTGCCTTCCTAGGACAAGGGTCAGACAGATGAGCTGGTTCTTCCCTTTCTAATAATCAAGGATTATGTCATTTTGCTGCTTTTCCTCTTTTTACTCCATTTTCCTTTTTTTTTTTTACTATTATTTCAAAAATATTTCTATTTTTCAATAAATCTGTAATTTAAAAAATGTCTGACCTTGCACATCGCCTCCATCTTTCCTTTCAAGAAAACATATCCAAGATGTAGTCCAAAGAAATGTCTTCCTTCCCCATCTAAAGAAATGGGAGATCTCCAAGAACAAAAGCATAATCACATCGATCTTTGTTTTCTAGATGAAAAATGCGGTTTATGTTTCTCACTTCTGACCACGGAGTCATTTCACATGTACCGTGGATTTAGTCTTCACAAAATGACATTTGTATGTATGTATGGCGTGCTTTACCCTGGGCTGTCCGTCCTGAGATAGAGCCAGCTGCACCGATAATAATTCCTGCAGAGTCCACGGGGTCGGCGGGCAGAGAAACGCTTCTCATCCATCAGCCCTGGCAGCTCAGCCCGCCAGAGGCCAGAGGTGCTCCTGAACAAGTTCTTTGTTCCCGAGGGATGAAAAAAGTCCAGGCTTCCTTTACCGGAGAGCTACCATCCGCATCTGAGTCTGCCATCTTTGTATACAATAGCAGGAAACTTAGTGATGGAGAATTAACACTCTTTATCCGGCTTGAGCCATTAGCCTTAAGATTCACTTAAATAGCTTCATCTTTACCACCCCTTTGTTACCAAAAAAAAAAAAAAATTTCAAACCACCATCACACCAGAAATGCCTCGGGTGGGGTTTCTCCTCAACCAGGCAAAATAAATACACGCCCCCAGGACCGTCAGCCATCCATGACTAAGACCCAAATCACAGCAGCTGGGGTTCTGCTGACGGAGCTCTGGCCTTCCCCATCCACACTCACGGCGCTTAGGCCAGCAGGATGTGTGACAAGATTTTCCTTTCATGCTGACTGATAGAAAGCTGCTGTTTTGGCTTGGGGGTGAAAGGTGTTGAGGGGGTCAGCAGGTCAGAGTTTCCTAGCCCCGTTCATGACGGATCTGTAAGCTGGCGCCCATCTCTCCACTCCTAGGTCTGCGGCCGTTGCGTGAAATGGGGCTTTCTGTGTGGCTACTCAGAGGCCGGCGGCCCAAACAGCTCCCATCTTCGAGAGGGCAGTTGGCTGGAGCAGGACAGCGCAGGTCATGCAGGTGGCAGTCAGGCAGGCTGCTTGAAGGCAGTCACATGCCCTCCTCCTTCTGGGTGGTGTCCCCACCCACATGAGGATGAATGCCCTAGAATTTGGCCTGACCCAGGGCAGTAATTTTCTGTGAGTGGAAGTGTCAGGCGTATCACTTAACTGATATCAACCTGGGTCCTGGAACCAGCTCTGCTGGTAACTAGCCATGTGCCAACGAGCAAACCACTTACAACTGTCTGGGTCCCTTCATCTGTAAATGAGGGGAGGGGGTCCTTGATGGGTAAGGGGCCCCTGACGGGTAAAGTCTCTTTTATTCTAACATCTGTGGTATCATGATTTCCTTTGCCAAAGCAAGGAAAGGACCAAGAGGATTTTGTCTTAAAACCCTAAACCTCTCATAACAAGAACACTGCTTGTGTGTTGATTTTTAAAGTAACCCTTTAAAAAACTTGAGCAGATAAGGAAATGTATAAGCATACAAAAGACATCTGGCCCAGTCTTGACGCAACTTAGAAGCTGAGGGCAAATCAATATTCATAAAATTGGATCCTGGTAAGCACTTATGCAGAAGAAGGATGTTTTCGTCCTCTACTCCACTCTGTCCCACAGATCTGCCTTTATTAACTACAATGTGACATCAGACACTTTGGGACTTTTTTAAAATAAGAGGGTTGATACAAAATGTCTAGTGAAAATCCAATCAAGGTCATCCC
Source organism: Tursiops truncatus (assembly GCF_011762595.2). NCBI lineage: Eukaryota > Metazoa > Chordata > Mammalia > Artiodactyla > Delphinidae > Tursiops > Tursiops truncatus. The sequence goes on from NC_047034.1 coordinate 177,782,170, forward strand.
CCATTATGTTGTCTGTCCCTTAGGAATAAAAATTGTGGGGCAAATTCATCTCCGAATCTGTCTGTCTCACCTGACAAACTGGTCTATTTCCTCTCTGCGGACAATACACTGTAATCCATCCCTTGCTTGTTGGAGAATTCAGAATAAAGGTCGGTGTTCAGCTGAGTACTTTTTCTTATCCTGAGTTCTCCATTGTAATTGTACCTGTCACTTGACTCTTATTTTAATGGCTTTTGGTTTCACAGAGGTACTGATTCTTTTTTAATGAGTTCATTCATTCATTTGAGCAGTTTTTTCAGTTTACAGACAAACTGAAGAGAAAGTACAGAGAATTCCCATATATCCCCTTCCCCTCCTTGTATACAGTTTCCCCTATTATTAACATCTTGCATTAGTGGTACAGTTACTACAGTTGATGAGAAGGTATTGATACATTGTTATTAACTAAAGCCTAGAGTTTACACTAGGGTTCACTCTCTGTGTTATGTTCTAAGGGTTTTGATAAAGACATAATATCGTGTATCCACCATTGCAGTATCACGCTGAACAGTTTCACTGCCCTAAAAATCCTCTGGCTGCACACCTATTCATCCCTCCCTTCCCTATAAGCCCTGGCAACCCTGATCTTTCTGCTGTCTCCATAGTTTTGCCTGTTCCAGAAAGTCATATAGCTGGAATCATACAGGATATATGTAGCCTTTTCAGACTGGCTTCTTTCACTTAGTAATACGTGTTTGAGGCTTCATCATGTCCTTTTGTGGCAAGAGAGCTCATCTCTTTTCTTTTTTTTCTTTATAAATGTATGTATTTATTTGTTTATTTTGGGCTGCATTGGGTCTTTGTTGCCGTGCGCAAGCTTTCTCTAGTTGCAGCGAGCGGGGGCTACTCTTTGTTGCGGTGCACGGGCTTCTCATTGCGGTGCACGGGCTTCTCATTCTCTTGCTGCGGAGCACATGCTCTAGGCGCGCGGGCTTCAGTAGTTGTGGTGTGCGGGGCCTTTAGTAGTTGCAGCACACGGGCTCAGTAGTTGTGGCTCTCGGGCTCTAGAGCGCAGGCTCAGTAGTTGCGGCGCATGGGCTTAGCTGCTCCGCAGCATGTAGGATCTTCCCAGACCAGGGCTCGAACCCGTGTCCCCTGCATTGGCAGGTGGTTTCTTAACCACTGCGCCACCAGGGAAATCCCAGCTCATTTCTTTTCATCACTGAATAATATTCCATTGTATGGATGTGCCACAATTTGTTTAGCCATTCGCCTACCAAAGAACATTTGATTGCTTCTAAGTTTCGGCACTTATGACCCAAGCTACAATTTCTACTGATTTTCATTATTATTTCTACTGATTCCTATTATTTTATTGTAAGCTGCCTCCAAGCCCTTTTGGAAGTAGATGAGAATACAAGTTAGTGTTGAAGTATGCTTAACAGATGGCGCACGCTACAGAACGTCACTTTTTAAAACCCTGCCAAAGAATATGACTATAATGGGGTAGGAAAAGGGAACGACTTTGTCGTGATGGGGTTTTCTGAATGTTGACGGTTATCGTAGTTATATGAATCTATACATTTGAAAAAATGCGTAGCACTGCATACATTCATACACACACATACCACCAATCTATGTATGTAAAAGTAGGTGAAATCTGAATAAACCTGTAGTGTCCTTAATTGCATGGTACCAATGTCAATTTTGTGGTTTTGATGTTGTATTATAATCATGTAAGATATGGTCATGGTGGGAAGCTGGAGGGAAGAAGGGTACACAGACCTCTGTATTATTCTTGCAGCTTCTTGTGTGTCTATAATTATTTCAAAATAAAAATTAAGAAATAAATAAATAAAATAAAATAATAAAACCCTGCCAGGTAGAATCAGGTTTACCACGGATCTAGCTAACAGAACTGACATGTGGGATGACTCTATTACCTACAGCTCTGGGAGCCCAGTGCATCCCCTGCATTTTCTAAATACGATGTGGAGCAAGCATTGCTGTGTTAGGTAAAGGACTCAGCAGGGGTTTACCTCAACATGTACAAAAGTTACAGACAGCAAATTGTCCTGCTTCCTAGCTGGAATCAAACTCAAATTGATGTTCATCAAGACTCACAGACGGGCTTCCCTGGTGGCGCAGTGGTTGAGAGTCCGCCTACCGATGCAGGGGACGCGGGTTCGTGCCCCGGTCTGGGAAGATCCCACATGCCGCAGAGCGGCTGGGCCCGTGAGCCATGGCCGCTGAGCCTGCGCGTCCAGAGCCTGGGCTCCGCAACGGGAGAGGCCACAACAGTGAGAGGCCCGTGTACCGCAAAAAAAAAAAAAAAAAGACTCACAGACGTAGAGAACAGATTGTGGTTGCTCTCGTGGAGGGATGGATTGAGAGTGTGAGATTAGCAGCTGCAAAGTATTATATATAAAATGGATAAACAACAAGGTCCTACGGTATAGCACAAGGAACTATATTCAATATCCTATAATAAACTCTAATGGAAAAGAAGATGAAAAAGAATGTATATATATATATGTATAACTGAATCACTTTGCTGTACAGCAGAAATGAACACAACATTGAAAATCAACTATACTTCAATAAAATAAAACTTTTACAAAATTGCTTTTTATCAGAAGTTCTTCATGGGGCATAAATTGGGTTACACTTGCTTTCTGCGCGATCTGGGCAGGAGTTGAGAACCGAATAAGACCCAAGCTGTTTTTTAATTTTTATTAAGGTGCAACATGGGTGTCTGGTGCCTTTGGGTATTTCTTGCTTGTTTTGTCAAGTAGTGTTAAAAGGCTTATTACAAAACTGAAACAAAACAAAAAAGCGATCTCCTGCCCCACTCAATTTCACTGGATACTTCTAACTCTTGCAGGTCTTTTTTTCTCCTTTCTTCTTTTGTTCTCCTGTCTTGTGATTTGATGACTCTCTTTAATGTTATGTTTGGATTCCTTTGTCTTTTGTGTGTGTGTAGATTTTTGGTTTGCGGTTACCATGAGGTTTTAGATAGCAGTCTCTGTAGACACGTAATTGTTTTCAGTTGCTGATCTCTTAATTTCAAAGCATTTTCAAAAATCCTGCATTTGTACTCTCCTCCCCTCACGATTATTATTTTTGATATATCTACATCTAAGTGTTTTGTGTGGATACTGTCATCTCTTAGCAGATTCTTCTGAGAGTTACTTCCATATTTTTATGTACAGGTATAGTACAACTCTGTCTTTTTTTTTTTAATTGAAGTACACTTGATTTACAACTCTGTTTTAATTAATCTATTATAGATACCATCTACTATACTTCAATAAAATAAAAGCTTTACAAAATTGCTTTTTATCAGACGAAAGCAGACAGTATAGCACTTTCTGCTATTGACGACACTCCGGAATTCTCAATAAGTAGCTAATTGTTTTTATTCCTAACAATACGTTCTAATTGTGCTCTTAGAGTGTGCACAGCTTGGTTATATGCCAGAGATAAAAAGGGGGCAGAAGTTCTTCATGGGGCATAAATTGGGTTACACTTGCTTTCTTTTACTGTCTTCCCATCAAGGTAGCTGAGAATTTAGTGCTCTTGGCATCCAAATAGAGTTACTGTATTACTTTTGGTTAGATCAGTATTCAAAATCTATACTCTTAGGACCACGTGAAATATTGTTCACGGCTGAGTCAAGTAATAAACTATGATTACAGTTCCTTTCTTTTGCAACTTTTTGTTTGTCTCAAAGTTAATAGCTGCCTTACATTTGGATTTCCTTCACTTTATTTGTGTCCGTGCTGTCTCCCTGCAGCCCTTAACATCCCCTCATCCCATCTGATAATCAGTTGATTTCATTTTTGTTTCCCGGAGACTCCTTCCTGGGCCCCGCTCCCTGGTTCTGGCTAAACTTGGTTCCCATGGCAGGTGCCATACATTTGCCCTTGGACTTCCCCTCACCGTCACCCTGGAAATTCCCTCTGCTCCTTGAAGCCCTCCTTCCTGGGATTTCCTCTTCCTTGTTCTTGGCTGTTTGGGTCACTCCCTCCCCCTGATGGACCACATCGTCCAGCAGCTTCCTGAGAAAGTACACAGAGCTAACTGAGAGGCATGTGCTGGAGTTAGAGAGATGGGGACCCAAACAGCAGCTTTCTCACCGCTGAGGCTGTTTGGAGGAGGTGGCTCCTTGTCTGCCGGCCAAGGGCACATCCTCCCTCAGCATCCTAGGATTAAGTGCACCCACCCAGCTGTGCCGGAAAGTGGCAACCTCCCCAGATGGGGGAGAGTGATGGGACACCTGCTCTCTGCAGGCCAGCAGAACCCAAAGAGCGGAGGGGGAGGGGCACAGGGTGGAGTCCAGGTCCTTCTCCCCAGCGTCCCCAGCCATGTAAGTCACAGCACTGGAGAGGAGGCAAGAGTGGAGGGGCATGGGCCGGCCTGAGCATCAGCATTTTTAGAGCCCCTTAGGTGACTGGATGCAGCCATGGCAAGAACCTCTGGCTTAAGCAGAAGTGAGCAGGTGCAGAAAAGAAAAGAAAAAAAAAGGGAGGTACTTCCCTGGTGGTTCAGTGGTTAATACTCTGCTGGGCTTCCACTGCAGCAGGCACGGGTTCGATCACTAGTTGGGGAAATAAGATCCCGTGTGCCCTGCAGTGAGGCAAAAAAAAAAAAAAAAAAGGAAGTGAGCAGGCGGTTTCTAAGGGCTCCTGTCTTCAGCCCCCTCCTCGGCCAGGCTCCCCTCTACTCCACAGGCTTGGGGCCCCACACCTCCATTTGTCCCCACTCCACCACCAGTGATGGTTCAGTTGTGTGAATTCTCTCCTGTTTCATCTAAGTCTGAGCTTATGTCTCAGTTTCTTCTTCTTCTCATTTTGAGAGAGATTTCCACGCGTGGATGGAGGGGAAGAAATGTATTCTCTGCCGTCTCAAAAACAGACTATGGAACCGAACTGAATGACTTCTTTTACCAAGCACTTTTCTGACACTTTTTAGAAATGACCCGGAGAGACAACAAATGGGTCTATTTCTCTGAAAATATTTCTTGGTTTCAAAAGGGAGTTACAGACAAAGGGTCATGAATGTCCAGAGCGAAGAACGGACGGCCTTCAGCTCACACACACGTGAGGGAGGCAAGTGGGACCCGGACCTGCACACGTCGGCCAGATGCTCTCTCCTCATGGAGCCTCTATAAATTACATGATACAGTTCAGTTTATTATGGCAACTTTCCCCAATAGCCCCTTTACTCAGCACCACACGGCATAACCATTCATCTTCTCCACGTGAGCAGGGAGTCCAGATTCTGGACTTCACCGGCAGCTACACGATCTTGGCCAAGGCATTAACCTCTCTGAGACTTGCTTTTAGCATCTCTGAAATAGATATACTGTTATGTGCACTCCATGCCTCAAAGAGCTAATATGAGGCACTGACGCAGTCACGTGTGGTGAGCTGGAAGGCGTTAATCAGACGTGTTACCATTACAGTCCACTGAATCCTTTTTCCTCCGAGGCAAGCAGGCAGAGCAAATCCCTCTGCATGGCCTAAATAAATAAATTAAAAGTTTCAATCTACTTTCACAATGAAATGCAATTATCAGCGAAAGGGAAAAAACACATGTAAGTCCAAACATGAAATACCCTATATTTTTAAACAAGTGGTGCAGCTAAATTCTTATACAATATCCTGGGAAGGAAGAATTTAGAGAAGCATGCATTAGATTAATTGTGAAATGAACTGGGGGCAAACTACACTGTAGCAGTCTGCTCAGGCTGTCGTGACAAAATACCACAGACAGCAACAGAAATTTATTTTCTCACAGTTCTGGAAGCTGAAGGTCCAAGATCAAGGTCCAACATGGTCAGAGAGCTCTCTTCCTGTCCTGCAGATAGCCGCCTTCTGGCTGTGTGCTCACATGATGGAGAGACAGCTACGGAGTCTCTTCCTTTTCTTACAAGGACACAAGTCCTGTTGGATTAGGGCCCCACCCTTATGACCTCATTTAACCTGACTTCCTTAAAGGCCCTGTCTCCAAATACAGTCTTATCGGAGTTTAGAGTTTCAACACATGAATTCAGGGGGACACAATTCAGTTCCTCCTCTCACATGTGGGTTCTGTCTGCCTGAATGAGCAATGATAGACAAGGTGAATTTCTGGGACTGCAGCAAGAGTCTAGTCTAGACCAGAAGTAGAAATAAACTGGAATTCACAGAATTAAAACTATGGATTGAGGCCAAGCTGGTCTCCTGGGCTTGGTAGAGCTTTCCAGACTCTGGGGTATCAATATGAACTGTCTCCTGAAAGCCCCAATATCTGCTCTCTGCGCGTTAACGCTTTTGGATATCGTCTGAACCCTTGTAAGCATTCAACCACTATTCTGAAGCATAGCTGTCTTCACGCCAATGATTCTGGAAGCATTTTCTTTTGATAACTCATTGGAGAAGGGCAATGGAAATATTACATTTCTGAATCTGAAACCACAAGAAGATTTAAGTCTCTGCATGTTGGCGGTGAGGTCAGAGGATCTGCCACCACGGAATTCAAAGTTCTTTGTGGTTTGACATAATAGCTACCTATTAAGTTTGCCTTCTGCTTGACCTGTGCAACTGCCAGTTAGAAAAGGGAAAGCTATCATCCGTCATGCGTCTTTATAAAGAACTTCTTTAAACTTTATCTTATGAAACTGCTTTCATAATTATTTAGCTTAGCTCAGCTTCCAGAATGCTGTACAAGATGTACAAAGAGAAAAATTGCAGTGCTCTAGGATCAGGCATCTTCCAAACTAACAAGAATAAAAGGCGTTTGTAATTTTTTTTTCTTGAAAAAGGACATAAATCATCATGAAATAAGCCCCAATTCAAGTCTACTTAAAACAACAACAAAACTTCCAGATTATGTCCTGGTGTTAGTTGGGTGATTCATTCAGCAGGCATCATTCAATGTCCTTATGTTCACACCACTCTACAGTGATAACTAATGCTCAGAATGCTGATTCCAAGGCCCAGCAAAATCCTGAATCATGATTCATGATGAACAAATTTGCACCAGAAGACAGAAAAGAGCACCAAAATATCTGGTTTCTCGGATAATTTGCTGACTTTAAGTCACATAAAAACCATAGCTTTATGCATATTTTTTAAAGTTCATCATTATGAAGTATACTATCAAGGTAGGAGGATAGGACATATTTTGTTTAACAGTTTGTTCACTTGATTGATAATTTTAAAATTTGGACGATATGTGGGTCTCGTTTGTACTCTTGCCCAGTCTCCATAAAGGTTAGGGCAAGCCAACTCCCCACAACACGCCATTCCAGACTCCTTTTATCTTGGTGCGCTACCACCCTTAGCATGTGACCTTTGGCTTCATGTTTTTTTACCTCATGGTCTCAAGATGGCTGCTTCAGCTCCAGCTTCATGGCCACATTCCAAGCAGGAAGGTGAAGACAAAGAGAAAGAGGATAAGGTGATGCTATATCACAAAAGCAAAATATTTCCAGAAATCCCTGGCAGACTACCCACACAAATCAGAACCACGTCACCTGGCCACCCTTAGTTGAAAAGAACTCAGGAAAGGTAGTTATTTTAACTGGGTACAGTGCCACCCTAAACAAGATTGGGCTCCTGGTAATTAGGGAGAAGGAGACAATGGTTATTAAGCAGGCAAGTAGCAGTGTCTGCCACACACAAGGGCCAAGAACAGTGACTCCTAGGGGCACCTGGTCCCAGGATTCATGGTTCCCATGAAGCCTGCTAATCACACCTGGTTGACTGTCCACACCAGATGCTACAGGAAGGTCAAAGTTCTGACGGACTTAAACGTGGAACCTGTGGTAGGGCTGAGACCACAGAAAAGGGGCCTTCAGGGAGCCCAGCTTGGAGCCGCTACAGAAGGAAGAGGCACATGGACCAAGGCACAAGGTTCCCAAAATTGTTCTAGAAGGCAACCCAGCAACTCATATCAAAAACTTTGAGGGGCTTCCCTGGTGGTCCAGTGGTAAAGAATCCGCCTTAAACTGCAGGGTATGTGGGTTCGATCCCTGGTCAGGGAATTAAGATCTCACATGCCACGGGGCAACTAAGCCCATGCGCCACAACTACTGAGTTCTCATGCCTCAGCTATAGAGAGAAAGCCCACGTGCCACAACTAGAGAGAAGCCCGCTCGCTGCAACAAAAGATCCCGCACGCCTCAACGAACATCCTGCGTGACGCAGCTAAGACCCTACGCAGCCAAAAATAAATAAATAAATCTTAAAAAAAAAAAAAAAAAAAAACCTTTGAGAAAATGGGAACTTCCACTTCTGAAGAGGCTGCCCGTTCGTTAGGCTACCCAGGTCCCGGAGCTATTCTGAGACCAGGGGACTCAGCTTCTTCTCCCTTTCTGGGGGGCTTCCCTATGACCACCTCACCTGTTCTTTTGTGCCTCCGTCAGCCAGAGTTGGTTTGAGTGGCAGCCCCAGATCTTCCACATCAAGAGCCTGAGGGGCAGGGACTTCCCTGGTGGCACAGTGGTTAAGAACCCGCCTGCCAATGCAGAGCACACAGGGTTTGAGCCCTGGTCCCGGAAGATCCCACATGCCGCGGAGCAACTAAGCCCGTGAGCCACAACTACGGAAGCCCACGCACCTAGAGCCCGTGCTCTGCAACAAAAGAAGCCACTGCAATGAGAAGCCCGCGCTCACCGCAATTAGAGAAAGCCCGCACACAGCAACAAAGACCCAACGCAGCCAAAAATAATTAATTAATTAATTATTTTTAAAAAAGAGCCTGAGGGGCAGCATTCCAGTGGTGAGTGAGGTGAAGAGACACAGCAAATGCTGCCAGGCAGGATTTGCACAGCAAGGCGCCGGCATTTGCAGATTACGTTTTATTTAGGGTGCTCAGAGGGTAGTGGGGGGATTAATGGTACATTTCTACCGCAACCCCCAAACCCCAACTTATATAACAGTATTTATTTCAACTTTATCACTTTTAAGGAAAGACATATACTCTTTAATTTACTATAAATGAATTACATGGGGAAAAGTATGATTTATCAACAAATTTTGAAGTTATATATATATATTTTTTTATTTTATTTATTTATTTATTTTTGCCGTACGCGGGTCTCTCACTGTCGTGGCCTCTCCCGTTGCGGAGCACAAGCTCCAGACACGCAGGCTCAGCAGCCATGGTTCACGGGTCCAGCCTCTCCGTGGCATGTGGGATCTTCCCGGACCGGGGCACGAACCCACGTCCCCTGCATCGGCAGGCGGACTCTCAACCCCTGCGCCACCAGGGAAGCCCGTGAAGTAATATATTTTATGGCAAATGTAGACTCAAATATAGATTCAAAGTTAAGTATGTATTACGGCACCAAAAAATGGATAAAAACTGGTTCTATGAATTGTTTGGAAATTTTTGCATTTTTTAAACTGAGTTTTAATGACGGAGGTTTTTATAGATAAATCTCACTATTTTGCTTCTAAATGACAGATATAGAAGGTTCCAGACTGCCAGTTGTAAGCACCCCTCAGCAAAAGCACAAGGTGAGTGTGGGTAATCTTTATTCCTAGCAAATGACAAGCAAGATTGGATGTCATCGTCCTTCTATTTTTAGCTTTTAATTTTCGAAAATTTTAATTTGGATCTGATGAAAACACCTAAGAAATCCGGGAAACCGTATTATTATTATTGTCAATTTGTGGAAATTTTATCATTCCGTTTTAGCCTTTATTTTTTCCATTAGTGTTCCTTAAGCTTTCTTTAATCTGAGATGTGTTATGTGTAGAAATTTAAAAATGGGGACTTCCCTGGAAGTCCAGCGTTTAGGACACTGCGATTCCACTGCAGGGGGCACAGTTTCGATCCCTGGTCGGGGAACTAGGATTCCGCATGCCATGTGGCACAGCGCCACCCCCCCCCCAAAAAAAAGGAAAATAAAATCTTTTAAAAAATTTAAAAAGGAAAATGATTTCAGTATGTATCAGCTGAAGATCCAGACTGACGGCCTGGGGTGTTGATACCACTAACGGCTCAGAGAAAACCAACCATCCCACTTTGAAGGTTAGAAGAAGTTTAGTCATTGTTTTACTTTAAAAAGATAGAAATGGAAGTATACACTTTTCTGTCTTTAAGGATATAAACCTTTGGGTCCACCATGACAAACTTCATTTCCTCCCAAATCTCAGATCCCCAAGCTGAGGGACCATCTTTGCAGCCGACTGACTGTTCCTTCGTCTAATTCTGGTCAGATGTCCTATAATTTCTGTGACCGGAGAGAACCATTTAGCGTGCTGTCCCTCGGCCAAGATGAACTAAGCCTGCTGTCCCCAGAGAGCTGGTAAGACAGCAGCTGTAGAAACATACAGTTCTGTGTTTCAAAATGCAAATGACCACATTTCCCTGACCCCGGGTGTCCTTGGAAACATTCCCCACCAATGATGATAAATCCTGCTCTTGGAATGCGGTAAATTGAGAAATTCAACACAAATACCCTAATCTGACAGTTTTCCTTCTGGCCTTTCATGGTGTTGTTTATGGAGCTAGATTTTAGAAAATGCATTCCTTTAGGTTCGAGGTTTTAGGCCTTTGTCCTTTTTTTCTTAAGCCCAGAAACTAAATTTTTTCATAATAGGAAGCTGGTTGTGGTCCTTTTGCTTTACGGGAAGGGAAAGGGGGCTGTTCTGGGTTTCAGTGCCCTGCAACCATCCTCCCATCCTGATAGCACCTGAATTTCCTTTTATGGAATTGCCTCTTCCCCTTTAGGGCAATCTGATGGGACTGGAAACCCCAGCATGTGCATCTCCCTGAAGATGTGGAAGGGACCTGTTTCCAGCTCTCCAGAACCGGAAACGGACCCGCATCATTTCCATTTCCCAACCCAGAGCCTCAACCGCACATCCCTTCTAAGAGTCCCTGGGGCCCTTCTGATGCATTCCCTTTTGCTTAAACTAGATAACCGGTGATCCCAGTGTGAACCACAGGAGCCCATCCATATCTGCTCTCTGGGCAGAACTTAGTTTTAGGTCAAATATATATTCTTCTTTCAAAAACACATGTGGGGCACACCAGAAATACATCTACGCGTGGAACAACTCCTACGGAGCACCTACTGAACGCTGGCAGAAGACCTCAGACCTCCCAAAAGGCAAGGAACCCCCCACGTACCTGGTTAGGGCAAAAGAAAAAACTAAACAGAGACAAAAGGATAGGGACGGGTCCTGCACCAGCGGAAGAGAGCTGTGAAGGAGGAAAAGTGTCCACACACTAGGAAGCCCCTTCGCGGGTGGAGACTTCGGGAGGCGGAGTGGGGGAGCTTGGGAGCCGCGGAGGAGAGCACAGCAACAGGGGTGCGGAGGGCAAAGCGGACAGATTCCAGCGCAGAGGATCGGGCCGACCGGCACTCACCAGCCGAGAGGCTTGTCTGCTCGCCCGCCGGGGCGGGCGGGACTGGGAGCTGAGGCTCCGGCTTTTGTCGGAGCGCCTGGAGAGGACTGGGGTTGGCGGCGTGAACACAGCCTGCAGGGCGTTGGTGCGCCGCGGCTGGCCAGGAGAGAGTCCGGGGAGGGGTCTGGACCTGCCGAAGAGGCAAGAGACGTTTACGTCCCTCTTTGTTTCCTGGTGCACGAGGAGAGGGGATTAAGAACGCTGCTTGAGAGAGCTCCAGGGACGGGCGCGACCCGCGGCTAAGAGTGCGGAGCCCAGAGACGGACATGGGACGCTAAGGCCGCTGCTGCCGCCGCCAGGAGGCCTGTGTGCGAACACAGGTCACTAGCCACACGCCCTTCCGGGGAGCCTGTGCAGCCCGCCACTGCCAGGGTCCCGGGATCCAGGGACGGCTCCCCCGGGAGAGCGCACGGCGCGCCTCAGGCTGCAGCGTCACGCCGGCCTCTGCCGCTGCAGGCCCGCCCCGCACTCCGTGACCCTCCCTACCCCCCGGCCTGGGTGAGCCAGAGCCTCCGAATCAGCGGCTCCTTTAACCCCGTCCTGTCTGAGCAAAGAACAGACGCCCTCCAGCGACCTACACGCACAGGCGGGGCCAAATCCAAAGCTGAGCCCCTGGGAACTGTGAGAACAAAGAAGAGAAAGGGAAATCTCTCCCAGCAGCCTCAGAAGCAGCGGATTAAAGCTCTACAATCAACTTGATATACCCTGCATCTGTGGAATACCTGAATAGACAACGAATCATCCCAAATTAAGGAGCCCTGTGGATGAAAGGCTCTTGGTGCTGCAGCCAGGACTCAGTGCTGTGCCTCTGAGGTGGGAGAGCCAACTTCAGGACACTGGTCCACAAGAGGCCTCCCAGCTGCACATAATATCAAACAGCAAAAATCTCCGAGAGATCTCCATCTCAACGCCAGCACCCAGCTTCACTCAACGACCAGCAAGCTACAGTGCTGGACACCCTATGCCAAACAACTAGCAAGACAGGAACACAACCCCACCCATTAGCAGAGAGGCTGCCCAAAATCATAATAAGTCTACAGACACCCCAAAACACACCACCAGACGTGGACCTGCCCACCAGAAAGACAAGATCCAGCCTCATACACCAGAACACAGGCACTAGTACCCTCCACCAGGAAGCCTACACAACGCACTGAACCAACCTTAGCCACTGGGGACAGACACAAAAAACAACAGGAACTACGAACCTTCAGCCTGCAAAAAAAAAAAAGGAGACCCCAAACACAGTAAGATAAGCAAAATGAAAAGACAGAAAAACACACAGCAGATGAAGGAGCAAGATACAAACCCACCAGACCTAACAAATGAAGAGGAAATAGGCAGTCTACCTGAAAAAGAATTCAGAATAATGATAGTAAGGTTGATCCGAAATCTTGGAGACAGAATGGACGATAGAATGGACAAATTGCAAGAATCAGTTAACAAGGACCTAGAAGAACTAAAGATGAAACAAGCAACGATGAACAACACAATAAATGAAATTAAAAGTACTCTAGATGGGATCAATACCAGAATAACTGAGGCAGAAGAACGGATAAGTGACCTGGAAGATAAAATAGTGGAAATAACTACTGCAGAGCAGAATAAAGAAAAAAGAATGAAAAGAACTGAGGACAGTCTCAGAGACCTCTGGGACAACATTAAACGCACCAACATTCGAATTATAGGGGTTCCAGAAGAAGAAGAGAAAAAGAAAGGGACTGAGAAAATATTTGAAGAGATTATAGTTGAAAACTTCCCTAATATGGGAAAGGAAATAGTTAATCAAGTCCAGGAAGCACAGAGAGTCCCATACAGGATAAATCCAAGGAGAAATACGCCAAGACACATATTAATCAAACTGTCAAAAATTAAATACAAAGAAAACATATTAAAAGCAGCAAGGGAAAAACAACAAATAACACACAAGGGAATCCCCATAAGGTTAACAGCTGATCTTTCAGCAGAAACTCTGCAAGCCAGAAGGGAGTGGCAGGACATATTGAAAGTGTTGAAGGAGAAAAACCTGCAACCAAGATTACTCTACCCAGCAAGGATCTCATTCAGATTTGATGGAGAAATTAAAACCTTTACAGACAAGCAAAAGCTGAGAGAGTTCAGCACCACCAAACCAGCTCTACAACAACTGCTAAAGGAACTTCTCTAGGCAAGAAACACAAAAGAAGGAAAGGACCTACAATAACGAACCCAAAACAATTAAGAAAATGGGAATAGGAACACACATATCGATAATTACCTTAAATGTAAATGGACTAAATGCTCCCACCAAAAGACACAGATTGGCTGAATGGATACAAAAACAAGACCCATATATTTGCTGTCTACAAGAGACCCACTTCAGACCTAGAGACACATACAGACTGAAAGTAAGGGGATGGAAAAAGGTATTTCATGCAAATGGAAACCAAAAGAAAGCTGGAGTAGCAATTCTCATATCAGACAAAATAGACTTTAAAATAAAGACTATTAGAAGAGACAAAGAAGGACACTACATAATGATCAAGGGATCGATCCAAAAGGAAGATATAACAATTGTAAATATTTATGCACCCAACATAGGTGCACCTCAATACATAAGGCAAATACTGACAACCATAAAAGGGGAAATCGACAGTAACACATTCATAGTAGGGGACTTTAACACCCCACTTTCACCAATGGACAGATCATCCAAAATGAAAATAAATAAGGAAACACAAGCTTTAAATGATACATTAAATGAGATGGAGTTAATTGATATTTATAGGACATTCCATCCAAAAACAACAGAATACACATTTTTCTCAAGTGCTCATGGAACATTCTCCAGGATAGATCATATCTTGGGTCACAAATCAAGCCTTGGTAAATTTAAGAAAATTGAAATTGTATCAAGTATCTTTTCTGACCACAACGCCATGAGACTAGATATCAATTACAGTAAAAGATCTGTAAAAAATACAAACACATGGAGGCTAAACAATACACTACTTAATAATGAAGTGATCACTGAAGAAATCAAAGAGGAAATCAAAAAATACCTAGAGACAAATGACAATGGAGACACAACGACCCAAAACCTGTGGGATGCAGCAAAAGCAGTTCTAAGGGGGAAGTTTATAGCAATACAAGCCCACCTTAAGAAGCAGGAAACATCTCGAATAAACAACCTAACCTTGCACCTCAAGCAATTAGAGAAAGAAGAACAAAAAAACCCCAAAGCTAGAAGAAGGAAAGAAATCATAAAAATCAGATCAGAAATAAATGAAAAAGAAATGAAGGAAACAATAGCAAAGATCAATAAAACTAAAAGCTGGTTCTTTGAGAAGATAAACAAAATAGATAAACCACTAGCCAGACTCATCAAGAAAAAAAGGGAGAAGACTCAAATCAATAGAATTAGAAATGAAAAAGGAGAGGTAACAACTGACACTGCAGAAATAAAAGAGATCATGAGAGATTACTACAAGCAACTCTATGCCAATAAAATGGACAATCTGGAAGAAATGGACAAATTCTTAGAAATGCACAACCTGCCAAGACTGAATCAGGAAGAAATAGAAAATATGAACAGACCAATCACAAGCACTGAAATTGAAACTGTGATTAAAAATCTTCCAACAAACAAAAGCCCAGGACCAGATGGCTTCACAGGCGAATTCTATCAAACATTTAGAGAAGAGCTAACACCTATCCTTCTCAAACTCTTCCAAAATATAGCAGAGGGAGGAACACTCCCAAACTCCTTCTACGAGGCCACCATCACCTTGATACCAAAACCAGACAAGGATGTCACAAAGAAAGAAAACTACAGGCCAATATCACTGATGAACATAGATGCAAAAATCCTCAACAAAATACTAGCAAACAGAATCCAACAGCACATTAAAAGGATCATACACCATGATCAAGTGGGGTTTATTCCAGGAATGCAAGGATTCTTCAATATACGCAAATCTATCAATGTGATAAACCATATTAACAAACTGAAGGAGAAAAACCATATGATCATCTCAATAGATGCAGAGAAAGCTTTTGACAAAATTCAACACCCATTTATGATAAAAACCCTGCAGAAAGTAGGCATAGAGGGAACTTTCCTCAACATAATAAAGGCCATATATGACAAGCCCACAGCAAACATCATCCTCAATGGTGAAAAACTGAAAGCATTTCCACTAAGATCAGGAACAAGACAAGGTTGCCCACTCTCACCACTCTTATTCAACATAGTTTTGGAAGTTTTAGCCACAGCAATCAGAGAAGAAAAGGAAATAAAAGGAATCCAAATCGAAAAAGAAGAAGTAAAGCTGTCACTGTTTGCAGATGACATGATCCTATACATAGAGAACCCTAAAGATGCTACCAGAAAACTACTAGAGCTAATCAATGAATTTGGTAAAGTGGCAGGATACAAAATTAATGCACAGAAATCTCTGGCATTCCTATATACTAATGATGAAAAATCTGAAAGTGAAATCAAGAAAACACTCCCATTTACCATTGCAACAAAAAGAATAAAATATCTAGGAATAAACCTACCTAAGGAGACAAAAGATCTGTATGCAGAAAATTATAAGACACTGATGAAAGAAATTAAAGATGATACAAATAGATGGAGAGATATACCATGTTCTTGGATTGGAAGAATCAACATTGTGAAAATGACTCTACTACCGAAAGCAATCTATAGATTCAATGCAATCCCTATCAAACTACCACTGGCATTTTTCACAGAACTAGAACAAAAAATTTTGCAATTTGTATGGAAACACAAAAGACCCCGAATAGCCAAAGCAATCTTGAGAACGAAAGAAGGAACTGGAGGAATCAGGCTCCCAGACTTCAGACTATACTACAAAGCTACAGTTATCAAGACGGTATGGTACTGGCACAAAAACAGAAAGATAGATCAATGGAACAGGATAGAAAGCCCAGAGATAAACCCACGCACATATGGTCACCTTATCTTTGACAAAGGAGGCAGAAATGTACAGTGGAGAAAGGACAGCCTATTCAATAAGTGGTGCTGGGAAAACTGGACAGCTACATTTAAAAGTATGAAATTAGATCACTCCCTAACACCATACACAAAAATAAGCTCAAAATGGATTAAAGACCTAAATGTAAGGACAGAAACTATCAAACTCTTAGAGGAAAACATAGGCAGAACACTCTATGACATAAATCACAGCAAGGTCCTTTTTGACCCACCTCCTAGAGAAATGGAAATAAAAACAAGAGTAAACAAATGGGACCTAATGAAACTTAAAAGCTTTTGCGCAGCAAAGGAAACCATAAAGAAGACCAAAAGACAACCCTCAGAATGGGAGAAAATATTTGCAAATGAAGCAACTGACAAAGGATTGATCTCCAAAATTTATAAGCAGCTCATGCAGCTTAATAACAAAAAAACAAACAACCCAATCCAAAAATGGGCAGAAGACCTACATAGACATTTCTCCAAAGAAGATATACAGAGTGCCAACAAACACATGAAAGAATGCTCAACATCACTAATCATGAGAGAAATGCAAATCAAAACTACAATGAGATATCATCTCACACCAGTCAGAATGGCCATCATCAAAAAATCTAGAAACAATAAATGCTGGAGAGGGTGTGGAGAAAAGGGAACCCTCTTACACTGTTGGTGGGAATGTAAATTGATACAGCCACTGTGGAGAACAGTATGGAGGTTCCTTAAAAAGCTACAAATAGAACTACCATATGACCCAGCAATCCCACTACTGGGCATATACCCTGAGAAAACCATAATTCAAAAAGAGTCATGTACCAAAATGTTCATTGCAGCTCTATTTACAATAGCCCAGAGATGGAAACAACCTAAGTGTCCATCATCAGATGAATGGATAAAGAAGATGTGGCACATATATACAATGGAATATTACTCAGCCATAAAAAGAGACGAAATTGAGCTATTTGTAATGAGGTGGATAGACCTAGAGTCTGTCATACAGAGTGAAGTAAGTCAGAAAGAGAGAGACAAATACCGTATGCTAACACATATATATGGAATCTAAGAAAAAAAAATGTCATGAAAAACCTAGGGGTGAAACAGGAATAAAGACACAGACTTACTAGAGAATGGACTTGAGGCTATGGGGAGGGGGAAGGGTAAACGGTGACAAAGCGATAAAGAGGCATGGACATATATACACTACCAAACGTAAGGTAGATAGCTAGTGGGAAGCAGCCGCATAGCACAGGGAGATCAGCTCGGTGCTTTGTGACCGCCTGGAGGGGTGGGATAAGGAGGGTGGGAGGGAGGGAGACGCAAGCGGGAAGAGATATGGGAACATATGTAAAAAAAAAAAAAAAAAAACACATGTGGGGACTTCCCTGGTGGCACAGTGGTTAAGAATCCGCTTGCCAGGCTTCCCTGAGAATCTGCCTGCTAATGCAGGGGACACAGGTTTGAGCCCCGGTCTAGGAGGGTCCCACATGCCGTGGAGCAGCTAGGCCCGTGAGCCACAACTCCTGAGCCTGCGCGTCTGGAGCCTGTGCTCCGCAACAAGAGAGGCCGCAATAGTGAGAGGCCCGCACGCTGCGTTGAAGAGTGGACCCCGCTTGCCACAACTAGAGAAAGCCCTCGCACAGAAACGAAGACCCAACACAGCATTAATTAATTAATAAACTCCTACCCCCAACATCTTCTAAAAAAAAAAAAGAAAAGAATCCGCCTGCCAATGCAGGGGACATGGGTTCCAGCCCTGGCCGGGAAGATCCCACATGCTGAGGAGCTACTAAGCCCATGCGCCTCAACTACTGAGCCCACGTGCCACAACTACTGAAGCCTGCGTGCCTAGAGCCCATGCTCTGCAACAAGAGAAGCCACTGCAATGAGAAGCCGGTGCACCGCAAGGAAGAGTAGCCCCTGCTCACCACAACTAGAGAAAGCCCGCATGCAGCAACGAAGACCCAACCCAGCAAAAATAAATTAATTAATTATTTAAAACAAACGAAAAAACACATGTGGACCTGTTAGATGCTGATGAGACTTTCTCAAACTTCCTGGAACTCTGGCCCAGAGATGCATCCTGACTGAGTCACAGTTCTTTACCAAAATATTTTCATTGTTTTCTTTTCCGTGAAAATCTTCAAAGGATTAATACAATCTTCTTACTGTGGGATTATGGGCCTCACACCAAACTCTGTATCACGCATTCATCTTAAGGAGCATTAATCCAGAGTCCTAAGGTCAACAACTGCTGGGAAGTAAACTTTCCAGAATGTCGGGAATCTGGAAGCAGAGCTGGAGTTCAGGGAAACCCAGGCACCAACTCCAATTTCTCTTCCCCAGAGAGGAAGTGACCAGAAACTGAGTTTGGTTCAAGAAACAGGAGAGTCCAGTATTGATGAGCACTCTCTTGAACACAAGCATGATTATGAGAATAATGAACCCAGAGTAGAAAAGTTCAAGGGCACAGCAAAACCCACAGACAGCATTGATGGGCCCTTTTGAACCCATAGGGGTGTCCACTTTGGTCCCTGGAAAGCTACTCTGAGATGTATCTCAGAATACATCTGCTTCCACCCTGGTGCAGGAGGAGGCACCCTATTTCCTATAAGCTTCAGGAGCCTTGGTTCAAAAAATTGGGAATTTAACCTAATCTTATAGTGAAGGGGTATGTGTGGGCTCTTCCCGCTAGACGTTAATCCAACAGGCATAAAATAG
Organism: Tursiops truncatus; assembly: GCF_011762595.2. Taxonomy (NCBI): domain Eukaryota; kingdom Metazoa; phylum Chordata; class Mammalia; order Artiodactyla; family Delphinidae; genus Tursiops; species Tursiops truncatus. The sequence continues at coordinate 177,801,257 of NC_047034.1, forward strand.
TTGCTGTCAAAAATGAAATTGGGGGCTTCCCTGGTGGCGCAGTGGTTGAGAGTCCGCCTGCCGATGCAGGGGACACGGGTTCGTGCCCTGGTCCGGGAGGATCCCACATGCCGCGGAGCGGCTGGGTCCGTGAGCCGTGGCCGCTGAGCCTGCGCGTCTGGAGCCTGGGCTCCGCAAGGAGAGAGGCCACAACAGTGAGAGGCCCGCGTACCGCAAAAAAAAAAAAAAAAAAAAAAAAAAAAAATGAAATTGGCATCATCATGCTTACAATATTCAGCAAGTTGAAAGAGGAAACAATGAACTAACTATTGCCAAGATGAAGACAGACGAGTCCATGGTGTGAGGCCAGGGGTGGTTGAAGGACTGACACCCGTGGAATTTATCCAGTTCCCTAAAGGAGACCATTCATGCTCAGTGATGACTCAGAGGAAGCAGACCTGGGGCAGGGTAGCCCACTGACTGCTTCCTAGCTTCTCCCAACCATATCAGCCTGAGATGTGGGACAGCTCTGGATCCCAAAGGGAGTCAAAAACCTAAGGAACCTTGGGTATTCTTGCCCCAACAGAACAACAACAAAAGACTGGATCTTATCAAGCTTCTGGAACTCACTACCATTACACCAGGAGGACAGAAGTGGTCACGTTCAAAATGTGGGGAATTTCTCCAGGACTTGCAACCCAGGTTCTCCAACACATAAAGGTCATGGAGAAAAAAGGAGGAGGGGACTATTCCAGATTAAAAGAGACATAAGACACCTAACAGTCAAGTGCAATGTGTGGGTCTTGCTTGGACCCCAGTTTGAACAAATCAACTGTCAACTCCTGTTACTGAGGCCCTGGGGGAAATCTGAACGTGGATTGGAGATCAGATGATCATGGTGGTTGGTACTGTGTCACCTGGCTAAGCTGGAGCTAGATTACCCCAAATCCCTTTCTCGAAGTAGTTCTGGGTTAGGAGAGGCCAAGAGAGGAATTCTCACGAGACTTAGGAGGCAGAAGGAAGCAGGTGTTACTCTCCAAGGTTTCGATGAGGCAGGACAGACAGACACAGAGGGATCAGTGGACTCCAGCTTGTCCTCGTCCTCCTCTGTCCCCACCCAACACTTCTCCCCGACCATCAACTCTGCCAGCCAACAACGGCCCTGAGCCCAGCCCCAGATGCTTGGCTGTGGTCCACTTTGACCCAAGCAGTTACTATGAAGGGGTTTTGTTCATTGTGTTAGGTTGATAATGGTGTTGCACTTAGCTTAGCAAAAAGAAAAAGTTTTCATCTGTCCCAGGCACAGGCTGAAGTATTGATGGGTAAAGTTATGCCTTGTCTGGAGGATAATGAAACAGCATTGAGAAACGGTGATGATTATTACAGCTGGATGGTGAGCGTTGCTCTGTGTATCTTGTATGTTCGAAAAGCCTCATGACAAAAAGCAGGGGGGGGCTTGGGTAGTTAAGGAAATGGAAAAGACCCTGAAGACTCCCTGAAGATCCTCTCCTCAGATTACCAAAGTGTAAGATGGGGTGGTGGGCAGGGTGGGGGGAGAGCTGGAAAATTCTTTGATTCTTCTTGAGGATTAAAAAGGAGAAAAAAACTAAGGGTGGCAGGAATCAGATGAACACACTCACACCCGAGAAGAGGAAAGAAAACCAATGAAGTCTTACTATTACTTTCAACCGTAATACATTTTAACACATGCGATCTGGTCTTGCTGTTCTTACAAACAAGCTAAAGAGATCTGGGACCTTGGAATTCTGAGATGTGTGTAAGCTGTTGAATCTTTTTTAAATGATGTTTGGAGGACAGGGTTTCAGACATAAGTATGTACTTTTTAAAAGGTACCTTCTAAATTGAAGTTTTAGATATTTGAGACATAGAATTTTTTTTTTTAGGAAAAATGTAAAACTCCGCACTATCTCAGGCATTGTTTTGGTTAGGAGGGAAGATGACGGCACAGGACTGGAGCCAACCAAAACAGACGGGCGGAGGACGGCAAGGGGCCCGTGGGTTTTGTTCACGAAAGTTCTTCTCCAAGGCTAAACTTCTTGGAAAGGGGTTTATTTTGTTTCACTCTGACCCGGCTCCACTTCTGGGTCATCTTAGGATCCCAGCTGGTGGCCACAGCTTTTGAGGTTTTTGAGCCAAGCCCCTTCTTTAAAAAAACCAGAGGGGTGGGTATTATTTAAGAGGATGCTATATGAACAATATTAAACAGAAGAAAAGATGTTGTCTTGGAAAAATAAACGATCAGTGTGTAAAATCAGTGAATCCGATAGAAACAAAGTCAAGAGGAAAAATACTGCACGATGTTTTTAAAGCGATAAAAGCCATTCCTAGTGCCTCAGCTCAGGATGCAAGAGCAGAGAGGGAGGAAGGGGGAAAGTTAGACAGGAGGGGGTGCCCAAGGCAAGAGGGAGGGAGCAGGAAGCGGACTCAGAGACAGAGACAGGGAGATATTCAAGATGCAAAACGTCAACCCCAGAGGAGGCGTCGCTCAGTCCTTGAGACAGACATGAGGCTACTGTACCTCCTTGTCCCATGGTCAAGTGACAGTGAAATGGTTGAGGACCAAGGCACCAAGTCTTGTTCGAGAAGGTTCGGTTCCTGGTGGTTTTCCCTGGGAAGCGGATCAGAATTCACCACGCCAGAGTATGCCTCTTTGGCGTAAGGATTATTTTGAGTTGAAAGCAATTGAGAATCAGCAAATGCAGGAAGAGCTCTCTGCCCTCCCCGTAACTGCCGAAGAGCAGGGCACAAATTTCCAGTCGTGAAGGGGTGCTTCGTCCCCACCCCCACTCCCCAGGTCCCACCCTCCCACCCCACCCTGTACCAGAAGAGGAGAGAACTCATGACTGAGGCGAACAATGACGCCAAGACAAGTTTGCATCAACGGACCTGACTGTGCGAACCCTTATCTTCCATTACTTCCCCCATGTATTTTCTAGTTACGTCCCCATGATTTATCATCTCTTGAAGCCCAAACCCCCTTTCCTTTGTTAAAATGATATCCAAGCCCCCAAATCTACTGCTTCTTTCAGTTCCATGTTTTTCCTGTGAACTCCCATGTATGTAAATGTTTTTAAAAATTGCGTATTTTTCTCCTCTTAAACTGTCTTTTTTCGTTTAATTTGAAGGCCCTCTGGACAGAACCTAAGAGGGTGGAAGAAACAGTTTTCTTCCCCCAACACCTGCAAGCAAGGACTAACTAAAATTAAAACACAAAACGGAGCCTTCTGGTTAATTACCAGCCCCCATGAAAACAACTCATTTAAGGTAGTTACAACCGTGAGGCCACCGTGACCTGACAAAAGAATTTATTTCTAAAACAAATTACTGGCCCAGACCCTTCCCAGGTCCAAACAGAAAGCCCAGTATCATGTTGACCTGTTCAGATTTTGACACAGCCAGCAATGGTAGTACTGGTTTTACCATTATTGTGTACCACATATATTTTTTTTAAAGAGCTTTATGAAGACATAAAATAGGGGCTTCCCTGGTGGCGCAGTGGTTGAGAATCAGCCTGCTAATGCAGGGGACACGGGTTCGAGCCCTGGTGCAGGAAGATCCCACATGCCGCAGAGCAATAAAGCCTGTGCGCCACAACTACTGAGCCTGTGCTCTAGAGCTTGTGAGCCACAACAACTGAGCCCTTGTGCCACAACTACTGAAGCCCGCGTGCCTAGAGCCCGTGCTCCGCAACAAGAGAAGCCACGACAATGAGAAACCTGCGCACCGCAACAAAGAGTAGCCCCTGCTCGCCGCAACTAAAGAAAGCCCGCGCGCAGCAACGAAGACCCAACACGGCCAAAAATAAGTAAATAAATAAATAAATAAATTTATTTTAAAAAAGACATAAAATAAAAGACATAAACTGTACGTTAAAAAGTGTACCATTAGATAAGCTTTGACATATGCATACACCCATGAAAGCATCATCCTAATTAAGATAGTGAAGAGTGCCATTACTCTCCAAAAGTTTCCTCACTCCCTTTTTATACCTTAGTATCTTTTTATATTAATTAACTAATTAATTAATTAATTTTTGGCTGTGTTGGGTCTCCGTTGCTGTGCACGGGCTTTCTCTAGTTGTGGCAAGTGAGGGCTACTCTTCGTTGCGGTGCGCGGGCTTCTCACTGCGGTGGCTTCTCTTGTTGTGGAGCACAGGCTCTAGGAGCTTGGGCTTCAGTAGCTATGGCTCAAGGGCTCAGTAGTTGTGGTGCAGGGGCTTAGTTGCTCCGCGGCAGGTGGGATCTTCCTGGACCAGGGCTCGAACCCGTGTCCCCTGCATTGGCAGGCTGATTCTCAACCACTGCGCCACCAGGGAAGTCCGATGCCTTAGTATTTTTAGGTACCAAAATAGAAGTATGTTTGTGGGTGTAACAACATTATTTTAAACTTTTGTGGGCAATTTGCTTAGCTTTCTGGCTCTTCAATCCCTTTTTCCTCTGTACCCCTCCCAACGCTCACCCAATTCAGGCACCCGCACTCCAAGCTCTCCCAACCCTCAACACCACTTACCTCCTGCGACTCCCCACCAAATCCTCTTGCCCCCAGCCTGAAACAAAGCCCCCCACTCAGGGGCAGTGGATAGGGTCTGCAAGCGCACAGGGCTCCAAGGGCTCCTAGGGAGGGGTCTGGAAGTGAAGGAGGCAGCAAAGCCAGGACAAGCCAGACTCCAAGAGACGTAATATTTATGGAGGTTCAGTTTTATCTCCAGTTTCTCCATTTTATGAATTTGAAAACTTTTAAATAGAATTCTGATGCCATTAAAAATGGCATTTTGGGCTTCCCTGGTGGCTCAGTGATTAAGAATCCACCTGCCAATGCAGGGGACACGGGTTCTAGCCCTGGTCCGGGAAGATCCCATATGCCGCGGAGCAACTAAGCCCGTGCATCACAACTACTGAGCCTGTGCTCTAGAGCCCGCGAGCCACAACTACTGAGCCCGCGTGCCACAGCTACTGAAGCCCATGCACCTAGAGCCCGTGCTCTGCAACAAGAGAAGCCACTGCAATGAGAAGCCCGTGCACCGCAATGAAGAGTAGCCCCTGCTCGCCACAACTAGAGAAAGCCTATGTGCAGCAACAAAGACCCAACACAGCCAAAAATAAATTTCAAAAAAAATGGCGTTTTGATATTACTTGAAATAAACACTAAAATACCAATATTGTCATTTTACTATGATACTGGCCAAAGCACATCTTACTGGGACTGACCCAAATGAGGTAACTTTGACCTTGGAGGTGTTGGAGTTCTGAGGTGCTCATATAATCCGCTCAAAGAGCTGGGTGTTTATATTAGAACTTTCTATGGTTGTCCTGGTCTCACTTCTGTCTTATTTATTTATTGGGCTGCATTGGGTCTTGGTTGCAGCACATGGGATCTTCATTACAGCATGAGGGATTTTTCGTTGCGGCACACAGGCTCAGCAGCTGTGGCACGTAGGCTTCTCTCTAGTTGTGGCACCTGGGCTCTCTAGTTGTGATGAGAGAGCTTAGGAGTTGCAGCGTGGGGGCTTGGTTGCCCCACGGCATGTGGGATCTTAGTTCCCTGACCAGGGATCAAACCCGCATCCCCTGCATTGGAAGGCGGATTCGTAACCACTGGACCATCAGGGAAGTCCCTTTCTTCTATTTAAAAAAAATTTTTTTTAAGACTTTAATTTATTTATTTATTTTTGCTGCGCCACCAGGGAAGCCCCCTTTCTTCTATTTTAAAAACCCTTAAGATGTACCACTTCCCAAGGTAAGTGCAAAGTAAAATTAAATTTTCATCTGGGGCTTCCCTGGTGGCGCAGTGGTTGAGAGTCCGCCTGCCGATGCAGGGGACACGGGTTCGTGCCCCGGTCTGGGAAGATCCCACATGCCGCAGAGTGGCTGGGCCCGTGAACCATGGCCACTGAGCCTGTGCGTCCGGAGCCTGTGCTCCACAACGGGAGAGGCCACAACAGTGAGAGGCCCGCGTACCGCAAAAAAAAAAAAAAATTTTCATCTGAAGCATGTTATAGTTCCAATAGTTCTGAGGGTTTTTTGGTTTTGTTTGTTTACCAATTAATTTTAATGGAACCAGACAATACTGGTTCAAGCTTCCTTTTGAAATGCTACACTTAAAGTGGTACCTTTACACTTTCAAAGTATCTAATACTTCTTAGTGTTAACCCAGTTGTATTTTTCTGACATTCTTAATCAGCTTTAGGAAAGTTGAATTGAATAATACGGAGGTAATAAATATCTATACTTATTTAAATGACAAAACTATCTGAATAAAAAACAGTGGTGCTAATTCACATTTAAAAGTGGACAAAACCTTAAAAGGATATATTTATCTGTCTTTTCCCTTTCAGAGATACGATCTCATAATTGCATGGAATTACACCTGAGATAGCAGATGTCCCGTACGTATATTCTGCATGCTCCTCTGGAGAGAAGCTAAAATGCTTCATTCTTTCGAGACAACTGGTTCCTCAATGACGCTGACAAACCGGATGGTCCAGAACTGCACACTCTGGAGCTGATTCCAAGGTGGCTGAGACCAGGATGGATGGATACAGATAAGGAGGTAGAGAGAGGAGTCGAGAGGTGGCTGAACCAGGGACACCTGTGCAAAGTAGACATGCATTCTGATGTGATGATAGATAACACGGTACTTCAAAGGTGCAACCAGGAAAACGGAAGCTAAAAAACTGTAAATGGCTCTTCCTGTTCTCCTTCACATGCCTCTTCCCCACCCTTCCCTTCTTCTTTCTCTTTCTCCCTTTCTCCTTCCCTTAGTTTCCTGTCCCTTCCTCAACAATTAAGTCCCTAAGTCACGAAGAATGACAGAGCAAGGGAGGTGTCTGTGAGGGGAGGTGACCCAGAGCGGGGACTCAGAGCCTAGGCCTCTGTGTATGTTATGAACACAGATGGGGGGTCAGAGCCCGTAGAGAAGGGAGTCCACATGGGGGAGGGGGTGGTGATGGGGATTGATTCTATACAGGGCATGGATCAAATAAGTAAGTGGGATTCAGGTTTCTCATGGTCAGAGAAAGGAGTTACGAATATGGAAATGGAGAAAAGTAGAATGAGCCCTGTGGTGTTGGGCTGGAATTGAAGGTATTGATGTGAACTCAGGGATTTCAATAAAAATACACATAGAAACAAATGTGCATGTACTGACACGTGCATATATTTTCTAGCTCTGTCTACCGAAAGGCTCTCAGTGCAGCAATAGCTCCATAGCAGTGAGCACACCTAGTGCCCAGATCTTGGTTTCTAAATCCCATTCTCCACTAAAATATCCTTGGAGAAGTAGCTGATTCCAGGGCCAGGAGAAGGAACGTTGAAGTTGAACCTAGAACATCTATCTGGGTCAGAAAAAAATGTAAATGCTCAAAGGATGATTAGGAGGTGTCACGAGGACACAGAAGTCAGAGTGAAGGGGAACCAAACATAGGACAATTTGAGCATTAAAAAAGGACTGTAGGGCTTCCCTGGTGGTGCAGTGGTTAAGAGTCTGCCTGCCAACGCAGGGGACACGGGTTTGAGCCCTGGTCCGGGAAGATCCTACACGCTGTGGAGCAACTAAGCCCATGCGCCACAACTACTGAGCCTGCGCTCTAGAGCCCGTGAGCCACAACTACGGAATCCATGTGCTACAACTACTGAAGCCCACGCACCTAGAGCCCATGCTCCACAACAAGAGAAGCCACCGCAATGAGAAGCCCGCTCACCACAACGAAGAGTAGCCCCTGCTCACCGCAACTAGAGAAAGCCCGCGCACAGCAACAAAGACCCAGCGCAGACAAAAATAAAATAAAAATAAATAAATGTATTGAAAAAAAGATTACAATCTATTGAATAAAACAGAAAATCATGAATCCATACCGAATTAAGGATTTGATGAGGAATGGGGTGGTTTTCAGTTCCTCCCTCAAAATACGTATTAATCACAGAGAGCAAAAGAGTGGCTTCACACTGAAGAAGCCTAGCAGATGCCACTTATCTAATGATGGGACAATTCAAAATCCTGCACCGCAAGTTATGATGCAGTGAAGAATACAACACCACCTCTGAGACGTTTCCGCTAGAGATGCACAATTTAAATCCAACCACGAGGAAACATCAGACAAATGAAAATTGAGGGACATTCTAAAAATGTCCCATTCTCTTCAAAACTACAAGGTCACAAAGGTCAAGGAAGGATTGAGGAAGGGGATATGACAACCCAGTCAGTGTGTGACCATGAACTGGATCCTTTCACCATAAAGGCCATTCTTGGGACAACTGGCAAAACTTGAGTGGAGTCTCAGGGTACGGTGGTGATGAGTCACAACTAAGATCGTGATGCTGGTGGTCACATGGCAGTTACGGAGGAGAATGTCCTTGTTTGTAGAAATACACAGGGATGCGTTTGGGTTTGATGGGTCATCAGGTTGGCAACTTACTCTTAAATGGCTCAGGAAAAAGTTTTTTTGTACTGTATTTGCAACTTCTCTGTAGGTTTGTGGTGGTTAGTAAAAATATAACAAAAATTTAAATAAATAAGGCATCATATTATTTTCTCTTCAATATATGTCTTAAAGGAGTTCATTCACCACCTTCAAGAAGTCAGTCTAGAAGCAAACAGACAGTAAGAGGGAACCTTTCCCTGGTCTGGATGAATCACTCCCATGTTTTGCCTTTCCCAACCAAAAGTCCAGGACAGAAGCTCTCCTTGGGAATTTTTTTTTTCTTTGCGGTACGCAGGCCTCTCACTGCTGTGGCCTCTCCCATTGAGGAGCACAGGCTCCGGACGCACAGGCTCAGTGGCCATGGCTCACGGGCCCAGCCGCTCCGCGGCATTTGGGATCTTCCCGGACCAGGGCCCGAACCCGTGTCCCCTGCATCGGCAGGCGGACTCTCATCCACTGCACCACCAGGGAAGCCCCTCCTTGGGAATTTTTGCATGACCCTCGACTTTGCCCATCACAGCATTTTTTATACTCTAACTGTAACTGCCCATTTCCTTATAAATTCAATGAGATTGGGGACATCGTCTGACTTGGTCACTGCTATTGCCCAGAGATTAGGACAATTCCAGGTTGTTTAGGAAAAACACACTGTTTTCCTTTACCCCAATTCTTCACTTCTGACACCAGATGTGTATGGGTTTTCCCACACCAGACAATTCTCCAACCCTGCTGCAGACGCCAACTGCGTGTCATACAATTCAACTCGATTCTGACACCATCTGTCTGGAGGTAGCGTCAGATCCCACAGGGCAAGGGCTCAGTCCCATAAAAAGTCCCCCACTCCAGATACCAACTGTACATACAGGTTGTCATCTGTCCTTCTGACCAGCTGGCTATAAATCAGGATTCCTCCAACACCCTCCATGGGTTCGAGCAGGTGCTAGAAGAAACCACAGAACTCAGGAAAACACTTAGTTTACCGGTTTATACAAAAAAGGAAAACATATACAAATGAATATGTACACAGGGTCCCAAGGGTCCCAAGCCCAGTAGCCTTCGTCCCCATGGAACTGGGGTGTGTCCCCGTCCTGGTCTGTGGATGTATTCACCAACAGCAAGCTCCCTGAACCCTGTACTTTGGGGACTTTTTATGGAGAGGTCATCATGTAGACATGACCGATTATTAACTTTCTCTAGAGAATGGGGAGTAAGGCTGAAAGTTCCAAGTTTCTAATCATGGCTTTGTTTTCTGGTGACCAGGCCCTACCCAGGAGCCGTCCAGGGGTCACCTCATAAGAACAAAAGGCGCTCCTCTCACCCAGGAAAGTACGAGGCTTTTAGGAGCTCTGTGTCAGGAACCAGAGTCAAAGACCAAGTAGAGGAACCTGGGGCAGAAACATACACACACACACACACACACACACACACGTGCGCGGTTCATGGTAGTTCCTGAATAAGCATTTGCTGAATGAACAAAAGAATAGTTCACACTGACCCCAAAGAAGTCTTTCCTTGCAGTTATGGAATTCTTTAAATCCAATAATTGATAGGTAAAGAACAAGAGACACAGCTGAATTAGGTCTGATGGAGCCCTTCACCCTCCATCATGGAACCATCCTGAGGTTTCACAAAGACTCTTGAGTCTTTGCCGAGGAGGCATGGAAAGGCCTGGCATGAGTCACTGCTGTAGGTCACCACGACCTTGTTCTGCGAAGGGCTCGAAGTGGGGAAGCCTAAAAAGGAAGAAAATCAGAGAGCTGCCAAAGCTTCTGAGCAAGCGTTCTCGGATTACAGCCCAGTCACCAAGCTTCAGACTCTAGTGAACGAGGTTATCAAGTGATGCGTAATCCTCCATCCCTTCTCAAACTGTAGAATAATGCCCGGCCTTCTGAAGCTCTCAGAAGAACTTCCTTTTGAGACAACTATTCTGCGTGACCCAAGGACAGTTCAGCCTAGCCTCCTAAAAGTCTACAAATTGCCCACGAAGCAAATCTCCCTGGATTTTCTCACTGCCAATCCAGGCAACCTCGAGGGCCCGTGGCAGAGCTGACTTCTGTTCAACTTCTCCACCGGAAAGAGTTTGTGTAAAAAGAAAAAGAAACCAGTAGTCATTCCACAATAGGGGTAATTGTTCTGAGCTGCCACATTCCCTTAAATGTTTACCTTTTTGTTTCACAATCTCACAGGAAATGAGGGGGTCAAGGGTTTTTGATTCCCCTCTTCCCCTCTGCTCAAGACTTAAGGAGATCACTGTTTTTGCAGTTGCTCAAAAAGGAAATGGTAACAGGTAAGGAAATGAACACTTAGCCAGAGACCCCAGATGACAACTTTGGGTTTCAACCCAATTCCCCAGCAACTACATGAAGTGTTTCATAGGAATGACAGAGGGATGAACCTTGGTTGACCCTTTCCTGCTTTTGATGCGCTTCTGGGATGTTAGCAAGCGGGGCTGAACATTTTAACCATTTCTATTGATCCGCGTACGCCATCGCAGGATGAAAAGCTGGCCAGAGAGATTAGGTTCCTTCCTCACCAAATGCACATAGGGTGGTGATACAAAGTGGTGAAGAATTGGAAAGGGGGCCCGGGGGCTTCACAATACTCTCTTCCTCCGTTTCAGCCTTATTCTTCAAGACCAGACCACTACCAGCTTTGGCTTCTAGGCGAAGTCAGTACTTGTGTGAAGGTCCATCGGTAGAATGGTCCAGCTGGGATGGAAATCAGACCTGTGAATCCAGCTCTACCACAGAAAAGCAGAGGAAAACCTCCATGGGCTAGAGTCTCTTAATGTGTAAGTTCAAGTCACAGAGTGGAATACCTTTTAGGGCACTTGTAGCTTTTTAATTGCCTTGAAAAATAGCACAAAATTATTTCAAAAAATTAGAAATTTGTAATTCAGTTTTAAACACGATTGTCATAACTGAACAAAATTAGGGGTTTTCAATACTTCTACATATTTCTGTATTAAATAGTCTCTGAACTTATAAAGCTTGTGTTCAAATCTTGTCTCAGCCCCTAACTAGCTGGGTAACCCCCCGGGAAAAGTGCTTAAAATTTCTGTGCCTCAGTTTCCACATCTATAAAATGGGGGAAATGACAATTTGTATTTCATGGGGTTTTATGAGGATGAAAAGGGTTAAACATTAAAGGGTTGAAACAAATAACCTGGCACACATTAAACACTCAATAAATGCTCACACTCATCATTGTTGCGTTGCTACAGCACTTTAAGAAAGAATTTTGTGTTTGGGAAAGAACGTGAATGTTAACAAACAAAACAAAAAACGTAAAATGGGCAAATCTGCAGACAGACCAAAGATTTGTACTTTCAAGTGATTTTTTATGAACACTGAAGTTCGACCTGCATTTTCAGATCACGAGGGGGAGTTCACTAGGGCTTTCCTAGTGGTACATACATTGTACTTTCAAGACCCTTTCCAATGTAAAGGATGCAAACTGAATTCATACTAGCTTAGGAAGACGAGGTCGAGGCAGGGCCAGGTAATTACACCGCAGAAGGCAGGGATAGAGTTTGCCTTAGGAGGTAGATGGGACCCATGTCTCTCCGTGTCCCCTGAATGTCCCCTTACTCTCACCTACTGGAGCATCAGTCAGACTGCCTGTCTTGGAAGCCCCTTAAATCTTATCTGTCTGCAGACCCTCTCTCTCCAAGTAGCAGGAACCCTGGCTGCCAGCAGCTCCTGGTCCCACAACTTAATAATTCCAAGGGCATGGAGGAAAGTGGATTTTCTTTCTCAGATCCACCTAGCTTGAAAAGTCTTGAGGAAGAAGTATGATTGGTGGACTTTGGGTCACCTAAACCCTACGCCAAGACCTAGAACTGGCCTCTGGCAGAGAGGAGGGTGGCGAGAAGACGGAGACTGGTCAGAATGATGACAGAGAAGGAGGCGAACAAAAGCATCAGGTGTCCACCATGACCTCCGTGACTCTCGGAGGACACCAGGCCCACTTTTATAAGTGCTTTATGAGTCAGAGTGCCTATGAATTAAAAGGATTTTAAATAATAAGTTCATTTGTATCATTTTTTTAGATTCCACGAATAAGTGATATCCTGTGATATTTACCTTTCTCTGTCTGACTTACTTCACTTAGTATGATCATCTCTAGGTCCATTCATGTTGCTGCAAATGGCATGATTTCACTGTTTTTTATGGCTGAGTAGTATTCCACTGTATGTACCATACCTTCTTTATCTGTTCGTCTGTCGATGGACACTTAGGTGGCTTCCACAGACACAGAAAACCATCATGATTACCAAAGGAGAAAGGGGAAGAGGGATAAATTAGGAATGTGGGATTAACAGATACACACTACTATATATAAAATAGGTAAATAACAAGCAGTATACAGTAGTATAGCACAGGGAACTATATTCAATATCTTGTAATAACCTATAATGGGAAAGAATCTGAAAAAAATAGAGACATATATGTATAACTGAATCACTTTGCTGTACATCTGAAACTAACACAATATTGTAAGTCAACCATACTTCAATTAAAATTTTTTAGAAGAAGGATTTTACAGCAGGAGACCATAGTCATCTCTATAGCATGTATTAGGCTGTCCTGGGAACAGACTTGTTCATGACCGTCCATCGTTCATCATCCTCGAGGGGCCCCCTGGTCATAAAGTTCTGTTTAGGCAACTGCCATGGGGTGCTGCCCGCCTACCAGACCCCAGGCAGGCACTGGGCATAAAGATAAGGCAAGTGGTGCACTCCCAGGACACACAGAGAAGGGACAACTGTCCCGGTCCTCAGGGAGCGCCTTCATTACCGAGCTGGGAACTGAAGAAAACAAGCGTTTCAGATCCACTTCAAACCTTTGGATTTCAGTGGACTTTACGTTTGTAAAATTTCCACTATGTAACGCAGTTGTAAATTTGGGTTAAATGTGTTTTTTTGGTCTAGCTCTGTCCTCTGATTTCCTCACACTTTCAAGTTCGTTTTTAGTCCCTCAGGTCTGTCTGGAAGTTCTAAGAAAGACCTTTTTTATACATTTTGCTCAACGTTGCAAAGGAACGGTTTGTTTTGATTCGTCATGTACTGACAAAGGCCCATCTCCAGGTCTCTGGAGAACTGTATGAGGCATTTTCCAGAGTTATTTCCAGAATAAACAAGGCTGGAAAGGCCGGCCTCGCTTAACCACGGCCATGGCTTCACGTCTCCACTCCAGGCTGGAGGAGAGACTCTTTGACCCTCTGTAAATATTTCAACACAGCCAGTTCTCTGAGGAGTTAGAATTTGTGTTTTTTTAATCCACTCTGAACCATCCATGAAAAAGGCCCCTTTTTTTATTGCTGTGGACACTTTAGTGATGTTGAAAAGTTCCAGCATGATATTTTTCCAGCTATTAACAAAGGAATTAAAAAGCCAAACCTCTCGGGCAGAAAGTGCACAAAAGAAGCGTGGACGTAATGAGGCTGGAGGGGCCCCGGTACCCCGCGTGGCCATGGGGCATTCTATGTGATTAAGAAATATTTCTGGCCGCCGGTGCCACCTGCTAAATTGGAAACACCCAACGCCCTGAACATGGAACTTAAAAAATGAAAACACTATGCTGGTATGAGGACAGAATGTTACCTACATATTAAAAGTATTTAAACTACTCAATTTGTCATTGACGCATATACCAGGGGAGAGGTGGTGGCCTGTGCTCCAAAAGGGATTCCTAGGCTTTCCACTGGCCCCCTCTCTGTCCACACACATGGGGGAAGAAGTCTATACGTTCACTATTGTGGGAAAGGAACACCAAAGGTATTTTGAGACTACCAGTTAGTTTCGTGTGTTGCAAAAGGTGGGAACTTGAACTCACCTTTGCCTTAGGTGCTCCTCAGCTTGGGAAACACTTGATGAACCTAGAGTCACTCAAACAGAAGAAGCATGTTAGATGGCGTTAGCCTCCTGGGGTCTGGGCTGTGGGACATGGAAGGGACCGTGGTGAGCAGGAGAGGACATGTCTGCCCCAAAAGACAGCCCTGTTCACCTCCAGACAACTGGTGCCAATGCACCATTATCGTGGTCCCTTCTTATGCTTTGAGAGAAACAAGAAATCTTCAAATTTTTAATATTTAAAACTAATTAGAATTCAAAAGGGCTGTGAGCCAATGCTGAATGCCTGTAGAGATAACCAACAACTTTCTGATCTTCCCGTGATGACTTCTTAACTACTTTCTCTGAAATCTCAAATGTAACGTTTCTTCAAAGGATGCCGTAGTACCCAGCCAGTGTGTCATCTTTGTCATCCCACACGGGGCTGCCCGTGGAATAAGTGGAGGTACCAGAGGGCGCCTGTGGTAGCATATGAAATATATTTGGTCTTTGCCCCTTGTTTCTGGCACAGAGTTCCTGAAACCCTTGGAATTTCCTGAGTGATGGGAATGTCTTTTGTTATTCACTACGAGCCCCTTTTGACCGCACCTGAGTTTATGCTAATGTGGTGACTCAGGGTGGGGCCCTAGATCGCCTCTGATTGGGGCTGGTCACCAGAGAGCCGAAGGATTAGAGGGCTGGAACTTTCAGCCCCACCCACCAACATCCAAAAAAGTGTGTGCGTGGTCGGGGAAGGGAGGGAGCTGAAGATTACACTCTATAAAAACTTGAACAACAAGCTTTGATGAGCCTCCCAGTTGGTGAATGCAGGAAGGGGCTGGGAGAAGGGTGTGCCCACAGAGGACAACGGCAGCTCCCAGCAGCCCCCCACCTCCCCATGCCTTGCCCCAGGCATGTCTTCCATTTAGCTGTTCCTGAGCTCTGGAAAAAATAAACTGTAAGCATAAATGAAGTGTCTTCCCTAGTTCTGTCAGCCGTTCTAGCAAGTGATCAAAATTTAGGAGGGGGTGGGAGTGAGAACAGGAAGTGGGCAGGGCACAACCTTTAAAAGAATGACACAGCTGTGGAGGACACAACATAAACAGGTTAGAACCAACCAGGTCCAAGATGGCAGATGAGTCGACTTCCACTAGACCTAGAGCCTCAGTATACGCTCACTGTAACACGTCAGCACGCTAAATGACACACCCACAGGCGCCATGACAGGCCAACCATAAAAGGCCAACAAGTGGGCAGTGACCTAATTCCTGGAAATTCCCGTCTCTTCCCCCAAACAGTTGGAATACTCCTCCCACTCGTTAGTCTATGAAATTACCCACCCCTATAAAAACCGACAACCCCGTAGCCTGGGGCCCCTCGCCTTCTGAGATGGCCCGCGCTCTGTCTGTGGAGTGTGTATCTCCCTGAATACCTAACCTTCTTTCACTTTACGATGGCTCACTCTTGAATTCTTTCCTGTGCGAAGCCAGGAACTCACATTCGGCGGCCATCCTAGGGACTCGCCTGAGACTTGGAACATGACCGTCCTCTCGTGCCCCACTTTCTTTTCTGCAGCAGTGGGACCCCTGATTTATAGCCAGTTGGTCAGAAGTACAGGTGGTCCAGGACCTGCACTGGCTTCTAACGTGGGGGCAGTCCTGTGGGACTGAGCCCTGAAGCTGGGGCATCTGCATTAACTCCAAGCAGTAGAGTGTCTGAACTGAATCGAATTGCAGGACTCCCAGCTGGTGTTGGAGTGGTAGAAAAAATGTGATTGACATTGACTCCAGAACACGCCGGAACACACAAACCTCGAGGCTTGGGCCTTGGGTTTTACAAGTCAGTGTTATCTTGCACCCAGTTTTAAGCTTCCTAGTATCACCTGTTATATCAAAGTTTTGGTAAAGTTTTATTGAAAGTAATAGCCTGGTCTTTGTTAACTTGCGGGAAGGGTGTGGAAAGTGATGGAGGTGCCCAGCAGGAATGTATCAAGTGAAGACTGGAATCATTGCCTGATGGCCGACTCAGATGGATTTGTATACAAGTAAGTGAACTTGGGGAGAGGAACCTGGTGACAAACAGGTCAAACAGAACTTCCTGCAGGTAGGCAGGTAGCGTTACTGAACTCAGGTTCAGCTGTTTGTGGCTCAAAAGCCAATACTCGAGAGGCAAGTGTTGGTTGGTAAGGAACAGTTACTTTATTCAGGAGGCTGGTAACCTGGGGAGATGGCAGACTTGTGTCCAGAAACCAACTCCAAGTATTCTGCTTGACCATGAACATTTTTAAAGGGAGAATCATTTGGGGAGGGGGTCAGAGTCTTCTTTAGCTTCACTGTGTGCAGACTTTCTTCTGATTGGTTGGTAGTGAGGTAACAGGGGTGTTCCAGGAATCACGTGCTCAGCCTGAAGTTACCGTCCTCCACCTGGGTGGGAACCTTAGTTCCTACAGAAGAACTCAAAGGTATTGCTATGTCTATTCCTTTAGGAGAAACCGGGACCCTGCCCTGTTTAAATTTTATTTAATAGTTAAAATATTTAAATAATGAAACACTGTGTTCCATGAACGTAAGGATGGTTTAACATCAGAAAACCTACCTATGTAATTCACTATATTGATTTTCCTAAATTATTTAATTTATTTTTGGCTGTGTTGGGTCTTTGCTGCTGTGCACGGGCTTTCTCTAGTTGTGGCGAGCGGGGGCTGCTCTTCACTGCAATGTCTTCTCTTGTTGCAGTTGCAGAGCAGGGGCTATAGGTGCGCGGGCTTCAGTAGTTGTGGCATGTGGGCTCAGTAGTTGAGGCTCACGGGCTCTAGAGCACAGGTTTAGTAGTTGTGGCGCATGGGCTTAGTCACTCCGCGGCATGTGGGATCTTCCCAGACCAGGGCTCAAACCCACGTCCCCTGCATTGGCAGGTGGATTCTTAACCACTGTGCCACCAGGGAAGCCCTATATTGATGGTTTAATGGAGAAAATAATACTATTATTTTAATAGAAATAGAGAAAGCATTTGATAATGTTCAACAATTTATGGTTTAAAAACAATTTATTTGGTAAGGCTGTATACCAAGAACATAAAAACAAATATTATGTGTAATAAAGAAATTTTAAATCCAAAAAAAAGTAAACATTACACAATTGTAAAATATATAAAAGTACACATACACACAAATTTGTAATCTCACTGTGGTTGGCAGAATTCTAAGATGCAACCCACCCACCAAAATTCCAGGCTCCTGGTACATACACACACCTTCTTCTAGTTATTCAATCAAACACTAGGTACTGCCAGGAAGAGGATTTGCAGATGTAATTAAGGTACCAAACCTAAAAATAGGGAAAATATTCAGGTGGGCCTGACCTAATCACATGAGCTCTTTAAAAGCAGTGTTTTCTCTGTCTGGTCACAGAAAAGGAAGTCAGAGATTTGAAGCACAAGGAGGGTTCACTGCACCATTGCTGGCTCGAAGGAGTGGGTCCCATGACAAGGAATGTGGGCAGCTTGTAGGTACTAAGAACAGCCCCCAGCTGATGGTCAGCAAGGAAACAGCGCCTCAGTCCTACCTCCCCAAGGAGCTGAATTTTGCCAACAAGAAAGAGCTTAGAAGCAGATGTTCCCGTGGAGCCTCCAAACAAGAACTAAACCCAGTCCATATCTTGATTTCAGCCTCGTGTTACCCTGAGCAGGAAACTCAACCACACCATGACAGGCTTCTGAACTACAGAACCAGGAGTCAGTAAGTGTGTTGTTTTGGACCGCTAGATCTGTGCTAATTTGTTATATAGAAATAGAAAACGAATACTCCCTCCACCTGAAATTTTTTCCAGAGCGTTTATGCGTGCAGTGAATGTGCATATTTTCCTTTTACAAAATGAAATCTTATTGTAGGTACTATTTTACAACCAGCAAAAGGTTCAGTTTGCCAAATTCCACCAAAACAAACAAAACACCGTTTTGAAATTTTCACTGGAATAACATTAAATCTATAAGTCAGGGGAGAATTGATATGTTTAAGAGGTATGGAAATAAGTCAGACGGAGAAAGACAAATACTATATGATGTCACTTATATGTGGAATCTAAAAAGCCAAAATCATGAAAACAGAAAGTTGAATGGTGGTTACCAGGGGCTGGGGGGTGGGTGGGGAAAATGGGAAGATGTTGGTCAAACAGTATAAACTTTCACTTAGAAAATGAATAAGGGGGCTTATCCACTGTGGCACAGTGGATAAGAATCTGCCTGCCAATGCAGGGGACACTGGTTCGATCCCTGGTCCGGGAAGATCCCACATGCTGCGGAACAACTAAGCCTGTGCGCCACAACTACTGAGCCTGCGCTCTAGAGCGTGCGAGCCACAGCTACTGAAACCCGCGCGCTTAGAGCCCGTGCTCCGCAACATGAGACGCCATTGCAGTGAGAAGCCAGCGCGCTGCAACAAAGAGTAGCCCCCGATCGCCTCAACTAGAGAAAGCCTGCACGCAGCAACGAAGACCCAACACAGCCAGAAATATAATTCATTAATTATTTTAAAAATGAATAAGATCTGGGGATCTAATGTAGAGCCCTGTGATTACAGATAACAATACTGACTACATACTTGAAATTTGCTAAGAGACTAGATCTTGTATGTCCTCACCACAAAAGGGAAATGGTAATTATGTGACATGATGAAGGTGTTAGCTACTCCTTTAGTGGTAACCACATTGTAATATAAGCATGTATCAAATCAACGTGTTGTAGTTACTCAATGCTAGATGTCAGTTACATCTCAGTAAAGTTGGCAGAGAAAAAGAGGGAGGTTATGTCTTTGAAAGCACGCTATAACTCTCCATTTGTTTAAGTCTTTAGTATCTGTTGGGCAAATTTTATAACGTTCTCTACAAAAGCCTTGCTCATTTCTATGATACTTATTCCTAAGTGCTACTGCAAATAGAATTGTTTTTATTACCTGTTTTTAACTGTTGTTGGTGCAACCATGTTGTAGAAATGACCTTTGGATTTTGTTTACGTCACCACTTTTCTAAAACCCTTTACTAACGTATCTGTATATTCCTTAGGATTTTCTAAGAAGACAGTCAAATGCATCTTGAATGGTTTCTTTTTAAAAAAATGTTATTAAAGTTAGTTGACTTACAATGCTGTGTTTAATTTCTGCTGTGCAGCAAAGTGACTCGGTTATAATATATATATTCTTTTTCGTATTCTTTTCCATTATGATTTATCACAGGGTATTGAATATACTTCCCTGTGCTATACCATAGGCTCTTGTTGTTTATCCAGAATGGCTTCTGCTTTACTTCTTCCTTGCCAAATCTTTAAAGTTCTTTTCTTTATTGTCTTACTGCCCTGATTAGCATCTCCATCACCACGTGGATCAGAAGAGGTAGGACTTGGTGTCTTTGAATTGTTCCTAATTTTAAAGACAACGCTTTTAATGTTTCACCACTAAGTTTGAGTTTTGCCATAGTTTGTTTTGTTTTGTGAGTTTTGGGGGGTGCGGGGCTGAGGTGCAGGGCATGAGGAATCTTAGTTCCCGGACCAGGGATAGAACCTGTACCCACTGCAGTGGAAGTGCAGAGTCAACCACTGGACTGCCAGGGAAGTCCCAAGTTTTGCTGTAGTTTTGTTTGTTTGTTTGCTTGTTTTTTAATAAATGTCTTCATTAAGTTATGGATATTCTCGTCTACGCAAAGATTTTTTAAAATCACGGATGAATATTAAATTTTATAATTTGCTTTTCTACATTGATTGGGGGCAATCACATCATTTTTTCCTGTTAATCAACTGATGGGGTAAGTTACAACAGCTTTTTCCAGGATAAACTTTATCTTTCTCATATATTCCTTGATTCTGTTTGCTAATATTTTGCTCTTTACAGCTATATTCGTGAGTGAAATGGGTTACGAATTCTCCTCTCTTGTACCATTTTTGTCTGGTTTTGGTAACGTGGCTATACAAATTGATTCGAGTTTCAATAAATTAGTTAAGGCATGCTCCCTTCATCTCTATTAGTTGGAAGAGTTTGTGCAAAGTTGGAATTATTTCTTCCATGAATGCCTGGTAAAAGTTATATGCAGAATCATGTGGGCTTGGGGGCTTCCCTGGTGGCACAGTGGTTGAGAGTCCGCCTGCCGATGCAGGGGACGCGGGTTCGTGCCCCGGTCTGGGAAGATCCCACAGGCCGCGGAGCGGCTGGGCCCGTGAGCCATGGCCGCTGAGTCTGCGCGTCCGGAGCCTGTGCTCCGCAATGGGAGAGGCCACAGCCCGCGTACCGCAAAAAAAAAAAAAAAGAGTCATCTGGGCTTGACGTTTCCTCGAAGGAAGATTTTGCCTTGTGTTTCAATTTCTTTAATGGGTTTAGAACCAGTCAGGTTTACTTTTTCTTCCTGAGTCACTGTTGGTAAGTTATACTTTTCTAGGAATTTATCAATTTGTGATCCTAAAGATGTTTGTAATATTCTCTTACCATTTTACGCTCTGCTCCACCTGTACTTATGGGCCCCAATTCAGTCTTAGTACTGTTTATTTGCACCTTCTCTCGTCCTGTCTTGATCCGTTTTATTGGGGTGCGTGTTTGGCACATGGCATGCACAGTACTTGGAATGAATAATAAATGATCCTTCTAGTACAGCATGTCTGTAATTTTCATGTGTATATTATGGTTATATACATATGGTTAGCTATATATACACAATATGGCTAAAGTATTATTATATCTTGTACCAGTCACTAAATGTCTTATTTTAAGCTACACAGCTGTTTGAGTGGAAGGTGTGAGGTGAACACAATCTGTATGTCTCACCGGTTACAGTCAGAGTCAATATCCTAAGCTACAAAGGGCCATATCACGATGTAGAGCCTATAGACAAATTCTTGCTGTCACACAGCCCAAGATCTAATTTCTGCATAAAAGATTAGAAAAAATCTTTCGTTTTACTACATACCAACTTTGCCCAGGTCTTTACAGCACAGTTCCATTTTTCATAAGGATACCTGATGACTGAATCAAGAAGATAATCTAAATTCTTGATACAGTCCATGGGTCTCAAATCTGTTTTGATTTTAAATGGGGAAAAAAAATCTCACACACACCCCCACTCAATTTTTCTTTTCCCTGACTTGACCTCATGCAAAACAGTTTATTACCACTGGACTAGATAATTCATTTAGTAGTTAATTATGGCCTACAAATGAAATTAAGAAGATAGACTAAATGGTCTGAGAGTCTTGGTTCAGAGAAAAAGAAAAGGTATCGATTTTAAATAGAAAGCCCATTTCTTGTGTTTGTCCTGAGGTCCAGAAAGACAAGTAATTGGCTAAATTTGTTCATTCATTCACCATGTATTCATGTAATATGAATAATGAATAATACAAATATAATTTGTCATATCTCCAGCATCCCTCCAGGTGACCCACAGCATTCTGTTTGACTTGGTAACTATGATTTGTAGATCTTCTTCCCGTGTTATAATAACACCTTGAGCTGCTTCTTCCTCCTAAAAATGGTTTAAATTATATTTCTTTAAATATATGTACCATATACTTACCCTCATGGTGCGCACCTACTATTTGCCCAAATCCCTCAGACTGCCCTTGCAGCTGGTTCCCATCACTGTGAACTTTCAGGTTACCATGGCTACATCACTTCCCCATGGTGCTCGTTTGGTAATCATAATACAAGCTTAGCACATTAGGGTCCTCGATAAACATTGAAGTAACAACAGATTCTTCCTTGATAACTACTGACTTCAAAAAATTAACGAGGCGGTTGTCTTTGTACCTCAATACGGACAATACAAACCATAATTACTTGCTGCTATGAAATCTACCTGTGGCACATGTGTCTTAGCTGCACGTCAAGCTGTGAATTCAGGCATATCCAGGTGTGTCAGAAAAGGCAGATCAACCGGACACAGGAAGTAGGGGTCACTGTGTCCTTGAGGGCCTCAGGCAATATCCTAGTCTCATTCCTACTGACTTTCTCCTCCCTAAGTGAAGGGACTTCCTTCCCCCCGCACACACACCATTCTGTTAAAAGGAATTTTCTTTACCTAAGATGTTTTTTCTTCCCAGCCCGTGGGTTTCTCAATTTTGCAGCCAGTTTTAAACTCTGGGCGAAGAGGAAATGTCCCCACTGCAAGAAGGCAATGGTAGAATGAGAGTTGTGTTGGTGGTACCAAGAAATGACAAGAGTGACAGCTGGGACCACAAACAGTATGGTCAATGCAGAAACCAGAACCTCTGCAGACAAATAGCCATGTGGCAAAGAGGAGGTTCCATGTGCTTTTAAGAAGTCACTCTAGTACTGTAGGATTCCACCAATAAATAGGAGGTACCTTATAGAGACAGAAAGTAGAATGGTGGTTGTCAGGAGTGGGGGAGGGGAAATGAGGAGCTGTTGTTTAAGGGCAAAGCGCTTCAGTTTTGCAAAATGAATAGAGAGTCCTGGAGATTTAAATGCAACTTTACTGAAGAAGAATTTACATAAAATAAAATAGATACACTTTACGGCTTCCCTGGTGGCATAGTGGTTAAGAATCTACCTGCTAATGCAAGGGACACGGGTTCGAGCCCTGGCCCGGGAAGATCCCACATGCCGCGGAGCAACTAAGCCCGTGCGCCGCAACTACTGAGCCTGAGCTCTAGAGCCCACAAGCCACAACTACTGAGCCCACGTGCCACAACTACTGAAGCCTGTGCGCCTAGAGCCCGTGCTCCGCAACAAGAGAAGCCATGACAATGAGAAGCCTGCGCACCGCAATGAAGAGTAGCCGCCGCTCACCGCAACTAGAGAAAGCCCGCGCGCAGAAACGAAGACAAAACACAGCCAAAAAAAAAAAAGATACACTTTAAATGTACACTTTGATGAGTATTGACAAATGTATAATACAGCCATGTAACCACCATCACAATTAAGATACAGATCATTTCCATCACCCTAAAAGCTTCTCTTGTGTCCCTTCCCAGTAAATCTGGACCAAACACACTTGACCCAAGGCAACCAGAGACCTGCTTTCTAGACTCAGTTTGTCCTTCCTAGAATGTCATATGAATAGAATCATACAGTAGATACTCTTGCATCTGGCTCCCTTCACCCAGCATGTTTTTAGAAATTCGTCCATGTGAATCATTAATTTCTTCCTTTGTATTGCAAAATAATATTTCATTGCTTGGAGATGTCACAATTTATTTATCCATTCACCCATGGATGGACATTTTGGTTCTTTCTAGTTCTTTGGCAATTATTGTGAATAAAGATGCTATGATCATTTGTGTACCAGTTTTTGTGTAGACCTATGTTTTCATTAATCTTGGATAAGTAACTGAGAGTGGAATTGAATCATACATATAACTATAAGAAGCAGCCAAGCTGTTTTCCAAAGTGGTTGGACCAGCAGTATATGAGAGCTCCAATTGCTCCACAGTCTCATCCACACTGGTATCATCATGCTCTTAAATTTTAGCCATTCCAGTGGATGCGTGTGGTTTTACTTCGTGTTTCCCTGATGCCTAATGACGTTGAGCGTGTGTTCACATGCTTATTGTATTGTAAATACTGTCCCCAGGTCAGTGATTACTTTTTCTTAATATAAATTTATTTATTTATTTTGTTTTTGGCTGTGTTGGGTCTTCGTTGCTGCACATGGGCTTTCTCTAGTTGCAGCAAATGGGGGCTACTCTTTGTTGCAGTGCTTGGGCTTCTTATTGCGGTGGCTTCTCTTGTTGCAGAGCATGGGCTCTAGGCATGTGGGCTTCAGTAGTTGTGGCGCTCGGACTCAATAGTTGTGGTGCACAGCTTAGTTGCTCCATGGCACGTGGGATCTTCCTGGACCAGAGCTCAAACCCGTGTCCCCTGCACTGGCAGGCGGATTCTTAACCACTGTGCCACCAGGGAAGTCCCAATAGAGCCCATTTTTTAGTTTTTTTATAGTTCATGTTTTTGTGTCCCAGTTAAGACATTTTTGCCTATCCCAAGGTGTCAAAGATTTTTCTCCTATGTATTCATCTACAAGTTTTATATTAAGGGACATGATCCATTTTGATCATATCCTTTAATTTTGTGTAGGACATAAGGTAAACATCAAGGTTCCTATTTTCCATGTGGATACCCAGTTTTTCCTGCACAACTTGTTGAAAAGAGCCTCTTTTCTCCCAACTGAATTATCCTTTGTCAAAAGTCAATTGACTAAATATGTGTGAGTCTATTTTTATTACTCTATACTGTTCCATTAATCTATGTGTCAATCTTTATACCGATACCACACTGATTATTGTAGCTGAATATTACATCCTGAAATCAAATAATGTGAGTCTCCCATCTTTGCTCCTTACTTTCAAAATCTTTTCGGCTTTTCTAGGTTCTTTGCATTTCCATATAAATTTTAGGATCAGTTTGCTGATTTCTACAAAAACCTGCTGGAATTTTTTAGGATTGCAGTGAATCTATAAATCAATTTGGAGATAATTGACATTTTTTAAAATTGAGTCTTCCCATCCATGCACATGGTCTACCTATATATTTATATCTTTAAAAATTTCTTATAGTAATATTTTGGAATTTTCTGTGTGCTGGTCTCATACATATTAAGATTATCGCTGAGTACTTCATGATTTTAGAAGCTATTGTAAATGGCATTTTTCATTTGAATTTTCAATTGTACATTGTAAGTATTGTATATAGAAATCCAATTAATTTTTGTATATGGACCTTGAATCCTATAACCTTACTAACCTCAATTATATCTAATGACACTTTTTTTTGTAGATTTCTTGGGATTTTCTATGTACAAGATTATGTTGTCCATGAATAAAAAGTTTTGCATCTTTGCAATGTGTATACTTTTAATTTCTTTTTCTTGCTTTATTGCACAGTACAGTGTTGAATAGGAAAGGTGAGAGTGGACATCCTCACCTTTTTTCCAGTCTCAGGGAAAAAGCATTCTGTGTCTCATCATAAAAGATATTGTTAGCACTAGTTTTCTGTGGACGTCCTTTATTACATTGAGGTAGCTCTTTTATATTCTCAGTTTGCCACCAGTTACGAATAGGTACTAAATTTTGTCCAAAATTTTCTTTGGGGTGTGTGTGTGGGCTCCATTTGTGGAGATACATGTAACAAAAGGGTTAACATGGCAGGCTGAGACTGCTGTCTTTTGAAAGGCCTGTTTGCAAGGCTAGCCTTTGGCTGCAACCTGGGACATAGGTTTTGGGAGGTTTCCCACTGTTCCCCAAACTGGTGAGTGGTTCACTGTGCCTAAACTCTTTGTACAAGCAATGTGGTTTATTCTGAACACCTGCTTTTGTTCTGGAAGTCTGGAATTTTGGTATGTGCCAAGTAGACTGCCTATGTGACTAACCCCCCAAGAAAAACACTGGGTAGAGTCTCTCCTGAGCTTCTCCAGTAAACAGCATGCTGTGACTACACGTTGCTACAGGAATTAAGCACAGAGAGAGGACTTTTGGAAGCTTACACCTGGTCTCTTCCAGATTTCACCTCATTGCTGACTTTGGTTTGTATCTTTTCACTGCAATAAATCTTAACCATGAGTATGACTATATGCCGAACCACAAGTCCTCAAGAATCATTGAATCTGAAGGTGGTTTGGGGACCACCAACATAGATATCACATAGTTTTACTCCTTTATTCTATGAGTCGTATTTGTTGATTTTGAAAATTAAACCAATCTTAAATTTCTGGTACAAAGCCCATTTGGTATATATCCTCCCTGTATATTATCCTCTCTGTCTCTCTTCCTCTCAGTATATATTTATATATATTGAAAGAGAGATTTGTTAATGTATTGTTAAGGATTTTGCCTCTATGTTAATAAGGAATATTTGTTTATGGTTTTCTTTATTTATAATAATTTTGTCTAGTTTAAGTATCAGGGTAATCCTAGCCTGATAAAATGAGTTGGAAAGTGTTACTTCTCCTTCTATTTTCCAAAAGTTTGTGTAGGAGGGGAATTATTTCTGTCAAATATTTGATAGAATTCTTTTTTTTTCAAGTGTTTCCTACCCAATTAACTCATCTGTTTCTTTTTTAATTATTATTTATTTTTGGCTGCATTGGGTTTTCATTGTGGTGCACAGGCTTCTCACTGCGGTGGCTTCTCTTGTTGCAGAGCCCGGTCTCTAAGCCCATGGGCTTCAGTAGTTGTGGCCCATGGGGTCTAGAGCACAGGCTCAGTAGTTGTGGTGCACGGGCTTAGTTGCCTCGCAGCATGTGGGATCTTCCTGGACCAAGGATCGAACCCGTGTCCTCTGCATTAGCAGGCGGATTCTTAACCACTGCGCCACCAGGGAAGCCCTGATAGAATTCTTTAATGAAGTCTTCTGGGCCCAGTGTCTTCTTTGTCAGAAGTTTTAAAATTACAAATTTAATTTATTTAATCAATATAAGATTTTTCTGTTTCTTCCTGAGTCAGTTTCAGTAACCTGTATCTTTCAAAGAATGTCTGTTTCATAAGTTATCAAATTTCTTGGCCTTAAATTGTTCAAAATATTCTCTTATAATCCTTTTATTATCTGTAGGATCCATGGTAATGTCATTCCTGATATTGGTAATTTGTGCTTTCCCCCTTTTTTTTAATCTTGATCATTCTGGCTAGGGGTTTATCAACTTAATTAACCTTTTCAAAGAACCAGCTATTGGCTCCATCGATTTTTCTCTGTTGTTTACCATTTTCTATTTCATTTAGCCTCCACTCTTCTCTTTACTTATGCTTATGTTTGGTTTAATTTGCTTGTCTTTTTCTAGTCTCTTAAGGTGGAAGCTTAGATCATGAATTTTAGACACTCCTTTTCTAATATATGTATTTAATGCTCTAAGCTTCCCTCTAAGCACGGCTTTGGCTGCATGATACAAATTTTTTTTTAAATATATTTATTTATTTATATATTTATGTATTTATTTGGTTGCATTGCTGCACGCTGGATTTTGCTGCAGCATGCAGGCTCAGTAGTTGTGGCATGAGGGCTCTCCAGTTGTGGCACGTGTGCTCTAGAGCACGCAGACTTAGTTGCCCCGCGACATGTGGGATCCTAGTTCCCTAGCCAGGGATCGAACCTGCATCCCCTGCATTGGAAGGCAGATTCTTAACCACTGGACCATCAGGGAAGTCCCCATGACACAAATTTTGATACACTGCGTTTTCATTTTCATTTGGTTCACAATATTTTCTAATTCCCACTATGATTTCTTCTTTGACTCCTGGGTTATTTAGAAATGTGTGTAACTAAGAAATACTAGAAATTTTGTTTCCCTAATACTTAGAGATTTTTCAGAAATTTTTCTGTCCTTTGTTATTATTGTTGGTTTACTTAATTTGAGCTAAGTTCCAGTGGCAGGGGATTGGTAATAGTTGGTGCTGTCCCTCGGTTGAAAGCTTCTCAGGCATTTGAACTATTTAACGTACTTAGCAGACAGATTTTTTTTCATGGCTACTGCAAAGGTAAATTTCAGACACCTGTTCTGAATTAATGAAATCTTAATATGAATGTTGACATTTAACATTTAATATTATATGCTTTAAGTACAAATATTAATGATTTTTAACAACCATTACATTTAAGTTAAACACTTGGATTCTTGTGCTTTTTAAAATTTTTGGATTTTAACTCATATTTAGATCATTAAATTTAAAACTAAAAAAAAATGCTCTCAATGGGCAGAGCACAGAGGTTTTGAGGGCAGTAAAACCTCTCTATGTGCTACTGTAATGGTAGATACATATCTTTATATACATTTATCCAATGCCGAGAGTGAACTCTAATATAAACTATGGACTTTGGGTGATTATGATGCGTCAGTGTGGTGTGTGTGCATCGATTGTAACAAAGGTACCACTCCGGTGAGGGATGCTGATGGTGGAGGAGGCTGTGCATGTGAAGGGTCAGGGGGCACATGGCCTTCCTATACTTTCTGCTCAGTTTTGCTGTGCACCCAAAACTGCTGTAACCAATAGTCTATTTTTAAAAAGTAATAATAATGAGATCTGGTGACATTCCAAATGCTAGATTAACGTTTCATACTATTTTTGCATTTTTTGCTGCTACTAAATCATTTGTTTCTCCAATCCCATGTGGTTTCAAATGTGACTTTTAAAAAAATCCCCCTTAAACTTCCATAAGCTCTGCCGGGGTGACAGTAAAATTACTTAGATTAAGCCCATATTATTTTAGAAATGAAGCATTTGAGGAGTCAACCAAGTCCCTGGGATGTGAGTCAGCTATTAACTTAATATCTTAAGGAAAAAGTACCCCCTTTACTGGTCACTCACTACCTTCCCTACTGAGAGTATAAGATAAGCATTTCAAGTGACATCCAGCTGCCTCTCCTAGGAGCTCAGTGGAGCTTCGTACATAATATCAGAACTGAGTCATTTATGGTTGAATGACACAGAATGAAAAATAAACGCCTCTCATCCAGTTCCTGTTGCCTAATATGGACTAAGAAATAAGACACTTTAACTAAAGTGCCCCACCTGTGACCAAGTGAACCTTTCCCTGCAAGGGTGTTGATCTGATTTCCTGATCAAAAACGGAATCCAAAGATACTGTAAATGATCTGTCTGGACCTGAAAGCAGGCCTATTTTCTTTTCTCCAGGGCTTTGCTTGTCAACATGAGTCTATCGAGCTTATTCCTTCACTAGCTGAGGGTGTTTTGTTGTTTTTGAAGAATTTCGATTAAATCTGCTTTTTCATCCTAGCAAAAGGTCGTATGGCCCAGCTGTCCTACAGGTGGCTAGAGTTTATTGCATGCAGAGGCAGAAACAAGATAACTGAAAACAGAGAATTCATATTTAGAACTTGGGGGAAAAAACTAGGAGTGGTATTTTTACAGGGTTTTTTCAAAACAACTATCCATTCAACTGTGACTTATAAGCCCAGAACAGGGATGTTTCAGATAATTTACCTCACTAGTCCCTAGGCCTTCTTACCCACTACTAAAGGTGAAATTTCTTCAAGAAGTAGGACAAATGAGGTTAAGATGACAGCTTTCAGATAACTGAATTAAACTTTAAAAAGCCATAAGAAAAGGGAGCCCTTTTGCAAGGACGTGACGACAGATTCATAAACTAGATGACTCATAAACTGCTTTCAAATTGCAAAACTGATTATGAATCACTGAAGAAAAACTTAAAATCTCCCCAAATCTGAGTTCTCTTTTAAAAATCAACAAAGGCAGCCTCTGCTGTTCACTAACATGTTCTTATTCACCGACCTGAAATAACCTTTGGGTGATCTTAAAATAGGTCAGCTTTTGCAAAACACTGCTTAGAAATATGTGTTTAAAAACTTGATTTGGCTCTAGGTTTCTTCTGAATGAATCACAAGAGACTGGATGATAAAAAGAATTATGTGTAGAAAAATGTATTAAAAAAATTTAAAAAAAGAAAAAAAAGAAAAATGTATTAAAACAGGCATGAGATAAAAAATAATAGAAATTTCTTTTGGTAGAAATCTGTGTGTTTCTGAATCTTTCTTCAGAAGGTAGTTCCCTTGAGCTGATGCTTGTTGCAGATGTAAACGTGGTAAAGGAGGAATTGGCCTTGACCATCGTGGCTACCAATTAAGAGGGGGAAGTGTTCAAAAGTAGAGACCAACAAGGTGGTTTATTAGGTAAAAAACCATTAAGAATAGATACAGGGGGATCTCTCCGATGGTGTAGTGGTTAAGAATCCGCCTGCCAATGCAGGAGACACGGGTTTGAGCCCTGGTCCGGGAAGATCCCACATGCCGCGGAGCAGCTAAGCCCGTGCACCACAACTACTGAGCCTGCGCTCTAGAGCCCGCGAGCCACAGCTACTGAAGCCGGCGCGCCTAGAGCCTGTGCTCCGCAGCAAGAGAAGCCACACGCCATGAGAAGCCCGCGCACCGCAACGAAGAGTAGTCCCCGCTCACAGCAACTAGAGAAAGCCCGCGCGTAGCAAAGACCCAAAGCAGCCAAAAATAAATAAATAAATTTATTTATTTTTCATTTACAGAAAAAGAATAGATACATGTATATGTATAACTGAATCACTTTGCTGTACACCTGAAACTAACACAACATTGTTAATCACCACAGGGGGGATTCTCGAGAGATCAGAATCTCTACCACGCTGTTTAAGAATCTACACTATCACAGGATATTGAAGAATGTACACTAGGCTGTTTCAGAACTGGAAACTAATGGGAGGCATTTCCCAAGAAATGATGAATAACGTCTACTCGGAGAAGATTTTAATCATTAACTCCAGGGTAACCTTAGACTTTTGTCCGATTTCAGGGACACGTGAGAAAGGACAGTAGTAGCGAAGATGGCATATTATTTAACTGCCGGAAAGGCTTGGAGACCGTGAAGGTAGATAAAAATAATATTGAGTGTTGGGAATTTTTTTTCATGTTTATATAAGGGCAGTTTTACTACCAGTACTTAGGAAACTGAAATACAAATAAACAATAAAAATTTATCTAGACCATGTAAACATTATGGGTTTTACAATTTGGCCTGAAAATCTCATAAGATTTGCTTACTGGATTTCCAAGCGATAACCTCTTTGGATCTTAACCCCCCAAAGGGGAAGAGTGGATGAGAAGGGATCCTGAAACCAAAGGGTCCTCAGCTCTGAAGTCTATGGGTCAAGAGGATTTTAAATTCCCTTCACTTCAGGGTAGAGGTAAATTTTTTTCCATCAGCCTAGAGATGAGTCTGTTCTTTTCTCATCGAACAGCTGCAGTATTGGAAGAGCAGAGCATTTACAGCCTGGAGACCTGGGTTTCAGTCCCTATTCTGCCATTTACTAGTAGGAGATCAGGGAAGTTATGCGACCTCACTGAGCCTCAGTTTCCTTATCTCTAAAATGGGGGGTGATAGGGAATTCCCTGGTGGTCCAGTGGTTAGGACTCCACGCTTCCACTGCTGGGGGCCCGGGTTTGATCCCTTGAGGAAACTGAGATCCCTCAAACTGTGCAGCGAAGCCAAAAAAAAAAAAAAAAAGTGGGAGCAATAAAAACATCTCACAAGGCTGCTGTGGTCCCTCAATAAGGTAAGATATGTGAAAGCCCGGTGTGAGCACCCTGTGAATATGTATCGGATGTGAATCTTAAAGCAAATGGGAATCCTTACTTTCTGTTTGTGGTATTTCATGGTTAAAATCTTTTGAAAATCATTATTATTCAGAGAAAAAAAAAATACTCTCAGTGTCATTACCAAAGATACTAGTTTCAAAGATTGTATCTGTGAAGACAGCATTGCACATCCATTCTAAACACTCATCTGCAAACCCTTGTAATAACCTTAGCAACTATGAGACGTAAATAGATAGATTCATTATACGGAAAGAGCTGAAACTGTGTCTGCTTTGTGCGGACAACAATCTTCTAACCATAGTAAATACCCTACAAGTACGCACGGAGACGAGTGTTTACAAGGAATTTGGAGGGATTCCGATGTTTTCCTGCCTCCCCCACTTCAGCTCACTCCCCTGTGGAAAATGTCGCTTTTACTGACCACGGGTGAGCTACCAGCCCCTTCTGATTTATAGCCTTTTCCTGTGAACCACCTCTCTCAGAGCTAAAAGCAGGAATACGTTCGTATTTGTTTTACCTCACCCCTCTCACCAAGAGTTTAAATCTACTTAGATTAAGAAACCAAAATCTCCACTATCCTTTTTTTCTATAAATTTATTTATTCATGTTTGGCTGCATTGGGTCTTCGTTGCTGTGCGTGGACTTTCTCTAGCTGCAGCGAGCGGGGGCTACTCTTTGTTGCAGTGCGTGGGCTTCTCACTGCGGTGGCTTCTCTTGTGGAGCATGGGCTCTAGGTGTGTGGGCTTCAGTAGTTGTGGCACATGGGCTTCAGTAGTTGCGGCTCGCAGGCTCTAGAGCGCAGGCTCAGTGCTTGTGGTGCATGGGCTTGGTTGCTCCGTGGCATGTGGGATCTTCCTGGACCAGGGCTCGAACCCGTATCTCCTGCATTGGCAGGCGGATTCTTAACCAATGTGCCACCAGGGAAGCCCTCCACTATGCTTTTTGATCTTTGGTTGAAGTTCAGTGTGTCAAACCTACTCACTATGTAAGGTCCTTTTGCCCTCTCCTCACCTCCGAGGATGATGTGGAAATCACTGGGTCTCAGAGAGAAATACAGAACCAGCTCATGTTTGGGGAGCGGACATTTCTCCCACTGGGGACTCTCATGAGAGTGTGGCATTCAAACTTTTAGATTCCCTTCGAAAAACAGAGTTATCGTTAAATCTCTGCCAAGATTTAAAAAGTGGATGGAGTGACTTCATATTTGAATGAAAGAGGCAGTTCATTGGGTGGAGTTAATAAGGGCAGAGGTGAGTCATGGAGTCCTGGGTTGTGAATATAATTACAGCCCATTTAGAAATGAGCACGTATATACATGACCTTTATTCTCCACCAAAGCTGTACAAACATTCGCTTCCAAGCTGACACAGACAACCCGTGGAAATACATCCATACAGCAGGAGCCAGACATCTGATCACGTTCGTAAAGATTAGATGGCTCTGAGCGGATGAGGCGTTGAGAAACACCACAGTCCCATTAATCACACACCTAGAGGGCTCAAGGGACCCAACCTCGAGCAGGCTGGTCTCCACGACCCAGGTAATTTGAGTTGATGATAACTCTCCAGGTTGAGACGACATCTCTCAACTTCCCTATTCTGGGACGTTCCCTATTCCAGCTTCACATTGATTCAACCCCTTGGAGAAATTGTTATTCCTTCCTTCCCTTCAATAATCCCTGATATCTGGATGGCTTTTCACTGTTCAAAGACCCAAGTCGTGTTCATTTTCTTCTTTGACATCTCATCCCTGCCCGTCTCTCCTGGTATGTTCACTCCCCACTGATCCTCTCTCCTCACCTCTAATACTCCTACAAGAGTCTCCACATTTCGTCTTTCCTTCACCCTCGAGTTTATCCCATACATTACTGCTGGCTTTGCGTCCCCAAAATGCCCTTTGCAAATGTCACGGCTCAACTCAGAAATCGTTAGTACCCTCCACTGTCTGCAAACTCCTCCGCCTGACTTTCAAAGACAAAATCCAGGGACTTCCCTGGCAGTCCAGTGGTTAAGACTGCGCAGTTCCAATGCAGGGGGCGGGGGTTCGATCCCTGGTCTGGGAACTAAGATTCCACAAAATCCCGCCCAAATCTACTTGGCCAGGTTTTTCTCCTGGAGCTCCCTCACTCCAGGATAACTGATGGCCACCCCTCTATAACACATGCATCAGGTTTCAGGCCTGGCTCTTGGCCTGTAATGTCCTCCTCTTGTCTTCTCTGTGCCCAGGAAGTCCCACCTGGCAGGTGCAACCCCTCTGAGAAGTGTCACCCAACCATCACTTGGCTTCTTTATTCCTTCAACTTGAATGCACTGCCGGCCAGCTGCTCAGACATCAGCTCTTCCACAAAGCAGCCCTGATACTCCGAGCCGCAGGAACTGTCTCCACGCCCAACCGCTCATGAACGCTCATGAGATATATCACCAACTGCCTGATCTGAGAGTTATTTCCCTGTTAGATTATAAGTTCATTGGCGATAGGGACCATGTCTTAGTCATCTTTTTTATGCCCTGCAGCACCCAACATAGTATATGATTGAAAAATATCTGTTGAAGGAATAAACAAAGCAGTTATAAGGGGCCCTGTCAGAGCAACAGACATCTTGACCCCAATTCATAGAAGTCCTCCTCAGAGCCAAGGTCACAACAGTTATCCTGTGTCTTTAAGAAAAACCCACCATCTCACAGAAACAGTCCAGACAAAATCAGCTGGGAACAGTAGAGGTAATTTTCTAGACTCTTTGGACAGATAATCTTGCTTTAAAAGATAGCAAAACAGAACTTTCTGAATTACTTAAAAAAAAAAAGGAAAGGAAAGAAAGAAAGAAAGGAAGGAAGGAAGGAAGAAAGATACACCATGGTCCACCTCATTATTCATCCAAAGTTGTGGCCAATTATATGAGATTTCACAGTTTTGTTTGAGAAATTAATGTGTAATAAGGAAAATGAATATCCCACATTTCAATATGCCTACAATTATCCATGGCATACGTGTTAGAGGTCAAACTTGCCAGTGTTTTGAACATGCTGCTCAAAAATACAAGTTATCTGAACAATATAGAGGTTCCTTAAAAAACTAAAAATCGAACTACCATATGATCCAGCAAACCCACTCCTGGGCGTACATACCTGTAGAAGACCATAATTTGAAAAGATACGAGCACCCCAATGTTCATTGCAGCACTATTTACAATAGTCAGGACATGGAAGCAACTTAAATGTTTTCATCGACAGATGAATGGATAAAGAAGATGTGGTACATATATACAACGGAATATTACTCAGCCATAAAAAAAATAAAATAATGCCATTTGCAGCAACATGGATGGACCTAGAGATTGTCATACTGAGTAAGTCATACAGAGAAAGACAAATATCATATGATGTCACTTATATGTGGAATCTAAAAAAATGAACTTATTTACAAAACAGAAACAGACTCACAGACTTCGAAAACAAACTTACAGTTACCAAAGGGGAAAGTGGGGTGGGAGGGATAAATTAGGAGTCTGGAATTAACATATACACACTGCTATATATAAAATAGGTGATCAAACTAGGACCTACTGTACAGCACAGGGAACTCTACTCAATATTCTGTAATAACTTATATGAGAAAAGAATCTGAAAAAGAATGGATATGGGTATATGCATAAATGAATCACTTTGCTGTATACTTGAAACTAACACAACATTGTAAATCAACTATACTCCAATATAAAATTAAAATTTAATTAAAAATTTAAAAAATACAAGTTATCTTAATCAGATATAAGAACAGAGTACTAATAAGGGAGAAGGTGTCACATGTACTGAGAACCATGTTCTGGCACCAGGAGGTGATGTACTAGAGTACACACACTCTCTCTTTTTCCCTCATTCTCCTAAAATGTACGTCCCTTTATAAGTAGCATTACAAACTCCCTGGTCGCATACATCGAAACGTCCTGAAATTAAACGTCATCCCTCTTACTACCCATCTCTTTCCAAATTCACACCAGTCTCCTCCCGACCGCCCGTGGTTTTTCCTGTCCGTGAACATTTTTCATGCTAAAATGCCATGTGTTTCTTATAATAATGACACTAATGGGTCCCCACCACAGTCCTATGTCATGTGGATTTCAAAGACACTCAGAGTTACTTTATGACCATCAGATCATTAACGTGTTACTAACTGACATAGTAATTCCATAAAGTAATTAATAATGATGTCTCCGCTGAGGAAACTCAAGCTCAGAAAGGTTATGTCATCAGCCCTAGGATATTACAAGGTCAAAATAAGACCAAAAGTGGAAACAAGGTCTTCTAATTCAGTGCTGTACTTGGAAGGCGATGCTTTCTTATCTTTCCCCATGGTGTGCTCTGAAAGATACAATAAAAAACCAAGAGCGGGGCATTGTTTTTCTAAATACTATCTTCTAAAAATAACATCACACATTTAATCCCCAAATGCTCAGTTATCTGAACAATTACCGTGCATTATTTTTTCTTCTTTGGGGAGACCTGACCTGTCTCTAAACGTTGGGAACAGTCTTTCCCTTCTCCAGGAGAATTTCTGTTCTTCTTTCTCTGGTTCAATAGAGCCTCTTAACTGCTCTCTCTGCTTCGGGTGCTAAGACACAATTCAGATCGTGTCACTTCTCAGCTCAAAAACCCCCAGTGGCATCCTCCATCATTAAGAGTGAAAGCCAAAGTCTTTACCCGGAGGCTTTTTATGATGTGGCCCCTGTTCCATCTCTATCCTCATCCCCAACTACTCTGCCCATTGGTCACTACATTCTAGCTGTGCCCTTGTGTTCCTCAGGCACACACCTGCCCCAGGGTCTTTGTACATACTCTTCCCTTTGCCTGAAATGTTCTTCCCCAAATGCCCATATGACTCACATACTACCGAGGTCTTGACTCAAATGTCACCTCCTCCATGATGCCTTCCCTGACCACTCCATATATCATTTCAACGGCCTTCCTGCCTCCAGCCCAGCACGCTTAAGATCCTGTCCTTGCCTATTTTTTCCCCCCTAGCACTTAACACCATCCAACACATTGTACTGATTTATCGTGGGTGTTGTCACGACCCAGTACATCCGTCCAGTGATCACAGTGGAATAGAAACACACATCTTTGTGTGGGGGTTACTACGCGCAAATGTGACTAATGCTGTCGTAAACTGTGCTCGATCCCTTTTTATACTAATGTTAAGCACTATTACAAAGTCACTTGTGGTTGGAATGACTTTAAAACTCGGAATGCTATTAGTTTCCGGTGAATAATTCCAAGAAACATGGTACTTGGGGAAGAATTAAAATGTTTTCAGAGCAGCACAGAAAGCTGCCTGCTGTGGATCCAGGGGAAAAGACCATCCTGCTGAAGTCATTTTCCTGTTTAGGAAACCGCAGCAGACAGCTAAGTGGATATTTGGAGATTTACTGTACTCTGATTCATTCAAAATGAGATTCCACATGATAATATGTTTCTTTAAAGTGTTTTGGAAGAAAGTCATTTCCATTTCAGTTTGTATTTTTTTATTTAAAAAAATGTACCATTTCCAAGTTTAGAAGTTACTGTATTCTACCAAAAAGTTTCTTACGGGTTACTCCAAAAGATTTTTAAGAGAAAGAGAGAGAGAGAGTTACGTGGACACACGTAACTGGGGAAACGGGACAGCTACATGTAAAAGAATGAAATTAGAACAGTCCATAACACCATACACAAAAAGAAACTCAAAATGGATTAAAGACCTAAATGTAAGTCCGGACACTATAAAACTCTTAGAGGAAAACATAGGCAGAACACTCTTTGACATAAAACACAGCAAGATCCTTTTTGACCCACGTCCTAGAGGAATGAAAATAAAAACAAAAATAAATGGACACACCTGTCCAACTAAATTCAGTATCCGCTGGGTGCCTTCCGTGGTGTGTCCCCAAGCAAATTATGTAGCCACCCTTTTACCTTATTTTGTGCACGTATAAGAGGTGAAGGAGCCTGTTGCCTTATACGGATACGGACTGTGTATACCCCCCTGCACCCCATGAAATCAAGGTGGGTACAGCGCTGGTTTGCCGGTTCAGCCCTGACCCTGCTCCCATCGCATCTTGGCAGCCGCCTCCAGAGCTGAGAGTTGGTGCCAGGGGACTGAATGCTCGCCAGCGCCATCTCCCACTTGGCCATGGTGCTCTGGGCCCTGTGTTGGGTTTCACTCTGGTCTCACTTGTTCCCTGTTCCTGCTGATCCAGTCCACAGCCCAGAGCTTGCACCACAGCTACAAAAACCAACGCGCAGTGTTACCGTCAGAACGACTGTTTTTGACGATTACTGCACGTCTCATGAGATTTGGAGGAAACCAACCAGATGATGATTGAGAGTCTTCAAGGAAAGTTCTCTCTGATGGCATCCTCGTGTATCCTCAGTGCCCTAAAATATCCACCAAGCAGCCCTCTGTCGGCTTCGTGCCTGGATTCCCAAATGCCCAACACAGTAACTTGCATATAATACATGTTCAAGAAATAATTACTGAACCAGATTTTTGTTGGATGAATTTTTCAACGTTAAATATCATAAGGGATATTTATCTGCCTATACAGAGAGAGTCTAATCATCTTTTAACACTGAGCTTTTTGAAAGAAAAACACCATGCATGTATGCAAAAGGCAGTATGTATAGAGCTAGATTATTTAAAATAATTTAAAATGCATGGAGCATGGCCCCTGTAACACCAGAAGAATCTGAAGAACCAGATGTAAAAAGGCTAACTGCACATACACAGGAAACCTTCACTTTTCATCCCTGCATTTCAAAACTTGATTACCAATAAACTGTGGTATATTTAAACAACGGAACTCTACCAGCAGTAACAGCAATAAATATTGCAACATGGATGTATTTCAAAAACATTGGGTTGTTTGAAAGAGGCTTTACACAAAAGAATACAATGATATGGTTCCATTTATATGAAGTTGCAGAACAGGCCAAACCAACCAACAGTGGAAAAAAGTGAGAATACCAGTTGTCTCAGAGGCTGGGGCAGGGGGTAATTGGGGTAGGCATCTGAGGGAACAATATGAGGTTATGGTAAATGTTGTACATTTTGTTAGGGGTTTGCATTAACAAGTGCATACATCTGTCAAAACTTACCCAGTGGGGCTTCCCTGGCGGTGCAGCGGTTGAGAGTCCGCCTGCTGATGCAGGGGACGCGGGTTCGTGTCCTGGTCCGGGAGGATCCCACGTGCCGCAGAGCAGCTGGGCCCGTGAGCCATGGTTGCTGAGCCTGCGCGTCCGGAGCCTGTGCTCCACAACGGGAGAGGCCACAGCAGTGAGAGGCCCGTGTATCGAAAACAAAAAACTTCCCCGGTGGTACACTTAAGATTCATGCATTTTATTGCAGGTGAATTTTACCTTAAAAGAGATAAAGAGAGAAATGTAATCATACACGAAAATTGAACTCTAGTTAATGACGGACATGCTGAAGTGTTTAGGGGCGAAGTATACCGATGGCTGCAACTTACTATGAAGTACCTCAAAAAGTAAGATTCATGTGAGAAAGGAAAGGATATGTGGAAATGTTCATGGATTTGCTCATTTCTGTAAAATAAACATAGGAAGGATAAATTGGAAACAAATGAGACTGGTTACCTGCAAGGAGTGGACGGAATTCAGTGGAAAGAGCACGTATTTCTACACAGCCCTGACTTTAGAATCACAGCAAAGTTTCCCATATTGCCCCTGCCAAATAACAAATATAAATATTTAAAATCAATCAAGGCACTTCCCTGCTCAGGGCACTAGATCCTGCATGCCACAACTAAGACCCAGCACAGTCAAATAAACAAGTAAATATTTTAGAAAGTAAAAAATAAAATAAAATCAATCAAGATGTGGAGGAAACCCCAAATGGAATGCAAACAGTAACAAATGAACCTAATCGTACTAGAAATGAATAACACAATCACACTGAAGAGGGTGGTGAAGAAAAGAACTAAGCTAAGGAACTTTGGAAAACAGTATTTTGTCTCTAAGCTGGAACGCTAAAGACAAAAAGAACTGTATACAGATATTGTACGTGGGCTAGTAAATGTGTTTCTCATGGAGGTGTGGATTAGCAATTCCAAAACTACTTTACGTGTATGCTAGGACTGAATGAATAAGTAAATATATTGCGGATAATGAGAACCAATTTTTTCACTGCTGGAGAGAGAAATTCCTAATAAAGAGGAAGTCCAGAATGAACCTATGGTGCTGAATTGGACTAAAGGCATCCGTATGAATTCATGATTTCATATAGATATAAATGAATATATGCACATATATACTCACAGAGATGGATAAATACAGAAATGTAGATGAACACGTAGATATGTATAGGTGTTCATCTACAAAGATGTCCTAGCTCCATCTTCTGAGAAGGCCTGAAAGCAATGACACCCCCATAACAGTAAGCACACTTAGTGCCCAGAGCTTGCTTTCTAAACACCATTCTCCAATTACAGAAGCCAAAGCTCCTTAGAAAAAAGAGGGAAAATACAAAGTGAGCTTGCAACATCTTGCCGTGCCAGAAAGTAAGAAAATGCCCCCCCAAATGCCGGGCCATGTTAAAAGGACTCAGGAGCTAATCCAAAAGGAGCAGTCAATGATCAAACTGAGACAACTTGAGCCACAAAATAAATAATTATCATATTGGATTCGAACCCAAAGAACAAAATAAATATCCTTGACTCCATCCTGAAATAAGTAAATAATTGAATAAATAAATAAATGGGAAAGAAGAGACATCTCTTCCTTACAGTTCAGTTCCAGCAAATGGGACTTCCCTGGTGGTCCAGTGGGTAAGACTCCACGCTCCCAATGCAGGGGGCCCGGGTCCAATTGGGGAACTAGATCCTTCGTGCATACCTCACCTAAGAGCCTGCATGCCGCAACGAAGATCCCACATGCTGCAACTAAGACCTGGCGCGGCCAAATAAATGAATTTTTTTTTTAATTCCAGCAAATAATGAAGGATGTAGAAAACTGCCACTTGAGAACAACAGAATAACTGCTGCAGGCAAAATCCTGCAATGCAATGGGTAGGTGAACATTTAAGGAGAAGCAGGATATTTGCATGGTCTCAAACTATCTCCTCCAAAATACTTATTATTTACAAAGTGACAAATAGTAACTTTACAGTGGAGAGACCTGGCAGACAGCCCCTTACCAAGTGATAAAAGATAGCATCCGTAATCAATCATTAGAGAGTGTGCCATGATGTACCCTCCCACCAAATACAGTGAACTGAGAAAGGTATCATCACTCTTGTATAATCACATTCTTGTAAAAAGTGCACAATCTCAGTCTAACCATGAGAAAACTTCAGACACGACCAAATTGAGGGATGTTTAACTAAATAAATGGCCCGTGCGCTTCCAAAGAGTCAAGATTATTAAAGACAAAAACTGAGGAACTCTCATAATTGGGGGAGGCTAAGGAGACACAGCAGCTAAATGCAGTGTGGGCTGCTGAATGGATTTTGCACCAGAAAAAGGACATCAGTGGGAAAATTGATGACATTCAAATAAGATCTGTAGATTCATGAATAAATAGTGTTATGTTAATGTTAATTTTCATAATTTTCAAGACTTTGATCCTTGTATTATGGTTTTGCAAGATTCTAACATTAGGGCG
Source organism: Tursiops truncatus (assembly GCF_011762595.2). Classification (NCBI taxonomy): domain Eukaryota; kingdom Metazoa; phylum Chordata; class Mammalia; order Artiodactyla; family Delphinidae; genus Tursiops; species Tursiops truncatus. The sequence continues at coordinate 177,842,240 of NC_047034.1, forward strand.
AGCTGGTGAAGGGTATTTGGGAACCCTGTATTCTTTTTGCAATGCTTATTAAGTCTAACATTATTTCAAAATAAAAAGTAAAAAAAAATAAGATGGCTTGATGGATGAAAAATGGCTATATGACAAATAAATATACTAAAACGCTAACTGTAGACTCTAAGTGATGGGTATGGAGGTGATCACTGTACAGTTTTCTCAACTTTTCTGTATATTTGAAACTTGTAAAAGTAAAATGTTGGAAACATCCGATTTTTTATTTTTTAATTTATTTATTTTTTGCGATACGTGGGCCTCTCACTGTTGTGGCCTCTCCCGTTGCGGAGCACAAGTTCCGGACGCGCAGGCTCAGCGGCCATGGCTCACGGGCCCAGCTGCTCCGCGGCATGTGGGATCTTCCCGGACCGGGGCACGAACCCGTGTCCCCTGCATCGGCAGGCGGACTCTCAACCACTGAGCCACCAGGGAAGCCCGGAAACATCCGATTTTTAATAAACTAAATTTAACTTTGATTTAAGTTTAAACGTATCTGTTCCTAACTGAACATAAAGAGCTTTGTAGTCAGTCATTTGACCCGAGTAAAGTGAAATAAGATGACTTTTGCTGATCAGGATGACACAGGGCAGGAGACGCACATTCTGCAGTTAGGAATCAAACAATGTAATCTCAACAACAAAGGATCAAGTAAACGAGAGCAAGAGAAGAACACCCAAAACCTTAAAAGTAGAAACGGACTTATTAACAAGAGAGCCTTGCCTACATGTTTAGGTTCATAGACTCCTCTTGTTCTAGATGTCCCTTAGTAGAGACACGGTCTCATTAAGAATCTCACGCTGTATCTCCTAGTCAAGGCCTATCCCTGTGAGTACAGGTCAACCCTTTCAAGCTACTGATTAGAAGGAGGAGGTGTAGAGTCAGCTAAGCCAGGGCTGGTCTAAGCTGGTACAGTTGCCTTATTTAATAGTATTTAATTGTTAAACAAACTGATTCAGTGAATCAGCCCCACAATAAAATGATGTAACAAGCAATTAACCTGCACTGGTAACCTTTGGCATTCTGTATGAATGTGTACACTGTAACCCACATATTTATCACTGAATGCGGGAAGCCGTGGAGTTGTAATGAAATACACACGTGTTCCTTGGAGACTGAGACTCAGGCGATGATGAAGGGAAAAACATGATCTTCGTGCTCTACAGAGTCACAGATCAGGAAACGTCCTATGAGATAATTCAGAAAGCTTCTGGTTCCCCGTATAGAACAGGAAACGCCAAAGGTCCAATTGAGCCCTACGAGGATAATTCCAAAACCTCGTCCTCCTGGGAACTCAGAAAGGAATCAGACCCAGGAGGTGGAGACTTCATCGGCTGCTAAACGTATCTGGTTCTACAAGTTAATTGTGATTGCTTGAAAACTTTGTAATACACAAATGTGTTTCAAAGCTGGATGGAAGTAAAAGACACTCTCCCAGTGATGAATGGTTGTCTTTGAACGTGCATAGTATAAAACTTGGATTTCTCAGTCTAGAACCAGCAGACCACATGTGTAGAGAAGGAAATGTGGTCCATGATGGCAACCCTTTCAGGTCGAGTGTTGGTGACAATTACCCTAAACCCTCCTCCTCCTTTCCAGCACACATAAGAATCTTTCTTACACATGATTTCATATGTGAAAGGAATGTTTAGTGTTTCCAATTGAATCCGAGGAAGTCAATAATTCTAACTAATAATTTTTTAATACAATAATACCAAATATTCATTAAATACAATGTACCAGGCCCTATGCTCAGGAGTTATTTGTATTAACTCATTTAATAATAATAATTTCTTCCCCAAGTGCTAACTGGACCTCAGCAGGACACAGAGCTGACCTGTCGTTTATTGGCAATTCTAGGAGCTAGAGTAATGACCACTGAGCATAGCCTTTGAACCTCCTCCATAGCTTGCTTGCTCGCTTTTTTTTTTTTCTCATACACACTGAAGGTTTGCCAAGGGTTGAATCGAAAATGATTCCAGCTGCATCTATTTCAAAATTGCCAAGTAGGGCCACTGCTCCAGCCAGTACTGCGCTATTCATTTCTAAATCAAACATGGTGTGCTCAGACCACACGTCTCCCTCTGATCGTCAAAAAACATGCATTTATAGAGAAAAGTCATTTTGTGACAAAGCTTTACTCAAACCTGGAAAAGAATAGGAGACATAACAGATATGCGTATTCACTCAGAGATTCTGCAATAAGAATCTGATGTGTTAAAAAAGCAATCAAAGCATACTCCATGCTAATGGGTATTCCATAGGTATACTGATTTTTAAAAAAGATGAACATTAATCTCTTCAGATCTTTTTTTTCAAAGGCCAATGAACTCTAATTCTTTTTCTGAATTAGGACATTAAATAAGCACATTTGTTGAGATTGACATATACACACTACTATATATAAAACAGATAACCAACAAAGACCTACTGTATAGCACAGGGAACTCTACTCAATACTCTATAACTACCTATATGGGAAAGGAGTCTGATAAGGAACAGATATATTTATAACTAAATCACTCTGCTGTACACCTGAAACGAACACCACATTGTAAGTCAGCTGTACGCCAATATAAAATAAAAGATTTTTTTAAAAAGCACATTTGGTTTGATAGATCTGACACACAATTTCTCATTGTGTTTTTCTTATTAAACTTTAAAAAATGAGTCTGTTTTTAAAGATGCATTGGAGTCAGTGGTATTCCTAAAGCTGGACCACACTGTGAGAATTAAAAGCAAATTAATATGCCACCTGTAATACAGGCTTGTGTAGGTACGTCGTCTGTAAGAAAATGACCCAGTTCTCCCAAGTGGTAAAGCAAGTCTCTGAGTATGTCACTCCCTTCCTCACTCTGCTGTCCCCCCAACCGGCCCTGCTCCCAGTGGTAGACCAAACCACCGCGTGGATTCAGAAGAAAGAAGATGGCTTCATAGAGCTCGATATGTCAACTTGACATTTGGACTGTTAAAACTCCCTGACCCTGTTTCCAATTGTAAAACTTAAACGTGGACTTTGCGGGGACTTCCCTGGTGGTCCAGTGGCTAAGACTCCACACTCCCAATGCCGGGGACCCGGGTTCGATCCCTGGTCGGATCCCGCATGCCGCAACTAAAAAGATCCGGCATGCAGCTAAGACCCCGCACAACCAAATCAATCAATAAATACAGTTAAAACAAACAAATAACAATCATGGACTTTCACGCGAGGGACAAGGAGGCAATGTTCGTGCACATGCGTGGATGACAACCGTGTCCCTTCCAGGAGCCATCTCGGAGCTTATGCAGTTCCTCCTCCAGAGCTGACGCTGCCCTACTGTTTCGGTGGCTACAGCCTCACCCCTAACACATCAGAACCCCTCTTTGTGGATCAAGCCTTCAAGCCTCAACTTGGCTCCTTTCTAACTATAAACGTACCTATACATTATCCTCGCCTTACAGGGATCTGTGTTTCTGATTCTAGTTGCCATATATCCCCTGCTGGTTTTGATTTCTTCAAGTTCTCCCTCCACTGCTCTTTCCCTCGCCTACCATTAAGCTCCAGCGCTCAGCCCCTGAAGAAAAAGAACTTGACTTTTTGCAGGATGTCCCTAAATCACTGTGTTTTCCCTCCCACCTTCTGGCACTAATTTCGGCTCCAACCTAGTTCTTGAATCCACCTGCTTCTCTTTACCGTCATTGCCAGGATGATGGTCCAAGCTAACGTTAGTTCTCACCTGGACTCTTGATTTCAAAACGAAAAACTGATTGCGTTCCACCCTCCACACATCAGCAATCTCCTGCTTGTTCTCAGACTCAGAGCCTCCCTATCATTTAAAAGACCCAGCAGGGACTCCCGTCCCGCCCCTTGGCTCTGTCCACCCTCTTTCCACGTTGCCCGGAATATTCTGCTCCCTCTGCCCCTTCCCCCGACTATTTTACTCCTATTCGCCCTTGAGATCTGAGCTCAAACCTCCTCAGGACCCTTCTTTGACCTCAGATGAGGTCACGTTCCGTGTGGGGCGCCGTGTTTCCTCCCGCCGAAGCCTGACTCCGTTTGTGACGATTCACTCACTTTGGGTCACTATTTGATCAGCGTCTCTCTCCCACGAGACCCTAAGATCCACAGGCACAAAGCTCACGTTACCTTGTTCCCATTCGTGTCTACACTGAATGATACAGGTCCCGACCCTTCTCAGGAGCTCAGTAAATATTCATTTTTGTCAAATGTCAACCTTCCAGAAAGAGAAGTCTGGACTTACAGTCCCTGCTCCTGATTCCCATTCTCTACTCATCATAACACCCCTTCCTGTCACACCGATGACTTCCTCATGGTCCCTCCTCCCTGCCATCAAGACACCAGGCTCTACATGCCCTCCTGACTTCTGAGATAGATTTCTGCCCTCCTTATCTCTTTGGTCTCTTTCCCTGTCTCCTCTCTGCTTCCTCCTTAAATGCTGATTTCCCCTCAGTCTAACGTTTTTGCTCTTATCTATTCCCATTCTACACCACTGATTCATTAACCTTTGGATACCTCTCAGAGTCTGATCAAAGTTACGGACACACTCCACCCCAGCACGCCAAGTGCAAACTCATAGAAAACATTGCTTATAATTTCTGCTGGTTATAGAGACTTGAATCCTAATCACCAAATCACCGTGGACCCTAGTTAAGGACCCCATTCCACATGCTCTCCTGACACCATCTCCAACTTCTAACCACTACCTTTGCTGAATCTCTTTCCAGCTCCGAATTCTCTTGAAATCAAGCCCCGACTTCAGATGGCTCTTTCTATCGCTTCCTAAGTGTCCTGAAAGCACCGTCAACAAGGAAACTCATTTCCTCAAACCTGCTACTTTTTCCTGCTTTTCCCATCTCTAGCAGTTGCCCCAAGCTAGATATCTTTCTGATTTTAAAGACTATCTTTTTTTCATCCATGGTGTTTCTACAAAACCAGCCAGGATTCTTCCCAGAAAAAAAAAAAAGAAGAAGAAAAAAAAGAAACATTGATTTTCTCAATCCAATTTTCTTGTGGTTGTTGTTTGTTTGTTTGTTTTTAATCGAAGTATAGTTGACTTACCATGTTGTGTTAGTTTCAGGTGTCAATCCAATTTTCAAATAGTTTTTCAAAATGCATTCAACCTCTTTCCTGAAAACAAACCAATTCCAAAACAGACTGATGAATAAATTAAACATGTAAAGAAAGGAATGGTGAAATCATATTAACAGACCTCACCCACCCCTCGACACCGCCAAGAAGATAATAAATGTGCTAAGGAACAATTGAAGAGGAAGACAGTGTCCTGGGTGTGAAATAGGGAAAGGAAGAAATACCATGAGTGTGGCCTGCATCCCGGCCACAGCACCTCTGGAAGCTCTCTTATTTTATGAGTCACCCTAATACCACAATTATGCTCCAAAACATCTTGGCCGGCCTCCTCCCTGACCCTTTATTTTGTCAAACTAACCCTCAGTTCTGCTGTGATCATTCCACCAAGCGTGCGTCTCCACTCTGTTCTGACTTTTCAAACTCTTCTCAAGGCCCAGGACAAATGATTCATGTATGGGCAGCCCATCACCATCCAATGACCCCTCTCTACCTAAGCTCCACCTTCTCAAAAAAGCCTTCCTTGATTCAATTACATCAGCAAATGCTTACCAAGCCCTGTTATGTGTCCAGAGCTGTGTCCCATGAAAGGATTGGTGGGGAGGTGGGCCGGGGAGGGGGAGCTGCTGAATGTACTAGAAGAGAGAGGAGACAGAAAGATGAAAATAACGTAGCCTCCAACTCAAGGTGTCTATCATCCAGTAGAACAATTTTTCGGAAACAATACTAAAACCAAGTGAAATGCTAGGCCGAAAGGCACAGGCATTAGGGTCCAAGCGGAGGCAAAAATAATTTCTCCTTCCTCTGAAATTGCATTGTATTTGTACTCCTTTGTGGTTCTATGATTCTTATGTGTTAGATATCCTCAGCTGGTTCAGAGAGCTTTCTGAGCTACATTGTTCCTGTCTCTAAAGAAATCTCAAGAACTGGCCTTTGATTGCAGGAGAGGTGAGCGGGAGACAGAAGAGATAAGAGATCACCCCATTCAAAGGACAAGCGCTAATAAAGGGAGCTCATCTCATACTTATCATGAAGCAGTAGCAAATAATAACCAAGGCTGAAATGAACCACAACCTTTATTTTTCAAGGAATTCATCATTTACACCCCAAAGGACATGCATCAGAATTTTCAACAACGTCATTGTCAATGACGTTGCCCTCAAAGCATCTTCAGTTGAAAGTCAAGATAAAATATGTCTTCCAAGATCTCTTAGTAGTGATTGAGCGCTACATTTGAGGAAAAATGAATCAAAGTATCAGTGTTTAAACCCCACCGTTATTATCCCGTGAAGGTGATAGCAATGGTCCGAAGCAAAGCAAGCCAAGGTCAAGTTGAAGCAGAAGCTGCTCTGGGCAGCCGATGTGGTACGTGTCCAGCTGGTACAGGAGGTGGTTTGCTCTGGCCTATGAGTCACTCGGAAAGTGCAGTTCTCCACCAGGACTGTAGGCGCTAAGATCCGGTATTTGCTTTTAGACCGTGGGAGCAAAGACTAATAAGGAAAATACAGCAGAACAGCTGGGAAACAAGTTCCCTTCTGACTGCACAGAAAGCGCTACTGCAAAGTCATTTTCCATCCTAGAGACAGGGGTCCAAGAGGATGTGTGCTTTCCTGTCCTTCAAATTCATTTCTTTTGCCTCACTTTTAGCTTTACACTCCCCCCCCACCCCCGTCCTTAAAATGATACCATGCTTGGTAACACAAAGCATGGCAAAAATATATCACTGGACAAGCAGCTAAAATTTTTTTCATTTTAGTGTTTTTCTTTTCTCCTTTCAAACACTGCCTATTCAGCAATTTTGAGATCCCAGATATATGTCAGTGTTAGCTTGTAGGGTGGCATGATTTTGTCTCTTACTACCAAGACAATTTTCTAATTTCATATGATCCTTGTCCTCTGTGTGACCGAAATGAATATTTGGACCTCATCAAACACTACTGGACACAGAGAGAATTCTAGGACCCTACGAGAATGCAAATGAACACTCACCCCTTCTCTTGATTTCAAGAGAGGGTGAACAGCCTTGTGAGGGTGACTGATGGTCAGGAAACCGTCAATTCTCTTGGAAAACCACTTGGATTCCAGCAAAATCCCTGAACAATTGGAGTAAAACAGCTGTCGGAAGAACTCACGTGTTTTAGGAACTACGGTTTATTGTTCCGTGCTTAGAATTAAAAGCATTTTTTTGACCAGGCAATTTTTAAAAAATTTAGCCCAGGGATAAACCCATTTTTCTGGGTGCAGTGATCTAGCAGCACATTTTCCTTTCCTAACATTCATTTTTGTGCCATGCTCAGTCCTGCAGTTTCAGTAACACTTTTCCTGACCTGGTTCTTCCTGTGAGATGTTAGTTATGAACAATATGTATTGGGGTGTTCCTATGGAAAGGTTGCCACCTTTTATTAAATTAATTTATTTATTCTTTTTTTTTTGGCTGCGTTGGATCTTCGCTGCTGCGTGCGGGCTTTCTCTAGTTGATGCGAGCAGGGTCTACTCTTCGTTGTGGTGCGTGGGCTTCTCACTGTGGTGGCTTCTCTTGTTGTGGAGCACGGGCTTCAGTAGTTGTGGCACACCGGCTTAGTTGCTCCGCAGCATGTGGGATCCTCCCGGACCAGGGCTCGAACCCGTGTCCCCTGCATTGGCGGGTGGATTCTTAACCACTGCGCCACCACCAGGGAAGCCCAAGGATGCTATTCTGGTAGAGAATCTGCAAAATGTATAATCTCATTGTGGAAACGTATACAAACTAACTATGCCTAGACATAAGTTATTTTTTTACCCAGATGGATCTGATAGACTTATAGCCTTTCAGCATCATCCTAGCCCTGTACCTTTCCTGGCCCACAGCTCTGCTAAAATGAAGGAGTAAAGTTGCCGAAGAGAAAATGCAAAATTAGTAAATATCTCACTTATTTTCATGGCAGATTCAGTTGATTGGAGCTCTGCTGAGAAGAAGAGAAAGGAAAAGGAGCGGTGATTCCCTGGGGAAGGATAGAAAACTACTGTAGAACAAGCCAGTTAGGAGGCAAAAAAGCTCTAACGCTCTCCAGAGACCTCACACGCCTATGCCTATAATAGGATAGAAAAGCCACCAGCACATAGTAGGCCCTCAGGATGCTGAATGATGGAAAACGACTGCTCTAAATGATGACCCAAGACCTCAGTTATGAGATCATTCTATTTAATCGTACTTAGATATGGCCAGAAGCAGAGAACACTTTACAATATTTTTCTCAAAAAGCTTTTTATATAATAAAGCAAACATCAGGCATGGACAATGGTTCTGTTGGTTCTAAAACAGAAACCAGGTTGTTGTCTAAGAGAAATGGAATTGTGTCGTGCTCCAGCAGGAAATGGCCAAGTGTAGAAGTCTATACAAAAGGGCAATTTTAATTTCCATTCCTTTGGGGCAATGTATGGTGTTTCTTTTTTTTTTAAATTTATTTAGTTTTGGCTTCATTGGCTCTTCTTTGCTACAGGTGGGCTTTCTCTAATTGCTGCGAGCGGGAGCTACTCTTTGTTGCGGTGTGTGGGCTTCTCATTGCGGTGGAGCACAAGCTCTAGGTGTGCGGCTTCGGTAGTTGTGGCACATGGGCTCGGTAGTTGTGGCTCTTAGGCTCTATACCGCAGGCTCTGTAGTTGCGGCACGTGGGCCCTAGAGCTCACGGCCTGCAGTAGTTGTGGCACATGGGCTTAGCTGCTCCGTGGTATGTGGGATCTTTGGGGGCCAGGGCTTGAACCCGTGTCCCCTGCATTGGCAGGCGGATTCTTAACTACTGTGCCACCAGGAAAGCCCCTGTATCGTATTTCTTTACTGCACATACAGATGAAAGAAAATTGCCCTCTTTTTTTTTTTTTTTTGCGGTACGCGGGCCTCTCACCGCTGTGGCCTCTCCCGTTGCAGAGCACAGGCTCCGGACGCACAGGCTCAGCGGCCATGGCTCACGGGCCCAGCCACTCCGCGGCATGTGGGATCTTCCCGGACCGGGGCACGAACCCGTGTCCCCTGCATCGGCAGGCGGACTCTCAACCACTGCGCCACCAGGGAAGCCCAAAATTGCCCGCTTTGACGTATTACTTTAGAATTCAAAAACATGCTGGATAACCAATAGGCATCTCACGTTTGTGGAAGCTGAGGTCCTTGCCTGTCTCCCCAAAATTGCTCTCCCACAGTCTCCCCATTTCCTTATTGGCAACTCCATCCTCTGGCCACCCAGGCCAAGCCCCTGAGAATCATCGCTTTCCCTGACATCTCACACCCGATCCATCAGCAAATCCTCTTGGCCCTTCCTTCAAATTAGATCTAGAATCTAAACCCTTCTCAGCATGCCCACCACTAACACTCTGGGTCAAATCACCTCCATCTTCTGCCTGGATTATCACAAAACCTCTCAACGAGCCTTCCTGCTTTCTGTCTTGCTCCCTTGAGTCAATTCTCCAGATATAGTTCAGAGGGATCCTTTTAACACATACGCTGGACTTACGCCCCTCCTCTGCTCAGACCCTCCAATTGCCTCCTTCTCGTGCAGAATAAAATTGAAGTCCTCAATTCCTCCTGCTCTCTCCCCAGCTCACTCTGCTCCAGCCCACCAGCCTTCTTGCTGGTCCTTGAAAACGCCAGCGCCAGCTCTGCACTGCTGTTCCCTCTGTCTGGAATGTTCTTCCCCAAAAACATCTTTCTAGCTCACTCCCTCACCTCCTGAAGGCTCAAATGCCACCTCCATGAAGCCCTCCCTACTAACCTATTAAAAATGGAAACATACCACCTACCACCTCACCTGGGGTTCCCTGTCCTCCTCTCTTGCTTTCTTTTTTTAATTTTTAAAAAAATTTTATTGAGGGACTTCCCTGGTGGTCCAATGGTTAAGACTCCGTGCTCCCAATGCAGGGGGACCGGGTTAGATCCCTGGTCAGGGAACTAGATCCCACACACCACAATAAAGATCCCGCGTCCTGCAACTAAGACCAGGTGCAGCCAAATAAATAAATATTTAAAAAAAATTTTTTTATTGAAATATAGTTGATTTACAGTATTGTGTTAGTTTCAGGTGTCCAGCAAAGTGATATATATATATATATATTCTTTTTTAGATTCTTTTCCATTATAGGTTATTAAGATATTGAGTATAGTTCCCTGTGCTATACAGCAGGTCCTTGTTTGTTATCTATTTTATATATAATAGTGTGTATCTGTTAATCCCAAACTCCGAATTTATCCCTCCCCCCACCTTCCCCTTTGGTCACCATAAGTTTGTTTTCTATGTCTGTGAGTTTGTTTCTGTTTTGTAAATAAGTCATTTGCATCATTTTTTTAGATTCCGCATATACGTGATATTATATGATGTTTTTCGTTCTCTATCTAACATATTTCATTTAGTATGACAATCTTTAGGTCCATCCATGTTGCTGCAAATAGCATTATTTCATTCTTTTTTGTGGCTAATATTCCTTTGTGTGTGTGTGTATATATATATATATATATATATTAATAGCACATCTTCCTTATCCATTCATCTGTCGATGGACACTTAGGTTGCTTCCATATCCTGGCTATTGTAAATAGTGCTGCTATGAACATTGGGGTGCATTTTTCTTTTCAAATTAGAGTTTTCTCCGGATACATGCCCAGGAGTGGGACTGCTGGATCACATGGCAACTATAGTTTTAGATTTTTAAGGAACCTCCATACTGTTCTCCATAGTAGCTGCACCAGTTTACATTCCCACCAGCAGTTTAGGAGGGTTCCTTTTCTCTCCTGCCTTCTTATTCTCCAACACTTGCCATCAGCTAACATGCTCCATACCTGGCTTCATTTATTATCAGGCCCTCCTTACTAGGATATAAACCCCACGAAAGCAAGAACGTGTGGCTCTGTGTTCATTGCTGTGTCCGCAGCCCCCAGAACGGTGCCTGACACAGAGTAAGGGGATCAGTAACTGAATGAATGACTGCCGTGATAGACTCAACGCTCTGTCTTGGGCTACGTGGCTGTGTCACTTCCGGTTCAGGGAACACACACCTGGCACCTCTTGCATGAGGCACACCCCGTGCTCTGCAGGATCTAGGGGTGTAGAGGTGAACTGGAGAGGCCACCCTTGCCTTTGTGGAGCTGACAGTCTGGTCTAGCGAAGGAGACATTAGAACATCGCAAGCGTCAGGAACAGAGATGTTCAGGAAGCAGGTCACAAGGACCCTCAGTCTAGTCTAGGGGCTCAGGAAAGGCCTACCGTGAAGAAGTGACATTAACACTGAGACCTGGTTGACAGTACAGTTGGCCAGATGCAAAGAGAGAAGAGAATATTCCAGGCAGAGGAAAGAGCATGACAAAGTCTGAGGCTGAGAAAATTAGATCCAGCTCATTGGAGGATAATGAGAGAGGACAATGGCAGAGACAGACAGAGAGACATAATATGGAGAACCAGCTCCAGGAGGATCCTGGACTTTATTCTCAGGCAGTGAGAAGTCAGGCTTTAAGCAACATGATCAGATTTGCAAGTTTTTAACATTTGCTCTATATTAGGAGAAATGACTTGAAGACAGGCACGAAGGGATGCAGCGAGATAACTTAGGTGGCCAGAGCTGATAGGGGTTTGCCCTAGGCTCGTGGTCATAGGAAGGACGTACCAGGAACGTAGTACGAGTTTATATAAAACTATCATCCTTACTCAGGTGCTCCATCTCCCTCAAACCCTCATGATTCAAATCACCCAACAACCTGAACAATGAGAGAGGATAAAGGTGTGGATGAACTAAGATAAAAATGATTCTATTGTTACAATTTTATGTTTATTTTAGAAACATATTGCAAGGTATGTTAATATTGTTTGTTATTTATATTGCAGGAATGATCAAAACAAAATATTTTAGAGCATTTGCCAAATTAAATGTGCCATTAACAAAGAACAAAAATGGTGTCCTTAATGGTGTTAAAGAAGATAAAACCCAGAGAAGTATTTTACTCCATTTTACAATTGAGGAAATTGAAGCTCAGAGAGGTTAAGTCACTTCCCCAAGGTAACACAGCAAAAAAGTGATAGAGCTAGGACTTAAACCTAGTCTTTTGGACACCAAGTCTGGTTCCAATCCACTGACTTTTCCCTACAGTGCTAAGTGTGCATCGGAGTCCTTTGATGTATGGCCCTGTCTGATTTAATGCCTCCTTCAGGATTTTACTTATGAGAAATAGTTTCACTTGTTTATTAAGTGTCCCCTATGTGTACAATGCCAGGCTCTGTGGACACGTGATGGGTAAGACCAGGGCCTGACCTCAAGGGACTTACAGCCTTGAAAACAGTGACAACACTGTCTGCAAAATGCTAAGAGTACAGGATGGTAGGGGCGTGTCTGGAGAGCACAGACCTGGGTGTGGGAAGGGGTAGGGTCAGGGGAAACTTCCTTGAGGAATTTCATCTAAGTTACCCAAGCAGGGCCCTTCCCAATGCCCCTAAAACCTCGCTCCAGAATGAATTCCCAAAGAGGATGCACTTTCCTGCCTGTCTCATATTTTCTTTCCAAAATAATGATTACATTTTACTTCTAGAAAGAGCTTTATTTTTAAAAATTATTTTTTACGTTTTGTTTTGTTTTGTTTTAATTTTTGGCTGCGCTGGGTCTCTGTTGCTGTGCACGGGCTTTCTCTAGTTGCGGCGAGCAGTGGCTTCTCTTATTGAGGAGCACGGGCTCTAGGCGTGTGGGCTTCAGTGGTTGTGTGCACAGGCTTAGTTGCTTCGAAGCATGTGGGATCTTCCCAGACCAGGACTTGAACCCATGTCCCCCGCATTGGCAGGTGGACTCTTAACCACTGCGCCACCAAGGAAGTCCCTAGAAAGTGATTTTTACAAAGTGATTTTTGCGTACAGTATCTCATTGGATTTCCACTACCATCCTAGGGAAACAGGCCACACAAATGTTATAATTTCTATTTTATAAGTGAGGAAAACGGGGACTCGAGAGGCTGGGTGACATTGTACAATTTCGCACATCCAAGCAGGGAGCTCAGCCTAGAGCCCGGATTCCTAGACTTCTGGTCTACCGCTGTTTCCATTAAATCCCAAATGTCTCAGCGAGTTTACATTCTCTCCTTCCTGACAGTTTCTTCCCACCTATTTTCTTCCCTTCAGGCACTGTGTACAGCCTGGGGCCCTTAAGCCTGTGAGCTGGCTGGCGAGAACATTTACAGAATAATTCTCATATGACAGGAAGATAAGTTAGTGCTTGGTAGGTAAATTCCTAAAGGAACCAATCAACTTAATTCAAAATAAACATACCCTGGGCTCACTACCATTAATTAAAAACTTTCCAACATGACTTTTGATGATAATTTTGAAGGGAAGGGAGGGAGAAAGAATGACAGGAATGAACAGTGCAGTTTCCTCCTCTTTATCAGGCCTGGAACAGGCTGTACTCCTAAATTCTAGGAGTACATGTTGTTTTTATTTAACTCATTAGTCACAGGTTAAATGAAGCAACTGAAAAAAAAAATGTGGCAAGAAGGAATCCACAGGCAGACGCTGGTCATCAGAGAAACAGAAAAATACACAAATCGCAAACTATGAAAAGTAGGAAAACAAATTCATCTGAAATAAAAATGGCAATTTCAAGGTCACTTTTACTTAAGGGGTAGTCTCACGATAAATGTGAAAGGAATCCACCACTCTTAGAAAGACTAAGATTTGTGAACTAGATCACTGACGTTTCCAAATTTACTCCCAGTATACATGGAGATGCTGTGGGGTGAGGCCTTGCGGGGTCAGTAATTATGCACAGTCCAAGGAAATCGGGGAATACGGGCTTGGATTTACGGGGTAAAGTCTGTTCAAGGGACTTCGGGGGCCCCCGGCCTCACTTTCTAATTCTAGAAAGCGCGAGAATTCATTTTCTACAGGTCCGGTCTGACAGTGCAGGCAGATCCAATCACTTTTTCTCTTGAACAAAGGAGTAACCATGCCCAGAGCCCAGTCCAACCTGAAATACCAGATTTCCTAATGAGAAGTCAGCCCAGAGGCCTGTCCTAGCAACTTCCTACCCTGTTTAACCCCTTCCTTCCCTCCTGTGTGGCCCCGGAATTCTACCTTCAAATACCATGAAGATTATCTGAATTTAAAATACATGTATATCTCTGAAAATCCTCACATCGAACTACGTTTTAGATATGAGTATGCATAACACTCTTCATACACACATCATTAGTCTGAACAGTACCAAATGAGAACACTGCAGGAGACAGTAAATAGTACCACCAATTACTACAAAGTTATATATTCATCTTTCTAATTCATATACCTTTTTGGATACAAAAATTAATTAATAGCTCTGATCATTTTTCAAACTATATCACCAAGAAATTTTGAGCTGGTTCACAAATAATATAGATCAGATGTGTCTTAAATCACCAAAATTCTCTCTATTACTAAACTTTACACATTCCCATCCAGTAACTGAAAATACAAAGTTCCAAACTGAGTTTCTTTGATTCCAGTTGTTGAGATTCCTGTTGTCTTTTTTTTTTTTTTTGGCTGCGCTGGGTCTTAGGTGCGGGAGGCGGGCACCTTAGTTGCAGCTTGCCAGCTCCTTAGTTGTGGTACGTGAACTTTTAGTTGCGGCATGCGGGATCTAGTTCCCTGAGCAGAGATCGAACCCCAGACCCTGAATTGGGAGCACAGAGTCTTAACCACTGGACCAGGGAAGTACCCCTGTTGTCCTTTTTGTTTGTCTGTTTATAATTTATTTTTGGCTGCATTGGGTCTTTGTTGCTGTGCACAGGCTTTCTCTAGTTGCAGAGCATGGGCTTCTCATTGAGGTGGCTTCTCTTGTTGCGGAGCACAGGCTCTAGGCGTGCGGGCTTCAGTAGTTGTGGCACGGGGGCTCAGTAGTTGTGGCTCTCGGGCTCTAGAGCGCAGGCTCAGTAGTTATGGAGCACGGGCTTAGTTGCTCCGCGGCATGTGGGATCTTCCCAGACCAGGGCTCAAACCCGTGTCCCCTGCATTGGCAGGCGGATTCTTAACCACTGCACCACTAGGGAAGTCCACACCTGTTGTCCTTTTTGAAAGTCAGTCTTTAGGCTCTGGAGTTTAGTCTTGTGATCCTTCTTAATCTCAATGCATGTAATAGCAGTATCTCTTTCTCCTCTTCTGTTTAATTTATGTAGGTTTTTTTTTTAAGTATTAGATATGAAGAGTTTTGGTAGTTAAAAATCCTGTGAACAGAAGAATAGTAGACTCTGAAGTATACATTTTTTGTTAAAAACTAGTAAAGAAATGTAAATGAGAACGAAATATTTTTCTCCCGTGCAAGAGTGAGCTATACCGTTTCTGTTTTTCCTTTTCTTCTTCCTTTTTTTTTTTTTTTTTTGCCTATGAAGTTAGGAAAGATAAAAAATCAAATACTCTTTGATAGCGGAAATGTAGAGGAAATGAACACTTTCAAACACTGTTGGTAAGAGTATAAATGAGTAAAAACCTATTTGGAACGTAAGCTAGCAATTAGTATACAAAGACTCAATCATTTCCTTTGATCTGATCATTCTGCTTTGATCCATTTATTCTAAGGAAATAATTAAAGATGCACAAAAGTTTTGGGTAAAAGATGTTCATTTCAACATACTTTATAATGGTGAAAATTGGAATCATCGAAGGGAGAACTGAAGAACTAAACTGCAACTCCCTGATTACTAGTGGCCAAGGAACCAGCCAGACATCTTTACTTCTTACTTCTGGATCTACTCTGCACATGAATGTAACTTAATCTGTGCACTGGATTCTTCAGAAACCAAGTCAATGAGTTTAATAAATTGTAGATGATCTGCCAGTCAGTCAAGGTTCTGACTTAAATTACTAAAATTCAAGAACTGTATTAAACTTTTCTGCCCAAGAGTAAACAATTTCTTTATTTTAAAAGGTTTTCATTTTCCTGGGCAAGAACCCTACCAACAAACAGCAATTTGTTGCGATTGATATTAACATGATCCAATTTGTTCTCTTACAACTGAATACAGCCCTATTTATTTGTTACCATTTAACTAACATAATTAAATGAATAATTTAAAAACAAAATATTTTTAAAGGACTTTCTCTAATGAGATCTATGCAATTCACATGACAACGTCCTCGGAATGAGCAATGTGACAATTAGCTTGTCACAGGCAGTGAGTGGTGCAAGAATTTTAAGTGCATTGATTCACTGAATCTTCACTCCAGCCCTAGGAAGTGGGTGCTGTTATTATCTCCCTTTTACACATGAGTAAGCTGAAGTATGAGAGCTTCAGTAATTTGCCCAGTAACCCAGCTAGGAAATAGCAAAGCTAGAATCGGAATCCAGGCAGTCAGCATGGAAGTCTCAACCACCTGCCACATCGCTATTAAAATACAATAATTAGATACAAATGAAATAATTAAAATTTATGTAACCTAGATTAATATTGAAAACACATTGGGCTTCTGGTTAAATCGAAGCAAAGGAGGGAGGGAAGAGATGATCACATAAGGTTTATCAAGAAGGTAATGATGCCAAAACGTTCACTGGGCCTCTGGGAGGGGAAGTGGCTGGTGAAGAACATTCTAGGCCAACAGCACTATGTGATCAAAAGAACAGACTCAGGAGTGATGAGCTTGTCCCTGAGGCTGGAACACCAGCGATGAGGAGGAAGGAAGGGCAGGCAAGGATTAGAAAGCAACGACTGCCTTTTATCTTGTCTCTGTATTTTGTGTCTCTTTATTTTGTTTTTTATTTTATTTTTTTCTTTCTGGGAGAAATAAAGATGGAAGAATTTTAAGTGGCAGTATGACACAACCAGGTATGTTTTCTAAGGAGCCATCGCTCTGGCAGCAGTGTGAAAGTTGGGTTGGAGAATGGAAGATTTGGGGGCAAATAAGACCAGTTAAAAGGCAAGAAATATAAGTAGCTGCAGAGGACTTCCCTGGTGGCACAGTGGTTAAGAATCCGCCTGCCAATGCAGGGGACACAGGTTCGAGCCCTGGTCCCAGAAGATCCCACATGCCACGGAGCAACTAAGCCCGTGCGCCACAACTACTGAGCCTGTGCTCTAGAGCCCACGAGCCACAACTGCTGAGCCCACGCACCACAAGTACTGAAGCCCGTGTGCCACAACTACTGAAGCCCATTCATCTAGAGCCCATGCTCTGCAACAAGAGAAGCCACCGCAATGAGAAGCCCACACACCACAACGAAGAGTAGCCCCACTCGCTGTAACTAGAGAAAGTCCTTGCGCAGCAACGAAGACCCAACACAGCCAAAAGTAAATTAATTAATTAATTTAAAAAAAAAAGAATGTTCACCAAAAAAATTTTTTTTAAATAAATAATTGCAGGGCAGTTGGATTGGAGAGGAAGGGACAGAGTCAAAGCTTCATTTAACAGATAGAATTCAGGGCTTTGATCACCAATTAGATGTGAGGGATTAAAGAAACAGTGATGTGACAGGTAATTGGCTAAAGAAAACTTACTTAAATACATATATATGCATATGTTTTAGAGTCACCATGCTGAGTAAACTACTTGTCAGAAGACCATGTAAGTTCCAAAGAGGGGAATTTACTTTTTTCCTTCCTTGTATTTCCCCTCCTTATAACATCCTGAATCACAATCGTTCTGTTTTCACTTTTAATTACTGAGTCACTTCAAGATAAACACAGTATGAAAGACAGAATTGGTTTCTCAATCATCTTTCCATAATCAAGTTTCCTTTGAATTTGTTAAGGACCCAGAATGCACATCGAATACAGACAATTCCTAATAACCTCGTTTTTTAAAAGATAAAAGTTGTTTTTAAAGTATAGATCTGACTCTGACATAGAAATGCAAATACCATAAAAATTTCCTTTTTACCTCTTTCAAATTTCACTCTTTAAGTAGTCAGTTTCCTGAAACACATCTAAAGGAATACAATTATAAATTTACGTTCTAGAGGAAAATTAAACAATCAGCTTGAGTATCTTAGTTGATAGTAAACGTGCCTTTGTCTCATCCAATTTGCAGTTCTGTCCTAACTGAGGAGCACAAGTTGTCCAAATAATTGTCAAAGACTGATAAAATGAAGAACTAAGAAATACATATTTAAATTAAATAATAAAAGCCTTTGAAAACTACTAAAAGCACTAAAAAACAATGATTTCCGAAGAACCAGAGAGTGGCATCTGAAAACCCCATACAAGAAACAGTAAGGATGACACACCAGAGAAGCATGTAACAAATCCAGTGTTCTCAGAGACAGGACACAGATGTCTGCTAAAGCTGCATGTCCCGACCTCCATGGCTAGGAGGCTGAATTACAGCCTAATTAGAGCCAGAGAAGAAGGCTTTGTCTCTTTCTTCTCCCAAGAGATGCAAAGGTAAAGCTGGAATTGTAATTTGCTGGGCGGCCTGGACCAAGCATAGTTTTGCACCATTCTCTGAAGTAAAAGAAAAGTATATGAAGGAAACGCCGTAATGGAAACATAAGACATCAGAACAATGACAAAGAAAGCTTGTTCAGAAAAATGACAGAGTACATGGATTTTCTAAATCCAGTAACATTCCCTTTTATCAATAACTGCTGTTACTAAGTATTAATGGGAATAAGAAAAAGTACACCGGCTTTTAAGTCAGACAGACCACCACCACTCGGGAGCTGTGTGATCTTGGGCAAGTTACTCAACCTCTCTGATACTTCATTTCCTTCATCTGCAAAATGGTGGTAATGATACCTATAATTATACCTTTCAAGAGATGGTGTAAAAATTAACTGAAGTAATAAATGTAAATAAATAGAACCTCTAACATAATGCCTGGCATACAACACAAATGGTCATTCCAATAGTATGCCTGAAGGTTCTTCACTGACCTTGTATTTGTAAAAAATAAGTTATTAGAGATCTTTCTCCCTTTTAGCACCAAGTGAGGCAAAGTTGACTCTTCTCCTGCCTGTCCAACCCGGCCTCATCTTATGATTTGAATCATGGCCAAAAAAACAAAAACAAAAACAAAAAAACCCCAAACAAACAAAAACACTTCAGTGCTTACTGTGTGTGTCTAGGAGCATGCTAAGTGCCAGGCTAGATACAAAAGAAGAGAAAGGACGTTTTCTGTCCTCAAGGGCCCTGCAACAATACAAACAAGAAAGTGAGACCTCCATAGATGAAACAACTGGAATCAAGCTTAAAACTAT
Source organism: Tursiops truncatus (assembly GCF_011762595.2). Lineage (NCBI taxonomy): Eukaryota > Metazoa > Chordata > Mammalia > Artiodactyla > Delphinidae > Tursiops > Tursiops truncatus. Next base: position 177,861,516 of record NC_047034.1, read on the forward strand.
AAGGTCCTGGGGCTTCCCTGGTGGCGCAGTGGTTGGGAATCTGCCTGCCGATGCAGGGTACACAGGTTCAAGCCCTGGTCCAGGAAGATCCCATGTGCCATGGAGCAACTAAGCCCGTGCGCCACAACTACTGAGCCTGTAAGCCACTACTACTGAGCTCACGTGCCACAGCTACTGAAGCCCGCACACATAGAGCCCGTGCTCTGCAACAAGAGAAGCCACTGCAATGAGAAGCCCGTACACCGCAGTGAAGAGTAGCCCCCACTCGCCACAACTAGAGAAATCCCACACACAGCAACAAAGACCCAAGGCAGCCAAAAAAAAAAAAAAATATATATATATATATATATGTATATATAAGGTCCAGCACGAGATTACATGATATCGACTGGATAACCATGGCGACTCCCAGTGGGAAGAACTGATGTGGGTTAGAGCACTGATGCTCAAACTCTCTGCGGTGAGAGACCACTTTTGTTTTCATTTCCAATCCATCATGAACCAAGAAGTGGTCCTGTTGCCCATGGCTGCAACACAGCTCAGGCTATATCCGGTTCATCACCTAAGTTTGACAGCACCGAGGGTGCTCTATGCCTTGTCAACAAGACAAGTTCATCAGTCACGTGCTTGGATGCTGGGGTAATGCTACATTGCCAAAAAGCTTTTAAATGCTGTTCCCTATTTCTCTGCTCACACGGTTGCAAACCAGTAACAAACAGTTTCTGAGCTAGTTTTGAACTTGTAGTCTGTGGGCTACTCTCCAAGTTTTCCGGAGCTGGACCTGAGGGGAAGTGTTTTGACTGTTCCAGCAGGAGCAGTGGCAGACAGAGAAAGGTCTGGGGGCTGGGATGAGCCCTGCACGTCCTGGGATAATTATTTTTATCACAAGTTGGAACAAATCAGTAGAATTTGGGGCAGGGTCTAAAAAAGTAAAGCAAGAACCTCTATATCTCATAATGCAAGGGAACAATTCATTCAGTAGGGATCCCGAAAACCATCAAAAGGAGAGGACCTACGGGAAGCGTTCCCAAACTGTCACCTGATTGGCTTATGAGCCATCGAGGAGTAGAGTCAAAGGCACACTCCTCAGTAAGTACATCAACACTTTGTGTTTGTGGGTACATCTCACGGGTCCTCTTAGTCGTCAAGCGAAAGAAGCAGGAACGGGTTCAAGGTTTGGGGCAAGTTCTGCCGGTTACGCAGCGATGAGCGCAGGCTCTCAAGCCACACTGTGGGAGCTCGAATCCCAGCTCCTCCATTTACTTGCTGTGCCATCTTGGGCCAGCAGCTTCATATTCCTTCACTTTGGTTTCTTCAACTGTCAAGTGGGGGTAACAACAGCACCTTCCTCACCAAGGGTTATTGTGAGAACTGAATGAGGTCATGCATGTAAATCCCTTAGAACAGTGCCCGGCGCCCTGCAACGGTGAGCTATTATCATTGTTACCCCTACTACTACCATTATTATTCCTACTCCCACTCATTATTATCAGACTTTTCCCCTCTGACAGGTTCATCCCCAAGGCCAATTTTAGAGGTATTTTAGAAGTCTTTATCCCATACCCTTGAACTCAGACAATGAACCCCTGAAATTCAAAAGCCCCCAGTGCAGTAACTCAAGAAGATGCACGCAACAACTATGCTCATAGCAGCACTATTCACAACAGCCAAGACATGGAAACAACCTAAATGTCCATCGACAGATGAATGGATAAATAAGATGTGGTACAGATATACAACGGAATACTACTCGGCCATAAAAAAGAATGAAATAATGCCCTTTGCAGCAACATGGATGGACTTAGAGATTATCATATTAAGTGAAGTCAGAAAGAAAAACAACATATGATATCGCTTATACGTGGAATCTAAAATATGACACAAATGAACCGATCTACGAAACAGAAGCAGACTCACAGACATAGAGAACAGACTTGTGGTTACTAAGGGGGAGAAGGGGAGAGAGAGGGATGGATTGGGAGTTTAGAATTAGCAGATGCAAACCACTATATATAGAATGGATAAACAACAAGGTCCTACTGTATAGGGCAGGGAACTATATTTAATAGCCTGATTTGCTGTACAGAAGAAATTAACACAGCATAGTAAGTCAACTATACGTCAATAAAATTAAAAAAAAAAAAAGCCCCCAGTCCAAACAGACCGCTTGAAAAGACTTCTTTCCTTGGCCCCCTTTCCCAGTTAGTTGCTACTCGGGCCCTTCAAAGCCCAGTTCCAATGCACATGAGCTGTGTTCATTAGGAATTGCATGCAGCTGTGTGGAGTGGAGACCCAGCTGCTGTGGTACAATCAAGAAAGGGCTAATTGGGGCTTCCCTGGTGACGCAGTGGTTGAGAGATCGCCTGCCGATGCAGGGGACACGGGTTCGTGCCCCGGTCCGGGAAGATCCCACATGCCGCGGAGCGGCTGGGCCCGTGAGCCATGGCCGCTGAGCCTGCGCGTCCGGAGCCTGTGCTCCGCAACGGGAGAGGCCACAACAGTGAGAGGCCCGCGTACCACAAAAAAAAAAAAAAAAAAAAAAGGGCTAATTGTCAGCACCTACCAAAAAGTCAGGGGGTGGAAAATCCGGGGCTGGTGCAGCAGGTCTTCGACATCATCAAGACCCCGGGCTCCCTTTATCTTTCTCCTCTACCATCCTTAGCATGTGACATCAGTCCCCATGTCAATCCATGAACATCTCCATCAGGCAGGAAGTGGAACAAAGAGCACCTGTACCTGGAAAATAGCACCCACCCAGCATTCTCGTTGGTGGAGGCTGGGACAGGTGGACATCCCGAGTTGTAAAGGAGGTAAAAAAGGAGTTTTGAAAGCTGGATAGTTTGCTGATCCAAACACAATCTGGATTCTGTTCATAACAAAAAAGGAAAGAATGATTATTGGAAAGGTAATCGGCAAAGATGCTTTCCTTGATGCCTAAAATTGTAAGATATTTTCAGAGCATCATACACTCCTCCTTTGTGAGTCACTTAGATGTACGTTGTAATTCGGTAATTTCTTACGTGAATAACTTTTAATATCTTTCTCACAACAGAACATAAGCTTTAGGAAGGTGGGAACCATGTGTCTCCCCCAGGACCCCAGGTCCCCCAGGACCCCAGGACCCCCAGGGCCTAGCCCAGTGTCTTATATAGAGTAAGCACACAATAAATAGATGCAGAATTGGCCAAAAAAAAAAAAACAACAATAAAAGCTAATGAATATACGTATTAGCTGTAGACAATTAACTTCACTTTATTCTTGTTTAATCTCAGACTAGAAATTTTTTATATGCCTTATAAGGTTAATGTTATGAAGAATATGTGAAAAGAAAATCAAGAGACACTGGGAAAATATGTTGGGTAAAAACTTGATCCATGTGGTAAGAGAAAAAACAGAGCCTTACTATTCATAAGGGATATGCTTTAAGGTCATGGGAATACAGAAATGTCACATAGGAAAATGCCAGGAATATCACTATATTACTTGGTATTAAGTACTGGAGGTAGAGACATATTTAGATATGGCTGCCTTTTTCTTTTCTCCTCTTTCTCTCCTCCCAGTAAAAGACAGACATGTTTTTATAAGCGGAATTAAACTACTCAGGGGAACTCATTTACCAGTAGAAGGTTATCTTTGTTCACTCACTTAACCAACACTTGTGGGAACATGCCCTGTATTAGGTCCCAGGAGAGCAATAGTCCTTAAACAAACTCGGTCCTGACCCACATGACACTTAAGTGCCCAGTAGGATAGTAGGGCAAGACAATAAAGAAGTAAACGGGGGCTTCCCTGGTGGCACAGTGGTTAAGAATCCACCTGCCAATGCAGGGGACACAGTTTGAGCCCTGGTCCAGGAAGATCCCACATGCCACGGAGCAACTAAGCCTGCGAGCCACAACTACTGAAGCCCGTGTGCCACAACTACTGAAGCCTGCGCGCCTGGAGTCCATGCTCCACAACAAGAGAAGCCACCACAATAAGAAGCCCACGCAGCGCAACAAAGAGTAGCCCCTGCTCGCCACAACTAGAGAACGCCCACGCACAGCAACGAAGAGTAGCCCCTGCTCGCCGCAACTAAAGAAAGTCCACACGCAGCAACGAAGACCCAACACAGCCAAAAATAAATAAATAAATTTGTATTTTAAAAAAGTAAACAGGGGCTTCCCTGGTGGCGCAGTGCTTGAGAGTCCGCCTGCTGATGCAGGGGACACAGGTTCGTGTCCCGGTCCGGGAGGATCCCGCATGCCGCGGAGCAGCTGGGCCCGTGGGCTGTGGCCGCTGGGCCTGCGTGTCCGGAGCCTGTGCTCCGCGGCGGGGGAGGCCACAGCAGTGAGAGGCCCGCGTACCAGAAAAAAAAAAAAAAAAAGTAAACAGATTTACTGCTGGTCATAAATGCTATGAGGTGCTGTGCATAGGGTAATGAGAGGGAGGTGACACTGCAGCCACCACCCGAGAATGAGACGGCAACCATTGGAACAGCCAGGGAAAGAACGCCAGGTGGCCAGAACATCACGGGCAAGGCGAGAGCTTGATATGGTCCATTTCTCTGATGGCATCTCTTACCACTCACATTGACTCACTGGCCAACCCTGCTGGTACTTGAACATGCCATGCATGCTCTTGCCTCAGGCCCTTTGCACATACTGTCCTGCCACACTCTACTTAAACACTCTTCCCCTGCACCTTCCTGTTATTCACTCTGATTCAGATCTCTGCTCAATAAAGTAATAGGGAAACAGATGATGCTACAATGATATCCCTTCCTGCATTAATTCAACACATATGGATTGAACACTTATTATGTGCCGAGTACGGCCTCAGGGCCTGGGGATATAATGATCAGATGCAATATTAATTTCCTGCTCTCACAGATACTGCATCCTAGTTGGGGAAGTGGACAGTAAACAAACATAAAATGTCAGATAGTGATATGTGTCAGAGGATGAGAGTTTCTATTTTAGATAGGGTGGTCAGAAGAGGTCTCTTTGACAAGAGCAGGCAAACAATCTAAGTAAGCCATGAGAAGACTGGGGGGGAGAGAAAATGGAAGCAGAGACACAGCATATGCAAGTAAGGCAGAAGCTATCTTTCGAAAAACCACAAGAAGATCTCTAAACAGAGCTGTTATATAAAAATTACATAAAAATGCTGTGTCTGGGCTTCCCTTGTGGCGCAGTAGTTGAGAGTCTGCCTGCCAATGCAGGGGACACAGGTTCGAGCCCTGGTCTGGGAAGATCCCACATGCTGCGGAGCAACTAGGCCCGTGAGCCACAACTACTGAGCCTGCGCGTCTGGAGCCTGTGCTCCGCAACAAGAGAGGCCGCGACAGTGAGAGGCCCGCGCACCGCGATGAAGAGTGGCTCCCGCTCGCCGCAACTAGAGAAAGCCCTCGCACAGAAACGAAGACCCAACACAGCCAAAAATCATTAAATTAATTAATTAATTAATTTAAAATATATACATATATTTTTTAAAAATGCTGTGTCCCCCAATAAAGATAGGTTGAAGTCCCAGCCCCCAGAACCTTACAATGTACTCTTGTTTGGAAAAGGTGTCTTACAGAAGTAACTAGTTAAGATGAGATCATAGTAGAGTTAGCTGGGACCTTATTGTTAATCCATATTGGATTAACAACATGACCAGTGTCCCTACAAGAAGACCATGTGACGATGGGGGCAGAGATTGGAGGGATGCAGCTGCAGGTCAAGGAGTGCCAAGGATTGGTGGCCACCGCCAGAAGCTGGAAGAGGCAAGGAAGAATCCTACCTAGAGTCCCAGGGAGGATGGCCCTGGCGACACATTGATTTTGGACTTCTGGACACCAGAGCTGTGCACCAATACATTTGTTGTTTTAAACCACCCAGTTTGTGGTACATTGCTATGGCAACCCCAGGAAACAAATACAGATGCCTATTAGACATCCAAGGTCTGGAGTTGAGAGGAGAGTTTGGGGCTAAAAATGTCAATTTGGAGATATAATTTTAACACCCTGAGCAAATAGACTGGACTTCACTATAGCGCGAAATCCACCAGTCTGCTACACACAGACCACAGGAGTTACGTAACATAAACGTGAGCAGAGGCCAACCTCTGAAGTAACAAGATGATCTACATTCTAAGGCACCTGCACAAATTTAAGAAGAGCAGAGCAATCACCATAGTATCAGATTAAGTCAATGCCAGAGCAAGAAGCATTAGCAGATAAAATCACCATATAATGGTAAACCACTAGGCAATAAAAACATCACGCTAAATTCATGTTCCGATGAATATAATAAAAATGTCTTAAGTGGTGGAAATGCGGCCAATAAACATATATAATGGTAACCAAGATCTCAATACTTACCCAAGCGACAGAATTAAATATCAAAGAATTAGACAGACAAAGTAGCCCGAGATCATACAGTAAGTGAGATAGAATGAGCAGGTATAAATGGAGAATATTGGCAAGTCAACACTCAACTTCCTTTACCAGTATACAGATCTCTCTCCTAAAAAGTTTCCAAACTCTAGAACAGAATTTGGTTATATTCTTAGATCCAAATAAAAACAAAAAAATGAGCAAAAATAAAAAGGACCTTGACGTAATCTAAACCTACACACTATGAAACAACATCTAGAATGGGATAAAATTCAGAACATGTCAGACTCTTTTCACAGTGACTAAGATACATATAATACCTCAATTTATAAAATGCTGTCTTAAGGTGTAAGTCTTGTGCATTAAGCTCTTGGGAGTGAGAAAAGTCTGCCTGGGAACACTGTCATCCATCCCTCAGACTGCCGTGGTCGGCTCCGCTGATTGGTCAGGCCCTATGCATCCCTCCCCAGAGCTCAGGCCCCATCTGGAGGGAGCAGGCTAAGCTTTTCCTGGAGAAGCTCTTGTTCCCTTTACAGAACCTTTACTAAGTTTTCTTTTTTCCTTTTCTAAAAAGTCCCTGAAGATGCTCATTTTTAATGAAATCTCATTGTATCTAAACACCGGGTCCAAATTTTTATTCCAGCAGCCTGATAATCAGATTAAAAATGGTGTAGAATCCGTTTTAACCAACAATGATTCTCAGACTCCAGTGAGTGTAAGTGGGTGTCTGGCAGCGGGAGGGATTTCCTGCCTCCTGTGTTTGATGAAATCTCTAGTTATGACATTGTTATGTCACTAAGACGCGTAGCTTGGCAAACCTCATCCAGGACGTTTATGTGGGTTTTCCCGAATTCCCTTCAGCAACTTAAATCCTCGATGTGATTGCCAGCTACCAGGGAAATTAAACAGGGAATATTCAGGAAATATAAAGTGACTAACAGTTCATAGTTGCACAATTGTTTCTCACGGGCATTTTCCACGGCTGGGAAACAAACTTGAGGATACAGTAGAACCCCATAAAGTGTTCACAGACTCTGAGGTTCGGAGTCTACCGACATATGCAGACATTTCTGGTCCTGTTCCTGGAAGGACGGGGTGTTTCTGTCATGATCGTCTCTGCCTGAGGCTTGCTCAGTGATGTCCTAACAGTCATGATTAAACACAATCAGAACTGCGTTAGCAAAGGTCAACGTTTGAAAGTTTTTTAGGTACATGATCACCTTTCCCTCCTAAAAATAATGAATTCCTAATCCTCTGAAATCAAAAAGAACTGTCAAAAGAAGCACAGTAAAATCTTCACATTCAAACTTAACATTCCACAATCATTTGAGATTATGTTGTTATACCCTCAAGACACAAACAAACAAACAAACAAAACCCAGAAAATCTGAATAAGAAGTGCTAATTTGTTACACAGAATGGGGGAAATGTTAGGAGTTAGCCAAATCTGGACATTACCTTACAGTGTGACACAACTTCTCGAGATGAAGGTGCCCAGGAAGGGAGCGTGATTCTTAGGAAAGTAAAGAGATGACCAATGTCAGCTGTCTAAGCTCAAGCTCAAGTGTATGCAAACAGAACAACTGAAGACCAGAAAACACAACATGTCCCTCTTTGAAGTGGACTGAAAAGATATCTTCCACAAAATGGAAAACAGGATTTTTGGACCAGGATCATAGACTTCTAGAATCCCCTTTATTTTTAGACAAAATAGGAACAAAAACCTTCTGTGAAAACTTTACTTTTTAAAGTATATATTTATTTATTTATTTGGCTGCGTCGGGTCTTCGTTGTAGCACGTGTGGGTCTTTCATTGTGATGAGCGGGTTTCTCTCTAGTTGTGGCACGAGGGTTCAGTAGTTGTGGTGTGCGGGCTTAGTTGTCCCGCAGCGTGTGGGATCTTAGTTCCCCCACCGGGGATCAAACCCGCATCCCCTGCATTGCAAGGCAGATTCCTTACCACTGGACCACCATGGAAGTCCCAACACTTTACTTTTATAATAGGCTTGTTTTATCTCAGGCTTTCCTGTGGCAGTTAATTTATATTTATATATAAACTGAATTATATATTAAGGTGTTTATTTGCAAAATATGTAGCATGTGCTTTCTCTGTCCCCATTCATCCTGTAACTAACAAAAAAAGGGGGGAAACTCAGAATCTCTAAAATCCTGCTTGGGTGAAGTGTTTTTGTATCTATGGACCCATCCCACAAACTCATCAACTGTTTCACTCCATGCTTGTCTACCCTCCAGGATATATACTGGAGCCAGATGGAAATTCCACTGACTAAATTAAAACACACTAATTGGGCATCAGATTTCTCCTGAAAATGTTCCTTCCCAGCATCATAGATGAAGTATCGTGTGGGTGTCGGATGTACGACTAAGAGGAAATTCACTCTTTCTGTACAAATAAATCATTCAGATTCACTTTACTAAATTTTCTTATTGGCTCCTGGAAATGATCAAATGTAGAGTGTGGGAATTTAACTGCTCAAACATTCAAAAGGTTTATTCAGTGAAAGGGAAATAAGAATAATGGAAACAAGACAGCTAAATGGTTTCTAGGTAAGATGTATTCCTTTGCAAAACAATACTGAAAATCGAAGGCTACACCTGGGAAACAGAGGTGTACAGATGCTCTTACCTTCAGTGGATGCACGCAAGTATTTTTGCAGTTCAAATAATTTGCTAAATGTTTTGAAGAACCAGTTTTAAGACTTTCTGTTCCAACATTAATTTCTAGTTTGTAGTATCACCAAAAACACAATTAACCTTACAGTTAAGCAATTCCCATCAATATATTATTCAGGCCACGAATTGCAATGAATATAACAGTTCTTTAGCTGTTGTACAGTTTTTATGATGACTAAAAGATAACTTGAGGGCTTCCCTGGTGGCGCAGTGGTTAAGAATCTGCCTGCCAATGCAGGGGACACAAGTTCAAGCCCTGGTCCGGGCAGATCCCACATGCCGTGGAGCAACAAAGCCCGCGAGCCACAACTACTGAGCCTGCACTCTAGAGCCCACGAGCCACAACTACTGAAGCCCGTGTGCCTAGAGCCCATAGTCCACAATAAGAGAAGCCACCACAATGAGAAGCCCATGCACCTCAATGAAGAGTAGCCTCCCCTCGCAGCAGCCAGAGAAAAGTCCATACGCAGCAACAAAGACCCAATGCAGCCAGAAACAATAAATAAGTTAAATAAAATAATAAAATAAATAAATTTTAAAAAAAAGATAACTTGAACCTCCAAGTTTTGTTCAGAATAGTTGACCTGATCTAAATGGCACTGAGGATTTTTTTTTAATCTTTATTTGATATTGGACTATAGTTGATTCACAATGTTGTTTAGTTTCAGGTGTACAAAAAGTGATTCACTTATACATATACACATATCTATTCTTTTTCAAGTTATTTTCCTATTTATGTTATTACAGAATATTGAGCAGAGCTCCCTGTGCTATACAGTAAGTCCTTGTTGTTTATCTATTTTATATATAGTAGTGTGTATCTGTTAATCCCACACTCCCAGTTTATCCCTCCCCACCCACTTTTCCCCTTCGGTAACTAAGAGTTTTATTTCCATGTCTGTGAGTCTGTTTCTGTTTTGTAAATAAGTTCATTTGTAACTGATGATATTTATATAGATGTTATAAGGCTCTGTATTCCTCAGATCAAGGTCAACGTCAACAATGACAAATCATGTTAATAGCCTGTATCCTTGATAGGAAGTGATGCAAATAGCACTTTCCCTCCATGGTCTTCCTCCCCCAAACCAGTAACATCATAAGAAAAACATTAGATAAATTCTAATAGAGGGACATTTTACAAAATACCTGACCAGTCCTCCTCAAAACTGTCAAGGTGATCAAAAACAAGAAAAATCTAAAAAACTGTCACAGCCCAGAGGAAACTAAGGGGACATGAAGACAAGGTTATATGGTGTCCTGGATGAACTCCTGGAACAGAAAAAGGACATTAGGTAAAAACTAAGGAAATCTGAATAAATGATGCACTTTGACTGATAATAACATATCAATATTGGTTCATTCATTTTAAGTATGATGTTAATCATAGGGGACCCTGTGTGCAGGGTAAGTGGGAACTCTGTCCTACTTTCTCAGTTTTTCTGTAAAAATAAAACTGTCCTAAAAAATAAAGTCTATTTTAAACATCTTTATGGCTATTTTTTTAAATGCCATAGCTTCATGTCCATAACCTATAGTCCAAATAAAAATTATATAGATAGAGAAAACCGAAAAGGAAAAGAATAAGATGAAGGTAATAAAATGTTAACATTTGAGGACTCTGGGTGAAGGTACTAGAGAATTCCTTGCACTACTCTCACAACTTTTCTGTAAGTCTGAAATTGTGTCAAAATTTTAAATAATTGTTGTAAATAAAGAGACATATACTAAAATGTATATACATGTATTTGTAACATATGCGATAGACAATGAATTAATTCATCAATATATAAATCGTAAGAAAAAAGCAAATGCCACAATAAAAAAGAGAACAAGTATAAGGGCCAATCATCGTATGCGTGTGTATGTATGTATATATGGGTACGTATGTATACATACATATATATTCAACTTCAGTACCAATAAGAGAAATGCACATTTTCTTAAAACTACGATAAAATTTTGCCTAATAAATGAACACTCGAAAACAAAGAAACAAACTTAAAAAAAAAATCTGAAACTAACCCAAAACTCCAAAGATGGAGAGTGTGTCACTAATTGAGTGTACTTCTACTAGGTGTCCCAACAATCTGGTTGCCATTTGGCAACTGGAAAAGTTTTGAAAGATGATTTGTCTCTTTGATTCAAGATTTCCTTTACTTGGTAGTATTTATCCTGAGGAAATAAGCAGAGAGACGGAAAATTACATACAAGGCAGTTCATTATAATATTATTTATAGTAATATTATGTTCAAAGTCTAATGCTCAGGACAGGTCAGACATGAATCATGCTATATCCGTATGATGGATTACTAACTAGCTATGAAAAAACCCTGTCGTGAAAGGGTGCTTATTGACAATGGGAATAATATTATAATGTTAACAATATGTACACTGTTAACGGCAGTTATCTTTGGGTGGTGTTATTATTTTGCAAGCAGTAACTTTCAGACACCATGAAAAGAGATTCTACATGGGTCTTAGGGCATAAGCACAGCTGTGATTCTATTCCCAGTGGAATGCAATGACTGTCATGGAGGCTGAGCCTTAGGAAGAGCTGAAGATGAGAAATGGCATGGACTTTACAATAAAATACTGAGTTTTCTCAACTTAAAAAAAAAATTCGGGCTTCCCTGGTGGCACAGTGGTTAAGAATCCACCTGCCAATGCAGAGAACACGGGTTCGAGCCCTGGTCTGGGAAGATCCCACATGCCACGGAGCAACTAAGCCCGTGCGCCACAACTACTGAAGCCTGCATGCCTACAGCCCATGCTCTGCAACAAGAGAAGCCACTGCAATGAGAAGCCTGCGCACCGCAATGAGGTGTAGCCCCCACTCGCAGCAACCAGAGAAAGCCTGCATGCAGCAACGAAGACCCAACGCAGTTAAAGATTAAAAAAAAGAAAAAATTCTAGGGGCTTCCCTGGTGGTCCAGTGGGTAAGACTCTGCAATCCCAATGCAGCGGGCCTGGGTTCAATCCTTCGTCAGGGAACTAGATCTTGCATGCATGTCGCAACTAAGAGTTCACACATTGCAACTAAAAGATCCTGCATACCACAACTAAAGATCCCATGTGCTGCAACTAAGACCCGGAGCAGCCTAAATAAATAAATAAATAAATTTTAAAATAATAATAATTTTAAAATTCTATATATTCATCCATTTTGCAAATATCTAAGTACCTGCTCAAAACAGTAAGCTAGGGGCTCTGTGAGAGAAGGAGAAAAGTCTACAAAGTTGGATAAGGGATGTTCTCTGTCCTCAATGAGCCTACAATTTAGCAGGGATGATCAAAACAATTTTACAAATAACTATAATACAAGGCACAACATTGGAGGAGGGAGAGAGTATATCCAGTTGAGATGAAAATAAAGGAGGGACTTCCCTGGTGGCACAGTGGTTAAGACCTGCCAATGCAAGGGACATGGGTTCAGGCTCTGGTCTGGGAAGATCCCACATGCTGCAGAGCAACTAAGGCTGTGTGCCACAACTACTGAGCCTGCGCTCTAGAGCCCGCGAGCTACTACTACTGAGTCCATGTGCCACAACTACTGAAGTCCACACACCTAAAGCCCATGCTTCACAACAAGAGAAGCCTCCACAGTGAGAAGCCTGCGCACCACAACAGAGTAGCCCCTGCTCACCGCAACTAGAGAAAGCCCACGCGCAGCAACAAAGACCCAACCCAGCCATAAATAAATAAATAAAAATTTTAAAAAAAGGAAAATACTACCCAATGCAATCTACAGATTCAATGCAATCCCTATCAAACTACCACTGGCATTTTTCACAGAAAACAACAAATTTTAGAACAAAACAACAAATTTTAGAACAAAAAAACAAATTTTAGAACAAAAAATTTCACAGTTTGTATGGAAACACAAAAGACCCCGAATAGCCAAAGCAATCTTGAGAACGAAAAATGGAGCTGGAGAAATCAGGCTCCCTGACTTCAGACTATACTACAAAGCTACAGTAATCAAGACAGTATGGTACTGGCACAAAAACAGAAAGATAGATCAATGGAATAGGATAGAAAGCCCAGAGACAAACCCCCGCACTTATGGTCACCTTATGTTTGATAAAGAGGCAGGAATGTACAGTGGAGGAAGGACAGCCTCTTCAATAAGTGGTGCTTGGAAAACTGGACAGGTACATGTAAAAGTATGAGATTAGATCACTCCCTAACATCATACACAAAAATAAACTCAAAATGGATTAAAGACCTAAATGTAAGGCCAGAAACTATCAAACTCTTAGAGGAAAACATAGGCAGAACACTCTATGACATAAATCACAGCAAGATTCTTTTTGACCCACCTCCTATAGAAATGGAAATAAAAACAAAAATAAACAAATGGGACCTAATGAAACTTCAAAGCTTTTGCACAGCAAAGGAAACCATAAACAAGACCAAAAGACAACCCTCAGAATGGAGAAAATATTTGCAAATGAAGCAACTGACAAAGGATTAATCTCCAAAATTTATAAGCAGCTCATACAGCTCAATAACAAAAAAACAAAAAACCCAATCCAAAAATGGGCAGAAAACCTAAATAGACATTTCTCCAAAGAAGCTATACAGACTGCCAACAAACACATGAAAGAATGCTCAACATCATTAATCATTAGAGAAATGCAAATCAAAACTACAGTGAGATATCATCTCACACCAGTCAGAATGGCCATCATCAAAAAATCTAGAAACAATAAATGCTGGAGAGGGTGTGGAGAAAAGGGAACACTCTTGCACTGCTGGTGGGAATGTGAATTGGTACAGCCACTATGGAGAACAGTATGAAGGTTCCTTAAAAAACTACAAATAGAACTGCCATATGACCCAGCAATCCCACTACTGGGCATATACCCTGAGAAAACCATAATTCAAAAAGAGTCATGTACCAAAATGTTCATTGCAGCTCTATTTACAATAGCCAGGAGATGGAAGCAACCTAAGTGTCCATCATCGGATGAATGGATAAAGAAGATGTAGCACATATATACAACAGAATATTACTCAGCCATAAAAAGAAACGAAACTGAGCTATTTGTAATGAGGTGGATAGACCTAGAGTCTCTCATACAGAGTGAAGTAAGTCAGAAAGAGAAAGACAAATACCATATGCTAACACATATATATGGCATTTAAGAAAAAAAAATGTCATGAAGAACCTTGGGGTAAGACAGGAATAAAGACAAAGACCTACTAGAGAATGGACTTGAGGACACGGGGAGGGGGAAGGGTAAGCTGGGACAAAGTGAGAGAGAGGCATGGACATATATACACTACCAAACATAAAGTAGATAGCTAGTGGGAAGCAGCCGCATAGCACAGGGAGATCAGCTCGGTGCTTAGTGACCGCCTGGAGGGGTGGGATAGGGAGGGTGGGAGGGAGGGAGACGCAAGAGGGAAGAGAGGTGGGAACATATGTATATGTATAACTGATTCACTTCGTTATAAAGCAGAAACCAACACACCATTGTAAAGCAAATATACTCCAATAAAGATGTAAAAAAAAAAAAAGCCAAAAAAAAAAAAAAAGGAAAATAAAGGAGAGGGTATCTGAAAAGAGAGTATTTTTATTTTTATTTTTTGGCTGTACCATGTAGCATGCGGGATCTTCCCCGACCAGGGATCAAACCCATGTCCCCTGCATTGGGAGCATGGAGTCTTAACCACTAGACTGCCAGGGAAGTCCAGAGAGAGTCATCTTTTAACTGACTGCTGTTGCCATGGGAAATACTAAGGATGGAATGTGCAAGGATAGTACAGGGAACAGCATGAAATGGGAGAGAAATGGGGGAAAAAAAGAGCTTATTCAAGAAAGGGAGTAGAGGAAGCTAAGAATTGGAAAGATAGGCTAAAGGCAGAGAATAAAAAGCCTTAAATGCCCATCTGAGAAGTTTGGACTTAATACGTTAAGCAAGTGTGGTTATTAAAGACCTCCCAGCAGTTTGAAAGTCTGAGAAAATCTGCACTAATAAGATGAATTTGACTCCCACTGCTGACTTCCATCCAGAGAAACCCTCCTGGTGCAGAACAGTTCAACTGCAAACAAAATATTCTAAAACATCTTTATAAATACATTGCTGGACTCACAAAATAGTAAGTGAAATCTTCAGAGACCTGACAAAAGAAGAAAACATGACTCCAAATAGGTAAGAAAATGATGAAGTTGGCATCTGCTCTGAGGACATCTGCCAATTCCTGAAGGCCTAGAGCAGAGGTCAGAAAACTATGGCCCAGGGGCTACATCTAGTTTATCTCCTCTTTTTGTAAGTAAAGTTTTATTTGAACCCAACCCCACCCATTCATTTATGTATTGCCCATGGCTGCTTTCATGCTATGAGAGCAGGGATGAGTAGATGCCACAGAAACCATATGGTCTGCAAAGCCTAATACATCTACTCTCTGGCACTTTACAAAAAAAAGTCTGCTGAACCTGGCCTTGAGTTTTAATGGGTTGAGTTTATGGGATTTGGGAGACAAAGCCAGACACCTGCATAGGGTGGGATGCCTTATGAAAGACTGAATAAAGTGACACCTTCAATAGATGCATTAGGAAAATGTTTTCCCTGAAGAGGGAGATGGAGGAGATACTTGCTTGTTCATATCTTAGCTGTGGTGGAAAGGAAAATGTTTCCCCTGAGAATTTCTACCATAAGCCCATCTTCACACAGGTTAGAACCCACATTATCTATGTGGTGACCAAAAAAACTCTTAGCCAAAACTTCAGTTTATTCAAGTGATCTTGGCTAAGAAGGGCCCCTAGGTGTCCAGCATGAACAAACACCAAACCTTGAATTCCCATAGATAAAGAGTCAAAGAATAAAAGCTTTAAATCAAAAAGCACAAAATGCATGAGGAAACAAATTACTAAAAGTAAAGCTAAGCAGAAAAAACAAACAGTAAGAGTAGACTCACAAAGACTGCAGATATTGGAATTATTAGATACGAAAAGTAAAACATTATGTTTACGATAATTAAAAAAATAAAAGAAAATATCAGAGAAGGAAAAAGATTATTAAAAATGAACAAGCATATTTGAAATAGAACCAAATACAACATCTAAAAATGACAAATATAATAAATGATATCATAAAGTCAATTAATGTTAATAGTAGATACAATGAAAGAGAGTAATAACTGATTGGAAGATAGATTTGAAGAAATTACACAAAATCCAGCACAGAGAAACAGAAATAGAAAATAAAAAGAGGGCTTCTCTGGTGGCACAGTGGTTGGGAATCTGCCTGCCAATGCAGGGGACATGGGTTTGATCCCTGGTCTGGGAAGATCCCACATGCTGCAGAGCAACTAAGCTCGTGTGCCACAACTACTGAGCCTGTGCTCTAAAGCTCACAAGCCACAACTACTGAGCCCGTATGCCACAACTACTGAAGCCCACGTGCCTAGAACCTGTGCTCCGCAACAAGAGAAGCCACTGCAATGAGAAGCCCACACGCCGCAACGAAGAGTAGCCCACACTTGACACAACTAGAGAAAGCCCATGCACAGCAAGGAAGACACAAAGCAGCCAAAAAAAAAAAAAAACACAAAAATCTGACAACTAAGTTTTCATCAGTTATGATAATATTAAAATACAATGAAATAATACTTTTAAAGTTCTGAGGAAAAAATTGTCAACATAGAGCTGCATATACATGAAACTATCTTTTGAGAAGGAGGGTGAAAAAAAGACATCTTCAAGCAAACAAAACTGATAGAGTTTCAACCAATATATCACCCACTAAGGAACTTTCAAAAGAAATACATTGTAGAGAGATAGAAAACCAACCTCAAAATAACATCTGAGAGACCAAAAAAGCAAGAAAGAAGAAAAAGAAACTCCCTAAAACAAGACAAATAGGAAGTTCAGAATAATATAGTAAAAATGAATTCTAATCACCAGTAAATATATCAGCAATCACAATAATTATTAGTAATTAAACTCTCCATTTAGAAGACAAAGGTTTTTTTTTTTACATCTATCTCTGTGCTTTTTACAAGACATACATAAAACTTAAGGGAACTCAAAGATTAAAAAGAAAATATTGGAAAAAGATTCACCAACATACTAAGTAAAAGAAAGCCAGTATGACTATAGTCATATCAAACAAAACAAACTTGAAAGCAAAACTTATTACTAGAGGTAGAGGTTAATTCCACAG
This sequence comes from Tursiops truncatus, assembly GCF_011762595.2. Classification (NCBI taxonomy): domain Eukaryota; kingdom Metazoa; phylum Chordata; class Mammalia; order Artiodactyla; family Delphinidae; genus Tursiops; species Tursiops truncatus. The sequence goes on from NC_047034.1 coordinate 177,878,742, forward strand.
TAACAGAATGTTCAGTTTACCAGACAGGTTTAACAATCCTAAACTTGTGTGCACCAAATGACATAGTCTCAAAATATGTAACTAAAAAGTCAACAAAACCACGAGGAGAATAGAGAGGAAGGATAGACTAAGAGCAGAGAGAATAAAGAAAGCTACTATGATGAGCTATCCAGATTTCCCTTGAGCACTGAAACTCTTACTTCTAGGATTAGTCCCCATACTTCTAGGATTGCAGCCAGAAAATAGCACTTAGCCATCGATTCTCTTTGCAGATTGCCTCAGCTGAAGAAAACTACCTCGCCCAAGGTTACTACTACTCCCAAGGGCAACTCACATCCAATGACTGGCTGATGAAGATGGAAGGAATACAGGCCCAGCTCCCTTGCCCGAGTTGGGACAATCTGGCTATAGAGCTTTCCATAGGATCAGCAGAGGTCTGTATCACAGCTCAACATCTTCTGCCCAAGTCTGCTTCTTCATCCTCTCTTCCCCAGATCCCAAGAGTAAACTCTAAACAACATCCTGTGTCTCAAAGCCTGCTTCTCAAGGAAGGCAATCTGCAACAAACATCTATGGGAGATGCACTGCTAAGAAATTGAAGATATGGAATTAAAGGTCAGGAAGGAAGATAGGGTTACCATTAGATTTTGAGGCAATTCCTATAGAGGTGATAAGAAAAAGTTCAGGAATTGAATGAGATGGCTAAATTATAAACAGGTAAAGACAGCTTCAAAGGATGCCTACAGCTAAGCATCCAGGAAAGAGAAGCACAGGCGACATAGGAGAGGCATCAGAAAGGTGTAATCGTGTAGGTGTCACCAAGGTGAAAGGACAGAAAACATGAAGAAATTTTAAGTTAATGTTAAATGCTTCATTTATAGGTAAGAAAATTGTGGTTATGGCTACACAATGTGTACTAACAACACCCATTTCTCTTTTCTCCTAGTCCCTTCTCTAATTTTACTGTGGGAAACTACCACCCCCTCTACTCTTAGCTGATGTGATTTGGATGGCACTGACTCTACCTATGGTTCCAAAGGTGGGCTCATGTTTGGCTTGGACAGTCAGAGCATGGCATTCCCTGGCCTTCAGTTTGAACTAGTGAGAGTAAGGCTCAAGGTTTTTGTTCAAACCATTAAATGAACTCTTTTTTTTTTTTTGATTGGCTGACCCTAGGGTTTGCTGGCGGCCACCATGCCACTGAGGAACCTCAAGATGAAGTCAGTATAAAAGAGGACAAAGCCACAGTGAAATAAAGTCCTAATCGGGTGACATCATTTGAGCACCGGAATACAGCTGTGCATATAGCTAGACACCCTTAGACTTTTCTGTTACTGAACCACTGAATTCCTGGGGTTTTTTTTTCCTTTTAATCCAATTTGAGTTGGGTTTTCTTTCACTAGCAAAGTAAAAAATTCTAAGTGATAGCATGAGGATAACTATTCCATATTCGATTTTGTAGTCCACTTTTTTCACTAAACATGATAATGGAAGAATTTGGGGTGATTAAAAGTAAATTAACTGCCTAGGTCTGAGTCCACAGTTAGTAGCTGTGCAACCTTGGGCATATTACTTGACCTCAGTCATAAACTGAGGAATAGCATGTACCTTATAAGGTTGTGAAAGTTACATTAACATATGCAAAGCCCTAAGACTGTGCCTAATACTTGGTAAGTGGTGTAAAAATGTTAGCTATTATTAATCATTATTTCTAATTACAAAATCTTCATAAGCGTCATTTTAATAGATGAATGGATATTTCATACTTTACTTAGCCAATCGTCCTACTAACAGGCCAGTTTTTCACTATTGTGAATAACACTGCATCGAACATCTTTGAGCACAAAGCTTACTCTGTATATGATTATTTCCTTAGTTTAGAGTACTAGTGAAAATACCAGTTCAAAGAGTCTATTTGATTCTCAAAGATTTTTAGGGACGTAGAGTCTACAGCCTTGCTCCAAAGATACTTCCTTTGCATTTTTGTTTTTTTTTTCGGTACGCGGGCCTCTCACTGTTGTGGCCTCTCCCGTTGCAGAGCACAGGCTCCGGACACGCAGGCCCAGCAGCTATGGCTCACGGGTCCAGCCTCTCCGTGGCATGTGGGATCTTCCCGGACCGGGGCACGAACCCGTGTCCCCTGCATCAGCAGGCAGACTCTCAACCACTGCGCCACCAGGGAAGCCCTTCCTTTGCATTTTTATACCAATTAGTCTATTTGCACTCATCCAAATCTTCCTTCCTGTAATTTAAGCTTAGACCTATGATCAAAAGGAGATATAAAATACAGGCAGACCTTGTTTTACCGCACTTCACTTTGTTGCCCTTCGCAGATACTGTGTTTTACACAAATTGAAGGCTTGTGGCAACCCTGCATCAAGCAAGTCTATCGGTGCTATTTTTCCAACAGCATTTTCTCACTTCACTTCTCTGTGTTATATTTTGGTAATTCTCACAATATTTCAAACATTTTCTTTATTATTATATTTGTTATGGTGATCTGTGATTAGTGATCTTTGATATTATGATTGCAAAAAGATTACAACTCACTGAAGGCCCTGATGATGGTTAGCATTTTTTAGCAAGAAAGTATTTTTCAAAATTTATTTTATTGAGGTATAATTGATTTACAATTTCTGTTTACAGCAAAGTGATTCAGTTATACATATATATACATTCTTTTTCACATTCTTTTCCATTATGGTTTATCACAGGATACTGAATATAGTTCCCTGTGCTATACAGTAGGACCTTGTTGTTTATCCATTCTATATATAATAGTTTGCATCAGCTAACCCCAAACTCCCATTCCATCCCTCTCCCACCCTCCTCCCCCTGGACAACCACAAAGTCTGTTCTCTATGTCTGTGAGTCTGTTTCTGTGTCGTAGATAAGTTTATTTGTGTCATATTTTAGATTCCACATATAAGTGATATCATATGGTATTTGTCACAAGAAAGTATTTTTAATGAAGGTATGTACACTGTTTTTACAGACATAATGCTATTGCACACTTAATAGACTACAGTGTAATGTAGACATACTTTTATACGTACTGGGAAACCAAAAATCACGTGACTTGTTTTATTGGGATATTCGCTTTATTGCACTGGCTGGAACTGAACCTGCGACATCTCTGAGGTCTGCCTGTAAATGAGTCTTTACTAGGATCGTATACTCTAATTAATGAAATGGAATAAATGCTTATAAAGTGTTATAGAAATTTTAAAATAGAAATAATCCGAAAGCTCAAATAAGTGGATATTTTCTGAATTTTACTTTGAAAAAATAGAAACCATCAGAAGAATATAGTAGATTGGCAATAAATATTTATTGAGTGAATATGATGATTACCCTAATGTCCTGAAGCACCTCCTGACGGATGCATCATTATAGATGAATTAATAGGGAGTAGACTTTAGTATATTTCTAAATCGGTGAAAACGAAGTTTTTGTTACAGTTTTCCTCAAACAGCCTTCATTAATGACAACACCCTAAAGTTAATTATATAATCACATGTGTTTTACAATGTAAGAAACTGAGCAAAGGAATGGTCACTTGTCTTAATTACACAGTCAAATATGCCTTTTTATTAAAAAAAAAAAACTGGCCACCTTTAAGATATCACTGATTCACAATCATTATTTTAAGAAAAGTACAATCTGGAAAAAAGATGACTTTATCCCACAGTCTTAAATTGACTAAGGAAGAGATCAGAAACAACTCAGAAGAAATGACAGTGGCCAATTGAACTGAAGTATCAACCAACATTCACCTAACCTTTATAATAGATTTGAAGTTCACACCCTCTCTCATAAAAGGGTCATTGAACCTAAAGCCCTGAGTTCTAGCCGTGCCTCCACTAGAAATCTGTAACTTTTGCAATGTTGTAGACACTGAGGGATTTATTATAAAACACCATGAACCCCAATCTGTATTTCCCCAAGCGAGGCCACCAGCCACAGATGCCATTCCTGTCACCCCAAGTGGCTGAAAACCAAGGAGTTGACCAAAAATCTATGCGTTTGTCTCTTTCTCTCTGTCCCTCATCTTGTTTCCCATCTGCTTCATAATTACTGCCAAACGTTGGTGCAGCTCTCCATGTCCCAGGGTTAGAAGAACTAATGCCCTAGCCAGAATGATAATTCAGAACTAAGAAGATAACTTAGCACCCTCAGCCCCAAATTATAAATCTTTTGGTCACATAAGGCCTGTGGCAATAAGAGTGACATCTCAACATGCAAACATTTCACTGTCTACTTTAAACCTTTCCGATAGCACCCTCCGCCTATTTTTAGCACCGAGTCTGAACTTCTTCACATCACATGACATATACAGTCAAGTAAAATCTGGCCTCTACTTAACCTCTCCAACCTCACCTCTTACCTTCTTGTCATTGGGAGTGAACTTGACCTCCTCAAATGTCAACATTCTGAACATTTTCTGTTTGCCCTGTTCTCCCTTCATCTTCCCACAGCTGAAGCAACCTTCACCTCTCAGTAGAGACCTCACATGGTCCGAAAAAGCTCTCCTGACTCCCCCGGGTCTGGGTGGGTGCCTTTCTTATGATCCCCATAGCACCCTGCCAGCCTCTATCACCTTATGGCTTCCTGGGGGCTTGTTTACAACTCTCACAACTGAAAGTTCTCTGAGGGGAGGGATTGTGTGTCTTTTGCTTACTGATGGGTACCTAGTATGGCCTGGAACATAGGAGTTCAAAAAACATTTATTGATGGATGAACGAATGAAAGTATGAATGAATGAAATTAGAAATACAAAAAGCGGGGTGAGGGAGGGTTGGATCGGGAGTTTGGGACTAGCAGATGCAAACTATTATATATAGAATGAATAAACAACAAAGTCCTATTGTATAGCACAGGAAACTATATTCAATACACTATAATAAACCATAATGGAAAAGAACATGAAAAAGAATATATACATATAACTGAATCACTTTGCTGTACACCAGGAATTAACACAATACCGTAAGTCAACTATACTTCAATTTAAAAAAAGGAGAAGAAATACCGAGAGGTGTTGACATTCATTCAGTTCTTACAGCATCTAGTCACTGGGTATATCCCATTACCTTTGCATTCCAGAGAAGATGGTAAAGCTGTTCATATTAAAAAGTTCTGTAGGGACTTGAAGTTTATGGACAAACCAAACCTATTTTTTTCTAAAGGAAACATGCCTATGGATGTTGGTAAGTATGGGCTTACAAGTAAATGTTCCTAGACTTATGACCACTTGTTATCTTCCCTTCAGAGTCACTAGGAAGATTCTCCCTGCCTGTAGTTTATCTCTCCAAGAAAGGCTGATGCCTGAAATTTCATTATGACAGATCCCTTTCTTTGGCTTAAGGTTTTATAGCCTCTTAAGTGAAAATACTGCAAAGAAAGTAAAACATTTTATCTTATGAATCATTTATGCTCCTGGAATTTAACAAAACAACCTCCTGGATAAATTAAATCATGTATACTAATAAGCAATAGAGAATTTTGGAATCTTAGACTGAAAGTTGTTCAAAAACTCAAAGAATATATAACAGGTAATTCCGTGGCGATCCAGGAGTTAGGACTCCATGCTTTCACTTCTGTGGGCCCCAGGTTCAATCCCTAGTCAGAGAACTAAGATCCTATAAGCCGTACCGCTTGGTCAAAAAAAAAAAAAGAGAGAAAAAGAATACATAACAACACTAACAATGAGAATAACAATTGATTTAAAAAACAGCTAACATTTATTGAATCCTGATTGGAGCCAGGTTGTCATCTAAATACTTTTATGTACACAATATCATTTATCTACCCTATGGAGTAGGACGTACTGTTATCCCCAGCTCACTAGGTGTTGAGAGGTGAGGAGCATGCCTGAGTCATATAGCTAGTGATAGAACTGGATTCAAACCCAAATCCTCTGAATGCAGGCCCTAAGCTCTTCATCCCTACACCATTTTCCTTCTTCTTCTTTTATCCGGAAGAAAAGAAAATATCTGCTACCAAGGGACCAATTTGGTAGAATGATACCAAGTTATTTTAGAACTAAATCCAAAGAAAGAAGCATCTCTGTTTTCTTGTTTTAATATAACAATTTAACTTCCCATATGTGTTGTGTTTGCTGAACTATTCGCTTGTGTCTATGTAAACATACCTCATCTGTGTCAACGGCAATGAAGGAGTGAAATATATTTCTGAAATCTCTTAATGAAGAGTTGACATTAATATTTTTAATTAATTAATTAATTTGACAAGGGACTAGAGCACACCCTACTGGCCAGCTAGTGGGAAATACAGCATTTACTTGGAAGAAAATGTCATGTTAAAATCTGAAGATAAAAATCAGATTACTGTTTCCAAGAAATTTGAAAAAATTGTCTCGTAAACATCTATATATTAAATTAGTGTATCTATAGGACACTAAAAAATTTCTAAAGGTTATAAGTTCTAGAAATGGGATAAAACTAGAAATATATTAACAGCCAATAGCATCAAATGTTGGTTAAGAGAGCATTAAGTAAATGAAAAAGTGGCTCAGTTAAAAACAAACTATACAAATAGCCCTCCAAAACTCATACTAAGCAAAATCAGGTAAGCCCTGGCCCTGACACTTAAACTAGTAGATGGATAAGTTAAAACCAGCCTCTTGGGGCTTCCCTGGTGGCGCAGTGGTTGAGAGTCCGCCTGCCGATGTAGGGGACACGGGTTCGTGCCCCGGTCCGGGAGGATCCCACATGCCGCGGAGCGGCTGGGCCCGTGAGCCATGGCCACTGAGCTTGCGCGTCCGGAGCCTGTGCTCCGCAACGGGAGGGGCCCCAGCAGTGAGAGGCCCATGTACCGCAAAAAACAAAAAAACAAAAAACCAGCCTCTTCAGTCTTTTCCCGGGCTGAGCGTACTGCATGTACTTTTTTCTTTCTTTTCTGTTTTCTGTTTTGTTTTCTTTTTTAGGGGAAAAGCTAAGAAGGGGGAGTAATATCCCTAATTAATATCCCTGGGGAAAATGGAAGTTGTAAATTTGAAAGCTCCATGGAGATTTTGATTTGATGAGGCAATTCCCATGGGTGAATCTCGGCTCATATCAGTGGGAGAGTTTAAAGTAATCCACCAAGTTTATTGGAAATACTGTGTAAATATGTGTGTGTGTGTGTGTGTACCCAGATGTCTCCAAAACATAAAGTGACAACTAAACAAATGATCTTTGTGAAACGCAATTCTTCCATTCTCATGCATTTTTTATTGCACACATCTATAAATTGGTTTTTTTAAAAGTGCATAACTACATATACTGTGAATAGAAAAGGCTCTAGGACTAACAGAGTAATGCAGAAAGTGTCTCACTTTAAAATATGTCTCTATAAACAGAGCCCAAACACAAAAACATCTATAATCAAGATGAATAACCACCAAGTTGCGATCCTCTTCTACAGTATTCGCATAATATCCAAATAGAAATTTGGAAGTGTCATAACGCCCTGTCCAGCACATGTGTGCTTACACATGACTTGCAGGGATACTGGGGGAGGACAGAAAGAAACAGTGTCCTTCGGAAAGCAGAGACTGCGATCCTAAGGTTTCTGAGCCAGAACCTCTCCCTGTTCTCACTCCAAGTACAGCCTCTTCTTACTCTGAAAGAAGGGCAAGTGTAAAGTGACAATCTGGGTCAATGTGAAGTAAGTCTAACATTTTAAATGTTACATTTAGGGTTTTTTAATATTAAATAACAATCAGCCAGTATAAATTCCTTGGGAGGTGGCCTCAAAATTAGATGAATTGGGGAGATGTAAAAAAAAACATTGTCTGACTTTAACTTTCTTCCTTACTGGAGATAATTTAAAACATGCTAGATTCAGTACAAAGAGGGTATTTTTTCCCCTAAACCTCTAGACTAGTGTTCTAATCTGTTAAAAGTCATGCAATGATCATTTGATAAACACAAAATGCTCATTTGAAGTTGCTTAGCATTTTCCTTTTAAACTGTTCCACAAATACTCCACAATATTATTGACATGTCAGTGTTATTACAAACTATCATTAATAGAGTCTTAGATAAAAGATATGTGGGGTATAAGTGTTCTCATGTAATTCAGCCACAGCTGAAAGCCACATTGTATGAGTATTATTGTAAGCAAAATTCAGTAAGCCATCAGCTCTAACTGGTTTTTCCCCCAAAATGAATACATCAAGATGTTTATTTTCCAGGGCCAGGGGGCGGGGGGGCGGAAATTTAGGAGTTTGGGATTAAAATATACACACTAGTGTATATAAAATAGATAACCAACAAGGACCTACTGTGTAGCACAGGGAACTACACTCAATATCTTGTAACAAGCCATAATGGAAGAGAACAGAAAAAGAATATATATATTCATATAGATATGTATAACTGAATCACTTAGCTGTCCACCTGAAATTGATACATCATAAATCAACTATATTTCAATAAAAATTTTTTAAGATGTTTACTTTGCAAGTTTTAAATAGATCAGAAGAAAAAATCAGATTCATCAAGAATGACTCATGTGATTTTGTGATTTTTTTTTGATAATTTACCGAAACGTTAGCCCATCATACAGCTCTCAACCCTATACTGAGTATCCTGTTGATCTTCTTTCTCTAAAGAAGGGGTGTGTTTGATGGTTGCTCTGGTGATTATCACTGTTTAATGAATAGGAGAATGTAAAACATGCCAATAAGGCCAAAGCACAAATTACAGCTGTATTGTGGTTACTTGAAATCGTGCAACCAGGGTGCCTTTTGGATGAAACTTGAGCTTGGCTAGGTCCCCATTCAGTAAATGCTGGACTGTGAGGTCTGAAAAGATGTTCTCTGGCAAGTTCTCAGGCTGATCCTTTTTTTTCATACTGATAGTGTATGGGTAAGCTGTAAACATAAATGAAACCAAAATGGGGGGAAAAAAATCTGGATAGATTGTGAATAAAAAACCTAGTTAATTTGGTAAGAAAATTAGCGATTAGTTGTGACTAATTTTCATCATCCTAAAATACTACTACATGAATGGCAGTAAGAAAAGTTAACAGAAAGATGGAATAAATGAATTCTTAAGTAGCAGAGCAATGAAAATGACCCAAGAAGCCCTGAAGTCCAGAAGGAGCCCATCAGAATGAGGGATAGAGCTCTCTCTGCTAAATGTTTGTTTATCTTGCAAATAAAAGAGAGTTTTGTTTTGTTTTTAGTTTGGGTTCCTAAGGCCTTGAATTCAAAATTAAGCCTTTGAATTAAATTTAAAAGAATGTAAGTAAATAATAGGGGAGAAAAGGCAAATCACTTCATGGAGTGTAAAGTTAATAGTTAACCTGATAATGAGGTCGGAATCTCATTCCATATGTTAAACTACTCCAATTAGGTAGTGCTAAATGTCTAACTATTGGGCATTACTGCTGAAATGCAAGAAGGGCCTCTGAGGAGACCAAAGAGGTCAGCAAGAGGTCTCTGGCCTCTACTCAATAGAGTACCATTCAGGGGATTTCTTCTAGTTAAAACTGGAGGGTTTCTGTCTGTTTGCTTTTTTTCTTACTTTAGTTACTCTTGGTTTGTTATCATTTGTATTATTTATTTTACGGTTAAACTATAAGCCTAAGTTGCATCACCGGCGCCTCGAGAAACCTCCTCCTGCCGGCTTGCTGGTGTTTTGTCCTTGGGCATCAGTGGCTGCCCTGATGCCAAGAGATGTTGAGGTCTGCCTGGGTCTATTAAGTAAACACGAGGTTCGGAAGTCAAGCGGACGCCGTGTTGCGGTGAGGGGGTGCTTCTGGAAGCCCGTGGGCGGCCCTATCCGGGTCAACTGCCACCAGGGCCTGGCCTCCGTTGGCAAACGTGTGGTCAAAGGTGAGGTTGCCGGGCACCCTGCCAGGAAAGGCCCTCACCAATGTGACCTCGCTGCCCCTCGCTGTCTCACACGGTCCCACTCTGCCCTACGCTGTCCCTCAAGGTTCCGATGCCCCACTTTGTCCTTCCTTGTCTTGAGCTGTCCTTGATGTCCCACACTGTCCCTCCCACGCCGCGGCCCGCGGGCCTCGTGGTGAGCGCGTGGCTGCAAACTGCAGACGCGTCCCCCACCCCAGGCCGGCCCAGCAGAAGCTCCGCTTGCCTCCCCCCGGTGCCCTCAGCCCACCCACGCGGCGGCGGCCCGCGGACAGGGGAAGACAAAACCCTCCCTGGGGCTGGAAACGGTGGAAATCCCGCGCGAGGCGCGGTGCCGCCTTTGGGTCGGGCAGGAACCGCGGCCGAGGCCGGGCGGCCCGCACACTTCAGAGGAAGATTCCCGGGAGGGGGTTCTCGGAGCTGGGCAGCGGCCACCCGGATCCGGCAGAGGGGAGGCGCCCAGACCGCGGCGGCCCAGAAACACGGCCCTCGGGAGACAAAGACTGCGTCCCAGCGGGGCCGCGCGACACTGGCGGACCCCACGCGAGCGCCTCCGGACCCCACGCGAGCGCCTCCGCCGCGATATCGCCCCTTTAAGCGGCTCGCGCCCGGAATTGGCTGCGCGGGGGAGGTGGGGCGGCGAGGGGCGACGTCACGGCCCCGCCCACTCGCTATATAGTGAGGCGGCGACGGCGGCCGAGTGCGAGTGGGAAACGCTAGTGGGAGCGGGTGGCCGGCGAGCGGCGAGGCGCCTGCGCGGTGTCCGGGCCCCTGAGCCCGCGGCGCTGAGACAGCCGGGACGGACATGCGCGGGAGGGCGCCGTGGGGCAGCCGCGGCTTCGCTGGGGTAAGGGGCCTGCGGGCGAGGGCGGGGCGGCGCCGCGCCCCTCAGGGCTCCGGGCGGCTCACTACGCGGGGCGGGTCCCCGGGGCGCGGAGAGGGTCGCCCGGTGCAGAGTCTCCCGGGACGGAGGGAGGGGCCGGCCCGGGGCGCCAGGGACGCGGCTCCGGGAGCGGCGAGCCGGGGTCCTGCGTCCGCGGGCTGGCGGCGGCCTCGGGGTCTTTCCTCCTCCCGCTGGGGGCTGCACTGGTCTGGTCCACACCGCGCGCCCGCCAGCTCTGTCCTGGGAGCTGCGGGGGGCCGGGATCGGCGCCGGTTCTGACCCGCGGTTCTTCTGCCTAGTCTCGGCGACGACGGTCATCCCCAGTCGGTGTTCTTAATTCATCCGAGCAGCCCCGCGCCCTCCTCCCCCCCTCTCCTCCCAGGAACGTGATTCTTTGCTGTGAAGGTCCTAAATGCTGCCTCAGATGGAAGGAACTGTAGAATTCTGTGTTCGAAACGACAGCACTTATTGATTGGCCAGTTCTTGTGTGTGTACGTGTGTGTTTATATGTATATCATAGTCTTATACAAATTAGATGACTCCTTTACCAGGATTGATACTGGATTGGTGCTTGCGAAGTCTATATTAAGATTTCGTCATTGCTCGAAAGAAACCAGTGTCTTACCTGATAAAAAAATATGAGTAGAGTGTTAGTCATAAACGTAAGTGCAATCAGAATAGAGACTGTAGCTTTAAAAGAGATGTGTTGGTGACTTTAGGTGCACCTGCAACACAGGTAGGGCAGGACTGGTTTCTAGGCAACTGTTGGGGGTGAAGAAAGGTGAGGTTAAAATGCCTTCCCCCCCCCCCCCCCCCCCCCCCCCGCTTCTGGAGAACAAGTGTTCTACAAAGTTTCAGGCTTTTATAAATCTGTTAAGAATGCAACGGGGATATGTTTGTTCAGGAGACTGAAGCATCTAAATAAGTTCACCATATCTGGTTTTGCCTTCTTTTTTCAACTGCATTTCTTTCTTTTTCTTTTTTTTTTAATCCTTACTGGAATTATATAGTTGTAAGTGAAGTTTTCCTTAAACCAAGGCATTTTGGTACTCATTTCAGAAAATGACCAAATTTTGCTAAGACCAAAATAAAAGAAGTCGGTTCCTTGTTAACAGGCCGACTATGATTGGTTATCAGTATGTTATCAATCAAGCTTTTTTCCAGATATTAGCAAATTTGAAGAGAAATACATATGGGTTTTAGCATGGAGTTCAGACACTGTTCATCTTTGCCTTCACTTCATACAGAAGTTTCCTTTTCAGCTGTGTGTTCCTGTGGACACTCACTGGTAGGTGGGAGAGGTCTGGGAGTAATAATTTATAATCTAACAGATGTTAGACTGTAAACTCCTTAAGGGTAGGAACCCTGCCTTGCACAACTTCTGTCTTATGCAGCTTTGCACATAGTTGATGACTGATAAATAATTGCAGGAAAGCATATTTTACATTTTAAAGCTCAGCAGGATAGGGCCAGTCGCTGATAAAGTTCGGGAAGCAAATCTGTTGTTTTTTTTTTAATGGCCGTTATGAAATGTCTGAATTATTCATATTTTGGGCAGATAGGGAAAACCACTGTCGTGATGCACTGGGTTTCCTACTTTCGGTTCACAGTCGATTCTAGTTGCTCTTTCTGTGAGATTTAATTATACTGTAGACTTGAGTTTTTGTGTGAAAATAACTGCTGCTCCTCAGAGGAGCCAGATAATATTTCCTTTCTGCTAATAGTAATGGTAGCTTTTAAAAGCAAGTCACCTGGGACTTCCCTGGTGGTCCAGTGGATAAGACTCCGCACTCCCAATGCAGGGGGCCCGGGTTCTATCCCTGGTCAGGGAACTAGATCCCGTGTGCATGCTGCAACTAAGAAGCCCGCGTGTTGCAACTAAAGATCCCATGTGCCACAGCTAAGAGCTGGCACAGCCAAAATAAAAAAATTTGAAAAAAAATCAAGTCACCTAAATTACAGGTGCAATCTAACATGCTTGAAACTGACCTGAATGTCTACATACCGTGAGGTTGCTTTCAAAAGGTGACCAGAGGAGGAGAAAGGTGGTGCCAGGGGTAATTGGAGGAATTGGAATGTCACAGACTCCCGCCATGGAGGGAGTCTGCTCTTAAGCTAAATGCATTTGTGTGGGTACCTCAGCATCAGGATTTCTGTAGCATCCTTTGGTGCTGTTGTTTGGCCATGCGTTATAAAAGCTGAGCGGGATAACTCAGCAGGTAAACGAAATCCAGTTGTGGCATTCTGGCATCATTCGCACGGTATAAACATGCTGTGTAAAGATAGGTAAAACTGCTGAGTTTTGGGGTTCTGAACATACGTTACTAGCTTAAATACAGAAGTTCGTTTTAAGGTAGGGGGAAGTTAATGTGGGATTCAGATTTCAGAAAAGGAAAAAGGATTCTGCGATATGGAGTCCTCGTTGATACTTGAATCCAATTCTTTTTACCATAACATTGGGCGGTATTACCGAAAGGCCATTGAATATATTTTTAAAATGTGGGGCTCTGGCTACACGACGTAGCCCTTTTCGACTCCAAAGTGCCGTGATTCAACAAAAGATTACAGTTTAACAGAGGAAACAGTAGGAAGGTCAGGATGAGAAGACATTGTCCAAAAGCTCTTGTTAAAGACCCCCAGCATATGAAACCCCATAGTCACAGGTTGGGATTTGAAAATACTGTTCCTCTCTGCGCGGAATGCTCCTCTCCTGACTCTTCTCATGGCTGCCTGTTTTTTCATCGTTTAGATTCAAATTTGAAAAGTCACCTGAGAGAAGCCTTCCCTAGCCACCTGTGTGAACAGGTTCTTCTGCCCCCTTGCCCTCTCCTGTTCTCCACTCATTCCCTTGGAAGTGACCACAATCTGAAATAGTGCGCTTACCTCTTACCTCTCTCCTCGCTAGGCCGAACCTTAGTCAGCACCACCTAGCGTCGTATGTAGTCCAGAATAAGCATCCGATAACTATTTGTGAAAATAATGGAGCCCTGCCCTCTAAAAACCAGTGAGCCAAATGCATGAGCTGAGTTCAGGCTTCTCTGCGCAGCTGACCAGCGCTTGGGTCCTGTCCTTTGTGTCAGTTTCTCCATCTGTAACCAGGAATGTCAGGAGGAGAAACGTGGCTGTCGCCTGAAATGAAGACACTCTAGAAAGGAGAGGTGGTGAAAGTGTAGTGGGGAAAATGCTAGATTACAGGGCAGAAGAGCCGCAATGGCCCTTTGCCAACAGGAAGATGCTTAACCTCACTTCATTTCCTCCTCTGTAAAATGGCGACTATAATCCCTGCCTCCTCTTACAGGGATGCCTTGGGGATCAAGTGAGATAACATGTTAGAAAGTGTTTTGTCGTCTGTGGACCGCTTTCCAAATACAAGACATTTTGTCATTAAATTCTGGATTTTACAATAGAGCCTGATTATCACGACCCACAGGGATCCATGCTGGGAGTGGGTTAAAAGGAGGCCCCTTGGGTGTATGTAGGGACCCCTTTTTACGGGCGGAGACAGACCCGCGTATATCAGATACCATCTTGTAACAGGTTATATGATGGCGGGGCATCCACGTGTCACTGAAGGTTGATGGTGTCAAAGAACTGTTTGAAGTGGTCACGGAATATCAGACTGATAACTTAACCCACCCTTTCCAGAGGATACATAGGACAGACCTGCAAGTAATAACTTGTACAGGAGAATTTGAGGGAGTTGAAGTATAATAGGAACTTTCATAGGCTAAAGTTTGCCCAAGAAAAAACTATGACCAGGCAGCGAAGCCCCAGGACAGTCTGTCTGAGCCACGCTGAAACCTTGAGCATCGTAGCGGGTCAGATCTTCCCCCCGTTTAATTAAGAGCTTGGAGAGCCGTGTGGTGTGTGGGAAGAGCCTGGCTCAAGTCTGGGCCCCAAGTTCCTTAGCTCTGTGCTTGCGGTTCCTCGGCTGTAAATGAGGGTGGTAATAGGCACCCACCTCCCAGGGTTGTGGAGAGGATTAAATTAGTTAATACACATAAAGCACTTGGAACAATGCCTGTCAGATAAGTGTCCAGCGAACTAGTTATTATCCTTACTGGGTTTCTGTTCACTGTAACAATCTCGAGTTACCCATTGGGTGACTTAAATGCTCATTAATTAAATGTGAAGTTTTAGACTCGCTTCCTGTCATTAGACTATTGTGCTCATTGTCCTTAAAATTTGAATAGAAATCACGTATCTTTCACAATTAGAAATCTACCGTGTGTATGTCTAAAAGGAATAATGTTTTTCCATCCAGTGTGTCTTTGTGTTCAGCTGATGCTAGCGCCGTGTAGGAAAAGGACAAAGGACAAAAGAATCCATTCCTGCTGTGGGGCGTTTCTGCTCTGTCACCAAAGCCGTGTAGGAGACTGAGGGAATCCAGAGGCTGTCGGTGACCATGGTAGTGGAGCAATACGTTTTCTGTTGGCTTGACATTTCTTAAAATACTTAGCTGGAGAATATTCTGAATTATTTCAGAGCTTAGGTCACCTAGCTTTGACCGCGACAGTGTGAAGATCAAACATTTTCCTGGTTGCCGTGGTTTTTCCCACCTACACATGGGCCATCATGGGCCAGGTGCAGGGCTGCAGGAGGACAAAACGTCCATCCCCACCACACTGGGCCACACGCACATCTTCACTGAAACCACTGAGTTTAGTTACGTGTTACTAACTTCAGATAACACACTTTTAAATCATCTGGGCATTTAACGCAGCGGCTGTTGGTGCTTCCACAGTAGCGGGGCGCTCTCCTACCTTGCTGCCCCTCCTCCCTTCCCCCAGATCAGCCTATTGAAGTGAAATCCGAGAAAAACCCTGAATTAGGGCCTGTGATTTTTGAAGAATCTTCTGCTTTTAGTAAATCAGCTCAGGCCACACAACACTATAGCGATCATAAACGCTGAATGTGTTAG
This sequence comes from Tursiops truncatus, assembly GCF_011762595.2. Taxonomy (NCBI): domain Eukaryota; kingdom Metazoa; phylum Chordata; class Mammalia; order Artiodactyla; family Delphinidae; genus Tursiops; species Tursiops truncatus. The sequence goes on from NC_047034.1 coordinate 177,894,429, forward strand.
GCGAATGTCAAATAAGTTTTCTCCTTTTATTAACGGAAATTAAAATCCTGTAAAGGAGCTAAACTGAGCGTTCAGTGCAGATCGCTTGGCCACCAGCGCTTTGGACACGAATCACAGTAAAAATAGTGAGGTGTGGTTTTGTTTTCTTTGCTTTTTCATTTTCCCGAAGGTGATTATCTTAGGCATCTTCAAAATGAAAGATGAGTTGGTTTACTTGGGGAGGGTCTAAAATCATGGTAGTTGTCGTGGCCTTAAGTCAGTTTCTTTTCACAGATTTTGGCTGTGAATATAGTTACCTTATATCTCCCTGGGTATGGAAATAGGTCGGTAGGTAATTGTTACATGCAGCTGCGAAGACCATTTATCACCCTGAATAAACAGAAATCAGGTTCTTAAACCAGATTGAAAGAAGGAAATTACATCACGCTTTTAAATAAGGAAGCACTGGGCAGAAGTGGATGAGTTGTGTGACAAAAATGTGCCCCTCCCCCTCTCATGGATTGCCTGAGATTTATTAATGAGATCTGCGGCCAGGTAAGCCTATCTAGGTTATTGTCTCAAGGTAGCCTGTTTTTAAAAGAATAGTCTCAAAGAGGCTGTCCTCAAGCAAAAGGCATGTCATTTCACCTATTTGATAAAGAATGTACAATGTGCTTTTGGATGGAACCCTTTTTTTTTTTTTTTTTTAAGGAAAATGACCTTAAATTTAGCAGCAAAAACACAGGAGGTGCATTACAATCCAGAAGAGAGGAGAAGGTGAAATTCAGTGTTTCCAGAAAGCATCCCCTGATTGCTTTAAGTAGACATTTAGTAACAGATGCCAGTTGGGAAAGTTACACTGTTAACCATTTAAGCTTCTAATTTTTTACCCAGTCTCAAACTGTCCAGTTTGGATTTTGGAAATGAATTTAGTGGAAATTCCTTGCTGGCTACCCGTCCTAGACTTGTTCCGCTATAATTGGGCAATGTCAGCAAATGTTAAGTTTATCGCTTACACACCTGTGTTTTTCCCCTTCTTCACTGGTTTGTATTATAAATTCCATAAATCTTTCATGTAATTACTTTTTTAAAAATGAGATGAATATTTTCTCAAGATCCACTTACTAAGTATGTGTCAGAAATGAATGCGGTCAGGATCTGTTGGGGCGGGGGGAGTGCTGTCCTAGAAAGTTCGGCTGATAGAAGGGGACCAGGGGCACAGAACAACCCGAGCCCTGGACAGCCTCCTCCGGCTTCTCCCAAGGGAGCGGGTTCATGGAGAGGGTGGCCCTGAAGCCTACATTGATTCCTAACAGCGATGTGGGGAAAGGAGAAGCAAGAGCTTGAGAAAGGTGGATGGGGGCCTCGTTGTGAAGGCCTTCAACGCCAGACCGAGCAGCTTGCCCTGAGCAGCCTTGAAGACTTTGACGAGGTTGGAGCAGTGGGAGATGAGGAACAGCGATCTGGTGTGCAGGGTGGGTGGGGACTTTCAGACCCGAGGCAGATCTGGACGGAAGGAAGATAGGTTTGAGAAACAGCGTAGAAATAAGCTGTGGACCTTGGCGATTGAAGGTACATCTGCTGTAACTCAGGTTAAAAATGGTGCCTTTCGGAGACGTGTGATCTGCTTAGACTGTGAACTGGTTTGGGAAGGGGGAGGGGATGTGCAGTGGGTGACAGGAGGCCTTTGGTTAGTAAAGTTGGAGATGCCAGGGGACCATCCGACTGGAAAGGTAATCACCAGACAATAGGAAATGCAAAGTGGAGGCTTGCGCCTGGGCTGGACTCGGGTTTCGGGAAGCTGTCAATGTAGAGTTGAAGCCCTAGAGGGGGATGAGAACTCCAGGCAGCACCGGGTTGTAAGGAGAGAAAGTAAAGGGACAGCCTCAAGAAACACATGGCTTTAGGGGTTTTGTTTTGTTTTGTTTTCCTTGAATTAAAAAAAAAAAGAAGTGATGTTAACAGGAAAAAGTAGTTCACACCTGGGATGGGTATTTAACAGCATTTTTGACACAAAGGCTAAAAATTAGTTCATGTATTTGAGAAAAGTTACTATGCCCAAGGTTATTGAGACCCTGGTCTATATACCAGACTGAGTGGATTCACATTAGCTTTCGTATTGTTTGCATTTCATCGCACAATGCCATCTTGGACTTAACAGTTCCTGGTTTTCCCACGTAGGTATCTTTTTGCAGCCGTTTTCCTAATGAATTGTAAGGTAGCGCTAGTTTTACAGTTACAAGGGAACAAACTTTGAAACACGGCAGCATCAGTTAAATTTCACTTGAGCGCCGTGTTTCTTTTTGACTCGAGGTTGACCAAATTGATTGACTTTTTTTTTTTTTTTTTTTTTACAGAGGAGTATACATATTGAATACTTCCAGAGTTTTGAAAGAGGCATAAAAGAATTCCAGGTGGTTGAGTTTACAACCTGAGGAACACACTTTAAAAGTTTCCTTCCAGACCCCCTGCAGGTTCCCTTTTTTGAGTCTACAGTTGGGAGTTATTTTCCAGAAGAAGAGAGCACACAGTGACACTGCCCTGGGAGCTCCCTGTGCGAGCCAGTGGGAAGTTTGGACAGTTTCATAACATGGCCCATTCACAATTCCCCATTGAAATGTAGAGGCAGGTCACCTTCGATGAATGCACAAAGACACTATTGTGGTCACAAGCGAGCTGCCTCAGTGAACACAATTCTTTTTATACTAAAAAAAAAAAAAAAATTTTTTTTCTTAAGAAAGCTAACAAGGAGGTGATGGAAACAATGACCGAAAAATAACTTTTTCTAGAACGTGTACATAATGTTAAGGGACCACTGAAATGGAAGTCCAGAATTCCGAGGTCATTTCAGCAGAGGCGATGGTTACACAATCACCCTGTTGAAAGCGAAGATTTAGATGGCATTCGGAGGCCGACCCACAGTAATTACTGGTAGTTCTTGCTGGCCTGCAGACAGGTGAGGGCTGGGCCTTCACCGTCCCCTGCAGCACTTTCCTGTAATCTGGATGGGCGATCTTCAAACGTGTGCTTTCAAACCAGTCAGATACCATATTCTTCTTCCTATCTGGCCTTTCAGTTTTCTATCGCCACAGATACTGTCCCTGTCGTCCTGCCAGTGCTTGCAGATTGCTCAGAAACAGCACCCTAGACCACCGGGCAGGGACAGAGAGGGTATGTCTAGCAATTTTTTGCTGAAGATTTTATCTTAAATTTTTCTTAGAGCTTAACTGCATTCAGGGGAAGTAAAAACACATTTGCTTTGTTCCTGATCTTAAAAACCAACCCTCAGAAACAACAAAAAAAGACCTCCCAATAACTTAGATTTCTGAAATGATGGGGTTTTTTCCCCCCTCTTCTTAATCACGTATCTTTAGAGACCGATGAAAGAAAGATAATGCTTGACTATTAGAAATAATATTTTAAACCTGTTGAAATCTCTGCCTAGTATATGAAAACAGCTGACTTCGGGAGAGTAAAAAGCTGAGAAGGGCTGATCGGACCCCGTCCTCCTTTGTCACTGAAACATTAACTGTCTGCATTCCTTTTTACGTGAAAAAAAATGAATCATCAACATTTGCAGAGTATTTTTTTAGACCCTTAGCTTTAAAAAAAACAAAAAATAAACCCTGTGCCTTACATATTGTTTACATTCAGTTGCTGCTGACAATACTAATAGATGGCGTTGTACAAACGTTCCCTTACTGAGCACCTGCTAACGTTCAGGTGGTGATAATTAATGATTGGGGTGCAGCCTCTTTCCTGAGCTCACAGTCTTGTAGGGGGTGACGGATTTGACCCTGAAACAAAACTCTGACCTGTGTGCCCCTCCCCCAGCACAGCACCCATCTCACTCGTCTTGTGTCACCCACAGTCCTCAGCACGGCACCCAGCTCTCGGTTTGTGCGAAAATACTTGCCAAGAGGATGAGAAAGCGTTAGAAAGTGTATGTACACGTCGCACAAGGGGCCAATGTGACACGGAGACTTGACAAGTGACGTCCTCACCTTATTCTAAGCAAACATGCGTATCTGAAGACAGGGCAGACGTGGATGCTAATAACGAATACACCGTGGTAATGAATACGGAAAATGGGGACTGGGGACTCCAGACACATCTGACAAGGGGGCGGAGGGGTCTGAAGGTGAGGAACTGCTGGGTTAAGAAAACTGTAATCCATGCCTCGCAGCTAGGCAGGACAGACGTAAATTACTAGGCAGTTCACAGGGGAGAATGTGGAGAATGCAGTCTTCAGTTTGCCTTTAAAAGGGAGGAGGACGCTATCCAGGTCTCTGCCGAAGCCGCCATGCAGAACTCGATTTCCACGGGAGAATGGAAATGAGTATCTTCATATGTAACGAGTTCTTTTTTCTCGCAAAAGTAGTTACTGGAGAATTTGTCTTCCCGGGGCCCACATCCGAAATACGGAATCCAAGTAAATGCTGGGCTTGTGGGGTTGGTCATCAGGGGCCGAGTGTAGACTCTCCTGCTTCATCTAAGCGTTGGGTCTTAGAGAATATTAGTGTTGCAGATCGGAACCCAGTAATTTCTGAAATTACTTGTGTAGCTCGGGGGTCGGGGTGGGATGAGCTCCACTCTCAACACAACCACACGCTGGAAGGTCCGTGTGTGTGCTCCGGCGGGTGAGGCCGCTGTGTTGTGCAGCTGTCAGCGCGCAGGACCTCTGCCTCGGCTGGTCTGTTTCCCATTGGCTGAAAGCATCTCACATCCTGGATTAGTACATTCCCCCGCCCCCCAAAAAAGACTTATAATGTCTACATTTACGTACCCTCGTGAAAAGTAAGAGCTAGGTAACATAAAAATGGAAGAACTGGGCTTCCCTGGTGGCGCAGTGGTTGAGAGTCCGCCTGCTGATGCAGGGGACGCGGGTTCGCGCCCCGGTCCGGGAAGATCCCGCGTGCCGCGGAGCCTGCGTGTCCGGAGCCTGTGCTCCGCAACGGGATAGGCCACAGCAGTGAGAGACCCGCGTACCGCAAAAAAAAAAATGGAAGAACTGAGTGGAAGTCGGTCGTGGAACGTTTCCATTCCACAGCCCCCGAAATTGTCTCACCGTGGCGAGTTGCGTGTGCTTCGGGATTGTTCCGTTTACTCTCTCCTCTGTATCCCCTCTAGGAAATGAAAGCCACTGGCTGACCACACATCCCTCCCTGGGCTTCACGAGTTTTAAGACTTCCCAGAATAAGGCACAATGTCCATGGCCGGAGTCGCTGCTCAGGAGATCAGAGTCCCGTTAAAAACTGGGTTTCTGCACGATGGCCAAGCCCTGGGGAGCCTGAAGGCCTGCTGGGGGGGCCGCGGCGAGTTTGAGAAGTAAGTGCAGGACGTGGGGCCGCTGGAGCCTGAGTGTGTGACGTCCGAGTGAGGGCGGGGACGCGATTGCTGCCTGTTTGTCACCAAGGTGTCTGTCCTTTCCTTTCAGCGGCTTTTTGAACATCGACCCCATAACCATGGCCTACAGTCTGAACTCGACGGCGGAGCACCTAACATCCATAGGTATGTGTCCTGAAAGCCCAAGCGCCCCTGGCACTGGGGGAGGAGGGTGGTGGCAGCCCCTCGCGTGAGCTTGGCCTCCAGCGTTATTTTCTAAATGAGGGAACGACCTGAGCTGTTTCCGACAGGAGCCGGTCCCCTAGTGGCGACAGATTCTGAAGCTAAGCGTGTTCTTAGCCGCCTTTGCACCTCAGCCTGAGTCACTGGGTCTCCCCGTGGGGGTGTGAGCTTCTAAGGCGTCCCAGCGATGAGACATAATAACTCTCAGGAACCCCGGACAGGATCTCTCTTCTTCCTGACGAGCCTCGAATGCCTGTTCGAAAGTGACAAAGCGGTATAAGTGTTGACAAAAACTTAGAAGAGTGTGTGTATGTTAGTCCTCCTAACGTGAACCTGGTGTTCCTTAGATTTTTGCCAAGGGCTGCTTGTCCCATCGCAGGCGAGTCTCTGGCTCGCGGTATCGCAAGGGGCCTGGTGAGGCTCTGTCCTATCTCAGGGCCGCCCTGAGTGTGCTGTGTGGTCCACCTCTCAAAGGACCAGGTTGGTGCAGGCTGGCACTCGCGTAAGTTACATGCTGCTGGCCTTCTGTGGATTCTGCACACGTCACAGAACCTGTCTGGGGCGTGTGGGCATGCGCCGCGCACGCGTCCAAGGCAGATAGAAGAGGTCATTTGTTCTTTGAACCGGATCAGGTGCGTTCCCCACCTCCGGGCCCTAATTACGCCCGTGGGGCTTGCCTGGGTGTGCTCGGCGTTCCAGCGGCTGGGGGTTTGGCCAGGAGCGACCCGGCAGAAGGCGGCAGGAGCGCGGGCAGCTGAGGGCGAGCGTGGTCGATCTTGGGTAACCTCTCGGGTTCCTTCCAGGGCGCGCTTCCAGGTCTGCTCCGATGAACGGCAGCCACTTTCCGGAGCACGGCCCCTCCGCCAAGTCTCGCCTGCCCCCTCTCATCATCCCCCCGAGTGAAGGCTGGGGGCAGCAGGAGGAGGGTCGGGTGGCGTGTGGATTGAAGAAGCTGGCAGTGAACGGGGTCTGTGCCTCCACGCCCCCGCTCACCCCCATCAAGACGCCCCCGTCCCTCTTCCCTGGCGTGGCCCCCTGCGAGCGGGGCTCTAGGCCCCTGCCACCCCTGCCCATCTCCGAGGACCTCTCCCTGGACGAGACAGACTGCGAGGTCGAGTTCCTGACCAGCTCGGACACGGACTTCCTTCTAGAAGACTGCGCGATCTCCGAGTTCAGACCTGACGGCCCTGGCAGGCGCAGCTTCCGAGGGTGCGGACAGATCAACTACGCGTATTTCGATACCCCGGCCGTCTCGGCCGCGGATCTCAGCCAGGCGCACGACCAGGCTGCTGGGGGGACGAGTGCCAACCCCCCTCTGTCCCAGGCCCACCGGAGACTGAGGAGGTCTCACTCAGGCCCCGCAGGGTCCTTTAACAAGCCGGCCATCAGGATCTCCAGCTACGTGCACAGGGCTTCTCCCAACTCCGATGACGACAAGCCCGAGGTGCCCCCCCGGGTCCCCATCCCTCCCCGGCCGGCCAAGCCGGACTACAGAAGGTGGTCGGCCGAAGTCACTTCCAGCACCTACAGCGACGAGGACAGGCCCCCCAAAGTCCCGCCGAGAGAACCCTTGTCCGGGAGTAACTCCCGCACCCCGAGCCCCAAAAGTCTCCCGTCTTACCTCAACGGGGTCATGCCCCCCACGCAGAGCTTTGCCCCCGACCCCAAGTATGTGAGCAGCAAAGCCCTGCAGAGACAGCACAGCGAGGGGGCCGCCGGTAAGGTCCCCTGCATCCTGCCCATCATTGAAAACGGGAAGAAAGTGAGCTCAACGCATTATTACCTGCTCCCTGAGAGGCCGCCCTACCTGGACAAATACGAAAAGTTTTTTAGGGAAGCAGAAGAGACACACACGAGCACCCCCATCCAGCCCCTCCCTGCCGACGGCAGTGTCTTTTCGGCCCCAGAAAAGCTGGACTCGAAACCAAGAGTGGATCTGGCAGGCCACGTGAAGCGCAGACATTTCTCCTACGTGGTTTCCCCTTAGACCCTGGGTCCTGGCTCAGCAGAGGCGCCGCAGCAGCCAGCGGTTCTCCTGCAGTTCTGCAGCCTGATGGCGGTTCCCAGGAAGACGGGGCAGGTCGCAGGGTCAGAGAGTCGAACTGTCTGTCTTAAAGAGAAGGGTTTAGAGGGTCGTGAGGTGCTGCCACGCTGAGCATCCCTGACCGTGTTAGTGGCGGAGAAAAGTCCGCTCAAGTCTGTGATTTAAAGATGTGATGCGGGAAGGAAGGATGGGGACATTTCTGTACGTGCTCACGTTATGCACCCGTACCTACACTTGTGGTAAAGTCGTAGATCCTAGTTGCAAGTTAACCAAGTAGTTGCTATCTTAGAGTAATATATATTTAGAATGATAAAAACTAAAGCTGGAGGATGGCTCCTGGCAGACTGAAGATTGAGCACATGGAAGAGAATACAGAATACAGTATTGTTTAGATCAAAATCATTAAAAAAAAAACCCAACTATTTCTGCTTACTAAGTTGGAGGATTTCTGGCTCGGAGGCCTGTTCCGTTTTGTCTCATTCATCTTTGCAAGCAGTTTTTCCATGGAGGGCAGGGCATTCGTTCTTTCCGTGATTTAACCTGCCTCGTTCAAGTCATCCCAAGACCTAAATCCTTTAGGTCTTGCTTTCTGGTCTGTTGAGGGGAGGGATGGCCACATATTTGGTACCGTATTCTCACCTGTCCGTGTCTCACATCTTGAAAAATGGGAAGGTAACAGAATTAGTCAGTCATTTTTCCTTACCATTCCTGCTGTATTCTACCCCCCACCCCCACCCCACCCCGAAACACAGGGCGCTCGGGGGGGAGAGCAAATTAAACTCTTCGCCAGTGTTGAGGATGTCAGTTGAAGCAATAATGAGACAGCAATGCGGTTGAGAGGATCTGTGTGGGGACGTGTGTCGTGGGTTTTTTTGTTTTGTTTGTTTCTTGTTTTTTTGTCCTGGGTTTTTTCCCTCCCCTTTTTTAGACTGTATAAATAAACGAATACAACACAAGCTGGCCTTGTGTTGCTGGTTCCTCTTCAGTATTTCCCGGGGGTTGTTTGCTTTTTAAGTAAAACACTTCTGACCAACAGCCCAGTATGTCTTAAGAGCAGAGGTCACCTCAGCACTGCTTTGGAAACTCTCACAGTCGGCTGCTCCGCTCGGAGAGCTCACGTTCCCATTTTCACAAGCTTCGCTGTATTTATCTTGTGTAGAGCCGCACAAAGGAGATGGTGCTCAGTGACAGAAGTACCTTACTGCGACGTTCTTCATGTTAAACAAGCTGTTTACAGTTTAAACTGCTGAGTGATGTTATTTGAGTTATTTAAAGCTTATATTTTAGTATGAACTAAATGAAGGTTAAAACATGCTTTAGAAAAATGCACTGATTTCTGCATTTATGTGTACAGTATTGGACAAAGGATTTTATTCGTTTTTGTTGCATTATTTTGAATATTGTCTTTTCATTTTAATAAAGTTATAATACTTATTTATGACACCGTTAATAATGTTTCTTGCCTACACTCTTATAAAATTTTGTGTCTCGAGGGAGGGGGAGGGGAGGTGTAAAAAAAAAATTTGTGTCTCGAGTAATATGACAACATGACCATTTTTAAGCACAAGGGAACATTTTTAAGCAGTCTAACATAGGCTTGAAATTTACCACCATTCCCTAAAATGACAGACGATTTAAGCAATGTACATTTAAGTAGTATACAGACTGTGAAAACGAGCTGTTTGTATTTATAACAATTAAGAAGGTGCATCTGAATTGATGCTGGTTTGTTGCTGTGGAAACAGGTTCCTTCTGGGGAGGGGCGTCCCCATCCAAGGGGCTCTAACAGGAAGCAGCCAGCTCTGACATGGACCTGATGTGCCGCACATTTTTTTTTTTTTTTTTTTTTTTTTTGCGTTACGCGGGCCTCTCACTGCTGTGGCCTCCCCCGCCGCGGGGCACAGGCTCCGGACGCGCAGGCCCAGCGGCCATGGCCCACGGGCCCAGCCGCTCCGCGGCACGTGGGATCCTCCCGGACCGGGGCACGAACCCGCGCCCCCCGCATCGGCAGGCGGACTCTCAACCACCGCGCCACCAGGGAAGCCCCTGATGTGACGCACTTTGAGTTTGAGGACTGGGTCTGGGTTGCCCTGGGCCCCTGGGGAGGCTCTGCTTCTTGCTTGATGCAAGGCCACCAAAGGAAGGCCAGCCTGCCCTGGCTTCTCATTGAGTCATAGGTTTGGGAGGCGGGAGGAGGCTGGGATGCCGTTGGGGAGGGTGCCCGTCCGGTGTCGCCTGGTCCTTTGCCTGTTCGCCTCCCTTTCCTCTGCCCTGTCGCTGAAATCCAGCTGCCTGCCGTCCCCCGCCCCCGGCCCTCGACACTCCCCAGCTTCCTGGGTGACGGCAAAGCTCTCCGTGACTTTAACTGCACCCCTGCCTGTGCTTGGTTCCTTCCAGAGTAAAGAGCGAGGACTCGGAAATGGTATATCTGGGCTGAAAGTCCAACTCCAGCTCTTTCTAATGACGTGTTGGGCAGATTCTTCGAAATCTCTGTACCTCAGTTTTCTCATTGGTAAAACTGGGGGAGAGGGTTACAACTACGACCGGGAATTATCTGTGACAACGGCGTAGAAACCAGTAGCTGGTACACAGTGGGGGCCCTGTCTGTGGATTGATTTCATCCTCACCCCACAAGCTGGGCGTTATTTCTGGCAATTGACAGATGAAGAAATGGGTTTGAGGAGTTCCTTCAACAGACGTTTGTTGAATAACTACCAAGTGCTGGATCCTCGGAAAACACACCCAGGCCCTTATGGAATTTGAAGCAGTACCTAGTGACCATTTGTGATAAATGCTGGAAAGGAATGAACAGCGGTGGTGACAGAATGACAAAAGGGCCCCCACCTCTCTGAGGTGATGAGATCTGAAGGGATGGAATCTGAGCCAAAGGAAGCAGAGTGAACTGGGAAGCCCAGGACGGGGACCGCAAGGCTGGAGGGAAGCTGGGCATTCGCCAGGGGCCGGAAGTTACCCAGCGAGAGCGACAACGGGGAAGGGTAGCGGATGCCACTCAAAGGTCTAAGCAGGGGATGGATGGGATGGGATGTGTTTCAAGAAGACCAAGGGCTGTTGCATGCAGAACGGATTGGAAAGGGGGAGACTTCAGGACAGAGGCTGTCGGAACTGAGATCCGAGTGTCCGGCGGTGGAGACGGAGAAACACTGGCTTTGCAGATACTTGGAGGTAGAAATAGCAGGTGGTGATCTCAGGTGGGAGGCAGACCCAGGTGTGTGGCCCGGGCCACTGTGCCTGTCCCCCGGGGGCTCCCGATCACGGCACTGATACCGCACCATCTGCAGCTCGTGGTTTTTGCCTGTTTTTCCCACTCCACTGCCTTTTCTTTGTACTGTGGTCAAGACCATCTTTAATTCATTGCGTACTTGCTTCCCTCTCACCTTCATGTTGTTCCTTGATTTTGCGCGACTATTATCTTTTCCTGTTTCTTCCTGGCCAGTGCCACTAGTGACCAGAACGCTATCCATAGCACCGCTTGCCAGCTCAGTCCTTGGCCAGCACACAGAGCAGATGGAATTCTAAGCGCTCCCCTGGCCCAGGGCAGCCCTGGGCCTGCTCTCTTAGTGTCGATAAGACCGTTACGGGCGAGGAGACAGCCGGCTCTCAGCTGCCACTGAATGCACTGTTGAGTCCTCACTTAAAGACGGGCCTTACCTAGTTAACAAGGCTCTGGCCTAAAGTCAGGAAGTGCAGGCTCATCTCAACCTCCCACGTCCTCCGGGAAGGATTCCCTGAGCTTCCCTTCCCCATGAACGGGAGACCACAGCAGAGCAGGGCCCAGCCCTATGCAAACAGAAGGAATTTATTATTAGGGACCGTTTCATGGCAGAAAGCAGAAGCTAAGTTCAAGAGGACTCCTTTGTTAAGTCAACCCCAAATCTGGATAATATTAAATTCCAAGTCTCTCTAGGCTGCAGTCATCGAGTATGCCTTGCCGATCTTACCAAATTCCACATTCTAATGGAAGTTTAATCTTGTTTATGTGTTGCTTATTTCTCTTTAGGTCTCAAGGGATGTCTTAACTGTGTTATGAAAAGATCTTTTAAAAGGATGTTTCTTAATGCTAGGGGCCCTCGTCAAAACAACAGAGCCATAGATTTTTCTAGAGCAATTCATAGTCGGAGAAAAGAGAACTACATCCACCTACTGGTTTAAGGATCAAAATATATATTAAGCTATTCTCTATTTTAGTTCTTTTTAAAAAAATTTTATTCATTTTATTTTTTGGCTGTACTGCATGGCATGCGGGATCTTAGTTCCCCAACCAGGGATCGAAACCCGTGTCCCCTGCAGTGGAAACACGGAGTCTTAACCACTGGACCGCCAGGGAAGTCCCTCTATTTTAGTTCTTAATTTCATCACATAATTTATTATATTAGGGTATAGGGAGACATTTTCTTAAAAATAAGCTCCTAGTATGGTTATTTCATACAGAGCTTTGTTTTTGTTTTTGACTTTTCGTTTTGAGATTAATTATAGATTCAAAAGTTTCAAAAACAGTACAGAGAGCTCCCCTGTACCCATTACTCAGATTTCCCCAATGATAACGTATAATCATAGTCCATAATCAAAGCCAGGAAATTGACATTGCCACAACACATGTGTGTGTATATATATATATATATATATATATATACACACACATATACGTATATATATATATACACACATATATATATATATATATATACAGTATTTTATTTAGCAATAGTTACTATCAAAATGGACTTAGGGCCTACTTTTATAAAATTAACTTAGAAATTCATTTCAGCATTCTGTTAGGCATTTTGTGAAAAGCCAATAAAACTTTAAAACTATGTTGCCGTGTAAAAATGTCTACATTATGGTAACGGCAACTGAGAAGATAAAGCTGACTCAGGCTGGTTCTGACCTGCCAGGATTCTCCACAAGATTACTTTGCATTAGCTCTAGTCAAGATATTACTTCAAACTTTGAGGATTCTTGAATGATTTTTCCTTTAAAGGCCTTCAGATAGACAGACTGAGGTTCCACACCTTTGAATCTGAATCGTGTAACAACAGGAGGCAAACTGTGAGTTTCCAATCCAGTACTAAAGCTTGGGAATGGGGGGTATGGTGGTGGTATGGGTTCTTGTTTTTAAGAAAATACGCTTAGGTCCAACTAAGATACACTCAGAGACTGGTTTGCTTTGCAGACTAGACCATTTGACAAACGTTCTGACCCTTTTCCTCTCCACATTTGAATCATACACCTTTTAAGAGAAGTTTTGGTGTTTTATTTGGAAAGGAGAGAGAGGAGAGAATAGGGCAGAAGGTTCAAGTGCATCCGAAATCAGCTAGCCTGATGGTACCAAGCGAAACAGTGTAACTGAAGCATGTCTAATGCGATCTGAGGGTGTGAATTTTCATGCTTGCTTTTCACTTGAATGTATCAAACTTCAAGATACTTCTACCTAAGCAGCCCAGATGTGTTACTAGAGCGTGTTTAGACAGGCTCACCTCGGCTTTCACGTGATCTGCCCAGAATTCAGTGGCAAAGGTAGGTATAGTGTTTACGTTTTCCAGCACCTGCAGAAATGCTTTCACATCAGAGCAGCCCTTGACGGCCCTTTGCTTCTCAGGTCCGTGGCCACCTGGCAGGGCCGCAGGGGGGGTTTGGGATGGAGAGGGGGCTGGGGATGGTTGGGAGGGTTTTCCCTGCCTAGAAAGAGAGCTGCTGGCAGGCCATTGGGCTTACACGTGCCTCCACTATGCCGTCATCCTTCACCCTGCGATCCCATCAAATGGCCTGGAAGCCAAAGTAAGCCCACCCGTAGCAAGTTCTCTAAAACAGCATCCATGATGGCACGTGAATCTTCTCTTCCTCCCTCCCCCAACCAAAGTAAGAGGGGGAACCGAGGGGTTATAACCAAGGGACTGGTCCTTGGGAACGTACGAGCATTCGTCATCTTGAACTCTGTGCCCCGATGGGAAAAGGCAGCACCTTCATTCCTTGGAAATAACTTTGAATCCGTGTCAAATAAACATCTGAATCACATGCTTCTTGCATGTTTCTTCATTTCGCAGTTATGAGGGATTAGCCCAGCGCCTCCCCTGGGACCGCGTGACTTTTGTGCACACCCCTCTTGTGTAAGGCAGGATGAGTCTGTCTGTCAGGCCTGAGCTCTGAGTGGCCCTGGGCTCAGCACACAGGAAGCTGTATTTTGCCTGTGCCAGCTCCTCGGCCGTGCTGAGGTTCTTGCAGGCACTAGTGTCCTGTACACAGTTTTCTACCTAGTAACCGATCACAGCTCTTGGCTAAGCAGAAGCCGGGGCCGGATCCTGAGGTTCAGGGAGACCTGGGAGCCCGGCTCAGCGCACCCACAGCAGCCCACACGCATGATAAGACTTGTCTGCGTATCGTCCCGGCCTGGGAGGCTCTAATTACATGTCTGGGGCTCGCAGGAGCCCAGGTGGCCCGGCTCACAAGATCCCAGAACTGTGAAGATAGCGCGGGCACGGTTCTCACTGCCTGGGCAGCCGGATCAGGGAGGCTTCTCCGGGCCCCGTGCGTCATTTCAATACAAATTATGACAACCGCCTTCCAAAGACAACAGTCCATTTACCCAGGTGGCTCTTCTGCAAGCACTGCCACAATTTTATCCTCCCATCAAGGTTTCAGGCTCTACCTTTCTGGTCTTTCCAGCTCAACTTTCCACCTGCCCCCTAACTGGCACAGCAGAAAACAGCTGGGCATCGCGGCAGAGTCAGTGCAAAAAAGCACAATATCGAGGCCCCAGGCAGCCGTGTTCCCCCCACTCAAGGTAGCTTTGGCCTGAGAGGTGGCTCGCGGATGCCACTTTGACTGATTGAACCTGTTCCTGCATTTCCCTGACCGTGTTAACAGTCACCAGTTATCAGAAACGTGCCCTTTGCCAGCGGCGGTGCTGGGCACACGGAGATCTTGCGTGAAGCTACCAGCATCTGCCTTACAACCAAGCGACCTGGTTCAAAAGAAAAGATGCTTGGGACTTCCCTGACGGTCCAGTGGTTGGGACTCCGTTCTTCCACTGCGGGGGGTGGGGGTGGGGCGGCGGGTTCGATCCCTGGTTGGGGAACTAGGATCCTGCATGCCGCGTGGTATGGCCAAAAAAAAAAAGAAGAAAAGAAAAAAGACACTTGTACGGAGCCGCGCGAGAAAGTCACTGTCACTGGGACCAAAATCCTGATTTGGCACACGTCAGAGGCTCATTGAGGAAAGAAAGGTGTGCCGTGGGAGCAGGTAACACAACAGGTGTTCAACCTGTCATCAGTCAGCTGTATGGGAGGATTTTGTGGACAGCAGCCAGAAATCTGTATTTATTTTTGTTTTCGAGGCTAGTTTTTTTTTTTTTTTCTTCCAAGCTTACTGGATGCCGAATCAGTGCAGTTTTTTCCTTTTGCAAGAATCCGCACACTTTAACGCTAATAGGTTGGCACTTCTTTGGTTACTGATGAGTATCTCATAAAGAAATTGATTTACCAAACTGAAATTGTCATGTTTTATAGTTGATTTAGATGTGGTACATATATACAATGGAATATTAGCCATTAAAAAGAACAAGATGATGCCATTTGCAGCAACGTGGATGGACTTAGAGATTATCATACTGAGTGAAGTAAGTCAGACAGACTAAGACAGGTATCATATGATATCACGTATATGTGGAATCTAAAAACAAAAGGCTACCAATGAATTTATCTACAAAACAGAATTAGAGTTACAGATGTAGAAAATAAATTTATGGTTACCGGTGGGTAAGGGGGGGAGGGATAAATTGGAAGATTGGGATTGACACATATACACTACTATATATAAAATAGACAACTAATAGAACCTCTAGTATAGCACAGGGAACTCTACTCAATACTCTGTGATGACCTATATGGGAAAAGAATCTAAAAAAGAGTGGATATATGTATACGTATAACTGATTCACTTTGCTGTACACTTGAAATCCTCATTTTCTTTCTTTTTTTTTTAAAATTTATTTATTTTTGGCTGCATTGGGTCTTTGTTGCTGCGCGTGGGCTTTCTCTAGTTGCGGCGAGTGGGGGCTACTCTTTGTTGCGGGCTTCTCATTGCAGTGGCTTCTCTTGTTGCAGAATACAGGCTCTAGGTGCATGGGCTTCAGTAGTTGTGGCTTGCAGGCTTTAGAGCGCAGGCTCAGTAGTTGTGGCATGCGGGCTTCGTTGCTCTGCAGCATGTGGGATCTTCCCGGACCAGGGCTCGAACCCCTGTGCCCTGCATTGACAGGTGGATTCTTAACCACTGTGCCCCCAGGGAAGCCCCAAATCCTCATTTTCAATGTTTTCCTCTAAAACCTGGGGTATCATCAGTCTATAGACATCTTCTATTCATGTCTTTTTTTTTTTCTTAAATCATATTCTTAATGGTTCTATGTATTCAGTAATCCTAAAAAGACAGATTTCTGGATACAGAGTTTTCTCTGAACAGCCTTACAGGCAAAAAGAGGTGTTACCGTCCCACCCAGCGTGCATTATAATTCTGTCGTTGCTTAATCCCCACCCAAATGCCCATTTCCAGCTATACAAACTTATATTATTCTTTCTGAATCATACATACATGCCACACCCTGAGTTGCACGTAAAACTTTGCTGTGTTATTTCTACATCACTGTGTCCTGACGCAAGCTGTGGCTAACTTAGAAGCCCTTGTATATTTTTCTGGACTCATTTATCACCTCACTTCCCCGTAACTGGTTCTAGGTGGGAATTTCATGGAAAGGTTTTCTTCTGAAATTCTGTAGCCTAATGTTGAGGATATGTTTTCAACCCCTCTCCCAGTTGCAAATCCTGACGTCAGCAGGTCTTTCTCCTTTAAGTTTGAACCTCAACCAGGACAAGAGACACTGTATTATTCGGAGGGGTGCAGAGCCCCTACCCTGTGGTCCATAACCAGGAATGTGATGCAGGCGAGCTGTGGGGACCCATCCATAGCCCAACGCAGGTGGGCCTCCTGCCTCCCTGGTAAACATATCCTGGAGTCCCCTGAAGTCAAGAATAAACCTGGGACCTCCCTGGCGGTCCAGTGGTGAGGACTCCGCGCTCCCACTGCCATGGGCCTGGGTTCAGTCCCTGGTTGGGGAACTAAGATCCCACAAGCCACGCGGCGAGGCCCCCCGCCAGAAAAAAAACACAAAAAAACCTTTAAGTAAAAACCCAAAATGTCTATTGGCATACCGGACTGTTTCAGGAATTCACGAAAGATACAGAGTAGATAGGTGTGGTTTGTTGGAGAAATAGGATCAAAGGAAAAGGAAACCTAAAATATTCACAGGCAGTGACTTCTGTGAAAGCAGTCCAAGAGTTCTGAGAAAGTTCTGTGTTTATGGAAATGGAACAGGAAGCAGCCCTGGGGCAGTAGTCAGGGTGATTATCTGGGGAACCACTTTCGGAGTATCCGCTGGCTAGCGGCGGCTCCCACTCCCTTCCCTGTACTAAACCCGTGCCAGTGAGTGTCTGCCTCCAGGCTAGAGCGTTAGTGTCCAAGAGACAGGCAAGGCCCCAGGCAGCAGGAAGTCTCTAGGTGGGACGGAAAGCCCTTCCCGATGAAGAGGACCCATCCCCACTGCACACCCTGTCAGAAGCACGGACCCTCCTCTTCCAAGCACATGTGATCAGAGCCTGGATCCACAGACAGCAGAATTGGGGGTTTTCAAACACAAATAGGAGCCTAAGATTAAAAATCACCAAACATCTGAAAACCAATGAATGTCAAGAAGAGCACACAACTCTATAAACAGAGACCAGCACCCATGCAAAGATTTCACAAAGTAAACAGGTGTGGAAATAACCCTCAGACACAATATTACAAGACACAAAACCAAGGTATTATGGGAAAAGTCCGAGGAACAGCAAAGGAGAAGAAAAGTAAAGAGGCGTTTAGAATCTGAGGAGACAGGAACAGAGAGTGGCATGAAAGAAATAATTAAAACATAATGGAAGAAAATTTCCCAGATCTGAAGAAAGATACAGGTCTTCACATGGAAAGGGCCCTCGGGTGACAAAATGACTTACTTGGAAATAAGACACACCCTTACACATTTCCCAAAACTTCAGAATACCGAGAGAAAAACAAAAACAGAAAACAACACCGTTTCCAAAGGAAAATAAGCAGAAAATTACCCTCAAAGAAGTAAGAATTGTATGAGCCCCAGCAACATAGGATGCTGGTGGAAACTGGAGCAATGTCATCAAGGTTCTAAGAAAAAAGGACTTTGAACCCAGAGGCCTTTACTCAGCCAAATTAGCATTCACGTGAAAGGTCACAGCGAAATACTTGGGGCATATAAACCTCAGGAAGTCTGTCACTCTCAGATTTGCTCCCTGAAGGAATTTCTCAAGGATTGCCACATAGCAAGACACAAAGAATCCAAGAAGGAGGTAGCTATGGTATCCAATGGGCAGTGGCCAACAGAGCAGCCATTACAGCTTATAGTGAAGTTTAAATAGTTTTTATGCATAGCTAAAAAATGAATAATAATAGAGAACTAAGATCCCGGATTAATTCAAGGAAAAGGAGAATGAGAAGGGAAGTGAAAACAGACTCAGGTTTTGGTCTTTTGGGAGGAGAGGATAGAATTGATTAATTCTGGATATTATTGAATACTATTAGTGTACATTAAAAATCTAGAGGAGGGGCTTCCCTGGAGGTCCAGTGGGTAAGACTCCACGCTCCCAATGCAGGGGGCCCAGGTTTGATCCCTGGTCGGGGAACTAGGTCCCGCACGCATGCCGCAACTAAGAAGTCCGCATTCCGCAACTAAAAGATCCCGTGTGCCGCAACTAAGACCCGGCACAGCCTAAATAGATAAATGAGAAGTGTCAGGCTCCCTAGGAAACCATTAAAAATTAAGCTGTAAAATATAGAGAGTGGCATGGGAATTAAAAAAAAAATCTAGAGGATAGGAGACGATGTCTGAAGTAGGTTCCCGCTTCTCCATTCTTTGCCCACTGAATAAAGCTTGCTGTTCCAGTCTCAAAAGACAAAAAATCTAGAGGGTAAGTTCCACCTCAGGTAATAGCACAGAAGCTATTGAGAGTTAGAAACTCGGGAAAAACATAACAAACAACTAGGTGAAGACACAGTGCCCTAGACGGAAGGAATCTCGGGGTGGTCCACCTCATCTTACAGGGCTGAAAAGACAGAAGCTGGATTTAAGGGCTGCCAGAGTAGCTGGGAATTGAGGGAGGGCAGATCCTGAAAGGAGGAAGCCCCCAGATCTGTGTACAAATAACCCTTCAAGCCTGGGCTGATTGCTGAACCTGGTATGTACGGGTCATGCCTCCAAGGAGCCCAGTTGAAAGTGCCAAGTGGAGAGACAGAGGACTGAGCAGAGATTTCAGCAGCTGCCCGACTGCAGACTCAGAGTTTGGAATTCAAGTCCACCCTAGTTCGAGGTGTTTGGTAAACCACCTGGGCTTTATACTAAAACCCCAGAAAGGCCATGTTTTAGAAGTGAGGCCCGTATATACACACACATACACATACATACATACACACAGTGGAATATTATTCAGCCATAAAAAAGAATGAAATAGTCCCATCTGCAGCAACATGGATGGACGTAGAGATCATCACACAAAATGAAGGCACTGAGGGCAAAACTGAAATAAACATACCCTAACAAAGCCTAGAACTGAGCTGCCACAGGACCAAGTTTATCTGCCAGTAATTTAATGGCCTTCTAGAACAAAGTTCATCACCTTTCAGAGGAAGTTGACAGAAACTATGTGTCTGTCATGATGTATCACCCATAATGTTCAGTGTACGATCAGAATTTATGAGACACGCAAAGAGCAGGAGACTGCATCCCATAATCAAGAGAAAAAAGCAGACCCACAGAAGAGCCAGACACTAGAATTAGCGAAGACTCAAAAATAATTATTATAAATATGTTACAGATTTGACAGGAAAAGAGGGATATAATGGGTGAAGGTATAGGGATGACTTTTTAGGAGCAATATAGAAACACTAAAAAAGAGCCAAATGGAAATCTTAGACCTGAAAAATGCTATATCTGAAAGAAAAAATTTTAGGAGATTGAAAGCAGATTGGATACTGCAGAAGAAAGGATCGTAATGTGAACATAAAAACAGGTAAGTAGAAGGTATTCAAACTACAGCACAAAAAGAAAATCGATTGGAAACTTGTCCCAAGTGGGATGGTAGAAATTGGATGTACACCTTCTAAAACACTTGAAGAAAAAGAAAATGAAACTTTAAGAGAGTGATCAATCCAAGAAATGGTAAGAGGAGAAATTTAATATGAAAAATCATGGTAAAAAGCAAACATAAAATAAGATAGCAAGAATAAGTCAAAACATTCCAGTAATCACAAGGGGTATGAATTAAATTCCCATTTACACTCTTTGGCAGAAATTGCAGCAATACCTTTTTAGATACGCCTCCTAGAGAAATGGAAATAAAAACAAAAATAAACAAATGGGACCTAATGAAACTTGAGCTTTTGTACAGCAAAGGAAACCATAAATAAAACAAAAAGACAACCTACAGAATGGGAGAAAATATTTGCAAATGATGCAACCAACAAGGGATTAATTTCCAAAATATACAAGGAGCTCATACAGCTCAATAACAAAAAAACAAACAAGCCAATAAAAAATGGGCAGAAGACCTAAACAGACATTTCTCCAAAGAAATCACACAGATAGGGCTTCCCTGGTGGCGCAGTGGTTGAGAGTCCGCCTACCGATGCAGGGGACGCGGGTTCGTGCCCCGGTCCGGGAAGATCCCACATGCCGCGGAGCGGCTGGGCCCGTGAGCCGTGGCTGCTGAGCCTGCGCGTCCGGAGCCTGTGCTCCGCAACGGGAGAGGCCACAACAGTGAGAGGCCCGTGTACCGCAAAAAAAAGAAAAGAAAAAAAAAAATCACACAGATAGCCAACAGGTACATGAAAAAATGCTCAACATCACTAATAATTAGAGAAATACAAATCAAAACTACAATGAGGTATCACCTCACTTTGGTCAGAATGGCCATCATCAAAAAGTCTACAAATAATAAATGCTGGAGAAGGTGTAGAGAAAAAGGAGCCCTCTTGCACTGCTGGTGGGAATGTAAATTGGTACAGCCACTGTGGAGAACAGTATGGAGGTTCCTTAAAAAACTACACATAGAGCTATCATATGATTCTGCAATCCCACTCCTGGGCATATATCTGAAGAAAACTATAATTAGAAAAAATGCATGCACCCCAAAGTTCATTGCAGCACTATTTACAATAGCCAAGACATGGAAGCAACTTAAATGTCCACTGACAGATGACAGATGAATGGATAAAGAAGATGTGAGATATACACACACACACACACACACACACATACACATACATACATACACACAATGGAATATTATTCAGCCATAAAAAAGAATGAAATAGTGCCATCTGCAGCAACATGGATAGACGTAGAGATCATCACACAAAATGAAGTAAGCCAGACAAAGACAAATATATGATATTGCTTATATGTGGAATCTAAAAAAAAGAAAAGATACAAATGAACTTAT
Organism: Tursiops truncatus; assembly: GCF_011762595.2. Classification (NCBI taxonomy): domain Eukaryota; kingdom Metazoa; phylum Chordata; class Mammalia; order Artiodactyla; family Delphinidae; genus Tursiops; species Tursiops truncatus. Next base: position 177,915,588 of record NC_047034.1, read on the forward strand.
TTACAAAACAGAAATAGACCCACAGACATAGAAAACAAATGTATGGTTACCAAAGGGGAAAGGGGGGTAGGGATGAATTAGGAGGTTGGGATTAACATATACACACTACTATATATAAAATAGCCAACAAGGACAGGGAACTCTACCCAATATTTTGTAATAACCTATAAGAGAAAAGAATCTGAAAAATAATATATATGTATGTATATATGTATGTATAACTGAATCACTGTGCTGTACACCTGAAACTAGTAGGACATTGTAAGTCAACCATACTTCAGTAAAATAAAATTTATGTAAACAACAGCAAAGAAGATGAAGGTGACATTAAAAATAGAGACTTTCAGATTAACGACAACCAAATTGATATGTTATTCGCAGAAGACACACGTGAAAAGAAAGTTATATGTTAGTTGGAACTGCTTTTGAATACAAATAACAGAAACACCAACTACAGTGTCTAACAAAGTGGGTTTATTTTTCTTGTAGAAGTCTGGAAGCACGTGGCTGCTGGTGTTGGTTCGTCAGCGTAGGGGTGGTATCTCAGCAGTTCTCTTGGCCTTTTCTTCATGGTCACAGGATGGCTGCCAAGGCTTTACGCATTACATCCACATTGAAAGCAGGAATGGGAAAAAAACAACACTGGTCCCATGGCTTCCTCTTTCAGGAAAAGCAAAAACCTTCCCAGAGTTCTCAACAGACTTCTGCTGGTGTTTCAGTAATCAAAACTGTTGTCAGGGCTTCCCTGGTGGCGCAGTGGTTGAGAGTCCGCCTGCTGATGGAGGGGACACGGGTTCGTGCCCCGGTCCGGGAGGATCCCACATGCTGCGGAGCGGCTGGGCCCATGAGCCATGGCCGCTGAGCCTGCGCGTCCGGAGCCTGTGCTCTGCAGCGGGAGAGGCCACAACAGTGAGAGGCCCACGTACCGCAAAAAAAAACAAAAAACAAAAAACTGTTGTCAGCTGGCAAGAGGGGAGGTCACCCCAGCTTATTTAGTAAAGGCAGACAAGAGATAAGGGATTTCGAAATGAATGTTCCATAGCCAGTGAAGAGTGTCTCACACAGGTTCAAAATACAGGGATGGAAAAGATACACTAGGCACAGGCTGACAAAAGGGTAACAAGAACTGAGAGGCTGCAGAGCGGTGAGAAGCAACCCAGTAGCTCTGAGCAGGTCATGATCAACGGACTCAGCCCGCTTTTCAACTCCTGTATTGTAGAGGCTGGAACGTAAAAACCTAATTTCTGATGCTCTTTTGCAGCTAGACTCTAGACATGAATTAGGTTCTCCCAACTGCATGGACCTGCATGAGATTTGGTAGCTGGAATTGAGGCCAAGACTGTTGTTCCGCTGGCAACCAAGGTCATGACGAGGAGTGTAAAAGATTGGCAGTGGCCAGACTCAGCATTTCAGGGTTTTATCAGCAGCTCTGTGGGTAGATATGGTCATTATGGAAACAGCCGCAGCAGCAGTGGCCTCCTAACCCTGGCTTCCTTACGCCTGAATCAAAACTACATTGATGTGGTCTTCAACTCAATAGTTCCAGGGGAGCTTTCCTGATTTACCACACCTCCAGTTTTTCCAGTGATTTTATAAGCACCTAATTTCCTGTTTTAAACCCCTTTCTGCTTAAAATACACTGAGTGGTTTCTATTTCCTGCACTGAACTCTGAAACTGGTAACACACACAACCACTCAGGTCTTAGAATGATAGGGCCCCTCAGGTGACTTTCAGAAGTAGTGTAAACCCTCTCTGGGAAGAGCTCAAACTCAGTCTGAACCTCAAAGAATCCTAGAGAATTAACAATAAAAGAAAGGAAAATGAACACTTCCCAAGCAAAAACCACAAAACACACAGGGAAACAAAGCACCATAAACAAAAACAGCAGGAACCACAGACAGCAGAGACAGAACTGCAAAGACTTTGGATTTGGGAATTATCAGACACACACGGCTATATTTAACATAGATAACCAGTGAGGACCTACTGTATAGCACAGGGAACTCTGCTCAATACTGTGTAACAACCTAAGTGGGAAAAGAATTTGAAAAAGAATAGTTACATATATATGTGTAACTGAATCACTTTGCTGTACACCTGAAACTAACACAACATTGTCAACCAACTATACTCCAATATAAAATAAAAATTTTAAAAAAAAACATAAAAAACACATATGTTTGGTATATTTAAATAAATAAACATGTGCATACAACAAATAGATTTGAAAAAGAATAAAACATTTTAAAGTAAAATTAATATGTAACAGGGCTTCCCTGGTGGCGCAGTGGTTGAGAGTCCGCCTGCCGATGCAGGGGACACGGGTTCGTGCCCCGGTCCGGGAAGATCCCACATGCCGCGGAGCGGCTGGGCCGTGGGCCATGGCCGCTGACCCTGCGTGTCCGGAGCCTGTGCTCCACAACGGGAGAGGCCACAACAGTGAGAGGCCCGCGTACCACAAAAAAAAAAACAAGAAAGCAAAAAAAAACCCAAAAACAAACAAAACAAAACAAAAAAATGTAAAAAGAGAGGTCAAGAGATATGAAACATATAATAAAAGGAGGTAAATTACATTATCTGGAAGGAGAGACAAGAGGGAATGAGGAAGAAGCAATATTTGAAAAGATAATGGATGAGAATTTGCCAGAATTGTTGAAACATACCAAGGCTCAAATCCAGAAATTCTAATAAATCCCAGCAGATTAAAAGGAAAGAAGGAAGGAAGGAAGGAAATAAATCCACAAATCATGGATTTGCAGTGCAAAACACCAGAGGAAAGGAAAAGTTTTAGAAGCAGCCAAAGCAGGAGAAAAAAAAAAATCACCTACAAAGGAATAACAATTAGATGACTAAATTCTCAGCTGCAACAATGGGAGTCAGAAGAAAAATGCTAGTTAAAAGAAAACATTGTTGGGGACCTCCCTGGTGGTCTAGTGGTTGAGACTCCGCACTTCCACTGCAGGGGGCGGGTGTTCGGGGAACTCAGATCCTGCATGCCGCGTGGTGTGGCCAAAAAAAAAACACTGTTGGGCCAGATTTTTTAAAAAATAATTCTTCTCTATGCTATTCACAAGAGGTGCTTCCAAAACATAAGGACACTAAAAATTTGAAAATATAGAAAAAAGTAAACCACAAAGTAGTGGCCAAGAGAAAGCTGAAATAGCTTATTAAACATCAGACAAGGGCTTCCCTGGTGGCGCAGTGGTTGAGAATCTGCCTGCCAATGCAGGGGACACGGGTTCGAGCCCTGGTCTGGGAGGATCCCAGATGCCGCGGAGCAACTGAGTCCGTGAGCCACAACTACTGAGCCTGCGCGTCTGGAGCCCGTGCTCCGCAACAAGAGAGGCCGCGATAGTGAGAGGCCCGCGCACCGTGATGAAGAGTGGCCCCTGCCTGCCACAACTAGAGAAAGCCCTCGCACAGAAACGAAGACCCAACATAGCAAAAGTAAATAAATTAATTAATAAACAGAAACAGAAAATTATCCAAAAAAATCAGACAAAATAGACATTAAAGCAAAAAGCAATAAAGAGGACTACTACATAGTGATTTTTTTAAAATCCAGTTTACCAGGAGGAGATAACAATTCTGAACTTATATGTATCTAATAATATAGCCTCGAGATATACAAAGCAAATATGTACGCATCTATGAGAAGAAACTGACAAAGCCACCATTACGGTGGGAAAGTTGAACACACTTCTCTCAGTAACTGACATATCAAGCATATAAGAAATAGGTACGGACAGAGAAGATGTGACTAGCACAGTTAACACACTTGATGTAATGAATATATAAACATCGCACCCAGCAACTAAAGAATAGAGTTTTTTACTGAAGTAAGTATAGTTGATTTACAATGTTTCAGGTGTACAGCAAAGTTATTAAGAATATATATATATATTTTTCAGATTCTTTCCCAAGAAGGGACTTTATTTTTATTTTTTTGCGGTACGCGGGCCTCTCACTGTTGTGGCCTCTCCCGTTGCAGAGCACAGGCTCCGGACGCGCAGGCTCAGTAGTTGTGGCTCACGGGCCCAGCCGCTCTGCGGCATGTGAGATCTTCCTGGACCGGGGCACGAACCCGTGTCCCCTGCATCGGCAGGCGGACTCTCAACCACTGCGCCACCAGGGAAGCCCAGGAATAAACATTTTTAAACTAAACTTTTAACTGAATGAGAACATAAATAGAGAAGAGAACACAGATCAAAAATATATGACTCGACAGTCCTCGCGGAGAGTCGCCGCGGTTTCTTGCTTCAACAGTGCTTGGACGGAACCCGGCGCTCGTCCCCCGTTCCGGCCGGCCGCTCAGAGCCAGCCCTCGCCATCACCTCACGGCGCCCTCCGACCGCCCCAAGGTCCCCGCCGCTGTCGTTACAGCGCCGCGCAGCCACCGCCACCGTTTCACCTCAGCCGCCCGCCATGACGACCACGTCCCCCTCGCAGGTGCGCCAGAACTACCACCGGGACTCGGAGGCTGCCATCAACCACCAGATCAACCTGGAGCTCTACGCCTCCTACGTCTACCTGTCCAGGTCGTACTATTTTGACCGCGATGATGTGGCTTTGAAGAACTTTGCCAAATACTTTCTTCACCAATCTTGTGAGGAGAGGGAACATGCTGAGAAACTGATGAAGCTGCAGAACCAACGGGGTGGCCGAATCTTCCTTCGGGATATCAAGAAACCAGACCGTGATGACTGGGAGAATGGGCTGAGTGCAATGGAATGCGCGCTACCCTTGGAAAAAAGTGTGACTCAGTCACTACTGGAACTGCACCAACTGACCACTGAGAAAAATGACCCCCATTGGTGTGACTTCATTGAGACTCCTTATCTGAATGAGCAGGTGAAATCCATTAAAGAATTGGGTGACCACGTAACCAACGTGCGCACGATGGGGGCCCCCGAATCTGGCTTGGCACAGTATCTTTTTGACAAGCACACCCTGGGAAATAGTGATGATGAGAGCTAAGCCTTGGGCTGGCTTCCCGTAGCCACAGGGGTGACTTCCCTGGTCACCAAGGCAGTGCATGCATGTTTGGGTTACCTTACCTTTTCTGTAAGTTGTACCAAAATATCTACAAGTCCTTTCCTTAGTACCATTCCTTCAAATAAAGTAATTTGGTATCCCCCCCCCCAAAAAATATATATATATGACTCAACGATTTCTCACAAAGTGGACACACTGCAGATCCAGGACTTGGATTAAATCAGGAAATGGAAACTTACAGCACCCCAGAACCCCCTTTCTTGCTGCTCTGCCCCACCCCCAGTCACAATCCATGCTATATAGGTAACCATCGTCCCGGCTTCTAACACCACAGATTAATTTTGTCCCTTTTTACTTTATATAAACGGAATCATATAGTAGTACTCTTTTGTATCTCTTTGGCTCAATATTAGGTTTGTGAGATTTAAGCATGTAGAAATGTCTTCTTCGTTCTTCCATTATATGAATAAACCACAAGATGTTTATCTCCTGTTTCACTGGTGGACGTTTAGATAGTTTCCTCCTCACAGCTAATACAAATGATGCTGAGATGAACATTCTTGGACATGTCTTCTGATGATCATGTGTACACATTTCTGCTGAGCAGGCTGAGCTCAGGTTTAGTTATTGTGCAGATACTGCCAAAAAATTTTCCCAAATGGTTGTAGCAATTTGTATCCCCACCAGCAGCATATGAGTGTTCCAGATGCTCCCCCATCATCCATGCTCAATATTACCCTACTATCTTCATCTTAGCCATTCTGATGGGCGTGAGAAGACCCATGCTTCTCCATCACACATGAAATATTTACAAAACTGACCCAATGGTAAGGTTCAACAAAATTCAAAAGACTGTTACCCTACAGACCAGGCTCTCTGACCACGTTACAATTAAGTTAGAAATCAATAGCAAAAATATAGCTGGATAAATTGAAAAAAAGATGCAGGCAGTCGGAAATAATCAGAACCAAATGCTAACACAAACTGACATCAATATATATATTTTTAAAAAAAGTAGAGCCTTGAATGTTTCTATTAGAAAAGAAGAAAATCTCAAAATTAGGGAGCCAAGCATCCAAGTGTAGAGGTTGAAAAGTCTGGAAAGAGTAAGAAATTTCTGAAAAGTAGGGAAAACGTAAAATAGAAAGTATTATCAAAAGTTGATTCTTTGAAAAGACTAATTAAATAGACAAATCCCTTGCACGATTATTAGTCAAAGAAAATAAAAGGAGAAAGCACAAATAAACAATAATAAGAATGAAAAGAGGGACACGATTCCAGGTGGTTGCCAAGATTAAAAACATTCTAAGCGACTATAAACCAGTTTATGCCAATAAATTTGAAAACTTAAGTAATGAAGATAAAGTCCTAGACAAATACAACTTTACCAAAACCATCTCAGGGGCCAAAACCATCTCAGGAAGATAAAAGAACCTGACTAATCCTATTGCCTGCAAAGAATTTGAATGGTGGTTCTTCAAGCAGTTAAACATAGAGTGACTGAACCCATAGAAAACCCAGTAATTCCATGCTCTAAAATGGTTAATATTATGTTATATGAATTTCAGCTCAGTTAAAACAGAAATCTCGCCACAAAGAAAACACTGGGTCTAGATTGATTTAAAAGGAAATTTCATCAAACATTCAAAGAATATATAAGTTTAATCCTTCACAAATGATTCTATAGAAAAGAAAAAAATGGGGGTGGGGGGTGGATATTCCCCAACTCAAATTATGACCTTAGCACAAGCTTGATACCAAAATTGTACAAGAAAGGAAACTTCCAGTTCAACCTTACACGTGAGATGCAAAAAAATCCTAAAATAAATACTTAGCAAACAGAATCTGGTAATGAATAAAAAAGATAAAACATGATGACTAAGTTGGGTTTATCTAGGCATGCAAGAGATTAGTAGATTAGAAAATTTACTAATTTAATTCACCACATTAACAGATCAAAGGACAAAAACCTTTAATGATCTCAACTGCTATGGGAAAAGCATTTAATAAATTTCAACATCCATGCATGACACAAATTTAGCATGCAAAGAATGGAAGTGTATTTCCTTACCTAATAAAGAATATGATGACGGCAGGCAGAATAATGCTCCCACCCACAACCTCCCCTCCCCTAAAGATGTCCCTGTTCTAATCTCCAGAACCTATAGGTTACCATTAATGGCAAAAGAGACTCTGAAGATATGATTAAGGCTCAGGACCTCAAAATGGGAGATAATTTTGGGTTATCCCAGTGGGCCCAAACCAGTCATACAAATCCTTAAAAGTGGAGAAACTTTGCTGGCTGCAGTCAGTCAGAGAGGGCCATGTGACCACAGAAGAACAGTCAGGGAGATGTTGTGCTGCTGGCTTTGAGGATGGAGGACTGGGCCACGAGCCTAGGACTGCAGGGGGCCTCTAGAAGCTGGAAAAGGCAAAGAGATAGATTCTCCTCTAGCGTTTCCGGAAGGAAACACACACCGGCCCACACCTTGATTTTAGCCCAGTGAGACCAGTGTCAGAGGTCTGACCTTCAGAACTGTAAGATAATATACTTGTGTTGTTAAACCACTAAAATTGTGGTAATTTGTTACAACAATAGAAACCTAATAACAACATAACAACAACAAAAGAACTCTACAGTAGGGCTTCCCTGGTGGCACAGTGGTTGAGAGTCTGCCTGCCGATGCAGGGGACATGGGTTCGTGCCCCGGTCCGGGAAGATCCCACATGCCGCAGAGCGGCTGGGCCCGTGAGCCACGGCCGCTGAGCCTCTGCGTCCGGAGCCTGTGCTCCGCAACGGGAGAGGCCACAGCAGTGAGAGGCCCGCGTACCGCAAAAAAAAAAAAAAAAAAAATCCAGTACCACTTAAGATGGCTATTGTTACCACCTGAATTTAGAATTTTACTAAATTCAGATCCTAACCAGGATAGAATGGCAAGATAAAGCCAAACATCTAAGGACTGGAAAGAGAGAAATAAATTGCCATTCTTTGCTGATGATGTGAATGTCTACATAAAAAATTCTGTATAATTTATAGCTAATTATTTATAGCTAGTTATATTAGAATAAGAGAGTTTAAAAGCCTGAGTACATGATCAATATATAAAAGTATCTGCATTTCTATATGCCAGCAACAATCTGAAAACATTTTTTCAAAGGTATTTACATATCAGAAGAAAGACAGAAAGAAAGAAAGGAAAAAAGAGAGAAGGAGGAAAAAGAAGAAGGGGAGGGGGAAGGGAAGGGAGAAAGATTTAAAGAATCTAACAAAAGATGTGCAAGCTCTTGATAGAGAAATCGGAAAAGTTTATTAAAGGCAGATATTAAAGAAGACACAAAAGGGTAGAGAGTATACTCTGTTCTTAGTTAAGAAGGATCAACATCAGAAAGACATCAACTTTCCCTAAATTGCTCTACAAATTCAATCAAAAATTGAAAAATCCAAAAATCCCAACGGTATGTTTTGTGAGACGTGATAAGCTGATTCTAACATTTATCTGGAAGAGCCAAGGCTACAAATTGCCAAGGGACTTCTGAAGAAGTTGGGAGAATTACCTCCACCAGGTAAAGAAATTAGCCTGTGTGGTACTGATGCAGACACAGACCAATAGATTGATGAAACAGAATAGAGCCCCTAAACAAAGATAAACGCTATGGAAATCTGAGTTAGGACAGAACTAGAATTGCAGATTAGTGGGGAAAAGATGGACCCTTCACCAACTGGTGCTGGGACAACTAATTAACCATTTGGAACAAAGAGAAATCTGGTCCATACCTCACACATACACAAAGTTAATTCCAGATGGCTTAAAGGCTTACAGGTGGAATGCAAAACTGTAAAAATTCAGTAGACAATACAAGTGGACATCTTTACAATCTTGAGAGAGAAAAGAGTTCAGCACAAACTATAAAGACAAACATTGAGATTCTACTATATTAAAATTAAGAATTTCTGTTTATCAGAGATGCCATAGAGAATGAAAAGGCTACTCAGCCATAAATAAAAGAATGAAATAATGCCATTTGCAGCAACATGGATGGACGTAGAGATCATCACAGCAAGTGAAGTAAGTCCGAGAAAGACAGATATCATATGATTTCACTTATATGTGGAAACTAAAAAATGATACAAATGAATTTATTTACGAAACAGAAATAGACTCACAGGCATAGAAAACAATCTTATGGTTGCCAAAGGGGGAGTTTGAGATGAACAGATACAAACTACTATACATAAAATAGATTGACAATAAGGACCTACTGTATAGCACAGGGAACTATATTCAATATCTTGTAATAACCTATAAAGGAAAAGAATCTGATATATATAACTGAATCACTTTGCTGTATGCCTGAAGCTAACAGAACATTGTAAACCAACTATACTTCATTAAAAAAAAAAATCTTAAAAAAAAACAAGTGAAAAGGCAAGCCACAATCCAGAAGATATTTGCAAAACAAATAAATAACAGGGTTTTTTTTTCTTCTTTATTTAAACTAAAATCAAAAGCAGTTCACTCGGGCTTCCCTGGTGGCGCAGTGGTTGAGAGTCTGCCTGCCGATGCAGGGGACGCGGGTTCGTGCCCCGGCCCGGGAGGATCCCGCATGCCGCGGAGCGGCTGGGCCCGTGAGCCATGGCCGCTGAGCCTGCGCATCTAGAGCCCGTGCTCCGCAACAGGAGAGGCCACAGCGGTGAGAGGCCCACGTACCGCAAAAGAAAAAAAAAAGCAGTTCACTCATTTCTCCCAATTTCTTCTCAAATAAATGATAGTGATTAATATTCAGAATGTATAAAAAATTCCTACAAATCAAAAAGATGAAAACCCAACAGGAAAATGAGCAAAAGAGAGTCATTACACAGAAGAAACCATAAGAAAAATGCTTCCTGAGTTACCAGGAAAATGCAAATTAAAGCCTCAAGGAGATACCATTTCACACCTACCAAATTGGCAATAACTTAAGAGTTGGACGATAGCTAATGGCGACAGGATATGAAGCAACACCGCTCGTGGAGAATAAATTCCCAGAACTGTTGGGAAGTGGCTTAGCGCGTCCTAGCGCAAGACTTCTTAACCTGGGGCACGTGGTTAGAATTCAGGGGGCGTCTGTGTGCTCGAATGGGAAAAAAAAGTATGTCTGTGTTGTCACTAATCTCTAACTGAAACTTGCTATTTCCTTCCATTAGGAACCAAACCTTTGTGTTACTAGTGCTGCACCTGTGACGTGTACCAACCAAGAGGATACAGATTTTGTGTATGACATTGAATTTGTTGCAGATATCTCAAAATACCGGTTATGCTCACCAGAACTTCGAAATTATGGTCGTTGTTAGACCAATGGCTAAATAGGACCATTTAATGGGAGGAGGACATGTATTGCTTTATCACAAGTTTGTATTTTTAACATTTTGAAAACTATATTCCAATACGATTGGTTTCCCTTGTAATCCAATGTATTTTATGTATTTTAAAATGTTATTCTAAGAAGTCATCCAAGACTTCACTACTGTACCAAAGGGGTCCATGAAACAAAAAAGCAAATACTAAAATAAGTGGTCCTTAACAAAATGTCTACCATGGAGAAACTCTTGCCCATATGCATCAGGAGATACGAGCAAAACCCTGGGAGACTGGAAAGGGCCCAAACGCTCATTAGCAATACAATGGATAAATTGTAGAATGCAGTATAATTAAATTTTTTAAAAAGTGCTTGAAGACTCGGGTGGCACTGAGCTGGATGTCTCATGGGCTAATGACATAGTATTATCCACAATCCAGAGGCAGTTCACTCTGTCGTAAGTAGGCTGAGCGGCCCGTCATTCTTGGATGATGGAAGGAGAAGCATAACCAAGTATTAAAAAAGAGGGTGAGTTCATTCTTGCTTGCAAACTTGTCCATTATTCTTGCATTGATTCGCTGCTTAAGGCAAACCAAGGGGATGGTCTAAGGCTCTAAGGCACGACTATCAGTTTCCGCATCATCATCCTTTACCTGCCTCTCACCTGGCAAGTCATCCCTAACAAGATTGCCACCTTATCTCCCTACATCCCCAGGGCTAGTCATTCAGCAAGGCTAATGGAGAGAGACTGCTTTTTGTGTAACTGACCACACATCACGTTGGGGGCCTGAGGCTCAAGGCAGGTGGGCCCCAAGACCTCCCCACAACAGGCCGGAGTGGGGTAGGGGCTGGAGGGACAAGCCCTCAGGACGCAGGAATTCAGGACTGACACCGGTTACATTCCATGTGTCTTTTAAATCAAAGCACAACTCGCTCTTCAGTAAACTCTGTGAAATATTATTCTCCCCTTGAACAAAGAAACCTTTACGGCATACTCACTTTTGCTTGGCTTTTAAGAAAACCTCTCAAGCAAAGCCGTGACATCGACCGAGGCCCAGCGTCCCGATCCCGGGCGGGATTCCGTCACCACCAACCCAAGGTCTGTGTCTGCATATGGCTCCTCTGTTACCCACAACTTTTTTCTTTTTTAAGACAATGAACTTTCCACTCGAATGTCATTTTTAATCCAAGGAAAAATCTCCAAGAGCAGGATGAATTCAAAAACAAAACAACAAAAAATAAACTTTTTTAAAGAGAAAACCCGAGAATGTGATCACACGCAGAACTGAAAAAGCAAAATAAAGCAGCTGAGTTGTGAGGCCCGGAGCGGGGATCGCATCTGATCTGACGATGGATAGCAGCTGGCCCAGGACTTGGGGAACCTGAAACAGCCCCTGCGGGCTGCAGGAAGCAAAGATGGTGATGCTGATGGCGATGGTGATAATGATGGTGATGGCAATCCTGCCGCAGCGCCTGGCCTCAAGAGAGCCCTGGCCCTCTGGCCCTGGGTGCCTTGAGGCTGGAGCTGGGATCTGGGGGAGGGGCTAGCTCCAGGATCCCACGCTAGGAGCCAGCAGGGTGTGTCCAGCCCAGATACTCCTCAGCCCCTTCCTGTGCACCTCACTGACTCTGACCTCACACGCGAGGGCAGACGCTGTGGCAGGTATGTCAGTGGCCCTGACCCCCTGCTGCTCCTCGGGCACCCAGGTCCCCTGACCAAGGGCAAAGGCAGGGAGTTTTTTTTTTTTTTTTAAAAAAAGCAAAACTATGAGATGATTGCTCAGGAAAATTGCATGTTCTCCTCATTCCTTAGGGAAGCAACAGCCTAGAGTACAGAACACACAACCAGACTCTAAGATGATAGAGTCGGCTACGCTGAAACCATACTTTACATCTCATGTTTCACAGTTGAAGAAATGTACTTCCCCCCTTCATGGCTGCCTCTGACCTTCGGACAACCCTACAGCACAGGACCGAGAGACGACAATTTTCTCTTCTTTTTACAACGGATGCCAATGGCCACTTTGTCAGGACGTTGGGAGAATTGAGTTGCATGATGTAGCCAGCACGTAGATCTCCGCATGCTGGCAGAGAAAAGGTTCTCTAAGATAACAATCAGTGAAAAAGCAGGGGGAGAACAGTGACACACGTAATGACTCTGTCTGCATCCAGTGTGAAAGGTTAGCCACCCAGCTGGATGCTTGGTCCGCCCTGGACCCTCCCTGTTGTACTACTTAGCCCCTGGGAAACAGCCGCCCTAAGCCCCTCCTTCATTTATTCATCAGGCTTTCACCAGATACCAGTCCCAATCACTAACTCTTTGGAAGAGCAGTTTGGCCGTCCCTCCCCTGGGGCAACAGTGACCCCCTGGCCAGCCGAGCCTGGCCACCTCTGCCCAGTGCCGGAAAGCCACTGCCCTGAGCTGCTCACCCGGGCTGGGCTCCGGGTAAGAGATTTGACTTCCAGACCCCATCTCCTCCCTAACTCTGCAAGCGGCCTTGGGCAGACACCGGAGCTCCAGAAGCCACAGCTACTGTCGCAAAGGTGAGAGTGGAGGAAATGATGCCCAAAGTGGGGTGACCCCTGGCTGAGGAGGCCCGTCTAGCTGGAGGGGCCACACACTTAAAACTCCAAGTCCAGGTCACTTTGAAATGTAGCCAGCCGCCCCACTCCTTCAGTTCCCAAGTTCTCTTGGTCGGCACCACTGTCCCGCACTCCCTGCCCCCCTACTTCCTAGAAGGAAGAGAGCAGGTGTGTTTAGCATAGGAAAGAAGCCGGCAGATTGACAGGGTGGAGGCTTTTAGATGCTATCGATCCGCCTGAAGCCAGTAATTCTTGACCTGGCCCGAAAAGGTCTAAGGTTTAGATAAAGCAGGTCCTGGAGCCCCTGCCCCAAACACTGTCGGGGGGTGGGTGGGGGGGGGTGGTGGTGGTGGTGGTGGTGGAAATCTTCGCTATATCGCCTGGAGTCTGATAAACTGAGTCTCTTAAAAATGCTCCTTCCTTTTTGTCCATCTGGAATCACCTTTCCCTGCCGCCCCAAAGGCACAAAAATTCAAAGAGCTAATCTCTTAAATAGTTCCCTTCCTGCAGATCACTCAAATTCCAGGGAGCTTAATCAGAGGTAGGGGCTGCTGGTAAGATACGCCATGACTTGCGAGAGTCTTTTTTTTAAAACCAAATAATTAGTCTGCCTCTCTTTCTTTTTCTTTTTTGGCCGCGCAGCATGCGGGATCTCAGTTCCCCGACCAGGGATCGAAACTGCACCCCCTGCAGTGGAAGCGCAGGGTCCTAACCGCCAGGGAAGTCACGCAGGAATTTTTACTGTTCACTCTTAACAATGAATTACTTAAACATCAGTAAACTGGGACTTTCAAAGTAACAGGTTTTGAGTTTTTCTTTCTTTGTTGAAAGTGTATTTTATAGACCTCTTGAATTCATCAATCTGCACTCCAAATTCACCCCTCCTACCCCACGGGCTCCTTCTCCAGCTCAGGACACAAAATTTCCATTTGACCGTGTGTTCGAGTTGGAAACGTGGGAATGGCCTTCTCACCCACATGGGCGCCCACCTCTGGGGTCCTCCCCCCTGCTCCCCATGGGTCCCCTCTCAACAGAGAACCTCTGAACCGAGAGAGATCAGGGTCCTCCTCCAGGGCTCCCCATCTAGGTGCCTGCCAGCTAGCTCTCCAACCCCACCCCCAGCCAGCCGCCCTCCACACCCCACTGATCCTGCCGCAGGGCCTTTGCTCTTCCTGTTTCTTCTTCCTGGAATGCTCTTAGCAGTCCTGCCTTACTCAACACCGGATCTCTCCAGGTTTCCCCTCAGGTCCCTTTTCACAGAGGTCTCCTATATACGCCCTGCAGGAAACATCCCCGTCACTGCCCCCTTACCTGGCTTCTCTTCATAGAACGTAGATGTTTTCCAGTCTCTCCCAATCCCACATGTTAGCTCTAAGAGGACAGACTGTGTCTCCCAGTGGCTCTTGCAGCACCAGGAATGGGCTGGGCACAGAGCAGGTCCAGCACAGCCAACGGCTGCTGAAGGGGCAAACCTGACCTTTCGTCAGGTCTCAGCTGAAACCTCACCTCAGAGGCCCCCGCACCCCTCACGCAGTCTCTCCTGTTCCCTCCCCGGCATCCTCTTTACACCATCAGTGCTTATTAAAACCTGCAATTACGTTTGCATTTTTCATCAGTAACATCTGTCTTGCCTTCTGGCTCAGGGGTAGGCAAGCTGCAGCCCGAGGGTGAATTCCCCACTGCTGCCCGGTTTGATAAAGGTTTTGCTGCGCGGCCATCCTGCCTGCTTGGTGGCGTGGCTGTGGCTGCTTTTGTGCTACTAGGACAGAGCTGAGTAGCTGTGACAGAAACCTCACAGCCCACACGTCGAAAAGGCCAGGAGGGAGGGAAGGAGGAACAGGAGGGAGGGGGGAAGGAGAGACGGGGGTGGGGTGGGGGGCAAGCCGGGACAGGCAGCAGAGCACGCTGGTGGTTTGGCAGTTTTACTCAGTGGCTCAGCCCTCCACCTTCAGGAGCCTGCCCACCACCTCGTTCCTCTGGGTCCCATCAGTCACTTACAAATAGTGAAACAAAAAGGCCACGGGAATTTGCTGGCTCCTGTTCGCAAGTCCAGGCGTTGCCTGCTTCAGGGGCAGGATCTTGGGTCAAGCACGTTCTGAGCTTTCCGCCTGTCATGCTGGAGTCACGTTCGGCCAGGCCTTTTTCCTCCAGGTTCGCTGCCGGCCCTCCTGACCACCCAGCAGAGAACCCCAGCGGGCAGGGCGCAGGCCCTGGCACTGAATCCCACTGGCTGACGGTCCCACCTTGGTCAGGGTGCGTCAGGCTTTGACTGGCTGGGCCTGGGCTGTGTGCCCAGCCCTGGTGTGCATCCCACCCACTGCACACGGGAGCCGGGCGGCTCGCGGGGTGAAACAGCCGGGTACTGTTACCCAAGGAAGGGAGGGCAGGCTAGGCCAGCCT
This sequence comes from Tursiops truncatus, assembly GCF_011762595.2. Taxonomy (NCBI): domain Eukaryota; kingdom Metazoa; phylum Chordata; class Mammalia; order Artiodactyla; family Delphinidae; genus Tursiops; species Tursiops truncatus. The sequence goes on from NC_047034.1 coordinate 177,930,904, forward strand.
TGGGAAGTTTTCAATTCCATCTCAGGACTCTCTGCAATGGGAGACGAGGGATTAGCTTACAAAAATTCACCAGTGCAGCCAACTTCGTTGGTATCTTTTAGTCGCACATTAGAGATACAGTTAATGGACGGGAGAGAAGTCACAAGCCTTTTCAATCTCTGTTTTATGCTTTTCCTCCCTGCCGTGTAAAATGCGTTTCCTATTCATTTATTTCAGCAGCCGTATCAATAGTTAAGAGCTGCGGACGAAGCTGACAATCACTTGGTTTCACACAAGAAAACAGAGACCAGAAGTAAAAGAAGGAAGCATCAGTAGTTTTGCTAAATGCCCCATTTATTCTGCAGTCAAGGTTCAGAAACGTGGGGACACAAGTGCAGGTTGAGGAATCTCTGTGCAGCTGTCACGTCACAGCCACACTTGAGGGGGGATGGTGATGACGGCGTCTCCGCACGGTAATCCCCCTTCTTTTGTTTAAAGCGAACACGGTGAGCATGGATTACCCATCACCGAACCTCTCTGCTCTAATCTTTAAGAACCAGCGGGGCCTTCACTTGTTCGGCCACCTCCTTGCCGGCCAGCGCCTCGACAATCGCCAGGGCAAACTCGAAGCTGGTTCCCGGCCCCCGGCTGGTGAGGATCAGGCCGTCCCTTTCCACGCGGTTCTCTGAGTAGCTGTAATGATCTTCGAAATAAAAACAAAAAAGGGTTATGTCCCAGCGGGCTATGCTGGACAGCAAGAACCACCACTCAGCAGCCCCACTCCCCTGCAGCACTACTACTGGTCTCATGAAAATCAAAACAAGAACAAGCAAAAACCCCCGGGACAACAACAAGGTGGCCAGTCCCTCGCGACCCTCAGGCACTCCCAGCTCTCGGAGCACAGCGGGAAGATACCGAGGCCGCCACGCACAGCAAAGAGCAGGAGGCGCTACCAACTGCTGAAATGAAGTGTGTGAACACACGTGACTTCAACGCAGCTGCAAAAGCCCTCGTACGTGTGAGGGGGATGCCAGAGCGAATGCTAAGCAGTCACGTTTCTATTCCACAACACACCCAAGTGTCAATTCTGTGAAGTGAAGGGGAGAGAATACACACTCGAAAGTGTGACGGCAGGAGTTCAGGAAACGCCACCCCAAAATAGGCTGCTTTGCTTTGCTGATTATTTTGAGCTAAAAGCACTTGAAAAACAGCACAGGCAGGGAGAGGGAGTGGCTTCCTCGGAACCTCCTTTCCTGCCTAAAGACAGATCATCCGGAAGGAACTCAGAAATCCCCTCCCGGGAGTCTCATCAACCGGGAGAGAAAACTAGAAGTTGACACCACACCCAGACGAACTTGTCACAACTACTACTCCTCCCATCTGCTCTTCGAAGGGTCCCTTCAACTTTCCTAAAAGCCAATTACGCTCCCCTGAGAGGCCTACCTCCCCGTCTCCTTTCTCTATTAAGATGGTACTTAAGCCAGAATTCTAAACCATCTCAGGGAGTTACTCATTTTTCCCTGGGTATCTCCCATGTATACACGTTAAGCTTGTTTTTCTCTGGTCAATCTGTCTTTTTTTTTTTTTTTCAGGGGTCTCAACTAAGAACTCAGAAGAGTAGAGGGAAAATTACTTTTCCTTCCCTACAAAATGCTGGAGGAAAGGGGGATGAGGGTGAACTGGTGTTGAAGGTAGAAACTACCTGTGATACAGACCACCTAGGTAACGCACACACACGCGCTCTGCTGCCTCAAAATCAAACAAGCACAAACTACACATAAGGGATCGGGAGCGGGGAGGGAGGCGCGGAGGAGGAACCACACTCACTCGTCAGGGACTATTTTCCTCTGCGGCCCCAGTTGGCTGTATTTTTGCAAATGTAATAAGAAATGTGCTTCTCCTACATTCCCAGGAAGTAAACGACACTACCTCCGGGCAAGTCTCAGGGCACAAAGCTGGGATTCCCCGCACCAGCCCCCACAGCTCTCACGCTCCACGCCAGGCAGGCGGCAGCAGATCCTCCCTCCACGCGCGCGCGCAGCACCGCCGCCCCATGCAGCCGGCCCCACCGCCCTCTTGCGCCGGGAGCTGCTGCCGGGCACACTGCACTCTTTCCGGCCCCACGGGGGGCCTGGGCCGCTCCCTCTGCCCAGGAAGCTCTTCTCAGCGACTCGCTCTTTCAACTTCAGCATCAGCACCAAGCCCTCAGAGAGGGCACCTGTGACCCCTCTCTAAACCAGGTCCCTCAGGTCACTCCATCACAGCGCCCTCGCAGCGCCGAGGAAACAATCCGTCTCCTGTTTACTGTCTATTCTGTAAAACGCTGAGCCTTCACCTGCCCGTCTGGGCCAGGGTATTAATGGCACCAAGGGGGGGCCCCCGAGGACCAGGTAAATGAAAGAATGAATGACTGTTCCTCCGCCTGCTGCCTTATTGCGGGACCTCTGCGTCCAGCCTCCCTTCTGGCTGCCCTTCCCTCCACACTCAGCACCACCAAAACGGGAACCTTTCCAAAGCGCAAATCAGAGCACACCCAGTTCCCCCAGGAGAAGCCTTCGCCAACTTTCTCCAGCACATTGAGGTGACCCTGAGCTCCACGTCACGGTGCACAAACCCCGGGGCCTGGCCTGCGCACAGAGACTGGACCGGAAGGAACCAGAGGGGAGACGGAAAAGAAGCCGCATCCAGGTGGGGGCAAACGGTGACCTGGATGGGACAGCGGCAACGGAGAGGAAATGAAGGTCTGAGATGTACCTTGGAGATAAAATGCCCGGGCCTTGGGGAAAGACTCGATGTGGAGAGACATCAAGGATGACTCCCAGTCGCCTGTCCTGGGCAACTGGGTGGGCGGGTGGTGGTACCACTCAGTGACGTGGGACACGAAGGACAGAGGGTCCCCTGTGAGATCCCGCCACACCCAGTCCCCGCAGGGAGAGCCAGGCACACACCGCCTCTGAACCCCTCCCCTCCCCCATGCTCAGTGCAGACCTCCTGCCAGTCCCCCCCCACCCCCACCCCCCACCCCCGAGAACACCTGAGGACGTGGCTCTATCTTGTTCCCTTTTCTGTTCCCAGAGCCTAAGGAAGAGCTCAGGAAATGCCTGTTCAGTGAACACATACAGAAAAACGTCTCCTGGGACTTCCCTGGCAGTCCAGTGGTTAAGAATCCGCCTTCCAATGCAGGGGACATGCGTTTGATCCCTGGTCGGGGAACTAAGATCCCACATGCCGCGGGGCAACTAAGCCCACGCGCTGCAACTACTGAGCCCACGCACTGCAACTAAGACCCAACGCAGCCAAAAAAAAAAAGAAGTCTCCTGAGCAAGATGCTTCTGCTGTGTTAACGAGCTTTAGAAACCACGTCCTGATGCTCGTGTCCTTTCAAAGTGGATGAATAACATTTGCAGTGATTTAGGTCTTCCTAAACCTCATTAAAAATCACGTCACCCACTGAAATAACTGACTACAGTACGTGAAACATTTCCTAGTTACACTTTAGAAGACAAGTGGATCCCTGGTTTGAGGGCGAGAGGTTTTCCTAATCTAACCTCATTTCCTGATGGTTAAAGATCATTTTAAATGCTGAACTAGGAAACCGGCTGGGCTGGGTCTCCTGGAGCTGAGACGGACAGGTCAGCGGGAGGCACGGCTCTAAATGGTTCACTTAACAACCTCTTTGTGGGTAAAATATTACAAATACAGCCTAAACTGGTTAAAGATGTTTAAAGGTTCCACGGTTCTAAGAATCTCAACCAGGAAGAGCAAAAGGTCTACTTACGGACCACCTCCACCTAGTGGCGACAATGAGGAAAACGCCCCGCGCACCAGCCAACTCCCAGCCAACCCGCAGGAGGCATTCATTCCGTTAACTTTAAGCAAACACCCCAAAGCCTCTCTCAAAGCCCAGAGATCAAACACCTGGGGGGCCGGGGGCCGGGGGGCAGCAACTAACGGCAGCTTTTACCTGCACACCCCTCACCTACGTGGTCTGGGCGCCACAGGTGGAGGAGTCGCCACAGAGACGGGGCGTCCCAGAGAGCCCGAGATATTTACCATCTGGCCCTTCAAGGAAAAGCCGCCGACCCCTGAGCACAGCAGTTCTGGGTTCAAATCCAGGTCTGCCATTCAGTAGCTGTCTGACCCCTCTGAGCCTCCTTTTTCTCTTCTGTAAAATGGGGATGATACCAACCTAACAGGATGATCATGGGAACCCAACCGAACCAAACGCCAGCAGAAAGTGGTGGTGTCACTACCGCAGACGTGGCCAGGCAAGGGCAGCCTGTTCACTGCGGCGTCCCCAGCACTCAGCACACAGCCAGGCCTACTGATCTTAACACGACGTTCACCACGAGGACGAGACAGAGGGCCTCCCGGAGGAGACATCCAGGAAGCGATTACAGCTCCACCTCTCAGAATGTTCTGAAGGGGCAGAAACTGCAAACATTTTTCTCTTACAAGAGGACTTACGTGTAAGAGGACAGAATGCAATGCTGGTAACTTAGGCGTGTGGGGGGCCTCACCAGGACAGAGGCGGGGGCCCCAGTTCCGGCCCAGCTCCAACAAGTGGCCTCGCCTCCCCAGGCGAGGTGAAGCCAACACCTGCCTTGCTGGGCACCGGGGATGCAAGGCTCGAGATAACACGCAGGAATATACCCTGTAGGTGCCCGAGAGTTAACGATCTCATCTTTTTCTAGTTCTATCAGCCTCAACTTCCTGAGGCGTTACAAGGAAAGAGCCACAGAGATACATGTGCAGATAGCGGGGAACACGTTCCACTCCTTCTTCCTTCTCATGTGTCGTAACTACTAAAGGAAGCCCGACTCTGTTCTTTCTAACCCTCCCAAACCCCTCCATGAGCTCAAAGTAAATTAAACCCCTACAATAAAAAATGCCCAGAAACCAGAGCCTTTAAAAGAAAAAGTCAATTTTCACAAAGATGGCTTTACTGACAACTTCGTATCTTTCTGCCAACTCAACTCATCGATTTTCCAAGAAAATACTACTTTGGATCAGATTTAAGAATATGCAGAATCTGCAACACCGAGAGTGAACCCTGACATAAACTATGGACTTTGGGTGATGACGACACATCAGCGCGAGTTCATCGACTGCAGCCAAGGCACCGTCTGGTGGGGGAAACAAAGCTGACGGTGAGGGGGATGGGGTGGGGTACTGGGGGTTTAGGGAAACGCTGTATTTTTTGCTTAATTTTGCTGTGAACATAACACTCCTCTAAAAAATAAGGTCTATTAATCTTTTTAAAAAGGCAGTGAATGAAAAATGCATCACTTTACTTTGCGATGAAAGCATTAACATAAGAAAAAATTTACTTGCCCTACTTTTAGTTCAGAATAAGTCCAGAGCAGAACAGAGATAGACAAGAAAATCTATCAGTCGCGCAGCTGTTTTCAAATCCGCTTTTGATACCATTAGTCTTTTATTTTTTTCCCAACATCTTTATTGGAGTATAACTGCTCTACAATGGTGTGTTAGTTTCTGCTGTATAACAAAGTGAATCAGCTGTACGTGTACATATATCCCCATATCTCCTCCCTCTTGCGTCTCCCTCCCACCCTCCCTATTAGTCTTTTTATTTAGCCACTGGTTTTTGGTTGGTGGGTGTTTTAAACAGAGCCGGTCACTCGGTCTCCCTGCTGGCTGAACGCCAGTCGAACCACTTTTGGCTTCTAAGTGGGAATCTGTGATTCCCTGCACTTATCCACACCAGCGTGATTTTCCTTTCTCTCTGCATGTTCCAGGGTCTCTGCCACCCTGTGATATGCACTCCAGGGACAGGTGGCAGAGGAAGATACCACCTGACAAAAGACACTACCTGGTTGGTGCTCTGAATGTCACACTGAGAAGCAGTGGCTACACAGTTGTACATCCAGGAGCTTGGTTACATTGTTTTGCTGTTAATTACACACTGCCTCATATTTTTAAGTCTGATGCACATGTCTCTGCAAGCTGTTAACTCTTGGAGGGCAGAGACAATGACGTGCTTTTTAAAAATAATCTCCAAGTGACAAGCAACAATATGAGAATTTTTTAAAAAGCTGATCAATTACAGGTTATACTATTAGGTTAAAAAAGCAAGCTGTAGAATGTACTTACTAGATCTCATGTGAGTAACAATATTAAACTGCAAAGGGCAATGAGTACGTGCAGAGAAAATTCTAGAGTTTCACAGGAAAACTTAATAGAAGTTAAATGTGAAAAGTAGAAAGGTGCTGGGGAAGTTAGAGAGAAGAGAAACACTTCCTTTTACTTCACCCCTTTCTGTACTGTTTGCATTTTTGTTTTAACCATGTATGGAAATTGTTTTCATAAAAATAAATGAATGAAAGTTAAACACCTAGCTGATATTTATAAAAGAAGCCCATGAGCGAAGGAACAGGCCTGCCTGCCACCCGGGCCTCCTCTGGAAGAAGGGAGCAATGTCCATTTTACTTTGGACTGTGGGCAAAAGGGCACATTCTGAAATCGCTATCAAGGTTTAAAATTTACCCTCAGGCCACTGGCAAAGTATTGAGTAAAATACTCGTTAAACTGGCATTTTGCGCCACTCCGAGCCAGGCTGGCCTTTGGCTCAGCACCTGCGTTCCCGTTAGGGTGCATGTCTGCAGACCCACACCGTCAGGGGGCGCACACGTAGACACCCACACCATTAGCCCGTCTCTCTCACTGAAACACTTGCAAAGAAAGTGAGGAACACATCACACCCCAACCCACAGAGAATCCCTATGTACTACTGTCTACCAAGCGGGAGACAACGCTATAGCACAGCTTTCTGAGTAGGTCTTTTGGCTCATTACAATATAAGCAGGTACTTACTTCCGTCCATCATTTTGTCTTTAGCAAGTGGGTGTGTTGTAACTTTGCTTCCAAAACCTATTTCATGAGCCAACAGAGCCGTAGGTCCTAAAAAGAAGATGAATAAAAAGACTTAAATGTAGACACAGTAAAACCCATGTTTTAAAAATCGCAGCAGCAAAACTATTCTTCAAAATCAGGGGCTCTTATCTAAAATATGCTTACGATTCTGAAACTAAACACTTCTTAGTATGAGAGGTAAAGTGTGTTTATAATAAACCATCTGCTGAGCACATGCGGCAAAAACGCACAAACTTAAAACACATCAATAACCATTTAATCAAAAATATCTGCTTTTATAGCTGAGGCGCAAACAGATAAATAGAACATGTCCCCTCGAGGGACAGGCTGCAAGTGTAACAGGGGCACAAAGGAGGGGGAGACCATGGAGGGCAAAACGTCCTGCTTACCCTTTGCACATGGAAGATTTAGTTACACATTAAAGGCAACTAATACTCTCTGAACCCCTGGGCTTGACTGCTATTGTAGAGACTAGTTTTATTTTTCTACTTGAGAATGAAAAATTAGCACTCATCCATCTGTCTATCCAAATGTATCAGGCGGTAGGATTATTAAAATGAACAGGACATTGTACCAGCCCCAAAGGAGACACCTGTGAAACGCCCATGTCTGAGATACGAAGGCACTGGCGTTTCTGTCTCACGACGACGCACTTAAGAACCCTGTGCAAATGCCCCCTGTGGTCCTCTACATGCTCCCTCTTAAAATGAAGGTTAAAAAAAAATATGCCGCTGCTAACTTGAGATTTTTATGAATGGTCAACTTCACTGCTAATCACAAGCGTATTTTGTAGGTCACAGTCCTCAAATAGGGACTAAGACAAAAAAGTCCCTATTTGTTATCTTAAAACTTTTAGAAAAGTAGTTTTTCTACCTTTTCCCTCTAAGCCACCAAAAAATAACAAAAGAAAAACTTTCTAAGGCCTAATGTCACACCCAGAAAAACTTCAGAAGAGCACCGTGGCCTTCTAAGTGGTTAGGGCACTGTGGTTAACATCCCAGGACGGACTCTGCACACTTTAACTCCAGCAAACCCAAGCACTTGCTCTCATGACCTTTCGTTTTACAGCACCGTTCCAAGGATAAAGTGGTTATATAACGGACCTACCTACAGGCTACTCAGATCTTACCTGCTACTAACAGGAAGATCAAACAAATGATACGTAATTACATAAGCTTTCTGTCTTAACGTCAGTTGTCAGTTTCATACCAAGTCCTCACTTATATCTTGACTGGAAAGCCTCTTAAATATACTTGACGCCCCCTTCCTCCTTACTTGTATGCTGCATATGAGAGCTATGTTTGGTAGCAAATCCTAAGAGTGTGTAAAAATTGAGTAATTATCTCAATTTTTATTTGATGTATTCATGAATTACCTTTAATTCTTATTTTGTAAGATTTTAATAAAAAATAATTTCCTACGTCATATATTTTAAAGCAAATTTCAAGCGAGGACTGATCGTACATGAGGACAGCAGGTCATACAGTGAGCGAGGAATTCTTAGGCCGCTCCCTCCAGGTGATAAAATGGCTGCCTATAACATCAGTGACTGTACGGTAAGCTCAAAATTACTGCTTGCCGGTGCTTCAGAATCCTAGCTGGAAAACTCGAGGGGACACTTAACTGCTCCTATTACTTGAGATTCCGGTGGATGAAATGTGGCCGAGTCTGCAACAGGGGTCCAGCTCTGAGCAGGGAGCAGAAGGTTCAGGGAACAGAGGGTCCAGTGGACAGAATCGCCTTGGGAGGCCCAGAGGCGAAAGCCAACAGCGCCACCGTGTGGTGATGTACAGAGGGAACACCAAGCCCGGCAACCGCCCCCAGCTTGCACCTGCAGCCCAGCGCTTGCCTGCAGCCTGCTCGTCACCTCCAGGCTTCCTTCCCCTGCCCCACCCAGAGTGAATCTCGTTTTATTTTCTTCTCAAGGCAGCCTCCCTTCCAATTTCTGTCTCTCCCGTTCACTCCATATTAGGGGTTAAGTTAATATTCCTTCAGTTCAATAAACCGTTCCCATTTCCTAACTGTGACAGTTAAGAATCATCTTGTTCTCATCTGCTGATTTAAACACCAGAATCTCTCCCATCGCTCGTTCCAACCTCGCTGCAATCTCCTTCACAGGCCATCACGCCTCTCCTACTTTGTGCAGCACCCAGAGGGGCAGTGCAGGACATTCAACAGGACAACAGGTCACTAGCTCCGTTCACTTTACAATGTGGATGTAAATGGCGACAAGGCCTGTGTGTCTTAGCAGCGTGGGATTCAAGTCTGCCTGAACACAAAACCCTGAACCAGATGTGGCTGATGATTCTACTTTGGTGACACAAAATGACAAACTGATATGTGGTTTTTACTTGCAACACAGTCCTAGGAGGACAAACCCAGCCCAAACCCTTCCTTTCTTCCTTTAGGTAGAGCACTAAGAATGAGGCAGAGGTGAGGGTCAGCACGTGGGGAGGGGGAGGGGGACTAAGCCCTTGCATGAATGACAGCACCTCTGTCTTCCTCCACAAGGAGGGCTGCAGCTGCTTGGGCTGCAGCGTCCTTCAGCAGACAGAAATCCCCGAGCCCCAAGGGCAGGTCAGAGATCAGTGCTGACCGGAACCCAAGGACGGGACTTGCCAGGTGGTTGCCCCTCAGTCCTTCCCGGTCTTTAATGCAGAGGTTCTCAAACATGTAAAGGGGTCTTAGGACCCCTCTAGCTATTATACGAGTTACATTTATCAGTATCTGCCATGCTAGAAATTAAAACTGGGACAGGTTTACAACATAAGAATACTCGAGCACACAAGCCATGCCTGAATGATGACATCGTCATACTCTGATGGCACTCTTGTGAGAATAAGAAGGAAAAAGGCAAATAGTGTATAAATAGTATCTGCTCTGCCCTTACGAACCCTCTGAAAAAACTCCGAGAACCACTGCTGTAATGCAGTCCCCAGATCCCCGGCCTATGACTTCTTTTAAAAAGTCTATTGTATTGAAGAAAATATCAACACATCATTTTAATTAACCATCCATACATTCATCTCTTTATTTGCTCTTTTTTTTTTTTTTTTGCGGTACGCGGGCCTCTCACTGTTGTGGCCTCTCCCGTTGTGGAGCACAGGCTCCGGACGCGCAGGCTCAGCGGCCATGGCCCACGGGCCGAGCCGCTCCGCGGCATGTGGGATCTTCCCGGACCGGGGCAAGAACCCGCGTCCCCTGCATCGGCAGGCGGACTCTCAACCACTGCGCCACCAGGGAAGCCCGTATTTGCTCTTTTTGACAAATATTTAATGAAGACCTATGAATAAGGAAAGCACCTGCCAAAATTACACTATGAAAAAAATGCAAGATGGCAGAATATCATCTGATATTAGAGCAAGAAGGATGGACTTTAAAATGGTATCAAAAACCAAAGTATTACTAGGTTTCAAAGATGTGGAGACATCGACAAAGCACCAACAGCCTTACTCTAAATTAAGTGGCAGAGAATACAGTACCTAAGACCCAGCTCTCAACACTGGGGACCAGGCAGGAAGCCCCCCAGGGCAAGCACAGGGCAGAGCTCTGACACTATGCTGGCCCAATTCTTGCTGACCCTGTGCGGGCAGAAGTACTTCCTGGCACGGGGGTTTGTCGTAACAAGCTGTTTACTGAGTGCCAGAGGGGCCACGTTCTCCTCCAGGTCCACCAAACAGGGAAAACACTAAGTTTCACAGAACGTAGACCAAAGGCAGGGAGAGGCAGAAAACGGAACTAGTAATTTCTGAGATGACATCAGCCTCATGCCCCAAACTAAATACACCGATACAGATGCCCTTCATACCTTAGGAAGGGGAAGAAGTACTGGGAACACGATCTTATAACTAAAGACGACCCCGTCACGAATTTTCTGAAGAAAGTCAACAACACACTTGAACACAGGACGGCTCTGTACTTACCCGCACAGATTGCGGCGATGAGGCCCTTCCTCTTTTCTTGTTCCTTCAGTATCTCCTTCACAGCAGAGGACTAGTCAAAGAAAACCAAAAACACAGCACGTTGTCATTAAGCTGCAGCCAATCTGGCTGGCAACTTCGGCAGAATCTGATTTTAGCTTAAACCACAAGGTCTTCAATCTATTTTTCAACAATACCGCTAAATCATCAATATAAAAACTACCAAATTCGTAGTGTTTCTACATCCTTAAACCCAATCAAGGCATTTACTATAAGAAAAAGGTACCCTTTTCTTAAAGATGTTTAAAGATAAGAAAAGCAATTTCCCTTGGGCATATTAACCCTTGCCATTTTGTACTCTAGGGAGAAAGACACAGAAGGGAGGAAATGTGCTGTTTTGGGTGTTTTCCGACAGCAGAGTAGGGAGTGGAGCTCAGCAGCCCCAAATGTCTGATTCCACCTGCCTCATGAGCTTCTGTGTGCCCTGCCCCTGCCACCTCTCTCTCTTCTTCTTCCTGCAGGCTAACTCTTCACACAAGACAAAAAGAAGAAGCAGCGGCTTCTTTTATGCCATTTTTCATTCAAGCTGGCAGCTCCAGCCCCCTGCAACCTCCCTAACCCCGATGGTTGAGTAGACAGCCGATCTCTTATCTTTCTAGGCTTAACCCTTCTCACAAGCACAAAATTAATCATTCTGCTGCGGTTGGGGGAAAAAAACAAGTAGTCTTACATTTGAACTGTATTCACAGAATCTGTTCATAACTGTTTCACCAATTCTGCTTACTTCTATAGTAAATGTTATCAGAAGCTTTTTTTAAAAATTAAGCTAGAACAGCACTTTGTTAATTTCACCTTTTCCTAATCTATCCACAGCCTCCTTCCTGAAATATTTTAGCAGCAAACCCAGCAGAATACGAGAGGCTGAAGCCCCCCAGCTTTACCTGGCATAAATTCTGTGCGCCCAGACCACCTCCTGGCATAACCACCACATCGTAAGGTCCCTGTAACAGTTCAAAAAATGAAAAAGGACGTGAAGATGTTTCACTTGAAGTGTGCGTTAAGCAGGAACACTTTCACATCAGAGCAAAAAGCTGTTCACAGAAGAACAGTTAAATGAGGGGTTTCTCTATAATGGGATACTGTAAGTAAAAACTGCAGAAAATCTGTACACAGTAACATGAAACGATGTCCATGCTGCAGAACTGCAGGCGTTATCATGATCTCATTCCTGTACAAAGCATAGATATACACACGCATGTACATGCATGTGTGCACACACCTCTCAATGCCCCCACATACATGTGTACAGTGTACAGACACTCATGGACAAAGGAGCTCGCCAGCTGAGGCAGGGTGGGGGGAGGGCGAGAACAAGAAAGGGACATTGAGCGTTTGACTCTGCGTTTGTCTACACCGCGTGAATTGTTTTCAACAAGAATGTACATAGTAATAAATAACTAAAAACAAAACAAACTCTAAAAAGCACAAAAAGTTTTTCTTAACCTTATGAAAAATGGAACTTGGAGGATAAAAATGATGCAATATTTTAGTATCCCAGATACCAGAACACCCCAGAAGTCTAATGATTTCAAACTTGCTGAAATTACAAATAGAAATTGCTTTAATACGGTATCTTAAATTGTTAAAAGCTTTAAAAATTTAGTCATTAAGCAAATGAAATGAAAATTTACATTTTTAGTCCAACATATACTATTTAGAGTTACTTTTAAAGACTGTAAAATGCCCTATGTTGTTTGAAAACCAAGCAAAACTTAGAACAATATTTGTGAAGTACAGAACTTTTTTCACTCCTTTTGGAAACTGAACTAAACACTAAATAGACACAAGATGTCACCTGTTCTAAAACACCCAGTCATCTGGTCTAAAACACACCTAGACACCACAGGACAAAAAGGAACAGGGAAGGAATATTTACTCCTACTTTCTCATTTTTAACCTGCTATTTAGAAAGTTTCACCAATTTATGTGAAATACCAATGTTCTTACACTCCACAGTCTAGCAAATAAATCTGAAATATCTGGATTTATTAGAAAGGAATACACTTTTTTCTATGCATTTGACAGTGAGGCATAGGGAAATCAGGCTCCAGGTTCCCCAGGAGGGCAGAGATGGCCGTCCGTGAGAGGGCTCTGCTCCAAGAGGGTACAGCCTACACTCCTGTCACACCGGCCCCTGAAGCCTGAGCCCGGTGAAACCGTATGCAAAGTTGTCTGGTATACGTAGCGTGGGGCACGCTTCTGAGGAAAGGGACCACAGCTCTTGACAGATTCCCGGAAGTGTTGGTCCCCCTCAAAAGGAAGAACCGCAATAATGAAAAAGTGACCAGTTTCAGGGGACCTCTTACCCCTCCCTTAATCCGACCACAAATCAAGTATGAGTTGTTCCATGTAACATGAATCACACAACCACGTCTGTGTCACTGATAAAGGAAAGATAAGAAGTAGCTTTCAAGTAAAGAGTAAAAAATGAATGGGAAATGTCCACTTGACTCTTTTATATTAACATAATTATAAGCGGAGGACAGGCTGCCTGTATGAGCCAGAACACTGATGAAAGGGTCCCACCCATCCACCCACACTGAGCACACGTGGTATCAGGGACCTGCCAGGTTCCGTGGATACACAGTGGAAAAAGGCAAAGTCCTTCACTTCCCAGGGCTTAGTTTAGTGCCGAAGACGTCCAAGCAAAGTAACTTTCTTAAAATAAGTCTGTGCTAACAACAGTCTTAGATGTCGTCAAGAGACAGTTCAAGAAACTGATAAAGAAGCCAGAGGAAGGAATAATTCCAAGTATATGGAACAAACCTGTTTTTTTGCATCTTCTAGACTGGCATCAGGACAAATGACAACATCTCGGCTACACTGTACCGGGTCTTTTCCAGTCAGACCTGCAATGGTGACCTTAATCTAAGAGAAAGACATCATCACGATATTTAAGAGCACTGAAACATAAATTTAGAGTAACATTTCCACAGCTGCCCTGTGTTTTAAAATAACTGGGCAGGAAATACTGCAACCAAACCATGCTGACCTTAGGCTATTAAGAAGGCTAAATATATTTAATCACTAGGTCTGTCCCACTTTGCCTGGAACAGTATGAATTAAAGATGCTGTCCCAGCACCCTGTCTGTTTAGCGTCCTTTCTCCCACAAGTGTTCTGGTTTAGGTGATAAATTATATGATCATCCTATCAATAATCCACCTGGCAAAGTTGCTGCTGCCATTTAACCCTCCTGGTATTTTCTTAAGGTAGAAATACAAGTTAAAACAACGAAATACTACTCCGCCTTGCAAAAATTTACAAAGTTGACAATACTGGAAAAAATGGGAATTTTCCTCACTGCTGGTGGGCCCACATATTAGTACTTTGGATAGTCATTTGACAAAATCTAGTAACACCAACCATGCAACTAGCAATTCCCTTTAGGCATAGAGCCTAGAAAAACTGCTAAACCTGTGAACAATGAAACCTGTACAAGAATATTACAGTATTAGAATGCTGTGAAACAGGGTAATAAAGGAATGGATAGACTGGCATATTCCTACAGTGCAAGACTAACCAGCAATTTTATTGTTTTTTTATTTGACCATGCCACGCGCGGCATGCGGGATCTTAGTTCCCCAACCAGCGACCGAACCCGTGCCCCCTGCAGGGGAAGCACAGAGTCCTAACCACTGGACCGCCAGGGAATTCTCTACGCAGCATTTTTAAATAAACAAACTGGATCTATACTTTTACTACAACGTGGGCACTTTATTTAATTATTTTATTGATTGTTTCTGTGCCTCAGTTCCTTCAACTTTAAAATGAGAATGGCAATAATTCATAAGGTTATAAAATTTTAAAAAGTTTATGTAAGTGCTTAGAATGATACCTACCACTCAGTAAATGCTATTTAAGCATTCACTATGGTTATATGTGTATATAGGGGTTTATACCACAGACATGCAAAATGAGAACCACACTCTTATGCTACTTTAAAGACACGCATAGGTCACTGTGAGGACAGCAGTTACCTCTGGGGCAAGAAAGGGAAAGGGATTAGGGAAATTTACAAAGAGGGCTTTGCAATGCCTTCTTCCTTTAAAGCACCTGTTCTTCAAGGCACAGGTCAGAAAGAAATATAGCAAAATGTTAACAAGTAGTAAATGTGCACAGTAGATAAACAGGTGGAATCAGTCCCTGTACTGTCGTGTCTGTTTGAAATACTTCATAAAGTACATGGAACATTACTTTATTCAAAATGACTTATAAAACTCCAAAAATGTTTTAAAAGACAGGAGAGCTAGAAAACTTTGGGGGACATACTCCAGCTCGTCTCATGACATCGACAGGGATGACCGTCTCCATCTCCTCTGCTCCTGTAGCCAGGATGACCAGAGCTCTTTTTGAAGCCATTTTGATGTTGGATTTCTTAAAGATGTAACTGAAAAAAAGAAAAAAGAAAAAAAGATTTTCGAAAAACTTTCACTGCGACTCTGTAAGAGCCCACAACTTCAATTTTAGGAACATTTTTAAGGAGAGTAACTAAGTGCCTCCTAGGGAAAAGGTTTTGATACACAAACACAACTGAACATGAAAAATGCATTTTAGATTAACACTGGTTTTCACAGCATTTCAATTGATGTTTTTTGAGATGAAAACACAGTAAGGTTGCCAACACGCTGGTATTGTTTAGATTTTCTTTCATCATGTTTTTAAAAATCCAATTCCTAGTAATATATTGCAAATGTAATTTTCCAAGACACAAGTACATGGGTCTTTCATTTCACACGACGCGGGGGAGGTACAAAGTCATCTTTTTTCAAGTACTATTTCACAAAGAAACGACTAAACTTTATTAGCTGGGTGTGAAACGAAATACACTCTTTAGCAATTAGCTCCTGAGATTTTTGGAGGGGATTTTTTTTTTTAGTTCCAATAACTGCACTAAAAATTCGGGGGAAGTTAACAGTGTTAAATATTTGAACACACTTTTTTTTTTTTAATAACGGAGAAAAATGGTAATTCCCCCTCACTACGCTCAATGCAGCTAGATTCTCTCTTTGCACTTAGCAAACGCCGTTGTAAACGACGGCTGCTAAGCCAGGGTCTGAATAGTTTTTAGCCTGTTCTCTTTCCGCAGGGTTTGTCTTCCGTGAACTGATCTTGGTAAAACGATGCTAACACACACAGGATTAACTAGCTCCCGGCTGGTGGGATGCTATGCACGCAAATTCCGGCAGCTTTAGCGTTGCTACTACGCTGGCGGCCTAACGGCGTCCTCTGCTTATGTCAGAAGGCCGCCCACCCCTCAAACACTGCGAAACGCCGGCCAGGTCCGCGCCGCCTCCGGGACCCCCCGAGGGTCCAGCGGGCGGCCGGCGCGCCCTCGCCGCCCGCGGCGCCACGGCCTGCGCACACGCCGGGTTCCCCAAGACCCCGACCTGAACCTCGCCTCTCTTCCCAGGGACGCGGAGACTCGGCCCCTTCCGTCGGCACCTCTACCCGGAGGACAACAGGGCCAGAACGGGACTAACCCAGGACTCACGCAGGTACGCAAACCAGCACGCACGCGCGCCGCCACGCTCCGGTCTCAGCCCCTCATTACGCAGGCGCGCGCCGTCCGGCTTCTCATCGCCCCTCACTGCGCAGACGCGCGCCGTCCGGCCCGGCTCCTCAGCCTCGCACTGCGCAGACGCACCTCGCTCACATCACATTACGTCACGTCCGGCCGAACCCACCCTGGAGAACGGGTGGGAAGCGCCTACCCTTCAGCGTGGAGATTGTGCTCCTGGGATTGATTCCATTTGGAACAACCGGCACCGCGGGAAGCCTGTGGACTCACGTATCCTGCCGAAATCTCCCACATCCGAGGCACGGTTCGGTGTGCCTACGGCTCACGCTGAATTTAACCCGTTTTTTTTTTTTTTTTCCCCGCAGCCCATACGTTTTTTGCTGTGCCGGTCTGGAGAGTGCGTCGGCTTCCTTTAAATACTCATTTTCACAAAATATCAGTAGAATTGTTCCTTTCACGCTTCATCTGTGCACTTAGGGCTCCCTCTGCATTGTTCCTGTTTCCTGGAGCGCCTTCCCTCGTCGCCCCCGCTCTATTAGGACTCTTCAGGGTCTCCCTGCGCTCTGTCACCCGATCCCCTGTGACTAATTTGGTTACGGAGGCTAATTTCAGGTGTATTCGTTTCTCAAAATAGTATCTTTTAAAGATTCCAAAGCTGCTTCTGCATCCACAGAATTAGGGAGGGAGCCGAGCACGTAAATCAGGCACGTCTAGGTGTACTTACGAGATATTGTAAAGCTTCCCTGGTGGCGCAGTGGTTGAGAGTCCGCCTGCTAATACAGGGGACACGGGTTCGTGCCCCGGTCCGGGAAGATCCCACATGATGCGGAGCGGCTGGGCCCGTGAGCCATGGCCGCTGAGCCTGCGCGTTAAAAAAAAAAAAAAGAAATACCGCAGGTTGGGTCCCACACCACCACAGTGAAGCGAGACGCTCGAGTTCTTTGGTGTTCCAGTGCAAATAAGAGTTATATTAACACTATACTGTAGTCTGTTAAGTGTGCAATAGCATTACGTCCAAAAAGAGTATGTGCTTTTTTTTATTATTATTCCTAAAAAATGCTAACCATCACCTGAGCCTTCATGGAGTCCTAATCTTTTTGCTGATGAAAGGGTTTTGCTGGTGGAGCCTGGGATGTGGATGGCTGCTGACTGAATAGGGTGATGCTTTCTGAAGGTTGGGGGCGGCTGTAGCAATTTCTTAAACTAAAACAATGAAAATATATCAATTGACTCTGCTTTTCATGAAGGATTTCTCTACAGCATGCAGTGCTGTTTGGTAGCATTTTACCAAATGCTTTAGAACTTTTTAAGATTGGAGTCAGCCCTCTCAAGTCCTGCCACTGCTTTGTCGGGTAAGTTGATGTCATATTCTAAATCCTTTGTTGCCATTTCAATAATTTCAGAGCATCTTCACCATTAGTAGATTCCAGCTCAAGAAACCACTTACTTAGCGCATCCATAAGAAGTAACATCTCATCTCCTTAAGGTAAAGTTTGATCATGAAATCGCAGCAACTGAGTTACATCTTCAGGTTCCACTTTTAATTCTGGGAGAATTACCCAAATGTGCCACAGACACGAAGGGAGCAAGCGCTGTTGGAAAAATGGTGCTGGTAGACTTGCTTGATGCAGGGTTGCCACAAACTTTCTATTTGTAAGAAATGAAATGTCTACGAAGCACAATAAAGTGAAGTGCGATAAAATGAAGTATGTCTGTATTTGATTAATTAATTTATTGAAATTACAATCTTGTGAAAATGCACAAAGGAAACCTAAATCAAAATGGGCTGGGGAAACCATGAAGGGAGGGTTCTAACACACGTATCACTCACTGCATCTTACAGGCCCCAGGGAAAGAAAGAAAATTTCCTTCTGGCACAGCAACAAGCTGCCTATAATTGCAGCCAATAAAAAACCTGCCACAGCCCTCCCCAATTTCCTTCAGAATCTAGTAAAAACTGACCTTCCGTTGGCCTCCTTGAACTTGCCTGTGGTTTTCACCATAGTTGGCTTGTCCTGAATTGCAATTCCTCTGCTATTCCCAAGTAAACTCATCTTGGCTAGCTAAAGGTCTTACTATTTTATTTGTTTTAAGGTCAACAATCTCAAATTATGTTTTTAAAAGTCTGGTTAGTGATACTTTTACTGGTTTCAGAATCCAAAATGATATGGTTACACTGAACAGACAACTCCTATCCGGGTCCCCATCCAGTTCCATTCCCACCTCCTAGGTAACAATGTTCTTAGTTTCTTGGGCATCCTTCCATTATTTATGCATGCACAAGCAAATACCAATATATACTATTATTTTCCTTCTTTCTCATAGAAATGTAGCAGACTCTATATTGTTCTGCACTTCCCTACCTGCTGCCACTACCATATTAAGAATATCTTGAAGATTTTCCATATCAAGAAGTTCCTCATTTTTTTCCCCACGGATAAATAGTATGCCATTGTGGACACGTTTCGTAGATTATTTACTGGTGCCCTATCGTTAACACTTAGGTTATTTCGAGTCGTTTTCTGCCAAAAGCACTGCATTGACTGACCATGTTCATATGTCCTACTTGTGCAAGGATAACTGGAGGATAAATTCCCAGAAGTGGGAAATAAATTTGAGCAACTCCGTACAAGTTGAATCACTTAGCATTCTCACCATTAATGTATGAGATCAAACAGTATTTTTAAATGTCAGTGTTTTTAAAGTTTTGATTTAGATATTAAAAACCTGTTTCTTTTCAAGAAATAACACGCCATTTTTATTTGCAGAACACTTTCATATATTTCATGTTATCCTTACAATGGTGGTGACTGGTTTTTATTTAATTTTTAAAAATTGTAACTATATTAATTTATGCAGCACTGCACTCATGCAAAAAATTTAAGTGCCTCCAGTCATTTTGCATTTTAAGAAGAAAATGTTTGGGGAGTTCTGGAATGACTTCACCTTTGGCTCTTTGTGAAGAAAGCAGGCAAAAGTTGCCCCCTTTTAATTTTGAAGGGGTGTGGGAAATAGAGACAAAGAAGGAGAGGAGACAAGTGGTCAGACACACTTCAAGAACAAAGGAAGGGACTTCCCTGGTGGCGCAGTGGTTAAGAATCCCCCTGCCGATGCAGGGGACGTGGGTTCAAGCCCTGGTCTGGGAAGATCCCACATGCCGTGGAGCAACCAAGCCCGAGAGCCACAACTACTGAGCCCGTATGCTACAACTACTGAAGCCCGCGCATCTAGAGCCTGAGCACCGCAACGAAGAGTAGCCCCTGCTCACTGCAGCTAGAGAAAGCCTGCACACAGCAATGAAGACCCAATGCAGCCAAAAAAAAAATACGTTATATATTAAAAAAAAAAGAACCAAGGAGGGATTTAGGTGGATAGAAGGAAAACTAAGAGAAGACGGGCTGTTTTGCTCTAGAGCCCATGGTAAACTCTTGTAAGGAGACAACCATACCTGCCACAGCATGAGACAACCAGGACAGAATAAAAATGGCAAGACAAAGGTTCAGTAAAAGAGAGAGAGAAAGAATCTGAGTTAACACTCCTGAGACATCTGCATCACCATCAGGAGCTGAAATGGACCTGAGTCAGTGTGAATTTTTGCCAAATGAATACATTACGTACAGTTTTAAAAACCCAAATTATTACTTAGGGTAGATTGGATTATTTTTCAGAAATATTCCCTCTTTCCTCTCCACCTGCAGCCCCTTGACTTTGGGTTTGTCCTTGCTTTGTCCAACAGACACGACCTGATCAAAGCCTTGAAAAGCACCGACCTGAGGATTAGGTTTGCTCGCTTGTACTTTGGCCTTGCCATAGGAAGAGACTGCCCCCCAGGGAACAGAATGCAGTACCCAGATTTTGTTGCACACTGATAGCCCACTGATGACTGCCTTCAAAGGCTCATCAGGAAAAAACAGCAGCCTTCTGACTCTGTCCTTCATACTCCTCAGCCCTGCTCTCCAGAGGCAAATATTTTCAGCTCTTTAAATGATTTCTTCTGGTAATTATCTCTATTTTAAAACAATACGCTAATACTGTTACTTCTCACGTGTTTGTTTTAGACATTATATATAGACTTCCTGGCAGGTATTAACATAGTTTTCATTTCACAGATGCAGAGGTTGAGGTCCAGAGGGGTGAAGTGACTGTATAAGGTCCTGCAGAGTCTTGGTCCAATTCAGATATTCTGATGCCAGATTTCATACTCTACCCACCATAGACTCTATCAATATTACTTATTAATAAGTCAGCAACTCAACACTCTTTCAACCTTAGAGTTCATACCTATTTCTCATCACACATTTACAAAACTAAGCCAAAAAATTAAACCACTTACCAAAAAACCTTGCTCTAGTACTGGAAATGAAGACATCCCTTAGTTCAGTCCCTTTTTCCAGGTAGAACAATGCCATCCTATCCACTGCATTTTTAATTCAACATTTGACAAGTCTTTAGGCATTGGAGCAAGTACATACTAAAAGACTCTCCCTGTTTTCGAGGAGCTTAAAATTGTCAGTTTCTTGCAGCTGTTGAAACATTTATTTAAGAGATCTTGAGCTGCCTTGTGGAGCTCACAATCCAACAGTGGAGAAATGGTGTTGCTAATGTTAGTGAAGGACTTTAGGATGTGCCACCTCCAAGTATGCCACTTTAGCATATCGATTATTTTGAGTTAAAGGCATATGAAAAACAATCAGCACTCTGATTCCCATTTTTCCTTCCCCAAAGCAAATGACGCTCTTATGTAGGAACTTCCCTCCCTATACCAAGAAGAAAGAAACATTCTTATCACCAGAGAGGGAGAAGGGTCTGTTAGAATTTGTACAAAGAGACTTTGTTAAAATAACTCTCAACTTCCTCTAATTTCCCCCATTTTCTTCTACTTTCCCACAATTCCCACTTTTTGCTCAACCCAGTGTATATACACCTGGGTTTTATTTCTTCTTTGGGTCTTCCAATTCCTTACAAAATCTCCCAGGTCATGGTAAAGTTTATATTAATTTGCATGCTTTTTCTAAATCTTAATGTCAATTTAATTCTCAGGTCCAGCCAGAGGCCTTAAGAAGGTAAAGTTTTTGCGGCCCCTACATTAGCCAACAGCGAACCATGGCCCTTCTGATACTGGTTCTACAAAGCAACTTCCTGGAAGTAGCCATATCACAATAAATAGCAAAGAAGCTGCTGCCAGGTTATTTATTATTTTTTCATGGGTCACTTACATCTTGCTTAATAACACTCACTTTCTATGAATGTATCCTTTTATTTCATTGATAGCACTTATTCAGCATTTTCTTATCTTTTGTTTACTTATTTATTATGTCTCCCTTTAATCCTGTGAACGCCATGATAGGACCTTCCTGTCTTGGTCACTGCTGAATCCCTAGCATCTATTGCAGCCTCTGGCGCATAGCAGGTGTTTGATAAATTCTTGCAGGTGTTATCCTGATTTCACCCTGTAAGACGTTCCTTCCTTTCTTTGACTATGGCTATAGATTAATACTTTACATTTGTAGAATACTGAAGTTCACGATGTGATTTCAACCAATTTCTTGTTCCTATTTTAATCTTATTTCCCACGTCATTTTATTTTCACCTGCTTTCTCTTCACTGAAAGGCGGGGGAAGGTTGGGGGGATGGAAGCTCTAATTGCAGTTACTGGGCATAAAGAACCCATTTGTGGCATCAAATAAATGCATTTTTTCAATATCCAGTAAAGGCTGGGTTCAGGGCACTCCCTAGAGAGGTCCGACAGGAACTGCGAATTTCCCCTACAAGCCCCCAAAAGGTTAGGCTGGCGAGACCGGAGAAGAGTGGGCGAGCCCTGACATTTGAAGCAGCGCTGGCTCAAAGGGGGAAATTCTGACACCGAGGTCTGTGAGGGCCCGGAGGATACCTTCGCCTCTGCTCCCACCCCGTGTGAAAAGCGCCCCCAGCCGCGGGCCACGACGCACAACTCCCACGGCCAGCCGAGCGCCGGAAACGGGCCGGCTGACCCGCAGTGACGTCAGACCCACTTCCGTCGGCCTGGTCGTGCTGCGCCTGGATTGGTTGAGCCGCACCGCAGTGGGCGGGTCGGGGCGGGTCGGGCGCGAGGAGGCGGGGGCGGCACGCGGCTCGGTGGTGGGACGCTGTGTGAGTTCATGGCCGGCTCTAGCAGCTGCGCGACGTGACCCCTCAGGCCCACTCCTTGTGGGCGGCGAGAACGGGCCCTGAACCACGCGGCCAGTCACGTTGGGGTCGCTGCCCCTTAACGACCTTGCGGACTTCTGGGGAAGGTTGCGCTCTGGGAGGGGGAGGCAGGAAATCGACGCTCCCCACCTCCTCGTCCCAGATTGGCTCCGGTGGCCAATTGGTGGCAGAGGGCGGTGGATGCGCGAGGGAACGACACTGACCCTGTCCCCGGTCTCTGGAGCCATGGGTGTTTTGAAGAATCAAAACCCAGGCTCTGCAGCATCCTGTGTATTCATCACCTCATTGATAACTTATTGGAAAACCTGCAGAGCCGTGTGGGCAAACAAGGCTCTGCCGTGGGCTCCGTTGTTTCTCATTTCTCCCGGAAAACAGCTGCTGCTGTGCTCTGCTCTTACTGGCACCTTATTTCTGGAAGTAGAGTAAGATCTGATTAGGGTTTCAATATGGGTTATCAAAGCTTTAAAAAACCCTTTTCAGTTGTAAAATGTGAATAGTAATGCCTGTCCGTAGCTTGGTGAGGCCCTAGATCTCTCTTACCTAAAACGCTAAGCTCAAAGGAATTGAAATGTTGAGTCCCTTTTTGTTATTTCCTGTTGTAGTTCTTTAATTCTGCTTCAGTAATGTCTTCATATAATCCAGGAGCTATGCCAACGTTTCTCTCAACGTGCAAAGTAATCAACATTCCACCCAGCAACACACATTTGAACCTAGCAGAACTTTCCTGACTCCCTACCTGTTGACTGCATCTTGTATCCCTTTCTTTTCTTGAGGCCCACGTACTCCACAGATTGTTAAACTGTGGCTGCACCAGGGTGAGAACCTGGAGACCTTTTGCATGTCTGCAACATTCTGTGGATCTGCGGACTGGCAGTGCGCCGCTATGTAGGGGATTAAAATCAATAGGAGGTTTGCCAATGACATTCAAATCCCTCCACACTGTGGTTCAAACTTCTTTTCTGCCTGATCTGCCACATTCTGACCTCTTACTCTCCCTCGCTCACTTTATCTGTTCCTTGAACATACCCTGTATTTGCCTTCTTCAAGCTTCATGCTTCTCCCTCTTAACTGGAATGCCCCTATGCTTCTGTACTATACTTTCAATGCATTATCCATCCTGCAAAACCCAGTCGCAGTGCCAATCCCTCCAGGAAACTTTCTCTATATTCCCATAGTACTTTGTCCTCCTAATATAGAATCTATAAGGCTGTGTGGCCTTACCTAATGTGCATAAACTTCTTCCTCCCTCTCTAGGTTGTAAAAGCTATTGGGATGGTTCCTTATCTTTCTATGCCTCACGAAACAGCAAAACTCATTCAAGAAGCACTTACTGAGGGCCTGTCACGTGCACAGTCCTACTCTGGGTGCCATGAACACAGCAGTGAAAAAACAATGTCCTCCAAAGGAGATGGAGAATGACAGGGAATAGAGAGTGGTCAAGGAAGCCTTTTTTTTTTTTTTTTTTTCCTGAGGAGGAAACCTGAGTAAAATGAAGTCATATAGAAAGCAGGAGGAAGAGATTTTAGATGAGGGAGCAGCGTAAAGGCCCTGAAGCAGAAGTGTGTTTAGTATGTTAAAAAACAGCAAGGGAGTCAGACCAGAGGGGAGTGGTGGGACTTAAAGCAGGAGAAGGTAGGGGGTTAGATCATGACACACTTACATTAGACATTCAAGAAATGCTTGTTGGATTGAATTTATTAAATCGATAAGGGATGGAGAATAACGACAGTAACAAGGAAACTTGGAGGTGGCTTGGATGGGATGGACCCAGTAGGCATATATAAAGTATTCACAGTTTGCACACACATACGTTGGAACTGTTATTTAGTGCGGCGACATTTCACTGAAAAAAATCTTAGTGAAAACCAATGCAGGGATCTTCCATTAGAATGGAAACCCAGAAGACGAGGAGGTAGATTTCTTGGAGGAAGAAATGGATTGACATCACTCCAGTGAGTGGAATTATTTGGTAGATAATACCGATTGCTCTTAAAAAGTTCGGAGGGGGCTTCCCTGGTGGCGCAGTGGTTGAGAGTCCGCCTGCCGATGCAGGGGACGTGGGTTCGTGCCCTGGTCCAGGAAGATCCCACATGCCGCGGAGCGGCTGGGCCCATGAGCCATGGCCGCTGAGCCTGCACGTCCGGAGCCTGTGTTCCGCAACGGGAGAGGCCACAACAGTGAGAGGCCCACGTACCACAAAAAAAAAAAAAAAAAAAGTTCGGAGGGAATGCGCTTTTGATTTATTTATTTATTTATTGGCCATGCTGCGCTGTTTGCAGGATCTTAGTTCCCTGACCAGGGACTGAACCCATACCCTCGGCAATGAAAGCATGGAGTCCTAACTACTGGACCACCAGGGAATATTACTCAGCCATAAAAAAGAACAAAATATAATAATAATGTCATTTGGAGAAACATGGGCCGACCTAGAGGTTGTCATACTGAGTGAAATAAGTCAGACAGAGAAAGATCTATGATATCACATGTGGAATCTAAAAAAATGGTACAAATTAACTTATGTAGAAAACAGAAATAGAGTCACAGATGTAGAAAACAAATTTATGGTTACCAGGGAGAAGGGGGGGAGGGATAAACTGGGAGATTGGGATGGACATATGTACATTACTATACATAAAATAGATAACTAATAAGGACCTACTGTATGACACAGGGAACTCCTCAATACTCTGCAATGATCTATATGGAAAAAGAATCTATTAAAGAGTGGATATCTGTGTATGTTTAATTCATTCATTTTGTTGTATAGCAGAAACTAGCACAACATTTTTTTGTTTTTTGGCTGTGTTGGGTCTTTGTTACTTGCGCGGGCTTTCTCTTTGGGGCGAGCGGGGGCTACTCTTTGTTGGGGTGTGCAGGCTTCTCTTTGTTGTGGAGCACGGGCTCTAGGCATGCGGGCTTCAGTAGTTGTGGCACACGGGCTCAGTATTTGTGGCTCCTGGGCTCTAGAGTGCAGGCTCAGTAGTTGTGGCCCACAGTCTTAGTTGCTCCGCGGCACGTGGGATCTTTCCAGACCAGGGATCGAACCCGTGTCCCCTGCATCGGCAGGTGGATTCTCGACCCCTGTGCCACCAGAGAAGTCCCTAACACAACATTTTAAATCAATTATACTCCAATAAAAATTATAAAAATAAATTTAGGAAGGAAACAAAATCCATCTCCTGATGTTGTCCTTTTTATTTGCAGGAAAAATATTTGAATGTTAGTTGACAAAAGTTGAGTGTATGAGATAATCAGATACATTTTAAAACCCCTACCTTCCCCATGGCTAAAGGGAACGCTAGGGGCAGGGAGCCAATACCCTACAGGCAGAATTTGACCTTTAGCTCTAAGTCATAAACTTCAAGGTCACGTTGCTTGTTGGAGTGATATTGCTGTGGCAACAGTTGTCATTTGCAGCCCAACCCTTAGTGGCTCATGGCAACTCTCTCCAGCAGAATTTAAAAATACAGAACACTTGTTTACTTAATAGTTTTTGATGACAAGCTCTTAACTTTAAAAAATTTTTGAATTTTGTTACTATTATTATTTCGGTTTGGCTCTATCTAAAAAGTGGCTACTATGGGCTATTGATTCCACTCTTTGTAACACTTCTCAAAGTTTAAACTGTCAGTTTCTTGGCAATCATTCACGTATATGAGATTGTGGTTTTCGACTCAGCTCTCAAACCACTGAGTTGACTGTCTCAGTCTTGGTTGCTGAGTCAACACATCTTTTTATTCATTCACAGGAATGAGTAGTTCCATTACGGGCAGTTCCTGAGTTAGTCACAACCGGTGGCCAAATGTTAAGGCAACCTTGGAATGAGACTTCATTCCATCCCTGGCTTCCTCGTTCCTTAAATGTGGCAGCATGAGTGGTGGGAAAGTATTGATATTTGCTCTGAGTGTGGCCTGTCTGGGGTCCAGCCCAGATCTGCCCCATGCTAGCTAAGTGATCCTGAGCAAATTACTTATCCTTCATGCCTTGGGTTCCCCACCTATAGAACAGGGATAACTTCAAAGTGTTCTCATAAGGATTAAAAGAGTTTATAAAGACAGAGCTAGAACATTGGCCTAGAATAAATACTCAAATGCTGCCATTAATACTTGGCTGTTACTTGAACTCTCTCAGCTTCTGTTTCTTTAGCATTAGAAGAGTTACATTAGTTCTTACCTCCTAGAATTGGTAAGAGGCTACGTAAAATAATGTGCTGAAACACTACTGCAATGCAGGAAGCCACCCGTAAGTATTTACTATTATTAAGATTAGAAAACATTTATTTATCAATAGTTGCAATCTGTTTAAATTCAGTGGTGATGGGATCACAGGAGAGGAACAGAGAAAATGATATGCCATAAAGATATACCATCTTGTTGAAGAAGATGAGGGCTAGAAATTGTATAGTTAAAGTTTTTGCCTTGAGATACAGTGACAGGATTTCATGGAAGGATTTGAAAAAAATAAAGTGCAAATGGCTCTTCTTAGAGTCAGAGCAGATTCCCAGAGCTAAACCTATTTAAGCTTTGAGTACCTGTCTCAAAACAAGACATTTATCTTGGCCTGAAAGGCAACAAAGGGACTTGGTACAGGGGTTGTGATGTGGAGCTCTGCAGATGCCCAAGGGGCACAAAGTTCAGGGGTGTGTGAATTTGGATGGGGACAACTACATCTTTCATTTTCACTAATCTCTAATGGAAACCTAGGCTTCAATTTTTTTTTTTTTTTTGCAGTACGCGGGCCTCTCATTGTTGTGGCCTCTCCCGTTGCGGAGCACAGGCTCCGCACGCGCAGGCTCAGCGGCCATGGCTCATGGGCCCAGCCGCTCCGCGGCATGTGGGACCTTCCCGGACCGGGGCACAAACCCGTGTCCCCTGCAGCGGCAGGCGGACTCTCAACCACTGCGCCACCAGGGAAGCCCTAGCCTTCAATTTTGAATTAAAAAATTCACAAACATAGACAAAGAAACAGTACCTGTGGTGTTGCACCAATAGAAATTAGTTTTCATATCACATTACGGTTCTTGCAGATATCCCCAAATACCATTTACCCAAAGGTGAATTTGAAGGTATGTGATCATGAAGAAGTCCATGTATTACTACATCACAAATCGGTTTTTAAATATTTGGTAAGTATATTTCAATACAATCGGTCTCCTTTGTAATCCTTTGTATTATATTTACAAACTTAAGAACATCATTCTGTGGGACACCACAAGCGTCAGGTCTACAAGATTAAAGGTTAAGAGTCCTTGATAGGAGCATGGGCTGCAGAGCCAAACAGCTGAGTTTGAACCCTTTCTCGGTTCCTTTCCAGCCAGGGGACACTGGGCAGGCTACCCAGCTTCTCGTGCCCTAGGGATGAAGGGTGCTGTGAGGTATAATTTAGGGGACTATGTAAACATAAAGCAGTGCCTCGCAGGTAGTAAACCCTCAGTAAATGTGAGCCATTTGCAGAAAAGCAAATGTGAGAAAGGAAAACCGTACAGCTTTGGCTGGGGTTTACACACCAGAACGATTTCCCAAGGAAGAGGGGGAGAAGTAAAACTTTAGGTCGTGAAGAAGTAGGCAGACTCTGAGACTGGAGTTATTCATTGATTCATTCACTCATTCATTCAATCACTCCATTCATTCAAGAAAGGTTTCTTGACTGCCTACTATGTGCCTCTCAACACATTCACTACCACTTGTGGGCCTTGAGCAAGTGTAGAAATGGGGCTCATACACCCTACATCTAAATAAGTGGCAAACCCAGCCAGTGTTGAATGTGTTCTTTTCCACTTCAACAGAGAAATCTTCAAAATAACAAAATAAAGAAAAATTGCTTTTATGTGACAAAGGTACGAAAATATCAAAGATGACTGGATTTAATTATTACAGGTGTCTACGTTCTTTGATGGCGTAGAAATGTTTGCATGGGTGGTGAAGACACACAATTCATAAATTAGTATATATTTGGTCCATAATATTAAATTAAATTAAGTTAAAATTTTTTCATGTTGTTTTAAAGTTATTTTTCTGGGACTTCCCTGGCGGTCCAGTGGTTAGGACTCCACACTTTCACTGCTGAGGGTGCAGGTTCAATCCCGGGTGGGGGAACTAAGATCCCGCAAGCTGCATGGTGCAGCCAGAAAAAAAGTATTTTTCTTCTGAAAGTTTCAAAATTATCTATAAAATTAAAATCGTATACTTGATAAAAATCAAATATCTAGTTTGTTTAAATATATCTGACCTTTTTATTTTGTGAAATTTAATTACATTTTATTAAATACTTTTATAAAAATTAAAACTGTTTGCCATTCTGGGGTTCAATGTCCCTCTAGTTAATTCCTGTAAAGAACCACTATTACAGTCCTCATGCTACTTCCTACATATGTGGAGATTTAACAGTCAGATGAATCATTTAATATTGCAAAGCCTTCCTCAGATTTCTTGTGCAACTATTTTGAATTCCATGGTAATTCACAAGGACTTCCAAAACCACAAAAGGGAGCATAAGTAGCATCAAGATAATAGACACTTGGGACTCCTGGGAAGCTACAGTTTCCAGAATGTTCCTGCATAATAACAGATTATGCAAGAATTTATCGCATCCTAGGCCTCTGAGAGGGATTTGATTAATTTTTTTTTTAAATCTCATGTTGATTTTTATTTTTTCCAGGTTTTTTTTTTTTTTTGGCTGCATTGCGTCTTCATTGCTGCGTGCAGACTTTCTCTAGTTGTGGCAAGAGGGGGATACTCTTTTTTTCATTTTGAATTTTATTTTATTTATTTTTTTATACAACAGGTTCTTATTAGTTATCCATTTTATACATATTAGTGTATACATGTCAATCCCAATCTCCCAGTTCATCCCACCACTAGCACCCCTGCCACTTTCCCCCCTGGTGTCCATACGTTTGTTCTCTACATCTGTGTCTCAATTTCTGCCCTGCAAACCGGTTCATCTGTACCATTTTTCTAGGTTCCACATATATGTGTTAGTATACGATATTTGTTTTTCTCTTTCTGACTTACTTCACTCTGTATGACAGTCTCTAGATCCATCCACGTCTCTATAAATGACCCATTTTGATCCTTTTTATGGCTGAGTAATAATCCATTGTATATATGTGCCACATCTTCTATACATTCATCTGCAGATGGGCATTTAGGTTGCTTCCATGACCTGGCTATTGTAAATAGTGCTGCTGTGAACATTGGGGTGCATGTGTCTTTTTTTTTTTTTTTTTTTGCGGTACGCGGGCCTCTCACTGTTGTGGCCTCTCCTGTTGCGGAGCACAGGCTCCAGACGCGCAACTCAGCGGCCATGGCTCACGGGCCCAGCTGCTCCACGGCATGTGGGATCTTCCCGGACCGGGGCACGAACCCGCATCCCCTGCATCGGCAGGTGGACTCTCAACCACTACGCCAACAGGGAAGCCCTGTCTTTTTGAATTATGGTTTTCTCTGGGTATATGCCCAGTATTGGGATTGCTGGGTCATATGGTAATTCTACTTTTAGTTTTTGGGTTTTTTTTAAATTTATTTATTTATTTTTGGCTGCGTTGGCTCTTCATTGCGGTGCATGGGCTTCTCATTGCGGTGGCTTCTCTTTGTTGTGGACAACGGGTTCTAGGAGCGCGGGCTTCAGTAGTTGTGGCACACGGGCTCAGTAGTTGTGGCTTGCGGGCTCTACAGCGCAGGCTCAGTAGTAGTGGCGCACGGGCTTACTTGCCCCGCGGCATGTGGGATCTTCCTGGACCAGGCCTCGAACCCGTGTCCCCTGCATTGGCAGGCGGATTCTTTGCCACTGCACCACCAGGAAAGCCCTATTTTTAGTTTTTTAAGGAACCTCCATACTGCTCTCCACAGTGGCTATATAAATTTACACTCCCACGAACAGTGCAAGAGGGTTCCATTTCTCCACACCCTCTCCAGCATTTGTTGTTTGTAGATTTACTGATGATGCCCATTCTAACTGGTGTGAGGGGATACCTCATTGTAGTTTTGATTTGCATTTCTCTAATAATTAGAAATGTTGAGCAGCTTTTCATGTGTTTTTGGCCACCTGTATGTCTTCTTTGGAGAAATGTCTATTTAGGTCTTCTGCCCATTTTTGGATTGGGTTGTTTGTTCTTTAAATATTGAGCTGCATGAGCTGTTTATATAATTTGGAGATTAATCCTTTGTCTGTTGATTCGTTTGCAAATGTTTTCTCCCATTTTGAGGGTTATATTTTTGTCTTGCTTATGGCTTCCTTTGCTGTGCAAAAGCTTTTAAGTTTCATGAGGTCCCATTTCTTTATTTTTGTTTTTGTTTCCATTACTCTAGGAGGTGGGTCAAAAAAGATCTTGCTGTGATTTATATCAAAGTGTGTTCTTCCTATGTTTTCCTCTAAGAGTTTTATAGTGTCTGGTCTTACATTTAGGTCTCTAATCCATTTTGAGTTTATTTTTGTGTATGGTGTTAGGGAGTGTTCTAATTTCATTCTTTTACATATAGCTGTCCAATTTTCCCAGCACCACTTATTGAAGAGACTGTCTTTTCTCCTTTGTATATCCTTGCCTCCTTTGTCCTAGATTAGTTGACCATAGGTGTGTGGGTTTATCTCTGGGCTTTCCATCTTGCTACATTGATCTGTATTTCTGTTTTTGTGCCAGTACCATATTGTCTTGATTACTGTAGCTTTGTAGTATAGTCTGAAGTCAGGGAGTCTGATTCCTCCAGCTCCGTTTTTTGCCCTCAAGACCGCTTTGGCTATTCAGGGTCTTTTGTGTCTCCATACAAATTTTAAGATTTTTTATTCTAGTTCCATAAAAAATGCCATTGGTGATTTGATAGGGATTGCACTGAATCTGTAGATTGCTTTGGGTAGTAGAGTCATTTCCACAATATTCATTCTTCCAATCCAAGAACATAATATATCTCTCCATCTGTTGGTATCATCTTTAATTTCTTTCATCAGTGTCTTATAGTTTTCTGCATACAGGTCTTTGGTCTCCCTAGATAGGTTTATTCCTAGGTATTTTATTCTTTTTGTTGCAGTGGTACATGAGAGTGTTTCTTTAATTTCTCTTTCAGATTTTTCATCGTTAGTGTATAGGAATGTAAGAGATTTCTGTGCATTAATTTTGTATCCTGCAACTTTGCCAAATTCATTGATTAGCTCTAGCAGTTTTCTGGTGGCATCTTTACGATTCTCTATGTAAAGTATCATGTCATCTGCAAACAGTGACAGATTTACTTCTTCTTTTCCAATTTGTATTTCTTTTTTTTCTTTTTCTTCTCTGATTGCCATGGCTAGGACTTCCAAAACTATGTTGAATAATAGTGGTGAGAGTGGACATCCTTCTCTCGTTCCTGATCTTAGAGGAAATGCTTTCAGTTTTTCACCATTGAGAATGATGTTTGCTGTGGGTTTGTCATATATGGCCTTTATTATGTTGAGGTAGGTTGCCTCTATGCCCACTCCACTTTCTGGAGAGTTTTTATCATAAATTGATGTTGAATTTTGTCAAAAGCTTTTTCTGCATCTATTGAGATGATCATATGGTTTTTATTCTTCCATTTGTTAATATGGTGTATCACATTGATTGATTTGCATATATTGAAGAATCCTTGCATCCCTGGGATAAATCCCACTTGATCATTGTGTATGATCCTTTTAATGTGCTGTTGGATTCTGTCTGCTAGTATTTTGTTGAGGATTTTTGCATCTATATTCATCAGTGATATTGGTCTGTAATTTTCTTTTTTTGTGACATCTTTGTCTGGTTTTGGTATCAGGGTGATGGTGACCTCGTAGAATGAGTTTGGGAGTGTTCCTTACTCTGCAATTTTTTGGAAGAGTTTGAGAAGGATGGGTGTTAGCTCTTCTCTAAATGTTTGATAGAATTCACCTGTGAAGCCATCTGGTCCTGGACTTTTGTTTATTGGAAGATTTTTAATCACAGCTTCAACTTCACTCCTTGTGATTGGTCTGTTCATATTTTTATTTATTCCTGGTTCAGTCTTGGAAGGTTATACCTTTCTAAGAATTTGTCCATTTCTTCCAGGTTATCCATTTTATTGGCATAGAGTTGCTTGTAGTAGTCTCTTAGGATGCTTTGTATTTCTGTGGTGTCTCTTGTAACTTCTCCTTTTTCATTTCTAATTTTATTGATTTGAGTCCTCTCTCTCTTTTTCTTGATGAGTCTGGCTAATGGTTTATCAATTTTGTTTATCATCTCAAAGAACCAGCTTTTAGTTTTATTGATCTTTGCTGTTGTTTTCTTTGTTTCTATTTCATTTATTTCTGCTCTGATCTTTATGATTTCTTTCCTTCTGCCAACTTTGGGTTTTGTTTTTTCTTCTTTCTCTAGTTCCTTTAGGTGTAAGGTTAGATTGTTTATTTGAGAGTTTTCTTGTTTCTTGAGGTAGGCTTGTATAGCTATACACATCCCTCTTAGAGCTGCTTTTGCTGCATCCCATAGATTTAGGATCATCGTGTTTTCATTGTCATTTGTCTCTAGGTATTTTTTGATTCCCTCTTTGATTTCTTCAGTGATGTCTTGGTTATTTAGTAATGTATTGTTTAGCCTCCATGTGCTTGTGTTTTTTACGTTTTTTCCCCTGTAATTGATTTCTAATCTCATAGCGCTGGGGTCAGAGAAGATGCTTGATATGATTTCAATTTTCTTAAATTTACTGGGCTTGATTTGTGACCCAAGATGTGATCTATCCTGGAGAATGTTCCATGCGCACTTGAGAAGAAAGTGTAATCTGCTGTTTTTGGATGGAATGTCCTATAAATATCAATTAAATCTATGTGGTCTATTGTGTCATTTAAAGTTTCTGTTTCCTTATTTATTTTCATTTCGGATGATCTGTCCATTGGTGTAAGTGAGATGTTAAAGTCCTCCAGTATTATTGTGTTACTGTTGATTTTCTCTTTTACAGCTCTTAGCAGTTACCTTATGTATTGAGGTGCTCCTATGTTGGGTGTATGTATATTTATAATTGTTATATCTTCTTCTTGGATTGATCCTTTGATCATTATGTAGTGTTCTTCCTTGTCTCTTGTAAGATTCTTTATTTTAAAATCTATTTTATCTGATATGAGTACTGCTACTCCAGCTTTCTTTGGATTTCTATTTGCATGGAATATCTTTTTCCATCCCCTCACTTTCAGTCTGTATGTATCCCTAGGTCTGATGTGGGTTTCTTGTAGACAGCATATAGACGGTTCTTGTTTTTGTATCCATTCAGCAAGCCTGTGTTGTTTGGTTGGAGCATTTAATCCATTCACATTTAAGGTAATTATCAATATGTATGTTCCTATGACCATTTTCTTAACTGTTTTTGGTTTGTTTTTGTAGGTCCTATTCTTCTCTTGTGTTTCCCACTTGGAGAAGTTCCTTTAGCATTTGTTATAGAGCTGGTTTGGTGGTGCTGATTTCTTAGCTTTTGCTTATCTGTAAAGCTTTTGATTTCTCCATCAAATCTGAATGAGATCCTTGCTGGGTTGAGTAATCTTGGTTGTAGGTTCTTCCCTTTCATCACTTTAAGTATATCATGCCACTCCCTTCTGGTTTGTAGAGTTTCTGCTGAGAAATCAACTGTTAACCTTATGGGAGTTCCCTTGTATGTTATTTACCCTGTTCCCTTGCTGCTTTCAATAATTTTTCTTTGTCTTTAATTTTTGCCAATTTGATTACTATGTGTCTCGGCATGTTTCTCATTGGGTTTATCCTGTATGGGGCTCTCTGCACTTCCTGGCCTTGGGTGGCTATTTCCTTTCCCATGTTAGGGAAGTTTTTGACTATAATCTCTTGAAATATTTTCTCTGGTCCTTTCTCTCTCTCTTCTCCTTCTGGGACCCCTATAATGCCAATGTTGTTGCGTTTAATGTTGTCCCAAAGGTCTCTTAGTCTGTCTTCATTTCTTTTCATTCTTTTTTCTTTATTCTGTTCTGTGGCAGTGAATTCCACCATTCTCTCTTCCAGGTCACTTATCCATTCTTCTGTCTCAGTTATTCTGCTATTGATTCCTTCTAGTGTATTTTTCATTTCAGTTATTGTGCTATTCATCTCTGTTTGTTCTTTCATTCTTCTAGGTGCTTGTTCTTTAATTCTTCTAGGTCTTTTTAAACATTCCTTGCATCTTCTCGATCGTTGCCTCCATTCTTTTAATTTTTTTATTTTTGGCTGCGTTGTGTGTTCGTCGCTGTGCACAGGCTTTCTCTAGTTGCGGTGAGTGGGGGCCAACTTGGTTGCAGTGCATGGGCTTCCTACTGCGGTGGCTTCTCTTGTTATGGTGCAAAGGCTCTAGGCTTGTGGGCTCAGTAGTTGTGGCACATGGGCTCAGTAGTTGTGGCTCGAGGGCTCCAGAGTGCAGGCTCAGTAGCTGTGGTGCACAGGGTTCGTTGCTCTGCGGCCTGTGGGATCTTCCTGTACCAGGACTCGAACCCGTGCCCCCTGCATTGGCAGATGGATTCTTAACCACTGCATCACCAGGGAAGTCCTTTGCCTCCATTCTGTTTCCGAGGTCCTGGATCATCTTCACTATCATTATTCTGAATTCTTTTTCTGGAAGGTTGCCTATCTCCACTTCATTTAGTTGTTTTTCTGGGGTTTTATCTTGTTCCTTCATCTGGTACAAAGTCCTCTGCCTTTTCATTTTGTCTATCTTTCTGTGAATGTGGTTTTCCTTCCACAGGCTGCAGAATTGTAGTTCTTCTTGCTTCTTCTGTCTGCCCTCTGGTGGATGAGGCTATCTAAGAGGCTTGTGCAAGCTTCCTGATGAGAGGGACTGGTGGTGGGTAGAGGTGACTGTTGCTCTGGTGGGCAGAGCTCTGTAAAACTTTAATCCACTTCTCTGATGATGGGTGGGGCTGGGTTCCCTCCCTGTTGGTTGTTTGGCCTGAGGTGACCCAACACTGGAGCCTACCCGGCTCTTTGGTGGGGCTAATGGCGCACACTGGAAGGGCTCACGCCAAGGAGTACTTCCCAGAACTTCTGCTGCCAGTGTCCTTGTCCCCATGGTGAGCCACAGCCACCCCCCCACCTCTGCAGGAGACCCTCCAACACTAGCAGGTAGGTCTGGTTCAGTCTCCAATGGGATCACTGCTCCTTCCCCTGGGTCCCGATTCACATACTACTTTGTGTGTGCCCTCCAGGAGTGGAGTCTCTGTTTCCCCAGTCCTGTCAAAGTCCTGCAATCAAGTCCCACTGGTCTTCAAAGTCTGATCCTCTAGGAATTCCTCATCCTGTTGCCGGACTCCCAGGTTGGGAAGCCTGACATGGGGTTCAGAACCTTCACTGCAGTTGGGGGACTTCTGTGGTATAAGTGTTCTCCAGTTTGAGTCACCTACCCAGCAGTTATGGGATTTGATTTTATTGTGACTGAGCCCCTCCTACCATCTCATTGTGGCTTCTCCTTTTTCTTTGGATGTGGGGTATCTTTTTTGGTGAGTTCCACTATCTTCCTGTCAGTGATTGTTCAGCAGTTAGTTGTGATTCTGGTGCTCTTACAAGAGGGAGTGAGTGCACATCCTTCTACTCCACCATCTTGAATCAATCCGCAAGGGGGCTGCTCTTTGTTGTGGTGCGCAGGCTTCTCATTGCCATGGCTTCTCTTGTTGCAGAGCATGGGCTGCTCTAGGCACACGGGCTTCAGTAGTTGTGGCACGTGGGCTCAGTAGTTGTGGCTTGTGTGTTCTAGAGCGTGCGCTCAGTAGTTGTGGTGCACGGGCCTAGTTGCTCCACGGCATGTGGGATCTTCCTGGACCAGGGATCGAACCCGTGTGCCCTGCATTGGCAGGCGGATTCTTAACCACTGTGTCACCATGGAAGTTCCAGGATTTGATTACTTGATTTGCCTTTTCCCAGCCCCCTACTTCTGTGGCTCATGCTCGCTGTGCTCCAAGGCAAGGCTGCTCTGTTTGGCAGTAAAAAAGCACAGAGACCCCGTCACCTTGCATTTCAGGATGTAGAAAAGAGCTGTGGGGAGGAGTTGACCTGGGGACAGACAGTGTTATCTCCGAGGGCAATAGAACTGTTGGTAGCATTATGTATTCTCTATGCCAGCATGAAGCACCAGACCCCCGATCAGAGGCACCGTGTGTTCATTGTGTGTGTTTGATTTGTGGGGCCCTGTCCTGGGTAGAATGGAGTTTATTTAATAGTGTATTTACCTTGATGTGTAACTTCTGAATATCCGGACATAGGCTATGCGGGCCTCCATTTGCCCTCTTGCCCTGGGAGCTGCAGGATTGGAGGTGGTCTGAAGTTGGAGGTACAGATCTATGAGTCACTAACATAGATGTGGATATCACACAGAGAAAGTGTGAAGAGGGAGGAAAAGTGAGCAAATTGGATGGCTGCTAACATTCCACTTTTCCTTACAGTATATGCTTCCTTCTCTGCCCCACTCTACCTCCTTCCTCTTCTCTGATTTCTCACTCATTCCTTTTTCCAATTCCTTTTTAGTTTCTTCCTTCCCATGTGTCAGGACTCCCATTGGCATCACAAGCATCCACCATCCCTAACAGCAACTGCTACCTGGATGGCTGGATGGATAGATGCTTGGGGGAGGGGTAAGGACACTGCATCTTGAATGAATCCATTTTGGGGGAAATAACAAATGTAGGTAGTGAACATTCCATGGGTGAGATTACCTCTAAGGTGTGTGCTGGCAGGAAAGGAGCATACTTTACAGGAAGCTTATTTTGAGGGGCTGTTTCCCTTTCTAAGTATTGTCTTTATCTTATTTAGAGTAGTTGAGCCTTCATGCTGTTTAACCTCAAGCTATACTCACTCGAGACCTTCAATCTTAGACCCACAGCCAGTCACGTTAAAACAAAATCTCTTCCTTGGCTTAGAGCGAGATGTTCAGAATGTGATGGAACAAAGATTATTGCTGATACGGCTAAAGTGTTGATGTTTTGTTGGGTCTATCTCTGTTTAGTTTGGGAAGACTTTTTAGAAGAGGTGAGTTTTTTTGTGGCCTTTGACTGTTTAGAAGACTAAAATGGATAAAGCAATGTGATATGTATTGATATTCTAAAGCAAATGAAAATTGTACTAAAAGAGTATTACAGCTTTGGCTAGCTTGAATATCATGTGCATCTAGTTAGCAATAGAATTTGCCTTAGCTTCTTATCATGATTTTATCAAATAAAATGCAGAAAAGTGAACATTATAAAACTCTTCACACAGCTGAATGAGGCTGTGCACAACCTCTGGTAGAATCATTCTGAAGTGGCTGATTTTGTTTAACCATAGGCTGGTAAAACTAATCTTGAGAACCTTTTAGCTCAGTAAAGACTCTTATGTCATTGACCCCGCTTCAAAAGGTGAGCTAATTACTGTGCTAGGAAAGGATACACATCACTTTCAGGGGAGGTAATACCTCTGCCCACAGAATATCCAAAATGTAAATTAGCAAGTAGCAGTAAGTGAAATAAAAATATAGTCCAGTTAAATGTCATGCTGTCATGTTAAACCCAGAGTCCCACAGTTAAATGAGGTTAGGTGGTGACACTGAAAGTGCTAGGAAATTAGCAGCTGTGTGGTTTCTATGGCGTGATGCTCCGCTATTCGGCCAACTCTGCTGAAGTTGGTGGAGGGGATCCCACAATTATCACAGGGAGAATGACTCTCAAATGATGCTCAGAATTGGGGAATAAATTCTGTAGATAGCCCATGCATTTTTCTCCTTCTCTCTTGCTACTTGCCCTGGTTGCTTTACTGACAATCACTGTGGGAGGCTGGGGAGGGAAATTTTTGAAATAATAAGTCTCATAATAACAGTTACTATTTTCTTGAGAACTATGTGCCAGGCATTGAACGAAGCATTTCATATTCATTGTTTCATTTAATCCTCACTAAATGAGGGTGGGGTACAGGGTTCCTGTATCTGTAAGGTATGGTTGGAAAAACTGAGATTTAGGGAGGTGAAGAAACTTGCCCAAGGTTGCGTGATGGCAGAGCCTAGATTCAATCCAAATCAGCCTGATAGTAAAGCTTGGACTCTTAACCGTGTGCTATACTCTACTATTCCCATTACATGGGGTGCGGGTGAGGGTTGATGAAATTGGGGCGTGGGTAGCAAATCAAAACCACAATGAGATACTTCACACCTACTTGGATGGCTATAATAAAAAAGTTTTTTGTTGTTGTTAAAAAAAAACCCCGACAGAAAACCAACAAGTGGTAGCAAGGATGTGGAGAAATTGAAACCCTTGTACATTGCTGGTGGGAATGTAAAATGCTGCAGCTGCTGTGGGAGACAGTCTGGCAATTCCTCAAAAAGTGAAACAGGCTGACCACACAATGGAGCAATTCCACACCCAAGAGAACTGAAAACATACGTTCGTACAAAAACTTGTACACATATCTTCATAGCAGTGTTATTCGTAATAGTCAAAAAGTGGCAACGACCCATATGTCCATCAGCTGATGAATGGATGAACAAGATGTGGTAAATCTACAGAATGGAATAGTATTCAGCCCTAAAAAAGGAATGAAGTACTGATATGTACTACATCATGGAAGAACCTTGAAAATATAATGCTAAGTCAAAGAAGCCCAATACGAAAGACCAGCTGTCGTATGATCTATGTATATGAAATGTCCAGAACTGGCAAATTCATTGAAACAGAAGGCAGATTAGTGGCTACCGGCAGCTGGGGGGAGGGAGATTGAGGAGTGGCTGCTAATGGATATGGGGTTTCTTTTCGGACCGATGAGAATGTTTTGAAATTATATACTGGTGATGATTGCACAACGTAGTGAATACTAAAATCCACCGAAATGTACCCTTTAAAATGGTGATATTTATGTGAACTGTATGTTTTGTTTTGTTTTGTTTTTTAAAGGCAGCTTCAGGTCAGATCTGGGATGTCCTTGAATACTGGACTATAGGGTCCAGGTTTTCTTCTGTGGACAACAGGGAGCCACTGAAAGTTTCTAAGGAGGTTGATGGCATCATAGGAGTCGTGGAGATGTGTAAGGTGCTTAGCACACAGCAAGTGTTTAATAAATATTTGCTCCCCTCCCCCTTCATCCCCCAATTCAAGACAAAGCCACCCTGTCTCCTGTGGAAAAAGAACTCTTCTGTTTGGATCCTAATAGAAAACCATCTGTTTTATTGAAAACCACTCTGGCTCTTGGCTCCCGGGTCATCTTCCTGAGGGCTTCTAGCCATTCAGTGCTGGGTGAGTTTTAGCATCTTGAAAGCAACCTCCTCCTCTTCCTCTCCTCTTATTCTTTCTTTCTTTTTTTTAATTTGAAATAATGGTTTTCTAAAAGCCCTCATAGATCCTAACTTCACCCAATAAAGTCACCCGCCATATAAATTCTATGCTTCCTTTGTCTCCAGTTCCCCTCCATTTCTTCCTCCTTCTTCCTCCATCTCACCCAGATAGCAAGGAACACAGTCAAAAGGAGTCAGGTCATCTTTGTTTCTAATCCTGGCTCCCCGTCCTGCTGATAATCTGGCTAGATTCATAGCTCAATGATCTTATTTGCATAATGCTGTCATACGCATCTTCAACATCCTATCAACACCTAGGGTTCATTTGCAACTAAGTCGCTTATCTGATGCCTGGTACATCAGCTGCAGTCAATAAGTTATAGCTATAGCATCACTGTTATTATAGGGTTAAGAGGTAGTAATTGACAGGAGTGCTGACCTTTTTTTTTTTTTTTTTGCGCGGTACGCGGGCCTCTCACTGCTGTGGCCTCTCCGGTTGTGGAGCACAGGCTCCGGACGCGCAGGCTCAGTGGCCATGGCTCACGGGCCCAGCCACTCCGCGGCACGTGGGATCTTCCCGGACCAGGGCACGAACCCGTGTGCCCTGCAGCGGCAGGCGGACTCTCAACCACTGCGCCACCAGGGAAGCCTCTGACCTTTCTTTAGTAGAAGTGGGTTTCATCCTTCAAATCTCAAATATTTTAAGGATGCCTTAAAAGCTTTGACATGGAGAACTACTTTAAGTGACAAAATCTGTTTGCCAAAGTCATCTGAAAAATGCCCTAACGGCAGAGGGCTGCTTTTAGTATGAAGTGTGTTATTAAGTGGGGACAGAAGCTCTAGGGGACTTTGAGGTCAGCAAATATCAAGTGAACTACCTCACAGAGCTGTCTCTGGGGATTTCCCACGAGGCCCCGCCCCCGGGTGAGTCACCAAACTCCCCTCTTTGAGTCTTTGACCTGCAGCCCTTGTCAGCTGCAGAACCTCACTGCTCTGAAGATCAAGGAGTAGGAAAGTTCTCCACCATCCCTGCGATCTCAAGGTTTGTCCATTTGGGGCAGATAGATGGGGGGAAGCGAGGAGGGATGAGGATGAAGCTTTGTTCCCTTTGTACACTTCTAGACCTTTTCCCTCCTAATTTCTAATAACTTTTATTCCATAGCCCGTTAAATAAGGATCAAGAACCTGGCCTATAGAGATTGTTGGACTCTTTAGTTTTCTGACTAGATGAGCTTTAAATCTCAAAATGAGCAGATACATGTCTATTAAGAAAATGTGATAATGAGTTGACCAAGGAGGTGTTTCAACATTTTAGCAACTAGGTGTTGAAATTCCACATGCTGTTTGGACAAAGGGAGAATAGTAATAATGAGATATCTTCTCACTGAGCTGAACTGTTGGATGCCCCTGACAGATTCTCTCTTTAAGGACTATATTTCAGGGGCAGCAAGCCACAGGCATTGTTGAAATCTAGACGCTAATGCTAAATATCTATGAAAGTCCCCAAAAGTTCTTGCTATTGTTATTTCTGCATTTCAGCAAAACATGTTGGAAAGTACACTCTTAGACTTTGGCAAATCTACAGAAAGCTATGTGTTGAGTCATGCTTCTCTTATCCTAGAAGTTTCTATGAATTTGCTACCTTTTCCATGGTATTCCATCATTAATTTTTCCTGCAAACCCTGAGTTATGATCGTGTAGAATTGTACAGATGATAGCTGAACTGTAGGTAATTCTGAAAGGAGAAACCACCTCATCCTAGGAAACTTTCACCTTTTGCAGAGTGGTACATGTGAAACCAGCTACTTTGATTAAAATTCTTTTGGAATCTGCTTGGCTAATACGTCTCTGCAAGATTTCATCATGGGAAATTGCTATTACAACATAGTGGCTACTGTGCTGTTGGTCATGAATTTCGAGAGGACAAGATCATTGCAGGATTTCTGCAGTAACTGTTCAGCGGGTAAGGACCAAATTAACATGTGTGCTTGATCTGTTCTGCTGAAAACATGGTTCAGTTAGTCTGGTAGTCAGGGCGTATGAGCTCTGTTTTAATGATTTTTTTAAAAAATTGAACTATAGCTGATTTACAATATTGTGTTAGTTTCAGGCATATGGCAAAGATATTTATATATATATGTATATTACAAGATATTGAATATAGTCCCCTGTGCTGTACAGTAGGTCCTTGTTGTTTATCTATTTTATATAC
This sequence comes from Tursiops truncatus, assembly GCF_011762595.2. Lineage (NCBI taxonomy): Eukaryota > Metazoa > Chordata > Mammalia > Artiodactyla > Delphinidae > Tursiops > Tursiops truncatus. The sequence continues at coordinate 177,972,887 of NC_047034.1, forward strand.
AGTGGTGTGTATCTGTTAATCCCAAACTTCTAATTTATCCCTCCCCCGCAATAATGATCTTTGATTCATTCATTTACAAGAACCTGCATTACATTTCTTGAATGCTACATCTTAGCTGTGTGAATGCAGGCTTGTCACTTAAACTCTTGTGCTCCAGCTTCATCATCTGGGGATGATATGAGAACCTATCTCATAGGATTGATTGCTGGGAGGATCCTATGATGGGCTTAGATCAGTGCACGGCACAGGGAAAGACCTCAACAAATGTTAGTTTTGCATGTGCAGACAGTGCTCAGACTGGGGGGTGCAGCAGGGAATAAGCAAGTGGCAGGAGGCTTAACAGAGTGGGAAAAGGCAGACACCTTTCAACTGTAGTGTGCCAATAAAGGACATTGATCTCCTGAATCCAGTCACTGGTGTCCAGGATTAATCATGAGAAATCATTCTGTTTTATTCAATAGGTAAAGGAAACTATTTTCCTTCCATTGATTTTTTTGTTGCAATATCTATACTTTGTTATTTTTAATTCTGTGATTATGCTTAGGGCAATCTTTCAAATGGATAATTTAAAACAGTCAATCAACAAATAAAGTCTATCACTGTGGTACCTAGAAAACGAATCTTTGTTTCATATTCTGGTTTTCCTGTGAACCTCATAATGCTTTGGGTGATGATGGTCCATTGTCAAACATGTACAGCTCTTATCTACCCTTTTTAGGTACTTTCTGTGGGAAAAACAAGCATGAGCTTTGCACTCCTTGTCCTTCAAATAGTTTCTCCAGCACAAGTGGACAAAAGGCCTGTGACGTATGCAGGAAGTGTGAAGGTATGATTTAAAAGATATATTCTTCATCCAGATATGTGTTGGGAAGACAAGCTTTTATTCCCGAGTGTACTGATCTCTTTTGAAAATCTGAAGTGTCAAATAGGCTGGTTCCTCTGTTAATAGGAAGGTCCAGTAAAATAATTTACTGTAATAGCAACTATTGGTGGATTGAGCTTTTTAAATATTAGAGGAAATATTCATTAGACAAGAGAGAATTTTTTAATTAGCAAAATGTAAAAAAGTCTTCTATAGATATTTAAAAGTCAACTTTATACTCTGAGACCATTAGGACCATTCTAAGTAGAACAAGCATGGTTTTTATTGCAGAACATAAATTTGCTTCCTGGATTTGGAGATCAAGGGTATTATAACACTGGGGGACTTTGTAGGTGTTTTCAGGACCAAGAAAGCGTGTTCCTCCACCAGCAATGCAGAGTGTGAGTGTGTGCCGGGATTCTACTGCCTGGGAGAAGGATGTAACATGTGTGAAGAGGACTGTAAACAAGGTCAAGAATTAACAAAAGAGGGTAGGTTTCCTCTTTTATCTAGTGCCAATTTGTGGTCTAGTCATATGTTGTTAACTTAGTTCTTGGTCCTTTGATTACAAAATAAAACGTAGATTTGTAGAACCTTTAAGTAATAGTAATGAACTGCTAAGTATCTGATATTTACAAAATTATTTCTCAATCAATGGAAATAATTTGAAATCACATTCGTTTTTCACCAGAACCATGCCTTTTCATGCATCCTATACATGCATATACAATACTCTATGTACAACTAGAATAAAACCTTTAGTCGCATTAAGGTTTCATTTCAAGAAAAACGGTTGAACAATCTATGTAGATTGTATTCAGTTAATGACTTTATTATGGGATTATGTTCATCACAAACTATTCAAGAAGAATTGTTCATCACTAATGAAATTCAGGAAGAATTGTTAGACAATCGGTACAGATTTTATTAAGTTAATGACTTTATTATTATGTGATCATGTTCATCACAGAGAAAGTTAAAAATGATTAAAATGCTTCCTTTTTCATTATTCCTTTAATTTTTACAAAAGGTTGTAAAGACTGTTCCTTTGGGACATTTAATGATCGGGAACATGGTGACTGTAAACCTTGGACAGAGTACGTATCATTTCTTTCTGCTTACAACATAAAGTATCTGGCTTAACTTTTCTAAAGACAAGGAATGTGATCACTGATGCTTTTTTAAACCTATCAAGTGTAGACATAGAATAACATGCAAATAGGTGGTATGGGAACAGTATGGGGTAATTGTGACTAGATTGCCAAAGTGGGCATTTTCTCCAGAAGTACTGCCCAGAACAATGAGGTCAGATTTGCCAGTGGAACTTAGCTACTGTCTGCCCTAGGTGTCCTTCTGTGTCCTTCCAATCTCTTTGCTGCCTCTGACTTTCCCCCAGTGATCAACCCACCTTCAAGTGTTCAGTGCCAGCATTGATAATGATACAGAAGAGGGTAAAGTATGTTTCCTTCCCTCAAAAGCTTTAACATAGTCTTGGGGAAACAAGACTACCACAGGTAATAAAATAGCCAACAGTGTATTTTTTACACCTTTGTTCTTTTTGCATTTGATCTTCTTACTAGAAAATCATTTTTATCATTATTTTACATTTACATTCTTATTGTGTGTTACAAAAGTATTGGTCCATAAGAGATTAGAAAGTTGTTTTTGTTGTTTTTTGTTTGTTTGTTTGTCTTTTGACACAAATAGTTCAGAGCAGGGAAGTGAGTCTGCATGGACAGTGGGATCGAACTGGGTTTTGGGGAATAGGTGGGTTTGCTTTAGATAAAAAGAGGCAGGGGAAAGACACAGGACAATGATGATGGTGATGTGGACAATGATGATGGATGGCTACCGTTTACAGGGAGTAAGTCAGGCACGTAGTGTCGTTTACTCTTCACAACAGCCCTGGGACATGTATATCTTATTTTTCAGATGAGAAAACTGAGGCTTAGAGCGATTTCCCAACTTGCCCAAGGTCATTCTACGAAGGGACCGAACCAGGGCTCAAACCCTGGTCAGTCTGATGCCAACACATCAGACTGACCAGGAGTCTCCTAACTAGCCTGGGAGTTAGGAGCTCCTAACCCTAGGCTAACTTGTCTGTCCTTCCTGTGTGCCAGAGATGGTCAAATATGCTTAAGAAGGTGGGGGTGAGAGACTAACCAGGCAACAGCCTGAAGTAAGCTGTCGTGGGACAGGACTCCCCAGCCCGGGAAGAAAGAAGAATCCAATTAGGTAGATAGAGTGGGATGAATTGTGGAGAGCCATGAAAGCCAAGTGAACATTGGTAGAAGCCCAGATGGTCAAGTAGAAGTTTTTCAAAATATCTTTGCTTTGCCTATGAACCCAGATCCACACATCTTTTTCACCAGAATTGCTTTCCTGGGTAGAAAATGTCAGTCTTTTTTAATTAGAATGATCCGTACCTGAATTAATGATTTGAACTCTTTTCATTGGACCATCTAAGCTGTTCTTTGGATGGGAAGTCTGTCCTTGTGAATGGGACGAAGGAAAGCGATGTGGTATGCGGACCGGCATCAGCTGACTTCTCTCCAGGTGCATCCTCCACCGTCATGCCTGCCCCTGGGGGAGAGCCAGGTAGCTGGTTTGTTGCTGTTAAATCAAATGAATGTATGTGGCCATTCGGATTGGTGTCTAAGTCACTCCTGATGCCTTGCATCTCTGCCTCTAGCAGGCACCTCGACATGCCTTCCTCCTCTTACCCTGGCTTCAAGGGACCCATCCATTTCTTCGGGTGCTTCTTATTCACTCTGAATTCCACATTAGTAAGCAGAGCGAGGTGAGACTGCACCCAAGCAGACATTACACCTTTGATAACGCCAAGTAATGGCGATTATAGAGTTCCATGTTTCCTATAGGCTAGAAAGGCCAAACCACTTAATTTCTGTGGGCTTCTAGGAAAATGACTAAGGTTGTAAAAAAAGTTTTCTTAACAAGCAGGCAAGTTTACTAAGATAGCTGGTGGGAGATGCCCAAGGCACGACTTCCCATGCTTAAGGGTTTACAAACGCAAATATAAATATCAGCATATTTGCAAACTTTTATTTTTGTCTGAATTTCTCCTTTTGTTCTGTTTTAAAGGTCACACCAACCGGATCATTATCTTCTTTCTTGCACTGACGTCGACTGCAGTGCTGTTCTTGGCGTCCTTCGTGGTGCTCCGTTTCTCTGTGGTTAAACAGGGCAGAAAGAAGCTTCTGTATATATTCAAACAACGTAAGAGGAACATAAAAGTGTTAGATATGAGCCTTTTAAAAAAAAACAACTATTTATTTATTTTTGGCTGCATTGGGTCTTCGTTGCTGCGCGCAGGCTTTCTCTAGCTGCGGTGAGCGGGGGCTACTCTTCATTGCGGTGCACGGGCTTCTCATTGCGGTGGCTTCTCTTGCTGCGGAGCACGGGCTCTAGGCTTGAGGGCTTCAGTAGTTGTGGCACATGGGCTCAGTAGCTGTGGCTCGCGGGGTTAGTTGCTCCGCGGCATGTGGGATCTTCCCGGACCAGGGCTCGAACCCGTGTCCTCTGCATTGGCAGGTGCATTCTTAACCACTGTGCCACCAGGGAAATTCATTATGAGCTTTTTGAGGCTAGGCTTTTTACAGTAGAAAGAGAAAGATGATTTGTTTTAAGTTACAGAAGCTAGGTTAGTATAGCACAGTGGTTATCAAGTGGGACAATTTGGCCCCCAAGGGGACATTTGGCAATGCCTGGAGAGTTTTGGTGGTCACAGTCTAAGCGGTGGGGTAGGGAGTGCTTTGCTCCTGGCATCTAGTGAGTGGAGTTCAGCGATGCTGCTAAATTTCCTACAATACACAGGACGGCCCCACCACAGAGAGTTAGCCGTCCCCAGATGTCAGTGACGCTGACGTGGAGAAAGCCTGGTGATGGCAGCCCATAATCCAAAGGTGCCAGAAAAATGCCCACTTGAAGTACGCTGCAGCCTTGGGCCACTGTGTGTGTGTGTGTGTGTGTGTGTGTGTGTGTGGCCACTCAGCTGTGGATACAGGACCCTGACAAAGAGGAATCAAAAATAACGTTGCCCCATCTCGCACTTCTCCTCTGGCTGATGAATGGCCTTAACCTGAACTAGACCCACAGCTAGAAGAAGGCCTAGAGAACAAGGAGGGAGCTTAAAGTGGGTCTAATGAGATGAATTATTAGGACAGGGATCTGGATTAAATGAGAAATTTCAATAATGGATGCCATTCATGAAGCCAGATAGTATTTCCATAAGGAACTGGGCAAGTGCCTGGCACAGGGTCAATACTCACTAAATGAACGCTATTAACATTTATTCCAAAAGGCTTAGAGATGGGGGCAATCTGCATTTTTCTTTTCTTTTTTTTTTTCTTTTTTTTTGCGGTACGCGGGCCTCTCACTGTTGTGGCCTCTCCCGTTGCGGAGCACAGGCTCTGGACGCGCAGGCTCAGCGGCCATGGCTCACGGGCCCAGCCGCTCCGCAGCATGTGGGATCTTCCCGGACCGGGGCACGAACCCGTGTCCCCTGCATCGGCAGGCGGACTCTCAACCACTGCACCACCAGGGAAGCGCTGCATTTTTGTCTTTGTGGAGAACAGAACCATAGATAGCAGGCTAGACTTACTAAGAGGGATTCATGTATAGGAGGAGCGCTCTGAGAGCTCTGTGATGTAGCCCAAGCCACCATAAGACTAGAGAGTGTCAGTTTGTGGGTTGTTAAAAATATAGGAGGGGAAGTATTAGCAAAGTCTTCTCTAAAGATGCAGTACACTAATTTGTATAAAGTTTCTTTCTGAAAACAATATAAAACTTTTGAACATTTTGAAATATACAGGAAAATGCATAGGCATAAAGTTTAACAAACTGTAAGACGAACACCTGTGTAACTCTACCCAGGTCAAGAAACAGAACATACTCTGCTCCCCGGAAGCGCTTCTTGTGTTCCTTCCAGATGAAAACCTTCCTTCCACTAGTGCTAACCACAACTAGATTCTTACGGTGTTCACTTCCTTGCTCTTATTTATAGTTTTGCTACCTAAAAACAGGGTTTAATTTAGTTGCTTGTGAACTTCAGACAAGTGGAATCACACTGTATCTGTTCTACATTTTCCTTCCCCTTTTCACTCAACTTTGTATCTTTATGATTCATCCACGTGTGGCATTTATCTTTAGTTGATTTCCAGTGTTGAATACTCTTCTCTTGAATGACTGTATCATAGTTTGTTTACCCATCTTAATATTCCTGGACACTTGGGTTGTTTCCAATTTGGGGCTCTTACAGACAGTGATATTTGAATATTTTTGTCTACGTATCTCAGTACACATAAGCACATGTTTCTGTTTTTGTTTTGTTTTTAACCTGGGAATAAAATTGCTGGGACATGAGGAATGTGTATCTTGGTCCTTAGTACTAGATTTACCAAACTGTTTTCCAGAATAATAGACCTCATTTACACTTTCACAGCAGCATATGAGAGTTCTTTTTGCTCCAACCCTTGCTACTACCTAGTGTCATCAGACTTCTTAATTTTTATCTGTCTGGTGGGTGTATAGTAGTATCTCGTGGTTTTAATTTGCATTTCCCTGATTACTAGTGAGACTGGACATCTTTTCATGTTATATTGGTCATTTGGATTTCCTCTCTTGCAAAGTGCCTGACCTTTTGAGCCTTTTCCCACTGGGTTGTTTGTCCTTTTCTTATTAACCTATAGGAATGTTTTAGTCTACTGTTCATGTGCTGCAAATATATTTTCCGACCCTGTGGGTTGACTCTCTTTTTGAGGTCTAAACCTCTGATTTAAGCTTTAAGTTCTCACTGAAACCTCTGTTTTAAACAACTATCCCTCCCAGCTTTACCCCAATCTACAGTAAAGGTCTTTATAAAATGATTTTCAAAAGTACTTATGAGTAATTAGTGAGTTTCAATGGAAAAGTAATCCATTTAAAAAATTTTTAGGTTATTTTTAAAAACTTTCTATTTTGAAATAGGGATTCACAAGAAGTTGTAAAAACAGTACAGAAAAATCTTATGTGCCACTCCTGGGGTTACATCGTACGTAACTACAGTACAATATCAAAACCAGGCAACTGACATTGGCACATGGCGTGTGTTTAGTTTACTGTATGTCATTTTATCACATGTGTAGTTTGGTGTAAACCACTAGCACAATCAAAATACAGAACTATTCCATCGCCACAAAGTCTCCTCCTGCTAGTGTTTATACTCCAAACACTCCCTTTCCCCCACCATCCCTAACCCCTCATAACTACAGATATGTTTTCCATCTCTGTAATTTTGTCATTTCAAGAATGTTATATAAATAGTATCATACGATATATAAATGGATCATAAATAAGAGACCTTTTAAGACTGGCTTTTTCCCCTCAGCAAATGCCATTGAGATCCGTCTGAGTTGTGTTTCAATAGTTGACTCTTTTTTATTGCTGACTAGTGTTGTAAGGTGAGGTTGTACCACAGTGTGTTTTACCATTCACCTATCGAGAGACATTTTGGTTGTTTCCAGTTTATGACTGTTACATTAGAGCTGCTATGAATAATCAAGTACAGATCTGTGTGGACATAAGTTTCCATATCTTTAAGATAAATGCCCAGGAGTGCAATTACTGGGTCATATGCTAAGTATGTATTTAGTTTTTTAAGAAACTGCTAAACACTTTTCCAGAGGAGTTGTACCATTTAACATTCCACCAGCAACGTAGGAGAGTTTCTCCTCATCTTCACCAGCAGTTTGTATTGCAGCAATTTTTAATTTCAGCTGTTCTAATAGGTATGTACTGATATCTCACTGTGGTCTTAATTTGCCTTTCCCTAAGGGTTGAACATCTTTTCATGTACTTATTTCCCATCTGTATATCTTCTTCAGTGAAATGTTCCTTCATGTCTTTTACCCATTTTCTAACTGGACTCTTTGTTTTACTTTTGACATTTGAGAGTTTTTTATATCTCCTCGATATGAGTCCTTTATCAGATGTGAGGTTTGTAAGTATTTTCTCCCAGTCTGTAGCTTGCCTTTTCATCCTCTTCACATGATCTTCTGCAGACAAAAAGTGTTTAATTTTGATGAAGGCCAATTGGCCAATTTTTTTCATTTATGGGATTATGCCGAAGAACTCTTTACCAAGTCCTAGGTCCCAAAGATTTAGACTTTCTCCTATGTTATCTTCCAAAGGTTTTCTATTTAAATCTATGCTTCATTTTTAGTTAAGTTTTGTATAAGGTGTGAGAGTTTCAAGTCAATATTTTAAAATTATTTTTATTTTTTTTTTGCTGATGGGTGTCCAACAGCTTCAGCATCATTTATTGAGAAGATTATCCTTCCTCCATTGAATTGCTTTTGCACTTTTGTCAAAAATCAGTTGGCTGTACTTGTGTGGGGACTCTTTCTGGTTTCTCTCTTCTGTTCCACTGATATGTGTGCTTTACCTTCTGCCAATACCACACAGTCTTGGTTACGGTAGCTGTAAAACAGTCTTGAAATTGGCTATAGGGTAGAGTGAGTCCTCCCACGTTATTCTTCTTTTTCAAAATTGTTTTGGCTATTCTAGTTTGTTTGCATTTCTATACAAATTTTAGATAATCTTATCCCTATCTGCAAAAAGTGGGCTGGGATTCTGATAGCAATTGTGTTAAATCTGTATATCAATTCAGGGAGAATTGACATCTTTACTATGTTAACTATTCCTATCCATGAACACAGTATGTCTCTCCATTTAGGTATATTTTCTTTGATTTCTTTCATCAGCATTTTGTGGTTTTCAGCATACAAGTCCCACACATGTTTTGTTAAATTTAGGCCTTAGTATTTATATTTAACAATTGCAGATGATGTGGTATCTTAAATTTTGGTTTTGACGTGTTCATTGCTAGTATATAGAAATACAGTTGGTTTTTGTAGTTTGATTTTGTGTCCTGTGATTTTGCTGAACTTGCTTACTAGTTCTAGGTTATTTTGTAGATTCCTTGGGATTTTTTACATAGACTGTAGTGTCATCTGCAAAAAAAAAATAGCTTTATTTCTTTTCATTTCCCATCTATATGCCTTTTATTTCTTTTCTTGTCTTATTATTCTGGCTAGAATGTCCAGTACTATGTTGCATAAGAGTGGCGAGAGGGAACATCTTCGCCTTGCTTCTAATCTTTGGGGAAAAGCATTCAGTCTTTCACCAGGAGGTATGATGTGAGCTACAGAGTTTTAGTAGCTATTCTTTATCAAGTTGAGAAAGTGTTCTGAAGATTTTTTTTTTTTTTAATCATGAAGGAGGGTTGAATTTTGTCAGGTGCTTTTTTCTGTATCAATTGATTTGATTATGTGATTTTTCTTCTTTAGCCTGTTGAGATGATGAATGAGATAGATGGATTTTTGAATTTCAAACTAGCCTTGAATCCCTGGACTAAACTCCACTTAGTCATGGTATATAATTATTTTTATATATGTCTGAATTCTCTTCACTAATATTTTGTTAAGAATTTTTGCAGCTATACTCATGAGGAATATTGATCTGTGGTTTTCTTTTCTAGTACTGTCTTTGTCTGATTTTGGTATCAGGGTAATATTGACTTCCTCAGATAAGTTGAGACATGTTCCGTCTTCTGTTTTCTGGAAGAAGTTGTGTAGAATTGGTGTTAATTCTTCTTTAAATAGTTTATAGAATTCTCTAGTGAAACTATCTGAACCTGGAGCTTTCTTTTTGGAGCTCCTTAATTACAAATTCAATTGCCTTAATAATTATAGGGACTCAAGTTATTTGATTCATACTGAGTGAATTGTGATAGTTTATGTTTTTTGAGGACTTGGTCCATTTCATCTAAGTTGTCAAATTTATGTGTTTAAGTTATTTATACTATTTCCTTACTATTTTTTGTTGTATGCAGGTCTGTAGTGATATCACCTACTGATATTGGTAATGTGTGTCTTCTCTCTTTTTTTTCTGAATCAGTCTTGATAGAGATTTGTCAATTTTATTGAACTTTTCAAAGAACCAGGTCTTTGTTTCATTGATTTGCTCTATTATTTTTCTGTTTTCAATTTCACTAGTTTCTGCTTTTACCTTTATTATTTCATTTCTTTTGCTTGCTTTGGATTTATTTTGTTCTTTTTCTATTCAGGTGGAAGCTTATGTTATTGGTTTGAGACATTTTCTCTTTCTTTTTTTTTTAATGATATAATGACCATTTCCAAGGTTAGTGCTTTATTTTTATATATTTTTTTCGTGGGGGGGATTATATTTTTTTAATTTAATTAATTAATTAATTTTTTGCGGTACGCAGGCCTCTCACTGTTGTGGCCTCTCCCGTTGTGGAGCACAGGCTCCGGATGCGCAGGCTCAGCAGCCATGGCTCAAGGGCCCAGCCACTCCGTGGCATGTGGGATCTTCCCGGACCGGGGCACGAACCCGTGTTGCCTGCATCGGCAGGTGGACTCTCAAGCACTGCGCCACCCGGGAAGCCCTATTTATCATTTATACAGCAGGTTCTTATTAGTCATCAATTTTATACACATCAGTGTATGCATGTCAATCCCAATCTCCCAGTTCATCACACCACCTCCCCCCACGCAGCCGCTTTCCCCCCTTGGTGTCCATACGTTTGTTCTTTACATCTGTGTCTCAATTTCTGTCCTGAAAACTGGTTCATCTGTACCATTTTTCTAGGTTCCACATATATGCATTAATATACGATATTTGTTTGTCTCTTTCTGACTTACTTCACTCTGTATGACAGTCTCTAGATCCATCCACGTCTCTACAAATGACCCAATTTCATTCCTTTTTATGGCTAATATTCCATTGTATATATGTACCACATCTTCTTTATCCATTCATCTGTCGATGAGCATTTAGGGTGCTTCCATAACCTGGCTATTGTAAATAGTGCTGCAATGAACATTGGGGTGTATGTGTCTTTTGAATTATGGTTTTCTCTGGGTATATGCCCAGTAGTGGGATTGCTGGATCATATGGTAATTCTATTCTTAGTGTTTTAAGGAACCTCCATACTGCTCTCCATAGTGGCTGTATCAATTTACATTCCTACCAACAGTGCAAGAGGGTACCCTTTTCTCCACACCCTCTCCAGCATTTGTTGTTTGTAGATTTTCTGATGATGCCCATTCTAACTGGTGTGAGGTGATACCTCATTGTAGTTTTGATTTGCATTTCTCTAATAATTAGTGATGTTGAGCAGCTTTTCATGTGCTTCTTGGCCATCTGTTTTGTCTTCTTTGGAGAAATGTCTATTTAAATCTTCTGCCCATTTTTGGATTGGGTTGTTTGTTTTTTTAATATTGAACTGCATGTGATGTTTATATATTTTGGAGATTAATCCTTTGTCCATTGATTCATTTTGCAAATATTTTCTCCCATTTTGAGGGTTGTCTTTTCATCCTGTTTATGGTTTCCTTTGCTGTGCAAAAGCTTTGAAGTTTCATGAGGTTCCATTTGTTTATTTTTGTTTTTATTTCCATTACTCTAGGAGGTGGGTCAAAAAAGATCTTGCTGTGATTTATGTCAAAGAGTGTTCTTCCTATGTTTTCCTCTAAGAGTTTTATAGTGTCCGGTCTTACATTTAGATCTCTAATCCATTTTGAGTTTATTTTTGTGTATGGTGTTAGGGAGTGTTCTAATTTCATTCTTTTACATGTAGCTGTCCAGTTTTCCCAGCACCACTTATTGAAGAGACTGTCTTTTCTCCTTTGTATATCCTTGCCTCCTTTGTCCTAGATTAGTTGACTATAGGTGTGTGGGTGTATCTCTGGGCTTTCTATCCTGTTCCATTGATCTATGTTTCTGTTTTTGTGCCAGTATCATATTGTCTTGATTACTGTAGCTTTGTAGTATAGTCTGAAGTCAGAGAGTCTGATTCCTCCAGCTCCGTTTTTTGCCCTCAAGACCGCTTTGGCTATTCAGGGTCTTTTGTGTCCCCACACAAATTTTAAGATTTTTTGTACTAGTTCCGTAAAAAATGCCATTGGTAATTTGATAGGGATTGCATTGAATCTGTAGATTGCTTTGGGTAGTATAGTCATTTTCACAATATTGATTCTTCCAATCCAAGAACATGGTATATCTCTCCATCTGTTGGTATTATCTTTAATTTCTTTCATCAGTGTCTTATAGTTTTCTGCATACAGGTCTTTTGTCTCATTAGGTAGGTTTATTCCTAGGTATTTTATTCTTTTTGTTGCAATGGTAAATGGGAGTGTTTCCTTAATTTCTCTTTCAGATTTTTCATCATTAGTATATAGGAATGCATGAGATTTCTGTGCATTAATTTTGTATCCTGCAACTTTACCAAATTCATTGATTAGCTCTAGTAGTTTTCTGGTGGCATTTTTTTTTTTTTTTTTTTTTTTTGCGGTACGCAGGCCTCTCACTGCTGTGGCCTCTCCCGTTGAGGAGCACAGCCTCCGGACCCGCAGGCTCAGCGGCCATGTCTAATGGGCTTAGCCACTCCGCGGCATGTGGGATCTTCCCGGACTGGGGCATGAACCCATGTCCCCTGCATCGGCAGGCGGATTCTCAACCACTGCACCACCACTGAAGCCCTGGTGGCATCTTTAGATTTCTCTATGTATAGTATCATGTCATCTGCAAAGTGACAGTGTAGTTTCTTCTTTTCTGATTTGGGTTCCTTTTATTTCTTTTTCTTCTCTGATTGCCATGGCTAGGAATTCCAAAACTATGTTGAATAATAGTGGTGAGAGTGGACATCCTTGTCTTGTTCCTGATCTTAGAGGAAATGCTTTCAGTTTTTCACCATTGAGAATGATGTCTGCTGTGTGTTTCTCATATATGGCCTTTAATATGTTGAGGTAGGTTCCCTCTATGCCCACTTTATGGAGAGCTTTTATCATAAATGGGTGTTGAATTTTGTCAAAAGCTTTTTCTGCCTCTATTGAGATGATCGTATGGTTTTTATTCTTCCATTTGTTAAATGGTTTATCACATTCATTGATTTGCATATATTGAAGAAGGCTTGCATCCCTGGGATAAATCCCACTTGATCATGGTGTATGATCCTTTCAATGTGTTGTTGGATTCTGTTTGCTAGTATTTTGTTGAGGATTTTTGCATCTATATTCATCAGTGATATTGGTCTGTAATTTTTTTTTTCTGTGACATCTTTGTCTGGTTTTGGTATCAGGGTGATGGTGACCTCGTAGAATGAGTTTGGGAGTGTTCCTTACTCTGCAATTTTTTGGAAGAGTTTGAGAAGGATGGGTGTTAGCTCTTCTCTAAATGTTTGATAGAATTCACCTGTGAAGCCACCTGGTCCTGGACTTTTGTTTGTTGGAAGATTTTTAATCACAGCTTCAATTTCATTCCTTGTGATTGGTCTGTTCATATTTTCTATTTCTTCCTGGTTCAGTCTTGGAAGGTTATACCTTTCTAAGAATTTGTCCATTTCTTCCAGGTTGTCCATTTTATTGGCATAGAGTTGCTTGTAGTAGTCTCTTAGGATGCTTTGTATTTCTGTGGTGTCTCTTGTAACTTCTCCTTTTTCATTTCTAATTTTATTGATTTGAGTCCTCTCTCTCTTTTTCTTGATGAGTCTGGCTAATGGTTTATCAATTTTGCTTATCGTCTCAAAGAACCAGCTTTTAGTTTTATTGATCTTTGCTATTGTTTTCTGTGTTTCTATTTCACTTATTTCTGCTCTGATCTTTATGATTTCTTTCCTTCTGCCAACTTTGGGTTTTGTTTTTTCTTCTTTCTCTAGTTCCTTTAGGTGTAAGGTTAGTTGTTTATTTGAGAGTTTTCTTGTTTCTTGAGGTAGGCTTGTATAGCTATAAACTTCCCTCTTAGAACTGCTTTTGCTGCATCCCATAGGTTTTGGATCATCGTGTTTCATTGTCATTTGTCTCTAGGTAATTTTTGATTTCCTCTTTGATTTCTTAAGTGATCTCTTGGATATTTAGTAACATATTGTTTAGCATCCATGTTTTGTGTTTTTTACGGTTTTTCCCTGTAATTGATTTCTAATCTCATAGCGTTGTGGTCAGAAAAGATGCTTGATGTGATTTCAGTTTTCTTAAATTTACTGAGGCTTAATTTGTGCCCCAAGATGTGATCTATCCTGGAGAATGTTCCATGTGCACTTGAGAAGAAAGTGTAATCTGCTGTTTTTGGATGGAATGTCTTATAAATATTAATTAAATCTCTCTGGTCTATTGTGTCATTTAACGCTTCTCTTTCCTTATTTATTTTCATTTCGGATGATCTGTCCATTGGTGTAAGTGAGGTGTTTCAGCCCCCCACTATTATTGTGTTACTGTCGATTTCCTCTTTTATAGCTGTTAGCAGTTGCCTTATGTATTTAGGTGCTCCTATGTTGGGTGCATATATATTTATAATTGATATATCTTCTTCTGAGATTGATCCCTTGATCATTATGTAGTGTCCATCCTTGTCTCTTGTAAGATTCTTTATTTTAAAGTATATTCTATCTGATATGAGTATTGCTACTCCAGCTTTCTTTGGATTTCCATCTGCATGGAATACCTTTTTCCATCCTCTCACTTTCAGTCTGTATGCGTTCCTAGTTCTGAAGTGGGTCTCTTGTAGACAGCATATAGATGGATCTTGCTATTCAACAAGCCTATGTTTTTTGGTTGGAGCATTTAATCCATTCACATTTAAGGTAATTATCAATATGTATGTTCATATGACCATTTTCTTAATTGTTTTGGGTTTGTTTTTGTAGGTCCTATGCTCTTGTGTTTCCCACTTAGAGAAGTTTCTTTAGCATTTGTTGTAGAGCTGGTTTGGTGGTGCTGAATTCTCTTAGCTTTTGCTTATCTGTAAAGCTTTTGATTTCTCCATCAAATCTGAATGAGATGCTTGCTGTGTAGAGTAATCTTGGTTGTAGGTTCTTCCCTTTCATCACTTTAAGTATATCATGCCACTCCCTTCTGGTTTGTAGAGTTTCTGCTGAGAAATCAGCTGTTAACCTTATGGGAGCTCCCTTGTATGTTATTTGTCATTTTTCCCTTGCTGCTTTCAATTGTTTTTCTTTGTCTTTAATTTTTGCCAGTTTGAGTTCTATGTGTCTCAGCGTGTTTCTTGTTGGGTTTATCCTGTATGGGACTCTCTGCACTTCCTGGCCTTGGGTGGCTATTTCCTTTCCCATGTTAGGGAAGTTTTTGACTATAATCTCTTGAAATATTTTCTCTGGTCCTTTCTCTCTCTCTTCTCCTCCTGGGACCCCTATAATGCGAATGTTTTTGCGTTTAATGTTGCCCCAGAAGTCTCTTAGGCTGCCTTCATTTCTTTTCATTCTATTTTCTTTATTCTGTTCTATGGCAGTCAATTCCACCATTCTGTCTTCCAGATCACTTATCCGTTCTTCTGCCTCAGTTATTCTGATATTGAATCCTTCTAGTGTAGCTTTCATTTCACTTATTGTATTGTTCATCTCTGTTTGTTTGTTCTTTATTTCTTCTAGGTCTTTGTTAAACATTTCTTGCATCTTCTCGATCTTTGCCTCCATTCTTTTTCCGAGGTCCTGGATCATCTTCACTATCATTATTCTGAATTCTTTTTCTGGAAGGTTGCCTATCTCCATTTCGTTTAGTTGTTTTTCTGGGGTTTTATCTTTTCCTTCATCTGGTACATAGCCCTCTGACTTTTCATCTTGTCTATCTTTCTGTGAATGTGGTTTTCGTTCCACAGGCTGCAGGACTGTAGTTCTTCTTGCTTCTGCTGTCTGCTCTCTGGTGGATGAGGCTATCTAAGGAGCTTGTGCAAGCTTCCTGATGAGAGGGACTGGTGGTGGGTAGAGCTGGCTGTTGCTCTGGTGGGCAGAGCTCAGTAAAACTTTAATCCACTTGACTGCTGATGAGTGGGGCTGGGTTCCCTCCCTGTTGGTTGTTTGGCCTGAGGCAACCCAACACTGGAGCCTACCTGGGCTCTTTGATGGGGCTAGTGACAGACTCTTGGAGGGCTCACGCCAAGGAGTACTTCCCAGAACTTTTGCTACTAGTGTCCTTGTCCCCCTGGTGAGCCACAGCCACCCCCCACGTCTGCAGGAGACCCTCCAACACTAGCAGGTAGGTCTGGTTCAGTCTCCTATGGGATCACTGCTCCTTCCCTGGGTCCCGATGCGCACACAACTTTGTGTGTGCCCTCCAGGAGTGGAGTCTCTGTTTACCTCAGTCCTGTCAAAGTACTGCAATCAAATCCCACTGGCCTTCAAAGTCTGATTCTCTAGGAATTCCTCTTCCCGTTGCCAGACCCCCAGGTTGGGAAGCTGACGTGGGACTCAGAACCTTCACTCCAGTGGTGGACTTCTGTGGTATAAGTGTTCTCCAGTCTGTGAGTCACCCACCCAGCATTTATGAGATTTGATTTTACTGTGATTGCACCGCTCCTACCATCTCATTGTGGCTTCTCCTTTGTCTTTGCATGTGAGGCATCTTTTTTGATGAGTTCCAGTGTCTTCCTGTCGATGATTGTCCGGCAGCTACTTGTGATTCTGGTGTTCTCTCAAGAGGGAGTGAGTGCAGGTACTTCTACTCCGCCATCTTGGTTCCGAACCTTGGGACTTTTTGTCTTTCTAATATAAGAACTTCACATTATAAATTTCTTTCTCAGTACTGAATTAGCTGCATCCACACATTTTGATATGTTGTTTTTTTCATTTTCATTCAGTTTGGTGTATTTTTTGTTTTTCTCTTGATTATTTAAAAGTGTGTTTTTCAGTTTCCAAGTTTTTGGTGATTTTCTTGTTTTCTTTCTGCTGTTGACGTGTATTTTAATTCCACTATAATAAGAGGACACTCTCTGTATGATTTCTTTTAAATTTGCTGAGGTTTGGTTCATGGTCCAGGTTACTGTCTATCTTGGTCTCTGTTCTATAGACACTTGAAAAGATGGGTGGAGTGTTCTTAAGTATTGATTTGATCCTGTTGATTGATAATGTTGTTGAGTTCTTCTATATCATTGCTGATTTTCTGTCAAGTGTTTCTATCAACTCTTGGGAGAAGGCCATTTAATTCTTCAAATATAATTCTGGATTTGTATATTTCTCATTTCAGTTTTGTCAGTTTTGTTTCACCTATTTTGTAGCTCTGTTGCTTGTTGTATACATATTTAGTACTGCTATGCCTTCTTGGTGAATTAACTCTTATAATTATGTAAGGTCCCTCTCTATGTCTGGTTTTCTTTGCTCTGAAGTCTACTTTATCTGATAGTAATACAGCCACTCCTGCTTTTTTAAAAATTAATAATGTACATGGTATATCTTTTTCCATCCTTTTACTTTCAACCTTCCCACATTTTTATATTTGAAGTGAATTTCTTATAGACTACATACAATGGTCACACTACTAATTTCTATCTTTTGATTGGTACATTTAAACAATGTACATATATTGTAATTATTTATATGATAGGGCTCAAGATATTATTTTATTTTTTTGTTTTCTGTTTGCTTTCTCTGGCATTCATTTCTCTGTTTTCTTTTTCTGCATTCCTGTGGATTACTTGAACATTTTTTAGAATTCCATTTTGGTTTATCTTTTTTTTTTTTTGCGGTACGCGGGCCCCTCACTGCTGCAGCCTCTCCCATTGCGGAGCACAGGCTCTGGACGTGCAGGCCCAGCGTCCATGGCCCACGGGCCCAGCTGCTCCATGGCACGTGGGATCCTCCTGGACCGGGGCACGAACCCGCGTCCTCTGCCTCAGCAGGCGGACTCTCAACCACTGCGCCACCAGGGAAGCCCTCCTTATATTTTTCGAGTGTATCTCTGTATAGCTCTTGTGTGGTTGCTCTAAGTACCATACATATTTATATAGACTACATCAACATTTTAACAGTTTGAAAAAAGTATAGAAATCTTACCTCCTTTTACATCCTTTTAACCTCTTCCAATTTATAATATACTTGCCTAAAATATTTCTGCTACATGCTTTGAGAACCATCTTAGTGTTATAATTTTTGCTTCAACCATCAAACATAATTTAGAAAACTCAAGAGAAAGAACGTTTATTTTATTTACCCATATATTTGCTCTTTCTGTTGTTCTTTCTTCCTTCCTGATGTTCCAAGATACCTTTTTTTTAATCATCTCTCTTCTGTTCAGAGAATTTTCTTGAGCCATTCTTTTAGGGTAGGCTTTCTTTTGTCTGAAAATTTCTTGATTTCCCCTTCACTCCTGAAAGATATTTTCACTGGATATAGAATTTGGGCTTGAGAGTTCTTTTCTTTAAGCACTTGAAAAATGTTGTGCTACTTCTTCTGGCCTGCCTGGTTTCTGGTAAGAAATTCACTGTCATTCAATTTGTTTTTCCCCTATAAGTGATGTGTTGCTTCTCGCTGGCTGCTTTCAAGATTTCTTTCTTTCTTTCTTTTTTTTTTCTTTTTTTGGTTTTTCGTTTTCCAAACTTAAACTACAATGTATCTTGGTGTGGATTTCTTTGGATTATCCTGTTTAGCATTCACTTAGCTTCCTGAATCTGTAGATTTATGACTTTTTCCAGATTTGGGAAATTTTTGGCCATTATTCCTTCAAATACTTTTTCAGCCCTACTCTCTTTCTCTTCTTCTTCAAGGACTCCAATGACATGATATTAAGTTTTTTTGGCTATAGCCCCACATGTCTCTGAGGCTTTGTTCATTTTCTTCCCTAGTCTTTTCCCTATGTTGTTCACATTGGGTAATGATTCTTTCCTTTGTCTTCTCCATTCTTGTGCTGAGCCCATTCATTGATATTTTACATTTTGGTTATTGTAATTTTTCAGTTCTAAAATTGTCACCTGGTTCTTTTTTAAAATTTTCTTTTCTTTTTTTAATTTGTTTCAAATGTGTTCCCAATTGCTTGTTGAAGCTTCTTTTTTTTTTACCATGCCACGCAGCTTGTGGGATCTTTGTTCCTCCAACCAGGGATTGAACTTGGGCCCTCAGCAGTGAAACTGCTGAGTCTTAGCCACTGGACCATCAGGGAATTCCGTGAGGCATCTTTATGATGGCTGCTTTAACGTCCTTGCCAGATAACTCTAACATCTATATCACCTAGATGCTAGCATCTGTTGCCTTTTCTTATTCAAGTTGAGATCTTCCTGGTTCTTAGAATGACAAGTGATTTTTTTAAAAATTGAAACCTAGACATTGGCTATGATGTTATCAGACTTTGGATATAATTGAAAGCTGGTGTTTATTCAGGGTTCCTCTAACACCACTCTGGCAGAGGAAGGAGGATGCTGCCAGGTGGAGGTGGAAGTCCAGGTTCTATACTAGACCTCCTGGGGGTGGTAGATCCTTGTTATTGCTCCCCACTAAGCTCCCACAGATACTACCCTGTCTGGGATGAGGAAAGACACTTTGTTCCTGCTCCCCACATGGTTTCCACTGACACTGAATGGGTGGGGGGTGGGGTGGCCTTGTTACTGTTGAGTGGTGGTGAAGTCCTAGCTCTCCACTCGGACTCCTCTGATGCTGCCCCAATGAGGATGTGGCAGTGAGCCGTGATAGAGCTTGGCAAGGGTGTAAGTCTATGCTCTCTACTGTGTCTTTAGTGGTGTGCTTGGGTGTGGGTCCATGGTTTTTTTTGCTAGAGTAGAGCTGTGATTATCTAAAAGCTTTTAGTCTTGTTACTCTGCTCTTTTCCTGGTTTCATAGCTAGAGAGATCAGACTTCTCTTGGGGCATTTTTTTTTTATTAGCCTACTTCTCCAGTTCCCAGTCTGGGACATGTGAAACAGAGAGAATACTCAGGGAACTCAAGGCCATATTTCTCCTTGGGTTCCAAGCTCCTTAACTGGTCTGCTTTCTTGCCACCTTTCAGATTCCTCTTACGTTTGTTATACATAAAACGTCCAGCCTTTTCAGCAATACTTGGCAGGAAGAATAGGGAAAAGTATGGCTACTGTATCTTTCCAGAAGCAGATTTCCATTTAAAAATTCATCTTTGATGCTATTTCAAAGGAAAAGAACGTCTCATTGGTATTCCTGGATGTCTTGCCAGGTTTTCATAAGTTCTTGGAGATAGTGTGCTTGTTGGGTTTTGGTTATTTTTTATAGTAACAAGCAAGTAAAATTGGGGTAGGACCTTTTGCTTTGACAGGCTATAAAAATAATCTATATTTACTGGTGGGCTTGGGTGTGGGGATATAGTTATATATGTGTGTGTGTGTATATATATATGTATATATATATATAATTTAATATATATTTTAAGATTGAAAGTTGCTCGGCAATAACACAAATACTATACACTACCATGTAAATGAAAATCTGGAAGCTAGTGCACAGATCAGTTCTTTACTTACTAATTGATGGAAGCAGTGGGAGTAACTTTAAAATCTCGATGCCATAAGCATTTCATTCAAAAGAAGCCATCTAATGTGTAATCTAAGTAACCCTCAAGACTAAAACATGTGCTGCTGAATTGAAACTACAGTTACGTTTGGCACATGACTAACTTTATGCTATAATGATTCATGCTCAAGACTGGTTTTAGCCTTTGTAGACAATAAAGAAACTAGTATTTTTCAGGACCAATAAAAAAGTATTTGGTAAAACGAAAAAAAATCTTAAATAATCCTGAAAAAACGTTTATACTTGCTATTACCTCTCTTGCTGATGAGTTGGTTCAAACTAAAGTTGAAAATGTTTGCTGCTGAGAGATGTTCTGCAAATGGGATTTATGGAAAATGAATGTTAAATGATTCAAACAGACAACAAAAGATAACTCTCTTTTAAATTACTTTTAGCATTTATGAGACCAGTACAAACAGCCCAAGAGGAAGATGCCTGCAGTTGCCGGTTTCCAGAAGAAGAGGAAGGAGTGTGTGAACTGTGAAGAGGAAATCCACAGATGTGTTGGAACTCTCTTGAGAAGAATCACAGGAGAAATATGAGGGATCCCACTACTGTACCTTTCAAATTTAAAAACTCCATACTGGATAATACCAACGGTTACCCTAACAAGTTTTTTTTCCTAAATGCTAACGACTTGGCCTTTCAAGATGTACCACTTTTAACAGAACAGAAAAATGGGACAGAAATGGTGGTAAAAGTGATATTTTCTAGATACTGCTTAAGAGGTTTGGGCTAGTTTTCTTGAAATCCAAAGAGAATTATATTTTAAATTTAATCATGTAGGCCAATCGTGCAGCTAAAATTATAATCAAAATCAATTCTATTTTTTTTTTTTTGGTGCTAATATGACATATGGCAATAGCCATAAGATGCAGGCACTATCCCCCATCAAATTTTCCATGGGTTCAATCATTCAACACAAGACATCCTCCATTGTCAGGGGAGAATGAGGACAGTCATCATCATTGCCCAAGTTTGGGGTCAAGAGCAAAAAACTAAAAAATAACAGACCTTGGGACTTCCCTGGTGGTCCAATGGTTAAGACACCTCACTCCCAATGCAGGGGGCACAGGTTCAATCCCAGGTCAGGGAACTAAGAGCCTACATGCTGCACAATGTGGCCAAAACCAAACAAACAAACAAATGAACAAAAGAAGAAAAAGCAGACCTTGAGGAACAGTTTTGGAAAGAGTCAAATGTCCCTGCATATCCTTGGTCCTCTCCATCTTCCCATCTTCTGCCTTTGTCCTACTCCCCTCTGAGCCACAGCTTACTTTTTATTTTATTCTTAAAAACTTTAGCAGTAATATTTTATATACATAAACTAGTAAATGAAACAGGAGTGCAGACCCGTGAACACATAACCCAACCCGAGCGCTAGAGCAGGAGTTGCCAAACTCCCACGGGCCAAATCTGAGATGCCATGTGCCTTCATATAGTTTATGAACTAAGAATGGTTTTACATGTTTAAATAATCAAAAACAAATCAGAATAAGAATAATACCTCATGACGCATACAATTATCTGAAATTCAAATTTCAGAGTCCATAAGTAGTTTTCCTGGAGCACACAAGGCACCCTCAGGTGGCCTTTGCATTGCAACAGCAGAGTTGAGTAGCTGTGACAGAGATTGTATGGCCCACAAAACCTAGAATATTTAATAAGTGACCCTTTATAGGGTCAAAGTCAGGATCAGAGCATCCAGCTGTGTGCTGCTTCCCTCCCTCATCTCCTGTCTACCTCCCCACCCCAACTCCAGGCAACTTCTCACAGGAATGTTGTCTCTCATTTCCTTGCTTACAAGAAAATCACGTATCATATAATTATGTACCCCACAACTATTTTACTTAGTTTTGTTTGTTTTTGAGCTTTATCAACATGGTATTGTGCTGAATGGAGACTTGTGCTTTAATCACTCAGAAGTATATTTGTAAGCCATTCATGTTATTGTGTGTAGGTAGCTAGAATGCATTCATTTTGACTGCGGTACAGCTTTGCAAATATACCATTATTTATCAGCCCACTCTGAATCAAAGGACACTTGGGTTGTTTCCAGGTTTTTTTTTTTCAATTATGAAAAATATTGCTATGAATGTTCTTTTATATGTTTTCTATTTAAGAGTGTCTCTAGGGAAACTTCCTTAAAGTAGAATTTCTGGATCTTGGGGCGTATGAATGTTCAACTTTATGAGCTAGTCCCATGTCAGTAAGGATATGCTAAATTATGCAGAAATGACAAATGAGCCCCCCCCCCCCAGTCTTAACAGATTACAACCACACAACAGAGGTGCATTTCTGGATGTCATTACATGCCTGTTGAAGGCTGACTGTGACTCTGTCCCATGTTATTTCACTCCGGGATTTAGGTGGAGAGAGCAGCTTCTACTTGGGACATTGACCATCTTGTGGCAAAGGAACACACTCATAGGTAGTTGGCTAGATTCTAACTTTAAGAAAAATTCCTGCAGCCATGCTTGGCAATAATAGGGCAGAAAGTATAATCTTCACACAAGGAGGGGCAGCAAATATTTCTGAACAATAAAAAGTCTACTGCAGGGCTGAACTGCTTTTCACCATGGTTGTTCTAATTTGTGCTCCTGTCAGCAGTGAGTCCCATCCTTGCCACCCTCAGGCGTTTTCAGACTCAATTTTGCCAACCTAGTGGGTTTAGGATGGCATCTCACCATAGTCTTATTTTGCATTTCTGTCACGTTTTTATATATTTTGTGTCTCTTTTTTGAGAAATGCTTGCTCGTGTTTTTTAAACCATTTTAAAATTTTGGTTATTTCTCTTTTTCTTATTGATTCATAAAAGTTCTTTATGTAGTCTAGATACTAATCTTTGGTTACTTATATGTGTTATAAATATTTGTTTGCAATTTGTTTTTTCTCTTTTTAACTGTGTCTCTCTTTTTCTTTGTGGTAATAAGAGAAACGTTCTTAATTTAATATGGTTCAGTTTACAACTCTTTTCTTACATGGTTAACATTTTTTTTGGTGTCCTGATTAAAGAAATGCTTCTCTGCCCCAATATCATAAAGATATTTCCTCACATTTTATTCTAAAAGTTTTAAGTTTTGTCTTTTGTATTTAATTCTAACCTATCAGGAATCATTTTTGTGTATGTCGTGAGAAATGATCCAATGTTGACTTTTGTTTGTGGATAACCACTAGTCCCAGTACCATTTATTCAATGCTCCCTTTCTTCCCTATGGATCTGCAATACACCTCTGTCATTTATCAAATTTCCATCTATCCACAGGCGGTTTCTAGGCTCTCTATTCTGTTCCATTTGTCAGTTTGTCTGTCCGTGTGCCAATACGCACTGTCTTTGTTACAGTAGCTTAATAATAGCCCTTGATACCTGGCAGGACAAATCTTTAATGTCCTTCAATAAAGTTTCCTATAGTTTCTCCAGAAGTTGTACATCTTTAGTTAGATTAATCTCTAGGTTCGTTGTTGTTGCTTCTTAAGCAGTTTTTTTTGTCGTCGGAGTAGAGAGATGTCGTTGATTTGCGTACATTGCTTTATAGCCTGCCTCTTTCCTAAGCTTCCTTTTATTTTCTGATAGTACGTATGTGGATTCTTTGGGGTTTTCTAGACACACAATCATGGTATTTGTCATAATAATAGTTTCTTGCATTTCTAGTCTTTTGTCATTTATTTCTTTTGCTTGGGGTACGCTTGACTTATCGTCAGGACCTCCAGTACAATGTGATAGTCTGTTTTTTATCCTATTTATAGAGGATACTTTCAGGGTATTTTTTGGGTAAATATACTTGATCAGCTTAAGGAAGTTCCCTTCTATTCCTGGTTAGTGCAGAGGGCTAGTTCTTCATTTTGTAATCACGAAAGGGTGTTGAGTTATATCAAATGATTTTTCTGGAAGAAAACAAAAGCATTTGATTACAGATGACTCAGTTAATTGTTCTATCACATTGACTTGGAGCTACACTTCGGGCAGATTCCAAGAAAATTACTGCCGGAAAGAAATTTAATGCAATAACGAGTGTAATAATAGGTATTCCTCCCTCCCCCTTAAAGGAAGCTGTGGTGTATGATATAATAATGTGTTCAGAAACATTTTTTGTTTTAATTTAAATAGATGAAGTACCTCCATTTGGCTCTTTCTTTACTGTTTTGATAAGAGTTTTATTTATAGTAAAAGATGAAGGTAATATTTATGGAGGATTTTTTGAAACTTTCTAGCCAATCTCACCAAACACATAAAAAAGTACGAATGGGCATGATTACTTTTCCAGAACAAGAACATTTGAGACTTGACTTGAGCACTTTGACCTTCTCTGAATGGCTCATATGCGGTCTCTGGGTGGGGCCGGTTGGTATTTTGGGAGCCTGACCAGGAGGTTTCAGGCAAAAATTCTGTTAACCTGGTATTCTGGTAAGAATAAGAGAACAGTCATTGGTGCTACAATCCTTTTAAAATAAGAAGCAAAGCAAAGCTGAGGGCGTTCACCAGTGCTGCTTCAGAACAGAGCTAGGTATAACTTTTTTCTCCCTTTTCCAAACTACAGCACTAAATTCCAACGTGGCTTTCACGCTCAGCTTTGGACTTTTGATGTTTAATTCTCTGTTGTCCATTATCCACAAACACAAAGGGACCGGTCATGCCCCACAGGCTTGGGTCACCCAGGCTAATTCATTTGTCCCAGGTTATAAACACAGAAAATCCACCATTTATTCTGCTTATCTGACAGAGGTTATGTTTATTACACAGACTGTACCATACTCTTATCATAGTATATTTTGGTATAATGTCTAAATGTTATAAATGAAAAACACAGGAACTTGGGGGTATGAGTCACCTTTCCCCCTAAATGACAGTTAACAAAGAATGAAAGTAAAGACAGAATTAAATGGTCCCCTTTGAGGATTAATTTAGGAAATCCAATAATTAAGTTTAATAGAAATGCATGGAAATCTCTCTAATCCAAATAAATGAACATATTTAGGGATGTACAAGTTGCAAACAGTTTTCTAAATGCTGCAAAACAAGCTTCGGTTACTTCTGAAGCAAATTTGGATTTTCGTCTTTGGTGGAAGGTATCACTCTGGTGGAAACTTTTGATACGAGGGGCCTACGGTGGCTAAAGTGGGTGTCTCCCTCCTCTGCAGAGCCGATCTTTCCACTGTGGGTGAGGTGTGCTCACGGACCACAGAGAGTGTGAGTTATGTGTGGTCTGTGTGTGGTAAGGCCAGAAGAGCAGTCATTACCTCTTTTTTTTTTTTTTTTTTTTGCGGTACGCGGGCCTCTCACTGCTGTGGCCTCTCCCGTTGCGGAGCACAGGCTCCGGATGCGCAGGCTCAGCGGCCATGGCTCACGGGCCCAGCCGCTCCGTGGCATGTGGGATCTTCCCAGACCGGTGCACAAACCCGTGTCCCCCGCATCGGCAGGCGGACTCTCAACCACTGTGCCACCAGGGAAGCCTTACCTCTCTTTTTAAAAAAAAAAAACCTCTATAATAAAACACACATTGGTCATTTCACAGAAAAAAAGAATATCTAAGAAAAACGCTTATTTTTTTTAAAGTTCTATTCCTGTTGCAATGTCAAATCATAAGGCTAATTAATAGTGAAATAACGTGCTATTCTTTGTAAACGATGGAAACAGACTTTAGTGCCTAGGTATGAGAAAGATTTCAAGTTTGGGATTTCTTTGTCTCCCAACACCTGACTTTTTAGTCACATACAAACATGAATGCTGTTTTTTTATGTCAATATTGATTCAGATAGCTGTATTTCAAATTGTCACTGAAGCCTTTCAGTTAACACGTCTTTCACAAATTCACGGAAGAGGCTGATTCTGACAAACCCACTGAAGGGATGACTCTGAAATAGGTGACTTCTTCATTGGACCGGTATCCTCTGGAAGCTCTGATCAGCCCCGTGCTAGGACACGAAGACAACGGACCCACCTCCCCCTTGAGGGCTTTGAGGCCAGGGGACTGATAAGAGACACAATGTTACCAGGACCTACTATGTGCCAGGAGTAGACAAGAGCGCTGATCTCCTGGAACTTCCAGCCTGGTAAAGAGACAGCAGTGCATCAGGGTGCCTGCGTGTTTCGTGGGGAAGGGGTAAAGCACACACAGCAGGGGTGGAGGGAGGACTTCCTGGGGACAGTGAGGACAACTGGGAGGAGTAGGTGGTATCTACTCAGGCTGTGTGTTTTCCAGAAGAAGCGAGGGTCCCAGGCAAATGGGAGTGAGCGTTGGGGTCAGGGAATGGAGGGGAGATGAAGGGAGCTGCAGGGTCAGCAGGGACCAAGTCCCCAGAGTTTAGAAGCTAAATTTAGAAGCTCGGATTTTAAACTGTGGACACTGACTGGGGAGCCAGGGAAGGGATTTGATGTGACTTGCGTTTTCAAAAGATCTCCCTGACTACAGTGAGGAAAATGGATTAAAGGGATGGGGGGCGCCTCCAGGAGAGACACATCTGGGGATGGGGCACAAGGCCCTGGTTCCTGGCTTGGGCAGTTGGGAAGACAGTGGTACTGTCAGTAGAAGAGAGAAACCCTGGAGGAGGAAGGGGCAGGTCCAGTGTCAGCCCCAGACCCTGTGGTATACCCCAGCGGAGGGGCCACATGCTGCAGGGGGTTGGGGGGGAGATGAGGGATGCGGAAAGGGGCATCGCAGAGGCCAGGGCGGGGTCTCCAGAATCCAGCAGATGACGGTAGAGTCAGGACCATCCAAGGCCACCAAGACGCCAGGAGAGTTGACAATAAAACAGATACTGGCGGGCTTCCCTGGTGGCGCAGTGGTTGAGAGTCCGCCTGGCGATGCAGGGGACGCGGGTTCGTGCCCCGGTCCGGGAAGATCCCACATGCCGCGGAGCGGCTGGGCCCGTGAGCCATGGCCGCTGAGCCTGCGCGTCTGGAGCCTGTGCTCCGCAACGGGAGAGGCCACAGCGGTGAGAGGCCTGCGTGCCGCAAAAAAAAAGAAAAAGAAAAAAACAGATACTGGGTTTAGCTACAAGGTATTAACCTTAATGGGAACTCTTTCAGGGGAAAGCCAGGCCGTGGGAATGCATGGTAAGAGACAGAAGGCGAACTCAATCCTTTCAAAAGTTAGATGGTAAAAGAAAGGTGATGGCATGGGAACCGGGGAGCCACCTGGGGTCCTGGGGTAGGGTTATCGAATAAAACACGGCACTCCCCGTTAAATTTGAATTTTAGAGAAGAGGTGAATAATTTCTCAGTATAAATAGGTCCCATGCACTATTTGGGACATGCTTTTAGTGAAAATTGTCTGTGGTTTATCTGAAATTCAAATTTACCTGGCGTTCTGTTTTGTTTTGTTTTGTTTTTGGCTGGGCCACGTGGCTTGTGGGATTTCAGTTCCCTGACCAGGGATTGAACCCGGAGCCCTTGCAGTGAGAGCTCAGAGTCCTAACCACTGGAACGAATTCCCATGGGCGACCTGTATTTTTATTTGCTAAATTTGGCAAATCTCGTTAATGGGGAGTACTTGGTTCTCTTTTAATCAGAGACTTGAGCAAGGTGAGATGCAGATGTTAAAGGGAGAGTCTAGGGACTTCCATGGTGGCGCAGTGGATAAGACTGTGCTCCCGATGCGGGGGGCCTGGGTTCCATCCGTGGTGGGGGAACTAGATCCCACATGCATGCCACAACTAAGGAGCTGGAAAGCCACAACTAAGGAGCCCTGGAGCCACAACTAAGATCCGATGCAACTAACTAACTAAATAAATAGAGAGAGTCTATAACGGGAATCAGGTTGGGGGTTGGGGGTTGGGGGGTGGACAGGGTGTGGCTGGAGTGCAGGGAGTGAGGGTGGAAGTATCCATGGGGGCCAGACGAATGCAGGTGCTGGGCTAGATGGAGGAAGGGGGAGCTGCCTGACAGAAGGTTCTCTGGGATCCTCTGCCGGTGTGGAGGGTGTAGGGGAGGCTGAAGGATGGGAGATAAAGAGCTCATTTTATTGGAGGGTTGGTGAGCTCCTTCCAGGTAAGAGCTTCACCCTGCAGGGGCGGCGGGTCCTGATCCACTAGGGCCGAGCTTCCTGCAAGGTCTCAGAAGACACCGAGTGAACTGCCCCCCCCCCACCCCTGGGGCCGGGGTTTTCCAGGAGGGAGTGACAGAGGCCAGCGGGAGAAGCAAGTTGAAGATATTGGCAAGAGAGTTGCAAAAAGATTCCAAGTTCAGATTTTACACGCGAACTAGGTACTTTCTATAAAGGCCATTATAATACATCATTCAATGTTTCTGAAGACAGGTTACCAAAAACACTTAAACTCACAGGGTAATGTTAGGGCTCCGGCAGCAGCATATAGCAAAACAGCCTCCTCTAGTGCATGAGAATTTCAAGGAAGAAATGGACGTCAGCAAGGGAAGGAAGTCAGCTGAAAAGTGCTGTCCTTCCTCTCTCCCCACTTTGAACCTCCCACTCCACCCCCAGCCTGCATGGGATAAGAAGAGCTCAGAGCCTTTGATACCAGAATATGGCTTTGACCATGACAAAGGCTGGGTGTACAGACTGTTGTATACATTGTGTACTGGAGAGAACTCACTGTAACCAGACATCATCCTCACCACCTAACATCACATTGTATATCTCTTTCTTCTTTATTGTCTGGCAACCACTGAATTTCTGCTGTGACCCTCGGAAAGTGCCAGTAACTGTGGGTTGAATGAACGAGTGAATGAATGAGATCAGGTAGGCACACTGAGAGCCACCTGCTTTTTGCATAATTTTCAAGAAAATATTTCTGCAACACCAACACCTTTCATTTATTGTAATAAGATCCCGCCAAATTCTCTTCTACCTTCTACCCAGTGAAGACAGAGGTTGGGTGAGTTGCTCTCTATGGTTACTGAGAGCTTTAAGATTGATAGCGGTTTATTTTCTTCCAACTTCGATCATGATTGCTGGTCTTAGCAGGGAGAGGGACTTGTAAGAAGGCTGAGCAACATATAAGTGTTCTTTTCCACTTTGGGGTGATTGGGGGAAAAGTTAAAGATTGTATCTTCCATTTGGGATGCATATCATTCCCTGATTTTGCTTCTATTCAGAGGATCTGAGATGGGATTTCATCTTCGGCTCTTGGTGTTGGCAAGATCCTATGAAATAAACACTTGACCCCGGTGTGGAAGAGACAACCTGTCAAACACTGAGAGCTGAGATGAGGTGGCATTAGACCAGCACATGCTGGCATACATAAGAAATCCTGGGTTGCGCTTTTTCAAGATTTCTTTTCACTCTTATTCAAGTCACATAACAAGCCAGAATCTATTGAGAATTCTTCCATCTGATATACCTGCTAAGACAGCTTGAGGCCATATAGTACTTGGGTTAAGTTCATGGGTGTTGGACTCAGCCAGTTTGAGGTTTGATCACTGCCCTCATGCCTTGTGGCTGAGTCAACGTATCCTCTAAGCCTTGGTTTCCTCCTTTGTAAAATGACATGGGGCAGTTGCTAAGATGACATAAATAAGGCCTGTGGCACCGTGTCCCTCACAAGCCAAGCGCTCAAGAAGCCATCTTATCATATTCTTATTAAATAAGCATGCACAATTCTATCGAGCAATTTAACATTTCTGATTGCAACAAATGCTGTTAACTCAGTGTAATTATAATCACACATCCTGCAATTATGGTGTTTCCAAATATAGACACTGGCTGGTCTGGTTCTAAGAGGCCCCAAGAAATCAATCCTAGCACAGCTGTCCGATGTGGGGATGCCTGCTTACCTCCTGTGCAATTTTGCACTCTGATAACCATGGCTGTGTTCCATTTCTTCCTTCTTCACTGAAAAAAATACAGGAAGTTGAAATAGCAGGGGCTTCCATCTAAAGTAAAACATTCCATGTATTAAGCTTTACAAGTGAATTCTGTGTATATGTTTGACAGTGGAACAATGTTCCCTTATTTTAAAAGACAAATTCCTTCATGGCTTGTGTAATGTTAATGAATAAATATGTTTGGTACCTGAAATCACCCTATGCTATGCTTATTCCTGTGTCACAAGAACACTTTTTAAAAATAGAATTCTTCTTCTGGCCTATAGACCTCAAATATGAAGCCTTCTTAAAATAAAGTTAAATGTTCATAGAGAATACTATGGAAAAATACTGCTCTTTTAGAATTTTTAGGTATCAGTGCTTAGCCTTAATAATTTTTGAGATATAAATTTTAAATAAAGATATGGAATAAGAGCATCAAAACTGTCTCAAATGATAAATGCTTAAATTGCTGCAGATAATTAGTAAAAACAAATTTGTTTTCCATGATGCATTTGCAATGATATTTTAAAATTAGGCCATACCACTCTACCGTGACTTATTAAGTTGAATTTTTTTGTGCTATTTCTTAATATATATTTATTTATTATCTTTTGCTGTGTTGGGTCTTAGTTGCGGCCCGTGGGATCTTCGTTGAGGCATGCGGGATCTTTCATTGAGACGCATGGGCTCTTTGTTGTTTCACGCGGGCTTCTCTCTAGTTGTGGCGTGCGGGTTTTCTCTTCTCTAGTTGTGGCGCGTGGGCTCTGTAGTTTTGCAGCCCGTTGGTGCTCTCGTTGAGGCGGGCGACCTCAGTAGTTGTGGTGTGCGGCCTTAGTTGCCCCGTGGCATGTGGGATCTTAGTTCCCAGACCAGGGATCGAACCCATGTCCCCTGCATGCACGGCAGATTTTTACCACTGGACCACCAGGGAAGTCCCTAAGTTGAATATTAATACAGCAATGAATTTCTTCTTTCATGCTTACGAATATTTTTATAGAGCCCCGGAGGTGAAACTGCTGGACTATAGGGCATGTGAATTTAAAATGTTTATAAGTACTGTGCAGCACAGGGAACTCTACTCAATACTCTGTAATGGGAAAAGTATCTAAAAAACAGTGGATGTATGTATATGGGTAACTGATTCACTTTGCTGTACAGCAGAAACTAACACAACATCATAAATCAGCTATACTCCAATAAAAACTAAAAAAAAAAAATCATATAAAAGGTATGCAAGGTACACATATAGGGAGAAAAGTGAAGGAAAGCCATAGTTTCTGATAAGAAAAAAGTAACATTTTAAAATATTGACCTGTAGATTCAATGAAATTCCATTAAGCTTTCTACAATTTTGTGTTTTTCATGGTATTTAAAAATTTTCTGAAAGGTATTTCGAATACCAAATAACCTGGCATATCTAAATCATTACTTTCAGAGAGGCCCTCTTCCATGTGCTATCCAGATTTATTATAAATATGGATGAATTGAGAGGAAATAGCTATTATTTGTTTTATATTTCAATACATGTTCCAAATTGATTAAAACAAAAATCAAAATATTTTGCATTTTAAAATGAAATAAAATAATATGTTTATAGGTGTTGCAAAATTGTCCTTTAACAGGGACTGGGGGTGAGGATGATGAAAAAGTTCTGGAAATAGTGGCAATGGTTACACAACATTGTGAATGTTCATTTTTTTCCCAAAGTTTTCTAATGACATGTTTATAATACAGTTTCCTGTAATTCAATCACTTCTTTTTTATTGAAATATTGTTGACATGCAGTATTAAGTTAGTTTCAAGTGTACTCCATAATGATCTGACATTTGCATACATTATAAAATGACCAGCACAATAATTCTAGTAACCATCTGTTCCCATACAATGTTATTACAGTATTATGGACCATACTCTTTATGCTATATATTATATCACTGTTGCTTATTTATTATATAACTGGAGGTTTGTACCTCTTACTCTCCTTCACC
The DNA here is from genome assembly GCF_011762595.2 of Tursiops truncatus. Taxonomy (NCBI): domain Eukaryota; kingdom Metazoa; phylum Chordata; class Mammalia; order Artiodactyla; family Delphinidae; genus Tursiops; species Tursiops truncatus. Next base: position 178,004,832 of record NC_047034.1, read on the forward strand.
TATTTTGCAACCTCACCAGTCCCCCCTTCTGGCAGCCAACTATTTGTTCTCTGTATCTGTGAGTCTATTTTTGTTTTGTTTTTTAGATTCCATGTATAAGTGAGATCATACGGTATTTGTCTTTCTCTGTCTGACTTATTTCACTTAGCATAATATCCTAGATTCGTCCATGTTGTTGCAAATGGCAAGATTTCTTCTTTTTCTTTTTTTTTTTTTTTTTGGACTGAGTAATAGTCCATTGTACATATGCCACATCTTCATTATCCATTCATCTATTGATCGATGCTTGGGTTGCTTCTATATTTTGGCAATTGCAAATAATGCTGCAGTGAACATTGGGGTACAGATATCTTTTCAGATTAGTGTTTTTGTTTTCTTCAGGTAAATACCCCGAAATGAAATTGCTGGATCACGTGGCAGTTCTATTTTCAATTTTTTGAGAAACCTCCATGCTATTTTCCACAGTGGCTGCACCAATTTTCATTCCCATCAACAGTGCACAAGAGTTCCCTCTTCCCCACATCCTTGCCAACACTTGGTATTTGTTCTTTTTAATGATGGCCATTCTGGCACGTGTGGGGTGATATCTTATTGTGGTTTTGATTTGCATTTCCCCAATAATTAGTGATGTTGCACAGATTTTCATGTGTCTGTGAACATCTGTATGTTTTCTATAGAAAAATATCTATTCAAGTCCTCTGACTATCTTTTAATTGGGTTTTTTTGATGTTGAGTTGAATGAGTTCCTTGTATATTTTGGATATTAACCTCTTATCGGATATATTGTTTGCAAATATCTCCTCTGATTCAATAGGCTACCTTTTCCTTTTGTTGATAGTTTCCTCTGCTGTGTAAAAGTTTTTAGTTTGATGTAGTCTCATTTGTTTATATTTGCTTTTGTTTCCCTTGCCTGAGAGATAAAACAAAAAAAATTGCCAAGAATGATGTCAAAGAGTGCTCTACCTATGTTTTCTGCTAGGAGTTATATGGTTTTAGGTCTTAAATTTAAGTCTTTAATCCATTTTGAATTTATTTTTGTATATGGTAAGAGAAAGTAGTCCAGTTTGATTCTTTTGCATGTAGCTGTCCAGTTTTCCCAAAACCATTTATTGAAGAGTCTGTCTTTTCCCCATTGTATTTTCTTGCCTCATTTGTTGCAGATTAATTGCCCATATATGTGTGGGTTTATTTCTGGGATCTCTATTCTGTTCCAATGATCTATGTGTCTGTTTTAGTGCCAATACCATACTGTTTTGATTACATTCACCTTGTAATATAGTTCGAAATCAGGGAGCATGATACCTCCAGGTTTGTTCTTCTTTCTCAAGATTGCTTTGGCTATTTGAGGTCTTTTTTTTAAAAAAATAATTTTATTTATTTATTTATTTTTGGCTGCGTTGGGTCTTTGTTGCTGCATGAGGGCTTTTCTCTAGTTGTGGCAAGTGGGGGCTACTCTTCGTTGCCATGCACGGGCTTCTCACTGCGGTGGCTTCTCTTGTTGTGGAGCATGGGCTCTAGGTGCATGAGCTTCAGTAGTTGTGGCTCATGGGGTCTAGAGTGCAGGCTCAGTAGTTGTGGTACATGGGCTTAGTTGCTCCACGGCATGTGGGATCTTCCCGGACCAGGGCTCGAACCCATGTCCCCTGCATTGGCAGGAGGATTCTCAACCACTGTGTCACCAGGGAAGCCCCTATCTGAGGTCTTTTGTGTTTCCATACACACTTTGCTTTGAATTTATAGATTGCCTTGGGTAGTATGGTCATTTTAACAATATTAATTGTTCCAATCAATAAGAAAGGTATAACTTTCCATTTGTTTGTGTTGTCTTCAATTTATTTCATCAGTGTGTTATAGTCTTCCAAGTGCAAGTCTTTTACTTCCTTGGTTAAATTTATTCCCAGGTATTTTATTCTTTTTGATGCAGTTGTAAATGAGATTGCTTTCTTAATTTCTCTTTCTGATTGTTGTTGGTGTATAGAAATGCAACAGATTTCTGTATATTAATTTTATATCTTGCAACTTTAGTGAATTTGTTTATTCTAATAGTTTTTTGGTGGTGTCCTTAGGATTTTCTATATATAATATTTCATCATCTGCAAACAGTGACAGTTTTGCTTCTTCCTTTCCAACTTGATTACCTTTTATTTCTTTTTCTTGTCTGATTTCTATGGCTAGGATTTCTGATACTTTGTTGAATGAAAGTGGCAAGATTGGGCATCCTTGCTTGTTCCTTGTCTTAGAGGAAATTCTTTCAGCTTTTCACATTTGAGTATGATGTTGTCTGTAGATTTATCATATATGACCCTTATTATGTTGAGGTATGTTCCCTCTATATCCACTTGTTGAGAGTTTTTATCATAAATGGATGTTGGATTTTGTCAAAAGCTTTTTCTGCATCTATAGAGATGATCATATGATTTTCATTCTTTGAAAATGAATTTGTTAATCAATTTGTAAATGTGATGTATCACTCTGATTGATTTGCAGATATTGAACCATCCTTGCATCTCTAGGATAAATTCCACTTGATCGTGGTGTGTGATCCTTTTAATGTATTATTGAATTTGGTTTGCTAATATTTTCTTAAGGATTTTTGCACCTGTGTTCATCAGTGATATTGTCCTGTAATTTTTGTGTGTGTGGTGTTTTTGTCTGGTTTAGGTATCAAGGTGATGCTAGCTTTGAACACATTGGGAAGCATTTCTTCCTCTTCAATTTTTTGAGAACAACTTGAGAAAGACAGGTGTTGTCTCTTCTTTAAGTGATTGGTAGAATTCATTTGTGAAGCCATCTGGTCCTGAACTTTTGTTTATTGGGAGTTTTTAAAATTATTATTATTGATTCAATTTCATTACTGGTAATCAGTCTATTCATATTTTCTATTTCTTCCTGATTCAGTCTTGGAATACTGCACATTTCTAGGAATTTACCCATTACTCTAGATTGTTCGTTTTATTGGTGTATGATAGTAATCTTTCATTATCCCTTGTATTTCTGTGATATCAGTTGTAATGTTTTGTCTTTTGTTTCTGAATTTATTTATTTAGACCTTGTTTTTTTCTTGATGAATCTGGCTAAATGTTTATTAATTTTGTTTATATTTTAAAGAATCAGCTCTTAGTTTTATTAATCTTTTCTATTTTTTAGATGCTATTTTATTGATCTGATCTTTATTTTTTTCCTTCTACTAACTATGCATTTTGTTTTTTTCTTCTTTTTCTATTTCTTTAGGCATAATGTTAGATTATTTATTCAAGATTTTTCTTGTTTGCTGAAGTAGGCTTGTATCACTATAAGTTTCCCTCCTAGAACTGCTTCTGCTGTGTGCCATAGATTTTGGATTGTTGTGTTTCCATTTTCATTGTTCTCTAGGCATTTTAAATTAATTAATTAATAATTTTAACATCTTTATTGGAGTATAATTGCTTTACAATGTTGTGTTAGTTTCTACTGTATAACAAAGTGAATCGGCTGTATGCATACATATATACCCATATGCCCTCCCTCCTGCATCTCCCTCCCCCCTCCCTAACTCACCCCTCTAGTGGTCACAAAGCACCAAGCTGATCTCCCTGTGCTATGCAGCTGCTTCCCACTAGCCATCTATTTTACATTTGGTAGTGTGTATATGTCAATGCTACTCTCTCACTTCATCCCAGCTTACACTTCTCCCTCCCCATGTCCTCAGTTCCATTCTCTACGTCTGCATCTTTATTCCTGTCCTGCCCCTAGGTTCATCAGAAACAATTTTTTTTATGTTCCATATATATGTGTTAATATACGGTGTTTATTTTTCCCTTTCTGACTGCATGACAGACTATAGATCCATCCACCTCACTACAAATGACTCAATTTCTTTTCTTTTTATGGCTGAATAATATTCCATTGTGTATATGGGCCACATCTTCTTTATCCATTCATCTGTTGCTTCCATATCCTGACTATTGTAAATAGTGCTGTAATGAACATTGTGTTACATGACTCTTTGAATTATGGTTATCTCAGGGTATATGCCCAGTAGTGAGATTGCTGGGTCATATGGTAGTTCTATTTTTAGTTTTTTAAGGAACCTCCATACTGCTCTCCATAGTGGCTGTATCAATTTACACTCCACCAACAGTGCAAGAGGGTTCCCTTTTCTCCACACCCTCTCCAGCATTTATTGTTTGTAGATTTTTTGATGATGCCCACTCTGACTGGTGTGAGGTGATACCTCATTGTAGTTTTGATTTGCATTTCTCTAATGATTAGTGATGTTGAGCATCCTTTTGTGTGTTTGTTGGCAATCTGTATATCTTCTTTGGAGAAACATCTGTTTAGATCTTCTGCCCATTTTTGGATTGGGTTGTTTTTTTTTTTTGATATTGAGCTGCATGTGTTGCTTGGATAATTCAGAGATTAATCCTTTGTCAATTGCTTCATTTGCAAATATTTTCTCCCATTCTGAGGGTTGTCTTTTTGTCTTGTTTATGGTTTCCTTTGCTGTGCAAAAGCTTTGAAGTTTCATTAGGTCTCACTTGTTTATTTTTGTTTTTATTTCCATTTCTCTAGGAGGTGGTTCAAAAAGGATCTTGCTGAGATGTATGTCATAAGGTGTTCTGCCTATGTTTTCCTCTACGAATTTTATAGTGTTTGGCTTTACATTTAGGTCTTTAACCCATTTTGAGTTTATTTTTGTGTATGGTGTTAGGAAGTGTTCTAATTTCATTCTTTTACTTGTAGTTGTCCAGTTTTCCCAGCACCACTTATTGAAGAGGCTATCTTTTCTCCATTGTATACTCTTGTCTCCTTTATCAAAGATAGGGTGACAATATGTGCATGGGTTTATCTCTGGGCGTTCTATCCTGTTCCATTGATCTATATTTCTGTTTTGTGCCAATACCATACTGTCTTGATTACTGTAGCTTTGTAGTATAGTCTGAAGTCAGGGAGCCTGATTCCTCCAGCTCCGTTTTTCTTTCTCAAGATTGCTTTGGCTATATGGGATCTTTTGTGTTTCCATACAAATTGTGAAATTTTTTGTTCTAGTTCTGTGAAAAATGTCATTGGTAGTGTTATAGGGATTGCACTGAATCTGTAGATTGCTTTGGGTAGTATAGTCATTTTCACAATATTGATTCTTCTAATCCAAGAATATGATATATCTCTCCATATGTTTGTATCATTTTTAATTTCTTTCATCAGTGTCTTATAGTTTTCTGCCTACAGGTCTTTTGTCTCCCTAGGTAGGTTTATTCCTAGGTATTTTATTCTTTTTGTTGCAATGGTAAATGGGAGTGTTTCCTTAATTACACTTTCAGATTTTTCATCATTATTGTATAGGAATGCAAGATATTTCTGTGCATTAATTTTGTATCCTGCTACTCTACCAAATTCATTGATTAGCTCTAGTAGTTTTCTGGTAGCATCTTTAGGATTCTCTATGTATAGTATCATGTGATCTGCAAACAGTGGCAGTTTTACTTCTTCTTTTCTGATTTGGGTTCCTTTTATTTCTTTTTCTTCTCTGATTGCTGTGGCTAAAACTTCCAAAACTATGTTGAATGATAGTGGTGAGAGTGGGCAATCTTGTTCCTGATCTTAGAAGAAATGGTTTTGGTTTTTCACCATTGAGAATGATATTTGCTGTGGGTTTGTCATATATGGCCTTTATTATGTTGAGGTATGTTCCCTCTATGCCTACTTTCTAGAGAGTTTTTATCATAAATGGGTGTTGAATTTTGTTGAAAGCTTTTTCTGCATCTATTGAGATGATCATATGGTTTTTATCCTTCAGTTTGTTAATATGGTGTATCACATTGAATGATTTGCGTATATTGAAGAATTCTTGCACTCCTGGCATATACCCCACTTGATCATGGTGTATAATCCTTTTCATGTGCTGTTGGATTCTGTTTGCTAGTATTTTGTTGAGGATTTTTGCATCTATATTCATCAGTGATATTGGTCTGTATTTTTCTTTTTTTTGTGACGTCTTTGGTTTTGGTATCAGGGTGATGGTGGCCTCATAGAATGAGTCAGGGAGTGTTCCTCTCTCTGCTGTATTTTGGAAGAGTTTGAGAAGGAAAAGTGTTAGCTCTTCTCTAAATTTTTGATAGAATTCACATGTGAAGCCATCTGGTCCTGAGCTTTTGTTCGTTGGAAGATTTTTAATCACAGTGTCAATTTCACTGCTTGTGATTGGTCTGTTTATATTTTCTATTTCTTCCTGGTTCAGTCTTGGAAGGTTGTACTTTTCTAAGGATTTGTCCATTTCTTCCAGGTTGTCCATTTTATTGGCATAGAGTTGTATGTAGTAATCTCTCATGATCCTTTGTATTTCTGCAGTGTCAGTTGTTACTTCTTTTTCATTTCTAATTCTGTTGATTTGAGTCTTCTCCCTTTTTTTCCTGATGAGTCTGGCTAATGGTTTATCAATTTTGTTTATTTTCTCAAATAACCAGCTTTTAGTTTTATTGATCTTTGTTATTTTCTTTGTTTCTTTTTCATTTATTTCTGATCTGATCTTTATGATTTCTTTCCTTCTGCTAACTTTGGGGGGGTTTTGTTCTTCTTCCTCTAATTGCTTTAGGTGTAAGGATAGGTTGTTTATTTGAGATTTTTCTTGTTTCTTGAGGTAGAATTGTATTGCTATAAACTTCCCTCTTAGAACTGCTTTTACTGCATCCCATAGGTTTTGGATCATCATGTTTTAGTTGTAATTTGTTTAGGTATTTTTTGATTTCTTCTTTGATTTCTTCAGTGATCTCTTGGTTATTTAGTAGTGTATTGTTTAACCTCCATGTGTTTGTATTTTTTACAGTTTTTTTTTTCCTGTAATTGATATCTAGTCACATAGCATTGTGGTTGGAAAAGATACCTGATACAATTTCAGTTTTCTTAGGTTTACCAAGGCTTGATTTGTGACCCAAGATATGGTCTATCCTGGAGAATGTTCCAAGAGAACTTGAGAAGAAAGTGTATTCTGTTGTTTTGGGATGGAATGTCCTATAAATATCAATTAAGTCCATCTTGTTTAATATGTCATTTAAAGCTCATGTTTCCTTATTTATTTTCATTTTGGATGATCTGTCCATTGGTGAAAGTGGGGTGTTAAAGTCTCCTACTTTTATTGTGTTACTGTTGATTTCCCCTTTTATGGCTGTTAGCATTTGCCTTATGTATTGAGGTGATCCTAAGTTGGGTGCATAAATATTTACAATTGTTATATCTTCTTCTTGGATTGATCCTTAATCATTATGTAGTGTCCTTCTTTGTCTCTTGTAATAGTCTTTATTTTTAAGTCTATTTTGTTTTATATGAGAATTGCTACTCCAGCTCTTTTAAAAATTATTTTTAGTTTTTAATTTATTTCTGGCTGTGTTGTGTCTTCATTGCTGTGCATGGGCTTTCTCTAGTTGCAGTGAGCAGGGGCTACTCCTCATTGTGGTATGCAGGCTTCTCATTGTGGTGCCTTCTCTAGTTGTGGAGCACGGGCTCTAGGTGTGTGGGCTTTGGTAATTGTGGCACATGGGCTTCAGTAGTTGCAGCTCGCAGGCTCTAGAGCACAGGTCCAGTAGTTGTGGCCCACAGGCCTTGTTGCTCCATGGCACGTGGGATCTTCCCGGACCAGGGCCCAAACCTGTATCCCCTGCATTGGCAGATGGCTTCTTCTTTTTTAACCTCTTTATTGGAGTATAATTGCTTTACAATGGTGTGTTAGTTTCTGCTGTATATCAAAGTGAATCAGCTATACACATACATATATCCCCATATCTCCTCCCTCTTGTGTCTCCCTCCCACCTTCCCTATCCCACCCCTCTAGGTGGACACAAAGCACTGAGCTGATCTCCCTGTGCTATGTGGCTCTTTCCCACTAGCTATCTATTTTACATTTGGTAGTGTATATATGTCTATGCCACTCTCACTTCATCCCAGCTTACACTTCCCCCTCCCCTTGTCCTCAAGTCCATTCTTTATGTCTGCGTCTTTATTACTGTCCTGCCCCTAGGTTCTTCAGAACCCTTTTTTTTTTTTTTAGATTCCATATATATGTGTTAGTGTATAATATTTGTTTTTCTCTTTCTAACTTACTTCACTCAGTATGACAGTCTCTAGGTCCATCCACCTCACTACAAATAACTCAATTTCATTTCTTTTTATGGCTGAGTAATATTCCATTGTATATATGTGCCACATCTTCTTTATCCATTCATCTGTCGATGGACACTTAAGTTGACATGTGGATTCTTAACCTCTGCGCCACCAGGGAAACCCTTCTACTTCAGCTTTTTTATGACTTCCATTTGCATGGAATATCTTTTTCCATCCCTCACTTTCAGTCTGTATGTGTCCCTAGGTCTGAAGTGGGTCTCTTGTAGATAGCATATATATGGGTCTTGTTTTTTTATCCATTCAACCAGTCTGTGTCTTTTGGTTGGAGCATTTAATCCATTTATATTTAAGGTAATTGTCAATATGTATGTTCCTATTACCATTTTCTTAATTGTTTTGGGTTTGTTTTTGTGGGTCTTTTCCTTCTCTTGTGTTTCTGCCTAGAGAAGTTCCTTTAGCATTTGTTGTAAGCTGGTTTGGTGGTACTGGATTCTCTTAACTTTTGCTTTTCTGTAAAGGTTTTAATTTCTCTGTCCATTGAATCTGAATGGGATCCTTGCTGGGTAGAGTAATCTTGGTTGTAGGTTCTTCCCTTTCATCATTTTAAATATGTCCTGACACTCCCTCTGGCTTGTAGAGTTTCTGCTGAAAGATCAGCTGTTAACCTTATGGGGATTCCCTTGTATGTTATTTGTTGCTTTTCCTTTCCTGCTTTTAATATTTTTTCTTTGTATTTAATTTTTGATAGTTTGGTTAATATGTGGCTTGGCATGTTTCTCCTTGGATTTATCCTGTATAGGACTCTCTGCGTTTCCTGGGCCTGATTGACTATCTTCTTTTCCATGTTAGGGAAGTTTTCAACTATAATCTCTTCAAATATTTTATCAGTCCCTTTCTTTTTCTCTTCTTCTTCTGGGACCCTTATAATTCGAATGTTGATGTGTTTAGTGTTGTCCCAGAGGTCTCTGAGACTGTCCTCAATTCTTTTCATTCTTTTTTCTGCTCTGCTGTAGTTATTTCCACTGTTTTATCTTCCAGGTCACATCCATTCTTCTGTCTCAGTTATTCTGCTATTGATTCCTTCTAGAGAATTTTAAATTTCATTTATTGTGTTGTTCATCAGTGTTTATTTGCTCTTTAGTTCTTCTAGGTCCTTGTTAAATATTTCTTGTATTTTCCCCATTCTATTGTCAAGATTTTGGATCATCTTTACTATCATTACTCTGAATTCTTTTTCAGGTAGACTGCCTATTTCCTCTTCATCTGTTTGATGTGCTGGATTTTTACCTTGCTCCTTCATTTGCTGCATATTTCTCTGTCTTCTCATTTTGCTTAACTTACTGTGTTTGGGGTCTCCTTTTTGCAGGCTGCAGGTTCATAGTTGCCATTGTTTTTGGTGTCTGCCCCCAGTGGGTGAAGTTAGTTCAGTGGGTTGTGTAGGCTTCCTGGTGGAGGGGAATTGTGCCTGTGTTCTAGTGGGTGGGGCTGTATCTTGTCTTTCTGGTGCGCAGGGCTGTGACTAGTGGTGTGTTTTGGGGTATCTGTGAACTTATTGTGATTTTAGGTAGCCTCTCTGCTAATGGGTGGGGTTGTGTTCCTGTCTTACTAGTTGTTTGCCATGGGACGTCCAGCACTGGAGCTTGCTGGCCGTTGGGTGGAGCTGGGTCTTATCGTTGAGATGGAGATCTCTGGGAGAGCTCCTGCTGATTGATATTACGTGGGGCTTGGAGGTCTCTGGTGGTCCCATGTCCTGAACTTGACTCTCCCACCTCAGAGGCTCAGGCATGACACCCGGCTGGAGCACCAAGACCCTGTCAGCCACACAGCTCAGAAGAAAAGGGAGAAAAAAAGAAAGAAAAAAAGAAAGAAAAAATTTTAAAGTAATAATAAATAAAAATTTATTAAAATAAAGAAATAAAATAATAATTTTAAAAACAGAGCAACCAAACCAATAAACAAATCCACCAATGATGACAAGCACTAAAAACTATACTAAGATAAACATAAAAATCAGAAACAAATCAGTCACAGACAGCAAACCCCAAGTCTACAGTTGCTCCCAAAGTCCACTGCCTCAATTTTGGGATGATTTGTTGTCTATTCAGGTATTCCACAGATGCAGGTACATCATGTTGATTGTGAGAATTTAATCCGCTGCTCCTGAGGCTGCTGGGAGAGATTCTCCTTTCTCTTCTTTGTTCGCACAGCTCCCGAGGTTCAGCTTTGGATTTGGCCCTGCCTCTGCGGGTAGGTTGCCTGAGGGCATCTGTTCTCCACCCAGACAGGACGGGGTTAAAGCAGCGGCTGATTAGGGGGCTCTGGCTCATTCAGGCTGGGGGGAGGAAGGGGTACAGTAGTTATAATTGGAATGTGGGGGGAGCCTGTGGCAGCAGAGGCTGGCGTGACGTTGCAACAGCCTGAGGCACGCTGTGTGTTCTCCCTGGGAAGTTGTCCCTCGATCACAGGGCCCTGGCAGTGATGTGCTACACAGGCTCCCAGGGGGTGTATATAGTGACCTGTGCTTGGACACAGGATTCTTGGTGGCTGCAACAGCAGCCTTAGCGTTTCATGCCTGTCTCTGGGGTCCGAGCTGATAGCCGGAGCTCACGCCCATCTCTGGAGCTCGTTTAGGCGGTGCTCTGCCTTCCGTGGGCAGACAGGGAAGGAATCCCCTCTCCTCGTGCACCCCGAAAAAATGGTCTCTTGACACTTAGGCAGTTCCAGACTTTTTCCCAGACTCCCTCCTGGGTAGCTGTGGTGCACTAGCCCCCTTCAGGCTGTGTTTACACCACCAACCCCAGTCCTCTCCCTGGGATCTCACCTCCGAAGCCCGAGCCTCAGCTCCCAGCCCCCATCAGCCCTGGCAGGTGAGCAGACAAGCCTGTCAGGCTGGTAAGTGCTGGTTGGCACTGTTCCTCTGTGCAGGAATCTCTCCGCTTTGCCCTCTGCACTCCTGTTACTGTGCTCTCCTCTGTGGCTCTGAAGCTTCCCCCCACCCCACCCCCCCACTCAACCCCCATCTCCGCCAGTGAAAGGGCTTCCTAGTGTGTGGAAACTTTTCCTCCTTCACAGCTCCCTCCCAGGTGTGCAGGTCCCGTCCCTATCCTTTTGTCTCTGTTTATTCTTTTTTCTTTTGCCCTACCCAGGTACGTGGGGGATTTTCTTGCCTTTTGGGAAGTCTGAGGTCTTATGCCAGCGTTCATTAGGTGTTCTGTAGGAGTTGTTCCACGTGTAGATGTATTTTTGATGTATTTGTGGGGAGGAAGGTGATCTCCACATCTTACTCCTCCATCATACTGAAGGTCCACTTCAAGACAAAATTTTTGAAATCTCTATAACTCTGCCCAGTGCAGTTTTTGCTTTGATAATTCCTATCCACATGGAAAATGAGTTATGTCCCACAGGATTCCACTGGAGGTGCCACTCTCGCAAGTCACAGGTAAAGAGAGCTGGCTCATTGATCAGTGATCTTTGATGTTGCTATTGCAAAAAGATTATGACTTGCTGAAGGCTCAGATGATGGTTAGCATTTTTTAGAAAGAAAGGTTTTTTTTTTTTTGGCCATGCCATGTGCCTTGTGAGATCTTAGCCCAGAGATTGAACCCACGTCCTTGGCAGGGAAAGCTCAGAGTCCTAACCACTGGACTGCTAGGAATTCCCAAGGAGGTATTGTTTTAAATTAAGGTATGTACATTATATTTTTAGACATGATGCTATTGCTCATTTCATAGACTAGAGTATAAACGTAACTTTTATATGCACTAGGAAACCAAAAAAATTTGTATGACTCACTTTATTTGAATATTCACTTTATTTCAGTGGTCTCGAACTGAACCTGCAATATATCCAAGGTATGCCTGTAATATGGGTTGATTCTATAAACTGTAGAACTTGGTCATATAATAAGAGAATACTATGAACAGCATTACACCAGTAAAGCCATTTGGATTCAGGGCTTAATTTGATGAAGTTTTTATCTCTGTTTTACGTAATTTGTCTAGAACTGATCTTTATGTTTGGTGTGAGGTAGGGATTCCATTTCATTCTTTCTTCTACATGGATTGTTGCCCAAACTTGCTTTCTGTTTACCAGTGCCAGTAGAAATGTGGAGACAGTGTGCTGGGTGAAGTAGGAAAGAGTAGATTTATTGCTTTTCCAGGCAAAGGGGGCCACAGTGGGCTAGTAACCTCAAGACTGTGTGTCCCAGAAGTTCCCTGGTGGCCTAGTGGTTAGGATTTGGTGCTTTCACTGCTGTGGCCTGGGTTCAGTTCCTGGTGGGGGAACTGAGATCCCGCAAAGTGTGTGGCACAGCAAAAATGTGCTTGGGGTCAGCATATAGTTAATCTTTTCCACCTGGTGGGAGTGTCAGTATCTGCAAAACAGCTTAAAGGACATGGCTCAGAATATTATCTATAGTCCTTGAGGAAAAACTAAATGTCCTTGACTTGTTTAACAGCTAAGTTATTATCATTTTGTCTTGATTGACTATTTCCCTTTTTTCATGCATTTTCTCACTTCTCTGATTAAATTTATTCTTTGGCTAAAGTTTTTCTACAGACAAAAGGCAGGCAGAGGACATGGGTGAAGGGGTCTATTCTGGGAAGGCCTCATAGGGTCCTGCTCGGTTACTGGATGACTAACCTTTCCCCACTTAGCTGCAATGTCGCTTTCAAAAACTCAAGTATCTAATTACAGATGAAGTGAAAACACAGTTTGGGGGCTTAATTAACACATTAAAATTCAAATAAAGCCTAGAAAAACATTCCACTAAGCACTTGTTATATTTCCCTTAGAAGGGGTTTTCAGAATGAATTGAAATGAGGAAAGTGGCATTCACTCCACCCCCACCCCCACCACGTTTCTTGTCTGGATGACAGAACACAGAATGTCATTTATCTCAAGCACTGATACAAAAATCTCTGTTGCCTTTGATATTTAGCATCTCAAACACTGGCCTGAAAAATGGAGAGAGCATCCTGCAATGCACATTCAACTCTTTTATTTCAGTTACAAAATGAAATTCCTAAATGAACTCTAGTGATTCTTGAATAAGAAACGATGGTTGGGCAATTCATGCCCTTGTTTGACTCTTATTATGGAGGATTATTTCTCAGTTTTGATCGTGTCAGATGATAGTTGTCTTTAAATTAATCATTGACAAGTTACTGATTTTAAGCAGCATTGCATTGCTCCTCACCTTTTTTATAGCATTAAAAAATTTTAATGTCAATTTATATCACAATAAATTTTTTAAAAATTCACAATAAATAAAAAGAACAAAAGGAACCTGTTTCATCAGTGTAACAGTCTGTTCCAGAATCATCCTCTATTAAAAAAAAATTTATTGGAGTATAGTTGCTTTACAATATTCTGTTAGTTTATACTGTACAGCAAAGTGAATCAGCTATATGTATACATATATCCCCTCTTTTTCGGATTTCCTTCTCATTTAGGTCACCACAGAGCACTGAGTAGGGTTCCCTGTGCTATATAGTAGGTTCTCACTAGTTATCTATTTTATGCATAGTATCAATAGTGTATATATGTCAATCCCAATCTCCCAATTCATCCCACCCCTTCCCCTTTCCCCCTTGGTATCCATATGTTTGTTCTCTATGTGTGTGTCTCTATTTCTCCTTTGTAAATAAGATCATCTATACCAATTTTTTCAGATTCCACATATATGCATTAATACTTGTTTTTCTCTTTCTGACTTACTTCACTCTGTATGACAGTCTCTAGGTCCATCCACATCTTTACAAATGACCCAGTTTCGTTCCTTCTTACGGCTGAGTAATATTCCATTGTATATATGTACCACATCTTCTTTATCCATTCCTCTGTTGATGGACATTTAGGTTGCTTTCATGTCCTGGCTGTTGTAAATAGTGCTGCAATGAACACTGGGGTGCATGTGTCTTTTTGAATTATGGTTTTCTCTGGGTATATGCCCAGTAGTGGGATTGCTGGGTCATATGGTAGTTCTATTTTTAGTTTTTTGAGGAAACTCCATACTGTTCTCCATAGTGGCTGTATCAATTTATATTCCACCAACAGTGTAAGAGGGTTCCCTTTTCTCCACAACCTCTCCAGCATTTATTGTTTGTAGATTTTTTCATGATGACCATTCTGACTGGTGTAAGGTGATACCTCATTGTAGTTTTGATTTGCATTTCTCTAATAATTAATGATGTTGAGCATCTTCTCATGTGTTTGTTGGCCATCTGTAGGTATTCTTTGGAGGAAAGTCTATTTAGGTCTTCTGCCCATATTTTAATTGGGTTGGTTTTTTTTTGATATTGCGCTTCATGAGCTGTTTGTATATTTTGGAGATTAATCCTTTGTCAGTTGCTTCATTTGCAAATATTTTCTCCCATTCTGAGGGTTGTCTTTTCTTCTTGTTTATGGGGTTTTTTGCTGTGCAAAAGCTTTTAAGTTTCATTAGGTCCCATTTGTTTATTTTTGTTTTTATTTCCATTGCTCTAGGAGGTGGGTCAAAAAAGATCTTGCTGTGATTTATGTCAAAGAGTGTTCTGCCTATGTTTTCATCTAAGAGTTTTATAGTGTCTGGCCTTATGTTTAGGTCTTTAATCCATTCTGAGTTTATTTTTGTGTATGGTATTAGGGAGTGTTCTAATTTCATTCTTTTACATGTAGCTGTCCAGTTTCCCCAGCACCACTTATTGAAAAGGCTATCTTTGCTCCATTGTATATTCTGGCTTCCTTTGTCATAGATTAGGTGACCATAGGTTAGTGGATTTATCTCTGGGCTTTCTATCCTGTTCCACTGATCTGTATTTCTGTTTTTGTGCCAGTACCATACTTCCTTGATTAGTGTAACTTTGTAGTATAGTCTGAAGTCAGGGAGCCTGATTCCTCCAGCTCCATTTTTGTTTCTCAAGGGTTGGGCAATTCACTCCCTTGTTTGACTCTTGTTATGGTGGACTATTTCTCAGTTTTGATCATGTCAGATGATAGTTTTCTTTAAATTAATCATTGACAAGTTACTGATTCTAAACAGCACTGCATTGCTCCTCACCTCCTTTTGCCAACAGTGTCTGTTCTGTGAATTTCCTCCTGAACTGAGTGCCTCATTTTTTTTTTTAATTTTTTAAAATTTATTTATTTATTTATTTATTTTTGGCTGCACTGGGTCTTCGTTGCTGTGTGCAGGCTTTCTCTAGTTGCATCGAGTGGGACTACTCTTCGTTGCAGTGCATGGGCTTCTCATTGCCGTGGCTTCTCTTGTTGTGGAGCATGGGCTCTAGGCACAAAGGCATCTGTAGTTGCAGCACACAGGCTCAGTAGTTGCAGCCAGCAGGCTCTAGAGCACGGGCTCAGTAGTTGTGGTGCATGGGCATAGTTGCTCTGCAGTATGTGGGACCTTCCCGGGCCAGGGCTTGAACCCATGTCCCCTGTATTGGCAGGCAGATTCTTAACCACTGCACCACCAGGGAAGTCTTTTTTATTATTATTAATTAATTGATGTATTTATTTGGTTGTGCTGAGCTGCATGTGGGATCATAGTTCCCCAATCAGGGATCAAACCTGCCATGGAAGCACAGAGGCTAACCACTGGACCACCAGGGAAGTTCCTGAGCGCCCCAGCTTTGAATCCCTCTTTTTCCTGAGAGTTAAAGGTGATGGTATTAAGAGGTAATACCATCACCTTTAAGGTAATAACCCCTTCAGACGTTTTCAGTTTCAGTGTGGCCAATTGTAACTGATGCACTGAATGGTGTATTTTTTTTTCTGCACAAAGCTGATGAAGAAAATCTAAGTTAAACATCTAGCCATGTTTAAAGACATAAAAAGTACTAGAAGGCAAAAAATTAATAAAAGATTTAAAGCAATTTCCAGGTCTGAAGAGCAGCATGTTTTTTTCCCCTCTATTTCTCAGTGATCTGAAAAACTCCTCCCTATAACTTCTCACATATTCTATTGACTTTGTTTCTTTTCTGTATGATGTTTCCCAATGAATGTAGTGAAGACCCCATAGAAGCGCCTGGATCTGTTAAGGTAAATCCCACTGTTGGATTTCAATCTGATGATGCCATGGATTCAAGGGCAAGGAGGTCATTGTCCCAGATGAAGTGGGTGGGGCTGGGAGGCACAGTGTGAGGAGCAAATCATGACAGGGAAGGCGAGGGAGGGTCCTCCTTCTTGCCATGTGCTGCCAGAGCTTGAAAGGTCGGCCCCGAGGGGGTCTGACCCCTGACTCTCACGGAGCAGGTATCTGGAGGAATGGTGCATCCTTTAGCAAAGTGGGGGACGGCAGACAGCATGAGCTCATCGTCAGCTTGTGTCAGTTAGAGATCAAACAAACATAATCCATGTCCTCCCTACCTTCTCTTTATCTTCTTCTCACAGAGGGACCCTCCATACACTTCACAACCATCAGTCTCCATTTCTGGTTTTGTGAGCATGGTCCCTTGATGTCCATCCATGCACTTCTCATCCAGACCCTCTGGATTCCATCTGGACTCTCGCAGCCTTCTCAGCGGCCGCTTCCCTGTTCCCAGACTTGAGCTTCTCTCAGGTGTGTTCTTCCCTCACGAGTACGTGGGGCTTGGAAGGTATATGGATCACGCAGGAAGGAAACACTTGGGGGGATCATTCACTGAACATCTCGCCAGAGCAAAACCAGCTATGGTGTCCCTGGACATCCATCCCTGGACTCACACAGGTAGATTTGGCACCAAACACTCAGTGTTCCACGTTGGTACACAGTGCTGTTCTCTTAATGAGCTATGCCCCATCAGTCTGCCTGTCGTTCATTCCTAAAGTTGGTGTTGTAGAGGCAGCCAGAGCAGCGTGGTCAAGAACAAGATTCTGCTTGAGCTCAAACCTTTCTCCCTCCTTCATTGCTGAGTCCTGGACCTGCCCCCTCACCTCGCTGTGCCCATGTTCTCATCCATTGGATGAGATGAGAAGGTAGGGGCTGTCATGAGGATGCATGAGTTAATGTTTGCAGAGAGTTTGATGTGCAGTGACAGCCAGGTTCAATGTTTATTAAACACACAATTTTAACATTCTCAAAATGTAAAGGAACATGAAATACAAATTTCAGATGGGTTCTCTGAGAGCTTTCAGATGGTCCTGAGCAGGCTCTGGTGCCCCAGTGTCTTTCCTTCGTCAGTAGTTCTAGGTGAGCAGCGCATCCAAACCACACTGCTCTTTGTCCCCTGGCATCCCTGGCAGAAGGACAAGTGAGCTGATTATCCACCAGCCTTTACACTAAGAAATCAGTGAACAGGTGCAAACCCAGAGACCAGTCTCTGGGCAGGATTCAAATACCTCATTTTATCTGGGCTGGCTGCGGGTAGAGGGCAGCCCTGTGATGCACTACAGAGAGCCTGTCACAGCAGCCAGACACCAATTTTATCTTTAGCTCTGCCTCCAACTCACCCTACAGTTTTTTTTTTAGAGAAGGAAGAAGCCATCATTTCTAATTGTAGAATAGAGTGAATAATTGTGTTTTTTTCCCCTTTCTTTTCAATGTGAAGGATAGCAGGATGGTCATGTTTTCGTGGGTTGTAAGTTAATACAAAAACTTCAATAAAATATACTTCTATCATGGAAGCAACCTAAGTGTTCATTGGCAGATGAGTGGATAAAGAAGATGTGGTACTTATATACAATGGAATATTACTCAACCATAAAAAATGAAATATTGCCATTTGCAGCAATATGGATGGATCTGGAGATTATCATACTAAGTAAAGTAAGTCGAAAGAAAAAGACAAATATTATATGATATCACATATATGGAATCTAAAAAATAATACAGATGAATCTATTTACAAAACAGAAACAGACTCACCGGCAAAGAAAACAAACTTATGACTGCCAAAGGGGAAAGGGATGAGGTGGGGGGATAAATTAGGAGTATGGGATTAACAGATACACACTACTATAAAATAGATAAACAACAAGGACCTACTGTATAGCACAGGGAACGATATTCAATATCTTGTAATAACTTATAATGGAAAATAATCTGAAAAAATATGTATGTATAACTGAATCAGTTTGCTGTACACCTGAAAATAACACAATACTGTAAATCAACTATACTTCAATAAAAATATATATACTTCCTTTTTTAATTTAAATTTTTTTAAGTTTTTAAATTGAAGTATAGTTGATTTACAATATTGTGTTAATTACTATCATACAGCAAAGTGATTCATATATACACATATATGTAACTGAATATATATGTGTGTGTGTGTATATATATATATATATATATATATATACATATATATATATATACATATATACATTATTTTAAAAATATTCTTTTCCATTAAGGTTTATCATAAAATATTGAATATTGTTCTCTGTGCTAAGACCTTACTGTTTATCCATTCTATATATAAAAATTTACATCTAATAACCCCAACTTCCCACTCAATGCCTCCCTCAACCCCCCTCCCTTGGCAACCACCAGTCTGTTCTCTATGTCTGTGATTCTGTTTCTGTTTCATAGATAGGTTTATTTGTGTCATATTTTAGATTCCACATATAAGTGATATCATATGGTATTTGTCTTTCTCTTTCTGACTTACTTCACTTAGTATGATAATCTCTAGTTGCATCCATGTTGCTGAAAATGGCATTACTTCATTCTTTTTTAAGGCTGAGTATGTACCACATCTTTATCCATTCATCTGTCAACGATCATTTAGGTTGTTTCCATGTTTTGGCTATTGTGAATAGTGCTGCTATGAACATAGTGGTGCATGCATCTTTTTGAATTATAGTTTTGTCTGGATATATGCCCAGGACTGGGATTGCTGGATCATATGGTAATTCTATTTTTAGTTTTCTGATGAACCTCTGTACTGTTTTCTGCAGTGGCTGCACTTACATTTGGTGCATGGCTGAACTTACATTCCCATCAACAGTGTAGGAGGGTTCTCTTTTCTCCACATCCTCTTCAGTATTTGTTACTTGTAGACTTTTTACTGATGGTCATTCTGACTGGTATGAGGTGGTGCCTCATTATAGTTTTGATTTGCATTTCTCTAATAATTAGTGATGTTGAGCATCTTTTTATGTGGCTATTGCCATCTGTATGTCTTCTTTGGAGAAATGTTTATTTAGGTCTTCTGCCCATTTTTGGATAAGGTTGTTTGATTTTTTTATTGTTGAGTTTTATAAGCTGTTTGTATATTTTGGAAATTAATCCCTTGTCAGCCATATCATTTACAAATATTTTCTCCCAGTTTGTAAGTTGTCTTTTCGTTTTGTTTATGATTCCCTTTGCTGTACAAAAGCTTGTAAATTTGATTAGATCTCATTGTTTATTTTTGTTTTTATTTCTATTGCGTTGGGAAACTGACCTAAGAAAACATTGGTATGATTTATGTCAGAGAATGTTTTGCCTATGCTCTCTTCTAGGAGTTTTATGGTGTCACATCTTATGTCTTTAAGCCACCTTGAGTTTATTTTTGTGTATAGTGTGAGGGAGTGTTCTAACTTCATTGATTTACACATGGCTGTCCAGCTTTCCCAACACCACTTGCTGAAGAGACTGTCTTTTTTCCATTGTGTATTCTTGCCTCCTTTGTTGAAGATTAATTGGCCACAGGTCTGTGGGTTTATTTCTGGGCTCTCTATTCTGTTCCAGTGATCCATATGTCTGTTTTTGTGCCAGTACCATGCTGTTTTAATTACTGTAGCTCTCTAGTATTGTCTGAAGTCTAGGAGGGTTATGTCTCCTGCTTTGTTCTTTTTTTTCAGGATTGCTTTGGTGATTCTGGTCTTTTATGGTTTCATATGAATTTCAGGATTATTTGTTCTAGTTCTGTGAAAAATGTCATGGGTAATTTGATAGAGATCATATTAAATCTGTGGATTGCTTTGGGTAGTATGTACTTTTTTTTTTTTTTTTTTTTGGTCTGGCTTCTTTCACTCAGCAAAATGCTTTGGAGATTCACCTGTGTTGTAGCATGTGTCCATAGACCATTTATTTTTTTAATGGCCAAATAATATTCTGTTGTGTGGATATACCACTATTTGCCCACTCACCTGTTGATGTACATTTGGGTTTTTCTCCAGCTTTTGGGTTTCACAAATAAACTAACATGAACATTTGCATGCAGATCTTTGTGTGGATATATGCTTTCTCTTTTTAAAATTTTTATTGGAGTGTAGTTGCTTTACAATGTCGTATTAGTTTCTACTGTACAGCAAAGTGAATCAACTATACATATACATATGTCCCCTCTTTTTTGGATTTCCTTCCCATTTAGGTCACCACAGAGCACTGAGTAGAGTTCCCTGCGTTATGCAGTAGGTTCTCATTAGTTATCTGTTTTATACATAGTATCAATAATGTATAGATACATGTTTTCTCTTGAATAACTATCTACATGTAGAATGGTCTGATCACATAGTAGGTCTATTGTAACTTTTTGAGGTATACATAATATGATTTTAAATATATATATATATACATATATATATTATTGAAGTATAGTTGATCTACAATGTTGTGTTAGTTTATGGTGTATAGCAAAAATATTTCAAAAACAGTCTTTACTCAACGATAGACTGTATCTTTCTATGTCAATATCTAATATACTTCATCATGTGAATATTGCTAGAAACATCTTTGCAAATACATTGTTGTATACCTTCTGATCATCTCTTTGGGATGTATTCCTTGAAGTGGAATTGTTGCATCATATATGATCTACTTTTTATTTTTTTAAATTAATTAACTTATTTTTTGGCCTCACCACGTAGCATGTGGGATCTTAGTTCCCTGACCAGGGATCGAACCCATGCCCCCTGCAGTGGAAGCGAGGAGTCCTAACCACTGGACTGTCAGGGAAGTCCCTCTGGAGCCTCTTTATAATCAAAAAACCCATTGACACCACCATCATTATCACACCTAACACTTGTTAAGCACACTTCTGTATTAACACCTTTAATCCCCACGCCAGCCCTAGAGGTGAGCACGGTTCTCATCCCCAATCTGCCGATGAAGGAACAGAGAAGCAGAAGGAAGTAACCTGGCCAGAGACAGGGCAGGATTCCCGGCCTGATAGTCTGCCCTGAGCCGCATGGATGAAGCCTCAAAATGTTAGCAAATGGCCCCTCTGTCCCTTCAACCTTCCCACAGCTGTCAACTCAATTATTCCTCAATCCAAGAGGTGGTTTCCAGACACCCAGCTGTCATCTGGACCCAGTTCGATCGGTCAGAAGTTATGCTTAAATCCTACACTTTATGTGTGGTCTGATGAGGCGGAAGCCCAGCACTTTCTCCTCCATCATCTTACGCACCGTGTCTTGAATGAGATGGCCAGGGCATTTTCAGTAGCCAGGTCCTCCTTTTGGCTCTGGTAGCAGATGGAAACCTTGGGATAGAGACAGCACTGAAAATGGAGAAGAGTAGAGACGTTTTTTGGGGAAGAGTTACCTCCACCTTGTTATTGGAAGAACAGAAGAGCAGTGACTCACAGATGATGCAGCAAAGATCAAGGCTGGTCGCTGTGGGTGGGGTTGGGGACAGGGAGACAGAGCCTGCCAAAGGGTGCGGAGGAGACAGCAGACGCTGCTGAGTGCTCTCCTGGAATTGCTGTGTTTCAGGGGAAAGCGTCATTTATGTGAAAAAGAACTGTGTGCTAGAAACACATTGTAGGTGAAAAAAGGGATTAAAGAGAAAGCTATGGATCATACACATAGACGTACGAGCTAAAGACAAACTTTAAGGATAGCCTGACAAAGCAATGAACAAATCCAGGAGTTGGGGCTGTTTTGGTCTATTCATTGGATGGAGAGAAGCAACTGTTGAACATTTGAAGCCCTTAAATGTGCTCATTTCCTCACTGATCCCCTAAATTCCTAAGCTACTTATGCTTAAGCAAGAATTCTTGGCATCTTCTACACACTTTAGGCTGCTTCTGTGGAAGGTCATTTCTGCCTTTGAGCCTACCTGAACATCAAGCTTACAGAATATCAATCTAAGTGACTTCATTTTTAAAAAATGATCACCAATGAATATCCCAAGTTCACTTCTAATCTGTCTTAAATTTCAGGTATTTTTAAAATAATGCATTTATTGCTGCAGATAGACTTAATGTTTCAACTTGTTGCTGTGTGTGATCACATTTATTATTAGGAAGAAGAATTTCATCCTTCTGCTTCCTTAATCTCTGCTTTAGCAACCAGATTGTAAGTATGTCCTCAAGCCCAAATGTCATGTAGTAGTCCCTCTGGACACTGAAACCCTGCTATGTGACACCCTATGCTATGGAGTGAGACGCACTATGGGGTGTTGTTGGCATGTGAGGCACTGCAGGGCATCCCAAATGGAAAAGGCCACTCCAGCAAATTAATTCCATAATGGAATCTCGTAAGAACTGGAAAAAAAACCAGACTGACGATTTTTGTGGTACTGTCACGGTCATGGTGACGGAATCCTACCACCTGCTTTTTGGCATTCAAGAACAGGGACAGCACAGACAGAAAGAAATACAGGTTGACAGCCTGCAAGAGTGGCCAGATTTGAACTTTAAAGCCACAGAAGAGTTACTGTATAATATATTGGCTGTATTGATGTATTGAACTGAAGCCCAAAGTGAGAGAAGGGCAAGAAAAAATGCTCTAAGGTTAATGCCAAAGTGTTGAAGATGTAATTCAGTCTTTGGTAGCTGAGTAGCTCCTTTGTGAGATGTCCGTTCTTCTGCCACCTGGCAGCACCTGCTCCTAAGTCCATCGTGAAGCCCTGCCTTTTAATGGAAACCTGAAACTCTACAACGACTGCTGATTTCTCCAGATCTTTTTTTTTTTTTTTTTTTTTTTTCTGTACGCAGGCCTCTCACTGTTGTGGCCTCTGTGCGGAGCACAGGCTCCGGACGTGCAGGCTCAGCGGCCATGGCTCACGGGCCCAGCCGCTCCGCGGCATGTGGGATCCTCCCGGACCAGGGCACGAACCCGTGTCCCCTGCATCGGCAGGCAGACTCCCAACCACTGCGCCACCAGGGAAGCCCCTCTCCAGATCTTTAAGAAAGTAAATGCTACTGCTTTTCTTTTTTCAAAGGTAGGATGTTCAGTAACTGCTTCTGTACTGTCTTCATGGTGGGACCAGCCCACCGTGGCTGCAAGGTGGTTTCCTCAGGGTTCTCACACGTGTGATAATTCTATATGGGCTTTGGGACCCCTGGCGGTGGTGTGTGGGTTTGTTAAAAAATAGGAGAATGAAAAGAAAGTAAAACTGTTCTGGTTAAAAAACACTTCTTTAAACTACTTTTGAATTGAATAAAACTTGAGTCTGTCAGCAATATCCATTCCAAGCCTGTTGTGTGAAGGACACCAACCTAGATTTTGTGAGATTTCCTCTCTATGGAGTGTAGAAGATAGAGCAGCCACTATGTTAGATGTAGCTATTCTGTAAATATTCAAAGGGACAAAGGAAAGTGCCAAAGGAGCAGATAAAGAGCTGGGGAGAATCCACGGAAAAAGCAACCTCTGGGCAATCCCTGGAGGCTGAGTCTGTATGGAATGGAAACTGATCTGTTCTGGTTACTAATGCTGTGTAACAAACAGCCCCAAAATGTAATGGCATAAGATAATCGTTTTAATATGTTCATGATTATGTGGGTGAGGAATTCAGACAGAGATGACTTGTCTCTGCTCTACAAAGCCTTGGCCTTTAGCTGGAGAGATTCCGTGGCTGGACGTGACACAACAGCTGGGGCTGGGCTTATCCAGAATCATCTTCACTCACATGCCTGGCAGTTGATGCTCGTTGTCTGTGGAAACCCAGCTGGGGCTGTCAGTCAGAACACCTACGCATGGTTCTCCATGTGGCCTGGATTCCTTATAACACGGTGGCTTCAGGGTGGTAGCTTCTTACATAGTGACTCAAGTCTCCAAAGTTGAGTGTCCCAGTGAACAATGAAGAAGCTGCATCACCTTATATGATCCAGCCTCAGAAATCACACAGGGTCACTTCCCCACATTATGTTTGTTGCAAGTCACAGGGTGTAGTGGTTTTAAATTATGCCCACACATTTTTTGATATGCCTCCTTTCCAAGGGTGGAGTCTAGTTCTCCTCCTGTTCAGAATGGCTATACCTGGTGACTCACTTACCATGAATAGAATATTGTTGATGTGATGGTATGTGACCTCCAAGACCAGGCAATAAAAAGGCAGTTCTCTCTTTCTCATCACTGAGTCCAGCTGCCATGTCATGAAGACACTCAAACAGCCTACAAGAGAGTTCCTCATGGTGAGGAATGGAGGCCT
Source organism: Tursiops truncatus (assembly GCF_011762595.2). Taxonomy (NCBI): domain Eukaryota; kingdom Metazoa; phylum Chordata; class Mammalia; order Artiodactyla; family Delphinidae; genus Tursiops; species Tursiops truncatus. Next base: position 178,029,193 of record NC_047034.1, read on the forward strand.
CCTGCCAATAGCCCTGTGACCCAGCCATCTTGGAAATGGGTTACCGTAGTCTCTTTGGCCTGCTATAACAAAAATACCATAGACCGGGTGGCTTAAACAACAATATTTATTTCACACTGTTCTAAAGGCTGGGAAGTCCAAGATCAAGGCGTTGGCAGATTTGATGTCTAGTGAGTCCTGCTTCCTTTCCTGGTTCATAAATGGTCATCTCACTGTGTCCTCATATGGAAGAAGGGGGTGAGGGGGCTTGCTGGAGTCTTTTTTATAAAGGCACTAATCCTATTCATGATGGCTTCACTCTCATGACCTAATCACCTCCTAAAGGGCCCCACTTCCTAATACCACCACACTGGGGATTAGGTTTCAACATAGGAATTTGGGGCGGGGGAATAGAAACGTTCAGTCTATAGCATGGATCAAGATTTCAGGTGGCTACAGCCCCAGTGGACATCCTGAGCAACATGAGATCCTAAGCCAGTTAAGAATTCTCAAATTCCTAATGCCCAGAAACTGAGATAATAAACGTCTGTTGTGTTAAGCTTCTAAGTGTTAGGGTAACCTGTTACACAGCCATAGAAGACTGATACACAGGGTCAGCCCAGATTTAGGAGAAGACAACACACACCCCATCTATTAGTGGGAAAAGTGTAAAAGAATTTGTGGACATGTTTGAAAACTGTCCTAATTCACAAGGAAACAATAAAGACTTATTTGCCCTCCCCCCACCAAAAAAAAGGAACCACTCTCTGGAAGCTTTCTAGCAAAGCCTGTCTCATTATTTGTTCTTCTTAATGTCATACCAGCAACATGTGTTAAGAACATTGGATCCTGACCTGGTCAAAGAAAAGAGAGTTCCTGAAATTGGCCTTCCACCATTTACTTTATTAAAAATAAGATTCCTTTCTCCAGAAGTTCCTTGCACATATTGTGCTTGCACTGACCGTTGACGATGCTGGTCCTTACCCTCTCTTCCAATTCCCCTTAGTATGGAACTAACTCCTATTCATCCTTTATATCCCAGGCTAGGAATCCACCCTATCAAGGAATACAATCACCGAAAAAAGGTTGGGTGCCCACTGCTGCCTGTAACTTCCAGGCACTCCTGTCTCTTATGGCATTCACTACCCTGCCCATGAAGATCTGTTCATGTGTCTGTCTTCCCCATCAGGATGTGCTACAGGGATTGTGTCTTATTCTGCACGTTGGTACCAGAGCACTGCCTGTCCCTAGACAGTGATGATGGTGATTATGTGCACATCTGGAGGACAACACTAAGAGCTGACATTTGCCTGGTGCTCACTACATGGCATACATCATGCTAAGCACTTTTCTACATCATCTCTTTTAATCCTCACAATGACAAGGACGACCACAATGAGAAAATTGTGGAACAGAGAGATTAAGAAATTGTCCACGTTACCCAGTTGGTGAGAGTGTTACCGAACTCAGGGCTGGCTGCTTGCTGCTCAAAAATCAATACTTGAGAGGCAAGTGTTGGTAGAAATGGAAAACGTTGGTTTTAATCAGAAAGATGGCAATCTGGAGAAAAAGCAGACTCATGTCCCTAAACCAGCTTCAAAGATTCTGCTCAGCCATAGAAGTTTTTAAGGGAAAAGGGGAAGTAATCTCAGTTAATCTTTGAAATAGGGGATCAGACTGGTTGCCATCTCCCACTGCGTGTAGGCTTGCTGTCCAGTTTTCCCAGCACCAATTATTGAGGAGACTGTCTTTTCTCCACTGTATATCCTTGCCTCCTTTGTCCTAGATTAGTTGACCATAGGTGCATGGGTTTATCTCTGGGCTTTCTATCCTGTTAAATTGATCTATATTTCTGTTTTTGTGCCAGTACCATACTGTCTTGATTATGGTAGCTTTGTAGTATAGTCTGAAGTCAGGGAGCCTGATTCTCCAGCTCTGTTTTTCTTTCTCAAGATTGCTTTGGCTATTCAGGGTCTTTTGTGTTTTCATACACATTGTGAATTTTTTTGTTCTAGTTCTGTGAAAAATGCCATTGGTAGTTTGATAAAGATTGCACTGAATCTGTAGATAGCGTTGGGTAGTATAGTCATTTTCACAATGTTGATTCTTCCAATCCAAGAACATGGTATATCTCTCCATCTGTTTGTATCAACTTTAATTTCTTTCATCAGTGCCTTATAGTTTTCTGCATACAGGTCTTTTGTCTCCTTAAGTAGGTTTACTCCTAGGTATTTTATTCTTTTTGTTGCAATGGTACTCGGGAGTGTTTCCTTAATTTCTCTTTCAGATTTTTCATCTTAGTGTATAGGAATGCAAGACATTTCTGTGCATTAATTTTGTATCCTGCAACTTTGCCAAATTCATTGATTAGCTCTAGTAGTTTTCTGGTGGCATTTTTAGGATTCTCTATGTATAGTATCATGTCATCTGCAAACAGTGACAGTTTTACTTCTTCTTTTCCAATTTGTATTCCTTTTATTTCTTTTTCTTCTCTGATTGCTGTGGCTAGGACTTCCAAAACTATGTTGAATAATAGTGGTGAGAGTGGACATCCTTGTCTTGTTCCTGATCTTAGAGGAAATGCTTTCAGTTTTTCACCATTGAGAATGATGTTTGCTGTGGGTTTGTCATATATGGCCTTTCTTATGTTGAGGTAAGTTCCCTCTATGCCCACTTTCTGTAGGGTTCTTATGATAAATGCATGTTGAATTTTGTCAAAAGCTTTCTCTGCATCTATTGAGATGATCGTATGGTTTTTATTCTTCCATTTGTTAATATGGTGTATCACATTGATTGATTTGCGTATATTGAAGAATCCTTGAATCTCTGGGATAAATCCCACTTGATCATGGTGTATGATCCTTTTAATGTGTTGTTGGATTCTGTTTGCTAGTATTTTGTTGAGGATTTTTGCATCTATATTCATCAGTGATATTGGTCTGTAATTTTCTTTTTTTGTGACATCTTTGTCTGGTTTTGGTATCAGGGTTATGGTGGTCTCATAGAATGCGTTTGGGAGTGTTCCTTCCTCTGCAATTTTTTGGAAGAGTTTGAGAAAGATGGGTGTTAACTCTTCTCTAAATGTTTGATAGAATTCACCTGTGAAGTCACCTGGTCCTGGACTTTTGTTTGTTGGAAGATTTTTAATCACAGTTTCAATTTCATTCCTTGTGATTGGTCTGTTCATATTTTCTATTTCTTCCTGGTTCAGTCTTGGAAGGTTATACCTTTCTAAGAATTTGTCCATTTCTTCCAGGTTGTCCATTTTATTGGCATAGAGTTGCTTGTAGTAGTCTCTTAGGATGCTTTGTATTTCTGTGGTGTCTCTTGTAACTTCTCCTTTTTCATTTCTAATTTTATTGATTTGAGTCCTCTCCCTCTTTTTCTTGATGAGTCTGGCTAATGGTTTATCAATTTTGTTTATCATCTCAAAGAACCAGTTTTTAGTTTTATTGATCTTTGCTATTGTTTTCTGTGTTTCTATTTCATTTATTTCTGCTCTGATCTTTATGATTTCTTTCCTTCTGCTAACTTTCGGTTTTGTTTGTTCTTCTTTCTCTAGTTCCTTTAGGTGTAAGGTTAGATTGTTTATTTGAGAGTTTTCTTGTTTCTTGAGGTAGGCTTATATAGCTATAAACTTCCCTCTTAGAACTGCTTTTGCTGCATCCCATAGGTTTTGGATTGTCGTGTTTTCATTGTAATTTGTCTCTAGGTATTTTTTGATTTCCTCTTTGATTTCTTCAGTGATCTCTCGGCTATTTAATAACGTATTGTTTAGCCTCCATGGGCTTGTGTTTTTTACGTTTTTTTCCCTGTAATTGATTTCTAATCTCATAGCATTGTGGTCAGAAAAGATGCTTGATATGATTTCAATTTTCTTAAGTTTACGGAGGCTTGATTTGTGACCCAAGATGTGATCTATCCTGGAGAATGTTCCATGCACACTTGAGAAGAAAGTGTAATCTGCTGTTTTTGGATGGAATGTCTTATAAATATTAATTAAATCTATCTGGTCTATTGTGTCATTTAAAGCTTCTGTTTCCTTATTTATTTTCATTTTGGATGATCTGTCCATTGGTGTAAGTGAGATGTTAAAGTCCCCCACTATTATTGTGTTACTGTCGATTTCCTCTTTTATAGCTGTTAGCAGTTGCCTTATGTATTTAGGTGCTCCTATGTTGGGTGTATATATATGTATAATTGATATATCTTCTCCTTGGATTGATCCCTTGATCATTATGTAGTGTCCTTCCTTGTCTCTTGTAAGATTCTTTATTTTATTTTTTATTTATTTATTTTTTTCCAGTACGCAGGCCTCTCACTGCTGTGGCCTCTCCCACTGCAGAGCACAGGCTCCGGACATGCAGGCTCAGTGGCCATGGCTCACAGACCCAGCCGCTCTGCGGCATGTGAGATCTTCCCAGACTGGGGCACGAACCCGTGTCCCCTGCATCACAAGGCGAACTCTCAACCACTGCACCACCAGGGAAGCCCAGATACTTTATTTTAAAGTCTATTTTATCTGATATGAGTATTGCTATTCCAGCTTTCTTTTGTTTTCCATTTACATGGAATATCTTTTTCCATCCCCTCACTTTCAGTTTGTATGTGTCCCTAGGTCTGAAGTGGGTCTCTTGTAGACAGCATATATATATGTCTTGTTTTTGTATCCATTCAGCGAGCCTGTGTCTTTTGGTTGGAGCATTTAATCCATTCACATTTAAGTTAATTATCAATATGTATGTTACTGTGACCATTTTCTTAATTGTTTTGGGTTTGTTTTTGTAGGTCGTTTTCTTCTCTTGTGTTTCCCAGTTAGAGAGGTTCCTTTAGCATTTGTTGTAGAGCTGGTTTGGTGGTGCTCAACTCTCTTAACTTTTGCTTATCTGTAAAGCTTTTGATTTCTCCATCAAATCTGAATGAGATGCTTGCTGCGTAGAGTAGTCTTGGTTGTAGTTTCTTCCCTTTCATCACTTTAAGTATATCATGCCACTCCCTTCTGGCTTGTAGAGTTTCTGCTGAGAAATCAGCTGTTAACCTTATGGGAGTGTCCTTGTATATTATTATTTGTTGTTTTTCCCTTGCTGCTTTCAATAATTTTTCTTTGTCTTTAATTTTTGCCAATTTGATTACCATGTGTGTCAGCTCGTTCCCCCTTGGGTTTATCCTGTATGGGACTAGCTGTGCTTCCTGGACTTGGGTGGCTATTTCCTTTCCCATGTTAGGGAAGTTTTCGACTATAATATTTTGAAATATTTTCTTGGGTCCTTTCTCTCTCTTCTCCTTCTGGGACCCCTCTAATGTGAATGTTGTTGAGTTTAATGTTGTCCCAGTGTCCCTAATGTTTAATGTTAGGCTGTCTTCATTTCCTTTCATTCTTTTTTCTTTATTCTGTTCCACAGCAGTGAATTCCACCATTCTGTCTTCCAGGTCACTTATCCATTCTTCTGCCTCAGTTATTTTGCTATTGATTCCTTCTAGTGTATTTTTTATTTCAGTTATTGTATTGTTCATCTCTGTTTGTTCTTTAATTCTTCTGGGTGTTTGTTAAACATTTCTTGCATCTTCTCGATCTTTGCCTCCATTCTTTTTCCGAGGTCCTGGATCATCTTCATTATCATTATTCTGAATTCTTTTTATGGAAGGTTGACTATCTCCACTTCATTTAGCTGTTTTTCTGGGGTTTTATCTTGTTCCTTCATCTAGTACATAGCCCTCTGCCTTTTCATCCTATCTTTCTGTGAATGTGGTTTTTGTCCCACAGGCTGCAGGATTGCAGTTCTTCTTGCTTCTGCTGTCTGCTCTCTGGTGGATGAGGCTATCTAAGAGGCATGTAAGTTTCCTGATGGGAGGGACTGGTGGTGGGTAGAGCTGACTGCTGCTCTGATGGGCAGAGCTCAGTAAAACTTTAATCCACTTGACTGCTGATGAGTGGGGCTGGGTTCCCTCCCTGTTGGTTGTTTGGCCTGAGGCAACCCAACACTGGAGCCTACCTGGGCTCTTTGGTGGGGCTAATGACAGACTCTGGGAGGGCTCACGCCAAGGAGTACTTCCCAGAACTTCTGATGCCAGTGACCTTGTCCCCACGGTGAGCCACAGCCACCCCCTGCCTCTGCAGGAGACCTTCCAACACTAGCAGGTAGGTCTGGTTCAATCTCCCCTGGGATCACTGCTCCTTCCCCTGGGTCCCAATGTGCACACTATTTTGTGTGTCCCCTCCAAGAGTGGAGTCTCTGTTTCCCCCAGTCCTGTCGAAGTCCTGCAATCAAATCCCACTAGGCTTCAAAGTCTGATTCTCTAGGATTTCCTCCTCCTGTTGCCACACCCCCAGGTTGGGAACACTGATGTGGGGCTCAGAACCTTCACTCCAGTGGGTGGACTTCTGTGGTATAAGTGTTCTCCAGTCTGTGAGTCACCCACTCAGCAGTTATGGGATTTGATTTTACTGTGATTGCACCCCTCCTACCATCTCATTGTGGCTTCTCTTTTGTCTTTGGATGTGGGGTACCTTTTTGGTGAGTTTCAGTGTCTTTCTGTAATGATTGTCCAGCAGCTAGTTGTGATTCTGGTGTTCTCACAAGAGGGAGTGAGAGCACGTCCTTCTACTCCGCCATCTTGTTTCCTCCACCTAGGCCTGATTTTTTTAAAAACTGTTCATGTAAGGAAAGTGTTTCCTTGAGTGCCCCTACTCAGAGGGGCTGAAGCTGGTCTACAAATTGGACAAAAGAGGTTGAGGTTGTGTGTCATGTACTCATTTGTGTTTTGAATGCAGATGTTACTCTTTGAGGATTGGCACAAAATGTGACATTGAGACATCTTTGAAAAAACAAGGGAGGAAAAGCACAATTTTTAGCCTAACAGTGTTCTTATTTAGATAGAGTCTCAACTCCAGTGACTATTAAGTCCTCTTTAATAAGCAGCCCATCTTGAAGGGAAGAAATCAAAGTACGAGGAGCAACTATTTGAGACCTCTGAAAAGTAAATGATAGGAGATGGACTGGTAGGGAAATCAAACTTGAAGGAGGGGCAGGTGAGTTTCTGGTTGTTTTTCCCCATTTCTTTCCTGGCCTTGTCCTGAGGGAAACCCCAGTCATAGAACAGTGCAGCTCCTTTTTTTTTGGAGCCAAAGAACCAAGAAAAGGGGCCTACACAAACCAGAGTGTGGGAGAATCCCTTATTTGTTTTTCCTTTCTTTTTAAAAAAATTTTTTGGTTGTGGAACACGGGCTTCTCAGGGTGGTGACTTCTCTTGTTGTGGAGCATGGGCCCTAGGCACATGGGCTTCAGTAGCTGTGGTGCACAGGCTCAGTAGTTGTGGCTCGAAGGCTCTAGAGTGCAGGCTCAGTATTTGTGGTGTATGAGCTTAGTTGCTCTGTGACATGTGGGATCCTCCCAGACCAGGGCTCAAACCCGCGTCCCCTGCATTGGCAAGAGGATTCTTAACCACTGTGCCACCAGGGAAGCCCCTGTTTTTCCTTTCTATATCTCTCTTTTTTTCCTCTCCAGGCCCTACTCTGAGAGAACCCCCAGTTGCAGACCTACAAGGTGGCAAGGAAACCAACTACAACTTGGAGAGAAATTCTGGCTTTCTGGCCAGAGGACTGGGAAGGGGGTCCATGGGAATCATCACATAGAGGAGAGAGCTGGAGAAGTGATCTCTTAAGTCTATGTATGAATGGGTGCAAGTCCTCAGCTTGGTCTTTAGCTGTACATGGGCAGGACAAACCCAGAGCAACATAGCAAAGGTTCTGAGAACCACTGTCCACATCCCAGGCTAAGCTCTGGATGGTACATGCATGGAACAGACAAAAAAGAACACAGCAAAGATTTTAAAGACTGAAGTAACGTTGGAGCCATCACTCACGGAAGGAAAAACAGAACTTGTGGTATGAACTTAACCAGGTGGTTGCCTGCTAAACAACAATAACAATAGCAACAACAAATCAACATTCTCTAGAGGATTTTAACAGGACACAGAGTCTCACAAGAACATCACTAAAATGTCAAAAATTGTTCAGCATACAAAGAACCAGGAAAACATGAACAATTCTCAAGGGAAAATAAAATCAATAGATACTAACCCTGCATTCACCTAGATATTGGCTTTAACAAAGGCTTTAATTTGGCTATTAAAACTATGCTCCATGGGGTAAAAGTAGTACACTTCAAATGAATGGAAAGAAAAAAGTTCTCAGCAGAAAAAAAGAAACTAAAAAAAGAAATGAGAACTAAATGGAAACTTCAGAACTGCAAAATACAACACCCGAAACAAAATAGTAGCATGGACATGACAGAGGAATGAGTCAGTGAACTTGAAGATAGATCAAAGGAAATTATTTAATTTGAAGAACAGAGAGAAATATGATTAAAAAACAATTGAACAGAGCCTCAGGGACTTCTGGAGCAACATCAAAATGTCTAATATTTATGCCATTGGAGTCCCAGAAAGAGAAGAGAAAGATTGGTGCAGAAAAATATTTGAAGAAATAGTGACCAAAAACTTCCCCAATTTGGTGAAAGACATAAACCCACAGATTTGAGAAATGCAGTGAACCATCAAACAAATAAACTCAAAGAAAATCAGGCCCAGATACACCATAGTAACTGGGTACAAACCAAAGAAAAAGGAAAGATCTTGAAAAGTGACCCATTGTATATAGAGGAATAATTGGAATGACTGTGAATTTCTCATCAGAAATCATGGAGGACAAAAGACAGTGAAACAACATTCTATATTCAGTGTTGTCATTGTCACAATAAAGACATTTTCAGATGAAGGAAAGCTAAGAGAATTTGTTGCCAGCACACTTGCTCAAAAAGAAATACTAAATGAAGCTCTGTAGGCTGAAGATAAGTGATACCAGAGAGAAACTTGGTATTTCAGGAATAAAGGAAGAGCAGTAGAAAAGGTATATATCTGACTAAAGATAATAGACTATTTTCTTTAAGTTCTTTAAAGTATATTTACTGCTGAAAGAAAAAATTATAGCATTGTCTGGAGGGACTTTCAGCGAATATAGGTATAATACATAGGATCACAATAATATTATAAAGGAGAGGGTAAAGGAACTTACATGCTTATAAGATTTGTATATTTTACTTGAAATGGTAAAACATTAAACTTAAGTAGACTGTGAAAAGTGAGGTATGTAAATTATAATCTCTAGAGCAACTACTATAAAATAATGCTAAGATATGGACAAAAAATGGATAGATAAATTAAAATGAAGTACTAAAAGCATTCAAATAACCTAAAAGAATGTGGGAAAGGGGGAACAGAGGATCAAAAAATGGTAGGAACAAACAAAAAAACAAATTATAAAATGGGAGGCCTAAGTCCAACCATATCAATAACTACATTAAATGTAAATGGACTAAACACACAAATTAGAGGGGGTGGGATAAATTAGGAGTTTGGGATTAACATATACACAATACTGTATATAAAATAGATAAACAAGAAGGTCCTACTGTACAGCACAGGGAACTATACTCAATATTTTGTAATAACTTATAGGGGAAAATAATCTGAAAAAGAATATATATATATTAGAATATATATACATATATATCTGAATCACTTTGCTGTATACCTGAAACTAACACAACATTGTGAATCAACTATACTTCAATTAAAAGTAAATAAATAAATAAATGAATAAATAAACACACAAATTAAAAGAGATTGTCAGATTCGATTAAAAACACAAGCCCCAGGGAACTCCTAGCTGTCCAGTGGTTAGGACTCAATGCTTTCACTGCCATGGCCTGGGTTCGATCCCTGGTCGGGGAACTGAGATCCTGCAAGCTGCATGGCATGGCCAAGAAAACAAAACAAAACAAAAACACAAGACCCAAATATACATTATATTTAAAGAAACCCACTCTAAATATAATGACAGAGATAAGTTAAAAGCAGAAGAATGAAAATACTAGTTAAAAGAAAATGGAGTGGCATGGACATATATACACTACCAAACGTAAAATAGATAGCTAGTGGGAAGCAGCTGCACAGCACAGGGAGATCAGCTCGGTGCTTTGTGACCACCTAGAGGGGTGGGATAGGGAGGGTGGGAGGGAGGGAGACGCAAGAGGGAAGAGATATGGGAACATTATATGTATAACTGATTCACTTTGTTATAAAGCAGAAACTAACACACCATTGTAAAGGAATTATACCCCAATAAAGATGTTAAAAAAATGGAGTAGTTATATTAACATAGAATAGACTTCAGAACAAGACATGTAACCAGGGATGAAAAAGGACATTACATAATGATAAAAGGGTCAAATTACCAAGAAGACACACCATTTCTAAATGAGCATGCATAGCAAAAGAGCTTCAAAATACACGAAGCAAAACATGATAGATGATGAATTGAGAGATTGGGATTGACATATATACACTAATGTGTATAAAATGGATAACTAATGAGAACCTGCTGTATAAAAAAAATAAAATAAAATTCAAAAAACAACATGATAGAATTAAAAAGGCAAATTCATAATTTTTCCTGGAGATTGCAACACTCCTCTCTCAAAAATCAACAATTGAAAAATGCAGAAAATCAGCAAAATCTACTTGGCTTGAACACTATAAATCAACTTGGTCTAACTGAGATTTACAAAACATTCCACCCCCGAAATAGAATACACATTCTTTTCAAGTGCACATGGAACATTCATCAAAATAGAGCATATTTTGGGTTATTAAACAAACATTAACAAGCTTAAAAGAAAACTATGTGAAGTACATTTTCTGATCATAATGAAATTAAACTAGTAATCAATTCCAGAAAGATATCTGGAAAACACTAAAATATTTTGAAATAAAAATATACTTCTAAAGGCAAATATCATATGATATCACTTATATGTGGAATCTAAAAAAATGATACAAATGAACTTATTTACAAAACAGAAATAGACTCACAGACATAGAAACAAACTTACAATTACCAAAGGGGATAACGGGGCGGAGTGGGGGTAGATAAATTAGGAGGTGGGATTAATTTATACACACTACCATATATAAAACAGGTAAACAACAAAAACCTACTGTATAGCACAGGGAACTTTACTCAATATCTTGTAATAACCTATAATGGAAAAGAATATGAGAAAGAATATCTATATCTATATATAGATATATATATATAGCTGAATCACTTTGCTATACACTTGAAACTAACGTAACATTGTACATTAACTATACTTCAATTAAAAAAAAACACGTATCTACCTGGGGTGGAGGGGGAATACACTTCTAAATAACCTAAAAGCCAAGAAGTCACAAGGAAAATCAGAAAATATTTTAACTGAATGAAAAAATATATAACATATCAAAGTTTGTGGATTCTAGCTAAAGCAGTACTTAGAAGGAATCTACAAGATAATTCCTAGAACTAATAAGTAAATTTAGCCAGGTCACAGGACATGAAGTAGTATACAAAAATCAAATGTATTTTTATACACTAGCAGTGAACAATTAGAAATAGAAATTACAAGGGAAGGGGAAAATTAGGAATTTGGGGTTAACAGATACACACTGCTATATATAAAATAGATAAACAACAAGGACCCACTGTATAGCAGTGGGAACTGTAGTCAGTGTCTTGTGGTGACCTATGGTGGAAAAGAATATATATATATATATATATATATATATATATATATACATACACACACACACACACACACACACACACACACACACATATACACACATACACACACATACAGCTGAGTCACTTTGCTATACACCTGGAACCAGTACAGCATTGTAAATCAGCTATACTTCAATAAAAAAAAAGAAAACTCAAAAAAACAACAAACAAGCAAACAAAATAAATAGAAACCACATAGACAGAGCCATTAATAACACCAAAAATATAATCATTCTCCCAAGTGAAAAAAAGTTTAGAAAATTTGTTCATAATTCATAATATGGCAATATTCATAATTGCCAGAGACTGCCCTTCAAATGGTGAATGAATAAACAAATTGTGCAACACAAGTAAGTGGAATACTACAAAGTAATAAAAAGAACCGAAATATTGATTCCGATGAATCTCAAATGCTTTACGCTGGATGAAAGAAGCCAGACTCAGAAGGTTATGTACTACATGATTCCATCTAGATGATATTCACCCAAAGGCAAACTTTAGGGATGGGGAAAGGGATTTCAAGGATATGGGTGGGAGGAAGCATTGACCACAGCGGGTCAGCATGAAGGAATTCTGGCGTGTGGATGGAACTATTCTGTTATCTTGATTGTGATGGTGGTTACACAACTACGAACTTGTCAAAACTCATAGAACTGTTTAGCAAAGAGTGTACACTTCACTGCATGCTAATTTAAAATTAGATAAGTGAGAAACTAACACAACATTGTAAAGCAATTATACCCCAACAAAGATGTTTAAAACAACAACAACAAAAATTAAATTAGATAAGTGAAAATTTTTTAAATAAAGAAATCCACATTCATCTGAGTCCAATCTGAGCTATCAGTCCAGTTTCAGAAGATGGTGGGATTGCAAAGGAAAAGTTCTTAATCAACAAAGGCACGAGAGGAAATTCACGTTCGTTGTTGTTTTATTCTGATAAAATAGAATAAAGAAGGGAAATAAATGTGCTGTATCATGTTATTAAAATAACAACATAGCCAACAACTGTCGGTGAATTTTTTTAAATAGGAGGATATCTCCCTTCAGAAGAAACATATTGATGAGGTCCATAAAGTGACATCAGGCTTCCTTATATGACATTTGCATAATCAATTTCTTCCTCCAGAATGCTCTCACCTTTGGATTATTCTCCCTAGTTTTTGTTTCTTCCAGGAGGGCTACTGAAATCCCTACATTCATTCCTTGTGCCTGAAATAAAAATATAAAAAGTAAAATGTAGGTCAAATGCAGAAATAAGATTTCCATTTTGTCAGACATCCATCTTCAGCAGGTATGACAGTCACATCAAAGCATATTTCACTTTTTTTCTTTGAATGCCACGCTGTTGTTAGATTATCATTTGTTTTGGAAACAAATTCGATGTGAATTTGTTCAGAGGAGTGTCATGTACATAAGGCTTCCCAGCAGGGATGACCATTAACTGGTCTGCAGCTGTGTCCAATTTTGTGTGAAAAAATAAGTCCATCAAATGGCACAGAACATTAAGAACAAATATTTCTCAGGACTTTGTAAATGGGAATACTTGCAAATACTGTATTTTATTTTTTTTTTGCGGTACGCGGGCCTCTCCCTGTTGTGGCCTCTCCTGTTGCGGAGCACAGGCTCCGGACGCGCAGGCTCAGCGGCCATGGCTCACGGGCCCAGCTGCTCCGCGGCATGTGGGATCCTCCCGGACTGGGGCACGAACCCGTGTCCCCTGCATCGGCAGGCGGACTCTCAACCACTGCGCCACCAGGGAAGCCCAATACTGTATATTTTTAAAATTATGTTATAACAATGCCTTTTACCAAAAAGCAAAACCATAAATTTTTCTTTAGCAATTTCTCAAAAAGGATTTTTATTCCCATGTGGTGACTCAAAAATGTTACTTAGGTGCAAAAATACAACTAAATATCAAGTATAAAAATTCTTTAATAAGGCAAAAATACATCCTTCTGTAATTCTGACTGTGAAATTAATCCATTTTTACTTACCTTCAATTATAGGAGCCATAGAGTACAATTATGACCATACTTAACTTCTATTATAAAATCCAGAAATGGGCTTCAGAATTAACTTTCTAAATAATATTGGTTTAATTCCTTTAAAAACGTTTATTTACGATAAAACTGTGGTGTTGGTTAAAATCTGATATAAGGAAGCCCTATTAGAACACATTTATTTTATTTTGTGTATTCCGGTATATGACACGTCATTTCACAGCCCTAAATCTGATCTAGTATTGACTGATCCAGCATGGGTTTGCATCCTATGAATTAACATAGAATGAAAATAATTTCTGTTACATTTATTTAAAATTAACACTAGCTTGAAACCATGTTGAGCATCCCCGTCTGAGTTGGATAGGGCTACCTAGAAATGGTAAAATCTTTCTTTGTTCCAGTTTGATAAATATTAGTCATTTGCATCACTTGCGGCCAGTTGTCATCTGTTCCCTCAGCCTGGGCAGAGATGCGTTTGGAGCGAGCGATCTGGACGGCAGGAAAGGGCAGAGGCCTGAAAGCCTCTGAGGTCCCAGAGACCCGACGTGGGCAAGGAGCACTTCGTGTCAGACCTGCGCGGGGAGACCGCAGGCCCGCAGGGACAGAGACTTACACCTGTGCATCCGGGATACCTGATACTTCGGAACAGGTGCCGTGCCGGTGACTCCTGATGGGCTCGAGATACTAGATCCCTTGATCTCAGGGTTGGAGCAAGAAACTGGGGCCCATCCAGCCCCACCAGTCAGGGGCTGAGATTCCACCACACCTCCCGGGGCTCTGGCCCCCTGAGCTCCTATCCCAGGTGTCTGGCTCTGCCCACACAGTCCTGGGAGGCCTTGTCCAGCCTTGACTTGGTGCACCTAGCTCCGCCCCACCCACCAAGGCCTTGACCCTAGCCACGCCCCTTTCCCCCGTCCCTGCATTGGCCCGCCTCTTCCACCCGGGCCACGCCCCGATCCTGCAGAGCCTTGGCCCCGCTTCTTCTCTTCCATCTCCTCCCGACCACTCCCGATGCCGCCTGGACTTGGCCGCGCCTCGCCGGGCTCCGACACGCCCACACACATCGACACACTCCCGGACACGCCCACCCCAAGCCGTGCCCCACCCTGGCCTAAGAGAACCCGCGTCGGGGGCGTGTGATGGATTTGTGGGTGGTGTGGGAGGTGGCGCCCTCTTGCGGACCCCGAGTCTACCCTCCCAGCCCTGTCCCCGAGGTCGCCCTATGCCGGGTCTTCTCCTGCACTTCCAGGGCAGCAGGACCTCGTACTTAACGAGGCAGGAGTGAAGCCCAATCTCAGACCATCAGGGTCCGCTTCCCAAACCCAACGGCCCAGCCCAGGTGTTAGCCAAGCACCTGACAAAGCAGCACTATGGCCACACAGGGACTGCCCAGGACGAGGACACACGGACAAGGAAGAAACAAGAAAGGAGAACTTACCTTTGGGAAACTTTCCAAAGATGTTCACTTTCTGAGTAAGAATGATGTACAAACCCCTAAAAGCTATAAGTAGATGGATGGATGGGTGTGTCAATCTTAAGTTTAAAAATTTAAAAATATATATATTAATAATATTTTATTAATATAAAATTATAAAAGCAGAGTCGAATTTAATTGGGAATAGTGGAGGAATTACAATTCGGGACAAAAAAGCTGTGGAGAGCCATAGGCCAGTCCGGAGACGCAAAGGGAAGGTTAACTTTTATTAGGTTTTAGGAGGGAATAGTGGAGGGTTTGAACAAAAATTCACTGGAGAAGAACAAGAGTTGTGACGGTTTCTCATTGGCTGCAATTGGGCAGGGAGGGATCTCCCTTCTTTCTCTTTAACAGGAGATGAAATTCCTATGTGAAACATGTCCTTCCTGGTCAAAATAACTTATCTTCTGTCTTCCTTTTGGTTATGCGGTTTTCCATGAGTGTACTTGCTTGAGAGCTCCCCATTCAGGGCTTCCCGACTCCATTTTAAATGAGGTTTCTTTTACTTTCACAGATGGATGGGGTCCAGATGGATGAATGGATGGTTGACCGGTGGATGGGTGGATGCATGTGTGCCTAGATAGATGGGGGGATGAATGGATGGTGGATGAAGAGAGGGTGGATGGATGGGTGGGTGGAAGATGGATGAAGAACGGATGGGTGGGTAGGTGGATGGATGGGTGAGGGGATGGATGGGTGGCTCGGTGGGTGGATAGATGGATAGGTGGTGGGTGGGTGGATGGATGGATGGGTGGGTAGGTGGGTGGATGGATGGCAGATGGATGGGTGAAGTGTGTGTAAATGGTTGGATGTTTCGATGAGTGGGTGGATGATGGATTGTTAGCGGGTGGGCAGATGGAACTACTCCTAACTGTTTTTTGAAGAGTGGCCCCAGGGATCAGGACTTTGGAACATTCCACTAGAAAAAAAAAACAGGTGTGTTTTGGCCAGGCATGTATTTATCATATGGATATGTTCTTTAACTAATGGGCAACAAGTATTTATTGACCACTTGCTGTGTTCCAGGCAGTGAGGATACAGGAAGGAACAAAATAGACAGCCCTGCCCTTATGGAGCTTACAGACCCCAAATTAACCAGAGGTAAATATCCCCACAGCATGTTGGAGGGCTGTGGAGAAAAGCCATTGCAGGGTGAGGGGCATGGGAGGTGAGGGAACATTTGATGAAATGAGTTCCTGCTTGTAAATCACAGAGAGAGGAACCGTATTCCATATTTGAGGAAACTAGTACCTGGATGAATGGCAGGAGGAAATGGACAGTGGGGTGGCCTGGGCCTTAGTGTCCTTCTGCTGAACATCTATGATTTCACGGAACACCATCAGACAGGGCACCCTGCGTCCATGCTGGACCAAGACAAAAACAGGAGCACCCCGAGGTCACCTCTGCTCAGACAAAAGCAAGAACATTGTGAGAACCACAAAGGTGACCCAACACCCTGTATCCTGGCTAATATGATAGACGGCTGCTTCTTTTCCAATTACGGGTTTAGCCTCCTGACCTTCCGGATAAGAATTAGTAGGATATCCAAGCATAGACTCATCCCTGCTTCCTGACAGCATCCAATCCAGAGCAAAGCCTTGCTTCCTTGGACACCCACCCATCCCCCCACCCCCTGTCACCCAACTCAAATCCTTAAAGCCCTTTCCAATCTCTTGTGGTTCTCATGGTGTAGGGTTCTATGAAACGAATCAAAAAATGCAACGTTTTCTGGCTGCAGGTGTATTCTTGGTGGTTGTTAGCAAGAAGATGTTTACAATAAAGAAGTAATCAAAATGAAATTATTTGAACTGAAGCAATAATTTGGTATTCTGTGTTTTTTGGAACTTGAGGAGAGATCTTCTCCCCCTGTCTTTACCCAGGAGGACTCGGGTAAACTAAATTCTGATCTCAGAAAAGGCTAAAGGAGAACTTTGGAAATCAAAGCTTAGTTACTGTTCCGGGGGACAAGAGGGTTTTCTTGCCTGAAAAACCCAGTACTCCTGTGAATCGGGGACTCTGAGGCATGTGCAGAATTTGGTTTTGATGATTAGATTTGAAATGCAATGGAAGGGACTTCCCTGGTTGTCCAGTGGGTAAGACTCTGCTCCCAATGCAGGGGTCCCGGGTTCTATCCCTGGTCGGGGAACTAGATCCCACATGCATGCAGCAACTAAGAGCCCACATGCCACAGCAAAGATCCCGAGTACCACAGCTAAGACCTGGCGCAGCCAAAATAAATAAATAATAAATAAATACATAATTTTAAAAAATGAAATGCATTGGAAGTATCAAGGGTATAGCCTGCCTTCCATTACATATGAGTTAACGATGGAAAGTAGAAATAATGATCATTAAATAAAGTCACCCAGTTGGTTCAGTTCATCTCAGCACCGATTCTCCTCATCGACCTATCCCCTGTGGATCTTTTCTGAACTTTTCATTTCCACTTAACTTCACACGGAGCTCTCAGTCGCGATTAATATTCTCTAGCTGAAAGTCTCCTCTAATATCAGAAGTATGACAAAAATGCTGGCTGAAGCCCTTTGGGCATCATTCAGGAGACACTTGAGTCATTCTCTTGAACCTCTCTTAAACAAGCTTCCTGTGTAATTGGATGAATCAAATCAATAAATAGAGTGTATATTTAACCATCACCCTTCCTCTTCCGCCATCACTCGCGGGCCGTGACGCATGCCCTAGTGTGTTAAACCCAGACCCAGAGCGTCATTACTTTGGCAGCTCATCCTTCTTTGAGAAGTGGTTTTCTAGGTCACAAGGATGGAGATGGACGTCTTTGCTAGAAAAATGATGCCTGAAAGAGAAGCATCAGCCCATCTGTTGCTGCCCACAAGGTCCCATAGAAATGTGTCAGTTTTAAGGCAAACGTATGGACTTGATTCTCAAAGTGCTTTATAAAAAATCTAGGCCCACTGAATTGTGCTCTGATCTTTGGGAATGGAGCCATTTTCTCATGTGGTCAACCCCATTTCAGGGCAGGAGTGGGCAAGCCACACGGGTCCAATTCCACAGAACCGGTCCCCCTGGCATCCTGCAGTGGAGGGACCCCTGAGTACCCAGGCCTCTCCTCGAAAGGGATTGGCTACATACCCCCCACTTCCAACAATGTCAGGGGTGAGACATTCAAGGGATGTCAAATACAGCAGGATAGCGCAGCCAGACCTGGGTCCCCCTGGCAGTCTCAGTGTTGACCAGCTATGGGAACTTGGGCAACCTCACTTCCATCATCTGAAAAGCAGGGATGCCACTGTGGCTCTGTACCTCCCTCCCGGACACTTGGGCATGTGCTGTCCACAATGCACAGAGCCTGGGACAGCTGCCTAAATCTTGCCATCATCATTATTATTTTTCCATTTAGAGAGAAAGTGCCAAGCCTCCCTAGGCTGTCTTCAGAGATGTGAGCTTGTCGACTCTCACTGGGGCAGACAGGCCTGTGGACTCTGCTGGGCTGGATGGGCCCTGGCTGCCACCAGAGCAATGTCCAAACTGCCAGATGTGATGGGGCTGGGCACTCACATGCTTGTCTCAACAGATGTTGGTGGAAGAACTGTAAAACTGCCAACTCTGAGTCTGAAGGGAAATTAGATCTAAAAAGTTCAAGATAATCCTTCTGCAACTGGACGGGGCTTCATCCCTGGGCTTGACAAAACGTGTGCCTTTGAGGGACAGCCAGCTTCCCATTTGCAGTAAATTAGTTGGGGGTGTTAATATAATGACTCTGCTGTTAAAGTAGAGATGGGTACACGTTAGGAGGTGCTTATTCTGGAAGACCCCTTCATTAACAGACCCGCTGGAATGCAGAAGAGCAAAAGGAAAACTTTTCCTAGGAGACTTGCTGGAGTTTGTTTCCAGATTGTGGAAGCTATTGTGCTGGGAAGAAGCAAAATTTTGAACAGTTGGGTTATTTTGTGTTAATTTCTCTTCTAAATTTTTTTTCTGGGTCTGATTTAATACATCTTTCCTGTAATCAACAAACATCTACTTGTGTTGAGTTCTTCATATTTTGAGGGTCTCCCCTTTTTTTCTCACAGCAGGAATTGATAATGCATTTTGAACTTCAGCTGATCATTGTTAACAGAGTCCCTGCTCTGTGCCTACCACCGTGGTCAGCCCTGGGGGATGAAGGTGATTTGTGGGATTTGATGGGATGACACATGAACACTCTGGTATGGTGTCTGGCATGGTGCCTGGCATGGTTGGCCAACACCTTCCATACATGTCTAGAATGCCCTGGAGTGGGTTGTTTAAATAACCTACACTTAGTTCTCACAGGTCTGGTGCCTGGAAGTTTAAGATCAGGGTGCCAGCATGGTTGGGTTCGGGTGAGGGCTCTCTTCCTTGTTTGCAGGCAGCCACCTTCTTGCTGTGTCCTTATTTGGTGGAGAGAGATCATCTCTCTCATGTTTCTTTCTTTTTTTTGTTGTTGAATTTTTAAATTTAATTTTATTTATTTTTTTATACAGCAGGTTCTTATTAGTTACCCATTTTATACATATTAGTGTATATATGTCAATCCCAATCTCTCAATTCATCACACCACCACCACCACCCCCTGCCACTTTCCCCCCTTGGTGTCCATATGTTTGTTCTCTACATCTTTGTCTCAATTTCTGCTCTGCAAGCCAGTTCACCTGTACCATTTTTCTAGGTTCCACATATATGCGTTAATATATGATATTTGTTTTTCTCTTTCTGACTTACTTCACTCTGTATGACAGTCTCTAGATCCACCCACATCTCTACAAATGAGCTAATTTTGTTCCTTTTTATGGCTAATATTCCACTGTATATATGTACCACATCTTCTTTATCCATTCATCTGTCGATGGGCATTTAGGTTGCTTCCGTGACCTGGCTATTGTAAATAGTGCTGCAATGAACATTGGGGTGCATCTCATGTTTCTTTTCATAAGGGTGCTAATCACATTCATGAGGGCTCCACCCTCATGACCTAATCACCCCCCTCCCCAAAGACCCCACCTCCCAACACCATCACCTTGAGGGTTGGGGCTTCACCATACGAATTTGGGAGGCACAAACACTCAGTCCACAGCAACGGAGGAGAGAGGTGGGTGCACCACTTGATAAGTCTTCTTCCCATGGGCTCCCCTAGGAGGGGGCAAGCACAGGGTGCCTTCAGGCTAGGTCTTAAGGATGAGGTTGATTTCTACAAGGCAAACAGCATCATGAGCAAAGAAGAAACTGTAGAGGCAGGAGACAGGTGTCCAGCCAGAGGCAGTCCTGAGAGCTGGGCCAAAACCAGAGTAGGACAGGGCTGGAGACTCCTTTGGAAGGGAGGGCGTGGACTTTCTCCTGAGGGCCCTGCCTCATGAGAATTTGGCTTTCTGATTTTGTTTCATCGCCCTCTGCCCTCCATGCTGACCTGAAGTCCCTGCAGGGGTGTTGGACAGAAGCACTTCCAAACCAGCCCCAGGTCTGACTTCCTGTCCACTCTGAGCTGAGAAGAGGCTCTGGAAGCAGACGTCTTCTATGTTGGGCAAGTGGACAGTGGCCAGCTTGCTAAGTGGGTAGATTGCAATAGTTCCTCCACCAAGAAATGGGGTTTCTCTCCCCCCTTGTTACGGGCTGAATTGTGTCGCCCCCAGATTCATATGTTGAAGTCCTAAACCCGGTACCTTAGAGTGTGACTGTATTTGGAGTCGGGGCCTTTAAAAAGATGGTTAAGGTTAAATGAGCTTAAATGGGTGGGCTCTAATCCAATGGGACTTGTGTCCTTACAAGAAGAGGAGATTAGGACACAGACCCACACAAAGGAAAGACCATGTGAGGACACAGGGAGAAGGTGGCCATCTACACACCAAGGAGGGAGACCTCAGAAGTAACCAACTCTGCCAACAACTTGCTCTTGAACTTCCAGCCTCCAGGACTGTGAGACAATAATTCTGTTGTTTAAGTACCCCAGAAAACTAATACAGCACCCCTTGAATGTAGGCTGGCATGAGGACTTGCTTTGATGAATGGAATGCAGTAGAAGTGACCTTGAGGGTTTCTGAGCCGGGGTCTCAAGAGCCCCGCAGCTTCCATGCTTGCCCTTGTGCTGCCCTGAGATGCCATGTGAAGGCTCCAGGACCAGTCTCCTGGGGGATGAGTGACCAGGTGGAGAGGGAGGTCTGGCTGCCAGCCAGCAGAAGCCTCCAGCCAGGCAAGTGAGGTCCTCTTAGAAGCCAGGGCCATGTGAATGACCCAAACAACAGCAGCAGACTCTTTACCTCCTATGAACAACCCAGTCCAAATTTCTGACCCACAGAATCAGGAGCCAATAAAATCGTTGTTGTCTTAAGCCATTAGATTTTGGGGTAGTTTCTTACACAGCACTAAATGACTGAGACAATAAGCTTCAGCTGGAAAAAAAATAAACACAGAACTCATGCACCAGGCTAAAAGGATTTCCAAAAATTCATTCATTCAACAAATAGTGTTTGAGACCCACCATGTGCCAGCCACTCTTCAAGGCACTTGGGATACATCAGTGAGCAAAACAGAGTCCCTGCCTTCATAATAACCCCAATAAACATATTAAGTAAATAAAACATGTTAAATGAAAACATTTAAAATAGGCTGCGTAAGGGGGTGGGAAATACAAGGGGGAGGAAAGGGCAGCGTGTGATTTTTAAATAAGCGTTGGCAGGCAGAGACTCAAAGTTGATGAACGAGTTGGCCATGTAGATATTTGGGGTTAGCATTCCAGGCAGAAGGGGCAACCAGTACAAAGGCCCTGAGGTGGAAGCATGCCTGGAAGGGAGTGAGCAAGGTGGAGAACCGTAAGAGATGAGGTGTGGCCCACTAAGCCACTATGAAGACGTCTCAGAATGAAGAGCTTTTTTATAGTAAAGCAGTATTTGGTCAATTGGCACCCAGGGGAATCCTGAAGTTCAGAACCTGGTTACCACCAAAAGGACCTGTGAACAGCTGTGCTTGCTGTTGCACGTTCTTCACACTCACAAACCTGCTGGGAGCTGTGCACAACCATGTCCTTGGGTCCACTTGCTTCTACCCCGGCCCCCGGGAAGTGGGCTCTGTGCAGCCAGTGGAGGTGGGACAGGGGAGTGGTTCAGGCACCAGGCACTCAGCTTGGCCACATAGGTCACCACGTGAGGGCGCCACGTGCAAAAGGCAGGTGTGGTCATGCCTACAGCCAGAAGACCACCTGTGACATGGTCCTTCTCTAACCACCTCTGTCCTGACGCCGGGTCCTCAGCAGCTGCTGCTCCCATTTCTCTGCACCCCTTCACAGCAAGACTCCCTAAAAGAGTTTTCTGTTCATGGTCTCTACTTCCTTTTTCCCCATTCTCTCTCTTTAAAAAAAAAAAAAGTATTTATTTTGGCAACGCCGCGTCTTAGTTGCGGCATGTGGTATCTTTAGTCGTGGCATGAGGGCTTCTTTAGTTGAAGCATGCGGCATGTGAACTCCTAGGTGCGGCATGCATGTGGGATCTAATTCCTTGACCAGGGATCGAACCCGGGCCCCCTGCATTGGGAGCACGGAGTCTTACCCACTGGGTCACCAGGGAAGTCCCCATTCTGTCTCGAACCCACTCCAATCAGCCTTTCAACTCTCTATGCCACCAGAACTGCTCTGGTCGAAGTTGCAAGACCCTTTGTGTTGCTACCTGGATCCCCCCCCCCCCCCCCCAGTTATTCCTCGTCTGCAACCTTTGACGTGGACCATCCCTCCCTCCTTCTAGAAACGCTGTCTTCATCGGGCCTCTTCCTCGGTTCTTGTCTCCCTCACTGGCCCGCCGGTGGCCCCTTTGCTGGCTCCTCCATGTCTCCTCATGGGGCTCTTGGGCCCGCACCCTCCTCTCTTCTCTCCACCTTCACTTCCTTGGTGATTCACGCACCGATGCCTTTAGATACTGTCTGATGACTCCCAAGTTTTGTCTGCAGCCCAGGTCTTCCTCCTGGACCCTGCATGCATCCAGCGGCCCTCTTGACCTCTCCCCTGGGTGTCTAACAGGCACCCCCATACTAACGTGTCCAAACCACTCTGGACATCCCTTGCAGACCTGCTCCTGCACTTTAGTCGCAGGTGACGCCACCCTTCCAGGTTCTCAGGCCAATAACTTTGGGGTCATCCTCGATGTATCTTTCACCTTCAATTCACCAGCAAATCCCGCTGGCTATTCCTTCAAAATAGTTGCAGAACCTGTCCCTTCTCACCACCTCTAGTTCTCATCTCCAGAGGGTGGTCCCCTGCTTTTGCCCTGTCCCCCTGGCAGTATCCTCCCCACACAGTGACCAGAGTGAGCTTTTTAAAACATAATTCACACTGTCATACTAGTGCTCCAAATGGGCTTCCTATCCTACTCATTTTAAAGCTGTTTTAAGTCCTTAAAAACCTAGATGTGTCCTTCTACCATCTTTCTGTTCTCAACTTCCACGTTTTCCCCCTTGATCACTCTGCTTGAGCCACGCTGACCTGCCTGGAATGCTCTTGTTCTCAGATGGCCGTACGTCACCCTCCTCATTTCCTTCTATGCTGACCCCTGTATAGAGTAGCCCCCCCATCATCACCCTCCTAAGCCTACTTAGCTCTTCATGGCGCTTGTCACCACCTGCTGCATTGGGAGTAAACTCTGAGGCTTTGTTTATTTTTGTATCCTTAGTATCTTGAACGGTTCCTGGCACATGCTAGGTGCTCAATAAATATTGTTGAGTGAGCAAGTGAATGACATGTCTCCCTTGTTGAAAACCCCTCATTGCCTCCTCACGGCTATTAAAGGACGGTCCAAATTTCTTGACTTGGTGATGGGATCGGTCCTGCCAACCCCTCTGGTCTTTGTTAGCTGTGTCCAGCCTTTTGCAAACTTGCGGGACACGCCCTCTAAGCCTTGGTTTAGGCTGTTCCCTCACCTGTCCCTTGCCTGCCTCTCCCGCAAAGCCCTCCTGATTCTGCCAAGAAGCCTTCAAGTCCCACAGTTTATTGCTGTCACGCAACCGACAAGGCAGGCATTCAGTAACTGTTTATACAAAATGGTTACCTGAGATATCATTTAATACAAATTAAGGCTGTAACTAATATAGATGAGGGCAAATTTAGAATTTTAATTAATATACATTAAGTCTATATCTGAGAGCCTATAACCTCTGATTTTTACACGAACAGAAATAAGAGTGGACCCCATGCCATCTGAAACAAACTCAACATCAGCTGAACATCTGATTCTGAACTTCCACAGTCCAGGGCCGGCCTAAAAGAATGGCTACTGAAATGCTATTGCAATATTTGAAGGGCACAAGCCCGTTCCTGACGGTTCATCCTGAATTAGGAGAGTTAGTCATCACCAAGAATGTACTGAACAGGCTTCAAACACTTGCCAAAGTCACTTCCCATCAAGTTCTCCTCAAGGAGCCCTCACAAGCGGGGACAATCAATGTAAATACTATATTCAGAAGTTCTGCCCGTGTTATGAAGGGGTAAATACGGCAGCAGAGCAGGTGAACCTAGATTAATTTCAACACAAGGACTAAAAAGAAGTTTGTGACTTTTGTACTTACATCCAGTAGGTACTGTTGCTCCATGGGCACAAGTCACCCAAAACATGTCCTATTAATGGTTTGCTTCTATGCGACACAAAAAACACCCCTCTGGTTGACAAAGGTAATTTGCGACTAGTGAAAGGAATCCCACCTCTTAAAAAGGGGGTCGCTGTTCATACATGTTCATGAATGTGAAGTCGTATTGCTCTGCTGGAGGACTGTTAGGATTGAGTGACGTGCTCAGGACATTTCTGGGACAAGGTGACATTGTCCTTGACGGTCTGTTGAAGGAAAGAAGCTAATTTTCTTTTGAGCTGAAGCTTGAGTCGTAACTTAATTAGGCCATGCTGTAAAATCACTACTAATAACTGTCAGAAGTGCCCCTGAGTCACCAGAGAATGACAAAGCTTGGCCGGCTGCCCCTTCCACAGGGGAGGGAGCAGCCTGGCGTTCGCCCCGCCTCTCTGAACTTCCTCGAGGGGCACCAACAGACTCCCAGTCTCAGCCTGCCTGCTTCCCCACCTCTTGGCAGGACTTTACCTCATGAGTGCTTACACATACACACACATGCATGCATGCACACACACGTAATACATATATGTTATATAGGCTGCATATACTTTTACATATATATTTTATATGTATGTGCAAAATAGCATTTTAAGAAAAGAAAAAAATCCTTTACCCTCACAGAACTATTTTCAATTTTATATTACATATTATTATATTACATAACAGTTCTTGTCCACAGTCCCCTTTTTCACATAGTGTCAATCATCTTATGTTCTGATTCGTTGACGTTATTCTATTGCCCAAGTTCCTATAATCTTTTAGTTACTATGTTAATGATTACTAAAATTACACGTTGATAACCTCTATACTAACTCAATCAATTATGTTGGGCATTTGGGCCAGAATTGGGTGCATGTAGGTTGAGTTATGCTGTGTGGATGTGTTTGCTTTGAAACACATAGTGCTAGCTAGGACTTTCTTGTCGCTGTTGTTTTTTAAAATTTTTAATTAGTGGCCAAGGAAATCATGGGTAACCCTTAGATTCAGATTTATAAACTTCAAGCTTGGCAGCTGCAATCCATCCACCTTTGGAGAGAGCATATGTTCTCCACTTTGTTACAGACCCCACTACTCCCTAATGTCATTCTCCAAGCCTGCCTCCCTCATTTACATTATCACCTCTTGATTTCTATATGCACTTGAGTTTGCAACCTTCGATTTAATGTCTTCTCCACTCTAGATAAGGCTTCAGATGACGCCTTCAGGTAATTTTTTGCTTCTGTGGTATTATTAGCTTAAGGTATATTTCTGAAAGCAAGCTTCCTGGGTATAAATATATTTTAGCTCTTGCCATAATGTGTTCCATTTGGGATGTCTGTTGAGGCCACAGTCCTCTCCTTTGCAAATAGCTGTCTTAGGTATTCTGCTGCAAGGGGGTTTATCAAAAGCCCAGCTTTTTTTTTTTTTTTCCAATACAGCCCCAGTGGGACTCTGGGTACTGCTACTGCACAGTTCTTCAGATCCTGGAAGATATCCCGTGACTTTCCAATACATTTTGTTTTCTTGAGCTGGATCTAAGTGGTTTCTGGTGGCCCCATTCCTCCTATCAGGTTCTTGAGGGCCATCTCTGTCCTCTTGGGCCACAACTGTGTCCCCCCCCACCCGGCAGTGCTGGCACGTGGTAGGTGCTGAGATGTCGGCTGAATGAGGAGATAAGCCTGAAATAAGACTACCACCTTCCACCTCACCAGACAGGTTGTGTGAAATTGCCCTGTCGTTGCCCCGTTGAAACACCAGTGACCCCCATGCAGCCCGTATCAGGGCCCTGAGCTGGACAGTGTCCCAGCCTGTCAGCAGCGTGGCCTCCACTCCCCCACTAGCACCGAGACTCTTCTTTTATTTTTATTTATTTATAAAATTTATTTATTTATTTTTGGGTGTGTTGGGTCTTCGTTTCTGTATGAGGGCTTTCTCAAGTTGCGGCGAGCAGGGGCCACTCTTCATCGCGGTGCGCGGGCCTCTCACTGTCGCAGCCTCTCTTGTTGTGGAGCATAGGCTCCAGATGCGCAGGCTCAGTAGTTGTGGCTCACGGGCCTAGTTGCTCCGAGGCATGTGGGATCCTCCCAGACCAGGGCTCGAACCTGTATCCCCCGCATTGGCAGGCAGACTCTCAACCACTGAGCCATCAGGGAAGCCTAGGACTCTTCTTTTAGTGCTCCTCCTGCTTCCCTGATCACCCCTCCTCGATTTCCTATGCGGGAGCCTCTAAACTTATCACTCCCACACTTCATTTGGGCGTCTGTCCCTTCCCAGGGGCCTCCTGGATGCCCCGTATAAAACAACATCTTCCCCGACCACCTGCCCTACAGCTGCATCTCTGCACTAGGCTTTATGCCTCTTCATGGTAATAAAAAATAATCATGGTATCTATCTGTTGTGTTGTCTGTCTCCTCCGGTTAGGAAGGTCATAAGAGTAGAAACTTCTTTTCCTCTTGTTCAATGCTCTTTACCCTCAACAAGGCCTGACCTGTGGTTGGCACCCCATTCACGGATTCGACAAATATGTATTGAGTGCCCACTTTGTATAATAACTATATAAATATATAATGTGCTGGAGGGGGCTTAGTGCCTTGGGAAAAACAGAGCAAGGCAAGAGTGCTGAGGAATGCTGGGGGTGGGTTCATTGCAACTTTTAAATGGCAGGGTTGGGGGATTCCTCACGTAGGAGGTGATGTTCCAGCAAACACTTGAAGGAGGTGAGGAAGAGAGCCGGGCACCACATCTGGGGAAAGAGCAATCCAGGGGAGGGAGAAGCAGCAGTTGCAAATGCCCTGAGGCAGGGGCACGTTCAGGGAGTAGTAAGGAGGAAGCATGGCCAGAGTGGAGTTGTCAGGGGAGGGCGGTATTGGAAGAAGTGAAACTGAAGTCAGGAGACCGTGGTTTTAAATCTTTAAAACCAATCAGCCTTATGTAGGTATCACTTACATACGATAAAACGTGCCCATTTTAAGTGTACAGTTTGATGACTTTTTAATTTTATTTTTGGTTGTGTTGGGTCTTCGTTGCTGCACGTGGGCTTTCTCTAGTTGAGGCGAGCGGGGGCTACTCTTTGTTGCGGTGCGTGGGCTTCTCATTGCGGTGGCTTCTCTTGTTGCGGAGCACGGGCTGTAGGCACGTGGGCATCAGTAGGTGCAGCACGCAGGCTCTAGGGTGCACGGGCTTCAGTAGTTGTGGCTCGCGGGCTCTGTAGTTGTGGCGCACGGGCTTAGTTGCTCCGCGGCATGTGGGATCTTCCCGGACCAGGGCTCGAACGCGTGTCCCCTGCATTGGCAGGCGGATTCTTAACCACTGCGCCACCAGGGAAGTCCCAGTTTGATGAGTTTTGACCAAGGAAACCACTGCCTTGATAAGGTTAGAACATTTTCATTACCCCCAAAAGTTCTTTGTCTCCCCGCCGTCAACCCTCCATCTCTCACTGAACTGTTTTTTGATGCCACGGATTCATTTTGCCTGTTCTAGAACTTCATTTAAATGGACTCATGCAATATGTACTCTTCTGGGTCTGGCTCATTTCACTCAGCATAAAGTTTCTGAGATTTGTCCATGTTGCGTTTGTCAGTAGTTCCTTTGCATTGCTGAGTGCAATTCCACTGTGTGATGTAGCAGAGCTTGTTTATCCAGTCCCCTGTTGATGGACACCCGGGTCCTTCAGTTATTTACAGCTATGAACGTTTGTGTACAGGTGTTTGTTGGATGTATGTTTTCACGTCAAACCTTTCGCTCGTTCTTTTAATTGGGTTGCTGACTTATTGAGTTGGGATTCTTTATGCATATACTGGAGAAGTCTTTAGTCTGGCATTGGTTTAGTGAATATTTTCTCACAGCTGTGGTTGGCGTTTTCATTTTCTTAACAGTATCTTTCAAGGAGCAGATGTTTCTAATTTTGATGAAGTCCAGTTTATGCATTCTTTTCTTATATGGTTGGTGTCATGTCTAAGAAATATTTGCCTACCCTCAGATTGTGAAGGTGTTCATTTATTTATTTATTTTCCTAGAAATTCTTTAGTTTTAACTTTTTTGTTCAGGTCCAGTACAGGGTTTGGAGCAAAGAGCCGATGTGACGTAACTTAACGTGCTGATAGCATCACTGTGCTGCTTTGAGATGAGACTGGTGGGCAGCGTGCAGCCTTGAGGATGCTTGCAAGGAGCCTACTGCAACGATCCAGGCTGGGAGCCGCCGGGCAGAGTGGACGCGGAAGAGCAGTGAAATTTTGGAAATACTTACCGGCCAGGTTTTCAGGCTTGTTTTTCATCCTCCTTAATGAGTCATGTCCAACTTTCAGGAAAGTTATTTCCCTTCTCTGAAGACCCTTATACTCGTAGTTTTACCTGAGGCCTAGTGTATGTACACACCTTGCCTCGAGCCTGAATGTTCGCTGTGCATTTAACTTATCTTCACTTTTTAAAAACAAATAACTGGTTTTGAGTTTTATTCCACACATTGTCATTCTTCAGGCATGGCAGCCCCAAAACAATATGACAATTCATCTATTCATTCACAAAAGATTAAAGAAAAGGAAAGCAACACATTTCTTGCCGTGCTCCACAATACTTCTGCTGGGTAGGACTCATAAATCCATGTCTCTGCCTTGGCCACTCCAACTCATGTCTTATCCTTTCTTTAACTCATGATTTATTGCTCTCAGTTACTCCTTTTGCCAGATTTATAAACGTAACTGTTCTTTATTTAATACCTATTTTGTACACTAGGCAACAAGACAGTAAATTTATTGTCTATGAGTTGCTACTTTGAAAAATTACATCAATGCAAAGTGATTGTCTTTCCGCCTTCATAGCCAATAAATTTATTTATTTTTTTTTTTGTAGGGGATGATATGAGGTCATAGGATAATATATATAATCGCTGATCACAGAATGAGAAGGAACAAGTTGCAGGCAAATGCTCTACCACTGAGCTATATCCCCAAGAAGAAGCAAGTTGAGAGTTCTGACAAACAGAAGCCAGAAGCCGAGAAGGAAGACTTGGGTCTCCTGCCAATCATGTATAAGCTGGTCTCCTGCTGTTTGCTTTTCATAGGATGCTTAAATCCTCTCTGGTCTCTTCCTGTCCTTGACTCCAGGGAAGAGCCCCTGCAGCTCTCAGGTAAAATGATTTCTTTCCCTTATGTCAGTCTTGAAAGAGTCTTCAAGGGTCTTAAATGCAATGTTAGAGATAAGAATGAATATTCTTTCTTAAAGGAGTCTTGTGAAATTAATAGTCCCAGCTATGAAAAGAATTCTGAGGGTCCTTACAACACATCTTAGAGTCAGTAATGGATATGGTTTTTTTTTTCCTTCCTAAAATGTAAAAGTAGAAGGGTAACATTGCTTATTTAATGTCACTTCTATATTTCTAAGTTATTTTGATCAGCTGTTTCTTTTTTTTTTTCAATTTTGAAAATGGCACTAAATTTAAAACATCATTGCTTTTCGTTTCTATTTTAAATGAACTGGATGAATGCAGAATTGGTTGTTCCAATTATAGGGTAAAATATTTTTATTGTATCTTATTTTAAGCTAAAAAGTAATCATCTGACACGTGTTATATGAAACAAAAATGTTTATTAAAAAATAAAGAAGTGACTGGCTGGGGCTAGGGATGACACAGATTTCCAAGTACATTTATGTTTTCCTTTTGATTCATGTTTCATTCAGTTCAATTCTAAGTTGAATTCTCTTAAAGTGTATCAGTCAAGCAGATACTTATTGTGCTGTCAGCTCTTAATTTAGTTTAAGAAACGAAAAGGTTGGTGCTTGGGTATTAGGTTCATAAGCATTTTAACTTGTCTTTAATTGTGGTACTTTAGACATTGTTTTTAATAAAGGAAAAAATCTCTTCTAAGCCATTGATTTTATAATTTCTACTCTCTAAAGTTTCTCTCAAGCAGCTTTCTGATAATTGTCAAGCTCTAATTCATGCACTATCAGTCAACTTCCACAGTCACTGAACTCATAAGTGGCAGTCATCTTAATGGCTAAATCGGGCATTAACTTTATTGAATCTCTGCTATTTAAAATAAGGAACAGTGAAAAGCATAAGATGAAACCAAGAATGAACATTCAGATATTACTGTCATCCTCAAAAAATTACATATCATGATTATGATTTTTCCAAACTTAGATGAGTATAGTATCTCACTTAAATTTTTTTTTTTTGCGGTACGCGGGCCTCTCACTGCTGCGGCCTCTCCCGTTGCGGAGCACAGGCTCCGGACGCGCAGGCTCAGCGGCCATGGCTCACGGGCCCAGCCGCTCCGCGGCATGTGGGATCTTCCCGGACCGGGGCACAAACCCGCGTCCTCTGCATCAGCAGGCGGACTCTCAACCACTGCGCCACCAGGGAAGCCCCTCACTTAAATTCTTAACAAGTGGCAGCTTTACATTAGAGTTTTTGCCTGAAATTTTTTCCCACTTATTTGTTTCTCCATAAATGATCCTTCATGACATAAACATTGATGTGTGGCCAAATTTTATAGATTTCTCATTAATATTCTTCAGAAGTACTGTGAATGTGCCCAGAAGCCTCCACAACGGCTTGCTCTTTGCTTTCCAATCAAGGTCGTAGCTGAGGATTTGGAAGCCTTAGTGAAGCAAGTGGATAGTACAGGACTCCCCAGAAGCTCCATCTCCCCACTGCAGCACCTGGCCAAGATTGCTCTGCCAGGGCCCAGAGTCTGCTCACCAGACCTCACACTCACTTCCCACACACCGTGCACACACTTACCATGCATCTTCTATGCCACTAAGCTGACCAAATTTCACCCTGAAATTGTTGCTATCAACTTCTTTAAAGAGTATTTTAAAGCTGACTCTTTCCTGACAATTGTGCCTAAATCTTGGAGGCCAGGCAGGTAAGAGGTGATGCCATCCTATTTGCTTTACAGGAAGAACCTTAACAATCCTGTCTTTTAGAAAACCACTCCTTCATTTTTCCTTTCACTCCAATTTCACCACCCATATGTCTAAAAGCAAAAGGCAAAAGGCAGCAGTAGGTAAATAGAAATGAGGAAGAATCACTTTGTAAGTGGAAGTGCTTTTTCACTGACCCTATGGCTCAGCCCTACCCTCTTATTCAAGGCAGTGAACGGCCTGGCAAGGCCACACGGGCAGGAGGAGTCAGAATGAGAGTCACACGCTTGATTTCCTGTTCTGCCGGCTTGTGAACTGGACTGTAGCATTTCTACTTCTCGGTTAAAATACTACTGGCGACAAACCCGTTATTTAGCATTTGAAGTTTTTCTAGTATTATCTCCTTGTCCCTGGTACCCACGAAAAGGCAATAAGGAGCAGAAGTGATTGAAGAATCAGCTGAGTTGCTAATATCTATTTCTACTCTGTGTAGCACCTGAAGATGTCGAATCAACTTTGGATGAGCTGGAAAGAGCTTCCCTTCTGCAGATGCTGCCAGAGATGTCAGGTGCAGAGACAGGAGATGGTCTTAGGAAAGCAGGTAAAATGATTCTTGTGATTTTACTTGATTTTGTTTTATTTTATTTTATTTTTTTTGCGGTACACGGGCCTCTCACTGCTGTGGCCTCGCCCGTTGCGGAACACAGGCTCCGGACGCGCAGGCTCGGCGGCCATGGCTCACGGGCCCAGCCGCTCCGCGGCATGTGGGATCTTCCCGGACCGGGGCACGAACCCGCGTCCCTGCATCGGCAGGCGGACTCCCAACCGCTGCGCCACCAGGGAAGCCCCCAGCCTGTCTGATTTTTTTGCCACTGAATTTACTCCCTGTGCTCATGAATCAGATGAGGTAAAATCCTATTTTGGAATATAAAGATCAGCTATATAAAATGAGTTAGTTACCCAACACTCTCCCCTCTGGGCATAAAGACTTCCTCTGACATCTTCTGTTTTCTTTTTCTCAGCAACTCCTTCCAAGCATCCTGCTCTGCTTGGTCCCTCAGTATATCTGTTCTCTGTATGGACTTTTATTTGGGGGGGAAGGAGGGTATTATCCCAGTTTTCAATAAGTGAAATTTACAATCCTGGTTTCCCACTTACTCAAGTCTTAAGCCAATTACTTAATCTATCTGTACCTCAGTTTCTTAAACCAGTAAACGGAATGATAAAAATGCCCATCTCATGGGGTTATTGTGAAGTTCAGTCAATGAGAAAATGCAAGTAAAATGTTCAGCACAGCGGCACAGAAAGTAATCCATGACATGGCAGCTTTCACTATTTTCTCTGTCACTGTATTCCTCCCAGCACTGATAGAAATGCTCAGGACATTCTGGAAACAAAATGGAGTCTTTTAATAGACCTTGTTTAGTAGAAAGAATTTCACTTGTTATAAAATATTTTTGATAAACTACTGAACTGCTAACTCAGGAAAATGCAGTGCCCTTTGTGAATTCCGGAAGCGAGACAGAACCAGGTGCCTGCCTATCTTCCTTCAAGTAAATATCACTGTGGTGTGAAAAAAAGGAAAATCAGAAACTAGACGTGATTGAGGAATATTCTATTTTGTGCGTTTTAAATAAGACAAGTGTAAAATGGAAATAACAGATCTGATGATGAATGGTTTCAAAATACTGTTTTCCAGATCTCGGTACCAACATTTTTTACCCAAGAGGAAGTGTGAGAAAGGTAAGTATCATGTGGAAGCTTGTGAGAAATGCAGACTCTCAGCCCCCACCCCCCAGCACCTACTGAATCAAAAGCTGCATCTTACCAAGATTCCCCAGGTGATCCTTATGCACATTAAATAAAGTATGACAAGCACGGCCATATGATGTCTAAATAGAAGAAAGACACGGTCCAAACCCTGAGATGTCATATGTGTGACAGAGCAGAATATGAAGGAAATCGTTTTGGGTGCAGAAGACAGACTGTGATTGGGATTGATGAATGATAATATTAAATGGTTAGAAATGGTGCACAGTTAATGGAGGACCTTAAACACTACAAGAAAAATCTGTATTTCATCATTATCAACCCCTCAAACTCTAAATTAGTGTCTCCTAAAGGGCTTTCCAGGTATACCAGTCCCACGAGCCAGCCTACAGTGACACCCCGGGTTCTGGCCCCTCTCCCGTCCTGGTAATATCTTTATGTACATTATTAGCATGTTAAAGCCTCCAGGAAATGAGATAAGCGTATTTAATTTTAACCAAGCATTTCCCAAATATTTTGACTGGAGACACCTGTTTTTGGTGTAGCACCCATTACCATCCTTATAAAAATATACTCTGGAATCCGTCAATTCTGAAGATGGCATACACCCCCTGAGGCCCCAGGGCAGGTAACCCATCCAGAAGGGGACGGGGATGGCTTCTACATTAAACGTTATCATTCAGATGTTTATATTGTTCCGAATAGAAGGGTTATGATGAAAGACTCTAAAATCATAAAGGTGATTAGCATGTGCTCATGAAATCCCAGAAAAAAAAAAGTAAGGGTCCATGCTTAAAGAAGTTAATTTCAAGGCAAATAAAAGGCCTACTTTACAGGGAAGACAGTAAATGGATAGAACATGTTACTGACAGATTTAAATAGAAATAGGTCAGTGAGGGTTTAGGAAAATTCACGGCAATCACAGGGCTAAACAGACTGGATGGACCACAGGTAGGGCACAAGGAGACCTTCCAGAGCCTACATGCTGGGCGCTCACCACAATTCTATTCCATAAAACAGCAAGAAAACACTTTTTAAAGGAACTAAGGTTCCTATTTGTGTGTGTAGGACTCAATTCATTGATAACCTGTTTTTTTATTTGGATTGTTTTAATTTCAGGCTTTCTCAGGACAAGATCCTAACATTTTACTGAGTCACCTTTTAGCCAGAATCAGGAAGCCATACAAGAAACGTGGAACTCCCTCTGAATGCTTCTGGAAGTACTGTGTCTGAAGTGACATGAACATCTACTAGGCAACTCAAAACCAACCATCTTAGAAAAAGTCAAATAAAAACGCTTGATTTGAAAGCAGTATAGATGAAAAACTAGGCAAGCTATACCCTGTTCATTATTATTTGGAAAATAAATCCTCTATGTTTTACAAATATCATGAGTGGTTCTTTTACTTATAAACATATCCTGAAAATCTATCCTTCAATTTATCTTTAAAGAATTATCTAAAAGTTTAAAAGTCAACAAATAAATGAAAAGAAGCAAATACTAAGAAGAAAAAAATCATAAAAGTAAATTTTAGTTAAAACAGTAAAACTACAAATCATTTAACCTACATTATCTTAGTGATGATGTCCTCTCAACCCTTAAAAATAACAACCTGAGTTATTACTTAAAAAAAAAAAAATCAGTATCTTAGCTTGGAAAAGCGTCCAAAGTGAAAGATGCCTAAAGCTAAGGGCTGGGAAGTCCGAATTCTTTGTTTTTGAAGAAGGGCGTCCACACACTCTGATCCCCTCTCCCTTAGTTAACCTAAGTACTGAACACTTGAAAACTTTAATCTCTTAACACTGAAGTTTGTTTGATGTCAGTTTCTGTGAGCTCAAGGAGCACAGTACTAGAAAAATACCTTCATAATCTGTTTCTTAGAGAAGAAACTTGAGGTGGGATTTAAGATTGTGGAATGGAAATATAGCCTGGTTTGTTAATTTTTAAAAAGCATGTGTGTGTGTGCACATACTCACTTATCCTCTTAATACATCTATACCATCGTAGCTTATCTATGTATAGAGTATGGAGCTGAGACCCGCGAGCTCCACGCAGCTCCCAGCACGGCCCATGCCCGCGGGAGAGCACTTCTCAAGGGAAACCCAGGCTCCCCTTCTCGGCTCTGTAGCCAATCACACCCCCAACTCAGGAGGAATGAAGGGTCAGGTCCGCACCAAACAGCCACATAATCGGTATTGATCTTGTCAACAACCATCCAAAATCTCTTTAGAGCGCAGGTCTGATAAATCTTCCCTTTCCTTGTCTAAGACATCAAGAACAAATCTGTAGGCAAGTTGTTTCTAGCTTGAAGGATGGACGCATCATCTCAGGAACATGCTGACATGTGGCTGTGAGGATGCTGTGGCATCGCTCGCTGCTGAACTTCAACTGAATCCAGTTCCCTAACACAGGACTCTGGCCGCACAAGTGCCGGTATGTTTATGACACCAGCAAGCGCTTAGGGTGGACTCCATCGCCGTAGAATCCCAAATCCCTCCCGTTTTGTGATACTAGGGCAGCTGCTCTTACGGCCGGGGCTCTGGCGTCAAGTCATTGCTCCCACCCAGCTGTGAGCCCCCAGCCAGGCCATCCAGCTCTCTCCACCCCCGTGTCCTTCTCTGTAAAATGAGGGCAGCGACGCTGCTTATTCCGTGGTTGTATTAAATGAGATCATTCATGGGCAGCACCGGAACGGTCCCTGCGGGAGGAGTACACGTCCCATCTACACTGAGCTCTCTTCCCTTCTTGGGTTGCTGTTGTTTTAAACGACAGGAGGTGCAGGTGGTTTGAAAGGTGTAACATTTAGCAAGTCCTGTTGGCTTCAGGATTCCGATTCATATTTTAATTCCAAGGTTCTGTTGCTGCCAGTTCCACAGTCAGACTTTGTGAAACACAGGTTCACTCTACAGAATCTGAAAGAGTAATCTTGATAACTAAATTTTGTAAATGAGGCATTAAAATTAGTATTAAAGGGACTTCCCTTGTGGCGCAGTGGTTAAGAATCCACCTGCCAACGCAGGGGACGTGGGTTCGAGCCCTGGTCTGGGAAGATCCCACATGCCGCGGAGCAACTAAGCCCGTGTACCACAACTACTGAGCCTGCGCTCTAGAGCCCGCGAGCCACAACTACCGAGTCTGCGCTCTAGAGCCCGTGAGCCACAACTACTGAAGCTGCATGCCCAGAGCCCACACTCCGCTACAAGACAAGCCACTGCAATGAGAAGCCTGTGCACTGCAACGATGAGTAGCCCCCACTCACTGCAACTAGAGAAACAAAGACTCAACACAGCCAAAAATAAAAAAATTGGTATTAAAAAACATGTACATTTGCTCAGAACCCAATAAGCTCCTCCCAGTGCTGAAGCGAGGACTAAATGCTGTGTTGTCACCGAGCAGGACCTTGGACGCAGAGATGACAGAGACGCAGACACAGAGTGGCCCTAACGTGAGCACCCTGCAGTGTCTCTCAATCTCAGTAAATATTCCTCAATGACATGAAATACACATTCAGGGTAAAGGTTTGTTGATGCAGTGCAAGAAATTTCTCAAGTTTTACATGTATACCGTTTATTGTTTTTGCTTAAAAAAGATACCCGATTAAAATATTCATAACCATTAAAAACAAGTAAATTCACAGTTAATTATAAACTCAGTTAAAAGAAAATTTCCATTTGGATTAAATTTACCTTGTGAGTTATGATGAAGTTGCACTTAATTGTACAACGATTCCGTTCGCACCGCATTCTGTTGTTCATAAACCCTGACCTCTCATCCAAGAAAACACAGCTTTTTGGTAACATTTCTGTAAACGCTGAAGCCTAGAGTATACGTTTTTATTACCAATTTCTATAGTTATCGATACAAAAAGTTAATAAACTTGAACAACTGTTTAAACTTGGGGGGAGCCCCCCTGGGGGGCGGCAGCCGCACTGCTGAACCTTGTCTGCTCATCCTCAGCAGTAGAAGCATCATGGTCCAAACTCTAAACATGATAATTCGGCGACTTATCAAAGTATCAAAACTACAAATGGTTTTATAGATCTGCTTACAACAAGCACCAATTTTAAATTGACCCTAAACGTGTAGTAAGGCAAAGAAATAAGCAAATGTCGATAAAACGAACATCCAGGAAGAATCGAAAAGAGGGCTTATATTAGAGAAGGTCAGGTTTAAAAAACATGTTCACAAATGCAGAACAGTCCTCTGATTGCCCCATGTCATTTTTAATTTAAAAAAATTAACAAGGTTATCACTACAGAAGGTCACAGCGATTCTACTGATGGACAATATCCAGGCTGGTTCATTTTTAAAAATTTGATTTTTCACCAAGGGCAAAAATACCACACAACTGGACCAACACAACAAGGGCTTCAGAGATCATTTAACAATCGAGATGGAGCAGAACAGGAGAGTTCTCTATTCATAAGACAGGAATATGGGCATGGACAGCTTAAAGTGAGAAAATTCCAGGAAATGTCACGGGCATCGTTTGAAAATGGTTCTGACACCTGAAGAAAGATTTACCTTCTAGGAAGCTAGAGTCGGCCCCCCGTACTCCTGGTGGGGAGAGTCGGGGAGGGGTGTAGAATCCTGGGCGCGGATCCGCGGGTACAGAGGGCTGACTGTACCACCACATTACAGAAGGGGCTTGAGCATCCGTGGATTTTAGCATCTGCGAGGGGGTCCTGGAACCGATCCCCTGCAGATTCGAGAGCCGTCTGTTCCACTTTAGAAAGTAAATCTAAGCTACGAGGCTTGAGAATCAGAGTCCAGCAGCACTGTGGATAGAAAGGTTGATTCTCATAATTAGGAGCAGGATGCATTTTATAAAAAACTATAAAATGTGAAAGGAAGAAGCGTTTTCCTAAAACAAAAAAAACAACAAAAAAACACAACAACAACAAAAGAAAAGCAAGTTAGTTTGTTGCATGTTATTTAAAAGAGAAAAGGTTATTCCAGCCTTCATTTTCTTCTATTCCTGTTTCTGATCTACACGGGTGTGAACTGCACGTCATTCCAAGTTTGAGAAGGAATCATCACTTCTCTAAGAAGAGGGGGCTCCCTTACCATGCAAACAACTCACTCACTTCTTAAAAGACACAACTTCAGCAGGCCCAGGAAGCCCTCATCTGTGGCAGATTCTGCAACCCTCTTGGCTAGGGACCTCCCGTAGGTCCCTTACCCCTATTTAAGGGCAACACTTACCCCTATTTAAGGACAAAAAGAAGGCAGTGCCAATCAGACCTCTGGCAGGGATTGAGAGACATTCTTTTGTGTAAATTGGTTGGAAACAGAGTTAACTGTTAGTTTTGATAAGACAACATTTAAACACATACGCATATAAGAACAACATTAACTCTTACATGACTTTAAAAACTTTTTGCAATCATTATTTTAAAATTTCAAAGAGTCAGAAGCTGGTTGAGCTAGAAGCTCTTTTGTTTTAACATTACACATGCAAAAGCGAATTTAAACCCTGCAAAGAATAAGCTCATTGATAAGCTGATCCATTTTTAACCAAGACTTTGAGAATTTCAGTGGAAGGTAGAAAATCAAAAGGAAAAGCGGCTACAAAAATGAAGGTCAAAATTCAACCCTAAAAGCTAGGAATTTCCGGTACACCAATGGACAATACATTTTCATACTGGTCAATGCTGAAGTGATCTGTGTTGCGTTGTGAGAAAACTGGAATGTCAGACCCTAACTGTGGAGGGATGTGTCACCGTGCAAAGACCAGGTGAGGGCACTGTATTTATGGACACTGTTAGGAAAGGTACATGGCCCATAGCGGGGATTTCTTGAAGTCTCTAACAGGGGGAAATGATTCATGTAACAACAGAACAAAATCAATGAGGCTAAGGTTTGGGGCTCTTTCTAGCTATACTTTGGTTTTTTTAAATAAATTTATTTATTTTATTTACTTTATTTTTGGCTGCACTGGGTCTTCTTGCTGCACGTGGGCTTTCTCTAGTTGTGGCGAGCAGGGGCTACTCTTCGTTGTGGTGCGTGGGCTTCTCATTGCGGTGGCTTCTCTTGTTGCAGAGCACGGGCTCTAGGTGCGTGGGCTTCAGTAGTTGTGGTGCATGGGCTCAGTAGTTGTGGCTCACGGGCTCTAGAGCGCAGGCTCAGTAGTTGTGGCGCACGGTCTTAGTTGCTCCGCGGCATGTGGGATCTTCCCAGACCAGGGATCGAACCCGTGTCCCCTGCATTGGCAGGCAGATTCTTAACCATTGCACCACCAGGGAAGTCCTCTAGCTATACTTCTAACTGTCATTTATTTGGGGT
Source organism: Tursiops truncatus (assembly GCF_011762595.2). Taxonomy (NCBI): domain Eukaryota; kingdom Metazoa; phylum Chordata; class Mammalia; order Artiodactyla; family Delphinidae; genus Tursiops; species Tursiops truncatus. The sequence goes on from NC_047034.1 coordinate 178,068,813, forward strand.
GACATCTGAAATAAAGTTTGACTGTACACATACCTCTTTAGAGGTCATCCAATCTCATTAGAGGACAGCTAAACTAGAAAAAGAGTCTATTTGACAGTTTAAATACATTGGGGAAAAAGACAAGGAAAAGAGTCTATATACAATGTCTGCTTCAGGAAAATGATGTCTGTTAAAAAATCAGGAAGGATAAAGCTTAATATTCAATGATAACTTCATGGTCCTTTAAGACCCGGGGGTTTACAGAGAATCACAAGGAGGTCTAGCTGTCCCACAGGCCTGGAGAGGGAGTACAGGGGCATCTTCAGAGTCACTCAACTGCTGCTTCTGCTGGATCCGGACGACAGGATTCTGCAGCATCACCAGCTGAATCTCCGTTTTCGCAAGTGACACAGCCCTCCAAAAAGGAACAAGAACAGGCAGGTTATTTGATGTGAAGTCACCTGAAAAGTGTTTAAACCAGTAAAATGCCGGCCAAGCAACCTGTGTCTCATTCTCCCACTTATTCACATCTAAGACTATCCATTATAGTTCATCCCTTACTATTAGAAGGGAAATGACAGCAACTGTTTAAATACTTTTGCTTCAATTGTTTCGGGGCTCATTCTTCATATACTCTTCCCACAGAAATTCCTGCTCGGCATGAATCCTAAATCCTAAATCCTAAATCCTCTGGTGTGAATCTTACATCTTGAGATTCAACTCTTTTCAAACATGCACGCATATTTGACATGCAAATCTTATACTCTCCTCCCCAGTCAATCACATATGAAAGCAGGTGTCTTTACTCCTAACTGCCCCGTAACATTCCAACTGGTGGAAGAAAAAAACACTTGGAGCCAGAAAGACCTGTATTCAAAATCTGAAGAACTGAGCCCTTACACAGCTGTCCTTCAGTCTGTGCAGAGGGCTTGGCTCCTGAACCCCCTGAGGATACAAAAATCTGTGGATGCTCAATCCTTATATAGATGACTTGGTACAGTCAGCCCTCTGCACTCGAGGGTTCCGCATCCTTGGATTCAACCAACTACAGATTGAAATTTGAACTGTGGATATAGAGGGCTGAGTGTACAAATTATTTAGTATCTGTAAACCTCACTTTGTTGTTATTGGTAAAGCAGGGATAATAACACCTACCACAGAAGCAATTGTGAAGATTAAGATTTTCAGCGGGATCATGCAATGCACAGTCGGCCCTCTCTGCAGGTTCCACATCCACAGACTCAACCAACCATAGATCAAAAATACTTGGGGAAAAAAATTCCAGAAAGTTCCAAAAAGCAAAACTTAAATTTGCAGTGCACCAGCAACTATTTACATAGAATGTACGTTGAATTTACAACTGTTTAAATAGCATTTACATTGTATTAGGTATTATAAGTAATCTGGAGATGATTTAAGGAATACGGGAGGCCATGCATAGGCTACATGCAAATACTACGCCATTTTACATGAGGGACTCGAGCATCCGCAGATTTTGGTACCGCAGGGGGTCCTGGAACTAGTCCCCTGCAGAAAACGAGGGATGACTGTACACTAAGCGCCCAGAACACTACCTGGCACAGAAACAGCAACACATGACAGCTGTTATTACTGGGCTTACCTGGATGTCTATTTCCTGAGGGATCGTCTGGCTCTGAATCCAGGAACGCACATTGGCCAGCTCCTCCCTTTGTCCGTGAGAAAACTGCGGCTGCCGCCGCCTCATGCTTTCCAGGTTTTCTAGGTCTTCTTTCAGTACAATTTCTTTAACCCTGAAAACAAACGAACAAACAAACAAAACCTTCACAGTCCTAAATAAGACACAGGGTCCTTATCTTGTGATCTAAGAACAGCACTTCTTTTTACTTTGTAATATACTTTATATTTCTTGTTAGTATGTGACGTACACATCAGAAATATAACAACTGACTCATTTCCTTGTCAGATTGGTAAAGCTAGGCCTCTTTCTCTTGATGGCGAATACCTGTATAGTGTTTTAATGAGTCATATGGAAGAAACAGATTTCCTTTAGGTCTTCTCTTCTTTTAGAATGAGAGAAAGAAGTCCAGGCTCTAAAAAAAGTTCTCGTCCCTGCGGGCTGTCTTGGAAAGCACTGCCTCTCTTTGTTTTCTTGTCTCAGGACATATAACATATTTATACCGTCACTACCACTACAACCATTGTTTTAAGAAATCATTTGTCTTTTGACTTCAAATGAATGAATTTGAAAATACATTTCTCTAAGGATATGTATAAAAACATTAAAAATCACTTTGTATTAAAAAACACACTTAAGAAACCATAAAACACTTATATAAAGGTGGGTCTTCTAACATGCTTTCTTACCTCTCAGGCACCTGATACGTCATCAGAATGCACTCAGGTGTTTGTTCTATCATTCTCCAGATGGACTCTTCAGCTAAGTTGGGAAATGTTTCTTTTTTCTGTACATCCTGAGACTGCTGCCCATTTTGAAAGATTTCAGAAGAATAATCACTAGTAGCAAAGTTTATACTGCTGCCACTGCTTCCTATCAAAAATCAACAACAAAAAAATTTGAAAATACCTGTCAGGGGCTGATTTGCCAAACTGGCCCTCATTCTCCAAAGACTTTGGCAACTAGCTGGTAGGGTCCTTCACCACCCAGCGCAGCCATCATCCCAGGTCACCTCAGCCTTCCAGTTCCTCGATCTTCCCAAGATCTCCTTCTCAGTCTTCCTGAACTAGCCTCCTCCCAAGGCCATTCCTTGTTTGTTCTCATCACCCACAACTGCTCCATCTCCAGCTCCGTCTCCAAAATCACCAACCTCTCAGCTTCAATTTCTTGTTTCCTTGTTCTACTCTTCCAACTACAAATTTGGAACCGTGCCTTAGCCATTCTGCTTAGAGCCCAAAGCCCATCATTCATTCAGTAGCACTCTGCAAGATCTGAGACTTCTTTTTCCCTTTAATTTTCCACAACTATCAAAATGTAACTCTGATAAAGCCACTTATCAATTCTGTTCTTATCTAAGCCCAAGTAGCCAAAGGCACAGAGAAAGTCACATATAACAGGGTGCATTGGTTCTACAGTAAATTCATCACCACCAGAGGATCATCACAAAGCCTGTAATCCTGGTACAGCTCTGTGGTCAGCACACTAGTCTATCCCCAGCAGGATTATCTTCTACTCCTCTATTTCCTCCCTCACTCTCACCTAGTTTTTAAGAAAAAAAAAGGAAGCCACTGGAAAGGAAATTCATCCTCCTGATACCAAACATAAACGTACTCCTATCTACATTCTCTCCTCACCACAGAGGAGAGAATGTTCCTGAATGTTCTCTGTTACCAGAGAGAAGCCGTCCATCCATCCCAAGGCCCAGCGCTTTATGGCTCTTATGGGGCCTCATGGATCATTCCTTTCCTATCTTGCCTGGGACCCTTCAAGGTCCTTCTCATTGACTTTGGAACAATTAAAACAAAACAAAGTACCTCTCTAATTTTTTAAAAAAGGGTATGGGTAAACATAAAAGACATTTTTCCTCATTAGAAAAATCTCATTAAGAGGTAACTGTTTAAGGCAAAAACAGTAAAACTTCTATTGTGGGGTTTATAATACATGGTGAAGTAAAGTGTATGACAGAAATGGCAAAAAAGAGGGAAAATGGAAGTACTCTGTGTTAAGGTTCTTAGACATAAAGTGATAGAATAGGTATAATATGTGAAGGTAAACTGGGATAAGTAAAAGATGCATGTGTAAATCCTAGAGCAATGACTAAAAAAAAAAAGGAAAAAAGGAAAAAAAAATAAAAGAATAGCTGGGAGGCCAATAATGGAGAGAAAATGGAATCATTAAAAATACACAATTGGGCTTCCCTGGTGGCGCAGTGGTTGAGAGTCTGCCTGCCGATGCAGGGGACACAGGTTCGTGCCCCGATCCGGGAAGATCCCACATGCCGCAGAGCGGCTGGGCCCATGAGCCATGGCTGCTGAGCCTGCACATCCGGAGCCTGTGTTCCACAACAGGAGAGGCCACAACAGTGAGAGGCCCGCGTACCACCAAAAAAAAAAAAAAAAAAAAAAAACACAATTAACCCAAAAGGAGGAGGGGAAGAGAAAAAAGGAAGAACGAGCAAATGAGACAAACATAAAACAAGTAGCAAGATGGAAGATTTAATTTAAACCTGATCATATCAATAATCATATTAAATGTAAATGGTCTAAGTACTCCAATTAAAAGTCAGAGACTGTCACATAGATAAAGAAGCAATACCCAACCATACACTGGTTACCAGAAATCAACTTTAAATATAAAGACACAGATAAAAGTAAAAAGATGGAAAAAAATATTCCATGTAAACACTATCAAAATAAAGCTGGAGGAGCTACACTGATATCAGACAAAGTGGACATCAAGAAAGGTACATTTCATAATAGAGAATCCAATTCATCAAAAGCACATAATCTTAAATGTGTATGCAACTAATAAAAGAGTTTCAAAATACATGAAGCAAAAACTGATTGAACAGCAAGAAAAAAATAGACAAATTCACAATTATAGGTGGACATGTTAACAGCCTTATCTTAATAAATGAGAAAACAAGTAGATAGAAAATCAGTTAGGATGTAGAAGGCTGAATCAACATTATCAGCCAACTTGACCAAATTTACATTTACAGCAGAATGCTACTCAACAACTGCAGAACACACATTCTTTCCAAGTGCATATGAAACATTTATCAAGACAGACCGAATTCTGGACTATTAAACAAGCCTCAGTAAATTAAAAAAAATACAAAGAATGCTGTCTGACTGCAATTAAGTTAGAAACCAATAAAATACCTGGAAAATCCCCAAGTATTAGGAAATAAATACATGTCTAATAACCCATGGTCAAAGAAGAAAACATAAGGGAAATTATAAAATATTTTGTACTGAATGAAAATGAAAACACTCATACAAAAATTTGAGGGATGCAGCTAAAGATGTGCTTAGAGGGAAATATAAAATGTTAAATGTTTATATTAGGAGGGGAAAAAAGGGTCTCAAATCAATGCTCTAAGCTTCCACCTTAAGAAATTAGAAAAAGAGTGAATAAAATCCAAAGTAAACACATGAAATAATAAAGATTAGAGCAGAAATCAATAAAATACAAGACCAAAAAAAATAGCAAATAAACCCAACGAGATCAAAAGTTGCTTCCTTGAAAAGTTAATAAAAGTGGTAAACATAGAGCCAGAATGATAAGGAAAAAGTAATAATATCAGCAAATAGAGAGGAAACATTAGTATAAATTCTAAAGACATTAAAAGGATAGGGACTATTATAAATAACTTTATGCCAATAAATTCAACAACTTAGATGAAATGGACAATGGATCTCTATCATCTTAATGATACAAATTACCAAAGATCATTCTTTGGAAGAAATAGATAACCTGAGTCTATTAACCATGTCTATTAAAAAAAATCAAATTTGTTTTTAAAAACCCTTTCATAAAGAAAACTTCAGGCCCAGATAGCTTCACTGGTGAATTCTACCAACCATACTAAGGAAGATATAATATCAACTCAATACAAACTCTTCCAGAAAATAGAAGAGGAGGGAACAGTGCCCAACTCATTTCTTTTGTTAGGCCAGTATTATCCTGATACCAAAACCAGATAAAGACATCATAAGAAAAGAAGACAATGGACCAATATTTCTCATAATAGGTGCAAGAATCCTTAAAATATTAGGATATAGAATCCGGTAATATATAAAAAGGATAAAATAGCATGACCAAATACAAGATTAATTTAATATTTGAAAATTAGTTAATGTAATTCACCATATTAACAGAACAAGGGAGAAAAACCATATGGTTAATCTCAGTAGAGGCAGAAGGGCTTCCCTGGTGGCAGGGGTTAAGAATTCACCTGCCAAGGCAGGGGACACAGGTTCGAGCCCTGATCTGGGAAGATCCCACATGCCGCAGAGCAACTAAGCCCGTGTGCCACAACTACTGAGCCTGAGCTCTAAAGCCCGCGAGTCACAACTACTGAGCCCACGTGCCACAACTACTGAAGCCCTCGTGCCTAGAGCCCATGCTCCACAACAAGAGAAGCCACCCTAATGAGAAGCCCGCGCACTGCAACGAAGAGTAGCCCCTGCTCACCACAACTAAAGAAAGCCACGTGCAGCAACGAAGACCCAATGCAGCCAAAAATAAATACATTGATTTTAAAAAATAGATGCAGAAAAAGCATCTCTGTAAATCTGCAGCAGAAAAGAACTTCCTCAATCTTGCTGAAGGCCATTTAAGGAAAACATACATTTAACATCATACTTACTGAAACTGTGACAGATTTCCCCCTAAGACGATGAACAAGGCAAGAATGTCTGTCTAACCACTTCTATTCAATACAGTAAGTCCCCTACATACGAACGAGTTCCGTTCTGAAAGCACATTCCTAAGTCCAATTTGTTTGTAAGTCCAACAAAGTTAGCGAGGTACCCAACTAACAAAATCGGCTATATAGTACTGTGCTGTAATAGGTTTATAATACTTTCACACAAATAATGCATAAAAAACAAACACAAAAAATAAAGAAAACATTTTTAATCTTCCAGTACAGTCCCTTGAAAAGTACAGTAGTCCAGTGCAACAGCTGGCATACAGGGGCTGCCATCGAGTGAACAGGCAAGAAGAGCTACTGACTGAAGGAGGGAGAGGAAGTGGGAGATGGTAGTAGAGCTGAAGGGCCGTCAGCAGTAGGAGACGGAGGGCAAGCTACAATGTCACTCATGCCTGATGCTGACGGAACGCACGTTCCCACTTTGAAAATTCGCAACTTGAAGGTTCATATGTAGGGGCCTTACTGTACTATATTGGGGGTCCTAGCCAGTCCAAGAAGGAAAGACAAATAAATTAAGGTATACAGATCAGAAAAGAAAAAGTAAAACTATGGCAAGTTTTGAGAATACAAGTGCGAAACACAAAATTTGATTGGCTTTCTATATGCTAACAACAAGCAATTGGAAATTGAAATTTTAAAATGCTATTTACAATAGCATCAAAATTATGAAATCCTTAGTGATAAATTTAGCAAAGTAAGTGTAACCTGTACACTGAAAACTACAAAACATTGCTGAGAAAAATTAAAGACCTACATAAATAAACAGATCATACTCGTGGATCAGAGGACTCAATACTGTTAGGATAATAATTCCTCCCACATTGGTCAGTAGATTCAACATGATGTCAATCAAAATCCCAGCAGGCTTTTGTGTAGGAATTAAGAAACCGATTCTACAACTTATTTATTTTTAAATCTTTTTTTTTTTATCGAGGTAGCATTGGTTTATGACATTTGTAAGTTTCATGTGTACATTGTTATTTCTACTTCTGTATACACTACAGCGTGCTCATCACCAAAAATGTAGATTCCATTACCATACATTTGACCTCCTTTACCCACTTAGCATCCCCCTTTCCCTCTGGTAACCACTATTCTGTTCTCTGTACCTACAGAGTATTTGTTTTTGTGTTTTTCTTCATTTTTTCGGTCTGTTTGTTTTTTATATTCTACACATGAGTGAAATCATACAGTATTTGTCTTTCTCCTCTGCTTTATTTCACCTAGCATAATACGCTCGCAGTCCATCCATCTTGTTGCAAATGGCAAGGTTTCCTCTTTTTTATGGCTTAATAGTACTCCATTGTGTGTACTGTATATAGATGTATTTTAAAATTTTAAAAATGTTTAATATACATCACTTTTTTATTCATTCATCCATTGATGGGCACTTACATTGTTTCCATATCTTGACTACTGTAACTAATGCTGTGATGAACAGAGGGATACATATATCTTTTTGAATTAGCGTTTTCATTTTCTTTGGCTAAATACCCAGAAGTGGAATAGCTGGATCATATTGCAGTTCTATTAATTTTTTGAGGAGTCTCTATATGTTTTCCATAGCAGCAACACCAATTTACGTTCCCACCCACAGTGTATGAAGGTTTTCTTTTCTTCACGTCCATACCAATACTTGTTATTTCTTGCCTTTTTGATAACAGCCATTCTAATGGATATGAGGTGATAATCTCTTTGTGGTTTTGAACTGCAGTTCCTAATAATTAGTGATGTTAAACATCCTTTCATGTGCTTGTTGGCCAACTACATGTCTTCTTTGGAAAAATGTCTATTCAGCTCCTCTGCCCGTTTTTTAATCGGGTTGTGTTTTTTTGTTGTTGAGTTGTATGAGTTCTTTATATATTTTGGATATTAACCCCTTATGACTTGCAAATATCTTCTCGCATACAGTAGGTTGTCTTTTCATTTTGTTAATGCTGTGCAGAAGCTTTTGTTTCCACTGAGGAGATATATTAGCAGAAAGATATCGCTAAGACTGATGTCAAAGAGTGTACTGCATGTTTTCATCTAGGAGTTGTATGGTTTCGGGTCTTACATTCAAGTCTTTAATTCATTTTGAGTTAATTTTTGTGCATGCTGTGAGACAGGGGTCTAGTTTCCATTTTTTGTATGTGGCTGTCCTGTTTTCCCAATGGCATTTACTTAAGAGATTATCCTTTCTCCATTGTATGTTCTTTGCTCCTATGTCATAAATTAATTGTCCATATATGTGTGGGTTTATTTCTGGGCTCTGAATTCTGTTCCACTGAGCTATGTATCTGTTTTTCTGCCAATACCATGCTGTTTTGATTACTACAGTTTTGTGATATAGCTTGAACTCAGGGAGTGTGATACCTCCAGCTTTGTTCTTTCTTCTCAGGATTACTTTGGCTATTTGAGGTCTTTTGTGGTTCCATATACATTTAAAAATTTTTTGCTCTATTTCTGTGAAAAATGCCCTTGGGATTTTGATAGGGATTGTACTGAATCTGTAGATTGCTTTAGGTAGTATGTACATTTTAACAGTGTTAGCTCTTCTAATCCTTGAGCATGGAACATCTTTTCATTTATTTCCATCTTCTTCAATTTCTTATATTTTTCAGTATGCAGGTCTTTCACCTCTTTTTGTTAAATTCATTCCTAGATATTTTATTCTTTTTGTTGTGACTGTGGGATTTTCTTAATTTCTCTTTCTCCTCATTTTTAGTGTATAGAAACACAACAGGTTTCTGTACGTTGATTTTGTACCCTGCAAATTTATTATATTCATTTATTATTTCTAGTAGTTTTTTTTTGTGTGGAGTCTTTAGGGTTTTCTCTATATAAAATCATATCATCCGCAAATCGTGTTAGTTTTCCTTCTTTTACAATTTGGATGCCTTCTGTTTCTTTTTCTTGCCTAACTGCTCTGCCTAGGACTTCCAATACTATGTTGAGTAAGAGTGGTGAGAGTTGGCATCCTTGTCTTCTTCCAGATCTTAGAAGGATAGCTTTCAGCTTTTCACCACTGAGTATGATGTTAGTTGTGGGTCTGTCATACATGGTCTTTACTATGTTGAGGTATGTTCCTACTATACCCATTTTATAGAGAGTTTTTAAAAATTATAAATAGATATTGAATCTTGTCAAATGTTTTTTCCGCATCTCTTGAGATGATCATCTGATTTTTATCCTTCTTTCTGTTAATCACACTGTGTCACATTGACTGATCTGTGGATGCTGAACCATCCTTGCATCCCTGGAATAAATCACACTTGATCATGATGTATGATCCTTTAAATGTATTTGCTAACCTTTTTTTTTTTTTAGCCTAATTTTATTTTATTTTATTATTATTTATTTATTTATTTATTTTTGCGGTACGCGGGCCTTTCACTGTCGTGGCCTCTCCCGTCGCGGAGCACAGGCTCCGGACGCGCAGGCGCAGTGGCCATGGCTCACGGGCCCAGCCACTCTGCGGCATGTGGGATCCTCCCAGACCGGGGCACGAACCCGCGTCCCCTGCATTGGCAGGCGGATTCGCAACCACTGCGCCACCAGGGAAGCCCTGCTAACCTTTTTTCAGGATTTTTACATTTAGGTTCATCAGAGATATTGGCCTGTAATTTTCTTTTTTTGTGTGGTGTCCTTGTCCGGTTTTGGCATCAGGCAATGATGGCCTTGTAAAATGAGTTGGAAAGTGTTTCCCCCTCTTCAGTTTTTTTGGAAGAGTTTTGAAAAGCATAGGTATTAAACTTTCTTTGAATGTTTGGGAGAATTCACCTGTGAAGTTGTCTGGTCCTTGACTTCTGTTTTTTTGGGACGTCTTTGATTACTGTTTCATTCTCTTTACTAGTAATCAATCTATCAAGATTTTCCATTTCTTCATGATTCAGTCTTATAAAGCTGTATGATTCTAAGAATTTGCCCATTTCTTCTAGGTTGTCCAGGTAGTTGGCATGTAGCTGTTCACAATATACTCGTCTAATCCTCTGTGTTTCTATGGTATCATATTTCTCCTCTTTCACTTCTGGTTTTATTAGAGCTTTATCCCTTTGTTTCTTAGTGAGTCTAGCTAAAGGTTTGTCAATTTTGTGTCTATTTCATTTCTTCCCTGATCTTTATGTCCTTCCTTCTACTGACTGGGCTTCGTTTGTTCTTCTTTTTCCAATTCCTTTTGGTGTAAAGTTAGACTGTTTGATATTTTTCTTGTTTCTTGAGGTAGGCCTGGATTGCTATAAACTTTCTTCTTAGTATTGTTTTTGCTGCATCCCATAGGCTTTGACATGTTGTATTGTCATTTGTCTTCAGGTATTTTTTGATTTCTTCTTTGATTTCTTCATTGACTCAGTAGTTGTTCAGTAGCATGTTGTTCAGTCTCTACATATTTGTGAGTTTTCCAGCTTTCTTCTCATAGTTGATTTGTAGTTTCACACCACTGTGATTAGAAAAAATGCATGATATAATTTCCATCTTCTTAAATGCACTGAGACTTGTTTTGTGTGCCAACAGATGATCTATCCCTGAGAAAGTTCTATGTGGACTTGAGAAGAATGTGTATTCTGCTGCATTTGAATTGACTATACAAATCCATGAATGCACCTGGTCTAATGTTTCATTTAAGGCCACTGTTTCCTTGTTCACAGGACATCTATTCATTGATGTAAGAGGAGTTTTAAAGTCCCCTACTATTATTGTGTTGCTGCAAATTTCTCTTTTTAGGTCTGTTAATAATTGCTTTGTATATTTTAATGCTCCTATGCTAGGTGCATAAATATTAATAACTGTTATATCTTCCTGATGACTTGTCCCCTTCATCATTATATAATGTCCATCTTGTCTCTTGTTACCTTTTTTGGCTTGAAGTCTATTTTCTCTGATATATGTATGGCTATACCACTTTCTTTTGGCTGTCATCTGCTTGGAGTATCATCTTCCATCCCTTCTTTTGTGTCTATGTTTGTCTGTTGAGCTGAGATGGGTCTCCTGGAGGCCGTGTATAGTTGGGTCTTGTTTTGTAATCCATCCAGCCACTCTGGATGAATTGATTGATGAATTCAACTCATTTACACTTATGGTGATTATTGGCAAATGAGGACTTAGTACTGCCTTTTAATCTTTTGTTTTCTGGTTGCTCTATTTCCCCATTGTTTCTTTTCCTTGTGTTTCTGTCTGCCATTTTGGTTTGGTGGTTTTGTATGATGTTTTTCTCAGGTTTTTTTTTTTATGTTTTGTGTCTCTGCTCTAGATTTATGTTATGTGGTTACCATGAGGTTTGCATAAAATAGCTCATAGATAAAATAGTCCTTTTTATGCTGAGAGCACCTTATCTCCATTTACCTATACAGGTCTGTCCTTTTCATCTTCCCCTTTTATGTACTAGTTGTCATAAATTATCCCTTTTTAAGTTGTGAGTTTGTTACCAAATTGAAGTAGCTATAGTTATTTTTGCTACTTTCCTTCTTTTTAACTTTTATGCTGTAATAATGTATTTAAAAACCTATTCTGACTGAGTTGTGATTTTTCTGCTTCTATTTTACCTAACTCAAGGTTTTGTGTACTTTTACCTTTTCATTTCAGGCAGAAGAGCTCCTTTGAACATTTCTTGTAAGGCAGGTCTAGTGGTGATGAACTTCCTCAGCTTTTGTTTGTCTGGGAAAGCCTTTATTTCTCTTTCATATCTGAAGGGTAACTTTGCTGGATAGAGTATTCTTGGCTGACAGATTTTATATTTCAGTATTTTGAGAATGTCACTCCACTCCCTCTTGGCCTAGAGTGTTTCTGCTGAGAAAACTGCTGATAGCCTAATGGGGGTTCCTTTGCAGGTTATCATCCTTTTTCCCCTGGCTGCCTTTAAAATTCTTTCTTTGCCATTGACTTTTGACAGTCATGGAGAAGAAGGTCTTTTTGTGTTGAGGTAATTAGGTGTTCTCTTAGCTTCATGGACTTGTATATCCAGTTCCTTCCCCATGCTCGGGAAGTTCCCACTTATTATTTCTTTATATTCTCTATTTATCCTTAATTTTTGCCATTTTAATTGCAATGTGCCTTCGTGTGGTCCTCTTTGGGATTCTCTGTTCTTCTTGGACTTGGATACGTTTCCTTTCCCAGGTTAGGGATATATTCAGCTATTATATCTTCAAATATGTTCTCTGCCCCTTTCTCTCTCTCTTCTCTTTCTGGAACCTCAAAAATGTGAATGTTAGTATGCCTGGTGTTGTGCCAGATGTCTCACACTGTCCTCACATCTTTTTATTCTTTTTCCTGTTCATCTTCAGTGATTTCCACTACTCTGTCTTCCACCTCACTGGTCCATTCCTCTGTACCATTTTGTCTACTGTTGATTCCTTCTAGTGTATTTTTCATTTCAATGATTGTATTCTTCACCTCTGTTTGGTTGTTCTTTATATTTTCTAACTGCTAAAAACTTCTAATTTCTCTCTCTGTTCATCCATTCTTCTTCTGAGTTCTCTGATCATCTTTACAAACATTACCTTGAGCTCTTTCTTCGGCAGATGGACTATCTCCACTTCACTTAGCTCTTCTGGGGTTTAAATCTTATTCCTTTGCTTGGAACATGTTCCTCTGTTGCCTCATTTTGCCTAACTTGCTGTTTTTATTTCTGTGTATCTGGTAGGTTGGTTGCTGGTGTGTGGGCTAGGTCCACAGGCTACGGGGCTGTGGTTGTCCTGGGGTTGGTGTTCGCCCACTGTTGGGTGAGGCTGGTTCCAAGGCTAGAACAGGCTCATTGGTGGCTGGGATAGGGGATTCTGGGTCTGGTGCGTGCCCTCTGGTAGGTGGAGCTAGGTCCCAGGGTCTCTGCGTGCAGGGGCCTGGGTGTCGCAGATCTAGTGCCTGTCCAGTGGTGTGTAGAGCCTGGTCCTTGGCCCTCTGGTGGGCAGGGCTGTGTCCAGGGGAAGGTGTGGGCTCAGGGGGTCTTAAGGCTGACTGTCTGCTGTTGGGTGGGGCTGTGTCCCTGCCCAGTTAGTTGCTTGGCCTGAGGCGTCCCAGTCCTGGTGCCTTGGGGCTGGGGGTGGGGTGGGGCTGGGTCCTGTGGCTAATAAGCTACAACAAGGATTCCCAAATGGCACTTGCCAGCAACAGAGTCCATGTGGCAGAACGAGCTCCCAGAAATGGCTGTCACCATGCCTATGTCCCCAGGGGTGAGCTCCAATTAACTGCTTCCTGCCTCTTGGGGAGACTCTCCAAGATCAGCATGTGGGTCTGACCCAGGCTCCTTTCAGATTACTGCTTCTGCCCTGGGTCCTGGAGTGGGTGAGATTCTGCGTGAGCCTTTTAAGAATGGAGTCCCTATTTTCCACAGCCCTCTGGCTCTCCCAAAAGTAAGCACCACTGGGCTTCAAAGCCAAAAGTTCTTGGGGCTCATCTTCCTGGAGTAGAACCCCCAGGCTGGGGGGCCCAATGTGGGACTCAGACTTTTTGCTCCTTGGGGAGAACCTTGCAATTGTAATTATTCTTCCATATGTGGGTCACCCACCCAGCGTATGGGTCTTGCCTATACTGTGACTCCCCACCACCTACCCATCTCATGGTTCCTTCTTTAAATCTTTAGTTGTAGAAGATCTTTTGCAGTAGGTTCTGGTCTTTTTCATCGACAGGTGTTCTGTAAATAGTGGCAATTCTGGTGTGCCTATGAGAGGAGGTGAGCTCACACCATGTATAAAAAGTAACTAAAAACGGATCACAGACTTAGCTATATAGAAGCTTAATCTCTAAAATTTCCAAGAGAAAACAGGAGACTATCTTAGTTACTTCTAGTTAGGCAAGGACTTCTTTAAAAAGGACATAAAAGGCACAACTTACAAAAGAAAAAACTGATAAACTGAACTTCACCAAAATTTAAAAACATTTGCTCTTCAAAACGAAGATAAAAATAAAAGATCAAAAAAAAGGGCAAGGCACACAACAGGGAAGAAATTTTTGCAAAACAAGTATGTGATAACAAACTTGTATCCAGAATGTATACAGAACTCTTACTCCTCAATAAGAAAACAAACCACCCCCCCAAAACAAGCAACAGATGTGAACACATATGAATGGCAAATAAGTACACAAGAAGACAGCCATCACCATTAATCAACAGTCAATAAAACCACAATGAGGTACCACTGTGTATACACTGGAATGGCTAAAATTTAAATGATGGACAATACCCAGTGTTGGGCAGGATGCACTGCAATTGGAGCTCTCATATGTGGCTGATAGGAATGCAAACGGTACAGCCGCTTTGGAAAACAGTTGGCAGTTCCTTATAAAGTTAACCGTATACTTACCATGTGACCTAGCGATTTCACTCTGAGGTATTTACCCAAGAAAAATGAAAACATATGTCCACAAAAAGACTCATCACTAATGTTCACAGCAGCATTATTCATAATAGCCCCAAACTGGGAACAACCGAATAACCATCAACTGATGAACTGCTATCCATACAATGTAATTCCACTTGGCAATAAAAAGGAACAAATTACTGATATACACAATAAGGATGAATCTCAACAGCACTATGCTGACACAAAAGACTGTAAACTGGATGAGTCGATCTATATGAAGTTATAGAAAGAGCAGCATTAAAGTGACAGAAAGCAGACCAGTGCTTGCCAGGAGGTAGAGGATCAGGGCGGCAGACAGACTGCGAATGGTCACAGTCTGGAAACGTTCTATATGGTGACGGTGGCGGCGGTTACACGAATGTAGACAAGTTGTGAGAATTCTTGATTTGCACCCCTAAATTTGGTGAATTTATTGTATGTAAATATACCCCAATAAAGCTTACAAAAAGAAAAAAAATACTTTACTTTCACGCCAGGACCAGAACCAGACGGCCTGTTACCTAGTCACCTCCGGACCACAGAGTGAAGGATGTGTCATTTTGATCCACTACCTGCTGCTGCAGAACCAGCTCCCGGCGGAGAAGCCTCATGCAGTGACACTGTAGACAGTTCACTGGTAGTAAAATGATCGTTCTTATTCTCATTGTTGAGACTGACAGGCTGCTAGAAAAGGACACAAGAAAAGATTTGAACATCTCAAGCATCCTGTTACAAAATAACTGGCAGATCTTCAACTTCACATGTTAAACAGAAAAAAAGGTATATACATAACCGAGAAGTAAAACATTTCCAGCCTGCCCCCAGGAATGTGGTCAAAGTTCCTTTATTTATAACATTAAAGATACTACTGCTTTTTGAGCACCTATTACATTCCAGGAACCATACAGGTATGTGCTTTATTATTATTTTTTGTCATTCAGAACACATATATTGAACACTTTATATGTTCTAAGAATTGTTCAAAACACTAATAATATAATAGTGAACAAAACCATGTTCCAGCTATCCTGAGCTTATACTGCATGGGGAGAAGGGCTATATAAATATTACTTAACTTAGTCCTCAGAAAAAACCATGAAGTCTTAATCTTTCCATTTTTCAAATAAGAAAACAAAGGCATAGAAAGGTTAAATATCTTGTGTAAGCTAAGCCACCTAACCTGTGGCAGAGCCGGGATTGGAAGCCAGGTCTGATTCCGTAGCCCAGGCTTTGCCTTAGGTTTCTAGCAAGTGTACTAATATCAGGCTTTCAAAATCGAGCATACTTTCATGATTTGGATCATCAGATTCTGAACATTTGTTTAAAATCATTATTACACCTTGAAGGGAAGACTGAAGAAAAACTTTGCGTAAATATCCACGCTTGTCTTGGATCCTATACCTAAGTATAGGAAAGTCTTATCCCAAAGTGTAACCTGACAAGTAAATCTGAGAATGCCATTTTAGGTAAAGAGATGAAAAGTTAAAGGAAAGTGACCAAAAATTTTTCATTTTAAAAAATGACATGTGTAAGTATAAAACTATATAAACTGACTACTTTACTGATAATTAATGACAAAAATGAGCTCCTACCCACTCCATACAGACCTGGTGTCCTACAACTGTGTCTGAAAAAGTAAAATTGCTAAATTCATGTCTTATCAGTATGGCTTATTCCTGTCTAACTAGCCCATAACCCCAGTTGTAAGTAAGAAAACACATTTTATAGGCAATGCACACTTAAGTTTAATACCTGGATATCAAATTTTAAAGCAGAGGGGAAATCCAGTTCACAAAGAAAATCTGAAAGACAGCACTTTGGGGAAAACCTTGCCAAGTATGTAAGAACTCAGGACACAGCAGATTCTTTCACTGCAGCTTTTTAAATGGAGTCTGAAGGATATACTGCATGTTTCTGCAGAACAAAGTCTCAACCTCAGCTGTAATACAGTTACCCATCTAGGCCATTAGTCTTGAGCCTCAGCGCAAAAACCTTAATTTTAATAAGAGGACGCACATTTATTTTCTCTCTTGTGTGTTGAAAGTTAGTGTCACTTACATACTCAGCTTCTGGGGATGCACAGGATCTGGGCCTGTTCTCCTGCAGCAGGTCGAGCTGGAGCGGGGAGCTGCTCTTTGAGTTGATGAGGGGGTGCCCTTCATTCTGGGTCCCCCACTTTCCCTCGCCGCTCCTTTGGCTGATGGCTGAAGATGGTGGGCCTGGATTTGGAGGCACTGCTGATACCGAGGCAGGTATTTCAGAAGAGCCTGCTGCTCCCAAGAATGGATATGGGGAGAATGGTGGTAACAAGAGAGGACAGATAGGGGCGTCATGCAGGAAGATGTTCATAAAAGTACCTAAGCAAGCAGAGGGCAGAGCTGGGAAAGACTGCAAGCCATTGGGGAAAGGCGGCTCAGGCAGACTCTGCAACGCAGTTTCTGAGGCTGCACGTTCTCTCCCCAGGGAGGTCATGGTTGGGAGGGGAAGGGCTTGGACGAGGCAAGGTGCCTGGCTGGGAACCACCACTGCAGCCTGGAGCAATGGGCCAGAGGCATAAGGAGAGGAGGTGGAGGAAGGACACCAGGGCTGTCCATCCTGGGTCTCTCCTATGAGGTGGGGACAGAAGTCATCCTTAGTGCCCTTGCTGTCCGACCACATGAGCAGCTTCTTACGCTTGTGCTTCCCCTTCCTGCAACCAGCGGATCGGGTAGGCTTGGAAGCAGAATCTCCTGAAGGGTAAAGAGGAAGGCGTGTTACAGAAAACTAAGCCAGAACGGAAGAGAAGGACAATGTTGATAGATAATTCTAAGTAGATTTTACAAGGAATAAACATTGGCCGATAGTAACTATGTCCACTGCAGGGATGACAGAAAATAGCTCTGAAAAGATGAACAAGATCCTGGGTAAAAGCTGTTGCTATAAAATAAACTTATTTCAGTATCTCTCAATCAGTTTCTTACAAGCAAAACTCCTATACTCCACGCCGTATCTCCCAGTACTCACGTATGATTTATAAATTTGACAACTATGTTGATAAAGGGAATATATTTTCAAAATTTTAACTACCTTGAACATCTGAATATGTAGGTTTGCTCCTGCTTTCTTGCTGAAGATAGGAGCCGTAGGGCGATGACAGAATCCTGTCCCGGAACTGATCCACATAACTCGGCTCTTCCTTCTGCGTGTGGGCTGACAGCACAGCTTTTGTGAGCCCTGTGTGTTTAAACTGTTCTGAGGCCAGTGCAGCTGGGTGTGTGCTGAGGGTCCAGGGCTCACAGGGCAGGATGCCAAGCTCTGCTGGACTCAATTCTGATGAAGTGGAGGAAGACAGATTTAACTTTAACTCCTACCAGTTATTTTGCATTTATTTACTTTCACTAATTTAGTTATCTTTCAAGAAATGTTTACAATCATTACAACGGCTGGAACATAAAACCTTCATCAATCTAGCAGATAAATTTTTAATTTTTCTGCCTTTCTTTATACTCTTTGTACACTTGTATATATGTTTTAGAGTTGTAATACTCAAGGTACATACTTATTTAAATCTTGCTTTCATTGTAAATATTTTCTATCTCCCTGAATTCTCCAAGAAATTGTTATGTTTGGATTTATTTTTCTTAATATGTAATATACCCACGTGGTTCAAAAATCAGCATGTATTAGAAAGACATTTACTAGCTTCTCCCTATCCCTGTACACAATCTGCCTAGTTCTCATTTATTCTCCCCACAGAAAACCATTTCTTTTATTTCCTTATATATCTGCCTACTTTCTTTACACATCTATAAATAAGCATGAATACAGATTCTTATTCTTCACCTCCATGTTTACCCAAACGGCATATAATCTTGTACACTAGCCTGCAATGTGTTTTTTCATTTAACAATATCCCTTTTATCAGTGCATCACATATGATGTATTTATGACTTTTTTTGTTTTGTTTTGTTTTGTTTTGTTTTGTTTGCGGTACGCGGGCCTCTCACTGTTGTGGCCTCTCCCGCTGCGGAGCACAGGCTCTGGACGTGCAGGCTCAGCGGCCATGGCTCACGGGCCCAGCCGCTCCGCGGCATGTGGGATCTTCCTGGACTGGGGCACGAACCCGTGTCCCCTGCATCGGCAGGCGGACTCTCAACCACTGCGCCACCAGGGAAGCCCTATTTATGACTTTTTACTAAAGTAAGCATCTGTAGATGGATGCTGAGTTGCTTCTAAACATTACTTCTTCCAGGTACAAAAGACTTTATGGTGGACACTGGTGGGTTCTCCCAGTGTCCATTCCACCTTTCCTCTGCTGTGTGGTACTGAGGTGTGGGTGGGCATGCCCCCATTCTGCTTCCAGAAACAGGCACTGACTAGTGTAAGTCAACACAGCGGAAGTAAGTCAACACTTTGGATTTTGGCCAAGATGGAGGAACAGGGACTAGACTGACCTTCCCATCTGAAACAACCAGGAAGGGACTAAATATATGAAACAATAAGTTCCAAGACACTGAACATCAGGTAACAAAGGAGAGTGACTCTTAAGGGATGGAAAACAAGGTGAGCCCCACATCTGCCTGGCTTACTGCCTTGAGAGTTTCTGAGGAGCAAGGTGGGGAAACCAGGTGAGCCTTGTGGGATCCCTGAGAGCAGAGGCAGAGCTGAGAGTCTGGGGAGGCCACGGTGGCTGGAGTTTTCAGGAAGAGAAATGTAGAGGACAGCTACACAGAGAGGACTCCAGACAGCTGCAGGGACCCCAGAGTCCTCACCAGTGCACAGATGGGAGGAAAAAAATCACCTGAAAGAATCAGATCGACGCTCACACCACCTGGAGAACAGGGCTCACTCCCAAAAGCCAGACTAGAAAAACCTCATAATCCCCGGGCATTGGGTAGAATGCTCTGAAGGGTCTTGCCTCAGTAGCAGAGAAGAATTAGGCCTACCCTACACTGCTCTGGTCCAGCCTAACCGATTTTAAAAGCAGAGCCTGAAAAGACCAATCTGTTTCCACATTGCTTAACTGGGTCCCAGAATAAAGCTCAATGGTGCTCACAGCAATACAGAAATATTCAGCACCCAATCACAGTATCTGGCATCCAATCAAAGACTAGGCATGCAAAGAAGCAGGAAAATACAACCCACAATAAGGAGAAAAATTAATCAAGCAAAACCAACCCTGGGCTGGCAGAGATGTTAGAATTGGCAGATAGAACGTTAATAGTTTTATACTGTATTCCATACAGCCACAGGGAAGATTAAATATGTGATATAAAGACATGGAAGATATATTAAAAAACATCCAAACAGAACTTCTGCAATGAAAACTAAAATATGTGAGTTGGAAAATATACTGAATGGAAATAACAACAGATTAGATATTGTAATAGAAAATACTACTGAACCTGAAGACATAGCAACAGAGACTGTCCCAAAATGAAACAAAGACCTAAAAAATTGAAAAAGACTTAAATGAACAGAGAATCAGTGGACTGTGAGACAACTTCAAGCAACCTATATACCTATAACTTGAGTCCCAGAAAAAGAGGAAACAGAAAAAATATTTTAAAAATAACGGAAAACATTCTTTTCTATTTGATGGAAACTCTAAACCTACAAATCCAAGAAGCTCAATGAACTCCAAGCACAAAAAACATGAAGAACACTACATCATGGACATCACAAATTCTTTTTTAAAAAATTAATTAATTAATTAATTTTTGGCTGTGTTGGGTCTTCGTTGCTGTGCGTGGGCTTTCTCTAGTTGCGGTGAGCGGGGGGCTACTCTTCACCGCAGTGCGCGGGCTTCTCATTGAGGTGGCTTCTCTTGTTGCAGAGCACGGGCTCTAGGTGCGCGGGCTTCAGCAGCTGTGGCACGTGGGCTTCAGTAGTTCTGGCACACAGGCTCAGTAGTTGTGGCTCATGGGCTCTAGAGTGCAGGTTCAGTAGTTGTGGCACACAGGCTTAGCTGCTCCACGGCATGTGGGATCTTTCTGGACCAGGGATCAAACCCATGTCCCCTGCATTGGCAGGCAGATTCTTAACCACTGCACCATGAGGGAGGTCCCTCAAATTCTTTAAATTAATGATGAGGAGAAAATCTTACAAGTAGCCAGAAAAAAGACATGCAAACAGTACATATGACAGCAGACTTCCTGTCAGAAACAATGCAAAGGAGAAGACAGTGGGGCAGCATCTTTAAGGTACTGAAAGATAAACACTGTCAACCTAGAATTCTACGCTCTGATAAAATGTCTTTAAAACAAGAAGGTGAAATAAAGACATTTTCAGACATACAAAAATGGGAAGAATTCATCATCAGTAGACTTGTACTACAAGAGACAGAAAAGGAATACCCTCAGGCAGAAGGAGAGTGATATCAGATGAATCTACGTAAAGGAATGAAAAGCACTGGAAGAGATAACTACAGGGGTAAACATTTAAACCTCTTTCAAAGATAATAACTATGTAAGTAAGCATAATAACAATGTAGTGTGGGATTTCTAACATATGTAGAAATATATGCCAATAGACAAAGGCCAAAGGGGGGAACTGGAAGTATAGTACTTTAAGTTTCTTATACTATGCATTAAATGGTATAATATCTCTAGAAGGTAGGCTGGCAAAAATTAAATATATACATCATAAACTCTAAGCAACCACTAAAATAAAGCCCACGTTAAATACCAAGACATACATAGGTTAAAAGTAAAGGGTGGAAAAAGATATAACATGTTAACACTAATCAAAAATAAAAAAAGAACGCTGGAGTGAATATAGTAACATAAGACAAAGTATATTTTAGAGCAAAGAATAGACAAAGGATAAGAAGGTCATTTCACAATGATTAAAGGATAAATTCATCAAAAGGACACAGCAATTCTAAACATTTATGCACAAAGTAAGAAAGCTTCAAAAGGCACGAAGCAAAAACTGATAAAATGGCAAGGAGAAATAGACAAGCCCACAATTACAGCCAGAGACTTCAACACTCCTCCTGAGGTACAGCAAGGATTCAGAAAACTGGGGGATAGAGAAGACTTGAACAAGACTATCAACCAACCTGACCTAGTTCACACACTGGGCAGAATAAACATCCTTTCCAAGTGCATACAGAACATTTACCAAGATAGACCATATACAGACCATAAAACAAGCCTCAATAAATTTAAAAGAATTCAAGTTTAGTATTTTCTCTGACCAAAATGGGATTAAATTAGAAATCAATAACATATAGAGGTCTGGAAAATCTCTAAATATGCTTTCTAAATAATATATGATGAGATATATATATATATGACATTGGTGATAATGTAAATGATTTCAGAGAAGATATAAAAAGGGATATTAGGCAGCATTTGAACATGATGAAAATGAAATGAAATACATCAAAATGCGTGAAATGCAGCTGAGAGTAAAAGAAAAATTTACACTAAAATCCACTAGGGAAGAAATATCTGAAATCAATGACTTCAGCTTCCATCTTAAGAAACTGGAAAAACAAGAGCAAGGTAAAACAAAAGTAAGCAGAAGAAAGGAAATAAGAAAGATTAGAGTAAAAATATGTTAAGTATTGTAGAAAACAGAAAAATAATAAAGAGAGAAAATCAATAAAATTTTAAGCTGGCTCTTTGCAGAGAACAGTAAAATTGATTAAACTCTAGCAAGACTGATGAGGAAAAAAAGAGCAGATATAAGTTACCAATTTCAGAAATGATAGAGGAAACATCACTAGAGACCCTACTATCACTAGACATCAAAAGAATAATAAGGGAACATTATAAACAACTTTTTCCAATAAACTTGACAACTTAGACAAAATCGACCAGTTCTTTGGGACATACACACTAACAAAGATCACTCAACAAGAGGTAGAAAACCTGAATAGCCCCGTATCTACTTAAAAAATTGAATTTGTAGTTAAAAACTTCTCCACCAAGAAAACTTCAAGCCCAGATGGCTTTACTGGTGAGTTTGAGCAAACATTTAAGGAAGAAAAAATACCAATTCTACATAAAGTCTTCTAGAAAACTGAAGAGAACAAAACACTTCCCAGCTCATGCTATGAGGCCAGGAGTATCCTGATACCAAAACCAAAGTCATTAAAACAAAAGCAAACAAAATGACAGACCAATCGCTCTCATAAACATAGATCTCGAAATTCTTATGAAAATTTTAGCAAAATGAATCCAATATATAAAAAAGGAAATACATCATGACCAAGTGGGGTTTAACCCAGGAATGCAAAGATATTTTAACATTTAAAATTGAAGAAGACACAAATACATTGAAGGATATTTCATGCACATGGATTGGAAGAATCAATATTGTTAAAATGTCCATGCTACCCAAAGTAATATACAAATTCAAGGCAATCTCTATCAAAATTCCAATAGCATTTTTCAGAGAAATAGAACAAACAGTCGAAAAATTTGTATGGAAACATCAAAGACCCTGAATAGCCAAAGCAATCGTGAGAAAGAAGAACAAAACTTTTGCCCAGCAAAGGAAATGATCAACAAAATGAAAAGGCAACCAACTGAATGGGAGAAAATATTTGCAAATCATATACTTGGTAAGTGGCTAATATCCAAAATATATAAAGAGCTCATACAATTCAACAGCCAAAAAAACAAAAAAATAAGCAATCTGATTTAAAAATGGGCAGAAAACCTAAAAAGACATTTCTCCAAAAAAGACATACCTATGGCCAAAAAGCACATGAAAAGATGCTCAACGTCACTGATTATTAGAGAAATGAAAATCAGAACTACAATGAGATGTCACCTCACACTGGTGAGAATGGCCATCATCAAAAGGTCTACAAATAATAAATGCTGGAGACGGTGTGGAGAAAAGGGAACCCTCCTACACTGTTGGTGGGAATGTAAATTGATACAGCCACTATGGAGAACAGTATGGAGGTTCTTTAAAAACTAGAGTTGCCATACGATCCTGCAATCCCACTCCTGGGCATATAGCCAGAAAAGACAAAAACTGCAAAAAGATACATGCACAGCAGTGTTCACAGCAGCAGTATTCACAATAGCCAAGACATGGAAGCAACCTAAATGTCCATCAACAGAGGAATGGATAAAGAAGATGTGGTATATATACACAATGGAATATTACTCAGTCATAGAAAAGAATGAAATAATGCCATTTGCAGCAACATGGATGGACCTAGAGATGATCATACTAACTGAAGTAAGTCAGACAGAGAAAGACAAATATCTTATGATGTCCCTTACATGTGGACTCTAAAAAAATGATAAAATGAACTTATTTACAAAACAGAAACAGACTCACAGACTTAGAACACAAGCTTATGGTTACCAAATGGGAAAGGTGGGGGAGGAGGAGGGATAAATTAGGAGGTTGGGATTAACATATACAAACTACTATATATAAAATAGATAATCAACAAGGACCTATGTATGGCACAGGGAACTCTACTCAATACTCTGTAATAACTTATATGGAAAAAGAATCTGAAAAAGAATACATATATGCATGTGTACAATTAAATCACTTTGCTGTAGTATACCTAAAACTAACACAACATTGTAAATCAACTATACTCCAATATAAAATTAAAAAACTAAAAAAAAATAAGATAAAAGAAGATTGGTCAAAAGCCAAAATAATAATAATAATGTGTTTGTAAGGATGTGGAGAAAAGGGAACCCTTGGGCACTGCTGGTGGGAATGTAAACTGGTGCAGTCACTTTATAAAACCGTACGGAGGTTCCTCAAAAAACTAAAACTAGAACTATCATATGAACCAGCAAGTTCACTACTGGGTATTTATCTGAAGAAAACAAAAACACTAATTTGAAAAGATAAACGCACCTCCACGTTCACTGGAGCACTATTTACAACAGCCAACACATGGAAACCACCGAAATATCCATCAATGGATGTACAGAGAACCTCCGGTCTACACACACACGCACACGCACACATACATACAGGAATATTATCCAGCTATAAAAAAGGATGAAATCTTGCCATTTAAATAACACAGATGGACCTTGATGGCATTATGCTAAGTAAAATAAGTCAGACAGCGAAAGACAAATATCATGTGATCTCTCTTATATATGGAATCTAAAAATAAATTATTTAAAAAAGTCAAGCTCACAGATACAGAGAACAGATTGGTGGTTGCCAGAGGCGGGGGGGTGGGTGAAATGGGTGAACGGTTTTTCTTTTCAGTTTAAATAAACTGAATGAAATAAAAATAGTTAATTCATCATATTAACAAACTGAAAAAGAAACTAAAAAAGAAAAATCTTATGATCATCTCAACAGATAGATTTGACAAAATCCAACATCCATTTCTGATAAAAAAAATTCTGAGGATATTAGGAATAGAAGGGAACGTCCTCAATTTGATAAAGTACATTTATGAAAAACCTAGGACTAACATAATTAATGTTTTTTCTCCAAGATCAGGAAAAACATAAGAATAGTTGCTCTTGCAACTTTTATTCAATATTTATTAGAGGCTCTAGCCAGTTCAAGAAGGCAAAAAACAAACAAAAGATTAAAAAGAAGATTGGAAAAGAAGTAAAACTGACTTTCACAGACATGATCATACATGTAGAAAATCCTATGGAATCAACAAAAAGTTTCTAGAACTAATAAGTGAGTTTAGCAAGCCTGTAGAATAAAAGATTAATATACAAAAATCAATTATATTTCTATATACTAGCAACAAACAATTGGAAACTGACATTAACAATAATCCTATTTATAATATAAAATACTTGAGGTTAAAACTGACAAAAGATATGCAAGATCTGTACACTGAAAACTGTAAGATATTACTGTGAGGAATTTAAGAATACCTAAATAAATGAATAGATATACCAGGTTCATGGATTAGAGGACTCTACATTTTTGAGATATCAATTCTCCCCAAGTTGATATATAGATTCAATATATCAATTCAAATCCCTGCAGGGCTTTTTTTTTTTAATTAAAAAAAATTTTATTTACTTAATTTATTTATTTTTGGCTGCGTTGGGTCTTCGTTGCTGTGTGTGGGCTTTCTCTAGTTGTGGTGAGCGGAAGCTACTCTTCGTTTTGGTGTGCGGGCTTCTCATTGTTGTGGCTTCTCTTGTTGCGGAGCACAGACTCTAGGCACGCAGGCTTCAGTAGCTGTGGCTCGTGGGCTCAGTAGTTGTGGCTCGTGGGCTCTAGAGCGTAGGCTCAGTAGCTATGGCACTCGGGCTTAGCTGCTCCATGGTATGTGGGATCTTCCCGGACCAGGGATTGAACCCGTGTCCCCTGTGTTGGCAGGCGGATTCTTAACCACTGCACCACGAGGGAAGCCCCGCTGCAGGACTTTTTGAATTAGAATATTCAAAGCAATCTTGAAAATGAACAAAGTTGGAGGATTTACACTACCTGATTTCAAGACTTACTATAAAACTATAGGAATCAAAACTGTGTGGTACTTGGCATAAAGGGTTTATCAATTTTTGTTCATCTTCAGAGAAGCAACTTTGAGCTTTAATTTTCTGTACTGTCTGTTTTTTACTCTGTTGATTTCTGCTTGTATCTCTATTACTTCCCTCCTTCTACCTGGGTTTATTGTGTTTTTGGTTTTGGCTTGTTTTATTTTTGGCTAGCTTCTTAAAGTGGAACTTTAGATCCCTGATTTGAGACTTTTCTTCTCCAACATTAGCATTTCAAGTTATTAATCTCTTTATAAATATCTTACTTTTACTGATTTCTAATTGAATTAACTCTAGCCAAAGAGTGTAGTTTGTAAAACATCAATTATTTCAAATTTGAGACTTGTATTACATCTCAACCTATTTTATATCTCAGTGAACATATCATGTGCACTTGAAAAGAATACGTATAATGCAGTTATTGTGTGTTGTGTTCTCTAGATATCAATTAGGTCAAGTGGCTGACTGCACTGTTCAGATCATCTATTTCGTTAAGATGTTTTAACATTTGCACAAAAGGGGTGTTAAGTTCTTCAACTATGATTATGGAAAGACTTTCTCTGACTCACTCAATTTTTGCTTCATATCTTTAAAGGTGTGTTATGAGTGAAAACACTTCCATGTTTGTTATTTATTAGATGAACTGGCTGCTTTGTCACAATGAAACGTCTCTG
The DNA here is from genome assembly GCF_011762595.2 of Tursiops truncatus. Lineage (NCBI taxonomy): Eukaryota > Metazoa > Chordata > Mammalia > Artiodactyla > Delphinidae > Tursiops > Tursiops truncatus. The sequence continues at coordinate 178,095,599 of NC_047034.1, forward strand.
GTGAGACTCCCTCCTGAAGTCTATTATTAAAACAGGCACTCAGCCTTTTTAGGCGTGTTGTTTGGATTGTGCATCTTCCCCATCCAATTGTTCTCAACCCATTTGTGAATTTATATTTAAATTGTACTCTGCAGACAGCACATACTTGGGTCTTGATTTATTTTTATCTGTTCTGACAATTTCTGCCATTTTATGTAATTATAGACTTGTTGGATTTAGAGCTATTATTTTATTGGTTTGATAGGTTCCCTGGTTTTATTGTTGTTGTTGTTGCCCTAATCGTCCTTTCCTATCCTTCTTTTGGATTATTTGTTTTTTAAATTTACATTTTAGTTTATCTCTTGGCTTTTTAGCTAATTTTTATATCTCATACTCCATCAACCCTGATATAGATTTTAAAATATCTGTAATGGCAATGGTTTCTGGAGACTAATTGTCAGTGTTTGATTCTCTACTCTGCCACTCGTTTGCTGTGTGACTTTGGGCAAGTTGTTACTTAACCTGTTCGTGCCTTAATTGCTCCATATATAAAACAGAAGTAATAACTTGCAGAGAAATGCATTTGGGGTCATGGTCCTCAGACCCAACTCATTATTAGCATAAGGTATAAACTCCAGGAGTACGGGCTTTCCAGAAAGCAAAAGACAGATGCAGTTCAAGAACATCTGGACTCTGATTCTGCTTTCTCTCCTTAGAATAAAGATGAGCACCTGTAGATGCTGAGACTGGTTTAAGGTCAGGAGAAATGATTATCAGTAAATATCCCTTATTCTTTAAATGAAAGCACGTAGATTGTAGTATAGATTCTTTCAAAACAGTCATACAAAACCAGAGTATACAAAGTATAGTGGCACAGTCAAAAAAAGAGCTTTCCATGTTGGGTGAGGCCCTACCTTGCATGGACTGTGTCGCTAACAGCTACACGCCCATACAGGAATCCAAAGCATTTAAGAATAGGTACACTATAAACACGCATCTGCTCCTCTCCTGAGGGACTAGCTCAACTCCAAAACAACTCTACCCGTGGCTAATTAGAAATAATAGAAATAACAGAATAAGATATACAGAAATCATCTAATAGTATAATATAATATCAATAATATAATAAAAAAACAAACAGAAATAATCTAGTCTCACAACAGCTGTCGATCTGGTCTTTTCCCACCAATCCACAATCCACCTAGTAACATAACGTTCTCCACCTCAAAGGGTGGTTGTGAGGATTAAATGAATTAATTTATATGAAGAACTAGGGGAAGGGAATGGTACACAGTCACAGCTCAGCATATGGTAACTTATATACCAAAGACTAGCAAAGGTGTTAGACATAATCCGAAAACCTGATTGAACACGTTTGTCACCATTTCCTCATCCACCAAACCCTCATGAATAATGCAAAAGTGAAAAAGGATAGGAGACAGTAAAAAGGAATAAAAAGAAGGCATCAGAATAGCTCACCAAATCATTATGTTAAAGGAAGAGCATTTCAAACATCCTGTCCTCACTGTTACCAAACAAAATTTGAATGTATATATGACCCATCTAGTCACAACTACAGTCCAAGTTTGAATTGGACACTTTCTTTCAAGGTCAGCAACAAAGTGACCCAAGGCAGTCCCATCAACAATTGAGGGCTTATTATTATGTATCAGGTACTATTCTAGGTGCCTTAAGTGTGTCAAGAGTTGACAGGCAAAGGACATAACTAAGAAATACAGTCCTAAGTATGTAACCAACATAAACATGATGATTTTTCCAAAAACACTGTAACTGAATTAAAGAAAAAAGTATTTATAATTTAGATGTCATTGCTAAGTAAATGGCATTAATGACTTGTTTTCTCACGACGGTGTATTTAACGTTGAGTGTATTTTAAAATAGAAGGTACCATGGTACCTGACTCCAGTGGTGGCATGTGAACAACGGTGCTGCTGCAGCTGCACTGCCTCCCGTCCAGGCTCAGAGCCTCCTTGGTCAGGGCCTGTGGCGCTCCTCCTTCAGCATCTGTGGACCGTCCATTAGCTGGCATTTCTGATGTAGGTACGGCTGGGATCTGAGAAACAGCTGGTGATGTAAGAGCAACTGACAGTGAAAAGAAAAATTCCCAACTGGAAATTCAATATTAAAGACCCAAACAGTTTACACCCACTTATAAGTGACAAGTTAAAACCTACTGGCCATAAAGAGGCAATGCGGATTCTTTGTGATTACAATGAAATAATTAAAGTCAAAAGATTAGAGAGAAAACAGAGAGGGGTGGCTTTGCAATAACTCTCTTGATCTAACTATGAAAGGCATTCCTGTCACCTTGCAGTGCTTGGACATCATCTGCTCTGTGGCTTTGTCCGTCTTCTTCCGAGGACGAGGAAGTCGTATTTGTACAGGAGATACACTTTCTCTTCAAAGCTGGAATGTCGTAGCTCTTCAGGTACCTGCAACAAGGTAATTCGGTTGCGTATTCCTACCTGCTCCCACTTTGCCATCCTCCACCTTTCTGCTTTTCTCACGCCACCTCTGTTTGGGGTATTTCACATTCTTTTTTTTTTTGGCCGCGCTGCACGCCATGTGGGATCTTAGTTTCCCGAACAGGGATCGAACCCTGTGCCCCTGCAGTGGGAGCGCAGAGTCTTTACCCCTGGACCACCAGGGAAGTCCCTCACTTTCTTCCTGGGTGAAGGCTTCCCTGACCATCCTGGCCTACATCACGGGGTTGTTACATTTCCCTGACTATGGTCTTGAACTGTTCGCCAAATCTTAATTTTTATGAGTGTAGGTCTTGTCTTCTGAACTATATTCAAAGAAGGGATGCATCTTCTAATTTTTTGCATCCCCCCAAATGTTCAATTTATTATGAGTTGTTAGTAGTAGATATCCATTGATTTATAGTGAAAAATAAACAGCTGATAGAGGGGCTTCCCTGGTGGCGCAGTGGTTGAGAGTCCGCCTGCCGATGCAGGGGACACGGGTTCGTGCCCCGGTCCGGGAAGATCCCACATGCCGCGGAGCGGCTGGGCCCGTGAGCCATGGCCGCTGAGCCTGCGCGTCCGGAGCCTGTGCTCCGCAACGGGAGAGGCCACAACGGTGAGAGGCCCGCATATCGCAAAAAAAAAAAAAAAAAATGATATAAAGGCCCCATAGTGACAACATACGCTTCTGGAAAAACTAACATGTTATCAAAACTTGTGTCTCATACCTGACAACGCTATCAATACAGTTTATCTGCTGATAGGATGGGCTATGCTGACACCTTCTCAAATCCTCACAAGACTCGGGGTACATGCTATTATTTTTTAATGTCTGGAAGGAAGAAAAGGTCTTCTGCTCATCTGAAAGAGAATGAAAGGATGCACAATTTAAAATATCACATGCTTGAGAATATGTATTTATTCAGCAAAATTAAATAGTACTTTGGGATATACATGATACTTTAGGACATATACAGTAAATATTATGTAGTTATTAAAAATGAGCTCAGATTTAAATGCACTGATATAGAAAGATATCACCTAGAACAATTACATGAATAATTTCATATGTATCTTTTAAAAATAGGAGTAAAACAACTGCTTCAGGCAAAGATTACCAAGGAATAAAACCAAAGGTGAAAGGTTGACGGGGACCTTCACAATGTTACTACCTGTACAACTGACTGATCTTGGCATCACTAAGGGGCATGACAGACATAGTGCATTGCTTATGTGTTGCAACGGAGAGTACACAGCACTGCTTGTGTTGAACTGGTGTCCAACAGAACGTTCTACAATGACAGAATTGTCCTTTATCTGTGCTGTCCAACCTGGTAGCCACTAACACCAGACCCAGCGACTAGCATTTGAAGTGTGGCTACAGCAACTGAGGAACTAAATTTCACATTTTATTTATTTGTAATTAATTTGAATTTAAATTGCAAAATGCGGTTAGTGGCTACCATACCAGATAGCAGAGGTATAGAGAGAGGAAAAAAGACCTCAGTCTGGAGTGCTGAAGAACTTGAACTTTCAGTAGAGAATAAGCCAGAAGGAGACTTATCCAGGAAGAGACAGATCCTGCAAGGTCTGGTGTCATGGAAACCAAGAGGGGAAACTATTTCAAGGAAGAAGAGTAAAGAATTATGCAAATGCTGTTGAGAGACTAAGAAATATTAGCTACTGTTGATACTATTAATAAAGGTTAGTTTAGCTGCTTGGAAGAGGCTTCTCTATTTTCAGAGGGAATTATGGAAAACTGCTTCACTTTCACTCATTAATTTTACTTTTTTTTTTTTTTCTTTGCGGTACGCGGGCCTCTCACTGTTGTGGCCTCTCCCATTGCGGAGCACAGGCTCCGAACGCGCAGGCCCAGCGGCCATGGCTCACGGGCCCAGCCGCTCCACAGCATGTGGGATCTTCAGGGACCGGGGCACGAACCCGTGTCCCCTGCATCGGCAGGCGGACTCTCAACCACTGCGCCACTAGGGAAGCCCTAATTTTACTTCTAATTTTTTAATAATTTTCAACTTGAAGGTTTCAAAGGGTTACAAAAATGGTAGAGAGTTCCCATATACCATTCACCCAGCTTCCACTAATGTCACACCTCACATAACCATAGGAAAATGAATGATACTAGGAAATTAACAGCGGCATACTGAGCTACCGTCCATTTGGATTTCACCTGTTTTCCCACTAAGTGTCACTTTTCTGGTCCAGAAGTCCAACCAGGGTGTCACAAGTGAATTTAGTTGTCAAATGCCTCCTTAGTCTTTCCTTGTCTTTCATGATCCTGACACTTTTGAAGAGTACGGGGCAGGAATTTTTTAGAAATGTCCCTCCATTTGCGTTTCTCTGGTGTTTCCTTATGATTAGGTTGAGGTCATGCATCTTGGGGAAAATTGCCACAGAAGTGCAGTTCATGATGGTGATGTTTTATTATTGACACATTAACCTTGATCATTGGTTAAGGTGATGCCTGCCAGGTTTCTCTTATGTAAAGTTACTATTTTACAACGTAATAAAAGATGTAAGCAATAAATGTTCTGGAGGAATACTTTGAAGCCATGCAAATATCCTGTTTCTTTTATACTTTCACCTATTGTTTGCACAACACTGTGAATATACTTAATGCCACCAAACTGTACATTTAAAAATAGGAAATTACATACCTAAAACGACAATTTTAAAGAACCTTTCATCTAATTTTAGCACTCACTGGAGGATATGCCCTGCAACAGTTACTACTGTGGAATCCTTTCTTCATTCTCTAAGTCTTATTGAAATACAATTGACATACAGTAGTAAGTTTAAGGCGTGCAGCATAATGGCTACGGCGGCATTCTAATAGCAATTTCCTGTTTCTTTTATTCCTACATTAATCAAACTTTTTCTATTAGGAAGAGTTTCCCTTCTCCCCTTTCCCTTTTATTTATTCATCCAATCATTTATCAGCAGGGACTCCTGGATACTCATTTGCTGTGTTATAATCCAATACTATCATTATTTATTTTGTTGCTCAAATTGTTCCAGGTTTGGTCATTACGTGCTCTTTCAAGTTGTCTCCTGTGTCCCTCGGACATGCCATTTTCTCCCTTTTTTCTTGAGCACTTCCTTACTTCCTTACTTCTCTGGTTTCTTTTACGGGAAAAACACATAGGAACTAAGACCTGGGTGCTGGGTGTGCTCATTGGTAAATGTGTCCCTCCTTGTAGGTCCCCTCAATGGACAAAACAAATATATATCTGTATGTATATCAACTCTTGTCTGTCCATCCGTCCATCCATCAAGCAAAAAGGCATGAGTTCATGCTGATACCTTTAACTCCAATCCAGCACCAGAGCTCACGCTAGCATTCCCTCTGCTCATTTGCTCTCTCCAGTAGCGAGGAATCTCATTATCTGCAATGTGTTTGCCTACTTGCTCAGTTCTACTGTGCACGTAAAGTAGCTTCAGAATCGCTAGCCTGCACTACGGTGAGAAGTCAGTTTCCTGAACACTGTGTTTGTGTACATTTATGTTTTGGATTTAGTGCTGGGGTGTCCAGCGAAGACACCGATTTGCAAAGTTATTCAGCAACTTTCTTCCCCACCTGCTTCAGGATGTTTATGCCATTAGTTTGTAACTTGGTGAGGGTCACTTGTCACAGCCTATGCCTCATCTTGGGTTCCCTCTACATTCTGGGGTGGGGTGAGGCACAACAGATCTATGAGTTTTAACAAATGCACAGCCAGTTGTGATTCCACCACCAGAGCAACGAAAAGGACGTTCCTCTCACTCAAACAGTTCCCTCCAGCTGCCTCTTTGCAGTCAACACATTCCGCAACCTTAGCAAATACTGATCTGTTTTCCGGACCTACTGTGTTCCAGAAGTAATGCCTTCCCAGAACAGAACCACACAACATGCAACCTTTTAGCTCTGGCTTCTTTAACTTAGCAAAATGCATTTAAGATCCATCTGCATTGCTGCATGAATCAAGTTCATTTTTTTTTTTCTTTTCTCTCTTTTTTTTTTTTTTGCGGTACACGGGCCTCTCACTGTTGTGGCCTCTCCCGTTGCGGAGCACAGGCTCCGGACGCACAGGCTCAACGGCCATGGCTCATGGGCCCAGCCGCTCCGCGGCATGTGGGATCTTCCCGGACCAGAGCACGAACCCGTGTCCCCTGCATCGGCAGGCGGACTCTCAACCACTGAGCCACCAGGGAAGCCCAAGTTCATTTTTCTTTATTGCTGAGTAGTATTCCATTGGGTGGATGTATCACAGTTTATCTACTCACCTGCTGAATGACATGGAAGTTGTTTCCAATTTTGGGTGAGTGTGAATAAAGTGTCATAAACATTTTCAGACAGGATTTTGTGTGAACTTGCTTCTTTTTTTCACTTGGGTAAATAACTAAGATTGGAATTGCTGAGTAATATGGTAAGATTATAAGATATTTAACTTTATAATAAACTGCTGCATTTTCCAAAGCGGCTGAACAATTTTACATTACCCTCAGCAACGTGACAGCTCCAGTTACTCTGCATTCTTGCCAGAACTTAGTATTGTCAGTTTTCGTTCTTTTAATTTTAGCCATTTTAACGGGTGTGTGATGTGTTTTTAACTTCCTAATGACCAATGAGATTGAGTGTTGTTTCATATGCTATTTGCCATCTATACCTTCACTGGAAAAGTGTTTAGATCTCTTGACCATTTTAAAATTGGGATGTTTAACTTCTTATTGTTAAATTTTGAGAGTTCTTTATGTATTCTGGATACAGCTCTTTATATATAATTTGCAAATATTTTGTCTTTTCATTGTCTTACCAATGTCTTACCAACGTCTTTCAAAGAAACAGTTTTAATTTCAATAAAGTCTAATTTATCAATTTCTTTCTTTTATGGATCATGCTTTTGATGTCATATCTAAAACCTCTTTCCAAACCCAATATTACAAAGATTTTCTCCTATGTTTTCTTCTAGAAATTTATATTTTAAAAATTGAAGTATAATCGACAGGCAACATTCTATCAGCCTCAAGTGTACAACATAATGTGTCAACATTTGTGTACACTGCAAAATGATCACAATGGTCTAGTTACCATTTGTCACCATATAAAGTTAAAGAATGTTTTTCCTGTGATAAGAGCAACTTTCAAATCTGCAGTACAATATCACTGACTATAGCCCCCAAGCTGCACGTTACATCCCTATGATTTATTTGTTTTATAGATGGAAATTTGTACCTTCTGACCCCCTTCACCCATTTTGCCCACCTCCCAACCCCCTTCCCCTCTGGCAACCACCGATTTCTCCTCTGTATCTAGGAGCTCTGGTTTGTAGTTTTAGATTCCACATACAAGTGAAATCATATGCTACTTGTCCTTCTCTGACTTATTTCATGTAGCATAATACTCCTGAGGTCCCTCCGTGTTGCCACAAGGAAGATGTCATTCTCTTTTTGTAGCCAAATAGTATTCTATTCTCTCTCTATACCAGTTCCTTTATCCAATCACCCACGGATGCACACTTAGGTTGTTTCCATATCTTGGTTATTGTTAATAATTCCGCAGTGAACATAGTGGCGCACATATTTTTTCAAATTAGTGTGTTCATTTTCTTCAGATAAATACTCATAAATGGGACTGCTGGATCATATGGTAGTTCTATTTTTAATTTTTTGAGGAAGCCCCATACTGTTTTCCATAGAGGCTGCACCAATTTACATCCCCATCAACAGTGTAAATGGGCTCCCTTTCCTCCTCGTTCTCACCAACACTTGCTATTTCTTGCCCTTTTGACGACGGCCATTCTGACAGGTGTGAGCTGGTATCTCGTCGCGGTTTTGATTTGCTGCAGTCCCCGGCTATCACTGTGGATTTGTTTATTTCTCCTTGAAGTTTTTATCAGTTTTTGCTTCGTGTATTTTGAAGCTCTGATGTTAGATGCCTAAACAGGATTGTTTTATATTCTCAGAGAATCACCCCCCTTGTCTTTATGCAATATCTCTCTGAAGCCCTTGTTCTAAAGTCTACGTGTCTGACCTTAATATAGCTTTCCCGTTTTCCTTTGATTCCTGTTAGCATGGTATACCTTTTCTAACCTTTTACTTTTAACCTATGTTTTTAATTTTCATAATGGGTTTTTGTAGATAATAGGTAGCTGCATCTTGTTTTTTCATCCAATTTCACAATTTCCAAGTCTTTTCACTGATATACTGAGATCATTCACATTTAATGTGATTGATGTAGCTGGATTAAAATGTACCTCTTGCTGTTTTCCATTTGTTCCATCTGGGTTTTTTGTTTCTTTTTTCCTCCTTTTCTACCTCATTTTGGGTTAAGTGTTTTAAATTACATTTTAACACCTCTACTGACATTATTTACACTTCTTTAAAAACTTTTACTAATAATTGTCCTAAAGTTTACAATATACATCTTTAAGGACTCAGTTTCTATCTCCAAATAGCATACTCCAAATACTATAATATGGGACGAATTTACACAGTATATTCCTAATACCTCACTCCCATCCTTTGCAGTATTTTTACACATGTTATACGTGCAGAATACTATTGTTGCTTCAGTTAGTTATGTTTTACGGTAATTAAAAATAAGTAAAAAATAAAATTTATTTTATCTTCATTTATTCCACTTCCAGTGCTCTTCATTTCTTTGTGCAGATCCAAGTGTTATGTCTGACATCATGTTCCTTCTACCTTTACAAATTCCTTTAGGATTCTTATAGAACAGATCTGCTGGCAATACATTCCCATAGTTTTTGTCTGAGAAAAATCTTTATACCTCCTTCATTTCTGAAAGATACTTCCCACTGCGCGTACCATTCTACGCTGACGGTTTCTTTCCTTTGAAGATGTTACTCTATTGTGTTCTAACGTTCACAGTCTCTGAAGAAATGTCTCCTGTAATTCTTATTCTTATCTTTGTTTTTCTGTAATCTATCATTTTCCTCTGGTTGCCTTCAAGATATTCTCTTTGGTTTTATTTTAGTTTGAATATGATATGCCCAAGTGTGTGGTGTTTTTCTTTTTTTCTTTCTTTTTTTTTTTTTTTTTTTTGTATTTACGCTACTTGATGTTCTTTGAATCTGGAAAATCAGCCATCATTTCGAGTATTTTTCCCGGGATTCCAATTACTCATATGTTGGATCATTTAATCTTGTCCCCAAATTCTTCAAAGGCTCTATCTTGTATGTTCCTTTCTCTTTGTGTTTCAGCTGTGTAATTTCTATTTATCTATCTTCAACTTTACTGATTCTTTTCTTGGTTGAGTGCCCACCAAAGGTATATATTCATCTCCAGCATTTCTAACATTTCCATCTGATCCTTTCTTTCGTGTTCCATCTTGATGCTGTGATTACTTTGGCGGTTTCTGCATGTTACCTACTTTGTCCATTAGAGCCTTTAATGTATTTATTATTCAGAGTTATTTCCAACATCAGCGTCCTACCCGACTCTTGTTCTTGTTCGGATGACTGCTTTGTCTCTTAGGAGGTTTTTTTCCTTGCTTTGCATATGCTTCATAATTTGCTGAAAAGTGAACATGTATAAGACAGTAGGGACTGAGCATGCCTCTCCTTCCACTAGGTCTGTGTTCCGGTTAATCTAATTAAACTTTAGGCCAGGTCTGAGGTTTGTTGTTGCTATGGTTTCACTCACTGTATGACAGCTTTCAGATCCCTCTAGTGACACTCTGTGCTTCAGGTGGAGGCTGGTTTCCTGAGAGCTCTTTTTTCCAACATCTGCTCCACATCCAGGCTTTGGTCTTCCCTGCACTGTGCCTCAGAGAAGGTCTGTCTCTTGTAGGTGACTTGAATCAGTCAGTCACAGGATCCAGCACTTACCTCACTTCTCCTTGCAAGTATGTGCCTCTCCTCAGATTACAGGCCTGCTGGCTGCCCTGTAACCTCAGCACTCTGACGGGTTCAAGAAAGAACACGAACTTGCTGCCCGTCTGGCTTTTTACCTCGTAAGTTTGGAATGATGCTCTTTCCAGCTCTCCCTGAGCAGAAACCAAAGCACTCTCACTCTGAGTTAGTTCAGTGTATGAATCATCTTCTTTCACTTGGGCTTTGCATCACCGTCGCAGTAGAACGTTCAGTTTTCCTCAATTTCCCCAATTACTTCTCTGGCAGCTGGCATCGGTCTGTATGGCTGAGGAAGGAACTTTACATCTCTTTGTTGTTCCTTGCCTTTCCGTAATAAGTTTAAAAGTTTCCCTTCTTTTTTTTAAAAAAAATTTATTTATTTTATTTATTTTTGGCTGCATTGGGTCTTCGTTGCTGCACGTGGGCTTTCTCTAGTTGTGGCGAGCGGGGGCTACTCTTCGTTGTGGTGCACGGGCTTCTCATTGCGGTGGCCTCTCTTGCTGTGGAGCATGAGCTCCAGGTGCATGGGCTTCAGTAGCTGCGGCACGCAGGCTCAGTAGTTGTGGTTCATGGACTCTAGAGTGCAGGCTCAGTAGTTGTATCTCACAGGCTTAGTTGCTCCGTGGCATGTGGGATCCTCCCGGACCAGAGATCGAACCTGTGTCCCCTGCACTGGCAGGCGGACTCTTAACCACTGCACCACCAGGGAAACCCAAAAGTTTCCCTTCTTATTCTATTCTAAAGCATAACCTGCCTTTATAAGAAAGGTAAACATACATACTTAAAACCTTATGTTCTTGTGTGCTCCAGCACCCTGTATATAATAAAATATATATACAATGACCATTTAGTATTTTCCTTTTCATTGGTGTATATCTCTACTCAATTTCTAACATTCGAATTACAACGTTTTCTATCTTTAAGTCACCTTCTTGTTTCTCTTCAGTAAAGAGTAATAAAGATTTTTTTACTAGCTCTTTAAACTTGTAGGTCTTAAGCTGTTAATAAAAACAAGACGCCCAAATAACATGAGTTCTCCAAAGTTATTCCAAATGGCATAACTTCCCCCCAAAGTGGCACCCTATGTGTGTTAGTCAAATATAGCACACAGCCAGGTAGTAAGAAAATTGCAGTTTCTAAAATAGCAGCCTAAGCACACAGGGTTAGACATAGCTTAAGTTTTACAAAATGTTGAATGACTGGATATGGATGATGCTTAAATATATAGCCTTCAAAACAACAGCACTGACGGTATTACTAGACCAATGCAACGACAGGTGAAAAGAAACGGAACAAAGCAGGAGGTTAGAAAGGATTTCTACCCTGAGAAGAAATTCCAGAGGTCAGGATGTAAGATTGTGGCACTAACATGAGGTCGTAGGCCAAGGCAGCAGCAAGTAGCACTGACTGGATCAGACAATGAAGAAAACATCTAGAAAGTTTAGATTAAATCTCCTCAAAGGGGCTTCCCTGGTAGCGCAGGGGTTGAGAGTCCGCCTGACGATGCAGGGGACACGGGTTCGTGTCCCGGTCTGGGAGGATCCCACATGCCGCGGAGCGGCTGGGCCCGTGAGCCATGGCTGCTGCGCCTGTGCGTCCAGAGCCTGTGCTCCGCAACGGGAGAGGCCACAACAGTGAGAGGCCTGCATACCGCAAAAAAAAAAAAAAAAAAAATCTCCTCAAAGAATTTTCTCTGGCAGGATATGGAATAATGATACACAACAAGAAAGATATTTAAGATAAATTCTTTTGTGGGGGATATCTGATGGTTTCACGGGACCAAAGAAGGTTGTCATTTCTACCTTGTGCCCTTACGTCTACAGCAAAAGAAACAAACAGAACTTGAAACCTCCTGCCAAGATGAATAAGAACCCAAAAAACTAAAGGACGGGACTTGCTGTATCTGGAGGGTGTCCTACGGGCTCCCAGTGATATCACCTGTAGGAGCAGCAGTTTGATATTTTTCTTGTGGCAATCATATCAAGTCCTGGAAAGTACAGCTACTATCATTATTATTGACTTAAGAGAAGAATTTTCACCCTACTGTGTAGAACACCCACATTTGACAGTGGTAGGGACCATCAAGGACATTTAGGTGGCCAAAATCTATAACGACTTCCCAAATTATATTGATATTAACATTCAAGGAGAAAAATTAAGAAAAAGTTACCTAAGTTAAGAAGTTAGCATAATTTGATCTCTATATTATAAAACTTTATATATACAGAACTATATAATTCTGTATATAGAAGCACGCAGGTTAGCTTCTCACAGTAACGTCAACTATCACGACTGATCCAATTCCTCTGGGGTGCTCCCTACCTCATATTTGAGAAAAGTAAACATGTAATCAAGAAAAAGGCCAAGTTTTTCATTCAATTTAGGTCAAAAACATTCTTCATTTGTTTGAAATGAAAGGGAAGGATTATCATTTTAATATACTTATTATCTGAAATGTATTCTAAAATTCCCTCTTTTGGTTTACAGATAGCTCATATGGAGGGAATCTATGAATTGGGTGGAGTTAGCAGAAAAGTCAATTCTTTAGTAGAAGTATACTGTGAATACATTCTAATACCATTTAGCTTTCGGGACAGTATTTGCTGCTGCCATTGTTATTATTAGTAGTAGTACTGTTACTTTTGTTATCTGGGCACGTAAGCCTGAACAGCAGCAGCCCAGAGTCGTGGCTTCGTGAGGGCCGCTCTGGGAGGGGGGCGGGGCGACCCTGCTGACTCACCACCACGCTGTCCCGGGTCGGTCTCCATCACTTGCTTCTTTGGTGATTTGGCCCTTGACTCGATGTACAGCCGCTGGCCTAGATTCTTGATTTTGTTTACACTGGCATAGACCTGCTGCAAAGTCAACTTAGGGAAAAGAATGATAACCAATGTTTCAAAGATTACAAAAATGTGCATTAAAAGATACATAAACGAAATACATTTAACTTTTGGTTCTCTGTAGATAGAATGACTGAAAGCACAGTAATAGCATTAATTCAGTCTCCCGTTGCACCACAGCACACGAGGAGCAGTGAAGCTTTACAGCAATCTGTCCACAACATGCTAATTTTTAGGAAGCACACAACTGACCCAAATATCACCTTCTAAAGGTGATATTTTCTTTTTAGAGACATTTTCCCAAACCGGAATGGATCAGAATGTCTATTACCCGATGAGATCTTCCAGACGAGAACTAAGAAGCCACATGTGTCGAGGTACAGAACCAGCACCGACACGTTACGGTTAACGACACAGGAAGAAAACGACACGTGCTCAGAAGCACACGTGTGCTCGCTCACCGGTGCCTTCTGCACCTCCTCCATGCAGTGCTCGCTGGACTCACTGGAGGATGCGATGCTGAGGTGATGCTCCTGAGACCCGCTGCTCCCCAGGCTCCCATAGCCACTGGATGCGCTCCCGTGAACGGGCTGCAAGAGAGAGGGGCCCGTCGCAGCCCCGGGTGATGTGGCCATCAGAGGAGAGACACAGCATTACCTACCTCTGAGCTTATCTACAGTCATCACAAAATTAAGATTAAAATTTCTGAAATCCTAAATGAGGTGTGTGAAGGATGATGCTGACATGAAAGACATTCCTCTCTCATCTTGGTAATTCTCAAGGGCAGAACCTACTTTTCTAGTCTAGGTGGGTATTTCTAGAACAAACGTTTTAAAAGCCACAGTAAATAAATTTAACAAAACATGAAAATAAACTCTAACTCTTTATGCTGAGTTTGGAATAGACAGAACATATTAAATATATACTGTACTTTTCCCTAAGAACCTCAGAGATACTTTATGAATATTGAGACTGTATGAAAGACATTTTGAACACTACTGGGTAACAGTTTTAGTGATACCATCAGTAAATGCTTGACAAGTTTACTGACTGACTCTCTAGTAGAAAGCATTTTGGTATTTGTTTTCAACAAGCAGTTTTTCCTACTTTGGCTCATAATGACTAGAGATACAGAGACCTGCCACCCCTCTCCCCACCTTTAAAACTGTAATTATTAAAAAAAAAATAGTGAAGCCGAAACACTGGCAGCGTCTGGAATACAAGAATGATTCTTTCATTTAGAAATAACTTCTCTATCTTATTGCTTCCTATGACTCTGTTTGTCGTCTTAAATTGGATTCTTACAAAAAGTCCTGTGTATTTAACACAGAAAAAAGGAAAACAAGATTAATGAAATTTAATTTGAAAACAAAAAGAGGAAGACAAACATTTCTGGAATGTAGAGGGTAAGGATTTCTCTCTCCTCACGGTTTATTTCTGTGAAGTGACTTTACTAAGACTGAATGTTAAAATTAAAGACAATTATGGGAATATTATGTTTGTTTTTTTAAAATCTCTCACTTTACCTGTAAGAGAAGTCTGTGAATTTGTTCTTGTAATTCTGTTATGTCTTTGTCATTACTGTTCATCTTTTTTATTCCGGTGGCAAAAACATTCTCATTTAGTGGACTCCTACAAAATGCCAAGTGAAAGATTGAGTGAGACAATTTCAAGTTCATTTACAACGAAGGCTAAAGTGATTCTTAATAGAAAATTCAAACAACAAACCTATGCTTTTACAAAGCAGCTCTTCAAGTCCAAATATAGAAAATATGAAGCTCAAACTCTATTCATAGAGGTAGAGAGAATCCTAGGAAACAAATGAGGTATTAACCCTCTTCTTTAGTTTCTCTGCAGCTGTAATCATTCTACTGTATCTGTATAAATTTAAAATCAGTGGTAGGTATACCCCTAGCTACTAAAATACCTTTAACAGCTACTGGTCTCAGAATTTAACATGAACTGAGTAACCTACTGGCTATGAGAAATTTTAGGACCTTTAGTTTGGCAAACACACTGAATGCTTCATGTACTTAATCACTCAAGCTACCTAGTAAAGATGGTTCTGCAGCCCACCCGCGTGGTGAACACGTGGTTGCCACAAAATCTTCAGTCTTATTTACACCCCAATTCCAGAGCATCTGAAATCCACCACCGGAATACAGCGAGAGGCAGACACGTCAGCAAAGAGCAGCAAAGACAAGCGACTGACATTCACTTAGGCCCCTCTATGTGACAGGAAGTGCTGTTTTATAACACACATCAAGAATAAGTGACATTTTCTACACCCTTACGACGTGCCGGGCGCTGTGCCAGCCGCTCCACCAGGCACCCCCTCCTCGCTTCCCTGAGCCAGACCCCGGCTCAGGTCCCCCGCTGTCGGGTCTGCCAGGTGCTCCCGGGGCCCAGAGTCCCGGCTCCAGGCCGCACGCTCTCGGCCACCACACCGTCCGGCCTCTCGGCACCTCGGTCGCACTAGTGTGCTAATACCGGACGTGCCGCGGGCCAGACACGTCACCTCCTGAGTCCTCGCGACCCTGGGAGGTAGGTGAAGAAACTTGCCAAGTTGCCGTGGCCAGGCGGCCGGGGCGCGTCTGAAGCCACACGCCCGACCCCCGAGCCGGCTCTCCCTCCTTTTCCTGTTACGAGTCCTGCACGCTGCCTCTCACACCTCAGACACGCGGCAACACTTCCCCAAAGACAGAAACTCCTAGCAGGAACGGCGGGACGCCAGCGGGGTCACTGGAGGCGTCAGGAAGAGGCCGCGTCCCGGCACAGGCCCCCCGCCCCCGCCCAGACCCTGGGAGGCGCCAGGCCCTGTCCCGGGGCACCGGCTCTGCGATGCGGGACGCGGAGGGCCAGCTGCACCTGGACGACAGCCTGACACTGGCACGTCTCAGGTCTCGGGTGCCCCTCCTGTCCTCCGCCCCCTACCCCCTGCCCCCGCCCTCCCCCACCCGCCGCCGGGCGCCAGGCGCCTCCCGCGCTCCGTTAGCTCCTCTGGCGCCTCCCACGGCCCGGCATGTAAAGGCGTGGCCGCGTCAAAGAAGGGTCCCTGGGGGCTAAAGTGCATCCCCGTGTGCTGTGAGCCTGAAGGTCTTCCAGAGGCGTCTGGGCTGCTGTTCAAGTGCAATGCTGAGTGGAAACAGAACGTTCTGCTTTGTGCTATGAGATGTGGATGTACCCAGGGGTGACCCTTCCGACAAAACCAAGTTGGGCTTTTAATCACCAATTACAGAACTCAAAGGATTCGCCGCCTTCATCAAATGGTGTCAAGCTCGGCATGAAGTGTTGGCTGCGGCGGTGGCGGCGGCGGCGGCGGACGTCAGGAAACGGGTCTAGGAGTAAAGAAGGAAATCTGGTGTCCGTCTCCACTTTGCAACCTCCTGCCTCAGTGATCGCCGGGAAAGTGACTCTGTTTCACAGAATGCGGGTTTGTTTGTTTGTTTTGTAAAATCAGAGGTAACTGCAACTAGCCTCCCTTCCCACAGAGCCGCTGGGAAGGACCTGGAGAGAGCTGGACACTCCCACAGCCCCCTCCCTACTTCAACTGTCACACTTTCCAAAACTGCTCAGCGCATCACAGTGCCATTGCTGTTTTCCGTTCTCCCATACGCGGTGGGCGGCAAAGGGAACATCTGTTCTGTTTATAACCTCAGCCTCAGCCTAGCACAACGCCTGACTCAGCAGGTGGCCATAAACACTTACTGAAGGAATAAATGCATTAAAATAATTTTATAAGCGTAATAGATAATTACTGTTCGATGAGAGAAATTAATACCTACTAGCCTCTCAACTCTTTCCCTCACATAATCCTGGATCTTGAGATGCAATTATTGGTGTAATTTTAAAAAACACTGAAAATATTGGGAGTACCAATATGTCGGTTTATTCCATATATTTTTAATCAAAGAACTGAAAGGATGGCTTGGAGAATGAATCTAGGATGCACCTCTAGCACTGACAGGGAGGTACTCAGACTGGTCAACAGACACCCAGATGGACGTCTCGTCAGAGGAACTGTACTTGCTTCGGGGTTTCTATATTCATCCTAAGCAACCATCTGATTTTTAAAAAATATTTATTTATTTGGCCGTGCCGGGTCTTAATTGTGGCACGCGGGACCTTTTTTGAGTTGCGGCATGTGGGATCTAGTTCCCGGACCAGGGATCGAACCTGGGCCCCCTGCATTAGGAGGGCGGAGTGTAAGCCACTGGACCACCAGGGAAGTCCCCAACCATCTGATTTTATTTTCATTTCCCAAGAGGTCTCCCTACTGGGAAAAAAAAAATCCTTTCTGAGCAGCACGAATAGCACTTCCTTGGCAGTCATGTTCGTTACCTCAATTATCCAGTTAGTTTTCTACCACAAATCAGCCTCATGAGTCAGGGAGGCAAGGAGCCCGATTCTTCCATTAAAGCGGCAGACCTGCTCTGCTGAGAGGCCAAACCGTGGAGCACAACAAGGTCAGAGCAACCTGAGGCCTATCTCACAGTGGCCAAAACATCACTCTATCACGATATAACACGTGATAAAATACTCTTACTGGGAGATGTACTGTTCTGTACACAGAAGTTTTATTCTTCTGTGTACGAAGTTGTATAACAAAATACAAAAGACAGAGTTGCTCCATTTCAGCATGACACTGAAGAGTTAAGTATAATTTCCACTCTTAAAAGAAATAGACATCAAAAGGAAACTTATGGGATGGGCCAGTTAAGAAACCTATAGGTCAACTTTAAATGGACCACAAAGTCCAGGGACTACAGGAGTATCTCAGATTACAGGAACCGTGGTCCCGGTTGCCCTGGATCCATTTTGCAAGGCTGTTGTATGGACAGGTAACAACAATCAAGCGGGCTTGGGTCAGCCATGCTGGCAGCAGAATAAATATGAAAGAATTTAAATATTAAAAATAAAGATTTAGGGACTTCACTGGTGGTCCAGTGGTTAAAGACTTTGCCTTCCAAGGCAGGGGGTGCAGGTTCAACCCCTGGTGGGGGAGCTTAGATCCCACATGCCTCGAGGCCAAAAAAAACAAAACATAAAACAGAAGCAATACTGTAACAAATTCAATGAAGACTTTAAAAATGGTCCACATTAAAAAAAAAAAAGATTTAATAAAATTGACACAAATAAGTGGAATTTGACAGCAGAAGGCCGATATAAAAAATTTACATGCTCACTGAAGAGAACCTTAAAATTCAGAAAAGGAAAAAAAACAAAACTTCACCCAAAATCCCACTATCCACACATAACCAAAATGTATTTTCTTTTCTTCTAATCTTCTTTTTCCTATTTCATAGTGTTTGTGTTTTAAACATAATTATAATCATACTGTATAAAAACTTCTGTATGCTGCTTTTTACATCATCGAATATATCAATTTCCCATACTCTCTGTAAAAATTTTTATTGACCAATATAACAACATGTCAAGCAGATATTTCAGAATCTACTTAATGATAGACATTTAAGCTATTACAATTAAAAAATGCTGCGAAATCTGTCTTTTCTTTATAAGGCTTTCTGTATTTCGGCTTCTTTAGAATATTCCAATAAGGGAATCGTTAGGCCAAGGAGGTAGAAATCTTATAAAGCCCTTGATACTTATTGCCAAACTGTCTTCCAGAAGCACTGAAAAAAATCTGTCCTTCGTTTAGTTCACGTGTTAGTTGATTCAAAGGGGAATCAATGGGCCAAAGAACATTATTTGGAAAAAGATTTTTTAGAAAATACACAAACTGATTGACTTACGTTCGCACTTTATGCCGACCGATGATGAAAGAAACCTTCCGGCTCCATGGGTTCACAAAGCTGGACCAACTGGAATCCAATACAATGTAATCCCCGTTTTGAGAACAAAATCTAATGGGTGAATGTTCAAAGGGAAGATGGCCTGCATACTTCAAGACTATATAAAATAATAAGACAAAATTAGAATTTATTTAACACGGATATTGATTACAAATGTCTTTTTTTAAGGCATTTATTTGTAAGTGTTTTAGAATGTCAAAATAGAAAAAAAAAATTGTTTCAGCAGTTCCAATACATTGCTTACCTGGTTAAAGGTTAAGCTCTAACGATTAGAGCTTGTGAGACCCTCTAGTGAGAAATGAAATGACAAACTTAAAAAGATCAATGAGGGCTTCCCTGGTGGCGTGGTGGTTGAGAGTCTGCCTGCCGACGCAGGGGACGCGGGTTTGTGCCCCCGTCCGGGAGGATCCCACATGCCGCGGAGTGGCTGGGCCTGTGAGCCATGGCCGCTGAGCCTGCGCGTCTGGAGCCTGTGCTCCGCAACGGGAGAGGCCACAGCAGTGAGAGGCCCGCGTATCGCAAAAAAAAAAAAAAAAAAAAAGATCAATGAAAAAGAAATGTCCTCCTATAAAGAAGTAGGTCCTTACCTTTTTGGTGTATGGCGACCATTAGAGAACGATCTTCCGGGTGCAGGTATGTCAGGATGGATGTTCCAATCAGATCCTGAGGTAGGTAACCCAGCAAAGGCACTGCTCTGAGCACAGACACAGCACAGGCAGCATGTCACACGCACCAAGTAACTCATACCTTATATACTTTCAACAGTACTTTTCAGCTAAACTCTAAATATGACAAAGGGTATGCAAAAGATGTTCATTACAGCATTTATAAATGCTACAAACAACCCAAGTGCCTATATTGTGGGGAAATAGATACACAATCTAAGAAGTGTTGGTCATCGGACATATTGCATCAAAATCACCTGTGAAACTTCTAAAAAACAGATTTGCAGGCTCACCACAAGCTTACTAAATCAGAATTTCTGTGGTAAGACTAGGAGTCTATATTGTTAACAAGTTCCTCAGAGGTCTCTGATGCCCTCCATTTCGCTGCCTTTTAAAAAGTCTACAAAGATCACATTATAATATAGAAAATGCTTATGATGTTAAATGAATAAAGCAGGCTACAAATTTATACAGAATAATTAAAATTATACAAAAACAATGTCTCCCAAAAGGTGATATCAAATAGACAACCAGTCACAAAGCCATTTGTAGGATAAAGGTTCATGGGAAAATTCTGATGTACAGACACTCAAGATGACTTAGACAAAACTGACTCCAGAAACATTTTCTATGTGTACAAATTCACAAATACTTTCTATTGCAATAAACTTAAGCTGTTTTCAGAATAACTTCAGCTAAAATTTTCTTACCTTCTACAGATTATATTATACAAAGTATCTCACTAATTACTGTTTAGTTTCAGGGTAACTAAACGGTAATAAATAGGTAATAAACCCATTTCCAGATGTTAAAAAAATTTTTTTAAAGCTTTTTTTTTGGCCACATCACTCGGCTTGTGGGATCTTAGTTCCCCGACCAGGGATTGAACCTGCGCCCTCGGCAGTGAAAGCATGGCATCCTAACCACTGGACCGCCAGGGAATTCCCTGTATGTTAAGATTTTTTAAAAACCAAAATTAAGGGCTTTCCTGGTGGCGCAGTGGTTGAGAGTCCGCCTGCCGATGCAGGGGACACGGGTTCGTGCCCCAGTCCGGGAAGATCCCACATGCCGCGGAGCGGCTGGGCCCGTGAGCCATGGCCGCTGCGCCTGCGCGTCCGGAGCCTGTGCTCCGCAACGGGAGAGGCCACAACAGTGAGAGGCCCGCGTACTGCAAAAAAAAAACCAAAACAAAAAAACAAACCAAAATTGATAACTATCATAACTGTGCCAGGTGTTTTGACATTTTTGCTTATGCTTATCTGTGGTACGGTACATTGGTTCTCAGATTTTCAGATTTCACAAATAAGTAAAATTTTTAAGTAAATGCGGGTGGAAATGGAGGGTACGAAAGGGGATAACAATGTTTTGTTTTTCCAAATAAAGGCATCAAAAAAACAACAATAAGCAACGACTATTATGTACTGTCACTAACTCTTTAAATAAGAAAGACTATTTTAATAACCAAAAAAAAACAGGAAGGACGCTAAGTTCAAAATAAGTAACAGTTCTTCACACACAAAAAAAATCTGCCTTATTTTTCTTTCTCTTCTCCCCCACTTCAGACTAATAAAAATTCATTATAAACTGTTTGGGAAGCACCTGACTAGTGGAAATAACACTGAAATAGGACTTGGAGGCCAGAGTCGTGGTCTCATTTGGACCACAGTCATCTAATACCATGTGGCCCACGTTCATTGTCCTCTTGTGCAAACTGGAAAAATAATTTCTGACTTTCCTAAAGCTTTGAAATAAATATGATAATGTGTGAATCTTAGCACTATAACATGCAAGATATTTACATTAAAAATTTACACAACACGGGACTTCCCTGGTGGTCCAGTGGTAAAGAATCCACCTTCCAATGCAGGGGACACAGGTTTGAGCCCTGGTCCGGGAACTAAGATCCTACACGCCGCGGGGCAACTAAGCCCGCGTGCCATAACTACTGAGCTCGTGCATCTCAGTGAGAGAGCTTGCATGCCGCAAACTACAAAGCCCACACGCTCTGGAACCCGCGCGCCGCAACTAGAGAGAAGACCGCGCGCCACAACGAAGAGATCCTGCGTGCCTCAACAAAGGCCCCGTGTGCCGCAACTGAGACCCGACGCCGTCAAAAATATATATATAAGGAAAATAAATATTAAAAAAATTTACACAACACAAATTTCAAACTAACAAAACTCAAATGCGCAAATGAATAGATTCAGCTCTATCACGTTACGTTTAACATGTTAAACGTTATGTAAACGTTTAAATATTTTTATTTATTTTCAGAAACAAATTTCTTTTAGGCTTAAAGAAGTACTTACCTTTCATCTATTTCAAGAAAAACACACCCGGGGGTGTGTGTTGTGGTAAAAATTCTTTTATCCACTGGGATTCGAGGAGCTATGGAAACCAGAAAGACTGGTTTAAAGGCAAATACCTAATTAACTATCCACTTAACATATTAAAGAGAGAACAAACTCTATAGGCCCTGGCAGAAATCTCACCTAGGGACCTGGCCTTTGAGCAGCCAAAGCTAATAACTTTCATTATTAACCACATTTTAATTAGGTCAAAACGTGATGCCTACTAAAGTTAATTTTAAACAGACAGAAAGTCTGTGTACATCGAATAGCTTATCCATCACAATCTAACAGTCAAAGATGGGGTCATTTAGAGTTCAGGACAAAAATGTTTCATATTTAGTGGTTGAATACAACTAAGCAAATAGGATGTGAAACGTCAGTACAATAGGGACGTATTTAATCTGTAATAAAATTGGCAGGGTCAGTGCTGCTACAGTCTGCTTTGACAATGTAGTGATTAGCACATTAGGGAACAATTTGAGCATGACACTAACCCCGCTTACGCACGATTTCATTTGCAAGAAACATGAGGTGAATGCAGAAAAGAGCAGCTAGTTGAATGGAGTCACTTAGGAACGTGAAGAAACATGCACACACCTGAAACATCCACCAGCAGCCTCTGTTCACCAGGTGTGCTCTGAGCCACGCCCGTCCAACCTGGTGATGGAACTTGCCCTCTGATTTCAGTCCGCCTTCCCTTCACTCCTCACAGTAATGCACAAGCTGCAGCCCTTCCAACACCCACGTCCACAGCAAACCGCAGGGCTTTTCCGCTGTGGCGAGCCGCATTTATTGTATCACTTGTGCATTTCTTCATCATTTAATGTGTAACACCGTGTTACCATTTTATGAGATTCCCGTCTTATTTTTAATGTATGGTTACTTGAGTGTTGTGCCCCTAAACTCATTTTTCCCATAAGCCCTGTGGTTTGTGTGAATTTTTTGCACAGGATGGTAAGTTTTAGGAAAGCATATGTCACATTACAGCAGAACCAACTGTAATTTCAAATGATAAATGGAAGCTGCTTCTGTTTTGATATATGAATTTAGCAATGCTGTTCTGCCACTGGAAGACGTGAATTATACTTTTTACGCAGGGGGCTTTCAAAACACTTAAAAATATAAATTCATTCTTGTAACCTCTGTATGCAACAATTTCAATGCTCTTCTGTCACGCAAGACAGAAGCAAAAGGCCACAGGATGGTCACCAGTGGAGACAGGATTAGAAGACTGCGCATCTGTGGCCAAGTCTGTGCTCAGACCCCTGGGCCATGCTGTCCTTAAAGGAGATGACCACACAGGAAGTCAAGGCCGGCAAACAGAGACGTCAGGGAAAATCAGCTCAGGGCCAAGCTGAAGACAGTGGCTGCAGTAAACAGGCTTTCACGTGCTTCTTTCTGATGTGCTGACACGTCACATCTGACCTAAACGCAGACGCTCCTGACCTACCTTCGTAACCAGAATGAATCTTCTCCACCAGTGTGAGACAGCAGGGCTCAGGCTCCGGGCGGGCCGAGCTGTGCACATGAATCAAATAGGGGATAATCCGGAACGGGCAGTAAGGCTGCCTCAGCTCCTGGGCTTCACCTCCACTGAAGAGAAGAAAAATGGTTTAGTACCAGTCCTGACCTGTTCACTTAGTCCAACGTGAAACAAGGCCAGGGAAAATGTTTTGTTGGTAATTTCCAAGAGAGACGTGTCTGAATCTAAAATGTTTAGACATATTTATTTATTTATTTATTTTGGCTGTGTTGGGTCTTCGTTGCTGCATGTGGGCTTTCTCTAGTTGCGCTGAGCGGGGGCTACTCTTCGTTGCGGCGCACGGGCTTCTCATTGCAGTGGCTTCTCTTGTGGAGTACGGGCTCTAGGTACGCAGGCTTCAGTAGCTGTGGCTCACAGGCTCAGTAGTTGTGGCTCATGGGCTCAGTAGTTGTGGCTCACGGGCTTAGCTGCTCCGCGGCACGTGGGATCTTCCCGGACCAGGGCTCAAGCCCGTGTCCCCTGCATTGGCAGGCGGATTCTTAACCACTGCGCCACCAGGGAAGTCCAAAACATATTTATTTTTAAAAGGAGGGACACGTTAGTTTAAATTTTCAATAGCCACGGGCAATGATACTCATTTGTTATTGGATGAGTAGGAGGCTTTCTGGAGAGGCGGCTCACCAAGGTGAGTGTGAACCGCTTACTAATTTCAGCGTGACTTTCTGTTCCTGCTGGGAAGAGGGGCAGGCACAGCCACCTGTCTTGCCTCGTGTGTCTAAACCAAGTACCACATGGTGGAAAACAAGGCCCCCTGGGATCACGCCCCCAAGCCGGCCCTCCGTCAGCCCTTCCTACGCCCTCGTTCAAATGACCGATGCAGTCCCACCGCTTCAGCCGCTCCGCTGCCCGGCGCAGACCTTGTGTGCGGCTCAGCATCGCCCACCGTGCCTAGCTACAGGGAGATGGTGGGGCTGGACCCTCTCGGCCAACCGGTGCAGAGGCTGCTCGCTCCCTCTCAGGAGGCTCCCGGGGGCGAGGGGTCTGCAACAAGCACACAGATGTCCATCCTGTTTCATCAGCCTGGCTGCCTGGAAGACGTTTCCACTTGGATCTGCCCGAACGTCCCAACCTGTATGTCACGCTCCCCCGTTTCTGCCCATCGCACCTCTCCTCGCCAACCATCACGAGCGTGGATGTTCGGGGGTCTCTGGCCGCCCTCCCGCTCTCTTCTCTCCTCTAACTCCAGCATCTCCTGTGACTCCTCCACTCTCAGCCGTGACCCTGCTTCCTAGGTCACCGCTCAGAAGAGCACCTTCTCCTGGCACTCACCTGCGGGCATCTATACCTGTGCTAGTGGCTCCCCTCCCATTTCTGTGCGTGCTTTCTCCAGGCTCATCCCGTCCTGAGCTTCTCAGTGCCATCTATACGCCGATGACCTGCACATCTGTCTCTAGCCCGGTCTCCTCCCCTGAACCCCGGGCTCCTGGACCAATGCCTCGTCAACATCACGAGGCAGATTTCTACTCGATACTACACACTCACCTAAAACTAAGGCACACGCTCTCCCCTCTGCTCTCCAGGCAGCTGCTTGTCCTACAGCTTCCTCCTCCCCAATACATGGCACCTTGAGCCAAGACTCCCACGTCACCTGACTACTCTTTCTATCTCGCACCCGAAACTAACCCACCAGTATATGCTGCTAGGTCTCCCCTGGCTCAGGAAAGGCACCTGAAAACATTTACCAACATAAGAAACACACAGAGCGCTTACTACACGGCAGGCACTGCTCTCAGATCTTCATAACCAACAACTCACCTGCGAGTGACAGAAAGAACCGACATGGCCCTCCCCACACACGCACACCTTTCCAGGTTATCCTTCCCCAAGCATTCGAATATTCTTAGCGCGAGTCCCCCTCAGTTCCATGGAGTGTCTGAATGATCCATTACAAGGATTTCTCTTCCCCGCATATCAAGAGCACTTAGTAACCTCAATACTACTGTTGGTGATCATGACGTCATTTAAAACCATTTTTCCTTTTTACTTTGAAAGTAACATTAACATATCAAAGTAAATTTGGAAGAGAAAAAAAAATCACTAATAAATCCTACCAGAAATCAACTACTATTAAAATTTTGATCTCTTTTCTTGTAGTTCACTGTCACTGGACCTTTTAAGTTCTCATAAATATACCTATCCTGCTTTCTTTCAGGTTGTTCAAAATTTCAAAAATTAAGTTTAAATGTGACTGAAAAACAAAAACAAAAGAGCTCCAAAACACTGTCATCTGAAAGTATGTTTCATGCCCAGTAACTCTCACAGGCCCCTGGGCTGAGAATGAGCTTTCTGGTCTCTTCCCCTATGGCATTGTTATCTACTTTTCTCATAAGTACCTGTATCTTCTCCTCAATCAAAACACAAACTTGGGCTTCCCTGGTGGCGCAGTGGTTGAGAGTCCGCCTGCCGATGCAGGGGACACGGGTTCGTGCCCCGGTTTGGGAAGATCCCACATGCCACGGAGCAGCTGGGCCCATGAGCCATGGCCGCTGAGCCTGTGCATCCAGAGCCTGTGTTCCGCAACGGGAGAGGCCACAACAGTGAGAGGCCTGCGTACCGCAAAACAAACAAACAAACAAACAAACAACACAAACTTCTTGCAGCAAGAACCAAGTCTTGTCTTTTGTATCCACAACAGACCTAGCTGAATAAGGCATCAAAATAAGTGCCAAATAAAATCAGAGGGATGAGTTTGGGATTCACAGATAAGGACTACTATACATAAAACACATGAACAAGGACCTACTTTATAGGTCCTTATAGCATAGATAAATATAGTTCCCTGTCCTTATAGCACAGGGGACTATATTTAATATCTTGGAATAACCAATAATGGAAAAGAACCTGAAAAAGAATATATATATGTATGTATATATGTGTATATAATTACATATATATATACACACACACACATATGTATAACTGAACCACTTTGCTGTACAGCTGAAACATTGTAAATCAACTATATAGTCAATTAAGAAAAATAAATAAGTAAAAAATAAAGTAAAACCAGAGCCCACTCCACCGTGCCTGGCCTCCAGGAGCTCCCACACTCACCGGATCCTGCAGAAAAAGGATTTCACCGGAGCGAATTCATAGCGTGAGGCTGCTGGAAACAAACACACGTGTCAGTGTCCCGCCCGCACGCAGCTCCTCCCCAAACTGTCACTGCACAAAGGGGAGACTCTTTTCAGGGACAGAGCTGCTCTTGATTAAAATAGGACTCTCCTCCCTCACTAAGATCTAGTTCCATCCAGTATTTTCCCAGGGCGCTTTCGTGTTGAATAGTAACCCTCAGGTGAGACCCTGAGAGCACCTGACGGAGGCCTCTCCCTGTCACCCCCTGCAGTCCTGTCTGCATTTCTGCTCCTGCCTGGACTCACTGCTTCAAATGTCAACGTAATCATCCTGCGACACAATTATTTCGCTGGTAATATTCTATTCCCCTGTAATAGTCTGGACACGTCTCAAAAACTGGGAATTCCGATTACTTAGAGCTTTCAGGTAGAGGATACATACATTTCTTTCCTTGGACAAATTCCCCAGAGCTGTGTTCCTAGATTAGATGATATCATTTCATGACTCCCATCATATATTGGCAAACTTAGCTCCAGCAGATGGTACCCATTCAGTGTCATTAATAACACTTTCTCACACTCCTCATGCCAAAGGTTTTGCTTCAACTTTATTGACTTCGCATTTATTTTATTGATGTGTGAGGTGGTAATTCAGAAACATTTAAATTTGCCCATCTTAGGAAACTGAACCTATTTCCAAATGTTTGTTGGTTACTTTATTTCGTCTGGTAGAACTCCCTGAATATACATCTTTTGGGCATTTATTCACTGGAGTGAAAAGTTTTCAGTTATAGAAACCAAGGAAATGTTTACAACCAAGGAGATGTTTTTAAAAAAATATACACTGAAGGAGCACCTACAACGAGGATTCTGAAGAACCAAAATACTGAACATGGTCCAGGTGTTTGTACTCCTAAGGAAAGGATCATAGGAAGAATAAGAAAATGGGCTTTTGAGTGATCAAGAAAAATGTTCACAATTTAAAAAAAGCCCTCCAGTTTAAAAGTAAAGGGATCAGTGACCAAACTCCTGTAATTCGTGAAACTATGAAAGTTACAGGCCCAGAATTCTGAAGCCAGAAGTTCTTACAGAGTCTCTGGGAGAAATAACAGAAAGAACTTGACGAAGTAAGCTAAAGAAATTAATTACTCTAAGATATGCTATCATCTGGAGTTTCTGTGGAGGAATTAAGGCAAGATAAAGATTTTTCAAAACTATCCTTGATTTTCTGAGCTGACTCTTGCGGGTGGGAACCGTCCCTCGGTGACACTTTCAAACGCTCGCCTTTGGCTGAGGACAGTTCTCCCGCTTTAAGGCACAGTCCCAGCAGCCACGGGGTCAGACGGGCTCTGGATGCACGCTGCCACGGCGAAGGCCGGCTCCATACTTGCAGGCAGTGTGACCCTGGCATCTCTGTGACCATGGCAGATAAGAAAGGGCACAGTTGCTGGCTCTGAGGGACCCGACTTGTTGTCTGAGCCCTGCTTCCCGCGGGCTGCCCCCGGCCCGTGCCCGTACATGGAGCAGGCAACGAGGCAGGACCATTCCATGGAGACGCCGGGCTCCTCCAGCGGGTGGACCCTCTGGCTGCCTGGCCCAGAAGCTCTCTGGACTGCGCTGCGGCCCGAGGCTCCTGCTGCCCAGCCCTCCCCCCGCCTCGCTCCTTCCAGCGATGCCAGCGATGCGGGCTGAGGGCTCCTCTCACCACCTTCCACCCGCTCCCCCAGTCAGCATCCCGCTTCTGGGCAAACCCAAACTAATACAGTTACTCTGTCCGTCTACCGGGGAGAATGACAGTACCTACACCTCACAAGGTCTTCGTGAAGATTAACTCAGTTGATCCACGAAAGCAAAGAGAAGGGTCCCTGGCAAATAGTAACCGTTCAACAGATGACAGCAGTTAAGATGAGCCTTTATGCTGCGGACGCTCCAAATATCTCCAAGCCTTCCCCAACCTACAGCTTGCTGGGTTCTCACAGAAAGCCCGTATTAACAGGCACGTCAGAAACTGTGATTCTCATTTTACAACGAGAAGCCAAGTGGCCTCCAAGGTTCACGGAGGGACAGAATGCAATTTGAAACTCAGACCTTCAGATTCTGAGCTTAACATTCTTTGCACATAAAAAAATACTGCAACTCTGCTGTAAGGTGAACTCACTTACACTACTCATACATTGTAGCAGGCACCTGAATTCAACTGCCCCCCCCAGAGTCCTGTAACACAGAGAGCCAGCCTACCAGATCTCAAAAACAGTACATGGGGGCCCGCTGTCACTTCCACACCTGGGCTGGAACGTGCGAATTCTTGTTTCTGGAAGTGTGTTCTAAAGAGACAGCGGTCAGATCCTTCTGAGAGGTCTGTACAACAAGCCTAAGTGGAAATGTGCTCTAACACAGGGCCAAAGCTGACAACTGCTGAGTTTAGAGCTTGCCGTGTCCTCTTAATGTCCTATGAGTTCAAAGGAAGGGACAGAAAGAGGTAACATGAGCACAGCCCTGAAATGGTGTGGAGCTGAACAACGGCCCTCAGGGAGGGTGTGGATCCCTGGGGTTCCTAAAGCGGAAGTATAGTGTGAGAAGTAAATTAAATGGCCTTCATCTTTATGGAGCAAGTAAATGTTTAGGTCCAAGAGACAACACTTTCAGGGACTATTATGTTTTTACAAGTAGGGGAAATACCATTGAGTAATTAGCAAAGATAAGAAAGTGAAAAGCTCAGGGAATTCCCTAGTGGTCCAGTGGTTGGGACTCCGCGCTTCCACTGCAGGCGCATAGGTTTGATCCCTGGTCGGGGAACTAAGATCCCGCAAGCCTTGCAGCACAGCCAAAAAAAGACAAGTGAAAAGATCAGATAGAGACTATAGGGCAATACCGAAGGGAAAATGGGAAAGACCTGGTGAACAGTACCACGTGTCAGTTCTGTTCACTGTTGTACCTTAGCACCTAGAACAGCTCCTGGCCCTCAGACACTGCTATATAATGTCTACGGAATGAATAAACGATGAACAAAAGCAGGGAAACAAACGTGGACAATTAAAGGTTGAAAACGCATGTTTCAGAAAGAGGAAGAAAAATGAAATCAGTGTTTTTGAATGAAGGGAAAAGGAGAGAGGGAGCTGGAAGAAAGCAAGGGTGACAGGTGTCTTTTCTGAAGCTTATATAAAACGTGCACAGAGAATGGGGCAAGGGTCTGGGATTGAAAAAAGAAGGCTGTAACACTGTTCTTCACTGGACTGAGAACTGGATTAAAAACCAGAATGAGTACAGAGCTCTAGATTTGCAGGATGAAGTTCTGAGGATCTGTTTCACAACACTGTGAATGTACTTAATGCTGATGAACTGTACACTTGAAAATGGTTACGATGGTAAATTTTGTGAATGTGTTTTTTACCATAATAAAAATAATCAAAATTTTTTAAAAATGAGAGAAAAGGGTTTGGGATCAAAAAGGAAGCTGATCTTTACTAAGTTCTTTAAGAGACATTTCACAAAAAATATGAAATAGGGAATAAAGGGTGACTTAAGAAAGAATGAATGGGACTTCCCTGGTGGTGGAGTGGTGAAGATTCTGCCCTCCCAACGCAGGGGACCCAGGTTCGATCCCTGGTCAGGGAACTAGATCCCACATGCATGCCGCAACTAAGAGCTCGCATGCCTCAACTAAGGAGCCCGTGAGCCACAAGTAAGGAGCCCTCAAGCCACAACTAAAGAGCCCATGTGCTGCAACTAAGGAGCCCACGTGCTGCATCTAAGGAGCTGGAGAGCTGCAACTAAGGAGCTCACCTGCCGCAACAAAGACCCGGCACAACCAAATAAATAAATAAATATTTTTTTTAAAAAAATGAATGAATGAATGAATGAAAGATTACATGGGATTGAATAACACAAAGAAAACTGTGAGTGGGAACCCACTCCCCACCTCCAGTTCAGGAAAAGCAGTCTTTCAGAAGGAAAATAAAATGATGAGATTCATAACTTTTGGGGAGAAGAAAAGCTGGAAAGGGATCTAACTTTGAGAAGCTTACCTCCAGAGCAAAGCAGAGAAATAACGAAGTCAGTATAAGAGGAAAAACATTTAATTTTATTAACAACAGACACTTTGTAGCGATTAACCTGCTATACATGATGCTGTAACACACCATATCTATGGCATATAGTCTGTGAAACTAACTTGATTAAATGAAAACAAATTTATTGGATCTTTATGTTATTAGCAGCATTTAAAATGCTATTTTCATCACATTCTGACTTTTAAAATGAAGAACTAAGAAAAACTATATATTTGCATGTTCTGAATAAGGCATTCATTTGTGTACTATTTCTGGAAGAATGAAACTGATCTTTACCAGGCAAGATAAACATCTGAATATTGGTCCCATTACCTCTTTGGGTCCAGTTGTTCCAGAAAGGAAGCTGAGCATGGGCAGTGTGCGTGTAGAACACCCTCACGTCTTGAGGGGCGAGCAGTTCAACGAAATGAGAGGACTCTAAGAACTCTTTCTTACAGTGCAGGATCAAAGGAGCCTGTTCAGAAACGTGCACTAACCTTCCAGACAGAAATGAAAAAACTGCCACGAACGTATCCTACGAAAAATATTTAAAATAAATGCAAAATATTGAGATACATACTGGCAATATTCCCTGAATAAATTTCGTCTAGACGTGTACCATGAACAATAGCTTAATACCATGATCAGTAGCTTAAAACACACACACACACACACACACACACACACACACACACACACACACACACCCCTGCAAAGGCAATAAATCGCTGTAAAACCTGCATTGTTCCCTCTGAAGGTTTAAGTTCTGCCAAACAATGCACCAGCTCATTCTACACAGACTAAACACAGTGTGTACACTGTATACACTTCTGATTCCCTCTCCTTTGCAAACTGTACCTGGAAGGACTGTCTTCTCTTCACCCATATGCCTATTCCAGGCTTCAAGACCAAGCTCAAGATTCACTTGCTCCAAGACGTTGTCTTTGACAAATCTCATTACATAAGAATCATTTCTCTAATGTGTTCCATTAGACGTATACATAGCTTACTTATAATCGGCCACTGTTTGTACCTGCTAGCAAGTGGCGTATGTTTTCCTCCCTAGATTTACTTTGAAGATCTTAAAGGGAAAATGTTTTCCTTAAACTTTTTTTCCCTTAAATCTCCATAGCACCTACTACAGTGTTATAAACACATCAGTTAGTAAAATAAGCACTGTGACATTAGGGATAGCTCATGCTCCAATATTATAAAACCTTTAAGTTACAATTATGTTGAGGTCTACACATAAATTAAGTAATCTCCATCACATCAGCAAAACATGGGGCTCCATTATTCTGTCAACATGAAGAGATTCAAAAGAGATACACTAAATATCTCTTCCAAAATTTTACAAAAAATGACAGCATCTCAACTCACCTGCTCTATAAAATCCAGTTGTTGCAACTTGAAGTAGTAGGTATTGGAACTAAGAATGATATAAATAGGAATTAACAATTCGGAGATTAGAATAAGATGCAGGAAATCACTCTGCAGTGTTATTTTTTTCTTCCTTTGAGAGAACTCAGGGATGCTAAGGAGAGAGAGGCACCTCATGACGGAAGCAAAGCCAACTACTACTTATGTGTTGCCTCCTGTTTTTAGATGTTTTCTCTGGCAAGGGCAGGAGAAACTCCACAAGGCCTCTTTAACAGTTTTCTCCTATGCTTGACCTCAAACTGTGGTTACTGAAATGCTCAGTTATTATTTAAAAAAATCTACATCTAGATAAGATCGTTAGGAAAAATCACCCAGGTTGATATGGCAAAATCTGTGAATTCTTACTGTGTTTTTGGAAGTGTGCTCTGAAGCAACAGCGGCCAGCTCCTCAAGACTGTACATGGTCACGTCTGCTTGAGGCGCTCCATTCTGATTGAGAATCTGGAAAAACTCACTGTTTGCTAAGAAACACAGGAAAATAAATAGGTAGTCCAGTGACAAGAGTATCTTTAGGAAATCATTTTTCATCAGTATAAAAGCAGGCTTGCTTTTTAGGATGAGGACACCTCAGCACGTTTTCCTTGAAACCAGATCGTTTTCTTCTTTCAACTAAAATACTGATAGTTGTACAAACTTAAGATTTTGAATTTTATGAATTCTGCATGTTCCAGATCACAAGGAATGAGACACACCGAAGGTACCAAAACAAGGTACTGAAACCCCAAATTCCAAATACACACACAGGAAATCTGTATGGCAGAAACATTATTCCAGGATTCAGGAACTATATACTATCTATGAAGCCTCAGAGGTTTGTGCTACAGAATGCGTATTTTTAAAATCCCTTGAGAAGAAGTCTGAAAAGCCATAAAAAGAAAAAAATGTTTACAACCATTCGTTTTTAATTTGGTAAATTCCTGATACATCATGACTGTATTTTAAAAGTATGTCCATGGCAGGGAAATGTAAATGTATTTAATCAAGTGTATTTTTCCCCTAATAGTCACAGAAGACAATATCCTTTTAAAAAGTGAATCTTCAAAATGTGCTTATACCGAGCTCTACTCTCCTGAAACAAGTCAGCAAAATACTGCACAGTTACTAAGCTATGACACAGATAAGGTTCTCCGAGTGCTCATGTGAAAAACTAAGATGCTAATGCCATCAGTGTAGATTTGCACATCTCACATAAAGCGCCATAAAAAGCTCAAAACATTTCTGTGCCTAAAACCAGGCAGACAACTGCTCCGGCCCGGCTGCTGTTTACGAGCAGTGGCGTCCGTGCACGCCTGTATTCCCTCTCCAGCCCGTTTACCTTGCACGCTGTGTACGCAGCGAAGGGCATAGTTGAGAGCATCCAGGGTGCTTGGTTTACTCTGTCTCTCTGACGGAAAGTATTTTTTCATTTCTTGGACAACCGTTATAAGGTCTTTGGAAACTCTGTTTTGATCTTGGGGTTCACTGTAAGATAAAAAAGATTCTAAATTCACACTTTCGATTATAATAAGTCAGCTTTTACTGAACAGCGTATTTCATGCCAGGCCCGCTTTCTAAGCCCTTAACATGGATCAGCTCGTTTAGTTCACAGATTTATTATCCACCACTTTTTTTTTTTTTTTTTTTTTACAGGTGGAGAATCCCAGGCAAAGAAATTGGTAAACATCAAGCATTTTCCACTCTCTTATTCCCACTTCAGCCTAGAGTCAGCTAAATTCCTCAACCACTTTTTACCTTTTGGTTAATTTCCTTCAGTTTCTCCAGGGTATTTCATTCTAAGTTGTCTGAGTCTCCTTAAACTTTTTCCTAGGCTTACAAACAAAATATAGAAAGATGTAAGCCCGCCTTTCCCCTCTACCACCCTAGCAGAGAACAACAAACACATCAGGTTATTTCACCTGTTGCTGGTCTGCACGTATTTGCTCCGCAGCTGGTATTTCCGGCTCCACATCTCAGCAGAGTCCTTCCCCAGCGCCTCAGGACCGCTGGCCTGTGGTCCTTCAAGTTCATGAGGCTGCCTCCGCCTAGAGTCCTGAGATTTACCACCGGACACTTCCAGATCTTCACAGGGATCCATCGCTCGCCCGGCAGTCCTCAGCCTGTCGCCTGCTACTTTGCTACTTTGCGATCGGCGACGGAAATGTACTTCTCATTTTGGTCCAGGCCATCGTCTCAGAGAAAACGTCAGTCATCACAAGCCGGCAAGTAGAGGTACTCTTTCTGCTCCTCCGGGGGCACTTTTCTCCCCAGTATTTCCCTGCGGTCTTGGACGTCTCCGCTCACGGGAGGTCCACCGTGGAGGGGGACGGTGGAAACAAAGGTGACAAGTGTCAGGAGAAACACAATCTGATGCTGGAAGCTCGGCTGTGGCTCGCGGGCTGGGCAGCCCCAGGGGGATCCCGGCTCCGGCCGCCCCGAGAGTCGGCGTGCACCCAGGACCCGCACCCGGCAAGGGGCAACTTGAAGCACAAAGTTCCCACAGCGCAGGACAGGCTCAGGGCGACGGCGCCCGGCGGGCCCCGAGGCCTCCCCGCCCGGGCCGAGCCCTCACCCGCCGCCGCCGCCGCCGCCGCCGCCGCCTCCCGCGGACCCGCGCGCCGCCGCTTGCCCAGCTGACCCGGCCCCACGCAGTCTCGAGGCCAGCAGCGTGCCGGGCGGTCGCGGGCGCCGCACCCCCCGCGCACCACGTGACGCGGTCCCGCCCCCGGGTCGCGCGATTGGCTGCCGCTGCCGGCTCTGCGGGACCCCATTGGCCTGGGGGCGGGACCCGCGCAGGGGCGCCCCGGTTACATAAGCGGAGGCGTGTGAGCGGGGCAAAGGTCCCGGAGCTCTTTACGTAACGCCGGGGGTCGGCCGGAGGACGGCGCTCGGCCAATCCCGGCCGTCTGGCACGTAAGGAGGGGGCAGAGGGGCCCTGAGGAGGCTCCAGTCCCCGCCCCGCTCCCGGCCCCGGGGGATGGGCCCCGGGGGCCGCTGGAGCGAGCGCGGCAGTGATTAGGGCGCTGGAGCCGCCAGTCATGAGGGGGCGGGGCCCGGGCGGCGGGGTGGGCGGGGCCTGCGCGGCCTCCACGTGAGCGGCCGCGGCTGCCCCAGCTCCAGAGTTGGGGAGAGCGGCGCAGCGCTGAGGGCGGATCGGGACCACGCTTGGCAGACGTCCCAGTGCTTTCCCTGCGTCTTCTGGGGTTCCCGTCGTTTCCGTTTTTCTTAACGACCTTCTTGCTCTCGCTCCTGCGGACTCTTAAGTGAGGGGCTGTGAGGACCCGGCAGTGTAGCAGCCCTGGAAAGATCAAACCCGGTTTTCAGAAGCGGAATTCTGACAGCGAAACTTAAAACATTTTCCCTGGTCTTCCTAAAGTTAAAGATTCACTTAGCAACTGGAGGAAGACAAGTGCCTGTAAAAGACATTATTTTGGGAAAGGAAGGTGTAGAGAAGGCCTTTAAAAAACACCGTCGGAAGACTCTTTTTATTTGTGTCTCGACTCCTCCGAAGTGGAAGGTGCCATGTAGAACTCCGCCCCTCTCCGGTGCCTGGTACATCAGAAATCTTAAGTATTGGTTGGATGAATGAAAGGAATTGTAAATAAGAGGAGGGGAAAGTGAAGTGTGGTAACTGTTCATATTAGGTATTGGATAAACCACCTTATTTCTCCAAATGATGCTTACTCTCTTCCGAATCTCTATTTTGTTAAACTGCATTCATTCAGCAAATATTTACTGAGTGCAGGTCTGGGGATGGCAGGTTTTGATGAAGGGAGAACAGAGAACTGTTTTCCACGTGCCATGTTTGAGATGTGCACTAAACATCCAAGTGGAGTGAGTGGTCAGGTAGGCAATTGGATCTCCCAGCTGGGAACTTAGGGGAGAAGCCGGGGGTGGAGATACAAGTTTACATTTGGCAGTCGTCACAGTCTCTGGGGAGTTCACAGTGATGGGTGAAATGGTGTCAGTGAGAGAGTGCCGATAGAGAGAAAAGGGCCAAAGACCAAGATTTGGGGCACACAGAGATTCAGAGGTCAGGCAGAGAACCAAGCAAAGAATAAGGAGCCATAGATGAGGCTGAAAGAAAACCAGAGGAGTGTGGGATCCTGGAAGCTTGATAACGAAGCATTTCAAGGAGAGAGCTGGCAACTTTATCAAATGCTGGTGATAAGCAGAGTGAGACAAAGGCTGAGAATTTCCTGTTGGGCTTCAGCAAGATGGTGACCTTGGTTAAAGACGTCTCAGTGGTGTGGATTGAAGAAAAGTAGGATGTGAGGCAATGACTACAGGAAGACATAGGGAGGAATTTTGCTGTGACGAGCTATAGACAAGTATTTGTTGGCTGGAGGGAGGGATGTGGGCATCACTATTAAGTGATGGGGTGATCCAATAAGAAGGGAGAAGTGAATGACGCAGGAGGGAAGGGCTGCAGACAAGAGGCAGTTGCCAGAGAGAAGTCCTTCGTGAGGCTGGGGATCCAGAGCCTTGGCCAGAGGCAGGCACTTCTCCCAACAGGGGATTGTCCGTCTTGGCGGTATAAAGCCAAGTAGAAGATTTCTAAATGCACTTAGCTTGCTATTTAAAGGATGAGAAAAAAGAATTATTTTCTAATAATTATGCCATAATTGGTTTATTTAGTAAATTCTACTTTTACAGATTGAATTTTCTGCTACTATGAAAAGCAGCTCAGTTGGAAATAAGTTTGCTTATTTTTAAATGCACTAAGCAGTCTGGTCAATTTTATTTTATCTTATTTTTAAGGTATTTTTTTAAATTTATTTATTTTTGGCTGCATTGGGTCTTTGTTGCTGTGTGCCGGCTTTCTCTAGTTGAGGCGAGCGGGGGCTACTGTTTGTTGCGGTGTGCAGGCTTCTCATTGCTTCTCTTGTTGCGGAGCACGGGCTCTAGGCGCACGGGCTTCAGTAGTTGTGGCATGCGGGCTCAGCAGTTGTGGCTCACGAGCTCTAGAGCACAGGCTCAGTAGTTGTGGCGCACGGGCTTAGTTGCTCCGCAGCATGTGGGATCTTCCCGGACCAGGGCTGGAACCCGTGTCCCCTGCACGGGCAGGCGGATTCTTAACCACTGCGCCACCAGGGAAGCCCGAGTCTGGTCAATTTTAAAGCAAATAATGAATCATCATTCAGAGCCAATAAAAAAAGTTGCCATACTTTAAGAAACATTTTATTGGTGATGCAAATCTAGAATTATCGTGTAAGAGACACAAGTCATTAGAAAATACAAGACACGGGGAATTTGCCCCCATTCTTTGACTGAAGTTGTTGACACAAAGGAAGATGTTCACAAACATTCCATTTCTCCTCAGGGTGACAGACAGGACTCCCTCCCACCTCTGAGGTGAGCCACGGTCACCTGACCTGCTTTGGCCAATGAAACGTGAGCAGACGTGAGCAGAACGTGCCGGCTCCACTTCCAGGCGCAGGCGTTGAGAGCCAGTGCACAATTCCTGCCGGTCCCTTCCTTTCC
Organism: Tursiops truncatus; assembly: GCF_011762595.2. Lineage (NCBI taxonomy): Eukaryota > Metazoa > Chordata > Mammalia > Artiodactyla > Delphinidae > Tursiops > Tursiops truncatus. The sequence continues at coordinate 178,133,170 of NC_047034.1, forward strand.
TTCCGCAGTGATAACCGGAAACGAATGTTTACAGGAAGTCCCCTCACCCCACCCCGCAGGGACTGACGACAGAGCCTCCCTGCTGACTGGCGTGGGACACAGAGCACGAGCAAGGAAAAAACTTTGAGCCGTGGCGATTTGGGAGGTGTCTGGTACATAGCACCCCTCCAGCGTATCCTGAGTGACGTAGATGGTGACCAAAAAGAGCGGCAAGTCCAGTGGGTTTGGCTAGTGTGGTCACTGGGTCGGTGATGGTGCCATTTCTGGAGCAGACACTGTGAATGATCGGAGGAGGGGCACGGGGCAGGGGATGTTTCCTTCTGGTGAACGCTGCGTTTGAGAGGCTTACGTGCAATAGGCCAGGCCTCATCAGCAGATGAATGAATAGAGGGATCATGAACACAGATAAGATTGCCTGGGGAGGGTAAGTAGAATGGAAACAGAAGCCCCCAAGGAACCCTGACATTTAAGGGAGAAGCAGAGAAAGAGGAACCGCTTTAGGGTAGATTCTCCTTTGAAAATGGCACCAAAAGTTCACACGCATTTCATTATATCATGTTCCCGAACAAAAGGCACGATTCCACACTTACTGCTTTCCCAGGGACACAATCGCACGCCAGACAAGAAAAGCAGTGACTGTCTATCCGAGGCAATGGAAAAACGTCAACCTGCTTATCGCAGGAGTCTACTGAAAACTGGCATTTTATTGTGAACATATGCAAGTCTCCTTCCACCCATAGTATATTGTTCCCTAGGGCTCGCAGAGTAAGAGTGGAAGTACATTCAAGGGGAAAGATATGCAGAATGAAAACAAGATGCGTCCCTCTCCCACCCAAGTCATCTTCCCACGCCCCACGTGGGCAGCGACCTGGTCCAGCACATACCGGCCGGCTCTATACTAGTCACTTCTGAAAGACCATATATTTAAGAAACTCAAAAGCCAAATTCTGAACGTTTTAGGAATCATAAGAAAGCCAGTTTCCCACTCATCTCCTCTACTGAAAAGCACTTTTCACATGGGGAGTGGTATGCAAGGAACTCAGAGTCCTCAGGGAGGGGACTGGTGAGAGAGCAAGAGAGGAAGGGGACTTGGGGTCTGTAAGGGCGACGCGGGTTGAGCAGCAACCCTACAAGCAACACAAGCACTGAGTTATGTTTATAAACACTTTATTCAGTTTGTTATAGTGGGCGACTTCCCAGCTAAATGCACAGATATAGGCGAAGTATTCCTGGGATAACGCAGCAGCCAGTGGGTTACGTGGGACTGAGCATCGAGGCCAAGGGGAGAGCACCGAGGATTCAGAGTCGACCCGGCCGGAGACCTGAGCCGAGGGTGGGCCAACGTCCCAACACTGACAGCTGCTCCCTTCTTCCCAGGTGGGCACACTGCAAGGCATATTTTCAACTTCACACCATTTCACGGATATCAGGGGAACAGATATTACAGAAATGGAACCTGGGTCCTGGTGCACCTTAACTGTTGCTTTGTAAGTCACAAACTAGTGTGTGAACAAGAATTTTAGAATATTCCGCTAACGGTGAGCCACAGGGCGGTAAGACTCCTTTCCCCCTCACTGCCTCGTCTGTTTTCATTCCTACCTGAATTCCTGTCCTTAAGCCACACACCCTGATGTCCAAAGTCTCACGTACACAACAAAAGCCTCTCAGATGACAACAGCTATTCCCAAAGCAGCATCTTATGCAGACAGTCTGTGACATCAAAGAAAGAAAGTGTCTCTGGTTAGCTATCCTCTGTAAAAACTCGTTCCCCCTGACCAATGCCTAATCGAGAGCATAATTTAGAAGGCAGATTTAGGAAGTGGACTATGGATCAAAATAGGAAACAAACCCCAAAAAGCTATCGTCCGTGGGAACTGGGCCAGAAAATGACCAGTTCACAGATGGTCTCACTTGAAGACTACAGAACTGTTGGTCACATAATTATTAGAAACATATTGGAGTCTACAGCTGATAATCTGCAAATGGCTGGGTAAAACTGTGTCTACAGGAATGAGATGGTCAGTCGAGCTCAAACCTTCTCTAACCCCCAGGAAAAATGCTGGGTCGGAAGGAGAGTCGCAAGACCTACAGCCTTTCAAGGGCAAGAAAGGCCTGCCAGGATGTCAGAGGTTCACACACAATATTACAATTTTAATTCTGAAGGGCACCTTGAGTCCCACTGGTCACTTTTCTGAACTTATCTACCAGGAACAGACTTGACATCTGACTGGGATTTAACTTTTTGGCAAAACAGAAACTTTGGTCACAGCCACAGTTCTATAAAAATGTTTTAACGAGGTTATTATTTCTGATTAAAACAATATTTTTAGCAAGTGATACGTAACAGTAACAAGAAAGTAAACATCTTCATATCTAACGCAGGAGCAAAAACTCTTTACCAGCATCTTGTTTTAAATACAGCCAAAGAGTCAGCAGTGTTTATAAACAGTAGAGAGTTCTCTTAAAGGGAATCAGAAAAATAGCAAAATAAGGCACAGTCTGTATTTGTGTTAGGCAGTAGTGTTCTTTCTGGAAGGCACAAATTGGAATCTGACTACCCAAAGGTTTAAAATGAGGGTAATGTCATATGACTAGGACAGCTAACTTGGAACAGATTTCCTTAACTGGAATCACTGGCAGTTAATCAGACAACATTACTGCTAGGTTATTACACTCTGCAACTTAAGAAGTCTTCTTCATCAGCCCATATGTAAATTTGAAAAGGCACTGTGCAAAATGGGGGCTGGGCTGACCACACCTCTAGTTTGGAGTGCATATTACAAAACAAAGGCACATTTCCTAGAAAACAAACTTTACAGTCACTAACAGAAAATAATCGTTTTAGATATAACAGTAGGTAAGCTTGATAATATAGCAGGTTCTAAATCAAAACTCTTGAAGAGGTTTCTTGAACAGCAGGCTGGAGTTTCACTGGTTCTTCAGGAAGAAACACTCCACACTAATAAGCAGGGGAGATGCAAAAAGTGGAAAAACAACAGTTTAGTCGTTCAGTGCAAATACAGAATAAACATCAAACACTGCAGTCTAAGTGTGAACAGAAATTCAATTTCTGTCCAATTTCCTATTAGTGGCTTTTCTACATTTTTTGGAAGGCTAGAGGAGGCTGTCTAAAAAAGGATCCAAGATATATTTCTTTAAATAGTTCTCACGTACTGGGCTGTGAATGGCAATGGGCTGTTCCAATATTGTACACAGTAGCAGTAGTAATGATCATAATAATAATAATGATAGTTGTGTGTATACATATTTCTTTATATAACTATTATTATTATATGCCAGGCACCATCCTAAGCACCTTTTATATATTAACAGCTTTGTCCTCATAACAAACATGTGAGGTAGGTACTATTATTATCCCCGTTTTATAAATGAGGAAACTGAGGTTCAGAGATATTAAATTACTTGCCCAAGGCCACACAACTGGATGGTGGAGCTAGGGTGGATCACAGGTAGTCCATGCTTTTAATCACTAGACTACACTATTTCTCATAAAAGGAAACCTCTGATGAAAATATATTCAGAGAGAAAACTTACTTCCACTCATTCAGTGGAAATGAGTAAATTTTCTCTAACGTCAAAGGATTACTGTTTATATCGGAAAATCTCAGACTCAGCACCCAAGTACTTAAAACACTTAATAATGAAAACAAAAACCTTTGGGATAAACTAACATCTCCGAGGGAACTTTTATTTGGAGTTCCTGTATATGCAGTCAATTGTGAGCAGAGGAGGCTTCTGCAAGGAGTCTGGAGCAGGGAACTCACCAATGATGATGACAATGATGATGACGACAACACTGATCCCTATTGCCCACATCTGTAACGACACATACGTCCATTTCATATTCAAAACTAGAGATTAACGTGCTTACTGAAGAGTATCATATATCGTTCTAGTCACAGAAGGAGAAATAAAGGTGCACCACCATCTGAAATATTCATAATTTTTAAAGCCTAAACTTAATGTTCTCAATTAGGGCCTGGAAGTTACTTATCTGCTTTTTATAACATGTTCAAATGATCTGTGGTCCCTACATAGGCCTTTGTGTATACCTGTCTTCCACCTAAAGAAGGGCTACTAAGCCTGTCCCATACGTCAGAAAGTGTCACTTCCAACCCAGGAAGGGATCTGATCGCAGCACATTTCTTTCGCAGCTGTGTAACCTCTGCTTTGGGCCATGCTCCTTGCGCAGCTGCTTCCTGCTCTTCTGTGGAGCACACTGCGGCTTTCGAGTGGCTCTTCCCTTTGACACTGGAGCCATTCACAGCCACGTGGAAACTGACCACCTGTCCAGCCCTCTCCTGTCAACCTGTGTGCAGGGCTCTGCTGGGGTGGAGGGCTGGAAGGGGCTTAGGTCTACGATTGATTTGGGATGCTCCTGTTCTACATGCTTCTGAAGGTCGGCCCCAGAACATGGAGAATTCCCAGTTGTGGGGACAGGAAGAGGAGATGCAGTCAGTATTTTAGATTCAGAGTCAATCCACGCTTCCACGCGAGGGAAGGCAAACTCAAGATTCATGAAAGTTCAATATGTGTAGCCTCTGTCTACCCCGAGACTACAGAGGGTGACTTAATGTAAAGACCAGTTAAAAGCGAACTACCTTGCAATTCTTCCACCAGTATTTTCTCTTCAGCTTGGCAGCACTCGTTTCAAATTGGGAGGCTCCTGCCTGCAGTGCGTCTGCACGGTCATCCAACTCAGAGAGCTTCTGATCTCTTTCCAACACCTTATCCACGTTGACCCTCATGATGTCCACCACCTGACGAATATGATCACGCTCAGTTACACGTAAAGGAGTGAAGAACAAAACTCCTCAGTGAAATTTACCGGCATTTTTTTTTTCAGGTCAGCACTTTACTACTTTGAGCCAAACTTCCATTCAAAAAAAAGAAAAAAGGGCTCACCCTTTCAAGTTAAAAACATGCAGCAAACTAGGAATAGAAGGGAACTTCCTTAACATAGTAAAGGGCATCTATGGAAAAACCCACAACTAACATCCATGCTCAATGGTGAAAGACAAGGAGGCCCACCTTCACCACTGTTGTTCAACATTGTACTGGAAGTTCTGGCCAGAGAAATTAGGTAAGAAAAAGAAATAAAAGGCATCCAAATTAGAAAAGAAGTAAAGTGATCTCTATTTGCAGATGTTTCCATGTACAGAAAATACCAAAGTATCTACCAAAAAACCCTACTAAAGTTAGTAAACAAACAGTAAAGTTTTAGGGTACAAGCTTAATAGCCATAAATGAGTGTGCTTCCACACACTAACAATGAAAGGGAGATTAAGAAAACAATTCCATACGATAACACCCAAAAGAATAAAATACCTAGCGATAAGTTAAACCAAGGAGGCCAAAGGCTTGCACACTGAAAACTGTGAAACACTGCTGAAAGGAATTAGACCTAATGAAATGGGAAAACATCCCATGTTCATAGATTGAAAGACTTAATATTTTTAAGAGGGCAGTACTCCCCCAAGTGATGTACATATGTATAGATTCAACACAATCTCTATCAAAATTCCAATGGCTTGGTTTTTTTTTTGCAGAAAGGGAAAAACCAATCCTCAAATTCATATGGAATTCCAAGGGGCCCTGAATACCCAAAACAGTATTGAAAAAGAAAAACAAAATTGGAGGAGTCACACTTTCCAATTTCAAAACTTGGTGCTGGGACAACTGGACAGTCACTTCATGAAGCTGGACCCTTACCTTACCCCAAATGCAAAAATTAACTCAAAATGGATCAATGATCTGAGTATACAGCTAAAACTATAAACCTCTTAGAAGAAAACGTAAGAGTAAATCCTTACAACTTTGAATTTGGCCATGGATTTGACACCAAAAGCAAGAGCAACAAGAGAAAAAATAGGTAAATTGGACTTCATAAAAATTAAAACCTTTTGTGCATCAAAAGACATTGTTGTCATGGCTGTGAAAAGACAATCCACAAGATGTAAGAAAATATTTGCAAATCATGTATCTGACAAAGATTTAATATCCAGAATATATAAAGAATTCTTATCAACCAACACCAGAAACAGACCACCCAATTAAAGAATTGGCAATGGACTTGAACAGACATTTCTACAAAGAATATATACAAACGGCCAACAAGCACATGAAAATATATTCAACATCATTGGTCATTAGGAAATGCAAACCAAAACCACGATGAGTTACTAACTCATACTCATCAGGATGGCTATAACCAAAAAAATGGAAATTAACAAGTGTTGGTGATGATGTGGAAGAACAGGAACTCTCGGACATGGCTAGTGGGAGTGTAAAATAGTACATCACTGTGGAAGAGTCTGGCAGTTCCTCAAAGAGTTAAACACACTAGGGCTTCCCTGGTGGCGCCGTGGTTGAGAGTCCGCCTGCCGATGCAGGGGACACAGGTTCGTGCCCCGGTCTAGGAATATCCCACATGCCGCGAAGCGGCTGGGCCTGTGAGCCATGGCCGTTAGGCCTGCGCGTCCGGAGCCTGTGCTCCGCAACGGGAGGGGCCACAGCAGTGAGAGGCCCGCGTACCGCAAAAAAAAAAAAAAAAAAAAGTTAAACATAGTATTACTATACGATCCAGCAATTCTACTCCTAGACCCATAACCGAGAAATGAAAACAGGTGTACACATATAAACTTATATGCAAACGTTTATAGCAACACTGTTCATAACAGCCAAAAGGTGGAAACTCAAAAATCCACCAACAGATGAATGGATAAACAAATTGAGGTATCCATGTGCAGTGGAATACTACTCAGCCACAAAAATGATGTACTGATAAACGCTACAACTTTGTAGAACATGTGATGCTAAGTGAAAGAAGCCAGACACAAAAGGCCACGTATTGTATCCCTTTTATATGATATATCCAGAACAGGCACAACCAGAGCAACAGAAAGCCAATTAGAGGCTACCATTCGGGAGCAAGGGGGAATGGGGAGTGATTACTAAATGCATACAGGGTGTTCTTCAGGGATAGAGGAAAAAACTGAAACTAGACAGAGGGAGTGGTTGTATAACACTGTGAATATACCAAATAGCCCGAATTGTACTCTTTAAAATGGTTAATTGTATGTTATGTAAATTTTACCTCAATCTAAAACAAAACAAAACAACTCTCTTTAGTAAAGAAAAAGGACCCAATTTGATTTCATAAGTTAACAGAAGTTTCATGTAGGATGGAATTAGAATGGGTTTCTCAGCATGAAAATGTAAAAATTTCACAATTAAGCTCATAAACAAAACCTTCAGACCAAAATATTACCATATGATTTAACAACAGAATCTAATATTAGTTTAACTCTGCTTTTTAAGGCAGCTAAATGCAGAAAGACCAAGATATCCTTGTTCAGCAGTGATGGCTTTTAGGACTGTGGAGATATTAATACTAGCTTGAATTTCTCAAACAATTTTCCATTGTAGGTCTGCATATATAGGGCAGAACAAAAGATGCTCTGAGGGTCTTCTAACTCAAGAATTCCACAGATACAGATCTGTTGGGCTAGAGAAGTTTCCCAGCACCTGCCTTCTGCATGTCGATAGGCAACAATCTACAGAGACTTGCTGGGCTGGGTGACTAGTACGTCACACTACTGGAGAAAGAATTTTGATGAAAAATCTGGTCAGAAGGATTGGTCCTGGCTTGCGCAATCTATAGGCCTAATCCTTAAAATTCTATTATTTTATAAAGTGGTTCTTTTTTCTTCTCTAATTTTTTATTTATTGTGGCAAAATATACATTACAAAGCGATTCTTGAAGGAATGTTCTCAGAGAGGAGAGCCTGTACTTTAGGTATGTGATTCGGTCACAGGAAAACAAGCTTGAAACCAGTAGGACATGACTTCTCAGAAGCTTAGGTAAGGGCTTGCAAAACAGTAGGGGACAAAATTTTTTTACGTTTATGACAGTCAAAATTTACTTTACATTCACACTTTTACGATCCTTTTTCTAAACAGAGCTATTCCCAGAGTGTTCCCATGTTGGCTTATGATTCATGTTTACAGCACTTCTGGGCAATACCTCATCCACTTGATTTTGTGTCTGCTGAAGTCTTCTACTACCGCCAGAGGCAGCGCTTGACCCTGCAGGTGCGCTTGTAGTCCTGAAACATGTAAAGACACAAGCATGAGTAAATTAGGATTCCGAACACACTTCTGTAAGTATGAAGATGTACTGGAGAAGCCTCAGTGTTAGGAATTTCAGAACTAAAGCAGAAAAAGAAAATCCTTCCTGCATCAACGAACAGAGGTCCAAATGACACCTCTTCTAATTCCTCTATAACTTTAAAGATTCACCCACGTGTTCAAAGGGACCAAGGTCTGAAGTGAAGGTTTAACAGGATCTCCTTTGTATCACTGAAGGACCTGATCCTAAGATAGGTAAACTCTGCTTTCCCATTTTTTATTACTTGTTTTAAGACCTACACCTACTTAAAGGCACTCAGTACTCTTCTGAGCTTTTCACTGTGGCAAGAATGGTCTTCATAGTTATGAACAATTATAGAATGCCCTTTTTCCAGTATGGAGAAGTAGATTCAGTTAGAGAAACAGAGTCAGAAACACCAGGATGTGAGGTTGAGGGGGCGTCAGTGGGAAAGGTAAGATGAAGCAATGCTCCCTCTCTTAAGAGGTACTTCTTTTAAAATCCTCATCGAATTCTTTATTTTTCCCCCGGACAGATCTTTTTTGACCACTCTGGCTTTGAAGTCCTAATTGCGTCCATGACTTGGCAATGCTTTGGTTTTTCAGATATAGAAATATATAGCCTTGCCTTCTCTAATAGATCACAGACTCCTGTGTCTTAGAGGTCTCTTCCCCGTGTCTTGCATACAACGGCCACTGATTCACTGATTCAACCGACAGTTATTTTATACCTACCACGCGTCAAAGACCAGGGAAGCAGCAGATCCCACCCCTGCCCTCAGAGAGTTTATTGTCTGATCGATAATAGCGAAGGGCCATGTACTGGTGCATTTTCTCTAAGCATTTTCTCATTTAATCCTCAAAACTCTTTGAGGGGGACACTACTATTAACCTCATTTCAAAGATGAGTAAAGTAAGGTTTAGAAAGTCCACACCGCTGGCTGCAGTGGAGCCTGTGTTTAGACCAGGTTCTGTATAATTCTACGGATCTCAGTTTTAACCACCGCGATCTACTGGAACAGCAGCCTCAAGCAGGAACACTCCAGAGGGGTGGCCCTAGTTCCTGGAAGGAACTCTGCGAAAGCACCCATTCCTTCCTCCTCTGTAGGTGAGGAATGAGCAGGTTGGAGAGGGGACACAGGGTCCTGGTGAATCTTGACACTTAGCGTTCGGGGAATGTTACCACGGGAAACTCCACGTTTTCAAGTACAAGAATGCTTCTGCTTAAAAAGAGAGCGGAGGCGCACAGCTCTGCGCCAGACTCCAGTCTGACCGCAGGTGCCTTCACACAGGACCCAGGTCTTTTCCCTTGCAACTTCCGGAGCCCAGCCCAGGCACCAGGCAGCGAGCAGGCTCTGCAGGACGAGGGCAGTGGTCACAGCTCCCCTTAGGGAACTTGGTGGGGGGGGGGAGGAGGGGAAAAGGGGAAGCGGAGGGGCGGGGGCGGCTCTCCCTACCTCCGGAAAACCCCGGCCGCCCCGCCCTCACCCCTTCCGCGTCCGCCCGCCGGCCGCGGAGCCCTGCGGCGCGGCCGGCGGCGCCGCGGGACCGATCTGGCCCGTCTGCAGTCCGCACCCCCGGGGCCTCCACCCGCCCCCAGGCCTCGGGAGCCCCCCGCGAAGGCCCGCGCGGCCTGCGCCAGCGTCCGAGAGGCGGCGGACGGGAACCGGGCCGGGAGGGGGGTCCCAGCAGCGGGCCGCCGCCATCCGGGGCCGAGGCCGCTCCGCGTCGCGCCGTGTCACTCACATTTTGGCAGCGGCGGCAGCGGGCGAGGATCGGTGGACCGGCGCAGCGGGACAGGAGACCTGAGACCTGAGACCTGAGACCTGGGCGGGGCGGCGCGGGGGCGGTGACGTCACCGGGATGGGCCGACGGGTGGGCGGGGCGCGCGGGCGCGAGGGGGCGCGCCGGAAGGGGCGGGGCGTCTCGGGCGGGGCCACCGCAGATCGCTGAGGCAGATCTCTGGGCTGCAGCTCCATGTTTTTGCCGCCGCCGGTACGGACGCTGAGGCACGTGGTGCATTAGGCTCTGAAAAGGGACTGTGCAGATAAATGAAGGTGGGGACGTTTTACGTTATTCTGGGCCCGTGGGTCATTTCTCTGGCCCTGACAGTACTGGAGACAGCCCATGGGCTTCCGCTGAACGTGCCGCATTAACCCGGTGGTCCTGGAGACCAAGAAACTTGTCAAAATGAGGGGGGAAGTTCATTCAGGGTATTTGTCACAGGCGTCGATTGGATTAGGTTCCCTCTCTTCGTGTGTTCATTTGTGACACGTATATTTTTCACTGCACAGATCTTATTATAATCTGTTTATGGGAGCCTTGACATGAGGGACTGTACTTTCTACGTTTCTGTATTTCCGGACCCCCAAGCACAGAGTAGGTCCTCAACTTTTGATTTCGGGTTGAGGCTGAGGCAAAAATCTGAATGCAGTGAGTTACTGTGCAAGGTCTTTAAGTTGTTACTGAAAGTATTCCTATCAACATCGGCAACTCCTACATTAAACAAACAAAACACCACAGAACACCAGTAAGTCAACTGGCAGATCAGATGAGAAATGAAAATAAACACCAAACTGTCTTTTCCAACTCTAAATGGCATAATTTGAAAAGGGAAATGTTAGTGTATATTAGAATAAACAAGAGAGTGTCACAGAGGAGGTGAGATTTGAGTTGGGTTAAGTAGCTAAAAAGAGAACTTTCCAGGCATGGGAGGAACAAACATCATGAACAAAGAAACAGTGGACATGGACATGGTTTGAACAGACCAACCAGGGTGTGCAGGTTGGGGCATAGGTGAAAATAAGGCCGAATAAAGATTGAAGATAAGCAAGAAAGGCAAATGTCATTTCAGTGCAGGGGGTTGTAGAAACCATCAAGGCCTCACGGATCTGGGAGCTCTATCACGCAAAACTTCTCTGGCAGCAGCAGTGGGGTGGATTAGATGGAAGAGGGACCACCAGGGAGACAAAAGATGAGGCTCTGCAGTGAAAGGGAATGAGACTGATGACGGAGCTCTTGGAAAGGAAGGCTGGTATGAGTAGTCAGCTGAAAAGTGCCTTTTAAAAAACTGCAAAGGGTTTTAACTGAAAAGGTGAATTCAGATCGGTGTCTTTATCTCTCCAATAACTGCCCTTAGTCAAATGACTG